>NC_091067.1:78067335-79452541 GCF_000393655.2 Nicotiana sylvestris
TCCTTTATTTGTTTTCACCGAATTTAAATTGTGTTCAGCTTACTCTATTGTGTTATTACTTGTTGTGTTCCGCTGCTAATTGGTACTCCCATTTTTTATTGCAAGCACTGTATTATTATTGTCATTATGCATAGTTTTGTAGAGATATCGTACTATATTAGTTCTCCACTTATACTTATCCAGGTTATCTAGTCCAGTAGATGTCTTGACTGTCCCCGTCACTACTCCACTGAGGTTAGTTTTGATACTTATTAGGTACCGTTGTGGTGTACTCATACTACGATTCTGCACAATTTTTGTGCAGATCCAGGTATTTCGGAGTCAGTCGATCGTTAGATAGCGGTACGGATCTTGCGGTGGAGACTCAAGGTAAACCTGCTGCGGTATTCGCAGGCTTCGAGATCACCTGCCGATGTTGTAATTGCATTGTTTTATCTTTATTTCAAAACAGTTATATTTAGAGGTTTTCTAGCAAACTCAGTAGAGCTTATGACTATTGGTTTTGGAATTGTAAATTTGTATAAAGATTTCTATTCGCATTTGTCAGTCGTTATTGAATATTGTTATTATTTACGTAAATATTAGGCTTACCTAATCTCTAAGACTAAGTGCCATCACAACTTCCTACGGAAGGAAAATTTTGTTGTGACAGGATTAAACTTGACTTATAGTCATTGACCATGTAAATAAAATTTTACTTTATCACTTTAATTAATTTGATATAAATAGAAGGTTATTACTTGTTCCAAATTTCAGCTTACTAATTTCAGTTATTCTAAAAATTAATTGTAAATGACCTAATAATAAAAAATAATTACGTAGTCAATTAAACTCATTTTCATCCTTCATATTTTGTCAAGTGCAAGCATTTCTGGGTTTGCTTAAACTTTATGTACGAAGGAATCAAACTCAACTCTTTTTTTGGTGTTAGAGTTAGATGCCTGCTGTTGTGAACATGTGTGACTCAATATGGGATTATGGGCCATAAGTGTGCAACAAAGCTGATCCAGTTGGGAGTATTGGGCCTGGAGCTGAATTGAGAAGAGGCCCAGTGACTAAACAACCGAATAGAATGCTAGGACATTATATTTGGGATTCAGGGGGAATACAGGGCATGCGAATTATGTTGAAGCTTGCGCTCAAGTATGTTCTCTCATTTCCTCTTTTGACTCTGTGTCTCTTCCCCTTTCTTCTTAGCTTTAGGTTGCACTTTCTCTTCTCATCTACTCTCTGTTTCCTTTAGTGTTGTTGTTTTCTATTGTTCAATTAATAGTTGGTTATTGTAATTCGGTTTAGTGAGTTAATATAATCAGTTGGTTTGGGTGTAATATCCAGTTTGTTTCATTTGTGCTTTCATCCAGAGGTCTTCAATAGAGGACCAAATCTTTCGAACTATCGATGATTCAATAAAGGGCGTGAAGGATTTGTGGTCGAAGGATATCGCTGAAATTCGTTTATTGTTACATGAGTTGGTTGAAAACCTTACAACGAGTAAGTCTACCCCGGTGGAATTCCCACGATTCATTCGTGAGGATACAAAGTTATGGATTTTCATGCTGAACGCTACTTTGAATTCTATGGCACGTCGGAAAACAATAAAATATTACGTGCATCTATTTACCTAGACGGTGAGGCATTGGAGTGGTTCTGATGGCTTCTTCGGAACAAGCAATTGACGGATTGGGAACACTTTGCTGTAAAAGTACGAATTCATTTTCGTAAACAGCATCTCGCATTGCCGGAAGGTCACATGGCTATAATTAAGGAATATTCTATGGAAATTGAAGCCTAGGTATTCGACAATATGTCACATGGCTGTTGTTGTTCCAAGTTGTTTGCTACAGAGAGATCAGATGTTAACGCCCTTACTGATGCAATGGAATCTGATTCAAATCATGGAAACTCATAGGATATCCAGGTGTTTGATGAAAGCTCTCACTGAGATGAGGTTAGTGCTTCTCTTATCCAATCTACACATGGGTCTGAACATCTAGCTTCGGCAAGTATCAATCCAATTAAGGGATCCTCAACAACACGCGAAGGCAAGGTGTTTGATAATTTTTCTCAAGGAGCTGGGCAAATGTTTCAAGAGTTTTCACCTATGGTAGATGACTTTGAGATTATTTGTCCTGTTCTCAGCAAAGAGCTAGAGTCGGAGAGTGAAGATTGTGGAAATACACTTCTCATTATCCCTGCCTATAGACATCCTTTTATCATTGGCAATGGAGAAGGTAGCATAGTTACATATGAAGATGACAAGCACTCTAGAACTATGGGAAGAGAAAACCAACTATCCTACTGTTGCTTTGCATTTACTGTTTGTTGTTGACAAGGTCAAGCAGATATTGTTGCATTTTCTGCTTTACTCGAACCTTGAGGGCAAAGTTCTTTTTGAGGCGGGAGGTATTGTTGTGAACTTGCGTGACTCAATATGGGATTATGGGCCAGAAGTGTGCAACAAAACTGATCCAGTTGGGAGCATTAGGCCTGGAGCTGAATTGAGAAGAGGCCCAATGACTAAACAATCGAATAGAATGCTAGGACATTATATTTGGGATCCGGGGGGAATACAGGGCATGCGAATTATGTTGAAGCTTGCGCTCAAGTCTGTTCTCTCATCTCCTCTTTTGACTCTATATCTCTTCCCCTTTCTTTTTAGCTTTAGGTTGCACTTTCTCTTCTTATCTACTCTCTGTTTCCTTTAGTGTTGTTGTTTTCTATTGTTCAATTAATATTTGGCTATTGTAATTTGGTTTAGTGAGTTAATATAATCAGTTGGTTTGGGTGTAATATCCAGTTTGTTTCACTTGCCTATCCACAACCCTTTGTGAGGATAAGTGTTGTTGGCTTGCTACACCGTGAACTACACCTAATTAAAACTGTATTAATGCGTTCCACTATGTTTATTGGCAAAATATTAAACTAATTGGTATGTTTTATAAGTTATATATTGAAACTTAGCGAGTTACCGAATAGACACTCCTACTTGACAGAGGTGTGTCTTTTGAATATCTTATGCTGAAATGGCATTTCCTGTGTTTTGCACTCGCAAATGGGCAATTGAACGTTTCTCCTTTTTGGTTGTCCTCAATATTTTTTAATGTTTCTAGATTTTATTTCATGGAGAGCCACAATGTCACCTTTCTCTTTCTTCATTATTTATATTCTTTCATATCCTTCATTTATGTCGTTTCTCCATTTTTACAAGATCGATACTTTTCCCATAATAGGCATTATATCACAATTCACAAAAGAAACATAAAGAAAATAAAAGATCAAGAAAATTACCAAATTTTGATAATTTGGAAGAACAAAGGAACAACTCGAGCTCAAGTTGAGCTCTAATGGAGGAATCCAGAATCTTCATATGGAAGAGCAAGAGTGAGAGATTTGGTGAAAATGAAAATTTTATTTTTTGTAATACCGTATTGTTACATATATACACGTGACTATCACCTCCACTAACTAACTTCTTGCTAAGTGACGGCTAAGCATGACTAGCTAACTGACTACTGCGTCAGCTCAACTATACAACCGATACAACTAATACAAAATACATAATCTCAACCCCCCCCCCCCCCAGTTGGAGGTGAGGTCCTCACAGCCAACTTGCTCAAAACGCTTCATTCCTATAAGGTCTTTGGCGAGAATGGCTGCCACCTGAACATGTGTAGCTATGTGATGCGAAGAGATCAATCTCTCTTGTAGTTTGTACCTGATAAAATGACAGTCTACTTCAGTGTGTTTTGTTCTTTCATGGAACACAAAATCTTTTGATATGTGTATAGCTGATTGGCTATCACAAAATATAGTACTCCCTCCGTTTCATATTAGATGTGGTAGTTTGACTCGGCCCGGAGTTTAAGAAAAAAGAAGAAGACTTTTGAAACTTGTGATCTTAAAAGCTTAAGGGATAAAAAGTTTGTGGGGCCATGACATTTGTGTGGTTATAAAAGCTTCTCATTAAGGGCAAATGGGTAAAATGAAAGAGTTTAAAATTGAATTATTTCCAAATTTAGAAATGTATCATTTATTTTGAAACAGATTAAAAAGGAAAGTACTTCATCTGATATGAAACGGAGGGAGTAACATGTTTGGAAAAGAGAACAGAGTAAGACAATTCACCAACTACCTTTCTTTGTGATTTGTACTCCGTTTCTACTAAACACAGTGAAATAGTTTCCTGCTTAATAGATTCTCAACTAATGAGACTGTCACCTAAAAATACTATGTATCCACTCACAGATCTTCTAGAATTAGGGCATGCTACCTAGTTTTAATCACGGCAAGCCCTAATTGTGCAATCACTGTCATTAGACATGAAGACACCTAAGGTTGGGTCATTCTTCAGGTACCTCAATAGGTGGAATGTTGCCTTCAAGTGTGGTTCTCTAGGATTCTGCGTGAACTAGCTCATGTATTGTACATTGTAGGACAAATCCAATTTGGTAATAGTAAGGAAGTTTAGTTTGTCAATCAGTTTTATGTAGTAATGCCTCATTTGTTTGCATTTAACGGATGTTTGAATCTTAATCATTCAGATCTCGGATATTAAGTGCGTTTATTTTTAAATTCTGAATCATAATTATTCAGATCTTAATCGTTAAGTGTTTTTTTTTACTTCACAACCACTTAATGAGTCTGAATAGGTTGTATGATTAAGATCCATGATAGAGACTTAATTTCATTAAGATGCTATCATCCATATTGATTATTAATTGTCGTCACC
This sequence comes from Nicotiana sylvestris, assembly GCF_000393655.2. Classification (NCBI taxonomy): domain Eukaryota; kingdom Viridiplantae; phylum Streptophyta; class Magnoliopsida; order Solanales; family Solanaceae; genus Nicotiana; species Nicotiana sylvestris. The sequence continues at coordinate 78,072,065 of NC_091067.1, forward strand.
GCTTACCATTATCAACTACCACCATGCCGCCGCCGCCACCGCCACCACCATACTCAACCACCACTATCCTCAATCATAGCCGCCACCATAATCGACTACCACCACCCATCATCCCCACCACTCCCACCATCATCATTCTCAACCACAAACAACATTCATCCACTTCAACTACCACAACTAACCACTTCATCACCATCATAAACCATAATCGCCACTGCCTATGATAACTAGGGATTCTAGTCTATTTTATGCTCCTTTTTGCTTGAGTTTTAGATTAAAAGTGTATACATGTATTCCCAAAAGCTAACTTATTGTGCTTGTTTGCAGTGTTTGGTCAAAAAGAGACAAGAAAGTCAAAATCGACTCAAAAAGGAGTGAAACCTGCACAAGTCAAAGCTGATTCAACTGAGCACTATAGCGAAAAATCAACTGCGGGTGCGGAGGACCAACCGCTGAGGCGGTCTTGATTGCTCGATCCATGGTGGCAAGGTTTAGAGAGATGCATTTTTTTGGGATTGCAAGTTATCGATGTCCGTGGTGCTTTTATGCGGCAATGGTGCCTCTACCGCGACAGCGGTCCTTTTATCGTGGTCAGCGGAGGAGAGATTCAGAAAGTCTGAAGTTGAGCTAAAAGTTGACGATCGCGGTCCGCACTTGATTTTACGCGGCCGCGGTAGCCTCACCGCTACAGCGGTCCATTTCCGCTGTCAGCGGTACCTCCGTCGGAGGCATTTTTATTCGAAAAATTTAGTTGTGTATAAATACTTCTTTTTCAGATTTTTAGGTCATCTTTTTGTTTAGCTGAGCACGTGAACGCCGTTTTACCCTTTTTGAGTAATCTTAGAGCTTGTTTAACACTTAATCTTAGATTATTATCTTGTAATTACATTTTATAGCTTTTATTTCATCTCAATCTATGATTTCTTCTTAAATTATGAGTAGTTAAACCCATTAGCTAGGGTTGTGGCTCAACCCTAGTGTGCATATTTAATGGGTCTCCTATTTTAGGGCTTAGATGTTTATGGGTGATTGATATTTGGCCTGGTTTGTGCTTTTTATGTGGAATTGGTGGTTGCAAACACTAATTTGTGCCTTTTTGACTTAGGCTCTTCTTGAGAAAAAGAGCTTAAGTCTAGAAAATTTAGGCCAACAAGGAATTGGCCTAGAGATAGTAATACCCAACTTGAGCCAACTTTGTTTGCGCAAATTGAGCACCCAATTGGGCTTGAGAAAGCCAATTAGGACAAAGACACTCAAACTACCGAGAGGTATAGAGTGAGTATCTACGTGCATTGGCTATATCATGTTCTCAGCTATAACATTATTTCCCTAAGTTCTAGATCTCGTTAGATACTCACCTAGGAGTAAGTCACTTCCCTAATGCCTCTTTACCAATTTAGAAAACCCTACAAAAATATCTACTTAGCTTAATTTCATGCATCATTAATATTAAATTAGAAGTAGCAAACAAACAAAGAATGATTGGAAGTGCAAATAATAACATCGCACATTGCTAGATTAGATAGGAATCCAACTCCAAACATATCTTAGCTCCATGTGGATTCGATCCCGACCTTCTCGGGTAAAAGCTGCATCGACCACTCTTGCCACTCTGTAGTGGTGTAGGGTTGGCTCCAATTAGCTTATCATTATAAAGTATCACCACCCACCACTACATTCCTCAATCACAATTATCACCATCATCCGTCATTATTAACTATCTCCACTCACCACCACCATCATCAATCATAATCGCCACTACTACTAATCACCACTAGCTACTACCCTGAACCACCAACATCAACCAAACCTACCACCAACCACAGCCTCTAGTTGGCATTCACAAGCACCATCGTTAGCCATCACCACTAGCAACTACGATATTTTTATAAAATTATATATTTTACTGATAGAATATTAGATTAATTAATATTTTATTTGAATTTTATGTTTATTAATTTTCAAATAAAGATAAATTTTATACATTCAGATGTTAAAAATCAAACAGTGTTAATCATTTAGTATTCAGATCTTAATACACATCTTAATATTCAGATGTGTATTCAGATTCAGATATCTTAATCTTAATACACATCTTGATATTCAGATGTGTATTCAGATTCACACGTCTTCATTTAAAAAAAAACAAATGAGGCCTAGGTTGGATCAGATAATGTTGCACCCTTATTTGCCTTTAACTTCACAGTAGTATCAAGTGGTGAGGAAAAACTATTATAATAGTGGCAATCATACTCCTTCAATAGATCTAGAAAAAACTTCTTTTCTAAGATAATCACACCTTCTTCTTTATAGAGTACCTCCAGCCATAGAATGTAGTGTAATCTGCTCAGATCCTCGATTCTGAATTGTCATGTAAAATATCTTTTAGCTATATGATTTCCTGCATGTCTGTACCTTTGATGATTACATCATCCACTTACACAATATGTTTACACAATATGTTGTAGAGGATTCTGTCTTTTTGCAAAAGAGATATTCAGCGAGCGTGCATAACCTCTTGGATATAAGGCTTCAGTTAATTTGGCATACCACTCTCTACTAGCTTATTTCAAACCATAAAGGGATTTGTTTAGTTTGCAAACCATCCCTGACTCACTGACTTCAAGACCTGGTGATTTTCCATACACATTTTTCATGCAATTCTCCATAAAGAAATTCATTATTTACATCCAGTTGAGAAATGGTCCGTTCTCTTTATTACAATGGCTATAAGGGCCCTCACTGTGGTCATCTTTACAATATAAGAGAAAGTTTTTGTGTAGTCTACACTAGTTTGTTGAGTATAACCTTTCACAATCAATTTAGCCTTGAATCCCTCTATATTCCTATCTGCCCAGTGTTTTAATTTATATACCCACTTGCAGCCAATTGCTTGCATACCAGGTGGAACAAGAACTAGACCCAATGTGTTATTGGCATGAAGTGCTTCAAATTTCTCTGTCATGGCTGCTTGCCAAGCAGGGTTAATGGTTGAATCTTATATGAAGATGGCTCACCAGCATTGCAAACATAGATAATAAAATTTTGACTATTATGAATTAATAAATCAGGTAAAATATGATGATTTAATGAAAATAAATTATTGAGGGATAATGGACTGGTATGCTTGTCAGTAGTGTGTGATTGTGGTTTTAGGTTTGGGATAGAGCAAATGTAATCATGTAAATGAGTAGGCAACTTGTGTTCCCTGTGAGACCTTCTTGGTGTCAGTCCAGGCTCAGGGGAAGGTTGAGGTGTACTCATGAAAATTGATTCAGGTAAAACATATGAACTTAGAGAATGTGAAAGAATACATGACTTTGTAGAATGATCATGTGTTAATTCATGGTGTCAAATGGTAGTACTACTGCAACCTCTTGAATTGTAATCTGGAGGACAAACTATTTGCGTATGTACATTAGTAATGAAAGGGATTGAGTTAAAAACTATAGGGATAATTGAAGCATCATGGGAAATAATGAAGGGAAAGACACTTTCAATAAGAACTACATCTCTAGAAATGTTTATCTTTTTAGTGGCTAGATTTAATACTGTGTAACCCTTTGTATCAAAAGGATATCCAACAAAAATATGTGATACAATTCGAGGTTTAAACTCATCCCTGTGAACCCTTGGTATAGTGGGAAAATAGAGGAAACCAAACTTCATAAATGCCCTTTGTAGTTCATAAGGACATTTATTCTGGAGATAGGTAGTTGGAAATCTATTTATGAAATATGTGGTTGTTAATACACATTCTCCCCAATATTTGACATGCAATTTTGATTGGAATAAGAGTGTCCTAGCAGTTTCAAGAAAATACTTGTGCTTTCTTTCAACCATATTATTTTATTATGGTGTATAAGGACATGTCTTTTGATGAATAATGTCCTTTGACTGGAAAAACAAGGATACCTATGCATTAGTGAATTTCAGATTATTGTCTGATTTTATGGTCTTAAGGTTGGTTTGAAATCGAGTTTTAACAAGAGAAATGAAAGCTTTGATGACCATTTCTTTTACTTCTCACAAGGAGAGTCCAGGCGGATCTACTATAACCATTTATCATAGTAAAAAAGTATTTGTGGTTGTAATGGATTATTGTATGATAGGGAATCCATAAATCAACCTGCAATAGGTTAAAAATATTATTGTTGGTGCTTGTTATGTTAGGAAAATACAATCTTGTTTGCCTAGTCATTGGACAGATTGCGCAAAGAAATGATTGTATAGGTGATTGGTATAAAGGATATCCCTCTCATCTTAGCAAAAGGTGCAAAACCAAATTTGTTATGCCACAATACATTAACATCATTTCCATTAGACAAAAAATAGTAAGATTTCTAATCAGAAAATTGTGTCTTCTTGCAAGTAGAGTTATTTACAAAAGGGAATAAATGACATTGGGAACTATTTACATTGTAGGAGTGAAGTTGAGGATACGAAACAGAAAGAGTTGAAATTGAAGTTGAGCTTATATCCTTTATACAAAGTGAGCAAAGTAGATAGAGGTCATTCCTGATCTTACCAATTTCTAGTTCTTTGAAGGGGCATGCAATATACAACAAGTATTAGTGAAAACAATCAAAGAAATAATGTAACGATACGGTCGGTCATTTTGAGAGTTGTAGCCTCGCTCTCCTATTTACAGCTCATTTTGTGCTTTATAGTTGTTATGTGATTTGCCGGGTTAGTCGGATCGGATCCTGAAGGATTTTTGTCACGACCCAAAATCCGTTAAAGGTCGTGATGGCGCCTGACACCACTGTCAGACAAGCCAACACCGAATAATTAATTTAATTCTCACTTTAATATTTTTAAAATCATAAATGTCATTCAATTTAACTACTAAAAGATGAACTTTACAAAAATATAACAATGTTTTCCAATTTCAACACTGAATATTCCATAATCCTCCCAGGACCCGGTGTCACAAGTGCATGAGCGTTTACTAAAGAATAAAATAAAATACAATAATTGTCCGGAATACAAATTTGGACGGAAAGGAAAATACCAATACTCTGAAGGAGACTCTGTTAGCTGCGGATCGCACATAAGATGCAGCTCGCCTCAAGTCCCTGTATCAACCACACCGCTGCATTGACAAGACCACGAAATGTGTGTGTGTGTGTATATATATATATATATATGTCAGTACAACAAGTGTAGTATGCGTACAAAAATACCGCGTACCCAGTAAGTATCCAGTCTAACCTCGAAGAAGTAGTGACGAGCAGCCGACTTCGACACTTACTAGTGGTTCGAATATAATAATGTGATATTCTAATTAAGCATAATTTATAAAGATAACAATAAAACTCGGAACAAGAAATAACTGGATAATTCTTTCATCATATTAAAGAACCCCAAGCACTTCCGCCATTTAAAATATTTGATTTCTCAAACAACGTATTTATGAAAATTATAAAAGGATTTCTAGTTCTATTATCACACATGAATTCTACCAAGGACGTTGGTCCCGATCCAACCTAAATGTAAATTGTGCACTGCCAAGGGTCAAACTGTACGAATCATAAATGCATCTATAAATTTCTCCGCTCTCGAATCATACATGCGGTGCGATCCCCGCTCGCGAATCATATATGTGATGCGGTCAAATATAAATTTAAAAAAATACCCCGCTCGCGAATCATACTTGCGACGCGGCCAAATATATGTTTAACATTTAAATTATATCTCTTTCTTGATTATTTTTAAAATAATAGAAATTCAACTTGAAACTTTTTAAGAAAATTAGCCTGCTCGCGAAACATACGTGTAACGCGGTTACACATAGATTTCTTAAGCTATTATAATATTTTTCAATTCTTTTTGAAATTCAAATGAAAACTTTTAAATCTTAAATTCTTCAAATTTCAACTCTTTCAAGGAAATTATTACTCAACCGCAATCTTGTTTCTTCTCAGGCAGCCCACAAACATAAATCGGCAACGATATCAACAAGGCATAATGTAAACCTAGACTATGTGGGCATAGACATAGCTAGTAGCTACGTACGGACACTCGTCACCTCGTGCGTATATAGTCCCCCACAATTAAAAGCACATATTAAATTATTTCATCTATGGAGTTAATTCCCTCTTACAAGGATAGAAAGGAGACTTACCTCGTCTGAAGGCCTACTTTTCGGTCCAAGTATAAGCTCAAACCCCTAAATCGGTGCCGAACAATCCAAAACTATTCAAATGGTGTATAAACAAATCAATATACGCTCAAAAGTTCATATTCCAACTATTAAGGTGATTACCCAACTCTATATGCAAGATTCCTAAAATTTACCCCCGGGCCCACGTGCCCGGATTCCACAAATTTTTAAAGATAAACTTTACCCATAACCCCACGAACTTAAATATATAATTTGTTTCAAATTTCATGCCCAATTTCGTGGTCAAAATCCAAAAATACTCATTTCTAGGTTTTTTTACCAAAACCCCAAGTTTTCACTAATTTTTCATGAATTTCTATGTTAAAATATATATATATAATCCAAGTATTTAACTTGCAATATGTGGGAATCACTTACCTTGACATGATTGATGAAAACTAAGCTCCAAAATCGCTCCTAGGTCGGCTCCCATGGAGGAAATGAGATGAAATGAGACAAACTCATTTTTTCAAACTTATACTCTACCCAGACGACCCTTCTTCGCGTTCGCGAGCCCCCCATCGCGTTCACGATGAACAAAATTCTCAAAAGCCATTTCCAAACTCTTCTTAGATAGCTTCTAGTATAATAGGTTATATCTTTTTGTACAAAATTCCAAATGACAAATAGTTTAATATTTTGAAAACTAGATACCACGATCTATAACTTTCATGATTTAGTCATCTCCCAATTCCTTATAGGTTTTGAGATATAAGCTCCCAACATCATCCATGTGAAATACAAATTTCTTCTTTATCTTCCCAGATAGCCTGTAGTGTACCAGCCATAATGTTTCGTACACAAATCCAAATGCTAAATGGTGTACCTTTCTGAAAACTAGACACAAAGTTCTACAACTTTTATTTTTGGATCATCTCCAAATTCTTTATAGATTATGAGATATGAGCCTCTGAAATCAAACCTCCGTAACAGAGATTTTTTTCTTCGCGGACGCGACGAGCAAAATCCCAGAAGCCAAATCCTTCTTCGCGAACGCCAAGTACAACACCAGACACCAGCACTAGTTACTGCAAAATAGCCCGAAATGATCCGAAACCATCCGAAACACACCCGAGGCCCTCGGGGCTCCGTCCAATCATACAAACCAGTCCCATAACACAACACGGACCTGCTCGAGGCCTCAAATAACATCGACCAACATTGAAATCATGAATTGCACCCCAATTTAAGCTTGATAAAATTTAAAACTTCAAACTTCTATATTCGATGTCGAACACAAGTCACATTCGACATTACGGACCTACTCCAATTTTCAGAATCGGAATCCGAACCCGATATCAAAAAGTCCACTTCCGGTCAAACTTCTCAAAAACCTTCAAATTTCTAACTTTCACCAAATGACCCCAAAATGACCTATGGAGCTCCGAATCCACTTCCAGACGCGCTCCCAATACCAGAATCACTATGCAGAGCTAGTCCTAGACTTGAATCCTAAACAGATATCGATAACATTGAAATACACCTCAACCCAAATTTATGAAATTCTTCCAAAATACCAAATTCCATAATAGGCACCAAAATGCTCCCGGATCATCCAAAACCAGATCCGGACATACGCCAGATCCAAAATCATCATACAAATATGTTGGAACCTTTAAATCCCGATTCCGAAGTCGTTTACTCAAAAATCATACTTTAGTCAATTTCTGTTTCCGAATTTTGAATTTTCTTTCCAAATCAATTTCAAACTTCCTAAAATTCAATTTCGACCATTCATACAAATCATAATACCTAAAGTGATGCTGCTTATAGCCTCAAACGATCGAGCGATGCGCTAGAGCTCAAAACAACCGGTCGAGTCATCACATTCTCTCCCACTTAAACATACGTTCGTCTTCAAACGTGCTAAGAACTGCTCTGGAGTTTTCTGAAATGACTGGTTAACACCTCGTGTACTCACCTGTGCTATCACAACTCAGTTGAGCATATTAGCTCGAGCTAATATGAAGATATTCCTTTTTTATTCAGCCAAATGGGATTTTAGAGCCCAATTCCAACATTCAGAATTCTCCGCCTGGCCCGCACTACAACATACTGCATCTGTAGCTACGAAATACATTGTAGCGAAATATGAAAAATTTCGTGGCTAAACACTTTAGCCACAATATTTTTTTTCCGTAGCATTCGTAGCAAAATATAGCGTAGCTAAATGTTAGCTACAAACTTTACATGATCCGTGGCTAAGGACTAATACTTATTGCCACAAATCTTTTTTATGTTGTAGCTGTGATGGTAAAAAAATCTTGCCACAAAAAATATACTTGTAGCAAGTGGTTTTATTCTATTGCCACGACAAATAAAATTTGTAGCTTTCTTCATATTGTAGCCACAAGATTTTGTATTGTAGCAAGAGATATAATTTGTTTGCTACACAAGCTCAACTTTTGTGGCTAAATTTATAATTTACTCTCGTGGCAATAGTACTTGTGTTTAGCTATGAATTCCATAATTTCGTAGCAATAGACTGAAGAATTTGACACGATCAGCTTTAGCTACAAGAATTTATAGGTTGTAGCTAACAATCCATATTTTAGCATCAAATATATAAATTTTTAGGAAAATATTTTTTCTATTAATAAATGATATACATTAGTAAGAATACATAATTAAAGGTTCAACAATATCATTCAAGATAAATTAAAATATTGATATACTCAAAATGTAACGGTATTCTTTTACAAGAGAAAGAATAATTTCATACAGATCCACAGTACATAACTCTTTTACAACACGAATAATAAAGTTCAAAAAAAAAAACGAGCTAATGTGAGACTGGATAGTGATGGTAACCTTTAGCGGCCAGTGAAGAAGTGAAAACCCAAAAGTGCTCCAATGTTTTTCTAATACCAGGTTTTGATGGCGAGTTGAGAGACATTAGTGGATTGTATTTGTACCAAATGCGTGAAAGAGATTGTTGTTCTTGTGGATATCAAGAAGGCAGGCACAGTAAATAAGATCTTATAGCACTCCATCGATTATCTCACTCGGTGACACCACCTCCTGATCCAGCAAGACGGCAATGTTACCCTCTTGATCTTGCAGGACTACCAACCTATATATACAAAAATGACATCCACACCATAAGGTTAGTACATTAACTAGTTGGGACTTGTCAATTACGTTTGAACATAACAACATTTCCTTTGGCAGGGTAAGATTTTGCTAGAAACAAAAATCCGCTTCTTTAAAACCTTAAGATTATTAATGCAATGTATATACCAAAAGACTTGCAAACCGTTCAAAACATAAGCCTTATTTAACTCTTCTTAATTTGAAGTGCAACACTATAAGAAAATACTACCAATATCAAAAAGTTGCATTTCTTCTTTGTATCTAATAACTAGGCATTTCCAACTCTTAAGTCTTGTAAATCCTTATGTTTGTAACTGCCAAAAAATTATATTCTCATATTTCTCGGCTCAAGGAAAAAGCACAAGCTAAACCAGTTCAACATCACACTTGTTTCATAACAACAAATAGTCCTAGAGTACTCTAAATAAAATATCAGAAGTTCTACATATTTTAACAAGAATTTTGTAAACACTTCATCCTTCAGTATGTAGTATATCCAAATGAATTTGTTTTGAGAAAGAGTGAATTATTATACATACCTCATGGTTATTAAACTTGTTTGTTTTTACATTAATGCCCATAACACAATTGCCTAAAAAGACAAAAAAAAAATTCTTGTTAATTCTTTTACAAGAATTTATAACAGATAACAAAAGAGAAAAGTACAAATCAACAAAAGAATTAAAAAAACTTGTAGACTTTTTAAACTTCTTAAAGAATCTTCATCCCAATTTTGTAATGTTGCTTTGTTGTTTCAGTCCATGAACTATGGCTCCTCCCAAAATTACCACTTCAAAATCTTCAAATTTTCACTCACTATATATAAAAAATAGGACAGAATATTAAATTGCTGAATAATTCGCAAATTAAAACCAAAAATTCATGTCAAGTAGGTATGAGAAAATTAGCAAACCGTAAAATATAGAGATACGAGCTTACCTCTTCTGCTCAAGAATAGAAAAGCTATGGGGTTCTCTCTCACTCTTCTTCTTTGTCGTTCTCGCATTTTTTAGTCTAGCCATGGTTGAAGAAAGAATTGGAAAAGTGGGGAAGGAGATGTGGGGGTGGGATTGGCGGCGGAAAAGAATAGAATGTAGTTTAGGTTTTGGTGCTTTTGCTTTGGGCCAATTGCAATTAGTGTTTTTCGTTCCTTTACTTGTTATTATATTCTTGTGTATTGCTTTCTTTTATTTCTTAATTAATACATCTTAATTCAGTACAAATACAAAGAAATGTAAGTGCTAACAATTATAACTAAGAACACTACCTACGAAAATATAAAAAGAATACATATATAATTTATGTTAAGTAACATAGAAAAAATAAATTATTTGCATAAAATAAAGATATTCTTAATTAATTTCATCCTATATGATATTGTTAGTAGTTTGTTATATACTCCTATTTTTATTATATTAGATTCATATTTTAGTGTTTAATTAGATTTATAAAAAAAATTATGCTTATTCAAATTGAATAATTCGTGATCAATGTGAATAATTACAAGCACAAAGTTATACATTTACTGTATAACTACATTTTTTTTAAATTATATTAGAAAATCACAAGTACTACTTAGTTTGATATGAATTATTATATACTAATTAATTTTTTATACACTCATTTATCAAGCAATATTAAATTCTTAATTTTTTGAAAGACAAAATCCTCTTACTGTATATGAATTATATTAAATTCTTAATTCTTTGATTCAGTAATATAAAATATTTATTGTACAGTGTAGTTAGTACAATATTATACTAGTTGTTTAAATTTGATATAGTTAGTCATGTACATAATTGAGGGATATAATTTAATTTTTTTAAATTATAATTGAAACTTATACAGTCAGATCTCTCTATACAACATCCTTATACAACAAGCACTTACTTTAAAAGTCAAATTTTTCTCATAACCGATTTTTATATTATGTTATAATATGTATCCAGCATTCTAGAGGTACGGGGATCGATACCCCGCATCTCCATTGTTACTACTCCTTCGGGGTAGGGATAAGGTCTTCATACATACTAACCTTCCCAGATCCCACTAGTGAGATTTTACTAAGTTGTTGTTGGTGTTGTTGTTGATGATGATGATGATGATGATGATGATGTTGTTGTTGTTGTTGTTGTTGTTATAATATGTATCCTCTATAACAATTTTTCACTATAGCCACAAAAAAATGGAACAAAAGAGGTCGTTATAGAGAGGTTTGACTGTATGTAAGATATACTTATTAAAAAAATTAAAATTTTAAATAAAATTTTTTATATATTATTTATATAAAATTTAATATAGAAGATAAATATTTTTGTTGAAATTTTTTATTCAAATTGCTTAATAAGATATGCAACTATTAGTAAAAACTTTCTTATATTTTAAACATGTAAGTTATCTGTATTTTAGTTAATTATAAAATTCATATTATATATGAACAACTCAATTTTATTTTAGTTTAATTTTTATTCTGTTTAAATTCTATTTTAAGATTGAAAATGTTTTTCATTTTAATCTTTCTTATTTAGAAGTTAATTAATTCTTCAAGTTATATATATTGTTGTTTTTCCGAATTTCTATATAAAATTATTTTTTCATAAACGCATATATTTTTTGGACTAACTCTTCTCATGACTTTCATAGTCGAAGTAAAAGAATTATTCTACAAATTTTTTTTATAGCTAATTTATTATAGTTAACATATTATTACTGCAATGATAACATTAATTGTATGAAAATATATATAGTTATGGTCAATTATGAAAGGTAATTGTCTACTATTCATTTTGTCATGACAAATAATTGGAACAATTAAGCTAACTATTTGTACGTTTTTTTAACTTGAAGCAAAAGTATTAACTGACTACAAGATTGTATTTTAACTAATTTAATGTGTCTGAAATGTTATTATTGCTACAAAAAGCTTCGAGTCATTGCAAAAACTTATGAATAGCTATAAAATTTCAGCACAATAATAAATATATGGCTATATCATTTATGACAAATAATTATAGTTATTGAGCCGACTATTGCCACGATTTATTTAAAAATTGAAGCAAAATTGTTTTCTCAACTACATCATTTTAATTTAAATAATTTATTGTGAATAAAAAATTTATTTTGCTATAGTAAGTTTCAGCCTGTGGCAAAAACTATTGATTAGCTATGAAAGTTTATCATAAGATTATTTTGTTATGACAAATAATCGTAGCTATTAAGTCAACTATTGCCATAATATTTTATAATTTGAAGCAAAAATATTTATTTAGCTACAATAATTTGTTTCAAAAAATTTATCGTAGCTAAAAGTATACTATTGCTATGGTAACTTTTAACCCATGGCAAAAATTTATGATTAGCTATGAAATTTTACTGTAGCAATAAGTTTGTAGCTGTTTAGGTAGTTATTGCCACGAAAATTTGTAATTATAGCAAAAATAATGAATTAGCTTTGTAAATTTAGTTTTGTGGCTAAGAAATTTTAAGAATTTATAGATAGCCACAAAATTCTAATTTTTGTAGCTATTAGTGAGTAATAGCTACGAAATTTAGATTTGTAGCTTAGATTTCGTAGCTACAGATCATTTTGTTGTAGTGCCGTTTCCATCACATGAACATTGTATCAACCTCTATGCGACACATCAATACATGACTGCATACCTTTGTTGAATCCACACTATGCACTACATAACTCACATGACCATAATAACATCCCCTAATAACAATAGCCGAAATTTCACGAATCTGATGCTCACAATGCACCTCATGGCATATATAAGTCTTGCTCCAACTCTTGAAATACTACCACAATGGAAGAGATGTGTAGAAATTCATAACCAACTGCTGAGTCAACAAACCATTGAATCTCTCCTCTTGACTAGAATCATCACCTCATTATGAACCAAATAATGGTATTTGCTCTTTAATATACTGTATATAATCTGATCGCACTGATCCCAGATCCAATAATCTCGTCTCTCCCAGTATAAGTTGCTCAGGCAATAAGCCGCCCTTGACACGATCAAAAGTCTCATGTGATGCCACAATGTGCCAACAATCTACCAACTCGAATGTGATACATAAGGAAAATGAATTCTGGAAAGGACTACTCAACCCTCGTAACTAACTAGACAACTGAAAAGGTGTTATGAACCTTCCTCAGAAAATGGAAAACAAAACACATGAAAATAGATATAGTGGAATGTATTCAACATCACACTGTTGCGACATTCAACCGAATCAAAACAACATACTCGTAGCGGCGTGCCACCTGATCCACACATAAAGTCTATATAAGGAGATACTTACCGAGGTAGAATGTTCATTATTACAAATACCCGAATATCGGCCACAAGCACGCTAAGTGCATAATTCCATCCCTGGGGAGACAGATAGTGCCATACGCTACAAAAGTCAAGAACAACTAAGGTGCAATATATAATCTAAATCTCGAGAGTCGTCTTACTCACATAACATCATCGCTACGTGGAACCTCAGCACATGTGAAATTTATCAAGCCATTTCACAACTCACACGGTACAATATAGTATTACATGAAATAGCCGACGACGAAACTACATCCAATATCTGAATACTCCTCCATAAGGAGCGCTATGCTGAAATGAACATATCCCGCCTGATATAGAGCCAATATTTATATTTAAATCCATACATGGACCTCAAGCCGATTTTGATCTCACCGTACTAGGCTAATAAACTTTCAAGGGTCCATAATAATTACCCCTTTCTCCCATAACACGCAAGACCAACCATCATAACCGGAACAAACTTCCATAGTCCACGGCCAAATAAACCGAGCGTTCTCCAGGCATAAGTTCTCAGATTAGCGATATTACCACAATCTTCATAATTGGTTTCAATTCTTCAATCAATCAAGTGACTACACATCACACTTATACAATTTACTTGTAGGATACACTTCCACGAACTTTCGCACCAGGTAACAAATCTGCACATCCATACCACCGACCGCACTAAAGCTATAAAGCAAAACAAGAATCCATAAATCAATACACAAGGCCTCTTACACATGACATCGACCTTAGGTGATGCCGAAAACAATATCATCTTGCTTTAAACATCTAAATCCTTTTCCTGCTCATCCGAGCTCATGACATCCTTGTCAACACCGAACCCCAATCTTAAATCCTCAACTTTCGAATCCTATTCTACTTGATGCACTTAATCACACCAATGTGCAAGAGTACATGAATTTAATCATAACTCCTAAACTACTAATAGGGTAAACACTTCATCATATATAAACCTTCTACTTAACTCATTTCAAGAGAACCATTGTAACACATGACTGAATTCTCATATCCGCAGAAAATACCAACCTCAAGTAGTGGTCTAAACCACCATAACTCTTCTGGGATCCATCTACACATAACATGCCATAATACTTGAATTCCTTCAAATAAAATCAATTATGGTGGTCGTCAAGCCTCGCACGTACTGCCACAAATCATATGCGTAACTCAATGCGCTGAAGGAACTGATCATTACCACCATCATGCCAATTGAACCATTGTTAGACAGCCCATCTTTTCCTAATTTATTCTTAACTTGCCTTAGAAATAATAATAGCTCCATTCATTACATCATGAACCTAAATTTGCACTCATCCTGAGTGACCTTATTTCACATGACCACGCTGTCCCAAATCCCATGAACCATCTCATACCCTCCTTATATGCATATTAGTATCTTCAACTAGAATACCCATTCTGATAATTCCTCTATGAGTCCGAAGTTATTTTCTCCTATTTCTCCAATGTTACACCGCAGACCGAAGATAACATAGAACACTCCAAGCCCCTTTCATAATCCGCTACAAAAGCTCAATACTTAACCATACTACGGACTCAAAATCCTTAGGCACCGCACTTTAACCTTCGAATCCACTAGGACCGTTGTTGAGAGTCACCCACTCTGACTTAGTCCCGAATAAAAATAAAACTCCAAGTCCCCACTAGCACATGAACACCTTTTCACTGAAGCACCCGACTAAATGACCTTCCTTCCAAATCGCCTCTGTACTAAGCGTAAATCATGCACCTTCCCAGAGCCTGAACATGAGTCAATAAGGCCAATTATAATACACATTCCTCAAATCCTTTGCTCAATTTACTACTTATGTCCTCTTCCCTTAGTTGTATTAACATACCAATACGCCGATTACCAGAAATCTCACAAATAGACGACCACACAATCCAACCGTAGGTGGTGGAACTCTCCCACTTAGCTTGAAGCTACCATTGCATAACTCTAGAACCCGCCAAAATTCCTTATCCCCTATTGACATGATCTTGTACAATCGACCCGCAAAATTCCCCAAAGTCATGTTGTATCCTACTTCATATCAAGCAAGCTCCTTTCTGTTGTATCCCACCTTCCTCCATATAGAAGTCGTTATTCCACATTAAGCCCGTAGACCTAGTCACTGTCCATCATGAATCCCAAATCACTCTAAACTTTCTTCAAGGTGTGTAGTCATCTTACCACAGAACACATTTTCTACTCTGCCACTCTCCCACTTTGGTCAAACTCCCTCCTTAAGCAACTACTCGACTCCTATTTCTCACACTTAGCTTTCTGGAAACTTAACCACCGCAAGACACCCTCTCACCTGCCCTTCCTCATCCTTCACTATCCAGTTGTTGCTTCAAATCAATATCTATCTCCGTAGCACTTGAACCAATAGATCACTACAAACTTTAAACTTTTCCGAAGATCACCTTCCTCGAGCCCATCAACATTAAAAATATCCATCTAATTCCAAAATTGTTACACTCCGCTACCTCTGACAACCGCTTCTCTGGCACCATCTCACAGATCGAATTCTACCACGCTCGAAAATACCAAATCTCATTGCTCCATCAACCAATACCTGAACCTTCATAGGTCAATTGCCTTTTCTCCGCTAGAAATAAAATACTGAACCTCTGAGTCATGTACTGAGTAAATCCCTTTCCAAGTCATTCATTGCTCCGACGCATATACAAGCATTCTACCATTACACAAACATTGTGCGATAGTAACGCACGAATCATTATGATAATCTCGAACCTTAGTTAATACTGATACTGAGCTGAAACGACATAATGACCTTCCACAAGGCGACGAAAATTGCCCAAAGCAAATACGCATGAATGAACATCCTGCACCACATCTGTAGTACCATTACAATTCCTCAAATTCCTGATTTATAACAAGCAATTCACGTCGTATAATATTGAATAGGAAGGAAAGAAAGGCATAAGCCTCAAAGGAATCAAATTGCACGATGAGGAATCAAGAAAGGAAGTGCTCCTACAGCCCTGTAGCCTCTCGAAGATAAGTACAGACGTTTCCGTATCGATCCGCAAGACTGTACTATACTCGCTCGTGACTTGTGAGACCTAAGTGAACCTAGTGCTCTATTACCATATTGTCATGACCCAAAATCCGTTAAAGGTCGTGATGGCGCCGGATACCACTGTCAGGCAAACCAACACTAAATAGTCAATGTAATTCTCATTTTAATATTTTTAAAATCATAAATGTCCTTCAATTTAACTACTAAAAGATGAACTTTACAGAAATATAACACTATTTTCCAATTCTCTTATTGAATATCCCATAATCCTCCTAGGACCCGATGTCACAAGTGCATGAGCGTTTACTAAAGAATAAAATAAAACTGTCCGGAATATAAATTTGGACAGAAAGGAAAATACCAATACTCTAAAAGAGACTCTGGTGGTTGCGGATCGCACATAAGATGTAGCTCACCTAAAGTCCCTGTATCAGCCACACCGCTGAGTTGACAAGACCACGAAATGTATATATATATATGCTTGTATAACAAAATGTATAGTAAGTGTAGTATGCGTATAAAAACAACGCGTACCCAGTAATTATCCATTCTAACCTCGAAGAAGTAGTGACGAGAGATCGACTTCGACACTTACTAATGGTCCAAATATATTAATGTGAGATTCTAATTAAGCATTATTTATAAAGATAACAATAAAACTCGGAACAAGAAATAACTGGACAACTTTTTCATCATATAAAAGAACCTCAAACACTTCCTTCATTTAAAACATTTGATTTCTAAAAGAACATAGTTATACAAATTATAAAAAGGTTTCTAGTTCTATTATCACACATAAATTTTGCAGAGAACGTTCGGCCCGATCCAACATAAATGTAAATTATGCACTGCCGAGGGTCGAATGACATGAACCATATATGCATCTATAAATTTTCTCGCTCTCGAATCATACATGCGACGCGGTCCACCCTCGCGAATCATACCTGCGACGCGGCCAAATATAAATTTAACATTTAAATCATATATGTTTCTTGATTCTTTTTAAAATAATGGAAATTCAACTTGAAACTTTTTAAGGAAATTACCCAGCTCGTGAAACATACGTGCGACGCGGTTACACATATATTTCTTAAGCTATTATAATATTCCTCAATTCTTTTCGAAATTTCGAAGTTCAAATGAAATCTTTTAAATCTTAAATTCTTCAAATTTCAACTCTTACACGGAAATTATTACTCATCCTCAATCTTGTTTCTTCTCAGGCAACCCACAAATATAAATCAACAACGATATCAATAAGGCATAATGTAGACCTAGACTACCCGGGCATAGACATAGCTAGTAGCTACGTACGGACTCTCGTCACCTCGTACGTATGTAGTCCCCCACAACTAAAAGCACATATTAATTTATTTCACGTATGGGGTTAATTACCTCTTATAATGGTAGAAAGGAGACTTACCTCGTCTCAAGTCCTACTTTCCGGACCAAGGATGAGCTCAAACCCCGAAATCGGTGCCGAACAATCCAAAACTATTAAAATGGTGTATAAACAAATCAATATACGCTCAAAAGTTCACATTCCGACTATTAAAGTGATTACCCAACTCTAAATGCAAGATTCCTAAAATTCGCCCACGGGCTCACGGGCCCGAATTCCAGAAATTTTCGAAGATAAACTTTACCCATAACCCCACAAACTCAAATATATAATTTGTTTCAAATTCCATGCCCAAATTCGTCGTCAAAATCCAAAAATACTAATTTCTAGATTTTTTTACCAAAATCCCAAGTTTTCACTAATTTTCTATGAACTTCCATGTTAAAAAATATATATAATCCAAGTATTTAACTTGCAATATGTGGGAATTACTTACCCTGACATGGATGATGAAAATGGAGCTCCACAATCACTCCTAGGCCGGCTCCCATGGAGAAAATGAGATGAAATGAGCCAAACCCATTTTTTCAAACTTATACACTGCCCAGGCAACCCTTTTTCGTGTTCGGAAGCCCCCCATCGCGTTCGCGATGAACAAAGTTCTCGAAAGCTATTTCCTAACTCTTGTCAGACAACCTCTAGTATAATGGCCATAACATTTTGTACAAAACTCTAAATGACAAAAGTTTAATGTTTTGAAAACTAGACACCAATATCTAGAACTTTTATGTTTTGGTCATCTCCCAATTCCGTATAGATATTGAGATATAAGCTGCCAAGATCAGCCCTGTGCAACATAAATTTCTTCTTCATCTTCCCAGATAGCCTGTAGTATACTAGCCACAAACTTTGGTATACAAATCCAAATGCTAAATGGTTTACCTTTCTGAAAACTAGACACAAAGGGTTACAACTTTTACTTATTGGATTATCTCCAAATTCCTTATAGATTGTGAGATATGAGCCTCCGAAGTTAGACCTGCGTAACAAAAAATTTCTTCTTCGCGAATGAAAAATCTATTCGTAAACACGAAGAACAAAATCCCAGAAGCAAAATAATTCTTTGCGAATGCGAGAGTATCCTCGCGAACGCGAGGAGCAACACCAAACACCAGCATCAGCTATTGCAAAACAGCCCTAAATGATCCGAAACCATCCCAAAGTACACCTGAGGCCCCCGGGGGCCCGTCCAATCACACAAACCAGTCTCATAACATAACACGGACCTGCTCGAGGCCTCAAATCACACCAAACAACATTGAAATCATGAATCGCACCCCAATTCATTCTTGATAAACTTTAGAACTTCAAACTTCTACATTCGATGCCGAAACCTATCAAATCACGTCCAATTGACCTCAAATTTTGTACAAAAATTATATTCGAAATTACGAACCTACTCCAAATTCCAAAATCGGATTCCGACCCCGATATCAAAAATTCTACTTCCGGTCAAACTTCTCAAAAACCTTCAAATTTCTAACTTTCGCCAAATGACCCCAAAATGACCTATAGAGCTCCGAATCCACTTCTGGACGCGCTCTCAACACCAGAATCACTATACGAAGCTATTCCTAGACTCAGAATCCCAAACGGACATTGATAACATTGAAATACACCTCAACCCAAATTTATGAAATTCTTCCAAAATGCTAATTATTTCTACAATAGGCATCGAAACACTCCCAGGTCATCCAAAACCCGATCCGGACATATGCCCAAATCTAAAATCATCATACAAACTTGTTGAAACCTTCAAATTCTAATTGTGAGGTCGTTTACTCAAAAATCACACTTTAGTCAATTCCTCCAACTTAAGGTTTCCAAATTTAAAATCTTCTTTCCAAACTTTGCGAATTTTAATTTCGACCAGGCGTACAAGTCATAATACCTGAAGTGAAGCTGCTCATGGCCTCAAACCGTTGAGCGATTCAATAGAGCTCAAAAAACCGATCGGGTCATTATAATTTCGGAATGAATTGAGAGACTTAGTCTCAAGGATGAAAGCTTAAGTTGAAATGGCTATGTTGATGTTGAACTATATATAAATGACTACGGAATGGAGTTTTGATAGTTTCATTAGCTCCGTTGGGTAATTTTTGACTTAGCAGCGTGTACGAAGTGTGATTTTGAGGTCCGTATTTGAATTAGGCTTGAAATGACGAAAGTTGGATTTTTGAAAAGTTTGACCGGGAGTGTATCTTTAGATATCGAGGTTGGATTAGAGCTATGAAAGTTGGATTAGGTCTTTGGTGTCATTTGTGACTTGTGTGAAAAATTTAGGGTTAATCAAATATGATTTGATAGGTTTTTGCATCATTTATAGAACTTGGAATTCCTTAGTTTCAATAGGCTTGAATTGAGGTGCGATTAATGTTTTTGATGATGTTTGATGTGAATTGAGGACTCGACTAAGTTCGTATGATGTTTTAGGACTTCATGGTATATTTGGTTGAGGTCCCAGGGCCCTCGGGTGAGTTTCACATGGTTAACGGGTCAATTTTGGACTTGGTATTATAGCTGAAGACTGCCAGTTTTTCTGTTACTAGTTTCCTTATATGCATTTGCGAGAGAGGTCTCGCATTCCCGAAGAGTAGTTGGAGGCAGTCGAGGAGTTCTTCTTCTCGTTCGCGAAGGTTGGGGGTAAGTGTGATTCGTGAATGCGAGAGGGAGCTTGCATTCACGTTGAAAGGTGAGGCAGGCTGGTCATCAGGACTTAAGGCTTCGTGTTCTTAGTCAGGGGACACATTCGCATAGGCCAAGTTCTGTAAGGCATCACGTTAGCGAGGAAACATCCACGTTCGCGAAAGAGGATTTTCTTGGTAGTCGAGTTTGTGCTTCGCGAACGCAAGGCTCTTTCCGCGTTCGCGAAGAAGGCACACATGGGTTTAAAAGTTTCAAAAAACGAGGAGGTTTTGATCGAGATTTTGGTATCGGATTTGAGTAATTCTGATATGGGTGGACTCGTGGTCGAATGGGTGTTCGAATTTTGTAACTTTTACCCGATTCCGAGACATAGGCAAGGGGCGCTTTTGAGTTGACTTTTCTACCTTTGATTTAAAGCTTAGTATTTTCTTACG
The DNA here is from genome assembly GCF_000393655.2 of Nicotiana sylvestris. Classification (NCBI taxonomy): domain Eukaryota; kingdom Viridiplantae; phylum Streptophyta; class Magnoliopsida; order Solanales; family Solanaceae; genus Nicotiana; species Nicotiana sylvestris. The sequence goes on from NC_091067.1 coordinate 78,093,187, forward strand.
AAATTGATTCTTTTAGCTAGTGTTGATTGTATCGAATTGTTTGCGGCTAGATTCGGGGAATTTGGAGATCGTTTCGTGAGGCAAAGGTGTGTTGGAGTAGAGATTTGCTCAGCTTGAGGTAAGTAACAATTCTAAATCTGGTTCTGAGAGTATGAAACCCCGTATTATGTATTTTGTGATTGGTTTGGAGGTTACACACATGCTAGGTGGCGGGCGTGTGGGCGTACACTGTAGGAATTATGACTTTTGGTCGATTCCATGGAACCGTGACATGAATAATCTATTGTTAGCCGCATGCTCTCCATGTGTTATAGAAATTTGACTGTAAATCCTGTTAGAAATGATGCTTAGGCCATGTGTTGGTACTGTAGAGACCCTCAGAAGTCGTGTACATGTTAACCTATCTGTTAGATTGTTGTTTTGTACTCAGTCTCAATTTTACTTGCATATTATATCTCAGTCTCTATTGTTCTTTGTTGATACATCATATCATTTCTGTTTGGGCTGATTATCATAATTACTGAGAGCCCGAGAGACTGGAAAGGTTGATGACTGAGTGAGGTCGAGGGCCTGATTGTGAAGATATTTATGGGATATGGCTGCACGCCGCAACTTGTTTAATTAATTAATGTCATTATTGGCTTGTTATAGTGCTTGGGCTGAAGGAGCCTCTCCGGAGTCTGTTCACACCTTCAGTGAGCGCAGGTACCTACTAAGTACGAGTGCCGAGTGCTAAGCGATTGAGAGGAATGAGTGACTGTGAGGAATGAGTGATTGTGAGGTTGGAGTGAATAGAAGGACTGAGTGACTGTTGCTCTGAGATGATGCATTTGATTTCATTATTATTGCACTTAGCTGTCACATATCACTATCTTGTTATTTTTGAGAGATATTATATTCTATTTCACTTGAACTTGACATGAATTAACTAATTTGACCTAAATTGTCGAACTTGAAAGCATGCCTACCTTCCTCTGTTGAAATGACTGTAAATGAACTATAACTGTGAAGCTCGTCACTACTTTCAGTTCTTTGTTTAGTCTTGTTACTTACTGAGTTGGTTGTATTCATGCTACGCCCTGCACTTTGTGTGCAGATTTAGGTGTTTCCAGACACGGTGGGTGTTGATCCCTTTGTGCAGTTGATCATTTGGAGATTTCAAGGTAGTTGTCCGACGTTTCGCAGACCTTGTCTCTCCTTTCCTATTTTTCTACTTTATGTATTTAGTTTCAGACTATTATAGACAGTACTCCCAGACTTGCGTTGTATAGATGCTTATGTATTCCATGACACCCCGATGTTGGAAATTTCCGTGTTGTGTTTTGGATTTTCTATCCTGTTTATGAGAGCTTTTATTATTTAAACTGCTTAACTTATTTTCAGTTAAAAGTGTTGAAAATATTTTTGAAATGTTGGCTTGCCTAGTACCACGTTAGGCGCCATCACAACAACTTAAGTTGTGGGTCATGACACTTAAGATGTGTAATTAATGATGAGATGAAAATGAGATTAAAGTTGAATCCTATTCAAGTTGATTTGTGGGGCAAGTATTACACTACCAATCTCAGTCACTTTTAACTTTGTAACTATTAGGAAGGTTAACAGAAGACAAGATTTTGATGTCAATCAGGGTAGATTTGTTGAAAGTCATATGATTGGAGGCTTTGGAATATGAAATTTATGTGTCAATTCTTTTTCTGAAATATTTACAAGCAAGCTTACTAAAATCAATATAAAAGGAACAAGATATTATATCTGCAAAATTTATAGCTCCATTGGCATAGAATCACACTGCTTAAGTTTTTCCCTCACCTCCAAGTTGAAAGTGTTGAAGTATGTTTACTTACTGGTTATACTGTTATTGGTGAGATTAATATTGTGACTATCACTTTACTCTTTAACAGACAATCCATCTGCAGGTGCACTATGCACATTAGTTGTGGTCCTCAGTCCATGAATTGGTGCACAATGCACATTAGCTATAGTCCTTCTGCTCTTATTGAACCTTGAATTTTGATTAAAAGTCTAATTTTGAGCAAAGCTCTGGGGATAACCATGCAGCTTGTAACATTTATCCTTGGTATGTTCCACTTGCTTACAATAATCATCGTATGGACAAAGTACAATGACTGTTGTTGGGAGAATAATTAGCTCTGAAATTGGTGTTTCTAGAGTAATGACATTGAGAGAAATAGATTCAGCCAACAACTGGTTTGAAGGCCTCATTTCTCTCTATTTTTCATTTTAAGAGAAAATACCTGCACCACGAAAGGCAATGGATTCACCATCAAAATGTTGCCTCGCACAACTGTATACAACTCATTTAGTCCCATGAGAAATTGAATCAAATGCCGGTCACGTTCATCCTTATGCATGTTCACCTTGGCTCCACAGGTACACAAACAGTTACACTGTATTTTAGAGCTTGTGGTGCTCAACTTTTCCCAGAACTTCATTATCTTCGTATAATAGCCAGTTATGTCGAGTATTCCCCGAGTGAGATTATTTATTTCCTTTTGAATATGATATAGATTAGAACTATTCATTTGATAATAAAGTTACTCCAATTTGTTCCACAATTCAGCAACACACTTGCATACTCCACACTGTCCGCGATTTTCGTAGAAAGAGAATTCAAAATCTAGGAAGCAAGCCGAACACTTATTTCTGCAATTGATGAGGAAAATTATCGCCGAACAAATAGATGAAAAAAGGAAAAATAGAAACATGAAGCAGAATGAATATTAGCTAGGAGAAATCAGGTTTAGACTTGAAACTCTTAAGCTCTGATAACATGATAATTTGGAAATACAAAGGAACAACTCGAGCTCAAGTTGAGCTCTAATAGAGGAATCCTGAATCTTCACATGGAAGAGCAAAGAGAGAGAGAATGTGATTTAAGGAAAAAGAAAAACTATTTTCTTTAATACTGTATTATTACATATATCCACGTGACTAACACCTCCATTAACCAACTTCTAGCTAAGTGGCAACTAAAAATAACGAACTAACTAACTAATGCTTCTGCTCAACTATACAATTGACACAACTGATACAAAATACAAAATATATAAATACAGAGTATTTCAATAAAATTTATGGAAGAAAACACTCAATGAAACACGTTTGATGAAATAAAAGGATTTAGAGAGAGCCGAAAGGGGCACTAGACTGAAGTTGTGGGTTTAGTGATGATCATATTTTGGAGATGTATTGTGTCATATGTGCAATGAATACTTTACTGGTGCAAGATCGACCTGTACTTGTTCTATTAATTTAAAAGTGAGATCTTCACTTATAGGTCATGTAAAAATAGTCTTTTTTATTTGGTCGGAGGTGAGAGTTTCACTGAAGGAGAAGATCAGAAGGGGAAATCTACAGGAGAAAAATATGGTGGCTTTCTTCTTCTTCTTCTTTCTTTTTTTCTTTTAATAATTGTAGTAGTCACTACTTGATTTTCTTAAAAAATATTAGTACCGTGTGCATTTACATAAATAATCTCATGAATACCGGTGTTCAAAAGACTAATTTTTGTCAAGTAAAAGTATTTATCTGGTTGCTTGCGAAGTTTGAGTCTCTAACTTTCAAAACATGCCAAGTTTAAAGGGCTATGTAGGTATTTGTCCTTGTTTATTCTATGAGAATCTTTGCACCATTATATTTTCAATTGTTCCTAATTCCAATTGTAGTTAGGTAATGCATTTACTTAAGCAGAGGTGACTTAAAAATTTAAATTTGATAGGTTCGACATTTCAAGTTCTCAGCATTAATATGGATTCAAATATACAATCACAATAACAACAACAATAACAACAACCAAGTAAAATTTCATCAGTGGAGTCTGGGGAAGGTAGAGTGTACGCAGACCTTACCCTTACCCTATAGGGGGTAGAGAGGCTATTTCTGGTAGACCCTCAACTCAGATACAATAGATCTGTGACAACAAAACCCAAATAATAATCATGAGAGACAACAAATAAATGGAAAAGTAGTAACACAAATATTATGCAAAGGTTTGAAACACAACATCAATCGCCAGCAGTTCTAGACAAAATACTATCATACTCGTCGGTACGAAGAGAGAAACCGGGACAAAGAGATAAACCGCTCGACTACCCTTTAAGCTACAACCCTATTACTTGACCTTCACACATTTTTATCAAGAGCTCGGAAATATGGAGTCGCGCAATATCCTGTCTAATCACCTCGCCTCAATACTTCTTGGGCCGCCCTTTACCTCTTCTCGTACTTGTCAAAGCCAACCTCTTGCACCTCCTAACACGGGGCATCTAGGCTTCTCCTCTACATGTATCTGAACTATCTAGGTCACGCTTCCCGCATCTTATCGTCCACTGGAGCCACGCCCACCCTCTCCCGAATATCTTCATTCCTAATCTTATCCAACCTAGTGTGCCCACACATCCATCTCAACATCCTTATTTCTGCTACTTTCATCTTCTGGATATGTGAATTCTTGACCGGCCAACACTCAGCCCCATACAACTGTCACGACCCGGATTTCTCACCCTCGGGAGTCGTGATGGCACCTACTAGTGAAAGCTAGGCAAGCCAACCATTTGAATTATTTTTTTTTATTTTTAATCCTTTAACAATTAAGACCCAATGTTATATTAATAACAGAAATTAAAAGCGGAAGACTGAAACATAACATATTATTTAAGATGCCAATACCAATCCATACATAAACTACCCAAGACTGGTGTCACAATTTCACAGACTGTCTAGGATTACTACAAATAAGGGTCTGAAAGATTTATTATAACATTATCTCTGAAATACATAAAATAAACAGAATGAAAGGACAAGAGAAGATGCCAAGGCCTGTGGACGCCTGTAGGACTACCTTAGATCTCCGAATGGACTGAAGGCAACAACCCAAAGCTATGGTCCGTATGCTCCAGTACCGGGATCTGCACACACTGTAGAGTGTAATATCAGCACAACCGCCCCATGTGCTGGTAAGTGTCTAGCCTAACCTCGGCGAAGTAGTGACGAGGCTAGGACCAAACTACCAAATAAACCTATGCAGTTAAATCATATACAGCGGAAAATAAAGTAGGAGTGTACAGTTAAGGATGGGAGGGGGAAAACATGCTGCGGGGAAATATCAAATAGTAGCAGAAGAACAACAGGTAAATATAAGAAAACCATAACTCAACTATCAATAAGAATCAGAAATCAAACAAGTGCATGACATCACCCTTCGTGCTTTTACTCTTGTCCTCACCATAAGAATCAATATAATCTGTACGGTATCGCCCTTTGTGCTTTCACTCTCGTCCTTACCATAAAAATCAATATTATCGACACTGAATTGTACATCGTGCGGCACGGCATCACCCTTCGTGCTTTTACACTCTTCATCACAAAATCATACACGACATCACCCTTCGTGCTTTAACACTCTCTCACCAAAATAATGCACGGCATCACCCTTCGTGCTTTAACACTCTTCCTCACCCAAACAACAATCACAAAGCAATAAGGGCAAGGAAATCAACAAATTTATAATTAAATCCCGGCAAGGGAATAATAGTACAACAGTCATATCCCGGCAAGGGAAAACAATATCAACAATAACATCCCGGCAGGGAGACAACATTAAACAACAACATCCCGGCAAGGGAGACAATATCATAATCCTCTTTTCTTTTTCACCTTTACTTCACAAGTCAATTCACCATTTGAGCCAATGCTCTATAAGGTTAAATTGCCAATTATACTTCCACAAATCACTTTACAACTTGAGTCAACGCTCTTCAATGTCTAAATACAAATATCACTTCCACAAGCCTTGCTCAACAATAGAAATCATCACATAAAGCATGAACAATACAAACAGAGTCACATTAATCATAATATAAGACTAACGGGCATGCTTGACACCAACGTATAGATACTCGTCACCATGCCTATACGTCGTACTCAACAACTAGCACATAGAAAATAGCACACAACTCCTAATCCCTCAAGCTAAGGTTAGACCAAACACTTACCTCGATGCCACAAACACAATTCAAGCCTCAACTATAGCTTTCCCTCTTGATTCCACCATCAATTCGCTTGTATCTAGCCACAAGTTACTTAACTATATCAATAAATGCTAAATGAATCCATTCCAATGCATGAAAATAGGTTTTCTAAAGTTTTTCCCAAAAAATCAAAAATCGACCTGGGCCCACATGGTCAAAACTCGAGGTTCGAACCAAAACCCGATTACCCATTCCCCACTACAAGAAAAATGCTTAATAGCGAAGAGAAAATTGGTCCCTAAAAGCAAGGAAATGGTCCCAAATGGTCAATAGCGACCACCTAATCTGGTCTTTATAGCTTCCGCCGCTAAAGCTCATTAAGGACTAGATGCGGTGCTGGTCATTACAGCTGTTTCACGACCAGTTTAAAACTAGCCCTTAAATGATTTTTAAGGACCATGTTTCTGGTGCCTATTCTCATATTTTAGGGACTAAATTCCTGGTCCTTAGAATATTTTTGCAACTAGTTTAAATATGGTCGTTAATTGGTACTTTCGCGGCCAGTTAGAAGTTGGTCGTTATATCTTTTGCGAGAAGATTAAAGCTGGTCGCTAAGTCAAATAGTGCAGCACTACAAAGCTGCGGATTCAACAGCCAAATTTTCTATTCCAAAAAGGATTTAAGGACTAACAGTCTAGACCCTAAAGAAACAAGTCACAAGTCCCTAAATCACATTCAATTTGCAACTAGAAAATCGAGTATATTATTATAAATATAATATTGTTTTCATAAAATATTACCAAAAATGATCACATCAGTTAGTTGCACCGTACATCAATGATGTAAGCTAGTCACAATATTGTGTTCATAAACATTTAGCAAAAAACTACATATCACTAATATCCCTCGATTGACATGTAAAATTTTCTTGACATTCCCAGCAAAAAGATGGTCAATCAGTATGTTTGTCAAAAATCTTCTTCTTGAACTTCAATATCCAAAATCTGTAGAAGAAATAAGAAATTGGCGTAATACATACGGAGACACCTAAAGTTGGCACGATATTTCACTTAGACACTTAAACTAGACCTCTTTCCAATTAGACACGTTTCTTAGGCAATTCTCATACCAATTAGACACGTTTTTTGTTGGCTTATTAATTAACCAAGCGCGTGTTCTGCAATCTCCATCTACGTGGCAAAAGTAACCATTATAAATTATGCCACATCATTTTATCTGTCCACCTCACTGTCCACCTCAGCTATATAGTATTATTTCCACTAAAATACAGATAACTAGCCCTAAACAAACATCTAAACATATTACCATTGTTCCTTTTACCTTCGATAAAAACGAAGAAAGGTCCTACCACTGTTAATCTTCTTCTTCTTTTGGTTAATGGTGTTGGAATCTAGTATTTTCACTGATTTCTCACCGTATTTACAACACTTCAAGGTCCAGTCTCTCCTTATTTTCTATTGCTACAGCTAGGGCTAAGTAATTTGTAAGTTATTTCTCAAGCTAGGGTTTTTTTGGGGTTTTCCTTTGTGTTGGTCCCTTGTCGTCTTATGTAAGGGAATATTATGGAGGATGACTATATTTTAACTCGCCTTCACCACGGGGGTACATTTATCGAGCAACTTGTCCCAATATACAAAGGGGAATTAGATGTTTTTGCTGTTGCTATCGATAAAGTCCATTTTAGTGTTGTCGAGTTGTCTGCTTATGCTAAAGACCTTAGGTATGCAGTTGTCGACGGGTTTTATTGTCAAAAGGAAAACGATGGTGATTTTATCAAAGTCTTTTCTGATTTTCAGTTATATAAATTTGTGAAAGATTTAAAACATGGTGATATTTTGGATGTTTATTTGCGTCATGAGGTGAGTCAGCCTGAAGTAGCCGAAGCAAATGTTGGTCTTTTATGTGGGGTAGAAGTAGGTGGGGGTGGTAATGACCAATTTAAAGCTAGGGCAACACCTGGGAGTAATACAAATACTGAAGAACCTATTGAGCCGCCTACTGAACCAACTCACAATGCTGTTGAACCACCTATTGAGCCTCCTATTGAACCAACTTTGAATGATACTGAACCAACTGTAAATGTTGCTGATGAAGATGAACCACCAGACCATAATGTTAATGAAGATGGAGTGCAATCAGATGTTAAGAGTAGTGAATCAGAAGAAGATGTTCTTCCTGAAGAAGATGATTCAGATGTTGATGATGAATTAAGATCTCTAAGGGCTGAAAGGAGGAGCAAGAGGCAGGGTAAGCAGAGGAAAAAACCAATTGCAACAGATGAGATACCACTAGGAGAAACAGGTATTGACAGAGGATTTGAGGATATTGGAAGAAACAAGACTTCAAGATATGTAGGTAAATTAGGTGGTGATGAGCAGTTTATTGATAGTTCAGAGGCTGATAGTAAAGATAGCACAGAAGAGTTAGATCCTGAAGCTATTCCTGGTGTTGATATACCAGTAAGAAGGAGGAGTACAAAAGTCAGGTATGATCCTGATTGTAAAGTTGCTATATTTGAACTTGGGATGATTTTTGAGAATGCTGTAGAGTTTCGAAAAGCATTAGCAAATTATGCAATTGAGTACAAGATGAAGATTAAATTGAGACCAAATGAACCACATAGGGTGAGGGCTAAGTGTAAATCAAAGAGATGCAAATGGGTGTGTTATGCTTGTATTGATAGAAATTCAGGTGATTTTAAAGTAAAGAACTACTACCCAGTACACAAATGTGATACTTCAAACAAGAATAAGTTGTGCACTTCAAAGTTTGTTGCAAACAAATTCAAAGATGAAATAACTAAGCAGCCCCACATAAGGATATGGGAAATACAGGAGTTGTGTAGGGACAAGCTAGGATTGTATGTTGGCAAGACAATTTGTTATAGGGCTAAACTGCGTGTTCTCAGAGAGTCCATGGGTGATTGGAATATAGAGTTTGCAAGGTTATGTGATTATGCTGATATGATAAAACAGACCAATCCTGGTAGCTCATGTTGGGTAAGGATGGACAGTGAAACAGAGCCAGGAAAAAATCTCTTTGTTTACTTTTATGTGTGCTTTGATGCATTGAAGAAAGGTTGGTTAGAAGGATGTAGGAGAATCATAGGTTTTGATGGTTGTTTCTTAAAGGGTGCTTGTAAAGGTGAGCTTCTAGTTGCTGTTGGCAAGAATGGAAATCAGCAAATGTTTCCTATAGCATGGGTAGTTGTGGACCAGGAGACAAAACATAGCTGGAGTTTTTTCATCAACTACTTGAAAGATGATTTGCAATTGGGAACTGGAGAAGGATTGACTGTGATGACAACTATGCAAAAGGTAAGTATTCTGTTCTGTTGTCTCTTAAGTAGCCTATTAAGTAATTTTGGTATTTGATTTTCATTAATGTGATATGTTCAGTTGTTAAGTACTTAAGTATTCTGTTATTTTGTTAAGTAATTAGTATTCTGCTGCTGTTAAGTATTCTGTTTTGTGTAGTCATATGTGTCACACCTCCTTTTTCCGCCCCCGCGAGGGGCGTAGGGAGTTTTCTCCAATTAAAGGACAGTCGAAACGGAATTTGTTTGTTTGTTTCAGAGTCGCCACCTGGGAATTTTAAGGCGTCCCAAGTCACCGGTTTTAATCCCTGAATCGAGGAGAATATGACTCTGTTTGTTATTCTGCGAACCAGAAATCCTGAGTAAGGAATTCTGTTAATTCGGGAGAAGGTGTTAGGCATTCCCGAATTCCGTGGTTCTAGCACGGTCGCTTAACCATTTTTATATTTGGCTTAATTATCTTGATTTACTAAATACCTTTTTTCTTGTTGCCCGATTTTATTACCGCTTTTGTTTAGATTGTTTACAATTATATAAACGAATCACGCGTACGTATATTCGTATTATATACCTTTTATAATTGTAGAGAATCGTGCCACGCATACGTGTACACAAAAAGGTTGATAATATTTTTATATTTTTATTATAAAAAAATTTATTTGATATTCAAAATTGTGCTTAAAATAAAATTAAGAACATTCGCCTTTCTTAAATAGTGGACCGCACATCTCGGGTTTTATGAAATTAATTTAATATCCTCCGACGAATCTTTTTTATTAAAATTTTCGCTCAAAGTTGCGCGAACGCATAATCCGAACTGCCTTAAAAAATGTAATTTAGGTCACGCGAACGTATCCCTAATTTCACAAAATATTCTTGATAAAATTCTCTACAAATTGTTTATTGCATCCACTTATTTTTATATGAAAGCCATAGAGAAACACTGATTTAGACGTCTCTAAATTTTCTTGAAAAGAATTCAAAAGTTATTATGTGTTGACCGCAAGTCTTATTTTACGCGTATGAATTATATACCTCAAAACTATTCAAATTTTAAAGAATTAATGATATGAAAAAGAAACAAACAACATGTAACTAAAAAAAACTACCATTTTTATCGTGGATACAACATTAATATATCCAAAAATCGAATCGCATATAAAACTGGAAAAGAATTAATTTGATAAACAAATTAATAGCTTCTGAAGAATTTTCATTGTTATATTTAATGCGAACTCTATTTCTACATATCCTTGACATAAAATGTTGCAATTCGTGCTTATAAATCCCATATCCTTCTCATATACTTGTTTTTAGTCCAAAGTTATAATTGTTTGGTTAATTTGTTTACAATGGTAGATAAGAATCAAGTTGATAAGAAAGAGAACTATTATACAAATTGATTCAATAAAATTGCATCACATGCAATATAGTTGTACGTCTGAACCATTCCTAATATTCTAACCTCGTAACGAATTATATCAACTCACCTTTCACTTATGGTTATACATGTAACTGTTATCATGCCATGTACGAACAACATACAACTTACATCAATCTAGTTTTAAATAAAATCGGACTTTTGTGACAAAATATGCTAGTAATGTAGTTTCTTGATAGTTCCATACTATTCCATACTTAGCCAACAATATCATAAGATTTAATTAATGGCTAGCTTTCTGCCATGTTCCCTATCTTATAATTTGAATATAGCTATACTTAATGAAATTCTGAAATAAATAACATTATTACAAAGCTTATGCGAATTTCAAAGGGATGATTAACTAACAGTTCTCACATCAAATGTAAGCTACTATATTAATCAACTGAAACAAAACTGAAATTTAAACTAATAGATTTAAACGAGTAAAAGACATAATTATAATTCCGAACTTCATTTATTTGGCAATGTTGAAGCTTTCCACAACATGAGTCTAAAATATACACCTGATATTGGAAGCAAAAGAAAATGAAGATGAAAATCAGCAGCAGTAATAACAGTACAGCACAGCAGCAACAGCCCAGCAACAGTAACAACCCAGAAAAAGAGTTTGCAAACCAGTAGAGCAGTAATCCCAAAAACAAAAGCTTCAAGCTTTGAATGAAACAACAACAATTAATACTGATTTCAAACAAAGAAAGCAAAAGATTTTTTTTAGTTTTTATTTTTATTTTGAAAGCTTAAATATTTTTCGGAATTTTTCTTTCTTTTAAATGTTCAGCCCTTTTTCTCTCTATTTCTATATTCTCTCTTTTCTGTTCTCTTCTTTTCAGATTCGTTTCTCTTATCTGTGTTCTATCCTCTTTAAATCAGATTCAAGACTTTTATATATATCCCATCCCATAAATCTTTCAATCAATTAAAATCAATACTTTTTCCTACCAAACCCATTATTCTTCCCACTCATCCCCATTACATTAAATAAATATATCATCATCACCCCATTATATTTTGTCCTCCATGCCTAACATAAACAAATACAAGATTCCCCCACACTAAAATTTGTCTTGTCCACCCTTTATATTAAATGACTATATCACAACCCACCCCAATTTATTTTGTCCCCCATGCTTCACATAAAAAATTACAAAATGTACAATTCCTAAACTAACCCTCCGACCTTATTGCAATTACCATTTTACCCCTGAACGTACTACAAATTACCAAACTACCCCATCAGCTATAACAATCAATTAATCAAACTTAACCAAAATATAGACAATATGATCAATTTCTAACAATGTTCAAACAACAAATCTCATGAACATGATTTCTTCAATATTTTAACAACAAATCATATGAACATGATTGAACAACAAGGAACAACTAAAATTTGATTGAACAATATTTTTAGCAACAAACAAACCTATTTTCAGATTCAATCAACAACAATCAAACAAGTATATTTAGATTTCTAAATTCAATAATATTGAACTTAAAATCAACTCTAACAACATTACAACAAACAATTCCTATATTAAACTTTAAACAAGATTATGAGACAAATTCAAGAAATAATCATAAATGGTAAACAAGAAATCAAGCTATACAAATTTCGGATTCAAGAACAAACAAACAAAGTATGAACATGAATGAAATCTATTTTAAACAACAAACATGATGGATTCAAACGATTAAATCAACATTAATAATTTCTGGAAAATACATAACAACATGAAACAAATTAAAGAAATAATTAATTAAATTTCAATTTGAATCCAACAAACATTAAACTAACAAATTTTTACCTAAACAATACAACAAATATGAAATAAACATGAAAAACAACTAATTAAATTTCCATTTGAAATCTGAAAATTATTTCAACAAAACATATGAACAAGAACAAAGCCAAAAATCAAATATCTACCGATTTTGGATTCGAGAAATATCAAAACGAAATACGGATAAAAATAAAACTCAAAACCAACTAACCGGAGATGAACAACGACGAATTCGATTGTATGGACTGTTTCGACAAACCTCAAATGGGAATAAATCTGTCCGGACTCAACGACGAACTCGACTTTAAGAAGTACGTCGAAACAGTAGCGGCAGTCGACACGAAACAGAAGCAGCTGGGGCGCGTTCAGTTGTTCGCGCGAAGACGAAACAATAACGGAGGTCGTTCGTATGGGGAAGATGAAGCAGCGGCGCGAGCTTGAAGCGGACGACGTAGAAGATGAAGGTGAGGCAGCAGCTCGGAGACGGCTTGGCCATGGCGATGCTCAAGCTTGAAGAAGACGAAGTGAGGCAGCAGCTCGCGAAACAGAAGCATCTGTTCGTCGAGCTCCAACTCGAGCAGCCATGGACGTTGCAAGCAGAAGCAACGGGAAAGAAGATGGAGCAGTAGGTCGAGCTCATGGCGAAGCAATAGCGCAACAGCAGCTCGGAGGAAGATAAGAATGGAGCTGCTACGCGGGGAGGAGGACGAAGAAGACGAAGCGTTTGGATGGTGACGTTTGGACGTGAGGGAGTGGGGTCGAGGGCAGCCATTGATGGAGCTTGGAGCTTTTGGGAAGATGAAGAAAATAGGAGGGGGGGCGGATGACTTAGTATATGTTTTTAGGGTTTTTTCTTCTTTTTTGTTGTTTTGTTTTTGTAAATTGTAAGATAATAGGATGTTGGGTTATGGACTGGGTCGACCCAATTCGAAATGGACTGGGTCGTTTGGGAAGATTGGGCCATTTTTTGGGCCTGTGGCTTGAAATCGAAGAAGAGGCCCAATTCCGACTTTCTTTATATTTTCGCTCTCTTTTCTTCTTTTATTTCTCTAAAACTAAATTATAAAAATACTTAACTTATTATCAAGAACTAAATTAAGTTATAAAAGCGCAAATTAACTCCAAATAACAATAAACGCACAATTAAGTAATAATTAAGCATAAAATTGTATATTTGGACATTAAATGCTAAAAATGCAAACGATGCCTATTTTTGTAAATTTTTATTTTTTTGTAAACAAACTTAATTACTAACAAATTGTAGAATTAAATCCTACATGCAAAATGCGACATATTTTTATATTTTTTATTAATTTAACAAATAAACATGCACAGAAAAATACAAATAATTATTCAAAAATATCACAAAATATCACAAAATTGCACACCAAGGAAAATCATGTTATTTTGAATTTTTTGGGGAGTAATTCTCATATAGGGCAAAAATCACGTGCTTACAGCTGCCCTCTTTGCCCGAAGACACGAAGGGTTTTCGCGCAAAGATAAAGCGAGCGATTTTTGCCCATCCGAGTACTCCGTGTGAAGCATTTTTTTTTGAAAAAGATTTAACCGAACCTTTGCTTCAAAGGTTTCCTACATATCCCTGGCTAAAGGGGAATCAGGTTAATGTAGTTCGGGAAGTTTTGGTAGCTGGGACTACCGTGGGACTACGATGTTACTGCTGTTGCATGATTTTATCACTGCTTACCGATCTCCTTGTTACACCGTGCTTTAAAAGAAAATAAGAAGCTAGGCTAGACTGCAATTTGTTCTTGTTGCCTTGCTTTTTTGTCTGCTTGCATTTCTTCCGGTGCTTTTCTTCCTTTCGACACATGCACTTGAGTTTTTGCTGGGACCTCTTATCGCAACCTTCTGCTTCCCAGTGTTGGGGATTTTTTAATGTTTCCTGCTGGGGATTCCTGTTGTAACCCTCTGTTTTATTGTCCTCTGGCTTGATCTTGAAATGTATACCTCTGTTCTATGGGCGGGCTCCCAACTTCAATACTTGAAAATTAAAGACTGAAATGTATGCCTCTGTTATCTGGGCGGGCTCCCAACTTCAATGCTTGAAATGTAAAGACTGAAATGTATGCCTCTGTTATCTGGGCGGGCTCCCAACTTCAATGCTTGAAATGTAAAGACTGAAATGTATGCCTCTGTTATCTGGGCGGGCTCCCAACTTCAAATAAACAACTTTTGAAATAAACGCCATTCCTCTCTTCAGGCGGGCTCCTGACTTCAACAACAACTTCTAAAATAAAATGCCTTTCCTCTCTTCAGGCGGGCTCCTGATTTCAACCACAACTTTGAAAATAATCGTCATTCCTCTCTTCAGGCGAGCTCCTGACTTCAACAACAACTTCTAAAATAAAATGCATTTCCTCTCTTCAGACGGGCTCCTGACTTTAACCAATAAATCGCCATTCTGTTCTTCAGGGGGCTCCTGACTTCAACAACTTTTCAAAAAATGCCATTCCTTTCTTTGGATGGCGAGATTTCAACAACCTTTTTTTAAAAACGCCTTTCCTTTCTTCAGGCGGACTCCTGACTTCAACCAATAAATCGCCATTCTGTTCTTCAGGGGGCTCCTGACTTCAACCAATAAATCGTCATTCTATTCTTCAGGGGGATCCTAACTTCAACAACTTTTCAAAAAATGCCATTCCTTTCTTTGGATGGCGAGATTTCAACAACCCTTTTTTTTTAAAAACGCCTTTCCTTTCTTCAGGCGGGCTCCTGATTTCAACCAATAAATCACCATTCTATTCTTCAGGGAGGTGCCTGACTTCAACCAATAAATCGCCATTCTATTCTTCAGGAGGGCTTCTGACTTCAACAACTTTTCAAAAATGCCATTCCTTTCTTTGGATGGCGAGATTTCAACAACCCCTTTTTTAAAAACGCCTTTCCTTTCTTCAGGCGGGCTCCTGAATTCAACCAATAAATCGTCATTCTGTTCTTCAGGGGGCTCCTGACTTCAACCAATAAATCGCCATTCTATTCTTCAGGGGGCCTCCTGACTTCAACCAATACATCGTCATTCTGTTCTTCAGGGGGGCTCCTGACTTCAACCAATAAATCGCCATTATATTCTTCAAGGGGGCTCCTGACTTCAACAACTTTTCAAAAATGTCATTCCTTTCTTTGGATGACGAGATTTCAACAACCCCTTTTTTAAAAACGCCTTTCCTTTCTTCAGGCGGGCTCCTCACTTCAACCAATAAATCGCCATTCTGTTCTTCAGGGGGGCTCCTGACTTCAACCAATAAATCGCCATTCTATTCTTCAGGGGGCTCCTGAATTCAACAACTTTTCAAAAAATGCCATTCCTTTCTTTGGATGGCGAGATTTCAATTACACTTTTTTTTAAAAACGCCTTTCCTTTCTTCAGGCGGGCTCCTGATTTCAACCAATAAATCGTCATTCTATTCTTCAGGGGGGCGCCTGACTTCAACCAATAAATCGTCATTCTATTCTTCAGGGGGGCTCTTGACTTCAATAAATCGTTATTATACTTGGCTTAATTCTACTTTACAAAGCTTTGCATCAGGATGGTCATTTTCATTTTTGGTGCACCTGTCCTAGACAGACCCAACCCCTGTGTTGAGCCTCCAAAGTCAAATACACGTGATGCAAACAAACGTTCCTACTAGGGATCCGGCATGAAGCTGAGTTATTCTAAGTAAAAAACTTGAGGCATATTGTTCTAGCCCTGACCTACCCAAGTGGACAACTTGAGCCGAAGTGGGGGCAACGTACCGGGAGCACGAAAGTCTGCCCGGCCTAGTTACTTGTCCCAACTTCGTCTTATTTGGTATGACTTCTAACAGAAAGGTGGGCCACGCGCACGTGTACACCATAAATTTAGAAGACTCAGAAAGAAGAAGGGTTCGGTAGCAGTTTTATATACACAATTCAGATAATATTAAAGCGGTAAAAAGCAACATTTAGCACATTAAGCATAAACATGTAAAAATCAGATAAAGCCAGATATAACAATTTATCTAAGCTCGAATTTCAAACCCTGAACCAGAGATTCTGGGTTCGTTCCCCAGCAGAGTCGCCAGAGCTGTCACACCTCCTTTTTCCGCCCCCGCGAGGGGCATAGAGAGTTTTCTCCAATTAAAGGACAGTCGAAATGGGATTTGTTTGTTTGTTTCAGAGTTACCACCTGGGAATTATAAGGCGTCCCAAGTCACCGGTTTTAATCCCTGAATCGAGGAAAATATGACTCTGTTTGTTATTCTGCGAACCAGAAATGCTGAGTAAGGAATTCTGTTAATTCGGGAGAAGGTGTTAGGCATTCCCGAATTCCGTGGTTCTAGCACGGTCGCTTAACCATTTTTATATTTGGCTTAATTATCTTGATTTACTAAATACCTTTTTTCTTGTTGCCCGATTTTATTACCGCTTTTGTTTAGATTGTTTACAATTATATAAACGAATCACGCGTACGTATATTCGTATTATATACCTTTTATAATTGTAGAGAATCGTGCCACGCATACGTGTACACAAAAAGGTTGATAATATTTTTATAATTTTATTATAAAAAAATTTATTTGATATTCAAAATTGTGCTTAAAATAAAATTAAGAACATTCGCCTTTCTTAAATAGTGGACCGCACATCTCGGGTTTTATGAAATTAATTTAATATCCTCCGACGAATCTTTTTTATTAAAATTTTGGCTCAAAGTTGCGCGAACGCATAATCCGAACTGCCTTAAAAAATGTAATTTAGGCCACGCGAACGTATCCCTAATTTCACAAAATATTCTTGATAAAATTCTCTACAAATTGTTTATTGCATCCACTTATTTTTATATGAAAGCCATAGAGAAACACTGATTTAGACGTCTCTAAATTTTCTTGAAAAGAATTCAAAAGTTATTATGTGTTGACCGCAAGTCTTATTTTACGTGTATGAATTATATACCTCAAAACTATTCAAATTTTAAAGAATTAATGATATGAAAAAGAAACAAACAACATGTAACTAAAAAAAACTACCATTTTTATCGTGAATACAACATTAATATATCCAAAAATCGAATCGCATATAAAACTGGAAAAGAATTAATTTGATAAACAAATTAATAGTTTCTGAAGAATTTTCATTGTTATATTTAATGCGAACTCTATTTCTACATATCCTTGACATAAAATGTTGCAATTCGTGCTTATAAATCCCATATCCTTCTCATATACTTGTTTTTAGTCCAAAGTTATAATTGTTTGGTTAATTTGTTTACAATGGTAGATAAGAATCAAGTTGATAAGAAAGAGAACTATTATACAAATTGATTCAATAAAATTGCATCACATGCAATATAGTTGTACGTCTGAACCATTCCTAATATTCTAACCTCGTAACGAATTATATCAACTCACCTTTCACTTATGGTTATACATGTAACTGTTGTCATGCCATGTACGAACAACATACAACTTACATCAATCTAGTTTTAAATAAAATCGGACTTTTGTGACAAAATATGCTAGTAATGTAGTTTCTTGATAGTTCCATACTATTCCATACTTAGCCAACAATATCATAAGATTTAATTAATGGCTAGCTTTCTGCCATGTTCCCTATCTTATAATTTGAATATAGCTATACTTAATGAAATTCTGAAATAAATAACATTATTACAAAGCTTATGCGAATTTCAAAGGGATGATTAACTAACAGTTCTCACATCAAATGTAAGCTACTATATTAATCAACTGAAACAAAACTGAAATTTAAACTAATAGATTTAAACGAGTAAAAGACATAATTATAATTCCGAACTTCATTTATTTGGCAATGTTGAAGCTTTCCACAACATGAGTCTAAAATATATACCTGATATTGGAAGCAAAAGAAAATGAAGATGAAAATCAGCAGCAGTAATAACAGTACAACACAGCAGCAACAACCCAGCAACAGTAACAACCCAGGAAAAGAGTTTGCAAACTAGTAGAGCAGTAATCTAAAAAACAAAAGTTTCAAGCTTTGAATGAAACAACAACAATTAATACTGATTTCAAACAAAGAAAGCAGAAGATTTTTTTTTAGTTTTTATTTTTATTTTGAAAGCTTAAATATTTTTTCGGATTTTTCTTTCTCTTAAATGTTCAACCCTTTTTTCTCTCTATTTCTGTATTCTCTCTTTTCTGTTCTCTTCTTTTCAGATTCGTTTCTCTTATCTGTGTTCTCTCCTCTTTAAATCAGATTCAAGACTTCTATATATATCTCATCCCATAAATCTTTCAATCAATTAAAATCAATACTTTTTCCTACCAAACCCATTATTCTTCTCACTCATCCCCATTACATTAAATAAATATATCATCATCACCCCATTATATTTTGTCCCCCATGCCTAACATAAACAAATACAAGATTCCCCCACACTAAAATTTGTCTTGTCCCCCCTTTATATTAAATAACTATATCACAACCCACCCCAATTCATTTTGTCCCCCATGCTTCACATAAAAAATTACA
This sequence comes from Nicotiana sylvestris, assembly GCF_000393655.2. NCBI lineage: Eukaryota > Viridiplantae > Streptophyta > Magnoliopsida > Solanales > Solanaceae > Nicotiana > Nicotiana sylvestris. The sequence continues at coordinate 78,112,237 of NC_091067.1, forward strand.
AAATGTACAATTCCTAAACTAACCCTCCGACCTTATTGCAATTACCATTTTATCCCTGAACGTACTACAAATTACCAAACTACCCCATCAGCTATAACAATCAATTAATCAAACTTAACCAAAATATAGACAATATGATCAATTTCTAACAATGTTCAAACAACAAATCTCATGAACATGATTTCTTCAATATTTTAACAACAAATCATATGAACATGATTGAACAACAAGGAACAACTAAAATTTGATTGAACAATATTTTTAGCAACAAACAAACCTATTTTCAGATTCAATCAACAACAATCAAATAAGTATATTTAGATTTCTAAATTCAATAATATTGAACTTAAAATCAACTCTAACAACATTACAACAAACAATTCCTATATTAAACTTTAAACAAGATTATGAGACAAATTCAAGAAATAATCATAAATGGTAAACAAGAAATCAAGCTATACAAATTTCGGATTCAAGAACAAACAAACAAAGTATGAACATGAATGAAATCTATTTTAAACAACAAACATGATGGATTCAAACGATTAAATCAACATTAATAATTTCTGGAAAATACATAACAACATGAAACAAATTCTAGAAATAATTAATTAAATTTCAATTTGAATCCAACAAACATTAAACTAACAAATTTTTACCTAAACAATACAACAAAAATGAAATAAATATGAAAAACAACTAATTAAATTTCCATTTGAAATCTGAAAATTATTTCAACAAAACATATGAACATGAACAAAACCAAAAATCAAATATCTACCGATTTTGGATTCGAGAAATATCAAAACGAAATACGGATAAAAATAAAACTCAAAACCAACTAACCGGAGATGAACAACGACGAATTCGATTGTATGGACTGTTTCGACAAACCTCAAATGGGAATAAATCTGTCCGGACTCAACGACTAACTCAACGACAAACTCGACTTTAAGAAGTACGTCGAAATAGTAGCGGCAGTCGACACGAAACAGAAGCAGCTGGGGCGCGTTCAGTTGTTCGTGCGAAGACGAAACAGTAACGGAGGTTGTTCGTATGGGGAAGATGAAGCAGCGGCGCGAGCTTGAAGTGGACGACGTAAAAGATGAAGGTGAGGCAGCTGCTCGGAGACGGCTTGGCCATGGCGATGCTCAAGCTTGAAGAAGACGAAGTGAGGCAGCAGCTCGCGAAACAGAAGCATCTGTTCGTCGAGCTCCAACTCGAGCAGCCATGGACGTTGCAAGCAGAAGCAACAGGAACGGAGATGGAGCAGTAGGTCGAGCTCATGGCGAAACAATAGCGCAGTAGCAACTCGGAGGAAGATAAGAATGGAGCTGCTACGCGGGGAGGAGGACGAAGAAGACGAAGCGTTTGGATGGTGACGTTTGGACGTGAGGGAGTGGGGTCGAGGGCAGCCATTGATGGAGCTTGGAGCTTTTGGGAAGATGAAGAAAATAGGAGGGGGGCGGATGACTTAGTATATTTTTTTAGGGTTTTTTCTTCTTTTTTGTTGTTTTGTTTTTGTAAAATGTAAGATAATAGGATGTTGGGTTATGGACTGGGTCGACCCAATTCAAAATGGACTGGGTCGTTTGGGAAGATTGGGCCATTTTTTGGGCATGTGGCTTGAAATCGAAGAAGAGGCCCAATTCCGACTTTCTTTATATTTTCGCTCTCTTTTCTTCTTTTATTTCTCTAAAACTAAATTATAAAAATACTTAACTTATTATTAAGAACTAAATTAAGTTATAAAAGCGCAAATTAACTCCAAATAACAATAAACGCACAATTAAGTAATAATTAAGCATAAAATTGTATATTTGGACATTAAATGCTAAAAATGCAAACGATGCCTATTTTTGTAAATTTTTATTTTTTTGTAAACAAACTTAATTACTAACAAATTGTAGAATTAAATCCTACATGCGAAATGCGACATATTTTTATATTTTTATTAATTTAACAAATAAACATGCACAGAAAAATACAAATAATTATTCAAAAATATCACAAAATATCACAAAATTGCACACCAAGGAAAATCATGTTATTTTGAATTTTTTGGGGAGTAATTCTCATATAGGGCAAAAATCACGTGCTTACAATATGTTGCTGTAATTTGAATTAATTATTGTGCAGGGATTTGCTGCAGCTTTGAATGAAGTTTTACCTAATGCTGAATTTAGGATGTGTGCCAGGCATATATGGTCTAATTGGCATAAGAAATGGAAAGGAGAGGAAAGGAGAAAACAGTTTTGGAGGTTCTCTAAATCTTGTCATGAAGTTAAGTTTAAAGAGGAGCTTGAGAAAATGGACAAACTTGGTAAGGATATTTGTAGGGATTTGTTATATTATCCAAAAAAGTCATGGGTTAGAGCTTATTTTGAAGTGCATTCCAAGTGTGATGTTGTTGAAAATAATATGTGTGAGACCTTTAATTCATGAATTTTAGCTTCTAGGCATAAATCAATTATAACTATGTTGGAGGAGATTAGAAGGAAAATAATGACTAGGCAAGTGGATATGTTGAAATTTGTTGATACTTGGATATCTGATATATCACCTATGGCAAGGCTATTGTTAGAGGATAGCAAAGACCTTGCTAGAAAAATGTACTGTCCTTTGGAATGCTGATGTTGGATTTGAGATTGGAGAAGGGCTGCATAAGCATGTAGTTAATCTGACTGATAAGGTTTGCACTTGTAGAGCTTGGCCGTTGAGGGGTATTCCATGTCAACATGTTGTTCTTGCATACTATCACATAAACAAAGAACCTGAACATGCAGTAGAGTATTGGTATAAGAGGGATACCTTCTTAAAAACATACACGTATTTCATCCAGCCTATGACAAATATGAGGATGTGGCCTGAAACCAACAATCCTAAGATAGAGCTTCCCAAACCTAAACCCATGCCTGTAGACCTCAGAGGAACAAAAGAAAAGGCAAAGATGAACCAAAAAAGAAATACGGAAAGTTGTCCAAGTGTGGAGTGAAAATGACATGTTCCAAGTGCCATCAACAAGGACATAACAAAAGATATTGTAAGGTAAATGTTTCTTGTCAAATATTTCCTGTTGCCATCACATGTTTCCTGTTGTTCATATGAATGTAGTAATCTGTTTCCATCACTGTTATTCACTGATGTTGCTCAATATTATGTAGGCTGAAAATTGGATGCCTTCACAACAAGGTAGCCAAAGATCACAAGGTGCTAGAAAACCTGATGTAGCTGGAAGCTCAAGCCAACCTACAAACTCTGTGTGCTTTGATACAACTATGGTTAGAAGGGTTAATGAAGCTAGAAGCTCAAGCCAACCAACACCAAGTTCAACAGATTCGAGCAGGCCTGCTAGAAGAGGATTAGGTAGTCAACTTCCTAAAGGGTAAAGCAACTACCAGCCAAAAGAGAGGAAGGGGTGCAAGTAAAGAAGATGTTGAAAAAGGAACACAAAAAAGGTCCAAAAATGTTGGATTTGGCATCTACACAGTTGCAAGTGGAACTCAAATATTAAAGGTATATAATCATACATATTTCATCTATAATATGACTTACAAATAACTTACTGATTGTGGTTCATTATTTGGCAAACTGCAGCCCGGAACATCAAGCCAACGAGTTATGATAAGTGGTTCAACTTATAAGAGTGTAGCTCCAACAGGAATTGACCTTGGTTTTAAGGCTAGAGGCTTGAGGTGGAAGGGTCAAGATGTTGTCACAACTTCCCAGTTGCAGCAGATGAAGGCAAACTTCAGCAAGAAGTAGTATCTTAGGAACTTATTTTGTCTATATATTATGTAGCAGCAACCTATTATATTTTGGGATCTAGTTTTTGAAGGAACTAAACTTTAAGTTGTATTCAGTCTTGTAATCTTACTATTCTGTTTTGGATATATGTTATGCAGCTGCAACTTCAGCCTTATTTTGTTTATTTTGGCAGAATAGCTACTCTATGTTCTGAATAATTACTCTATAATGCAGCAACTTCAGTCTATATGTTCTGCATTTTGAAACTGCATCTTATGGTTCTATGCCTTGTACAAAAGTTGTATATTACAGCACTTTCAAAATTCAGCAACTGTAAATTAAAACAACGGTTTCAACATCTGAATATAAACAGAAGTTTATAACAAAATTCTGTTGTATTTATACAATATCTGAATTTTACAACAACAGTTTCAAAACAGAAATTTAAAGCAACAATAGAAATCTGTCCTCTTTTTGCTCATCAGTCAACCAAAATTCATCAGTCATACTCTTTCCATAAAATGACCAACAATACAACAACAATCGTCAAAAGGATCCGTCTTCTTTTTGCTCGAACTTTCTCCTCTTCAAAAGCTTTGACTCTCTTTAATAAACCCCAAATTATATTCTTCGCTTGAGTAGGCATCTCATCGTCATACCAACAGAAATAATCACATCCACCCTTTTTCTACAAGTATCACAAAACACTTTTAATCAATTTTTATCAAAGAAAATAATTCATAAAACAGAATTTACAAATTATGAACAAACAATTTACCTTTCCGATTTTGCAAGCAAAAAACCTACGACCTGGGTTTAATTGGGTCCAAGAAGTATTCAACTTTGGAGAAACACCACACTTACAGATTCGAGCAGCAACGCAAGGTGACATTGACGAGTTCGTCGATTCCGAGAAGTTCGACATTAATAAACACGGCAACAACAGAAATGAGAGGAAGAAGAGAAGAGAAGAGAAGAAATTAATTGATACCAAGAAGAGAACAGAAACGAGAGAAAGAAGAGAAGAGAAGAGAAGAAAAGATTTGACAAGTATAGAAGGAGAATTGCTGGAAAAATTTGAGAAGAAGAGAAGAGAACAAATAGGTTTTTTAAGAACTGGGAAAGGGATTAGGGTTTAAATAATAATTGACAATCCATGTTACCATTATGTGTCTAATTGGGAAAGGAAAAGTCACTTTTTGGAATCCTTCACGGGCCTAAATAGGTTTGAAGTCACGCTATATGCCACCAGCAAAAAGCGTGTCTAATTGGTATGAGAATTGCCTAAGAAACGTGTCTAATTGGAAAGAGGTCTAGTTTAAGTGTATAAGTGAAAGATCGTGCCAACTTTAGGTGTCTCCGTATGTATTACACCTAAGAAATTTTATTTAGAAAAACTATAACAATTTTGACAGAACAAAATCAGGGCTATACAGAGAAACAAAAAGCAAAAAAAAAAAAAATTAATGGCTAGACACCATTGTCCCCTTTCATCACTTGAAAAAGTTGTCTTAAGCTATATAGAGAGACAAAGCCATAAACATGTAAACAACAACTAACACCAAATGAACGAACTTGCCTCCATAACGTGATAGTCACCGTCATTTCAAGTCACAAACACAAATCAAAGGACTTCATGATTCAACTCAGTAATCCCAGATCCAAGATCTCAAAGAAGACTTAGATTCCCATCAGAGTTAAGACAACAAAGAAAGACAGAAAAAGTGGGAAAAAGAGCCCTTATGAACAGGAGGCATATTTTGACCAATTCAAGGTGAAAAATGAGGTTGGTCCCTTGGCAAAACTATTGAGCCAAAAGGTCTTATTCAAAATAAATTCATGAGTATTACGATTTCTGAATTCTAAGAAAACCTCAAGGTGCAAGTACAACAAAAGAGCAGTACAATAATCAGGGGAAAAATGCAGTACCCTGTCTTACATGAAAAACAAGACAAAGATCAAGATCAATATCCCAGACACTGATAACTAAAGACTATTAAAAACAAGTGTGAGATAAACCAAAGCCTCATTTTCCCTTCTTCTGCTCTGTTAACATCCGAGGATATTCTTTCAGTTTTTTACTTTCTACTATTTCATTAACACTGTACTTACGAGTAACACAAGTTAATCAGTTTACTAGATAGGCCCCTTTTATATTATAACCTTAAAGCAACACAATAAGACCTTTCCTAGCATTTGTATTTATAATCTTTAACTGTTTTGTTTCTTCCATTTACAGATGCAGTCATTTTGTTTTTTAGCTGTTGGTAAAAATCTTTAGTTGTATAGTGGACATCTTGATCCATTTTGGACAAAAAACACAAAAAATAAAAAAAAATAAAACAATGCAGAAGTTAAATACGAAGGGTTGATCTTAGAACATCATTTTTTACATTTCAATGACTGTTCTAAAAGAAGATTTAGATTCCTGTCAGAGTTAAGACAACAACGAAAGACAGAAAAAGTGGGGAAAAAGAGCCCTTATGTCGAGTTCCGAGGTGCGGGCCTGGGGGCGACTTTTGGGTTGATTTTTAGTTTTTGATAAAGATTGAAGCTTTATTATCCGAAATAGTTCTTATGAAATTTATTTATGCTTTGAAGTTATTTTGGCTAGATTTAAGTCGTCCGGAGGTTATTTCACTCGAGAAGTTCATTTTAGAGTAACAGTCTATCTTCTTTGAGGTAAGCATCTTGCCTAACTTCGTGAGGAGGACCTACCCCTTAGGATTTGAGTCTTTTATGCTAATTGTGTCATGTAAAATCCGTGTACGCGAAGTGACGAGTACGTGTTCGGGCTTATTTGTGGAAAGTTGAACTTTTAGGATTCTTAGGTTCTTATGTTCATTAGATATGAAATTGTTTTGTTATGTTAAATCCCCATGTATTAGTTTCATCTCCATGTGTCTTAATTGGAATTAATTACTTCATGTTCCATCCTTGTTGCCTATTTGAGTCCCGTGTGCCTTAACTGAAGTTGTAGCCTCTTCGATTGTCATGCTATCATTTTTTCCTAATTGCTTATCTTTAATTGAAATTGTTGTATCTCTTTCGTGATTGCTCCGTCCAAAATGAAGTTAGCTATCCTTTATTGGAGTTGCCTCATCCTTATTTCGAATTATTGACTCATGTTATCTTCCTTGTTGCCGAATTGTACTTTTGTGGAATCATTTGTTACATATTATTGGTCCCTTCGTGAGTTATTTTTACTGTGACTATTATTCTCTATTATGTTTATTCTATGTCAGCTCGTTCTACCATTTCTTTGTGTTCCAAAGCTCTTGAGTTTATTTACTTGTCATATTCTCGTGTATTGTATGGTTGTTGTTGTGGTACTCAGTTTGTTGAGCCGAGGGCTAAGCGCGGTTGGGGTACCGAAAATGTTTAGAGGAAATGTTGTGGAATATGAGCATATGTTACGATGGACATTCTATTGTGTTGTTGTGTTGTTGGCACGTGATATTGTTGGGAGAATTTGTTCGGGTGTTTGCACGAGGTTTCTGTTGTGCTGTTGTTACTATTGAGTATGCACATGCGGCGTGACAACGTAGACTATATCTGTGTGTTGGCGCATGTGGCGAGATAAGGTGGGAATATTATTATGCGTGTGCGGCGATAAAAGGTAGGCATCCACATTATTATTATGCACGTGGCGAGACAAGATAGGCTATGCCGAGGTTTTATTTATGATGACTTGTAATGGCCTAGGGGCATTGTTGTTATTGGTATTTGTGTAGTGGCGTGCCTACCCTGTGTGAGTTATACCATGTACATTTTGTGGTGATCGTTTCTTATGTGTCATTCATTGTTTCTACTCCTACTAGTTAACCTGAACTGTGATAGAATGTTTGCACAAGCATACATGTAGTTAATCACCCCTAATAGTTTAAAATGATAGATCTTGTTGTTATCGATCATTCATACATACCCTTGATTACTTCCCTTATATATGAGAATGGTTCCATTGGCATACGAGTCGTCCGTGCAGTTACCAGTTGTAATAAGGGCACAAGATGCCAAATGTTTAGGGTTCACGAATTGGGACCCGTGACTTGTGAATATTTTGAGGTTTGGTACCTCGGGGAGATTATCGGATAAACCTGGTGTGAAAGCGGTTATTCTTGTCGAGTTTCTACTTGTCATTCCTTTATTTGTTCTCATCGGATTTAAATTGTGTTCACCTTACTCTTCTGTGTTATTACTTGTTGTGTTCCGCTGCTAATTGTTACTCCATTTCATATTGCAAGCACTATATTATTATTGTCATTATGCATAGTTTTGTAGAGAAATCGTACTATGTTAGTTCTCCACTTACACTTATCCAGGTTATCTAGTCAAGTAGGTGTCTTGACTGTCCCTCGTCACTACTCCACTGAGATTAGTTTTGATACTTATTAGGTACCACTGTGGTGTACTCATACTATGTTTTTGCACAATTTTTGTGCAGATCCAGGTATTTTGGAGTCAGTCGATCGTTAGATAGCGGTACAGATCTTGCTGTGGAGACTCAAGGTAAACCTGATGTAGTGTTCGCAGGCTTCAGAGTCACTTTCCGATGTTGTAATTACACTGTTTCATCCATATTTCAAAATAGTTGTATTTAGAGGTTTTCTAGGAAACTCAGTAGAGCTTATGACATGTACTACCAGTTTTGGGATTGTACATTTTGTATAGCAATTTCTATTTGCATTTGTCAGTTGTTATTTAATATTGTTATTATTAAATTTTGAGCTTACCTAGTCCCTAAGACTAGGTGTGATCACGACATCCTACGGAGAAAAAATTGGGTCGTGACCAGTTAGTATCTTAGCTATAGGTTCATAGGTGTTACGAGACATAAGCAAGTTTAGTAGAGTCTTGCATATCGGTACGAAGACGTGTGTACTTATCTTCGAGAGGCTTCAAAACTATTAGGACAATTTTACTTCTTTCATTCCTATCGTCCGAGTTTATTGATCTCGGGATGCGAGCTTTTATTACTTTATATCATGGATGGTGAGGGCACGAGCTGCAATTACTGATGACACTGCTCCCGGGGCAGGCGTCGCAAGAGGCAGAAGCCGAAGAGGATCACGTGTCGTAGCTAGGGAACCTACCAGAGCAGCAGTTAAGGAGCCGCCAGTAGCTCCGGTTGAGGGACAAGTACCGGAGGCGCCTGTTGTTACCCCTAAACATCAGGAGATTTTAACATAGTTCCTGAGCATGTTTGTTATATTGGCTCATGTGGGGTTGATTCCGGTCACACCAGCTACTTCACAGATCGCGGGAGGAGCTCAGACTCATGCCACCCGTACTCTAGAGCTGCGAGTTCACGTTGGTTAGGTTTTAGGTGTCATTGCAACACAACCTGTGGTTCTAGTTCTGTCGCAGTTAGGACAACAACATCTGAGGAATAACAACTTAGACTTGCAAGGTTCAAGAAGTATGACCCTCCTACTTTCAGTGGTTTGGCTTCAGAGGATGTGAAGGGTTTTCTAGATGAGTGCCATCACATTCTCCGCACTATGGGTATCGTGGAGACGAGTGGGGTTGCTTTTACTATGTTCCAGCTTAAGGGAGCGACATATCAGTGGTGGTGAGCATATGAGTTGGGTAGCCCGCCTGATGCAGCTTCACTTTCATAGGCTCGGTTTTCAGAGATGTTCCTAAGAGAGTTTGTCCCTCAGTCCCTTCATGATGCATAGCATACGGAGTTTGAGTAGTTGCGCTAGGGCACTATGTCAGTGTTATAATATGCCATTAGATTCAGTGATTTGGCCAGACATGCACCTGCTTTGGTCGCTACAGTTAGGGAGCGAGTCTGTAAGTTTATTGAGGGGCTTAGGCATGATATTCGATTCAGCATGGCTGGGGAGTTGGAATCAGATGTTCCATTTCAGCAGCTGGTAGAGATCGCTCACCGATTAGAGGGCATGTGGAACCAGGAGAGAGAGAATAGGTGGGGCCAGGAAAGAAAGGGAAGACGAGGTTAGGAGAGAGAGGACGGGGAGGCTAGGAGGCCTCATAGACCGAAGAGATTTACCAGTCCGTATTTTGGAGGCATGGTACGACATGCTAGAGGTTTTGTAGGTCAGCTAGTTAAGTTTGCAGTTCAGGCTTCGCACAGTGTTTCAGGTGCTCACGGGTCACAAAGTAACTGTACCGCACAGTTTCCACAACCACGTCAGTAGAGAGGTTGCTTTGAGTGTGGAGATACCATCCAGATGGTGAAAGTTTTCCCAGACTTCAGACAGATGTGTCACATCAGGGTATTCAGGAAAGTAGAGGGCGCCCAAGAAGGGGAGGCCCGACCCATTGATGTGTTTCATATAGTAGGTCTGGGGCTGCTGATCCAGATGATGTCGTACAGGTATGGTTTCGATTTGTATAGAGGACCATCATTCGTATTTTGTTTCCTGTTCTGCTTATTATGGTGAGTCCCCCTATTTTGTTTCACCTATGGGAGGGTTTCATGATTTAGTACTCTATTTGTGTATTTGCTCCTGTTGGGGGATTCTATAGTAGCAAGTCGTATCTATCATTTGTTTCTATTCATTTTTGAGAGTTATATGACTAAGAGTGACTTTTTGTTATTTATTTTGGTAGTTTTGATGCGAAATGTAGGTGATGGGTTACAATTTGTGATTTAGACGCTCTACTGGTGTGAGAGCTCAATATGTGTTTGATTTTGTTGGCGGAATTGAATTAGTGGAAGGTTTCTCGTATCATCTGTATTCTACTTATGATTCAGAGTTAATGGTGAGGCCCTCGCAGATTCGTGTGATTTATTGTGTTTGAACCTGGCCGCATGTCGGGGTGGAAGTTATATCAGGATAAGATCCTTGTCATTCATTCATATATTTAGATTCTTTATTGTGGGGTGGATTCGTAGAATAGTACTGATAGGGAGCTGTGCCCGTCGGGCTTATTTGATATTTCTCTTATATGTTTTTCCCTACATATTCAGTCATATTCGTGCTATGCTTATTGAGTTTTAGCTTGTGATGTGTGTGCCCTAGTGGCATTAGATGTGGCTTGTTGATTCAGGTGAATAGTTATGATGTCTTCTTGTTCTTGCATCATTGTTAGTATTGTGGAGGTTTGAAATATGGTTCTAACGGATATGAGGCTAATTGCCAGTACTAGATTTGATTACGAGCAGCTATTGTGATCAGAGATGTTGTTATGGGCATATGTGTGTGATATGTTACGTCGTGTTGTTGTACCTTGTAGCTCTAGGCATAAGTTGCTACAGCTGGCTGAGACTGAAACCGGGTGTGGATATAGGAATCATGTTTTCTGGAGATGAATAGATGGTGAAAATTTTGACTCTAAGGCTTATTGGTATTAGTGAAAGGGATAAATTACTGTTGAGATGGTGTTGTCGAGCTTATATGGATTGGGGTGACATGGGTTCACCCGCGAGTGTATGTAGGACGAATGCATCATGATTTGATGACTTCGAGACGATTCTTAGCAAGTTTGAGGACGAACGTTTGTATAAAAGGAGGAGGGATGTAATGACCCAACCGTTCGTTTTGATAATTTATGTCCCGTTTGGCAGCCTAAGGTCTTGATGAGCTTCGTATTATGTGTTATGATGCACTTGTGTTGTCGAGTTCGGTTTCCGGATGATTCAGAGTCAATTTGAAAGAAGAAATATGTTTTAGAAGCTTAAGCGGTAAGGGTTGACCAGAATCTGACTTTTTGTGTAAAAGTCTTCAGAATGACATTTTGATGGTTCAACAGCCTCATATGGTGATTTTGGACTTAGGCGTGCATCCGGATTTGGATTTGGAGGTCCATAGGATAATTCGAAGCATTTTGGCGAAACATGGAAATTTGAAGTTTTAGAAGGTTGAGAGGTTTGACCGAGAGTTGACTTTGGTGATATTGGGGTCGGAATGTGATTCCGAGCATTGGAATAGCTCCATGATATCATTTGGGACTTGCATGCAAAATTTGACTTCATTCCAAATTGATTTGGTAAGTCTCGGCATGAGTTCCGGAAGTTTAAAGATTTTAAAGTTCATAAGTTCGATTTATGGTACGATTCGTAGTTTCGACGTTGTTTAATGTGATTTAAGACCTCGAGCGGGTCCATATTAAGTTATAGAACTTATTGGTATATTCGGACGAGGTCCCGAGTGGCTCGGACGAGTTTCGGACAGGGTTCGGTTCTTTGAAGCATTGTTTGGAGCTGCTGGAATTTTTCTAAACTGGTGCTTTCGCACCTGCACGTGAGGGGCCGCAGATGCGTACACATGGATGCATGAAATGGGCACAGGAGCGAAGTTGCAGCGCAGAAGCGCAACACTAGCCGCACCTCCATTAGCGCAGAAGCGGGACTTTCTCCGCAGGTGCAGTGAGCGACTTCCAGTGATTTTTCCGCAAAAGCGGATGTTTTGTCGCAAATACGACACTGCGGAAATGGCTAATGCGTCGTAGGTGCGATCGTTCCCGAATCATATAAGTCGAGGGTTTGGCCATTTTCTTCATATTTTGGGTTCTACACCTCGGTTTTGGGAGATGTTTTGTGGTGTTTTCAAGTCAATCATTGGGGTAAGTGTTCTTCACTCAAAATTTATTATATTCCATGATTCTATCTTTATTTTTATCATTAAATTAGTATTTTGAGTTGAGAAAAATAGAGATTTTTGAAGAAAACTTTCAAAGTGTAAAATGATGATTTGACGGGTGAATTGGTATAGGAATTTGATAATTTTAGTATAGTTGAACTCGTATCTGAATGGGTGTTCGAGTTTTGTGAAATTTGTCGGTTTCCGAGGTGCGGGCTCGGGGGTCGATTTTTAGTTTTTGATAAAGATTGAAGCTTTATTATCCCGATAGTTTCTTATGAGTTTTATTTATGCTTTGAAGTTATTTTGGCTAGATTTGAGCCGTCTGGAGGTTATTTTACTCGAGAAGTTCATTTTAGAGTAACAGTCTATCTTCTTTGAAGTAAGTATCTTGCCTAACTTCGTGTGGGGGAACTACCCCTTAGGATTTGAGTCTTTTATGCTAATTATGTCATGTGAAGTCCGTGTACGAGAGGTGACGAGTACGTGCTCGGGCTTATTTGTGGAAAGTTGACCTTTTAGGGTTCTTATGTTCTTATGTTTATTAGATATGAAGTTGTTTTGTTATGTTAAATCCCTCATTTAATTGCTTAACCTCTACATGTCTTAATTGGAATTAATTGCTTCATGTTCCATTATTATTGCTTATTTGACTCTTGTGTGCCTTAACTGAAGTTGTAGCATCTTTGATTGTCATGATATCCTTTTTTCCTAATTGCTCCACCCTAAATAAAGTTAGCTATCCTTTATTGTAATTGCCTCATCCTTATTGGAATTAAGGACTCATGTTATCTCCTTTGTTGCCGGATTGTACTTTTGTGGAATCATCAGTTATGTATTATTTCTCCCTTGTTGAGTTGTTCATACTGTAACTAGTATTCTCTATTGTGTTTATTCTATGTGAGCTCGTTCTACCATTTCTTTGTGTTCCAAAGCTCTTGAGTTTATTTACTTGTCGTATTCCCGTGTATTGTGTGGTCGTTGCTATGGTACTCAGTTTGTTGAGCCGAGGGTATGTGCAGTTGTGGTACCGAAACTGTTTCGAGGAAATGTTGTGGAATATGGGCACATGTTGTGAAGGCCATTCTATTGTGTTGTTGTGTTGTTGGCACGGGATATTGTTGGGAGAATTTATTTGGGTGTTTTCACGAGGTTTCTGCAGTGCCGTTGTTACTATTGATTATGCACATGTGTTGTGACAAGGCGGGTTATAACTGTGTGTTTGAGCATGTGGTGAGACAATGTGAGAACATTATTATGCGCGTGTGACAAGACAAGGCAGGCATTCACATTATTATTGCGCATGTGGCGATACAAGGTGGGCTATGTCAGGGTTTGATTTATGATGACTTGTGATGGCCTGGGGGCATTGTTGTTGATATTTGTTTAGTGGCATGCCTACCCAGTATGAGTTATGCCTAGTACTTTTTGTGGTGATCATTTCTTATGTGTCATTCATTGTTTCTACTCCTACTAGTTGGCATGAACTATGATAGAACACTTGCACAAGCGTACACATAGTTAATCACCCCTAACAGTATAAAATGATGGATCCTGTTGTAATCGATCATTCATACACACCCTTGACTACATCCCTTCTATGTGAGAATGGTTCCATTGGTACGCGAGTCATCCATGCAGTTACCAGTTGTAATGAGGGCAGAGATGCCAAGTGTTTAGGGTTTACGTATGGGGACTGATGACTTGTGAATATTTTGAGGTTTGTTACCTCGGGGAGATTATTGGATAAACCTGGTGTGAAAGCGGTTATTCTTGTCGAGTTGCTACTTGTCCTTCCTTTATTTGTTTTCACCGAATTTAAATTGTGTTCAGCTTACTCTATTGTGTTATTACTTGTTGTGTTCCGCTGCTAATTGGTACTCCCATTTTTTATTGCAAGCACTGTATTATTATTGTCATTATGCATAGTTTTGTAGAGATATCGTACTATATTAGTTCTCCACTTATACTTATCCAGGTTATCTAGTCCAGTAGATGTCTTGACTGTCCCCGTCACTACTCCACTGAGGTTAGTTTTGATACTTATTAGGTACCGTTGTGGTGTACTCATACTACGATTCTGCACAATTTTTGTGCAGATCCAGGTATTTCGGAGTCAGTCGATCGTTAGATAGCGGTACGGATCTTGCGGTGGAGACTCAAGGTAAACCTGCTGCGGTATTCGCAGGCTTCGAGATCACCTGCCGATGTTGTAATTGCATTGTTTTATCTTTATTTCAAAACAGTTATATTTAGAGGTTTTCTAGCAAACTCAGTAGAGCTTATGACTATTGGTTTTGGAATTGTAAATTTGTATAAAGATTTCTATTCGCATTTGTCAGTCGTTATTGAATATTGTTATTATTTACGTAAATATTAGGCTTACCTAATCTCTAAGATTAAGTGCCATCACAACTTCCTACGGAAGGAAAATTTTGTTGTGACAGGATTAAACTTGACTTATAGTCATTGACCATGTAAATAAAATTTTACTTTATCACTTTAATTAATTTGATATAAATAGAAGGTTATTACTTGTTCCAAATTTCAGCTTACTAATTTCAGTTATTCTAAAAATTAATTGTAAATGACCTAATAATAAAAAATAATTACGTAGTCAATTAAACTCATTTTCATCCTTCATATTTTGTCAAGTGCAAGCATTTCTGGGTTTGCTTAAACTTTATGTACGAAGGAATCAAACTCAACTCTTTTTTTGGTGTTAGAGTTAGATGCCTGCTGTTGTGAACATGTGTGACTCAATATGGGATTATGGGCCATAAGTGTGCAACAAAGCTGATCCAGTTGGGAGTATTGGGCCTGGAGCTGAATTGAGAAGAGACCCAGTGACTAAACAACCGAATAGAATGCTAGGACATTATATTTGGGATTCAGGGGGAATACAGGGCATGCGAATTATGTTGAAGCTTGCGCTCAAGTATGTTCTCTCATTTCCTCTTTTGACTCTGTGTCTCTTCCCCTTTCTTCTTAGCTTTAGGTTGCACTTTCTCTTCTCATCTACTCTCTGTTTCCTTTAGTGTTGTTGTTTTCTATTGTTCAATTAATAGTTGGTTATTGTAATTCGGTTTAGTGAGTTAATATAATCAGTTGGTTTGGGTGTAATATCCAGTTTGTTTCATTTGTGCTTTCATCCAGAGGTCTTCAATAGAGGACCAAATCTTTCGAACTATCGATGATTCAATAAAGGGCGTGAAGGATTTGTGGTCGAAGGATATCGCTGAAATTCGTTCATTGTTACATGAGTTGGTTGAAAACCTTACAACGAGTAAGTCTACCCCGGTGGAATTCCCACGATTCATTCGTGAGGATACAAAGTTATGGATTTTCATGCTGAACGCTACTTTGAATTCTATGGCACGTCGGAAAACAATAAAATATTACGTGCATCTATTTACCTAGACGGTGAGGCATTGGAGTGGTTCTGATGGCTTCTTCGGAACAAGCAATTGACGGATTGGGAACACTTTGCTGTAAAAGTGCGAATTCATTTTCGTAAACAGCATCTCGCATTGCCGGAAGGTCACATGGCTATAATTAAGGAATATTCTATGGAAATTGAAGCCTAGGTATTCGACAATATGTCACATGGCTGTTGTTGTTCCAAGTTGTTTGCTACAGAGAGATCAGATGTTAACGCCCTTACTGATGCAATGGAATCTGATTCAAATCATGGAAACTCATAGGATATCCAGGTGTTTGATGAAAGCTCTCACTGAGATGAGGTTAGTGCTTCTCTTATCCAATCTACACATGGGTCTGAACATCTAGCTTCGGCAAGTATCAATCCAATTAAGGGATCCTCAACAACACGCGAAGGCAAGGTGTTTGATAATTTTTCTCAAGGAGCTGGGCAAATGTTTCAAGAGTTTTCACCTATGGTAGATGACTTTGAGATTATTTGTCCTGTTCTCAGCAAAGAGCTAGAGTCGGAGAGTGAAGATTGTGGAAATACACTTCTCATTATCCCTGCCTATAGACATCCTTTTATCATTGGCAATGGAGAAGGTAGCATAGTTACATATGAAGATGACAAGCACTCTAGAACTATGGGAAGAGAAAACCAACTATCCTACTGTTGCTTTGCATTTACTGTTTGTTGTTGACAAGGTCAAGCAGATATTGTTGCATTTTCTGCTTTACTCGAACCTTGAGGGCAAAGTTCTTTTTGAGGCGGGAGGTATTGTTGTGAACTTGCGTGACTCAATATGGGATTATGGGCCAGAAGTGTGCAACAAAACTGATCCAGTTGGGAGCATTAGGCCTGGAGCTGAATTGAGAAGAGGCCCAATGACTAAACAATCGAATAGAATGCTAGGACATTATATTTGGGATCCGGGGGGAATACAGGGCATGCGAATTATGTTGAAGCTTGCGCTCAAGTCTGTTCTCTCATCTCCTCTTTTGACTCTATATCTCTTCCCCTTTCTTTTTAGCTTTAGGTTGCACTTTCTCTTCTTATCTACTCTCTGTTTCCTTTAGTGTTGTTGTTTTCTATTGTTCAATTAATATTTGGCTATTGTAATTTGGTTTAGTGAGTTAATATAATCAGTTGGTTTGGGTGTAATATCCAGTTTGTTTCACTTGCCTATCCACAACCCTTTGTGAGGATAAGTGTTGTTGGCTTGCTACACCGTGAACTACACCTAATTAAAACTGTATTAATGCGTTCCACTATGTTTATTGGCAAAATATTAAACTAATTGGTATGTTTTATAAGTTATATATTGAAACTTAGCGAGTTACCGAATAGACACTCCTACTTGACAGAGGTGTGTCTTTTGAATATCTTATGCTGAAATGGCATTTCCTGTGTTTTGCACTCGCAAATGGGCAATTGAACGTTTCTCCTTTTTGGTTGTCCTCAATATTTTTTAATGTTTCTAGATTTTATTTCATGGAGAGCCACAATGTCACCTTTCTCTTTCTTCATTATTTATATTCTTTCATATCCTTCATTTATGTCGTTTCTCCATTTTTACAAGATCGATACTTTTCCCATAATAGGCATTATATCACAATTCACAAAAGAAACATAAAGAAAATAAAAGATCAAGAAAATTACCAAATTTTGATAATTTGGAAGAACAAAGGAACAACTCGAGCTCAAGTTGAGCTCTAATGGAGGAATCCAGAATCTTCATATGGAAGAGCAAGAGTGAGAGATTTGGTGAAAATGAAAATTTTATTTTTTGTAATACCGTATTGTTACATATATACACGTGACTATCACCTCCACTAACTAACTTCTTGCTAAGTGACGGCTAAGCATGACTAGCTAACTGACTACTGCGTCAGCTCAACTATACAACCGATACAACTAATACAAAATACATAATCTCAACCCCCCCCCCCCAGTTGGAGGTGAGGTCCTCACAGCCAACTTGCTCAAAACGCTTCATTCCTATAAGGTCTTTGGCGAGAATGGCTGCCACCTGAACATGTGTAGCTATGTGATGCGAAGAGATCAATCTCTCTTGTAGTTTGTACCTGATAAAATGACAGTCTACTTCAGTGTGTTTTGTTCTTTCATGGAACACAAAATCTTTTGATATGTGTATAGCTGATTGGCTATCACAAAATATAGTACTCCCTCCGTTTCATATTAGATGTGGTAGTTTGACTCGGCCCGGAGTTTAAGAAAAAAGAAGAAGACTTTTGAAACTTGTGATCTTAAAAGCTTAAGGGATAAAAAGTTTGTGGGGCCATGACATTTGTGTGGTTATAAAAGCTTCTCATTAAGGGCAAATGGGTAAAATGAAAGAGTTTAAAATTGAATTATTTCCAAATTTAGAAATGTATCATTTATTTTGAAACAGATTAAAAAGGAAAGTACTTCATCTGATATGAAACGGAGGGAGTAACATGTTTGGAAAAGAGAACAGAGTAAGACAATTCACCAACTACCTTTCTTTGTGATTTGTACTCCGTTTCTACTAAACACAGTGAAATAGTTTCCTGCTTAATAGATTCTCAACTAATGAGACTGTCACCTAAAAATACTATGTATCCACTCACAGATCTTCTAGAATTAGGGCATGCTACCTAGTTTTAATCACGGCAAGCCCTAATTGTGCAATCACTGTCATTAGACATGAAGACACCTAAGGTTGGGTCATTCTTCAGGTACCTCAATAGGTGGAATGTTGCCTTCAAGTGTGGTTCTCTAGGATTCTGCGTGAACTAGCTCATGTATTGTACATTGTAGGACAAATCCAATTTGGTAATAGTAAGGAAGTTTAGTTTGTCAATCAGTTTTATGTAGTAATGCCTCATTTGTTTGCATTTAACGGATGTTTGAATCTTAATCATTCAGATCTCGGATATTAAGTGCGTTTATTTTTAAATTCTGAATCATAATTATTCAGATCTTAATCGTTAAGTGTTTTTTTTTACTTCACAACCACTTAATGAGTCTGAATAGGTTGTATGATTAAGATCCATGATAGAGACTTAATTTCATTAAGATGCTATCATCCATAATGATTATTAATTGTCGTCACCGCTTACCATTATCAACTACCACCATGCCGCCGCCGCCACCGCCACCACCATACTCAACCACCACTATCCTCAATCATAGCCGCCACCATAATCGACTACCACCACCCATCATCCCCACCACTCCCACCATCATCATTCTCAACCACAAACAACATTCATCCACTTCAACTACCACAACTAACCACTTCATCACCATCATAAACCATAATCGCCACTGCCTATGATAACTAGGGATTCTAGTCTATTTTATGCTCCTTTTTGCTTGAGTTTTAGATTAAAAGTGTATACATGTATTCCCAAAAGCTAACTTATTGTGCTTGTTTGCAGTGTTTGGTCAAAAAGAGACAAGAAAGTCAAAATCGACTCAAAAAGGAGTGAAACCTGCACAAGTCAAAGCTGATTCAACTGAGCACTATAGCGAAAAATCAACTGCGGGTGCGGAGGACCAACCGCTGAGGCGGTCTTGATTGCTCGATCCATGGTGGCAAGGTTTAGAGAGATGCATTTTTTTGGGATTGCAAGTTATCGATGTCCGTGGTGCTTTTATGCGGCAATGGTGCCTCTACCGCGACAGCGGTCCTTTTATCGTGGTCAGCGGAGGAGAGATTCAGAAAGTCTGAAGTTGAGCTAAAAGTTGACGATCGCGGTCCGCACTTGATTTTACGCGGCCGCGGTAGCCTCACCGCTACAGCGGTCCATTTCCGCTGTCAGCGGTACCTCCGTCGGAGGCATTTTTATTCGAAAAATTTAGTTGTGTATAAATACTTCTTTTTCAGATTTTTAGGTCATCTTTTTGTTTAGCTGAGCACGTGAACGCCGTTTTACCCTTTTTGAGTAATCTTAGAGCTTGTTTAACACTTAATCTTAGATTATTATCTTGTAATTACATTTTATAGCTTTTATTTCATCTCAATCTATGATTTCTTCTTAAATTATGAGTAGTTAAACCCATTAGCTAGGGTTGTGGCTCAACCCTAGTGTGCATATTTAATGGGTCTCCTATTTTAGGGCTTAGATGTTTATGGGTGATTGATATTTGGCCTGGTTTGTGCTTTTTATGTGGAATTGGTGGTTGCAAACACTAATTTGTGCCTTTTTGACTTAGGCTCTTCTTGAGAAAAAGAGCTTAAGTCTAGAAAATTTAGGCCAACAAGGAATTGGCCTAGAGATAGTAATACCCAACTTGAGCCAACTTTGTTTGCGCAAATTGAGCACCCAATTGGGCTTGAGAAAGCCAATTAGGACAAAGACACTCAAACTACCGAGAGGTATAGAGTGAGTATCTACGTGCATTGGCTATATCATGTTCTCAGCTATAACATTATTTCCCTAAGTTCTAGATCTCGTTAGATACTCACCTAGGAGTAAGTCACTTCCCTAATGCCTCTTTACCAATTTAGAAAACCCTACAAAAATATCTACTTAGCTTAATTTCATGCATCATTAATATTAAATTAGAAGTAGCAAACAAACAAAGAATGATTGGAAGTGCAAATAATAACATCGCACATTGCTAGATTAGATAGGAATCCAACTCCAAACATATCTTAGCTCCATGTGGATTCGATCCCGACCTTCTCGGGTAAAAGCTGCATCGACCACTCTTGCCACTCTGTAGTGGTGTAGGGTTGGCTCCAATTAGCTTATCATTATAAAGTATCACCACCCACCACTACATTCCTCAATCACAATTATCACCATCATCCGTCATTATTAACTATCTCCACTCACCACCACCATCATCAATCATAATCGCCACTACTACTAATCACCACTAGCTACTACCCTGAACCACCAACATCAACCAAACCTACCACCAACCACAGCCTCTAGTTGGCATTCACAAGCACCATCGTTAGCCATCACCACTAGCAACTACGATATTTTTATAAAATTATATATTTTACTGATAGAATATTAGATTAATTAATATTTTATTTGAATTTTATGTTTATTAATTTTCAAATAAAGATAAATTTTATACATTCAGATGTTAAAAATCAAACAGTGTTAATCATTTAGTATTCAGATCTTAATACACATCTTAATATTCAGATGTGTATTCAGATTCAGATATCTTAATCTTAATACACATCTTGATATTCAGATGTGTATTCAGATTCACACGTCTTCATTTAAAAAAAAACAAATGAGGCCTAGGTTGGATCAGATAATGTTGCACCCTTATTTGCCTTTAACTTCACAGTAGTATCAAGTGGTGAGGAAAAACTATTATAATAGTGGCAATCATACTCCTTCAATAGATCTAGAAAAAACTTCTTTTCTAAGATAATCACACCTTCTTCTTTATAGAGTACCTCCAGCCATAGAATGTAGTGTAATCTGCTCAGATCCTCGATTCTGAATTGTCATGTAAAATATCTTTTAGCTATATGATTTCCTGCATGTCTGTACCTTTGATGATTACATCATCCACTTACACAATATGTTTACACAATATGTTGTAGAGGATTCTGTCTTTTTGCAAAAGAGATATTCAGCGAGCGTGCATAACCTCTTGGATATAAGGCTTCAGTTAATTTGGCATACCACTCTCTACTAGCTTATTTCAAACCATAAAGGGATTTGTTTAGTTTGCAAACCATCCCTGACTCACTGACTTCAAGACCTGGTGATTTTCCATACACATTTTTCATGCAATTCTCCATAAAGAAATTCATTATTTACATCCAGTTGAGAAATGGTCCGTTCTCTTTATTACAATGGCTATAAGGGCCCTCACTGTGGTCATCTTTACAATATAAGAGAAAGTTTTTGTGTAGTCTACACTAGTTTGTTGAGTATAACCTTTCACAATCAATTTAGCCTTGAATCCCTCTATATTCCTATCTGCCCAGTGTTTTAATTTATATACCCACTTGCAGCCAATTGCTTGCATACCAGGTGGAACAAGAACTAGACCCAATGTGTTATTGGCATGAAGTGCTTCAAATTTCTCTGTCATGGCTGCTTGCCAAGCAGGGTTAATGGTTGAATCTTATATGAAGATGGCTCACCAGCATTGCAAACATAGATAATAAAATTTTGACTATTATGAATTAATAAATCAGGTAAAATATGATGATTTAATGAAAATAAATTATTGAGGGATAATGGACTGGTATGCTTGTCAGTAGTGTGTGATTGTGGTTTTAGGTTTGGGATAGAGCAAATGTAATCATGTAAATGAGTAGGCAACTTGTGTTCCCTGTGAGACCTTCTTGGTGTCAGTCCAGGCTCAGGGGAAGGTTGAGGTGTACTCATGAAAATTGATTCAGGTAAAACATATGAACTTAGAGAATGTGAAAGAATACATGACTTTGTAGAATGATCATGTGTTAATTCATGGTGTCAAATGGTAGTACTACTGCAACCTCTTGAATTGTAATCTGGAGGACAAACTATTTGCGTATGTACATTAGTAATGAAAGGGATTGAGTTAAAAACTATAGGGATAATTGAAGCATCATGGGAAATAATGAAGGGAAAGACACTTTCAATAAGAACTACATCTCTAGAAATGTTTATCTTTTTAGTGGCTAGATTTAATACTGTGTAACCCTTTGTATCAAAAGGATATCCAACAAAAATATGTGATACAATTCGAGGTTTAAACTCATCCCTGTGAACCCTTGGTATAGTGGGAAAATAGAGGAAACCAAACTTCATAAATGCCCTTTGTAGTTCATAAGGACATTTATTCTGGAGATAGGTAGTTGGAAATCTATTTATGAAATATGTGGTTGTTAATACACATTCTCCCCAATATTTGACATGCAATTTTGATTGGAATAAGAGTGTCCTAGCAGTTTCAAGAAAATACTTGTGCTTTCTTTCAACCATATTATTTTATTATGGTGTATAAGGACATGTCTTTTGATGAATAATGTCCTTTGACTGGAAAAACAAGGATACCTATGCATTAGTGAATTTCAGATTATTGTCTGATTTTATGGTCTTAAGGTTGGTTTGAAATCGAGTTTTAACAAGAGAAATGAAAGCTTTGATGACCATTTCTTTTACTTCTCACAAGGAGAGTCCAGGCGGATCTACTATAACCATTTATCATAGTAAAAAAGTATTTGTGGTTGTAATGGATTATTGTATGATAGGGAATCCATAAATCAACCTGCAATAGGTTAAAAATATTATTGTTGGTGCTTGTTATGTTAGGAAAATACAATCTTGTTTGCCTAGTCATTGGACAGATTGCGCAAAGAAATGATTGTATAGGTGATTGGTATAAAGGATATCCCTCTCATCTTAGCAAAAGGTGCAAAACCAAATTTGTTATGCCACAATACATTAACATCATTTCCATTAGACAAAAAATAGTAAGATTTCTAATCAGAAAATTGTGTCTTCTTGCAAGTAGAGTTATTTACAAAAGGGAATAAATGACATTGGGAACTATTTACATTGTAGGAGTGAAGTTGAGGATACGAAACAGAAAGAGTTGAAATTGAAGTTGAGCTTATATCCTTTATACAAAGTGAGCAAAGTAGATAGAGGTCATTCCTGATCTTACCAATTTCTAGTTCTTTGAAGGGGCATGCAATATACAACAAGTATTAGTGAAAACAATCAAAGAAATAATGTAACGATACGGTCGGTCATTTTGAGAGTTGTAGCCTCGCTCTCCTATTTACAGCTCATTTTGTGCTTTATAGTTGTTATGTGATTTGCCGGGTTAGTCGGATCGGATCCTGAAGGATTTTTGTCACGACCCAAAATCCGTTAAAGGTCGTGATGGCGCCTGACACCACTGTCAGACAAGCCAACACCGAATAATTAATTTAATTCTCACTTTAATATTTTTAAAATCATAAATGTCATTCAATTTAACTACTAAAAGATGAACTTTACAGAAACATAACAATGTTTTCCAATTTCAACACTGAATATTCCATAATCCTCCCAGGACCCGGTGTCACAAGTGCATGAGCGTTTACTAAAGAATAAAATAAAATACAATAATTGTCCGGAATACAAATTTGGACGGAAAGGAAAATACCAATACTCTGAAGGAGACTCTGTTAGCTGCGGATCGCACATAAGATGCAGCTCGCCTCAAGTCCCTGTATCAACCACACCGCTGCATTGACAAGACCACGAAATGTGTGTGTGTGTGTATATATATATATATATATGTCAGTACAACAAGTGTAGTATGCGTACAAAAATACCGCGTACCCAGTAAGTATCCAGTCTAACCTCGAAGAAGTAGTGACGAGCAGCCGACTTCGACACTTACTAGTGGTTCGAATATAATAATGTGATATTCTAATTAAGCATAATTTATAAAGATAACAATAAAACTCGGAACAAGAAATAACTGGATAATTCTTTCATCATATTAAAGAACCCCAAGCACTTCCGCCATTTAAAATATTTGATTTCTCAAACAACGTATTTATGAAAATTATAAAAGGATTTCTAGTTCTATTATCACACATGAATTCTACCAAGGACGTTGGTCCCGATCCAACCTAAATGTAAATTGTGCACTGCCAAGGGTCAAACTGTACGAATCATAAATGCATCTATAAATTTCTCCGCTCTCGAATCATACATGCGGTGCGATCCCCGCTCGCGAATCATATATGTGATGCGGTCAAATATAAATTTAAAAAAATACCCCGCTCGCGAATCATACTTGCGACGCGGCCAAATATATGTTTAACATTTAAATTATATCTCTTTCTTGATTATTTTTAAAATAATAGAAATTCAACTTGAAACTTTTTAAGAAAATTAGCCTGCTCGCGAAACATACGTGTAACGCGGTTACACATAGATTTCTTAAGCTATTATAATATTTTTCAATTCTTTTTGAAATTCAAATGAAAACTTTTAAATCTTAAATTCTTCAAATTTCAACTCTTTCAAGGAAATTATTACTCAACCGCAATCTTGTTTCTTCTCAGGCAGCCCACAAACATAAATCGGCAACGATATCAACAAGGCATAATGTAAACCTAGACTATGTGGGCATAGACATAGCTAGTAGCTACGTACGGACACTCGTCACCTCGTGCGTATATAGTCCCCCACAATTAAAAGCACATATTAAATTATTTCATCTATGGAGTTAATTCCCTCTTACAAGGATAGAAAGGAGACTTACCTCGTCTGAAGGCCTACTTTTCGGTCCAAGTATAAGCTCAAACCCCTAAATCGGTGCCGAACAATCCAAAACTATTCAAATGGTGTATAAACAAATCAATATACGCTCAAAAGTTCATATTCCAACTATTAAGGTGATTACCCAACTCTATATGCAAGATTCCTAAAATTTACCCCCGGGCCCACGTGCCCGGATTCCACAAATTTTTAAAGATAAACTTTACCCATAACCCCACGAACTTAAATATATAATTTGTTTCAAATTTCATGCCCAATTTCGTGGTCAAAATCCAAAAATACTCATTTCTAGGTTTTTTTACCAAAACCCCAAGTTTTCACTAATTTTTCATGAATTTCTATGTTAAAATATATATATATAATCCAAGTATTTAACTTGCAATATGTGGGAATCACTTACCTTGACATGATTGATGAAAACTAAGCTCCAAAATCGCTCCTAGGTCGGCTCCCATGGAGGAAATGAGATTAAATGAGACAAACTCATTTTTTCAAACTTATACTCTACCCAGACGACCCTTCTTCGCGTTCGCGAGCCCCCCATCGCGTTCACGATGAACAAAATTCTCAAAAGCCATTTCCAAACTCTTCTTAGATAGCTTCTAGTATAATAGGTTATATCTTTTTGTACAAAATTCCAAATGACAAATAGTTTAATATTTTGAAAACTAGATACCACGATCTATAACTTTCATGATTTAGTCATCTCCCAATTCCTTATAGGTTTTGAGATATAAGCTCCCAACATCATCCATGTGAAACACAAATTTCTTCTTTATCTTCCCAGATAGCCTGTAGTGTACCAGCCATAATGTTTCGTACACAAATCCAAATGCTAAATGGTGTACCTTTCTGAAAACAAGACACAAAGTTCTACAACTTTTATTTTTGGATCATCTCCAAATTCTTTATAGATTATGAGATATGAGCCTCTGAAATCAAACCTCCGTAACAGAGATTTTTTTCTTCGCGGACGCGACGAGCAAAATCCCAGAAGCCAAATCCTTCTTCGCGAACGCCAAGTACAACACCAGACACCAGCACTAGTTACTGCAAAATAGCCCGAAATGATCCGAAACCATCCGAAACACACCCGAGGCCCTCGGGGCTCCGTCCAATCATACAAACCAGTCCCATAACACAACACGGACCTGCTCGAGGCCTCAAATAACATCGACCAACATTGAAATCATGAATTGCACCCCAATTTAAGCTTGATAAAATTTAAAACTTCAAACTTCTATATTCGATGTCGAACACAAGTCACATTCGACATTACGGACCTACTCCAATTTTCAGAATCGGAATCCGAACCCGATATCAAAAAGTCCACTTCCGGTCAAACTTCTCAAAAACCTTCAAATTTCTAACTTTCACCAAATGACCCCAAAATGACCTATGGAGCTCCGAATCCACTTCCAGACGCGCTCCCAATACCAGAATCACTATGCAGAGCTAGTCCTAGACTTGAATCCTAAACAGATATCGATAACATTGAAATACACCTCAACCCAAATTTATGAAATTCTTCCAAAATACCAAATTCCATAATAGGCACCAAAATGCTCCCGGATCATCCAAAACCAGATCCGGACATACGCCAGATCCAAAATCATCATACAAATATGTTGGAACCTTTAAATCCCGATTCCGAAGTCGTTTACTCAAAAATCATACTTTAGTCAATTTCTGTTTCCGAATTTTGAATTTTCTTTCCAAATCAATTTCAAACTTCCTAAAATTCAATTTCGACCATTCATACAAATCATAATACCTAAAGTGATGCTGCTTATAGCCTCAAACGATCGAGCGATGCGCTAGAGCTCAAAACAACCGGTCGAGTCATCACATTCTCTCCCACTTAAACATACGTTCGTCTTCAAACGTGCTAAGAACTGCTCTGGAGTTTTCTGAAATGACTGGTTAACACCTCGTGTACTCACCTGTGCTATCACAACTCAGTTGAGCATATTAGCTCGAGCTAATATGAAGATATTCCTTTTTTATTCAGCCAAATGGGATTTTAGAGCCCAGTTCCAACATTCAGAATTCTCCGCCTGGCCCGCACTACAACATACTGCATCTGTAGCTACGAAATACATTGTAGCGAAATATGAAAAATTTCGTGGCTAAACACTTTAGCCACAATATTTTTTTTCCGTAGCATTCGTAGCAAAATATAGCGTAGCTAAATGTTAGCTACAAACTTTACATGATCCGTGGCTAAGGACTAATACTTATTGCCACAAATCTTTTTTATGTTGTAGCTGTGATGGTAAAAAAATCTTGCCACAAAAAATATACTTGTAGCAAGTGGTTTTATTCTATTGCCACGACAAATAAAATTTGTAGCTTTCTTCATATTGTAGCCACAAGATTTTGTATTGTAGCAAGAGATATAATTTGTTTGCTACACAAGCTCAACTTTTGTGGCTAAATTTATAATTTACTCTCGTGGCAATAGTACTTGTGTTTAGCTATGAATTCCATAATTTCGTAGCAATAGACTGAAGAATTTGACACGATCAGCTTTAGCTACAAGAATTTATAGGTTGTAGCTAACAATCCATATTTTAGCATCAAATATATAAATTTTTAGGAAAATATTTTTTCTATTAATAAATGATATACATTAGTAAGAATACATAATTAAAGGTTCAACAATATCATTCAAGATAAATTAAAATATTGATATACTCAAAATGTAACGGTATTCTTTTACAAGAGAAAGAATAATTTCATACAGATCCACAGTACATAACTCTTTTACAACACGAATAATAAAGTTCAAAAAAAAAAAACTAGCTAATGTGAGACTGGATAGTGATGGTAACCTTTAGCGGCCAGTGAAGAAGTGAAAACCCAAAAGTGCTCCAATGTTTTTCTAATACCAGGTTTTGATGGCGAGTTGAGAGACATTAGTGGATTGTATTTGTACCAAATGCGTGAAAGAAATTGTTGTTCTTGTGGATATCAAGAAGGCAGGCACAGTAAATAAGATCTTATAGCACTCCATCGATTATCTCACTCGGTGACACCACCTCCTGATCCAGCAAGACGGCAATGTTACCCTCTTGATCTTGCAGGACTACCAACCTATATATACAAAAATGACATCCACACCATAAGGTTAGTACATTAACTAGTTGGGACTTGTCAATTACGTTTGAACATAACAACATTTCCTTTGGCAGGGTAAGATTTTGCTAGAAACAAAAATCCGCTTCTTTAAAACCTTAAGATTATTAATGCAATGTATATACCAAAAGACTTGCAAACCGTTCAAAACATAAGCCTTATTTAACTCTTCTTAATTTGAAGTGCAACACTATAAGAAAATACTACCAATATCAAAAAGTTGCATTTCTTCTTTGTATCTAATAACTAGGCATTTCCAACTCTTAAGTCTTGTAAATCCTTATGTTTGTAACTGCCAAAAAATTATATTCTCATATTTCTCGGCTCAAGGAAAAAGCACAAGCTAAACCAGTTCAACATCACACTTGTTTCATAACAACAAATAGTCCTAGAGTACTCTAAATAAAATATCAGAAGTTCTACATATTTTAACAAGAATTTTGTAAACACTTCATCCTTCAGTATGTAGTATATCCAAATGAATTTGTTTTGAGAAAGAGTGAATTATTATACATACCTCATGGTTATTAAACTTGTTTGTTTTTACATTGATGCCCATAACACAATTGCCTAAAAAGACAAAAAAAAATTCTTGTTAATTCTTTTACAAGAATTTATAACAGATAACAAAAGAGAAAAGTACAAATCAACAAAAGAATTAAAAAAACTTGTAGACTTTTTAAACTTCTTAAAGAATCTTCATCCCAATTTTGTAATGTTGCTTTGTTGTTTCAGTCCATGAACTATGGCTCCTCCCAAAATTACCACTTCAAAATCTTCAAATTTTCACTCACTATATATAAAAAATAGGACAGAATATTAAATTGCTGAATAATTCGCAAATTAAAACCAAAAATTCATGTCAAGTAGGTATGAGAAAATTAGCAAACCGTAAAATATAGAGATACGAGCTTACCTCTTCTGCTCAAGAATAGAAAAGCTATGGGGTTCTCTCTCACTCTTCTTCTTTGTCGTTCTCGCATTTTTTAGTCTAGCCATGGTTGAAGAAAGAATTGGAAAAGTGGGGAAGGAGATGTGGGGGTGGGATTGGCGGCGGAAAAGAATAGAATGTAGTTTAGGTTTTGGTGCTTTTGCTTTGGGCCAATTGCAATTAGTGTTTTTCGTTCCTTTACTTGTTATTATATTCTTGTGTATTGCTTTCTTTTATTTCTTAATTAATACATCTTAATTCAGTACAAATACAAAGAAATGTAAGTGCTAACAATTATAACTAAGAACACTACCTACGAAAATATAAAAAGAATACATATATAATTTATGTTAAGTAACATAGAAAAAATAAATTATTTGCATAAAATAAAGATATTCTTAATTAATTTCATCCTATATGATATTGTTAGTAGTTTGTTATATACTCCTATTTTTATTATATTAGATTCATATTTTAGTGTTTAATTAGATTTATAAAAAAAATTATGCTTATTCAAATTGAATAATTCGTGATCAATGTGAATAATTACAAGCACAAAGTTATACATTTACTGTATAACTACATTTTTTTTAAATTATATTAGAAAATCACAAGTACTACTTAGTTTGATATGAATTATTATATACTAATTAATTTTTTATACACTCATTTATCAAGCAATATTAAATTCTTAATTTTTTGAAAGACAAAATCCTCTTACTGTATATGAATTATATTAAATTCTTAATTCTTTGATTCAGTAATATAAAATATTTATTGTACAGTGTAGTTAGTACAATATTATACTAGTTGTTTAAATTTGATATAGTTAGTCATGTACATAATTGAGGGATATAATTTAATTTTTTTAAATTATAATTGAAACTTATACAGTCAGATCTCTCTATACAACATCCTTATACAACAAGCACTTACTTTAAAAGTCAAATTTTTCTCATAACCGATTTTTATATTATGTTATAATATGTATCCAGCATTCTAGAGGTACGGGGATCGATACCCCGCATCTCCATTGTTACTACTCCTTCGGGGTAGGGATAAGGTCTTCATACATACTAACCTTCCCAGATCCCACTAGTGAGATTTTACTAAGTTGTTGTTGGTGTTGTTGTTGATGATGATGATGATGATGATGATGATGTTGTTGTTGTTGTTGTTGTTGTTATAATATGTATCCTCTATAACAATTTTTCACTATAGCCACAAAAAAATGGAACAAAAAAGGTCGTTATAGAGAGGTTTGACTGTATGTAAGATATACTTATTAAAAAAATTAAAATTTTAAATAAAATTTTTTATATATTATTTATATAAAATTTAATATAGAAGATAAATATTTTTGTTGAAATTTTTTATTCAAATTGCTTAATAAGATATGCAACTATTAGTAAAAACTTTCTTATATTTTAAACATGTAAGTT
The DNA here is from genome assembly GCF_000393655.2 of Nicotiana sylvestris. Lineage (NCBI taxonomy): Eukaryota > Viridiplantae > Streptophyta > Magnoliopsida > Solanales > Solanaceae > Nicotiana > Nicotiana sylvestris. Next base: position 78,142,716 of record NC_091067.1, read on the forward strand.
ATCTGTATTTTAGTTAATTATAAAATTCATATTATATATGAACAACTCAATTTTATTTTAGTTTAATTTTTATTCTGTTTAAATTCTATTTTAAGATTGAAAATGTTTTTCATTTTAATCTTTCTTATTTAGAAGTTAATTAATTCTTCAAGTTATATATATTGTTGTTTTTCCGAATTTCTATATAAAATTATTTTTTCATAAACGCATATATTTTTTGGACTAACTCTTCTCATGACTTTCATAGTCGAAGTAAAAGAATTATTCTACAAATTTTTTTTATAGCTAATTTATTATAGTTAACATATTATTACTGCAATGATAACATTAATTGTATGAAAATATATATAGTTATGGTCAATTATGAAAGGTAATTGTCTACTATTCATTTTGTCATGACAAATAATTGGAACAATTAAGCTAACTATTTGTACGTTTTTTTAACTTGAAGCAAAAGTATTAACTGACTACAAGATTGTATTTTAACTAATTTAATGTGTCTGAAATGTTATTATTGCTACAAAAAGCTTCGAGTCATTGCAAAAACTTATGAATAGCTATAAAATTTCAGCACAATAATAAATATATGGCTATATCATTTATGACAAATAATTATAGTTATTGAGCCGACTATTGCCACGATTTATTTAAAAATTGAAGCAAAATTGTTTTCTCAACTACATCATTTTAATTTAAATAATTTATTGTGAATAAAAAATTTATTTTGCTATAGTAAGTTTCAGCCTGTGGCAAAAACTATTGATTAGCTATGAAAGTTTATCATAAGATTATTTTGTTATGACAAATAATCGTAGCTATTAAGTCAACTATTGCCATAATATTTTATAATTTGAAGCAAAAATATTTATTTAGCTACAATAATTTGTTTCAAAAAATTTATCGTAGCTAAAAGTATACTATTGCTATGGTAACTTTTAACCCATGGCAAAAATTTATGATTAGCTATGAAATTTTACTGTAGCAATAAGTTTGTAGCTGTTTAGGTAGTTATTGCCACGAAAATTTGTAATTATAGCAAAAATAATGAATTAGCTTTGTAAATTTAGTTTTGTGGCTAAGAAATTTTAAGAATTTATAGATAGCCACAAAATTCTAATTTTTGTAGCTATTAGTGAGTAATAGCTACGAAATTTAGATTTGTAGCTTAGATTTCGTAGCTACAGATCATTTTGTTGTAGTGCCGTTTCCATCACATGAACATTGTATCAACCTCTATGCGACACATCAATACATGACTGCATACCTTTGTTGAATCCACACTATGCACTACATAACTCACATGACCATAATAACATCCCCTAATAACAATAGCCGAAATTTCACGAATCTGATGCTCACAATGCACCTCATGGCATATATAAGTCTTGCTCCAACTCTTGAAATACTACCACAATGGAAGAGATGTGTAGAAATTCATAACCAACTGCTGAGTCAACAAACCATTGAATCTCTCCTCTTGACTAGAATCATCACCTCATTATGAACCAAATAATGGTATTTGCTCTTTAATATACTGTATATAATCTGATCGCACTGATCCCAGATCCAATAATCTCGTCTCTCCCAGTATAAGTTGCTCAGGCAATAAGCCGCCCTTGACACGATCAAAAGTCTCATGTGATGGCACAATGTGCCAACAATCTACCAACTCGAATGTGATACATAAGGAAAATGAATTCTGGAAAGGACTACTCAACCCTCGTAACTAACTAGACAACTGAAAAGGTGTTATGAACCTTCCTCAGAAAATGGAAAACAAAACACATGAAAATAGATATAGTGGAATGTATTCAACATCACACTGTTGCGACATTCAACCGAATCAAAACAACATACCCGTAGCGGCGTGCCACCTGATCCACACATAAAGTCTATATAAGGAGATACTTACCGAGGTAGAATGTTCATTATTACAAATACCCGAATATCGGCCACAAGCACGCTAAGTGCATAATTCCATCCCTGGGGAGACAGATAGTGCCATACGCTACAAAAGTCAAGAACAACTAAGGTGCAATATATAATCTAAATCTCGAGAGTCGTCTTACTCACATAACATCATCGCTACGTGGAACCTCAGCACATGTGAAATTTATCAAGCCATTTCACAACTCACACGGTACAATATAGTATTACATGAAATAGCCGACGACGAAACTACATCCAATATCTGAATACTCCTCCATAAGGAGCGCTATGCTGAAATGAACATATCCCGCCTGATATAGAGCCAATATTTATATTTAAATCCATACATGGACCTCAAGCCGATTTTGATCTCACCGTACTAGGCTAATAAACTTTCAAGGGTCCATAATAATTACCCCTTTCTCCCATAACACGCAAGACCAACCATCATAACCGGAACAAACTTCCATAGTCCACGGCCAAATAAACCGAGCGTTCTCCAGGCATAAGTTCTCAGATTAGCGATATTACCACAATCTTCATAATTGGTTTCAATTCTTCAATCAATCAAGTGACTACACATCACACTTATACAATTTACTTGTAGGATACACTTCCACGAACTTTCGCACCAGGTAACAAATCTGCACATCCATACCACCGACCGCACTAAAGCTATAAAGCAAAACAAGAATCCATAAATCAATACACAAGGCCTCTTACACATGACATCGACCTTAGGTGATGCCGAAAACAATATCATCTTGCTTTAAACATCTAAATCCTTTTCCTGCTCATCCGAGCTCATGACATCCTTGTCAACACCGAACCCCAATCTTAAATCCTCAACTTTCGAATCCTATTCTACTTGATGCACTTAATCACACCAATGTGCAAGAGTACATGAATTTAATCATAACTCCTGAACTACTAATAGGGTAAACACTTCATCATATATAAACCTTCTACTTAACTCATTTCAAGAGAACCATTGTAACACATGACTGAATTCTCATATCCGCAGAAAATACCAACCTCAAGTAGTGGTCTAAACCACCATAACTCTTCTGGGATCCATCTACACATAACATGCCATAATACTTGAATTCCTTCAAATAAAATCAATTATGGTGGTCGTCAAGCCTCGCACGTACTGCCACAAATCATATGCGTAACTCAATGCGCTGAAGGAACTGATCATTACCACCATCATGCCAATTGAACCATTGTTAGACAGCCCATCTTTTCCTAATTTATTCTTAACTTGCCTTAGAAATAATAATAGCTCCATTCATTACATCATGAACCTAAATTTGCACTCATCCTGAGTGACCTTATTTCACATGACCACGCTGTCCCAAATCCCATGAACCATCTCATACCCTCCTTATATGCATATTAGTATCTTCAACTAGAATACCCATTCTGATAATTCCTCTATGAGTCCGAAGTTATTTTCTCCTATTTCTCCAATGTTACACCGTAGACCGAAGATAACATAGAACACTCCAAGCCCCTTTCATAATCCGCTACAAAAGCTCAATACTTAACCATACTACGGACTCAAAATCCTTAGGCACCGCACTTTAACCTTCGAATCCACTAGGACCGTTGTTGAGAGTCACCCACTTTGACTTAGTCCCGAATAAAAATAAAACTCCAAGTCCCCACTAGCACATGAACACCTTTTCACCGAAGCACCCGACTAAATGACCTTCCTTCCAAATCGCCTCTGTACTAAGCGTAAATCATGCACCTTCCCAGAGCCTGAACATGAGTCAATAAGGCCAATTATAATACACATTCCTCAAATCCTTTGCTCAATTTACTACTTATGTCCTCTTCCCTTAGTTGTATTAACATACCAATACGCCGATTACCAGAAATCTCACAAATAGACGACCACACAATCCAACCGTAGGTGGTGGAACTCTCCCACTTAGCTTGAAGCTACCATTGCATAACTCTAGAACCCGCCAAAATTCCTTATCCCCTATTGACATGATCTTGTACAATCGACCCGCAAAATTCCCCAAAGTCATGTTGTATCCTACTTCATATCAAGCAAGCTCCTTTCTGTTGTATCCCACCTTCCTCCATATAGAAGCCGTTATTCCACATTAAGCCCGTAGACCTAGTCACTGTCCATCAGGAATCCCAAATCACTCTAAACTTTCTTCAAGGTGTGTAGTCATCTTACCACAGAACACATTTTCTACTCTGCCACTCTCCCACTTTGGTCAAACTCCCTCCTTAAGCAACTACTCGACTCCTATTTCTCACACTTAGCTTTCTGGAAACTTAACCACCGCAAGACACCCTCTCACCTGCCCTTCCTCATCCTTCACTATCCAGTTGTTGCTTCAAATCAATATCTATCTCCGTAGCACTTGAACCAATAGATCGCTACAAACTTTAAACTTTTCCGAAGATCACCTTCCTCGAGCCCATCAACATTAAAAATATCCATCTAATTCCAAAATTGTTACACTCCGCTACCTCTGACAACCGCTTCTCTGGCACCATCTCACAGATCGAATTCTACCACGCTCGAAAATACCAAATCTCATTGCTCCATCAACCAATACCTGAACCTTCATAGGCCAATTGCCTTTTCTCCGCTAGAAATAAAATACTGAACCTCTGAGTCATGTACTGAGTAAATCCCTTTCCAAGTCATTCATTGCTCCGACGCATATACAAGCATTCTACCATTACACAAACATTGTGCGATAGTAACGCACGAATCATTATGATAATCTCGAACCTTAGTTAATACTGATACTGAGCTGAAACGACATAATGACCTTCCACAAGGCGACGAAAATTGCCCAAAGCAAATACGCATGAATGAACATCCTGCACCACATCTGTAGTACCATTACAATTCCTCAAATTCCTGATTTATAACAAGCAATTCACGTCGTATAATATTGAATAGGAAGGAAAGAAAGGCATAAGCCTCAAAGGAATCAAATTGCACGATGAGGAATCAAGAAAGGAAGTGCTCCTACAGCCCTGTAGCCTCTCGAAGATAAGTACTGACGTTTCCGTATCGATCCACAAGACTGTACTATACTCGCTCGTGACTTGTGAGACCTAAGTGAACCTAGTGCTCTATTACCATATTGTCATGACCCAAAATCCGTTAAAGGTCGTGATGGCGCCGGATACCACTGTCAGGCAAACCAACACTAAATAGTCAATGTAATTCTCATTTTAATATTTTTAAAATCATAAATGTCCTTCAATTTAACTACTAAAAGATGAACTTTACAGAAATATAACACTATTTTCCAATTCTCTTATTGAATATCCCATAATCCTCCTAGGACCCGATGTCACAAGTGCATGAGCGTTTACTAAAGAATAAAATAAAACTGCCCGGAATATAAATTTGGACAGAAAGGAAAATACCAATACTCTAAAAGAGACTCTGGTGGTTGCGGATCGCACATAAGATGTAGCTCACCTAAAGTCCCTGTATCAGCCACACCGCTGAGTTGACAAGACCACGAAATGTATATATATATATGCTTGTATAACAAAATATATAGTAAGTGTAGTATGCGTATAAAAACAACGCGTACCCAGTAATTATCCAGTCTAACCTCGAAGAAGTAGTGACGAGAGATCGACTTCGACACTTACTAATGGTCCAAATATATTAATGTGAGATTCTAATTAAGCATTATTTATAAAGATAACAATAAAACTCGGAACAAGAAATAACTGGACAACTTTTTCATCATATAAAAGAACCTCAAACACTTCCTTCATTTAAAACATTTGATTTCTAAAAGAACGTAGTTATACAAATTATAAAAAGGTTTCTAGTTCTATTATCACACATAAATTTTGCAGAGAACGTTCGGCCCGATCCAACATAAATGTAAATTATGCACTGCCGAGGGTCGAATGACATGAACCATATATGCATCTATAAATTTTCTCGCTCTCGAATCATACATGCGACGCGGTCCACCCTCGCGAATCATACCTGCGACGCGGCCAAATATAAATTTAACATTTAAATCATATATGTTTCTTGATTCTTTTTAAAATAATGGAAATTCAACTTGAAACTTTTTAAGGAAATTACCCAGCTCGTGAAACATACGTGCGACGCGGTTACACATATATTTCTTAAGCTATTATAATATTCCTCAATTCTTTTCGAAATTTCGAAGTTCAAATGAAATCTTTTAAATCTTAAATTCTTCAAATTTCAACTCTTACACGGAAATTATTACTCATCCTCAATCTTGTTTCTTCTCAGGCAACCCACAAATATAAATCAACAACGATATCAATAAGGCATAATGTAGACCTAGACTACCCAGGCATAGACATAGCTAGTAGCTACGTACGGACTCTCGTCACCTCGTACGTATGTAGTCCCCCACAATTAAAAGCACATATTAATTTATTTCACGTATGGGGTTAATTACCTCTTATAATGGTAGAAAGGAGACTTACCTCGTCTCAAGTCCTACTTTCCGGACCAAGGATGAGCTCAAACCCCGAAATCGGTGCCGAACAATCCAAAACTATTAAAATGGTGTATAAACAAATCAATATACGCTCAAAAGTTCACATTCCGACTATTAAAGTGATTACCCAACTCTAAATGCAAGATTCCTAAAATTCGCCCACGGGCTCACGGGCCCGAATTCCAGAAATTTTCGAAGATAAACTTTACACATAACCCCACAAACTCAAATATATAATTTGTTTCAAATTCCATGCCCAAATTCGTCGTCAAAATCCAAAAATACTAATTTCTAGATTTTTTTACCAAAATCCCAAGTTTTCACTAATTTTCTATGAACTTCCATGTTAAAAAATATATATAATCCAAGTATTTAACTTGCAATATGTGGGAATTACTTACCCTGACATGGATGATGAAAATGGAGCTCCACAATCACTCCTAGGCCGGCTCCCATGGAGAAAATGAGATGAAATGAGCCAAACCCATTTTTTCAAACTTATACACTGCCCAGGCAACCCTTTTTCGTGTTCGGAAGCCCCCCATCGCGTTCGTGATGAACAAAGTTCTCGAAAGCTATTTCCTAACTCTTGTCAGACAACCTCTAGTATAATGGCCATAACATTTTGTATAAAACTCTAAATGACAAAAGTTTAATGTTTTGAAAACTAGACACCAATATCTAGAACTTTTATGTTTTGGTCATCTCCCAATTCCGTATAGATATTGAGATATAAGCTGCCAAGATCAGCCCTGTGCAACATAAATTTCTTCTTCATCTTCCCGGATAGCCTGTAGTATACTAGCCACAAACTTTGGTATACAAATCCAAATGCTAAATGGTTTACCTTTCTGAAAACTAGACACAAAGGGTTACAACTTTTACTTATTGGATTATCTCCAAATTCCTTATAGATTGTGAGATATGAGCCTCCGAAGTTAGACCTGCGTAACAAAAATTTTCTTCTTCGCGAATGAAAAATCTATTCGTAAACACGAAGAACAAAATCCCAGAAGCAAAATAATTCTTTGCGAATGCGAGAGTATCCTCGCGAACGCGAGGAGCAACACCAAACACCAGCATCAGCTATTGCAAAACAGCCCTAAATGATCCGAAACCATCCCAAAATACACCTGAGGCCCCCGGGGGCCCGTCCAATCACACAAACCAGTCTCATAACATAACACGGACCTGCTCGAGGCCTCAAATCACACCAAACAACATTGAAATCATGAATCGCACCCCAATTCATTCTTGATAAACTTTAGAACTTCAAACTTCTACATTCGATGCCGAAACCTATCAAATCACGTCCAATTGACCTCAAATTTTGCACAAAAATTATATTCAAAATTACGAACCTACTCCAAATTCCAAAATCGGATTCCGACCCCGATATCAAAAATTCCACTTCCGGTCAAACTTCTCAAAAACCTTCAAATTTCTAACTTTCGCCAAATGACCCCAAAATGACCTATAGAGCTCCGAATCCACTTCTGGATGCGCTCTCAACACCAGAATCACTATACGAAGCTATTCCTAGACTCAGAATCCCAAACGGACATTGATAACATTGAAATACACCTCAACCCAAATTTATGAAATTCTTCCAAAATGCTAATTATTTCTACAATAGGCATCGAAACACTCCCAGGTCATCCAAAACCCGATCCGGACATATGCCCAAATCTAAAATCATCATACAAACTTGTTGAAACCTTCAAATTCTAATTGTGAGGTCGTTTACTCAAAAATCACACTTTAGTCAATTCCTCCAACTTAAGGTTTCCAAATTTAAAATCTTCTTTCCAAACTTTGCGAATTTTAATTTCGACCAGGCGTACAAGTCATAATACCTGAAGTGAAGCTGCTCATGGACTCAAACCATTGAGCGATTCAATAGAGCTCAAAAAACCGATCGGGTCATTATAATTTCGGAATGAATTGAGAGACTTAGTCTCAAGGATGAAAGCTTAAGTTGAAATGGCTATGTTGATGTTGAATTATATATAAATGACTACGGAATGGAGTTTTGATAGTTTCATTAGCTCCGTTGGGTAATTTTTGACTTAGCAGCGTGTACGAAGTGTGATTTTGAGGTCCGTATTTGAATTAGGCTTGAAATGACGAAAGTTGGATTTTTGAAAAGTTTGACCGGGAGTGTATCTTTAGATATCGAGGTTGGATTAGAGCTATGAAAGTTGGATTAGGTCTTTGGTGTCATTTGTGACTTGTGTGAAAAATTTAGGGTTAATCAAATATGATTTGATAGGTTTTTGCATCATTTATAGAACTTGGAATTCCTTAGTTTCAATAGGCTTGAATTGAGGTGCGATTAATGTTTTTGATGATGTTTGATGTGAATTGAGGACTCGACTAAGTTCGTATGATGTTTTAGGACTTCATGGTATATTTGGTTGAGGTCCCAGGGCCCTCGGGTGAGTTTCACATGGTTAACGGGTCAATTTTGGACTTGGTATTATAGCTGAAGACTGCCAGTTTTTCTGTTACTAGTTTCCTTATATGCATTTGCGAGAGAGGTCTCGCATTCCCGAAGAGTAGTTGGAGGCAGTCGAGGAGTTCTTCTTCTCGTTCGCGAAGGTTGGGGGTAAGTGTGATTCGTGAATGCGAGAGGGAGCTTGCATTCACGTTGAAAGGTGAGGCAGGCTGGTCATCAGGACTTAAGGCTTCGTGTTCTTAGTCAGGGGACACATTCGCATAGGCCAAGTTCTGTAAGGCATCACGTTAGCGAGGAAACATCCACGTTCGCGAAAGAGGATTTTCTTGGTAGTCGAGTTTGTGCTTCGCGAACGCAAGGCTCTTTCCGCGTTCGCGAAGAAGGCACACATGGGTTTAAAAGTTTCAAAAAACGAGGAGGTTTTGATCGAGATTTTGGTATCGGATTTGAGTAATTCTGATATGGGTGGACTCGTGGTCGAATGGGTGTTCGAATTTTGTAACTTTTACCCGATTCCGAGACATAGGCAAGGGGCGCTTTTGAGTTGACTTTTCTACCTTTGATTTAAAGCTTAGTATTTTCTTACGAAATTGATTCTTTTAGCTAGTGTTGATTGTATCGAATTGTTTGCGGCTAGATTCGGGGAATTTGGAGATCGTTTCGTGAGGCAAAGGTGTGTTGGAGTAGAGATTTGCTCAGCTTGAGGTAAGTAACAATTCTAAATCTGGTTCTGAGAGTATGAAACCCCGTATTATGTATTTTGTGATTGGTTTGGAGGTTACACACATGCTAGGTGGCGGGCGTGTGGGCGTACACTGTAGGAATTATGACTTTTGGTCGATTCCATGGAACCGTGACATGAATAATCTATTGTTAGCCGCATGCTCTCCATGTGTTATAGAAATTTGACTGTAAATACTGTTAGAAATGATGCTTAGGCCATGTGTTGGTACTGTAGAGACCCTCAGAAGTCGTGTACATGTTAACCTATCTGTTAGATTGTTGTTTTGTACTCAGTCTCAATTTTACTTGCATATTATATCTCAGTCTCTATTGTTCTTTGTTGATACATCATATCATTTCTGTTTGGGCTGATTATCATAATTACTGAGAGCCCGAGAGACTGGAAAGGTTGATGACTGAGTGAGGTCGAGGGCCTGATTGTGAAGATATTTATGGGATATGGCTGCACGCCGCAACTTGTTTAATTAATTAATGCCATTATTGGCTTGTTATAGTGCTTGGGCTGAAGGAGCCTCTCCGGAGTCTGTTCACAGCTTCAGTGAGCGCAGGTACCTACTAAGTACGAGTGCCGAGTGCTAAGCGATTGAGAGGAATGAGTGACTGTGAGGAATGAGTGATTGTGAGGTTGGAGTGAATAGAAGGACTGAGTGACTGTTGCTCTGAGATGATGCATTTGATTTCATTATTATTGCACTTAGCTGTCACATATCACTATCTTGTTATTTTTGAGAGATATTATATTCTATTTCACTTGAACTTGACATGAATTAACTAATTTGACCTAAATTGTCGAACTTGAAAGCATGCCTACCTTCCTCTGTTGAAATGACTGTAAATGAACTATAACTGTGAAGCTCGTCACTACTTTCAGTTCTTTGTTTAGTCTTGTTACTTACTGAGTTGGTTGTATTCATGCTACGCCCTGCACTTTGTGTGCAGATTTAGGTGTTTCCAGACACGGTGGGTGTTGATCCCTTTGTGCAGTTGATCATTTGGAGATTTCAGGGTAGTTGTCCGATGTTTCGCAGACCTTGTCTCTCCTTTCCTATTTTTCTACTTTATGTATTTAGTTTCAGACTATTATAGACAGTACTCCCAGACTTGCGTTGTATAGATGCTTATGTATTCCATGACACCCCGATGTTGGAAATTTCCGTGTTGTGTTTTGGATTTTCTATCCTGTTTATGAGAGCTTTTATTATTTAAACTGCTTAACTTATTTTCAGTTAAAAGTGTTGAAAATATTTTTGAAATGTTGGCTTGCCTAGTACCACGTTAGGCGCCATCACAACAACTTAAGTTGTGGGTCATGACACTTAAGATGTGTAATTAATGATGAGATGAAAATGAGATTAAAGTTGAATCCTATTCAAGTTGATTTGTGGGGCAAGTATTACACTACCAATCTCAGTCACTTTTAACTTTGTAACTATTAGGAAGGTTAACAGAAGACAAGATTTTGATGTCAATCAGGGTAGATTTGTTGAAAGTCATATGATTGGAGGCTTTGGAATATGAAATTTATGTGTCAATTCTTTTTCTGAAATATTTACAAGCAAGCTTACTAAAATCAATATAAAAGGAACAAGATATTATATCTGCAAAATTTATAGCTCCATTGGCATAGAATCACACTGCTTAAGTTTTTCCCTCACCTCCAAGTTGAAAGTGTTGAAGTATGTTTACTTACTGGTTATACTGTTATTGGTGAGATTAATATTGTGACTATCACTTTACTCTTTAACAGACAATCCATCTGCAGGTGCACTATGCACATTAGTTGTGGTCCTCAGTCCATGAATTGGTGCACAATGCACATTAGCTATAGTCCTTCTGCTCTTATTGAACCTTGAATTTTGATTAAAAGTCTAATTTTGAGCAAAGCTCTGGGGATAACCATGCAGCTTGTAACATTTATCCTTGGTATGTTCCACTTGCTTACAATAATCATCGTATGGACAAAGTACAATGACTGTTGTTGGGAGAATAATTAGCTCTGAAATTGGTGTTTCTAGAGTAATGACATTGAGAGAAATAGATTCAGCCAACAACTGGTTTGAAGGCCTCATTTCTCTCTATTTTTCATTTTAAGAGAAAATACCTGCACCACGAAAGGCAATGGATTCACCATCAAAATGTTGCCTCGCACAACTGTATACAACTCATTTAGTCCCATGAGAAATTGAATCAAATGCCGGTCACGTTCATCCTTATGCATGTTCACCTTGGCTCCACAGGTACACAAACAGTTACACTGTATTTTAGAGCTTGTGGTGCTCAACTTTTCCCAGAACTTCATTATCTTCGTATAATAGCCAGTTATGTCGAGTATTCCCCGAGTGAGATTATTTATTTCCTTTTGAATATGATATAGATTAGAACTATTCATTTGATAATAAAGTTACTCCAATTTGTTCCACAATTCAGCAACACACTTGCATACTCCACACTGTCCGCGATTTTCGTAGAAAGAGAATTCAAAATCTAGGAAGCAAGCCGAACACTTATTTCTGCAATTGATGAGGAAAATTATCGCCGAACAAATAGATGAAAAAAGGAAAAATAGAAACATGAAGCAGAATGAATATTAGCTAGGAGAAATCAGGTTTAGACTTGAAACTCTTAAGCTCTGATAACATGATAATTTGGAAATACAAAGGAACAACTCGAGCTCAAGTTGAGCTCTAATAGAGGAATCCTGAATCTTCACATGGAAGAGCAAAGAGAGAGAGAATGTGATTTAAGGAAAAAGAAAAACTATTTTCTTTAATACTGTATTATTACATATATCCACGTGACTAACACCTCCATTAACCAACTTCTAGCTAAGTGGCAACTAAAAATAACGAACTAACTAACTAATGCTTCTGCTCAACTATACAATTGACACAACTGATACAAAATACAAAATATATAAATACAGAGTATTTCAATAAAATTTATGGAAGAAAACACTCAATGAAACACGTTTGATGAAATAAAAGGATTTAGAGAGAGCCGAAAGGGGCACTAGACTGAAGTTGTGGGTTTAGTGATGATCATATTTTGGAGATGTATTGTGTCATATGTGCAATGAATACTTTACTGGTGCAAGATCGACCTGTACTTGTTCTATTAATTTAAAAGTGAGATCTTCACTTATAGGTCATGTAAAAATAGTCTTTTTTATTTGGTCGGAGGTGAGAGTTTCACTGAAGGAGAAGATCAGAAGGGGAAATCTACAGGAGAAAAATATGGTGGCTTTCTTCTTCTTCTTCTTTCTTTTTTTCTTTTAATAATTGTAGTAGTCACTACTTGATTTTCTTAAAAAATATTAGTACCGTGTGCATTTACATAAATAATCTCATGAATACCGGTGTTCAAAAGACTAATTTTTGTCAAGTAAAAGTATTTATCTGGTTGCTTGCGAAGTTTGAGTCTCTAACTTTCAAAACATGCCAAGTTTAAAGGGCTATGTAGGTATTTGTCCTTGTTTATTCTATGAGAATCTTTGCACCATTATATTTTCAATTGTTCCTAATTCCAATTGTAGTTAGGTAATGCATTTACTTAAGCAGAGGTGACTTAAAAATTTAAATTTGATAGGTTCGACATTTCAAGTTCTCAGCATTAATATGGATTCAAATATACAATCACAATAACAACAACAATAACAACAACCAAGTAAAATTTCATCAGTGGAGTCTGGGGAAGGTAGAGTGTACGCAGACCTTACCCTTACCCTATAGGGGGTAGAGAGGCTATTTCTGGTAGACCCTCAACTCAGATACAATAGATCTGTGACAACAAAACCCAAATAATAATCATGAGAGACAACAAATAAATGGAAAAGTAGTAACACAAATATTATGCAAAGGTTTGAAACACAACATCAATCGCCAGCAGTTCTAGACAAAATACTATCATACTCGTCGGTACGAAGAGAGAAACCGGGACAAAGAGATAAACCGCTCGACTACCCTTTAAGCTACAACCCTATTACTTGACCTTCACACATTTTTATCAAGAGCTCGGAAATATGGAGTCGCGCAATATCCTGTCTAATCACCTCGCCTCAATACTTCTTGGGCCGCCCTTTACCTCTTCTCGTACTTGTCAAAGCCAACCTCTTGCACCTCCTAACACGGGGCATCTAGGCTTCTCCTCTACATGTATCTGAACTATCTAGGTCACGCTTCCCGCATCTTATCGTCCACTGGAGCCACGCCCACCCTCTCCCGAATATCTTCATTCCTAATCTTATCCAACCTAGTGTGCCCACACATCCATCTCAACATCCTTATTTCTGCTACTTTCATCTTCTGGATATGTGAATTCTTGACCGGCCAACACTCAGCCCCATACAACTGTCACGACCCGGATTTCTCACCCTCGGGAGTCGTGATGACACCTACTAGTGAAAGCTAGGCAAGCCAACCATTTGAATTATTTTTTTTTATTTTTAATCCTTTAACAATTAAGACCCAATGTTATATTAATAACAGAAATTAAAAGCGGAAGACTGAAACATAACATATTATTTAAGATGCCAATACCAATCCATACATAAACTACCCAAGACTGGTGTCACAATTTCACAGATTGTCTAGGATTACTACAAATAAGGGTCTGAAAGATTTATTATAACATTATCTCTGAAATACATAAAATAAACAGAATGAAAGGACAAGAGAAGATGCCAAGGCCTGTGGACGCCTGTAGGACTACCTTAGATCTCCGAATGGACTGAAGGCAACAACCCAAAGCTATGGTCCGTATGCTCCAGTACCGGGATCTGCACACACTGTAGAGTGTAATATCAGCACAACCGCCCCATGTGCTGGTAAGTGTCTAGCCTAACCTCGGCGAAGTAGTGACGAGGCTAGGACCAGACTACCAAATAAACCTATGCAGTTAAATCATATACAGCGGAAAATAAAGTAGGAGTGTACAGTTAAGGATGGGAGGGGGAAAACATGCTGCGGGGAAATATCAAATAGTAGCAGAAGAACAACAGGTAAATATAAGAAAACCATAACTCAACTATCAATAAGAATCAGAAATCAAACAAGTGCATGACATCACCCTTCGTGCTTTTACTCTTGTCCTCACCATAAGAATCAATATAATCTGTACGGTATCGCCCTTTGTGCTTTCACTCTCGTCCTTACCATAAAAATCAATATAATCGACACTGAATTGTACATCGTGCGGCACGGCATCACCCTTCGTGCTTTTACACTCTTCATCACAAAATCATACACGACATCACCCTTCGTGCTTTAACACTCTCTCACCAAAATAATGCACGGCATCACCCTTCGTGCTTTAACACTCTTCCTCACCCAAACAACAATCACAAAGCAATAAGGGCAAGGAAATCAACAAATTTATAATTAAATCCCGGCAAGGGAATAATAGTACAACAGTCATATCCCGGCAAGGGAAAACAATATCAACAATAACATCCCGGCAGGGAGACAACATTAAACAACAACATCCCGGCAAGGGAGACAATATCATAATCCTCTTTTCTTTTTCACCTTTACTTCACAAGTCAATTCACCATTTGAGCCAATGCTCTATAAGGTTAAATTGCCAATTATACTTCCACAAATCACTTTACAACTTGAGTCAACGCTCTTCAATGTCTAAATACAAATATCACTTCCACAAGCCTTGCTCAACAATAGAAATCATCACATAAAGCATGAACAATACAAACAGAGTCACATTAATCATAATATAAGACTAACGGGCATGCTTGACACCAACGTATAGATACTCGTCACCATGCCTATACGTCGTACTCAACAACTAGCACATAGAAAATAGCACACAACTCCTAATCCCTCAAGCTAAGGTTAGACCAAACACTTACCTCGATGCCACAAACACAATTCAAGCCTCAACTATAGCTTTCCCTCTTGATTCCACCATCAATTCGCTTGTATCTAGCCACAAGTTACTTAACTATATCAATAAATGCTAAATGAATCCATTCCAATGCATGAAAATAGGTTTTCTAAAGTTTTTCCCAAAAAATCAAAAATCGACCTGGGCCCACATGGTCAAAACTCGAGGTTCGAACCAAAACCCGATTACCCATTCCCCACTACAAGAAAAATGCTTAATAGCGAAGAGAAAATTGGTCCCTAAAAGCAAGGAAATGGTCCCAAATGGTCAATAGCGACCACCTAATCTGGTCTTTATAGCTTCCGCCGCTAAAGCTCATTAAGGACTAGATGCGGTGCTGGTCATTACAGCTGTTTCACGACCAGTTTAAAACTAGCCCTTAAATGATTTTTAAGGACCATGTTTCTGGTGCCTATTCTCATATTTTAGGGACTAAATTCCTGGTCCTTAGAATATTTTTGCAACTAGTTTAAATATGGTCGTTAATTGGTACTTTCGCGGCCAGTTAGAAGTTGGTCGTTATATCTTTTGCGAGAAGATTAAAGCTGGTCGCTAAGTCAAATAGTGCAGCACTACAAAGCTGCGGATTCAACAGCCAAATTTTCTATTCCAAAAAGGATTTAAGGACTAACAGTCTAGACCCTAAAGAAACAAGTCACAAGTCCCTAAATCACATTCAATTTGCAACTAGAAAATCGAGTATATTATTATAAATATAATATTGTTTTCATAAAATATTACCAAAAATGATCACATCAGTTAGTTGCACCGTACATCAATGATGTAAGCTAGTCACAATATTGTGTTCATAAACATTTAGCAAAAAACTACATATCACTAATATCCCTCGATTGACATGTAAAATTTTCTTGACATTCCCAGCAAAAAGATGGTCAATCAGTATGTTTGTCAAAAATCTTCTTCTTGAACTTCAATATCCAAAATCTGTAGAAGAAATAAGAAATTGGCGTAATACATACGGAGATACCTAAAGTTGGCACGATATTTCACTTAGACACTTAAACTATACCTCTTTCCAATTAGACACGTTTCTTAGGCAATTCTCATACTAATTAGACACGTTTTTTGTTGGCTTATTAATTAACCAAGCGCGTGTTCTGCAATCTCCATCTACGTGGCAAAAGTAACCATTATAAATTATGCCACATCATTTTATCTGTCCACCTCACTGTCCACCTCAGCTATATAGTATTATTTCCACTAAAATACAGATAACTAGCCCTAAACAAACATCTAAACATATTACCATTGTTCCTTTTACCTTCGATAAAAACGAAGAAAGGTCCTACCACTGTTAATCTTCTTCTTCTTTTGGTTAATGGTGTTGGAATCTAGTATTTTCACTGATTTCTCACCGTATTTACAACACTTCAAGGTCCAGTCTCTCCTTATTTTCTATTGCTACAGCTAGGGCTAAGTAATTTGTAAGTTATTTCTCAAGCTAGGGTTTTTTTGGGGTTTTCCTTTGTGTTGGTCCCTTGTCGTCTTATGTAAGGGAATATTATGGAGGATGACTATATTTTAACTCGCCTTCACCACGGGGGTACATTTATCGAGCAACTTGTCCCAATATACAAAGGGGAATTAGATGTTTTTGCTGTTGCTATCGATAAAGACCATTTTAGTGTTGTCGAGTTGTCTGCTTATGCTAAAGACCTTAGGTATGCAGTTGTCGACGGGTTTTATTGTCAAAAGGAAAACGATGGTGATTTTATCAAAGTCTTTTCTGATTTTCAGTTATATAAATTTGTGAAAGATTTAAAACATGGTGATATTTTGGATGTTTATTTGCGTCATGAGGTGAGTCAGCCTGAAGTAGCCGAAGAAAATGTTGGTCTTTTATGTGGGGTAGAAGTAGGTGGGGGTGGTAATGACCAATTTAAAGCTAGGGCAACACCTGGGAGTAATACAAATACTGAAGAACCTATTGAGCCGCCTACTGAACCAACTCACAATGCTGTTGAACCACCTATTGAGCCTCCTATTGAACCAACTTTGAATGATACTGAACCAACTGTAAATGTTGCTGATGAAGATGAACCACCAGACCATAATGTTAATGAAGATGGAGTGCAATCAGATGTTAAGAGTAGTGAATCAGAAGAAGATGTTCTTCCTGAAGAAGATGATTCAGATGTTGATGATGAATTAAGATCTCTAAGGGCTGAAAGGAGGAGCAAGAGGCAGGGTAAGCAGAGGAAAAAACCAATTGCAATAGATGAGATACCACTAGGAGAAACAGGTATTGACAGAGGATTTGAGGATATTGGAAGAAACAAGACTTCAAGATATGTAGGTAAATTAGGTGGTGATGAGCAGTTTATTGATAGTTCAGAGGCTGATAGTAAAGATAGCACAGAAGAGTTAGATCCTGAAGCTATTCCTGGTGTTGATATACCAGTAAGAAGGAGGAGTACAAAAGTCAGGTATGATCCTGATTGTAAAGTTGCTATATTTGAACTTGGGATGATTTTTGAGAATGCTGTAGAGTTTCGAAAAGCATTAGCAAATTATGCAATTGAGTACAAGATGAAGATTAAATTGAGACCAAATGAACCACATAGGGTGAGGGCTAAGTGTAAATCAAAGAGATGCAAATGGGTGTGTTATGCTTGTATTGATAGAAATTCAGGTGATTTTAAAGTAAAGAACTACTACCCAGTACACAAATGTGATACTTCAAACAAGAATAAGTTGTGCACTTCAAAGTTTGTTGCAAAGAAATTCAAAGATGAAATAACTAAGCAGCCCCACATAAGGATATGGGAAATACAGGAGTTGTGTAGGGACAAGCTAGGATTGTATGTTGGCAAGACAATTTGTTATAGGGCTAAACTGCGTGTTCTCAGAGAGTCCATGGGTGATTGGAATATAGAGTTTGCAAGGTTATGTGATTATGCTGATATGATAAAACAGACCAATCCTGGTAGCTCATGTTGGGTAAGGATGGACAGTGAAACTGAGCAAGGAAAAAATCTCTTTGTTTACTTTTATGTGTGCTTTGATGCATTGAAGAAAGGTTGGTTAGAAGGATGTAGGAGAATCATAGGTTTTGATGGTTGTTTCTTAAAGGGTGCCTGTAAAGGTGAGCTTCTAGTTGTTGTTGGCAAGAATGGAAATCAGCAAATGTTTCCTATAGCATGGGCAGTTGTGGACCAGGAGACAAAACATAGCTGGAGTTTTTTCATCAACTACTTGAAAGATGATTTGCAATTGGGAACTGGAGAAGGATTGACTGTGATGACAACTATGCAAAAGGTAAGTATTCTATTCTGTTGTCTCTTAAGTAGCCTATTAAGTAATTTTGGTATTTGATTTTCATTAATGTGATATGTTCAGTTGTTAAGTACTTAAGTATTCTGTTATTTTGTTAAGTAATTAGTATTCTGTTGCTGTTAAGTATTCTGTTTTGTGTAGTCATATGTGTCACACCTCCTTTTTCCGCCCCCGCGAGGGGCGTAGGGAGTTTTCTCCAATTAAAGGACAGTCGAAACGGAATTTGTTTGTTTGTTTCAGAGTCGCCACCTGGGAATTTTAAGGCGTCCCAAGTCACCGGTTTTAATCCCTGAATCGAGGAGAATATGACTCTGTTTGTTATTCTGCGAACCAGAAATCCTGAGTAAGGAATTCTGTTAATTCGGGAGAAGGTGTTAGGCATTCCCGAATTCCGTGGTTCTAGCACGGTCGCTTAACCATTTTTATATTTGGCTTAATTATCTTGATTTACTAAATACCTTTTTTCTTGTTGCCCGATTTTATTACCGCTTTTGTTTAGATCGTTTACAATTATATAAACGAATCACGCGTATGTGTATTCGTATTATATACCTTTTATAATGGTAGAGAATCGTGCCACACATACGTGTACACAAAAAGGTTGATAATATTTTTATATTTTTATTATAAAAAAATTTATTTGATATTCAAAATTGTGCTTAAAATAAAATTAAGAACATTCGCCTTTCTTAAATAGTGGACCGCACATATCGGGTTTTATGAAATTAATTTAATATCCTCCGACGAATCTTTTTTATTAAAATTTTCGCTCAAAGTTGCGCGAACGCATAATCCGAACTGCCTTAAAAAATGTAATTTAGGTCACGCGAACGTATCCCTAATTTCACAAAATATTCTTGATAAAATTCTCTACAAATTGTTTATTGCATCCACTTATTTTTATATGAAAGCCATAGAGAAACACTGATTTAGACGTCTCTAAATTTTCTTGAAAAGAATTCAAAAGTTATTATGTGTTGACCGCAAGTCTTATTTTACGCGTATGAATTATATACCTCAAAACTATTCAAATTTTAAAGAATTAATGATATGAAAAAGAAACAAACAACATGTAACTAAAAAAAACTACCATTTTTATCGTGGATACAACATTAATATATCCAAAAATCGAATCGCATATAAAACTGGAAAAGAATTAATTTGATAAACAAATTAATAGCTTCTGAAGAATTTTCATTGTTATATTTAATGCGAACTCTATTTCTACATATCCTTGACATAAAATGTTGCAATTCGTGCTTATAAATCCCATATCCTTCTCATATACTTGTTTTTAGTCCAAAGTTATAATTGTTTGGTTAATTTGTTTACAATGGTAGATAAGAATCAAGTTGATAAGAAAGAGAACTATTATACAAATTGATTCAATAAAATTGCATCACATGCAATATAGTTGTACGTCTGAACCATTCCTAATATTCTAACCTCGTAACGAATTATATCAACTCACCTTTCACTTATGGTTATACATGTAACTGTTATCATGCCATGTACGAACAACATACAACTTACATCAATCTAGTTTTAAATAAAATCGGACTTTTGTGACAAAATATGCTAGTAATGTAGTTTCTTGATAGTTCCATACTATTCCATACTTAGCCAACAATATCATAAGATTTAATTAATGGCTAGCTTTCTGCCATGTTCCCTATCTTATAATTTGAATATAGCTATACTTAATGAAATTCTGAAATAAATAACATTATTACAAAGCTTATGCGAATTTCAAAGGGATGATTAACTAACAGTTCTCACATCAAATGTAAGCTACTATATTAATCAACTGAAACAAAACTGAAATTTAAACTAATAGATTTAAACGAGTAAAAGACATAATTATAATTCCGAACTTCATTTATTTGGCAATGTTGAAGCTTTCCACAACATGAGTCTAAAATATACACCTGATATTGGAAGCAAAAGAAAATGAAGATGAAAATCAGCAGCAGTAATAACAGTACAGCACAGCAGCAACAACCCAGCAACAGTAACAACCCAGAAAAAGAGTTTGCAAACCAGTAGAGCAGTAATCCCAAAAACAAAAGCTTCAAGCTTTGAATGAAACAACAACAATTAATACTGATTTCAAACAAAGAAAGCAAAAGATTTTTTTTAGTTTTTATTTTTATTTTGAAAGCTTAAATATTTTTCGGAATTTTTCTTTCTTTTAAATGTTCAGCCCTTTTTCTCTCTATTTCTGTATTCTCTCTTTTCTGTTCTCTTCTTTTCAGATTCGTTTCTCTTATCTGTGTTCTATCCTCTTTAAATCAGATTCAAGACTTTTATATATATCCCATCCCATAAATCTTTCAATCAATTAAAATCAATACTTTTTCCTACCAAACCCATTATTCTTCCCACTCATCCCCATTACATTAAATAAATATATCATCATCACCCCATTATATTTTGTCCTCCATGCCTAACATAAACAAATACAAGATTCCCCCACACTAAAATTTGTCTTGTCCACCCTTTATATTAAATGACTATATCACAACCCACCCCAATTCATTTTGTCCCCCATGCTTCACATAAAAAATTACAAAATGTACAATTCCTAAACTAACCCTCCGACCTTATTGCAATGACCATTTTACCCCTGAACGTACTACAAATTACCAAACTACCCCATCAGCTATAACAATCAATTAATCAAACTTAACCAAAATATAGACAATATGATCAATTTCTAACAATGTTCAAACAACAAATCTCATGAACATGATTTCTTCAATATTTTAACAACAAATCATATGAACATGATTGAACAACAAGGAACAACTAAAATTTGATTGAACAATATTTTTAGCAACAAACAAACCTATTTTCAGATTCAATCAACAACAATCAAACAAGTATATTTAGATTTCTAAATTCAATAATATTGAACTTAAAATCAACTCTAACAACATTACAACAAACAATTCCTATATTAAACTTTAAACAAGATTATGAGACAAATTCAAGAAATAATCATAAATGGTAAACAAGAAATCAAGCTATACAAATTTCGGATTCAAGAACAAACAAACAAAGTATGAACATGAATGAAATCTATTTTAAACAACAAACATGATGGATTCAAACGATTAAATCAACATTAATAATTTCTGGAAAATACATAACAACATGAAACAAATTAAAGAAATAATTAATTAAATTTCAATTTGAATCCAACAAACATTAAACTAACAAATTTTTACCTAAACAATACAACAAATATGAAATAAACATGAAAAACAACTAATTAAATTTCCATTTGAAATCTGAAAATTATTTCAACAAAACATATGAACAAGAACAAAGCCAAAAATCAAATATCTACCGATTTTGGATTCGAGAAATATCAAAACGAAATACGGATAAAAATAAAACTCAAAACCAACTGACCGGAGATGAACAACGACGAATTCGATTGTATGGACTGTTTCGACAAACCTCAAATGGGAATAAATCTGTTCGGACTCAACGACTAACTCAACGACGAACTCGACTTTAAGAAGTACGTCGAAACAGTAGCGGCAGTCGACACGAAACAGAAGCAGCTGGGGCGCGTTCAGTTGTTCGCGCGAAGACGAAACAATAACGGAGGTCGTTCGTATGGGGAAGATGAAGCAGCGGCGCGAGCTTGAAGCGGACGACGTAGAAGATGAAGGTGAGGCAGCAGCTCGGAGACGGCTTGGCCATAGCGATGCTCAAGCTTGAAGAAGATGAAGTGAGGCAGCAGCTCGCGAAACAGAAGCATCTGTTCGTCGAGCTCCAACTCGAGCAGCCATGGACGTTGCAAGCAGAAGCAACGGGAAAGAAGATGGAGCAGTAGGTCGAGCTCATGGCGAAGCAATAGCGCAACAGCAGCTCGGAGGAAGATAAGAATGGAGCTGCTACGCGGGGAGGAGGACGAAGAAGACGAAGCGTTTGGATGGTGACGTTTGGACGTGAGGGAGTGGGGTCGAGGGCAGCCATTGATGGAGCTTGGAGCTTTTGGGAAGATGAAGAAAATAGGAGGGGGGCGAATGACTTAGTATATGTTTTTAGGGTTTTTTCTTCTTTTTTGTTGTTTTGTTTTTGTAAATTGTAAGATAATAGGATGTTGGGTTATGGACTGGGTCGACCCAATTCGAAATGGACTGGGTCGTTTGGGAAGATTGGGCCATTTTTTGGGCCTGTGGCTTGAAATCGAAGAAGAGGCCCAATTCCGACTTTCTTTATATTTTCGCTCTCTTTTCTTCTTTTATTTCTCTAAAACTAAATTATAAAAATACTTAACTTATTATTAAGAACTAAATTAAGTTATAAAAGCGCAAATTAACTCCAAATAACAATAAACGCACAATTAAGTAATAATTAAGCATAAAATTGTATATTTGGACATTAAATGCTAAAAATGCAAACGATGCCTATTTTTGTAAATTTTTATTTTTTTGTAAACAAACTTAATTACTAACAAATTGTAGAATTAAATCCTACATGCAAAATGCGACATATTTTTATATTTTTTATTAATTTAACAAATAAACATGCACAGAAAAATACAAATAATTATTCAAAAATATCACAAAATATCACAAAATTGCACACCAAGGAAAATCATGTTATTTTGAATTTTTTGGGGAGTAATTCTCATATAGGGCAAAAATCACGTGCTTACAGCTGCCCTCTTTGCCCGAAGACACGAAGGGTTTTCGCGCAAAGATAAAGCGAGCGATTTTTGCCCATCCGAGTACTCCGTGTGAAGCATTTTTTTTTTGAAAAAGATTTAACCGAACCTTTGCTTCAAAGGTTTCCTACATATCCCTAGCTAAAGGGAATCAGGTTAATGTAGTTCAGGAAGTTTTGGTAGCTGGGACTACCGTGGGACTACGATGTTACTGCTGTTGCATGATGTTATCACTGCTTACCGATCTCCTTGTTACACCGTGCTTTAAAAGAAAATAAGAAGCTAGGCTAGACTGCAATTTGTTCTTGTTTCCTTGCTTTTTTGTCTGCTTGCATTTCTTCCGGTGCTTTTCTTCCTTTCGACACATGCACTTGAGTTTTTGCTGGGACCTCTTATCGCAACCTTCTGCTTCCCAGTGTTGGGGATTTTTTAATGTTTCCTGCTGGGGATTCCTGTTGTAACCCTCTGTTTTATTGTCCTCTGTCTTGATCTTGAAATGTATACCTCTGTTCTATGGGCGGGCTCCCAACTTCAATACTTGAAAATTAAAGACTGAAATGTATGCCTCTGTTATCTGGGCGGGCTCCCAACTTCAATGCTTGAAATGTAAAGACTGAAATGTATGCCTCTGTTATCTGGGCGGGCTCCCAACTTCAATGCTTGAAATGTAAAGACTGAAATGTATGCCTCTGTTATCTGGGCGGACTCCCAACTTCAAATAAACAACTTTTGAAATAAACGCCATTCCTCTCTTCAGGCGGGCTCCTGACTTCAACAACAACTTCTAAAATAAAATGCCTTTCCTCTCTTCAGGCGGGCTCCTGATTTCAACCACAACTTTGAAAATAATCGTCATTCCTCTCTTCAGGCGAGCTCCTGACTTCAACAACAACTTCTAAAATAAAATGCCTTTCCTCTCTTCAGACGGGCTCCTGACTTTAACCAATAAATCGCCATTCTGTTCTTCAGGGGGGATCCTGACTTCAACAACTTTTCAAAAAATGCCATTCCTTTCTTTGGATGGCGAGATTTCAACAACCTTTTTTTAAAAACGCTTTTCCTTTCTTCAGGCGGACTCCTGACTTCAACCAATAAATCGCCATTCTGTTCTTCAGGGGGGCTCTTGACTTCAACCAATAAATCGTCATTCTATTCTTCAGGGGGGATCCTAACTTCAACAACTTTTCAAAAAATGCCATTCCTTTCTTTGGATGGCGAGATTTCAACAACCCTTTTTTTTAAAAACGCCTTTCCTTTCTTCAGGCGGGCTCCTGATTTCAACCAATAAATCACCATTCTATTCTTCAGGGAGGTGCCTGACTTCAACCAATAAATCGCCATTCTATTCTTCAGGGGGGCTTCTGACTTCAACAACTTTTCAAAAATGCCATTCCTTTCTTTGGATGGCGAGATTTCAACAACCCCTTTTTTAAAAACGCCTTTCCTTTCTTCAGGCGGGCTCCTGAATTCAACCAATAAATCGTCATTCTGTTCTTCAGGGGGGCTCCTGACTTCAACCAATAAATCGCCATTCTATTCTTCAGGGGGCTCCTGACTTCAACCAATACATCGTCATTCTGTTCTTCAGGGGGGCTCCTGACTTCAACCAATAAATCGCCATTATATTCTTCAGGGGGGCTCCTGACTTCAACAACTTTTCAAAAATGCCATTCCTTTCTTTGGATGACGAGATTTCAACAACCCCTTTTTTAAAAACGCCTTTCCTTTCTTCAGGCGGGCTCCTCACTTCAACCAATAAATCGCCATTCTGTTCTTCAGGGGGGCTCCTGACTTCAACCAATAAATCGTCATTCTATTCTTCAGGGGGGCTCCTGAATTCAACAACTTTTCAAAAAATGCCATTCCTTTCTTTGGATGGCGAGATTTCAACAACACTTTTTTTTAAAAACGCCTTTTCTTTCTTCAGGCGGGCTCCTGATTTCAACCAATAAATCGTCATTCTATTCTTCAGGGGGGCGCCTGACTTCAACCAATAAATCGCCATTCTATTCTTCAGGGGGCTCTTGACTTCAATAAATCGTTATTATACTTGGCTTAATTCTACTTTACAAAGCTTTGCATCAGGATGGTCATTTTCATTTTTGGTGCACCTGTCCTAGACAGACCCAACCCCTGTGTTGAGCCTCCAAAGTCAAATACACGTGATGCAAACAAACGTTCCTACTAGGGATCCGGCATGAAGCTGAGTTATTCTAAGTAAAAAACTTGAGGCATATTGTTCTAGCCCTGACCTACCCAAGTGGACAACTTGAGCCGAAGTGGGGGCAACGTACCGGGAGCACGAAAGTCTGCCCGGCCTAGTTACTTGTCCCAACTTCGTCTTATTTGGTATGACTTCTAACAGAAAGGTGGGCCACGCGCACGTGTACACCATAAATTTAGAAGACTCAGAAAGAAGAAGGGTTTCGTAGCAGTTTTATATACACAATTCAGATAATATTAAAGCGGTAAAAAGCAACATTTAGCACATTAAGCATAAACATGTAAAAATCAGATAAAGCCAGATATAACAATTTATCTAAGCTCGAATTTCAAACCCTGAACCAGAGATTCTGGGTTCGTTCCCCAGCAGAGTCGCCAGAGCTGTCACACCTCCTTTTTCCGCCCCCGCGAGGGGCATAGAGAGTTTTCTCCAATTAAAGGACAGTCGAAACGGGATTTGTTTGTTTGTTTCAGAGTCGCCACCTGGGAATTTTAAGGCGTCCCAAGTCACCGGTTTTAATCCCTGAATCGAGGAGAATATGACTCTGTTTGTTATTCTGCGAACCAGAAATCCTGAGTAAGGAATTCTGTTAATTCGGGAGAAGGTGTTAGGCATTCCCGAATTCCGTGGTTCTAGCACGGTCGCTTAACCATTTTTATATTTGGCTTAATTATCTTGATTTACTAAATACCTTTTTTCTTGTTGCCCGATTTTATTACCGCTTTTGTTTAGATTGTTTACAATTATATAAACGAATCACGCGTACGTATATTCGTATTATATACCTTTTATAATTGTAGAGAATCGTGCCACGCATACGTGTACACAAAAAGGTTGATAATATTTTTATATTTTTATTATAAAAAAATTTATTTGATATTCAAAATTGTGCTTAAAATAAAATTAAGAACATTCGCCTTTCTTAAATAGTGGACCGCACATCTCGGGTTTTATGAAATTAATTTAATATCCTCCGACGAATCTTTTTTATTAAAATTTTGGCTCAAAGTTGCGCGAACGCATAATCCGAACTGCCTTAAAAAAATGTAATTTAGGCCACGCGAACGTATCCCTAATTTCACAAAATATTCTTGATAAAATTCTCTACAAATTGTTTATTGCATCCACTTATTTTTATATGAAAGCCATAGAGAAACACTGATTTAGACGTCTCTAAATTTTCTTGAAAAGAATTCAAAAGTTATTATGTGTTGACCGCAAGTCTTATTTTACGTGTATGAATTATATACCTCAAAACTATTCAAATTTTAAAGAATTAATGATATGAAAAAGAAACAAACAACATGTAACTAAAAAAAACTACCATTTTTATCGTGAATACAACATTAATATATCCAAAAATCGAATCGCATATAAAACTGGAAAAGAATTAATTTGATAAACAAATTAATAGTTTCTGAAGAATTTTCATTGTTATATTTAATGCGAACTCTATTTCTACATATCCTTGACATAAAATGTTGCAATTCGTGCTTATAAATCCCATATCCTTCTCATATACTTGTTTTTAGTCCAAAGTTATAATTGTTTGGTTAATTTGTTTACAATGGTAGATAAGAATCAAGTTGATAAGAAAGAGAACTATTATACAAATTGATTCAATAAAATTGCATCACATGCAATATAGTTGTACGTCTGAACCATTCCTAATATTCTAACCTCGTAACGAATTATATCAACTCACCTTTCACTTATGGTTATACATGTAACTGTTGTCATGCCATGTACGAACAACATACAACTTACATCAATCTAGTTTTAAATAAAATCGGACTTTTGTGACAAAATATGCTAGTAATGTAGTTTCTTGATAGTTCCATACTATTCCATACTTAGCCAACAATATCATAAGATTTAATTAATGGCTAGCTTTCTGCCATGTTCCCTATCTTATAATTTGAATATAGCTATACTTAATGAAATTCTGAAATAAATAACATTATTACAAAGCTTATGCGAATTTCAAAGGGATGATTAACTAACAGTTCTCACATCAAATGTAAGCTACTATATTAATCAACTGAAACAAAACTGAAATTTAAACTAATAGATTTAAACGAGTAAAAGACATAATTATAATTCCGAACTTCATTTATTTGGCAATGTTGAAGCTTTCCACAACATGAGTCTAAAATATATACCTGATATTGGAAGCAAAAGAAAATGAAGATGAAAATCAGCAGCAGTAATAACAGTACAACACAGCAGCAACAACCCAGCAACAGTAACAACCCAGGAAAAGAGTTTGCAAACTAGTAGAGCAGTAATCTAAAAAACAAAAGTTTCAAGCTTTGAATGAAACAACAACAATTAATACTGATTTCAAACAAAGAAAGCAGAAGATTTTTTTTTAGTTTTTATTTTTATTTTGAAAGCTTAAATATTTTTTCGGATTTTTCTTTCTCTTAAATGTTCAGCCCTTTTTTCTCTCTATTTCTGTATTCTCTCTTTTCTGTTCTCTTCTTTTCAGATTCGTTTCTCTTATCTGTGTTCTCTCCTCTTTAAATCAGATTCAAGACTTCTATATATATCCCATCCCATAAATCTTTCAATCAATTAAAATCAATACTTTTTCCTACCAAACCCATTATTCTTCTCACTCATCCCCATTACATTAAATAAATATATCATCATCACCCCATTATATTTTGTCTCCCATGCCTAACATAAACAAATACAAGATTCCCCCACACTAAAATTTGTCTTGTCCCCCCTTTATATTAAATAACTATATCACAACCCACCCCAATTCATTTTGTCCCACATTCTTCACATAAAAAATTACAAAATGTACAATTCCTAAACTAACCCTCCGACCTTATTGCAATTACCATTTTATCCCTGAACGTACTACAAATTACCAAACTACCCCATCAGCTATAACAATCAATTAATCAAACTTAACCAAAATATAGACAATATGATCAATTTCTAACAATGTTCAAACAACAAATCTCATGAACATGATTTCTTCAATATTTTAACAACAAATCATATGAACATGATTGAACAACAAGGAACAACTAAAATTTGATTGAACAATATTTTTAGCAACAAACAAACCTATTTTCAGATTCAATCAACAACAATCAAACAAGTATATTTAGATTTCTAAATTCAATAATATTGAACTTAAAATCAACTCTAACAACATTACAACAAACAATTCCTATATTAAACTTTAAACAAGATTATGAGACAAATTCAAGAAATAATCATAAATGGTAAACAAGAAATCAAGCTATACAAATTTCGGATTCAAGAACAAACAAACAAAGTATGAACATGAATGAAATCTATTTTAAACAACAAACATGATGGATTCAAACGATTAAATCAACATTAATAATTTCTGGAAAATACATAACAACATGAAACAAATTCTAGAAATAATTAATTAAATTTCAATTTGAATCCAACAAACATTAAACTAACAAATTTTTACCTAAACAATACAACAAAAATGAAATAAATATGAAAAACAACTAATTAAATTTCCATTTGAAATCTGAAAATTATTTCAACAAAACATATGAACATGAACAAAACCAAAAATCAAATATCTACCGATTTTGGATTCGAGAAATATCAAAACGAAATACGGATAAAAATAAAACTCAAAACCAACTAACCGGAGATGAACAACGACGAATTCGATTGTATGGACTGTTTCGACAAACCTCAAATGGGAATAAATCTGTCCGGACTCAACGACTAACTCAACGACAAACTCGACTTTAAGAAGTACGTCGAAATAGTAGCGGCAGTCGACACGAAACAGAAGCAGCTGGGGCGCGTTCAGTTGTTCGTGCGAAGACGAAACAGTAACGGAGGTTGTTCGTATGGGGAAGATGAAGCAGCGGCGCGAGCTTGAAGTGGACGACGTAAAAGATGAAGGTGAGGCAGCTGCTCGGAGACGGCTTGGCCATGGCGATGCTCAAGCTTGAAGAAGACGAAGTGAGGCAGCAGCTCGCGAAACAGAAGCATCTGTTCGTCGAGCTCCAACTCGAGCAGCCATGGACGTTGCAAGCAGAAGCAACGGGAACGGAGATGGAGCAGTAGGTCGAGCTCATGGCGAAACAATAGCGCAGTAGCAACTCGGAGGAAGATAAGAATGGAGCTGCTACGCGGGGAGGAGGACGAAGAAGACGAAGCGTTTGGATGGTGACGTTTGGACGTGAGGGAGTGGGGTCGAGGGCAGCCATTGATGGAGCTTGGAGCTTTTGGGAAGATGAAGAAAATAGGAGGGGGGCGGATGACTTAGTATATTTTTTTAGGGTTTTTTCTTCTTTTTTGTTGTTTTGTTTTTGTAAAATGTAAGATAATAGGATGTTGGGTTATGGACTGGGTCGACCCAATTCAAAATGGACTGGGTCGTTTGGGAAGATTGGGCCATTTTTTGGGCATGTGGCTTGAAATCGAAGAAGAGGCCCAATTCCGACTTTCTTTATATTTTCGCTCTCTTTTCTTCTTTTATTTCTCTAAAACTAAATTATAAAAATACTTAACTTATTATTAAGAACTAAATTAAGTTATAAAAGCGCAAATTAACTCCAAATAACAATAAACGCACAATTAAGTAATAATTAAGCATAAAATTGTATATTTGGACATTAAATGCTAAAAATGCAAACGATGCCTATTTTTGTAAATTTTTATTTTTTTGTAAACAAACTTAATTACTAACAAATTGTAGAATTAAATCCTACATGCAAAATGCGACATATTTTTGTATTTTTTATTAATTTAGCAAATAAACATGCACAGACAAATACAAATAATTATTCAAAATATCACAAAATTGCACACCAAAGAAAAATCATTTTATTTTTGAATTTTTTGGGAGTAATTCTCATATTGGGCAAAAATCACGTGCTTACAGCTGTTGCTGTAATTTGAATTAATTATTGTGCAGGGATTTGCTGCAGCTTTGAATGAAGTTTTACCTAATGCTGAATTTAGGATGTGTGCCAGGCATATATGGTCTAATTGGCATAAGAAATGGAAAGGAGAGGAAAGGAGAAAACAGTTTTGGAGGTTCTCTAAATCTTGTCATGAAGTTAAGTTTAAAGAGGAGCTTGAGAAAATGGACAAACTTGGTAAGGATATTTGTAGGGATTTGTTATATTATCCAAAAAAGTCATGGGTTAGAGCTTATTTTGAAGTGCATTCCAAGTGTGATGTTGTTGAAAATAATATGTGTGAGACCTTTAATTCATGAATTTTAGCTTCTAGGCATAAATCAATTATAACTATGTTGGAGGAGATTAGAAGGAAAATAATGACTAGGCAAGTGGATATGTTGAAATTTGTTGATACTTGGATATCTGATATATCACCTATGGCAAGGCTATTGTTAGAGGATAGCAAAGACCTTGCTAGAAAAATGTACTGTCCTTTGGAATGCTGATGTTGGATTTGAGATTGGAGAAGGGCTGCATAAGCATGTAGTTAATCTGACTGATAAGGTTTGCACTTGTAGAGCTTGGCCGTTGAGGGGTATTCCATGTCAACATGTTGTTCTTGCATACTATCACATAAACGAAGAACCTGAACATGCAGTAGAGCATTGGTATAAGAGGGATACCTTCTTAAAAGCATACACGTATTTCATCCAGCCTATGACAAATATGAGGATGTGGCCTGAAACCAACAATCCTAAGATAGAGCTTCCCAAACCTAAACCCATGCCTGTAGACCTCAGAGGAACAAAAGAAAAGGCAAAGATGAACCAAAAAAGAAATGCGGAAAGTTGTCCAAGTGTGGAGTGAAAATGACATGTTCCAAGTGCCATCAACAAGGACATAACAAAAGATATTGTAAGGTAAATGTTTCTTGTCAAATATTTCCTGTTGCCATCACATGTTTCCTGTTGTTCATATGAATGTAGTAATCTGTTTCCATCACTGTTATTCACTGATGTTGCTCAATATTATGTAGGCTGAAAATTGGATGCCTTCACAACAAGGTAGCCAAAGATCACAAGGTGCTAGAAAACCTGATGTAGCTGGAAGCTCAAGCCAACCTACAAACTCTGTGTGCTTTGATACAACTATGGTTAGAAGGGTTAATGAAGCTAGAAGCTCAAGCCAACCAACACCAAGTTCAACAGATTCGAGCAGGCCTGCTAGAAGAGGATTAGGTAGTCAACTTCCTAAAGGGTAAAGCAACTACCAGCCAAAAGAGAGGAAGGGGTGCAAGTAAAGAAGATGTTGAAAAAGGAACACAAAAAAGGTCCAAAAATGTTGGATTTGGCATCTACACAGTTGCAAGTGGAACTCAAATATTAAAGGTATATAATCATACATATTTCATCTATAATATGACTTACAAATAACTTACTGATTGTGGTTCATTATTTGGCAAACTGCAGCCCGGAACATCAAGCCAACGAGTTATGATAAGTGGTTCAACTTATAAGAGTGTAGCTCCAACAGGAATTGACCTTGGTTTTAAGGCTAGAGGCTTGAGGTGGAAGGGTCAAGATGTTGTCACAACTTCCCAGTTGCAGCAGATGAAGGCAAACTTCAGCAAGAAGTAGTATCTTAGGAACTTATTTTGTCTATATATTATGTAGCAGCAACCTATTATATTTTGGGATCTAGTTTTTGAAGGAACTAAACTTTAAGTTGTATTCAGTCTTGTAATCTTACTATTCTGTTTTGGATATATGTTATGCAGCTGCAACTTCAGCCTTATTTTGTTTATTTTGGCAGAATAGCTACTCTATGTTCTGAATAATTACTCTATAATGCAGCAACTTCAGTCTATATGTTCTGCATTTTGAAACTGCATCTTATGGTTCTATGCCTTGTACAAAAGTTGTATATTACAGCACTTTCAAAATTCAGCAACTGTAAATTAAAACAACGGTTTCAACATCTGAATATAAACAGAAGTTTATAACAAAATTCTGTTGTATTTATACAATATCTGAATTTTACAACAACAGTTTCAAAACAGAAATTTAAAGCAACAATAGAAATCTGTCCTCTTTTTGCTCATCAGTCAACCAAAATTCATCAGTCATACTGTTTCCATAAAATGACCAACAATACAACAACAATCGTCAAAAGGATCCGTCTTCTTTTTGCTCGAACTTTCTCCTCTTCAAAAGCTTTGACTCTCTTTAATAAATCCCAAATTATATTCTTCGCTTGAGTAGGCATCTCATCGTCATACCAACAGAAATAATCACATCCACCCTTTTTCTACAAGTATCACAAAACACTTTTAATCAATTTTTATCAAAGAAAATAATTCATAAAACAGAATTTACAAATTATGAACAAACAATTTACCTTTCCGATTTTGCAAGCAAAAAACCTACGACCTGGGTTTAATTGGGTCCAAGAAGTATTCAACTTTGGAGAAACACCACACTTACAGATTCGAGCAGCAACGCAAGGTGACATTGACGAGTTTGTCGATTCCGAGAAGTTCGACATTAATAAACACGGCAACAACAGAAATGAGAGGAAGAAGAGAAGAGAAGAGAAGAAATTAATTGATACCAAGAAGAGAACAGAAACGAGAGAAAGAAGAGAAGAGAAGAGAAGAAAAGATTTGACAAGTATAGAAGGAGAATTGCTGGAAAAATTTGAGAAGAAGAGAAGAGAACAAATAGGTTTTTTAAGAACTGGGAAAGGGATTAGGGTTTAAATAATAATTGACAATCCATGTTACCATTATGTGTCTAATTGGGAAAGGAAAAGTCACTTTTTGGAATCCTTCACGGGCCTAAATAGGTTTGAAGTCACGCTATATGCCACCAGCAAAAAGCGTGTCTAATTGGTATGAGAATTGCCTAAGAAACGTGTCTAATTGGAAAGAGGTCTAGTTTAAGTGTATAAGTGAAAGATCGTGCCAACTTTAGGTGTCTCCGTATGTATTACACCTAAGAAATTTTATTTAGAAAAACTATAACAATTTTGACAGAACAAAATCAGGGCTATACAGAGAAACAAAAAGCAAAAAAAAAAAAAATTAATGGCTAGACACCATTGTCCCCTTTCATCACTTGAAAAAGTTGTCTTAAGCTATATAGAGAGACAAAGCCATAAACATGTAAACAACAACTAACACCAAATGAACGAACTTGCCTCCATAACGTGATAGTCACCGTCATTTCAAGTCACAAACACAAATCAAAGGACTTCATGATTCAACTCAGTAATCCCAGATCCAAGATCTCAAAGAAGACTTAGATTCCCATCAGAGTTAAGACAACAAAGAAAGACAGAAAAAGTGGGAAAAAGAGCCCTTATGAACAGGAGGCATATTTTGACCAATTCAAGGTGAAAAATGAGGTTGGTCCCTTGGCAAAACTATTGAGCCAAAAGGTCTTATTCAAAATAAATTCATGAGTATTACGATTTCTGAATTCTAAGAAAACCTCAAGGTGCAAGTACAACAAAAGAGCAGTACAATAATCAGGGGAAAAATGCAGTACCCTGTCTTACATGAAAAACAAGACAAAGATCAAGATCAATATCCCAGACACTGATAACTAAAGACTATTAAAAACAAGTGTGAGATAAACCAAAGCCTCATTTTCCCTTCTTCTGCTCTGTTAACATCCGAGGATATTCTTTCAGTTTTTTACTTTCTACTATTTCATTAACACTGTACTTACGAGTAACACAAGTTAATCAGTTTACTAGATAGGCCCCTTTTATATTATAACCTTAAAGCAACACAATAAGACCTTTCCTAGCATTTGTATTTATAATCTTTAACTGTTTTGTTTCTTCCATTTACAGATGCAGTCATTTTGTTTTTTAGCTGTTGGTAAAAATCTTTAGTTGTATAGTGGACATCTTGATCCATTTTGGACAAAAAACACAAAAAATAAAAAAAAATAAAACAATGCAGAAGTTAAATACGAAGGGTTGATCTTAGAACATCATTTTTTACATTTCAATGACTGTTCTAAAAGAAGATTTAGATTCCTGTCAGAGTTAAGACAACAACGAAAGACAGAAAAAGTGGGGAAAAAGAGCCCTTATGAACAGGAGGCACAATTCTCAAAGAGGACTTCAAAATTCAATGTTAAGAAAGAAAAAGGCTCCCATTCAAATGAACCAATTATCTAGCTACTTCCTGTACTCATCAAGAATAAGGTGATAATCAACATGTGGCACACCACTGAGCCGCAAAATGGCAGTAAAAGATTTCTCCATAAGACTGTCAAGTCAGAGTTTTACTCAACAACAAAAGTTTTACAATCATTTTTATTAAGAAATCATGCCTGCTAAGTCACATAGTTCCTGTAACAAGCAAGATATTGCAGAAAGATAGCCCTTGGTCAAGCTTGAACTATGTGACTTAGCAGGCATGATTTCTTAACGAAAATGATGCTCTCTATGCTGTATTAAGTTCATCTTGTTTAACTTCTCGATAAGCAAAAGAAGTTTCTATTAGCAAAACTCTTCCCTATCTCTCTCTTGATACACTACACTTGAACAATTTGGGTTCTCAAAGTTCTCTGGTTCTAACATAACCAGACTCTTAAAATTGCTAAGGAGCACAAGCAGGCAAAACTTGAATCAACAAAATAAATCGATGTTTCAGGTAAGTTGTTACTTACTTGGTACATCAAGGATTCGAATAGTCATTCTCCTGAACTTGAGGCTGGAAATAGGTTTGTTGCGCTAATAATAATTATTTTAATTGCCTCACCTCTTTCATCTTATTTTCGAAGTTAGACAGACGATTCTTCAAAGACTAGTTTTCATTTTCAGTTGCACGTAGCTTAGCCAATAATTCAGTTTTTGAGGAAGTTCCACCTTTCAAATTTTTCGCCTTTACTCCACCCCCCAAGCCAAATACATGACTACAACTTTGAGGTCAAAGCATTGTTCTACAATCTCTATAGTAGGAAGTGACGGTTCGGACTGCACCAATTCCTTGATTTGAGCCTACAAAGAATATAGATAAATTTTTGTCAGATCTCATAATAACTAAAAGTAAATAACATTTTTCAATTAACCAAACACACATGTTTCTTGATTATTTCTGGATCAACAAATGTCTTATTCTTCTTGCGAGTCTCGAAGAAAATTGTTGCCAAATCTGGTGGTTTGCCATCTTTTCCGCCCTTTATATAAAATTAAATATGTCAAATAACGTCTCTTCAATATTATGAAAAAATAGATTTGATGATCACACCTTTTGATAAATAATCTCTCTAATTGGCTTGCTACCAATATGATGAAGCATCTTCAACTTAGTTTTATTTGCTGCATTCCTATTACTTCTCGCCTATATTTGAGCAACAATAATAAATTCAAATGCTATAAATAAATTATCAGTTAAAAGATAAAAGTATAAATATAATTACACAACTAGGTATTATGTCAAACCTGAAAACTTTCAGTAGCAAAATGTTCCTTTACCAACCACTCCCATTGTTTCTTATCTACCCCCTTGGGCACATTCTTAAGAGCCTCTTGTATTGGCTTACCCTTCACATACTTTGCATGCAATTGTCCTCTCCATTTGTTCCATAACTCTTTCATCCATCCCAAAATATGATTGCGATGAATATCCATGTCATCACTCTCAAATTTATCCTGCAAAATATTATGAGGAAAATATTAGTCGATATCCAATCATCACAGAAACTCCATGTGATAGAGGAAAATATAGTTCTACAATGAGTCTTGAAATGATCTGGCCAAATTATAAAAATTAAAAAAAAAAAACCTTAGCTTTATTTTATTTTTGTCAATTTCAAACATAGAACTCACAGTTTTACTTTATTTTTGTGAAAAACGTGATAAGAACTCAATAATTAAGTGCCAAGAATGGTAAGAAAAGAGGAATCAAAGAAGAAATTGGAATAATCCATCAAGTTACCGTCACAGCTGCCCACATGTAATTTAACTTTTCCTCCTTAATGCGATCCCAGGATGATACTCCCAGCGGGCATATATTATGGTCACAAACTATTTTTCCCAAGTTCCTCGAAAATAGATTACTATTCTTTCCAACCATTCGATTATTATAAAATGTTACTTTTAGCTTCTCTCCAATTTCAAGTGATGCAACTTCTTTGCACTTGTTACTTCCTCGAACCTTTTTTACCTTTCCAACAGTACATGAACCTACATTTGCTTAATTTATAAACATCAAAAAATATTATAAAAATGATAAACATGTAATCAAATAGATTTGAGAAACCACACTTGTTTCAATTGTTTGCGTGGACTACATAACTTGATCAATAGAAGGAGAAAATGGAATATCAGTTTGCATATTCTCTTTCTCATGAACCAAAGAGTTAATATTCTTTGTTCGCAATCCTTGAGCGGCAAACACGGTAGAGTCTAATCTTGTACTCTTAGAAGGTCTTGACATACTTTGACTTGCATAATGAGCATTCTGATGAAAGGATTGTTCCTCATTTTCAGACTCTTCAAAAGAGCACATAGATCTAAGTTCTCGTCCTTGTCCTTTCCCTAGAGTACCTGATATAAGAAATTATATTACCAAAAGTTTGGCATTAAATTAAATTTAGTTAAAAAAAAAAAAGAATAGAAGTGAGAATTTACAACACATTACGCCGTAAACTATTTTCATTATTTTACGACGATGCATTTCCAACTTCAAAAGGAAAAATAGGCGCATGGTACTAGAGAGACATACTTGATGTTTTATTGTATGTTCACTACAAACGGGATTATCACTTGCAGTGAGGGTCTTAAATTGACCTCTGTAACAATTGGATCCCATAGACATCAAAAGCATTTGCATGATGTCTGAACATATCCATGGATTGATGAAGATGTGTTTAATCCCTATGATTTAATGAAGAATGCATACACAGTTATAGATAAGAAGGAAAGGTAGCTTAACAATGATAACATCCAGAATTGGCCTAAGAAGGATCAAGTTTATCCTCGTTTATCGAGCAAGACAGGTGTTGATGTAGCCGGGGCTGTTGTTCTTCATTGCTGTGTTTTGGGGTTTTTTTTCAGTTTTCACAGCAATCTTCACATTTCCACAAGAAAGGGCAATGCTGAACAAGGAACGATCTGCTGACATGTACAGATTAAGCGTATATTTTTTGGCTAGAACCACCAGTGATATTCCACTGGATCTTATAATGCCAGTGCTCTTCCTTTTAGTGGTATATTTCATGGCAGGATTGAAACATGAGGCTGATGCCTTCTTCCTAACTGCGCTTACAACTTTCCTCTACATTTTAGCAGCTCAGGTATTCCATTTTGTTTTACCTTTTTTCATATATAAACTGACTGTTTCCCTACCATGGTGATGTTTTGAATCGAGCTACTACTGGAAATAAACAACACGGGGTTGCACTGGTGAATCAAGGAATTAGGAGTAGTATTGATGCTTGAGAAACTATGCAAGTAAGGAAGGATCAACAGAAAAATCTTCCTGCTGGTATCCCTGCAGCTACTGAAGTGGATGGTGTTTTACAGGTTGGGAATCCATGTTTGGATGCTACTAATGCTGTGAATGCAACTGGTGTGATTGAGAGGAAGGCAACAGCTCTAATAGCTGCTACTGGAGTTGCTAAACTTCCTGCTACACTAGTTGATATACCTAAAAAACCAACAGCTCCTACAACTACTGTTGTGCAACAGACAGGTGTGGAAAAAAGAGATGGACAGGTGCTTGCTCCAGCCAAACCTGGACATGTTTTGAATGCTTCAGGAAAGTCTGTTACATCACACTTGGAGAAAGTAGATACGCAAGATGCAAAGAAGGAAAGCTGGACAGTGGTGACACAGAATACATCACCAGGCACGAAAAAAACCAGCAAATTTTGACTGTCTCAGCAGGTCGACAAAATGCTCAAATGACTGTCACCAGTCAAAACAGTTTTGAAATTTTAGCGAAGTTGGAAGGTTGTTGATATTAATCCACCAATCTTAAATAAGCCTAACTTGATGCAACAGTTAATACCATGTACTACCTATGGTGAGGAAGAACGAGGCAGTGAGAATTTCGCTAAGAAATTTGGTTTTCGACGCAACGCTTCGGAGAACAACTTGGCTTAAGTTTTGAAGGGTGATCGTGGATCTATTTCTAGCTCACCTAGACTGCATATTTCAAGTAACATGGTACTATGGGAAAAATCAGCGGTGATGATTAAAAAAAGAAATAACTACAGTGGGTATAAGGAAGAAAACTACTTGGAGATTTGGTTGGGGTGAGAAATTAATAGCCCCTTCCTTCCAACTTAGGACCAGGAAACATGTAATAAGCAATAAATTGTCAAGAAACATGTAATAACCAGAACTATACCAAATTTCTCAATAAAAAACAACACATACTTGTTTCAACTTTTTGGGTGGATTGCATAACTTGATCGTCAGAAGGAGAAATTGGAATATCACTTTGCATATGCTCTTTCTCATGAACAAAAAGATTTTTGTTCGTTGTTTGCAATCCTTGAGCAGCAAACATGGTATTCTTAGAAGGTCTTGACATACTTTGACTAGCATAATGATCATTCTGATGGAAGAATCATTCCTCATTTTCAGACTTATCAAAGGAGCACATAGATCTAAGCTCTTGCCCTCGTCCTTTCCTTAGAGTACCTGGTGTAAGAAATCATATTACTAAAATTTTCACATTAACTTAAATTTAGTTCTAAAAAAAAGAATATAGTTGAGAAACTATACTTGTTACAACTTTTTGGGTGAACTGCATAACTTGCTCATCTGAAGGAGAAATTGGAATATCACTTTGCATATGCTCTTTCTCATGAACCAAAAGGTTTTTGTTTGTTGTTCGCAGTCCTTGAACAAAAGGCATTGTAAAATTTGATCTTCTACTATTAGAAGGTCTTGAAATACTTTGACTAGTATAATGAGTATTCTGATGGAAGGATCGCTCCTCATTTTCACACTCTTCAAGGGAACACATAGATCTAAGCTCTTGCCCTTGTCC
Source organism: Nicotiana sylvestris (assembly GCF_000393655.2). Taxonomy (NCBI): domain Eukaryota; kingdom Viridiplantae; phylum Streptophyta; class Magnoliopsida; order Solanales; family Solanaceae; genus Nicotiana; species Nicotiana sylvestris. The sequence goes on from NC_091067.1 coordinate 78,182,387, forward strand.
CTTCTCTAGAGAACCTGGTGTAGGAAATCATATTAGTACAGAAAATCAAATCTAAATAATTACAAATTTGATTCTAAAATATAATAGCTTTAATAAACCCTACTCATTGAATTTTTTTGGATGTATTTCATAACATCAGCAGTAGATGAAAAAGATGAAATATTAGTTTGCATATGCCATTTCTCAAGAACCAATAAATTTTTATTCGTTGGTCCCATTCCAAATACCCCCAAAGAACACATAGATCTAAGCCCTCGCCCTCGTCCCTTCGCTAATGCACCTGGTATAAGGAAATCATATTAGTAAAAGTTTAGTACTGAATTGATAACACAATAAATTTGAGAAACCATACTAGTTTCAACACTTTGTTTGTATTGCATAACTTGATCAGTAGATGGAGAAAATGGAATATCTGGTCCAGATACCCCTAAAGAGCATATAGATTTAAGCCCTCTCCCTCGTCCCTTGTCTATAGCACCTGATGCAACAAATGCATATTTGGCAGTAGCTTTCACAATGGATGTCACCTCATTTTCATTCTTTGATGGTTTGATATCAAACCTACGAAAAAACAATTTGACATTATAACAATAATATACTAATAAAAAGATCATGTAATCAGAATGCATAACAATATAAATATGGTAATGGCATAAAGAGATACTTCACTTCAGTTGTTCTTTTTCGTTTATTTTGTATAGGTATTTCTAAATCAACATCACCATCTATTTGTTGCAAAATCTCATAGGAATCACGAGGTTGCGTCTTTCTTGCTACACGTCAACCCTTATTGGAGTTATCATTGGCATAAAATACTTGATATGCCTGGTCCACTAATACAAAAGGCTCATTTGTTTTCAAAAATCGTCCCAAGTTAACACTTACAATGTCATATTCATCTGTTTTAATTCCTTTCTTTTTATCATACACATCAAACCAAATACATTGAAACAAAATCACTCTTCTTCCGGTGAATTGCAATTCAACAACATCAGTTAAAACTCCATAGTAATCAATATTCTTACTATGTTCACCAGTCTCACCAACAACAACCACACCACAATTTTGAGTACTTAAATATTTATCATAATCTTCTACATGAAATCTATATCCATTAACAATGTAGCCATTATAATATAATACATATTGGGCAGGACCACGTGAAATTGCAAGAAGATCTTCCATGGGCCGACTATCATCTCTTTTATATAATTGTGCAACCTATCAAACAAGATAAAGTTGATTACTATAGAATAAGTAATATAATATTAGATTTTCAAATTTGATATGTTTATATTACTCACCCTATCTTTAAAACATTCGACAAATTGTCTGTTCCATTATGTATCAGACAAGTGTTAACTAGAATCTACATGAATTTGTGCGAACTCTCACAAATTTTAGTTAAACCATAAATGTCAAACATAAAAGAGAAACAATCCTCCGGGAAACAAGGAAACAAAATATGATATGAAGGAAATAATTTCATACTCTAGAAATGGTAGAACTTCATCACAATTCTTCAGTATGTATATATGTGCTTGCTCCAATTTATCTGCTTCAAGATCATGCTGTTTTGGAGCTCCTAAGGTTTTTCCAGATTTACAAAATTGAGATAAACCTCCATCAGAATTTCTTAAGCCACCATCATAATTTCGTTCTGGCCGATTGAACTTTGTGTCGATTCTATGCAGATACCTTGAACATAAGGTCATACATTCATTTGCAAGGTAAACTTTTGCAATGGAACCTTCTGGACAAGCTCTATTACCAATGAGTTATTTCAAAAAATATAACCATCATTCTATAAGATACATCCACCGATACTAAACAGGTCCAACAAGCTTAGCTTCATTAGCTAAGTGAGTAGGCAAGTGCACCATGACATCAAAAAATGAAGGAGGAAAGACATTTTCTAACTTGCAAAGAGTTATAGGAATTTGAGCTTCAATCTGATCCAAGTCATTAGTCCTTAATACCTTTGCTCCCAACACATTAAAAAATAAAGACAGCTCGATAAGGGGTTCACACACAGCTTTCGACAACATACCACGTAGTGCAAGAGGGAGTAAATGTTGTAGAAGAACATAATAATCATGACTCTTTAAGCCAGAAATCTTGTGCTCTTTCAAGTTAATACATTGAGAAATATTAGATGAAAATCCATCAGGAACCTTTAAATTCTTTAAGAAAAGGCATATGATGTGCTTTTCTTGGGAAGATAATGTGTAACATGTAGTTGGAACTTCATATTTTTCTCCATTTTTAATAGGGTGCAACGCCGGCCTAATGTTCATTTCTTGCAAATTTAGTCAAGTTTTAATGGTATCCTTGGTCTTTCCTTTGGCATTCATGATCCTCCCCAAAATATTATCATATATATTTTTTTCGATATGCATAACATCCAAATTATGTCGCATCAAGAGAGATTTCGAGTATGGAAGCTCAAAAAAGATACTCCTCTTATTTCAATTATCTTTTCGAACATCATGTGATACCTTGATCCTCTTCTTTGGATCCTTTGTCAATTGTAACCCTTTAAGATCTTGCACTTGATTAAGTATCTCAATACCTGAACGCACTTTTGGTGGGAGCCTTTTCTCTTTTGTTCTATCAAATGATTCCTTATCATTCCTCCATTTGTGATTAAGAGGAAGGTAACGCCTATGACCTATAAAACATTGCTTCTTACTATTCTTCAATCTGATTGAGGAAGTGTTAATGTTGCAACATGGACATGCCAATTTACCTTTTGTACTCCATCCAGATAAATTTTCATATGCTGGAAAGTCATTGATGGTCCAAAGCAAAGAAGCATGTAACTTAAAATTCTGTTTGATCCATGCATCAAAGGTTTCAACGCCAATTTCCCATAACTCCTTTAATTCCTCTATCAAAGGTTGAAGATAAATGTCAATTGCAGCACCTGGACTATCAGGACCAGGAATAAGCATAGACATAATAAAATTTTCCTGTTTCATACACAACCAAGGTGGTAAATTATAAGGAATAAGTACAACATGCCATATACTATATGAGGTTTTTGAATTCCTAAATGGCTGGAATCCATCACTAGCAAGCCTAAGTCGAACATTATGAGGCTCGGTTGCAAATGAAGGATGAAGTTCATCAAATAATTTTCATGCCATTGAATCAGCTGGGTGCCTCATTGTTCCATCATCAACTCTTTTATTATGATGTCATGTCATTAGAGAAGATGCCTTTGTAGACATAAACAACCTTTGAAGCCTAGGCTTTAATGAAAAATAGCGTAAAGTCTTTGATGCTATTTTTTACCATTCTTATTCTTTTCTTCCCCGCTATGTTTATCTATTTTCCATCTGGATGCACCACAGACTTTGCATGAATCAAGTAAGTTATCGTCCTTCTAATATAACATGCAATCATTTATACAAGCATCAATTTTGTGGTATTACAGCCCAAGGTCCCTAATCACTTTCTTTGCCTCATAATATGAATTTGGCACATTCGCTACATCAGGCAAAAACTCATCCTTCAACATTTTTAATAATATTGTAAATGACTCATTGCTCCAAGGACCCATACTTTTTATGTGAAGCAGTTTAATTAAAGTGGAAAGCTTTGAACATTTCGAATTTTGGTATAGTGGTTGTTCGAAATCTTTCAATAGGCTATAAAACCTTTTGGCTTCAACGTTCGGTTCATCTCCAAGTAAATCATTATCACGAACGTCCGCAGTACCTCCATCATTATTAGGATATAAATCCCTCAACATTTCATGTATTTTATCCTCATCCTCATAATCTTCTACTTCATTATCATCTTCAACTTTGCCTTCCGACTGTGGCTCACCCAAAACTTCACCATGATGATACCAAAAGGTATAATTTCGAATTATTCCATATACTTTCAAATGTATCTCGACTATCTCACATGTTCCTAATGTTGTGTTAAAACATTTGACGCACGGACAACATATTTCATACAATTCCCCTGTTCTTCTAAAGGCATAATCCTAAAACTTCTACACCCCAATTAAATAGGTATCGTCAAGTCGGTTATAAACAAGTTGCATCCATTGCTTACTTGGTGCCATAACCTTGAATAGAAAATAAAAAAAAGTTTTAAACAATTAAAATAACAAAAGAATGTTATGATTGTTATAAAAAGAATGCACTTTCAAAATTAAGTAGTTGTATACACATATTACTAATACACATATCCTTACTCCAAATTCTATCCATTATTAAAAGGTACACATGTTCCTGCATAAGATTTTCAGATATTTGTTAAAAACGTTTGGTACCGAAAAAAATGGCAGATTCTTGGACCTTAAAAATGGAAGTTCTACAAGAACTTCTTTTTGGGATTAAAAGATATCGTCTGGACATCTAGAAAAACCCTCTGAAGAAAAAAAGTCTTTCTTGTAATCAACACAAGTTTGTTCTATGAAACAGAAACTATTGACTTTTCACTCTGCTGAAGGTCAGTAAATTGCTATTAGGATCGAGGAGATTACAGGGGGTTTGTCTTTGACTAATGATGTACAAAAAGGAGTTGATGATAAGGTAGCTTCAGGTGATTTGAATCGATCAAACAATGCTAGTAAGCAGCAAGGAGTTACACTGGTGGCTCAAGAAGGTAACAGTGATCGAGTTGTTGCCGATCGAGTGGCGCATGCTGTAATGCCTGAAGCTATTGTTGCTATCAGTGGTGACATTACTGCTGTAGTACCAAACTCATGACCCTTCAAATAAGTCCCCAGAAGAATCGTAACGCACATCGTAAAGAAGAAAACCATCGCGGAGACGAAACTCTACAAGAAAAACTTAAATTTCTCCTCCTTGACGTACGAGCCCCATCTTTAAACCAATATTCTCACTTTTATCACTCGCACAATAACTATCACTATTCTAAACAACCCAATTGCAGAAAACAACAAAAAAAATAGAAAATTGTAGAACCAGATTTTTATTGCTGGTTCAATCGGAAAAAAAACAAGAAGAAGAAAAAAGGAAACGAAACAGATAAAAGAGGAAAAAATTAAACTTACTCTTGGTTAGGCAGATAATCCAATGGTAGAGGCACCAACCTTCTGATTTTGAAGTGATGAATTTTGCAATCTTCTGAGTTTGAAGTGATGAATTTTGCAACCTTCGAGTTCTAACTGATGAAGTTTGCAACCTTCTGAACTTTGAAGAGATGAAGTCGCGCTTGATTAGGGATTGAACTAGGGGTGGGCATATATCGGGTAAAACCGATAACCCGAACCGTTAATTCTTTATTGGGTTATCGGTATTGGGTTATTGGGTTAACGGTTCGGTAACGGGTTAAATTTTGTTTTTTATTGGGTTATCGGTTCGGGCTCGGTTTGCATTTTTGTTATTGGGTAAAAACCGATAACCCAATAAGAATGATGTAATTTACTAATTTACCCTTAAGTATATAATAGGGATATTTATTTTCCTAATTCCCTCTTCACTCTTCAGTCTTCAGTCGTTTGTCTCTCAGTTCTCATTCTTGTTTCCGTCGCAGCCCCCAAGAGTCAAGATGCAAGACTCACCACCAGTTCTCCGCCAGACATCAGTAGATACTGCACAGAAGTGGGAGCGTGCTTTTGTTAAGAAACAATAAAAGTTGGCAGTTTACACGTTCTGGCAGTTTGATTTCTTTGTTTTATATATTGCATTTTTTTTAGTTGTTTTATCTTATCGGGTAAACCGATAACCGAACCGATAACGATATATAACCGATTAACCGATAACCGATAACCAATATCTTATCGGTTTGGTTATCGGGTTATGATATTTGTAAACCGATAACCGATAGACAAAACCGATAATGTTCAAAACCGAACCGAACCGACCGATGCCCACCCCTAGATTGAACTTTGAAGAGAATTGAAGTTTTACAGTGAAAAAATATTTTTGGAGTTTTTTTTTTTACTTTACTTTCACATTCGCACCTCTATCCTGCTAAAATTGAGTATTAAAGACCAGATATTAACTTTTTTAGACTAGAATAAATTTAGTCGTGTATTTAGAAAACAAATTTGGTATTAGAGACAAATAAAATCTCATCCCTGTAAGTACACCTTTAGAGACCATATTTAAAACTTGTCGCTAAATACTGGTCCCTAATAAGCCTTTCTCTTTTAGTGCCCCCACGAACCCAAATATATATTTTGTTTTAAAATCGGACCTCAAATCGAGCTCCAAATTCCTAAAATTTGAAAAACCTAGGTTCTACCCAAAACACCCAATTTCCCCCATGAAAACCCTTGATTTTGAGTTGAAATCATGTGAAAAGATGATAAAGATTGAAGAAAACGAGTTAGAAATGACTTACAATCGATTTGGAGAAGAATTTTTCTTTGGAAAATTGCCCAAGAGAGTTTATATTTTTGAAGAGTTTGAAAAATGAAAGATTTTCGGCTAAGTCATGAATTTGCAGGTCGTAGATGTCGCAATTGCGAACCCCTTCAAAACCTACTAATCTCGCATTTGTGATAAATGTTCGCAATTGCGAACTCACAGTTGTGATGGGGTAGTCGCATTTGCGACTTTGGGGATTACTGGGGTTTTTCGCATTTGCGAGAAAATGCTCGCAATTACGAGCCTCACAATTACGAGCAATGCTGGCCAGGGCATACTTCGCAATTGCGAAGTGCCCCTCGCAATTCCCAAGCCTGATAGGCTCGCGATTGCGATGTATGGCCTCGCAATTGCAAGACCACAGCATGCAACACATACCAGCTGAAACCAGCAACTTTCTAAGTTCAATTTCACTCCGTGGCCTATCCAAAACTCACCCGAGCCCTCGGGGCTCCAAACCAAACATGCACACTAACCTAAAAATATCATACGGACTTGCTCGTGCAATCAAATCGTCAAAATAACATCAACAACTATGAATTAAACCCCAAATTCATGAAATATTCAAGAACACCAAATTTCTAATTTCTCAACTTTAAGTCCGTTTTATACCAAACCAATACCGATCTTTACCAAATTTTACATATTCAACCTAATTATTATTTCAAATTTGTATCGAGCTCCGGAACCAAAATACGGGCCCGATACCATCAGTTTCAAACATAATTCATTTCCAAAAACTCATATATATTTCAGAAAATAATTTTCTTTAAAAATTTATTTCTCGGTCTTGGGACCTCGGAATTCGATTCCGGGCATACGCTCAAGTCCCATATTTTCCTACGGACCCTCCAGGACCGTCAAATCATGAGTCCGGGTCCGTTTACCCAAAAATATTGACTAAAGTCAACTTAAATTTATTTTAAAAGCAAAATTTATCATTTTTCACATAATTGCTTTTCGGATACGTGCCCGGACTGTGCATGCAAATCGAGGTAAAACAGAAAGAGGTTTTTAAGGCCTCAGAACACGGAATTCATTTTCAAAACAAGTGATGACCTTTTGGGTCATCACATTCTCTACCTTTAAAACAACTGTTCATCCTCAAACAGATATAATAAGGAAGTACCCAAGGCGAAGAAAAGATATGGATAACAGCTCCGCATATCGGACTCGAACTCCCAGGTCGATTCCTCAACAGGCTGACCTCTCCACTGAACACGTACAGAAGGGAAATTCTTCGATCTCAATTGGCGAACCTGCCGGTCTAGAATAGCTACCGGCTCCTCCTCATAGGACAAGTCCTTGTCCAACTGGACAGTGCTGAAGTCTAACACGTGGGATGGATCGTCGTGATACTTCCGAAGCATGGACATATGAAACACTGGATGCACAACTGATAAACTCGGCGGCAACGCAAGTCTGTAAGCCACCTCACCCACTCGATCAAGAATCTCAAACGGGCCAATGAACCTAGGGATAAGCTTGCCCCTCTTCCCAAATATCATCACGCGCTTCATAAGCGACACCCGAAGCAACACCCGCTCACCGACCATGAATGCCAAATCATGAACCTTATGGTTGGCATAACTCTTTTGCCTGGACTGATTTGTACGAAGCCTATCCTGAATAATCGTGACTTTGTCCAAGGCATCCTGTACTAGATCCGTACCCAACAATTGAGCCTCTCCCGGCTCAAACCATCCAACCGGTGACCAACACCGCCTACCATATAAAGCCTTATAAGAAACCATCTGAATGCTCGACTGGTAGTTGTTGTTGTAGGCAAACTATGCTAAAGGCAAAAACTGATCCCACGAGCCTCCAAAGTCGATGACATAGGCTCGGAGCATATCCTCCAAAATCTGAATAGTGCACTCGAACTGCACGTCCGTCTGAGGATGAAATGATATGCTCAACTCAACCCGTGTGCCCAACACCCGCTGAACTGCTCTCCATAAATGTGAGGTAAACTATGTACCTCGGTCTGAAATGATAGACACGGGCACACCATGAAGACGAATAATCTCTCGGATATAGATCTCAGCTAACCTCTAGGAAGAATAGGAGACTACCATAGGAATGAAATGTACTAACTTGGTCAGCCTATAAACAATAACCCACACTGCATCGAACTTCTTCTGAGTTCGTGGGAGTCCAACAACGAAGTACATAGTGATAATCTCCCACTTCCACTCAGGAATCTCAATCTTCTAGAACAAACCACCAGGTCTCTGATGCTTGTACTTTACCTGCTGATAACTCAAACACCGAGCCACATATGCAACAATATCCTTCTTCATTCTCCTCCACCAATAATGTTGTCGCAAATCCTGATACATCTTAGCGGTGCCCAGATAAATAGAGTACCGGGAACGATGGGCCTCCTCCAAAAACAACTCCCGGAGCCCATCCACATTAGGCACACAAACTCGATCCTGCAGCCTGAAAACTCCATCATCTCCTAATGTAACCTTCTTGGCACCTCCGTGCTGCACTGTGTCTCTAAGGACACACAGATGAGGGTCATCATACTGCCGATCTCGGATAGGCTCCAATAAAGAAGAACAAGTGACTGTGCAATCTAACACACGGTTGGGCTCAGAAACATCCAACCTCACGAACTTATTGGCCAAAGCCTGAACATCCAAATCAAGCAGTATCTCCCCGACCGGAATATACGCAAGCTTTTCCATACTAGCTAACTTCCTACTCAAAGCATTGGCCACCACATTGGCCTTTCCCGGATGATATAAGATGGTGATATCATAGTCCTTCAATAGCTCCAACCACCTTCTCTGCCTCAAATTTATCTCCTTCTGCTTGAACAAGTACTTCAGACTCTTGTGATCTGTGAAGACCTCACATGACACGCCATATAGATAATGCCTCCAAATTTTCAACGCGTGAACAATGGCTGCTAACTCCAAATCATGGACTAGATAGTTCTTCTCATTAATCTTCAACTGTCGTGAAGCGTAGGCAATGACCTTGCCATCCTGCATCAACACCGAACCAAGTCCAATATGAGATGCATCACAATAAACTGTATATGGCCTTGAACCTATGGGCAAAACCAACACTGGTGCTGTAGTCAAAGCTGTCTTGAGCTTCTAAAAGATCACCTCACACTCGTCTGACCACCTGAACTGGGCACCCTTATGAGTCAACCTGGTCATCGGGGCTACAATAGATGAAAACCCATCCACAAACTAACGATAATAGCCTTCCAAACCCAAGAAACTCCGGATCTCTGTAGTTGATGCGGGTCTAGGCCAGTTCTTTACTGCCTCTATCTTCTTTGGATCTACCTGAATACCCTCTGCTAATACAACATGACCCAAGAATGCAACGGAACTCAACCATAACTCACACTTCAAAAACTTAGCATACAACTGACTATCTCTCAAAGTCTGGAGGACCACTCTTAGATGTTGCTCATGCTCCTCCTAACTGCGGGAATAGATCAAAATATCATCAATGAAGACTATCACGAATGAATCCAAGTAAGGTCTGAACACTCGGTTCATCAAATCCATAAAAGCTGCTAGTGCATTTGTCAACCCAAATGACATCACCATGAACTCATAATGCCTGTATCCAGTGCGGAAAGCTATCTTAGGGACATCAGATGCCCTAATCCTCAACTGATAGTAGCCAGATCTCAAGTCAATCTTCGAAAATACCTTGGCACCCTGAAGCTGATCAAACAAATCATCAATCCTCGGCAATGGATACTTATTCTTGATTGTAACCTTGTTCAACTACCGGTAATCTATACGCATCCTCATCGATCTGTCCTTCTTCTTAACAAATAACACCGGCGCACCCCAAGGTGCGACACTAGGTCTAATGAAGCCTTTATCAAGCAAGTTTTGCAACTACTCCTTCAACTCTTTCAACTCAAGCGAGGCCATACGATACGGAGGAATACAAATAGACTGGGTGCCCAAATCCAAATCAATACAGAAGTCAATATCCCTATCGGATGGCATACCCGGAAGGTCTGAAGGAAATACCTCAGGAAACTCACGAACAATAGGCACAGAATCAATAAAAGGAACCTCGGCACTAGAATCACGAACATATGCCAAATAGGCCAAACACCCCTTCTCGAACATACGCCGAGCCTTCATATATGAGATAACACTACGGGTAGAATGACTAGGAGTTCCACTCCACTCTAAACGAGGCAACCCCGACAAAGCTAAGGTCATAGTTTTGGCATGACAATGCAAAATAGCATGGTATGGTGATAACTAGTCCATCCCCAATATGACACAAAATCAACCATGTCCAAAAGTAACAAATCTACACGAGTCTCAAGACCCCCGATCACAACTATACATAAACGATGGACACGATCTACCATAATAGAATCACCCACCGGGGTAGACACATATACATGAGCACCCAAGAAATCACTAGGCATGACCAGATGCGGTGCAAAATAAGATGACACATAGGAGTATGTAGGTCCTGGATCAAATAGAACTGAAGCATCTCTACTACAAACCAGAATAGTACCTGTGATAACTGCATCGGAAGCCTCAGCCTCAGGCCTGGTTGGAAGAGCATAACATCGGGGTTGGGCCCCACCACTCTGAACTACATCTCTAGGACGACCTACTGCTGGCTGGACTCCACCTCTAGCGGCCTGACCTCCACCTCTAACACCTCTACCTTCCTCTAGTTGACTGGCTGGGCGGACGGTGGAACACTCGGTGCCTAAACCATGGTACAGAAACCCTGATGCTAAGAGCTACTCGATGCTCGAGGGAAAAATCTAGCAATGTGCCCCATATCAACACAAGTATAACAAGCCCTCGACTGCTAACCCTGACGACCTGAATGACCACCCCAAAAACTCTGAAGCGGCGGTGCACTGATAGGAGCTGGTGGTATACTGTAGGACTGCTGATCAGAATACTGCATATGAGAACCACGGCCACCTGAAGCACCGTGAGAAGCCTGAAGTGCTGACTGAAAAGGCCTAGGAGGATGGCCTCTACCATACAAATCCCTGCCTCCAAACGAGGCGCCACTGAATCTGCCTGAATGATGAGGCCTCTTGTCAGACCCCTGACCACCCCCTGCGATAGAACCATCTCAACTCTCCTGGCCACATTGGCCGCCTCCTGAAAAGAAATCTCACTTCCCGTCTCCTTAGCCATCTGAAGTCGAATAGGCTGAATGAGTTCCTCAATGAACCTCCTCACTTTCTCCCTCTCGGTGGAAGTATAAATAGAGTATGATGGGCCAAATTAATAAACCTGGTCTCATACTGAGTAACAATTATAGAACCCTGCTGGAGATGCTCAAACTGCCTCCAATATATCTCCCTCTGAGTGATAGGAAGAAACTTCTCCATAAACAGCTGAAAAACCTGATCCAAAGTCAAAGCTAGTGACCTAACTGGTCTAGCCAAACAGTCATCCCTCCACCAAGTCTTAGCGGATTCAAATAAGCGAAAAGTAGCAAAGTAGACCCCATTGGTCACCACTATCCCCATATTCCTGAGAACCTCATGACAGTTGTCTAAATAATCTTGGAGATCCTCAGAAGATGCACCACTGAAAGTGGTAGTAAAGAGCTTGGTAAACCTGTCCAATCTCCATAAGGCATCAGCAGAAATAGCTGCTCCATCACCGGTCTGAGCTACCATACCCAGTTGAACTGCTCCAACTGGCTGAGTTGCTAAAGTCTGAAACTGCGGAGCCATCTGCTCCGGAGTGCGAGTAGTAGGAGTCTGGGCTCCTCCTCCAGCCTGAGAGACGATTGGTGCTACAAGAAGCAAGCATGCCTGGGTGACACTCTCCATAAGGTCCACTAGATGGACCAAAGCATCCTGGAGTACTGGGGTAGCAATGAACCCCTCTAGGACCTAATCTGGGCCCACCGGAACTGCCTGGGCTGGAACCTCATCATCAAACTCAACCTGAGGCTCCGTCGTTCGTGCTGCTGCTCTGGGTTGAGCTCTGCCCCTACCTCAACAGCATGACCTCGGCCTCGCCCTCTGCTCCTTGTGGGAGCTGCTGGTGGGGGCTCGGGCTGCTAATCAGTGGATGAGGAAGAGCGTGTTCTCTCCATCTGCGAAAGAACAGAGTAGAAATTCAATTAGCATTGAGAAACCAAACCGCACAACAGGAAAGAATAGATGTGAAGTTTTTCCTAACTCTGTAGCCTCTAGGGGATAAATACAAACGTCTCCGTACCGATTCCTCAGACTCTACTAAGCTTGTGTATGAATTATGAGACCTAAGTAACCTAGAGCTCTGATACCAACTTGTCACGACCGGGATTTTCCACCCTCGGGAGTCGTGATGGCACCTACTAGTGAAAGTTAGGCAAGCCAACCATTTGAATTATTTACCTTTTTTTCATTTTTAATGCTTTAACAATTAAGAGCCAACGTTATATAAACATCAAAAATTAAAAGCGGAAGACTGAAATGTAACATATTAATTAAGATGCCAATACCAATCCATACATAAACTACATAAGACTGGTGTCACAATTTCACAGACTGTCTAGGATTACTACAAATAAGGGTCTAAAAGATTTATTACAACACTGTCTCTGAAATACATAAAAGAAACAGAATGAAAGGACAGGAGAAGACGCCAAGGCCTACGAACGCCTGCAAGACTACCTCGGATCTCCGAAAGGACTAAAGGCAGCAACCCAAAGCTACAGTCTGTATGCTCTAGTACCGGCATTTGCACACAGTGCAGAGTGTAGTATCAGCACAACCGACCCCATATACTGGTAAGTGCCTAAACTAACCTCGGCGAAGTAGTTACGAGGCTAGGACCAGACTACCTAATAAACCTGTGGAGTTAAATCATATACAGCGGAAAATAAAGTAGGAACATACAGTTAAGGATGGGAGGGGAAAAACATGCTGCGGGGAAATATCAAATAGTAGCATAAGAACAACAGGTAAATATAAGAAAACCATAACTCAACTATCAATAAGAATCAGAAATCAAACAAGTGCATGACATCACCCTTCGTGCTTTTACTCTCGTCCTCACCATAATAATCAATATAATCTGCACGGTATCACTCTTCGTGCTTTTACTCTCGTCCTTATCATAAAAATCAATATAATCGGCACTGAATTGTACATCGTACGGCAAGGTATCACCCTTCGTGCTTTTACACTCTTCATCACAAAATCATACACGCCATCACCCTTCGTGCTTTAACACTCTCTCACCAAAATAATGCCCGACATCAACCTTCGTGCTTTAACACTCTTCCTCACCCAAACAACAATCACAAAGCAATAAGGGTAAGGAAATCAACAAATTTATAATTAAATTCCGGCAAGGGAACAATAGTACAGCAGTCATATCCCGGCAAGGGAAAACAATATCAACAATTGTAGACATGTGATTTTTGACCTTACCCAAGATTTTTATATTTTAGCATGTAAATATTTAATGTAGGCCTAATATAGCTATTTCAACTATTTTTGACTTCTTTACTTTATTTTCGTCATAAAAATGAAAGATTACAAAAAATATTTTAGCTTACGTATCTTTCATAAATTTAAATAAAAATATACAAAAATAGTACCTTATTTTTTATCTTTACATAATCTTAAAAATACAAAAAATATGTTGCATTCACATCTAGGATTTAGTTTTTGCATTTTTAAATCAGTTAGTAATGTATCTGCTTTACAAAATTGAAAAAATCACAAAAAAATGTATTTTGCATTTTTATTGTTTAATTTCGAATTTTTGTTATTTTATTTTAATTTGGTATTTAATTAGGCGTGGTTATTATTATTGAGAGATAATTAAGTTAATTTGGTAGAATAATTTGGTTTAGGGGTTGCTCAATAAGGGTAATATTTATCTAACTTTAGGAAGCTTCTACAATAGTAGGGTCTAGGAAATGCACTACTAAATTAAATAAAAGCACTAAGCTAGTGTAGATAATTGAAAAATGGGAATGGGTAATGGAAATGGCACTAACTTAATGCCCATTTAAGGGATGAAAATCATGGTCAGAGGGGGAGAACATAATAAGAGGGTAGAAGGCTAGGAAATTCGGAGAGGAAAAAAAAAAGAAGGGGGCGGAGAGAGCGGTATACACTCGCTATACACTCTGGATACACTGAATATACAGGGGCAGAGAGCTAAGAAAACTTGGAAGGGATTCTAAGAGAAATATAGGAAGAGGATACACAGAAATAGATACAGAAAAAAAAATCAAAAACGATTGCAGAATTTCAGAAAAATACACTGTTTCATTGAGTCATTTGGTATTTTCTGAAGTTTTCTTCTAGTATGGAAACAATTCCTGGTTAGATGATAATAAAAAGGGTTTAAGTCGAGTCTGGTTTGGGGTCTGCTGATTCACTAAGACTGAAATTAGGGTCTGACTATCGTATCACATCCCTTGGTTTCAAAATTAGTCTGCTGGTTCATTTTCTGGTGTTGAATACTACTGTTGTTGTTGGTTACTGCTGATACCTCATTTTTCTGCTTCCTTCTTTCATTTCCAGGTGCACACTTGAACTCAAATTGATGTAGCTTTGAGATGAACATGAAATGAAAGTACTCAGACATTTGTTTACTGGATGATGCATGTTTGGACGACTATACATCTGTAGTTAAGTAGATATTAATGATATGTAACTGTGTAGTGTAGTCTAATTGGATTTATATTCACATGAAACTCGGACTGCGTAATTTGTACCTAATTGGACTGTTTGGGACTGTTAATTTGTGGTTATCCAGTTGTAGCCTTAGTATAGCTTAGAATTTGCTTTAGTTTAATGGTTTTGTTTCAAAAAAATAAAATAAAAATCAGAAATAGTTTGGGTGTTGCAATTGATTTTGAGATCTGCGTATGATATCCACATTCATTTTAATTTCAAGCTGAAGAGACGTCTCAAACAACTTTGTATTGCAGTAGCTAAGATCAGTAGATTAGTTACTCATATCAACATCTACGTTTCATTAAGTAGTTTAGTTTAGCTATATGATGATTAGATGTGAATAAAGTGTGAAGTTAGGCTATTAACCTGTTCGTGTTAGTGTAAGTAAAATCTCGTAATTAAGTTGCTTAGCCTGCTCATCTGAGGTTTATATTCATGACTATTTTTGTTAAAATTCAATTCACGTTTCCCAGTTTGTTTTGCCTTTAGTAATATCCAGAAGTTCACTAGTAGGTAAATAGATAAGAAAAATCTGAATTTTAGAATATAAATCCAATCCAGTCGGTTTAGACGTCTAGCTGTTTTGAATTTTATTGAGATGAGCATATGAGTATGTCAAGTGTTGATTTGAATAAATGTGAAATAGCTCCATCATTTGCAAGTTAATAAGCCTGAATATCAAGGTTGGGCCTGAATGAAGTCTGTCCGAAGCCCAACTTGAGTTTTGACTATGTCTTATTCTTACTGGGCTGAGCTTGAAGCCCAAGGGAATTACTGAAATTTTGAATAAAAGTCAAGGACGTAAGTATATTAGTTCTTGAACAATACTAATTAATTAGGGCTTTTTCTTTTATTATTAGAGACAAACTAAGTAGAAAATTGTAGTTTGCTTTAGGTTGGCCTTTAAATAATAAATGAGGCGAGCCCTGCTAAACAAAATGCATAAATTGCGGGGTCATCTTAAATATCTATAATAAAATACTTAGAATTCGAGATGGGCCGTTTAGCGAATTTCACAGCCCTCCCCAAAGATAATAACGCATTAGTCACTTTAGGTACGCTTTTAATAATTTACCTTCTTAAACTCAAGTGTGCATTTCATGTGACCCAAATAAAATCCCAAAAATGTTGAATAAAATATATTCAGGATTGCGGGTGCATTTCATGTGACGCGATCCAAAGACACATTTTTAACGACGTTCAACTTTCTGTAAAAATAATTGAATAAAAGCGGTTGAAAGCTAAAATTGGCACATAGGTTCAACATGTATTAAAATCAGATAAATAAGCTGAATATGATAGTTGAGTGACCGTGCTAGAACCACAGAATCCAGGAATGCCTAACACCTTCTCCCGGGTTAACAGAATTCCTTACTCGAATTTCTGGTTCGCGGACTGTTAAACAGAGTCATATTTTCCTCGATTCGGGATTCAATCGGTGACTTGGGACACCATAAATCTCCCAAGTGGAGACTCTGAATTTCTTAAAATAAATCCCGTTTCGATTGTTCTTTAATTAGAAAAACTCCCTTTACATATACCCTTTTCCGGGGTGTAGGTGAAAAAGGAGGTGTGACAACTCTGGCGACTCTGCTGGGGAAAGAACCCAGAATCTCTGGTTCAGGGTTCAAGAATTCGAGATTAGAATAATTGTTATAGTTGGCTATATCCATTATCTGATTTTGTTACATGATTTGGGCCTAATGTGCTAATTGATTGCTTTTACCGCTTTGATATTCCGTGAACTTTATATAAACTGTTGCGAAATCTCTCTTCTCTCTGAGTCTTCTAAATCATGAAGAAGTGTGCACTTCGTGTGACTTCTTTTCTGTTAGAGTCATATCCCAAATTTAGAACGAGGTTCGGACAAGTTGCAAAGCTGGCGAAGTTTCTGTATTCCCGGTACGCTGCCCCCCTCGGCCCGAGCTGTCCGCTCGGGTAAGCCAGGTCTAGAACAAACACCCAGGTTCTGAACCTAGAATAACTCAACTTCATGCCGGATCCCTAGTAGGAACGCTTATTTGCATCATGTGCATTTGACTTAGGGGACTCAACACAGGGGTTGGGTCCGTCTAGGACAAGCAACCTGAAATGAAAAAGACCATCCTGATGCATCCTACTTGTTTTCTGTGCATTTATTTGTTCGGACTTGCATGCTGACCGGCTTCTGAATCTCGGGAATATAAGAAATTTGAGAAAAAGAAAAAGGAGAGAAAGGAAATAACAGTGTAGAGAGTTAATTACCTATTTTTAGAATAAAACCAATGCCCAAATACTGTCGAAACTCTGCCGAAATTTTGAGAAAATAAAAAGAAAATATTTTTATGTTTTTAAAATTGTTTGTTTTACTCAAAAAGCAAAAATGCGTGAAAAAGAGTCTTTTATTTTAGTTTGTCTTGTTTTCAAAAACGGAGAAGAAAAATAGTTTGTTTGTTTGTTATAAAAGGAACAAAGGAAAAAGAATCTTGTTTTCAAAAATAGCTAGTTTCTCTGCCCAAACTACGCGAACCTGATTCTCGTCTCTCGGGGCGGGATACGTAGGCAACCCACATAAGGTCCGGTCTTACTAGTATATTATGTTTTTGGGTTTACGGGGTCTTAGCCAAATTTTGCACTTCTAGCCACCTTTTGGCCAAATAAGCCATTTTGCAAAAATAGCCACAATCATGTCTTGCATGTGTCCAGTAGGGAGTGTTATTGTCTCGCATAGTGTTGGTTTAAAATTTTCTCATAAAGGTGTGGATTTATTTACCGGAGTTTGAGCATGACAGACACCCCGTGACCATCCAGTCAGGATCGCTCAATCAGGAGTTGCTTAAGGAGATTTGTTTTATTTTTATGTTTTGAGTCCGTTCTTCATTTTATGTCGTCTTTTACTTTCTAGTTTTGTACAGTAATGTCAAGTCTTTTGTTATTGTATTTTCTTCTTTATATTTGAGAAAATGTGTTGTAACTCAAAAATCCAAAAAAAGAGATATTTCATTTTATATTTCCGTTATAAGTTTTCTTTAGATTACTAATTCTAGAAATGAAAAAAAAGAAAAATTTCTGAGGTTGTTTTTCCTTTAGGCAATAAATATCTAGGACTTAAAATGAATTGTTTTTATGTTTCCTTTAAGTATAGTAGGACCAAAATTAAAAAAAAGAAGAAGAAGAGAATTTTCTTTTATTATTTCTTTAAAAGCTTTATTTAAGGTGTTAATTCAAAATCCAAAAAGATTTTCTTTTGAGAAGTTTCTTTGGGAAATTAGTGAAAAATGAAAAAAAAATTCTTTTCATTAGAACTTTAGGATATTGTACATAGAAGATAAAAAAAGACAACATACTTTATCTTCGATTTATTTTCAGAGTTTCTCAAAGGCAATCAAAATTGAAACCCAAACATATTTTTTTTCTTGTTTCAAAATCTTGTGTCAAGATATCAAAGGAAAATTCAAAATAATTTTCTGTGGTTTATTCTTTAGATTTTCTTCCTGAAAAAAAGAATAAAAAAAAATATTTTTCTCTTCTAAGATATTTCCTTAATAGAATATTTGTTTCAAAAGGATAAAAAAAAACATTCCCGTTAAGCTTGAGTTTAGAATAGGTCATAGAACGTTAAGTCTAGAAATTCAAGAAAAAAAGGATTTGCTAGTTTTATTTATCTTTTATCATCAGAGTAGTTGTGGAAGTAAAAAAAAAGAGAGAATGCCAGTTTGTTTACTTTATTCCCGTTCTTCCAGAACTATGCAAAGATCTGATTCATGCGGGGTCATGATACGTAGGCAACTTACATAGGGTTCAATCGAATCACTTTTTTTACTGTTAAAAGAAAGGAAAAAGGGAAACGGAAAAGAGAGAAAAAAAAAGGTGAAGTCATGAGATGTAAGAAATGAGAAGGAAGAAAAAGAGCGATTATCAGAAAGAAAAAGGGGAAGGAAAATGAGCGAGCTAAGAAGTACCAGAAAAACAAAGAAAAGAGAGGTTGAAATGGACAAAATGGGATGATTCCAACTGACCTTTGTACCCTCGAAGTCATTTTAGAACTGATAACTGTGGCTAGGTGCATTGCACATGAAGTGAGATTATCTTATGTTAAATGCCCTAACGCTAACGTGATGGTTTCCTTTTGTTATATTCAAGAGCAGAAGGGTGGTTGGTTTGTGGTTTTTAAAGTGGTAACTCTTCTCCACAACATCAAGTCAAAAGGCAATGACAGACAACAACTGAACTGAGTTGGTTGATACCGGTGCCCGAAAGCAGTTGGTTGAACAGGATAAGGGGTTGGTTGAAGAGGTGAGGATGCTAAGACAACACATGACGGACTTGTATCAGGCCTAGATGACTGGGAGGGCACCACCCCCGCCACCAACTAGCTTCATAATTGATACCCTTACCCAAACACCGGTCACAGTGCAAAATGATCCCCCATACTCTCCAGATTCACCCGCTTACCATGGCTTTCCCAACCACCCTAGTAGCTCCGTTACTCATCTTCCAATTACCTTTCCTGAAAATTGGCCTCCTGTATTTTCCACCATCCCCAACAATGAGCACCCACTCAAAGCTCACGATGCCCGATATTACCCCTCAGAGGTTGCCCACAAAGTTCCCAACTCATACAAACAAAGCCCTCGGGATAAGTTGCATGTTAAAAATGAAAGGTTCACAGGAAGAGAAAGGAAAGAGGGGATACCCAGGAGGCTGAAAGGCATAGAACAATCCTCGAAGAACAAACAAAGAAGGGAAGATCAGTGCAGCATGTCCTACAAAGAACTGTCTGTGTCCCCTGACGTTCGCCCGCCCGCGGGGTTTAAAGTGCCAAAGTTTAACTTGTATGATGGGTGTGAAGATCCAGTAGCCCATTTGAGGGATTATTGCAGTAAAATGAGAAGTGTTGGCGAGAAAGATGATTTGTTGATGGCGTACTTCAGTGAGAGCTTGACTGGGGCAGCTTTGGACTGGCATGCTCGTCAAGATGTTGGTAAGTGGCCTACATTCGGTGACATGGATCAAGATTTTGTTCGGTGCTTTCAATACAGATCAGGTGTTACCCCAGACCGCTCTTCCCTATCTAGGATGGGAAAGAAACCACAGGAAAGCTTTAGAGAGTTTGGGCTCAGATGGAGGGAGCAGGATGCTCGAGTCAATGCCTCGATTAGTGAAGAAGAAATGGTTGAGCTTTTCCTACAAGCCCAGGGACCTACCTACTTCAGTTGTTTGATCCCGGCCCTGGGGAAACCTTTCAATGATGTGTTAAAAATGAGGGAGCTAGTAGAAGAGGGAATCAAGTCAGGCAAAATCATGAGTTATTCGAAAATATTCAGAACATCCCAGTAAGCTTGGGTGGAAAAAAAGAGAAACAGAAAAGATGATCCAATGGGCTTTCCCGATCAACACTTCCAGCCTCGACATCATCCCCGTGGAAATTCTTATGCACTAGATGATCCTCCCCAATGCCACTTCTCTCCACATAACTCCCAAAGTCGTACATCACTCTCCCAGTACCCAGCTCCACAAAATGCCTATCCACCCCCACGAGCCTATCGAAAACCTCCTAGATCAGGTTTCCGGCCCAATCAAGCATTTAAGAATGAGAGGTTGCTGAAAAAAGAAAAGGCTTTCACCCCATTGGGAGTGTCATACGCTAGTTTGTTCCAAAAGTTGAAGCAATTGGACATGTTGAAGCCGATCCAGATAAAAATGTCGAACCCCCTGTCAAAGAAGTTTGATTTTTCTCAAAGGTGCGCATATTGCTCAGATGCCCCGGGGCATGACATAGAGAAGTGTTGGAATCTGAAGAATGCGACTCAGAAGCTTATTGATGCAGGCGACATTGTCGTGCAAAATCCAGATGCAACAGACACCAGCCAAAGTCCATCGCCTGTGCATAATGAGACGCATATGGTGGGTATGATTTATTTTGAAAAGGAATGTGAGAATTCTTCTGGGAGCCTCGAAGGCTCACATGCTACTAAGCTTTCAGCGCTGTCAGAGGTTGATCTTAAGAACGAGCCGGCGGAAGGAACCCAAAAGCAATTTGTTAAGAACAATGTGATGAAGACGTGTGAAGTTCCTAGTATTGTTGATGCTGAAGTCAGTGGCTAAGATGTTGAGTTTGAGGATTGGAAAGATGCTCTTTTCTTGGTGAGCCAGGGAGGAGCTTTGGTGGCTTAGTTTGTTGTCATTTCTGTTGTTCGGGTTATTTCAAGGTTGTAATCCGGATATTGTCTTATGACTCAAACCCTTCTATACTTTTATTTTGTCTAGTTCCTTTATTCGTAATATCTCATTTAGTGTTGTCTAGGTTTGTTCCAGGGTTGTATCCTAGTTTGTTTTACTTGTTTTGCTATTCGAACCATTTCACCGTCTGTGTAATGCAATGTCCTGTCTTTTGTTATTTCCAGTCATTTTCTTTGTTTAGTTCTTTTCTATCATTTCATTTTGTCTTTTGTCTAATGCTGGTTCTAGTGACATGACATGCATGCAAAATTCTAGGCCTGGTCTTAAAGTCAGTTTAGTTATGAAGCAATGGAAGAATTTTGAAGATGATAGGGACATTTGAGGGAAATAAGTAAAGGCATTTTGAGATCACTTCCAGCTCGAATTGTGTGAAACTAGGGCAGGTAGAATGTAAAGAAAACCCTACTAAAATGCATCATGTCGCATTGGGTTGAAGCTAAAGGCAAGTTTTCCCAAATTGACAGGAGTCGTTCGTGGTAATGAGGGTGAGAGTATTGTCCAATGGTGCTTTATATTTAACAGATGTAGAAGGCGAATGTGTAGATATGGTTATCAAGTCTGGTACAATCAAAAGATGTTACAATTGTTTTCCTTGGTTTGTTTAATTATGTTGTTTGTACTTGGCATGTTTTGAAGATTGGAATGACGAAGACATTTTGTTTTGATATCTAAACACCTTATCCTTCGTTACCCCTTTGAGCCTCATTTATTTTCTTTCATAACCCTCTTTCGGAATCAGTAGCAAAGATCAGAAACACAAGCATGAAAGATACGTAAAGGAAAAGGAGTAAAAAATAGA
Source organism: Nicotiana sylvestris (assembly GCF_000393655.2). Lineage (NCBI taxonomy): Eukaryota > Viridiplantae > Streptophyta > Magnoliopsida > Solanales > Solanaceae > Nicotiana > Nicotiana sylvestris. Next base: position 78,204,441 of record NC_091067.1, read on the forward strand.
ACGAAAAGGGAGAGAAGAAAAATGAAAATTGAACAAAAAAAAGAAGAGAAAAGAAGAAAAAGAAAAAAAAAAGAGGAAAAAGAAGAAAGAAAAAAACAACAAAACAACAAAAAAAGAAAAAGGAAGAAAGAAAAGAAAAGAAAAGAAAAGAAAGAAAAGAGAAAAGAAAAATCACAACAACAGAGCAATTCCTATGACATGAACTACGTTCGACCTGATTCCTTTTAAGGATACGTAGGCAGCCTCACGGTTCGGTCTCATCAAAATAAAAATCCAAAAGTGCCCAAGCAAAGAAACTGGGGCAGAAGTGGTGGTTGTGGTAGGAAATCTGATTCCGAAAGTTGTAATTTTGAACCCATTCAAATTGTTTTGAGTCTTTGATATCCTTTCTTCCTAACCTCATCCAAAGCCCACATTACGGTCCAAAGAAAGACCTTCCGACCAGTTTTCGAGAGATGCCAAGTCAAGCGAGTAGAGATGAATCATATTAGGGGCAGCACTCTAGTCCAAGCAGAGAAATAAAATGAGAGTCTTAGAGGTGAAAACCTTCACGGGCAACATAAGGCGACGGGAGCTGAGAGAAATAAAAATGAGAGAGTCTTATTGGTGAAAACCCTCGCGGGCACCGTAAGGTGACAATAAGTTGAGAGAAAGAACAAAATGAGAGAGACTTGATGGTGAAAACCCTTCGGGCATTACAAGTCGAATAAGGACTGTGAATCGGATTGGATAACCAGAGTATTAAAGCCTAGTTTCACGATTTAGGGGTATAACAGGAGTTAAACATTAGACTTTCTCAACAGAATAGGCCACAGGAGCATGTCATGGTCATTAGATTTGGTATCCACATCTAATAGGTTTCTACTTTGTAATTTTCTTGTTAGGAATCATCTCTTTCCTTTGTCTTTTACTCTGTTCCTCTTGTCTTATTTACTTCCTCTTCCTGAGTCTGTTGGGTCAAAATAAGTGAGAAATGACTTCAAAATTTTCCACCGGCTATCCAATTGCATAAAACGGGGTCTGGCTAACACATCAAAATGTCATAAGTCAGAAAAGAACAACAAGCGCATTGAGCTGGTAATAATCAACATGCTTTAGGATCCTTATGAAATACAAAGGTTTGGTAGATATCAATTCATGGACAATGCAACAGATGGAGGGTGTTAGGTGAATAGATTAAGGGTATTTTCTGTGATAAGATTCACAAAAATTGGTTAACCAGTGGCAAGCAAGGTCTTCCATATAGAAATCAAAGTTATCATGGCAAGTGAGGGAGCAATAGACTTCACAGCCAAGGCCAGTGGTTTAAGTCAAGGAAGAACAACATACACACTGAGTTGGTAACAATCAACATGCGTTGGGATCCATGTGAAATACAAGGGACAAAAAAGGTGGTAAACCAGTGACAAACAAGATCTTCCATGCAGAAATCAAAGCTATCATGGCAAGTGATGGAGCAATAGACCTCAAGACCAAGGCTAGTGATTTAAATCAGGAAAGAACAATGTGCGCATTGAAGTTGGTAATAATCAATATACCATGGGATCATGTGAAACACAAAGGTTTGGTAGATGTCGGTTCATGAGCAATGCAACAGTTAGAAGGTATTGGGTCTGAATGGAAGAGGTATTTTCTGTGGTAAGGATGACAAAGAAAGTAATTAGTCAAAGAACAAGCAAGGTCTTCGAGTGGAAATCGATTATCATGAGAAGTGAAGGAGCAACCGCCCTCAAAGTCAAGGCCACAAACCAACCACCACATTTTAAACTAACAAGATTTTTCTTTGATTAAAACAGGGGCAGGAAAAGTTCGTTTGTTTCGGAGAAACCCTCCGTGGAGAAAGGCAGTCACCAAACATGTTTGATTTTTAATTTTCAGGACCCTCCTGGATAATGATATTTAGTTTTAAGTGTTCAGGACCCTCCTGGACAATGGGATTTAGTTCTAAGACCTTCATAGAAAATAAGATTTAGCGTAAGTTTTACCTTTAGGAAATATGTTTTAGCTTTGAAATTGTCACTCTTAAGGTGAGATTTAATTTGAAATTTTCAGGACCCTCCTGGAAAATGGGACTTAGTTTAAAATTAAAAACAATCATGAGTAGTAACATCTAACATAAATGTACCCCAAAAGAATATAAGTTGGTTTCAATTTTTTTTTCTGTATATAGAATTCATCTAGGAGTTGTCAAGACCCTCCTAGAAAATCGGACCTAGTTTAAAAAAACGAAACAATCATAAATCGAAAAATCTAGCATAAATGTACCCCTAAAGGAATATAAGTTGGTTTCAAAGATTACATGTTTAAGATAGGATTCAATTAGGAGTTTTTAGGACCCTCCTGAATAATGGGACCTAGCTTTAAGATTTCCATTAGATAACAAGATTTAGCATAAGTTCTGTTGTAGGGTAATATAGTTTAGCCATAAAATTGTCACTCTTAAGATAAGACTTGATTTTTGATTGTCAGGACCCTCCTGGATAATGGGACGTAGTTTAAAACTGGCTTGGATAACAAGATTTAGCATAAGACATACCTTCAGTAGATATAATTCATCTTTAAAATTGTCGTTTAATTAAGAGTTGTCAGGACCCTCCTGGATAATGGGGAATAGTTTAAGACCGACCCTTTTAGATAACAAGATTTAGCGGATGTAACACTTTTAGAAGATACAACCTAGATTTAAAATTGTCGTTTAGTTAAGAGTTGTCAGGACCCTCCTGGATAATGGGGAGTAGTTTAAGACCCTCTTAGGTAACAAGATTTAGTGGAAGTCATACCTTTAAAAGATATAGCTTAGATTTAAAATTGTCGTTTAGTTAAGAGTTGTCCGAACCCCCTGGATAATGGGACATAGCTTTCAAATTTTTAGTAATATTTGGTAATATGATTCAGTTTAACACTCACATATTCGCCCAGCTACCAAACTGGGGCAGGAAATTTTCTTTGTTTTGTCTATTTTTGTTGAAATCAGGGACCCGCTTGGAGAACAGGGAGAAGCAAGTCAATTTTCAGCAATCAGGCGCCCACCTGGAGAGCAAGGGAATACAATTCAAGTTTCAGCAATCAGGCGCCCACCTGGAGAGCAAGGGAATACAATTCAAGTTTTGGCAATCAGGCGCCCACCTGGAGAGCAAGGGAATACAATTCAAGTTTTGGCAATCAGGCGTCCACCTGGAGAACAAGGAGTAACAATTCAACTTAGCATTCAGGAGCCCGCCTGGAGAGCAGGGAATACATTCAAGTTCAGCAGTCAGGAGCCCGCCTGGAGAACAAGGGAGTACAATTCAAGTTTTAGTTTTCAAGTTCTTATTGATATTTGGTAATGTGATTCGTTTTACACTTACATATGTTCCCAGATACCCAAACTGGGGCAGAAAAATTTCCTTTGTTTTCGTCTATTTTGGTTGAATTCAGGAGCCCGCCTGAAGAGCAGGGAATACATTTCAAGTTAGCAGTCAGGAGCCCGCCTGGAGAGCAAGGAATACATTTCAAGTCTAGCAATCAGGTACCCGCTTGGAGAACAGGGAGAAGCAGTTCAAGTTTAGCAGTCAGGAGCTCGCCCGGAGAGCAGGGAATACATTTCAGTCTTTACATTTTTCAAGTTTTGAAGTTGGGAGCCCGCCCATATAACAGAGGAATACATTGAAGTTTGAAGTCAGTAAAGCAGAGGGTTACAACAAAAATCCCCAGCAGAAATCAGAAGGAAGACCACAAGTCGAGCCAGAAGTAAAGAAACAACGGAGGAAGCACAAAGCAACAAGGCAACATCAGTCACAAGATCAAGTTTGGAAATAAATCTTTGTGAAGCATAGATTATAGCTTAGTCTAGCTTCTTCATTTTTTGTCATGGTGTAATAAGGAGGTCAATAGGCAGTATCAGCAGCAACAACAACAATAACAGTAAAACAGCAGCTTCATGGTAGTCCCAGCTACCGAAACTTTCTGAACTACATGTGACCTGATTCCTTTATAGCCAAGGATATGTAGGCAGCTCAGATACCAGGGCTCGATCACATTCTCATTCCTCTTAGCTTTTTTGTCTCCTCAATAAAAGGGTCGGGTCAAAAAACATGTCTAGTCGTTCTTTGTCTGAAAATACTTCGTATTTTCAGTCAAAGAGGGGCAGCTTGTAGACATGTGATTTTTGACCTTACCCAAGATTTTTATATTTTAGCATGTAAATATTTAATGTAGGCCTAATATAGCTATTTCAACTATTTTTGACTTCTTTACTTTATTTTTGTCATAAAAATGAAAGATTACAAAAATATTTTAGCTTATGTATCTTTCATAAATTTAAATAAAAATATACAAAAATAGTACCTTATTTTTTATCTTTACATAATCTTGAAAATACAAAAATATGTTGCATTCGAATCTAGGATTTAATTTTTGCATTTTTAAATCAGTTAGTAATTTATCTGCTTTACAAAATTGAAAAAATCACAAAAAATGTATTTTGCATTTTTATTGTTTAATTTCGAATTTTTGTAATTTTATTTTAATTTGGTATTTAATTAGGTGTGGTAATTATTATTCAGAGATAATTAAGTTAATTTGGTAGAATAATTTGGTTTAGGGGTTGTTCAATAAGTGTAATGTTTACCTAACTTTAGGAAGCTTCTACAATGGTAGGGTCTAGGAAATGTACTACTAAATTAAATAAAAGCACTAAGCTAGTGTACATAATTGAAAAATGGGAATGAGTAATGGAAATGACACTAACTTAATGCCCATTTAAGGGCTGAAAATCATGGTCAGAGGGGGAGAACATTAAAAGAGGGTAGAAGGCTAGGAAATTCGGAGAGGAAAAAAAAAGAAGGGGGCGGAGAGAGCGGTATACACTCGATATACACTCTGGATACACTGGATATACTGAGGCAGAGAGCTAAGAAAACTTGGAAGGGATTCTAAGAGAGATATAGGAAGAGAGATACATAGAAATAGACACAGAAAAAAATCAAAAACGATTGCAGAATTTCAGAAAAATACACTGTTTCATTGAGTCATTTGGTATTTTCTGAAGTTTTCTTCTAGTATGGAAGCAATTCCTGGTTAGCTGATAATAAAAAGGGTTTAAGCCGAGTCTGGTTTGGGGTCTGCTGATTCACTAAGACTAAAATTAGGGTCTGACTATCGTATCACATCCCATGGTTTCAAAATTAGTCTGCTGGTTCATTTTCTGGTGTTGAATAATACTGCTGCTGTTGGTTACTGCTGATACCTCATTTTTCTGCTTCCTTCTTTCATTTCCAGGTGCACACTTGAACTCAAATTGATGTAGCTTTGAGATGAACATGAAATGAAAGTACTCAGACATTTGTTTACTGGATGATGCATGTTTGGACGACTATACATCTGTAGTTAAGTAGATATTAATGATATGTAACTGTGTAGTGTAGTCTAATTGGATTTATATTCACATGAAACTCGGACTGCGTAATTTGTACCTAATTGGACTGTTTGGGACTGTTAATTTGTGGTTATCCAGTTGTAGCCTTAGTATAGCTTAGAACTTGCTTTAGTTTAACGATTTTGTTTTAAAAAAAAATCAGAAATAGTTTGGGTGTCGCAATTAATTTTGAGATCAACGTAAGATATCCACATTAATTTTAATTTCAAGCTGAAGAGACGTCTCAAACAACTTTGTATTGCAGTAGCTAAGATCAGTAGGTTAGTTACTCATATCAACATCTGCGTTTCATTAAGTAGTTTAGTTTAGCTGTATGATGATTAGATGTGAATAAAGTGTGAAGTTAGGCTATTAACCTGTTCGTGTTAGTGTAAGTAAAATCTCGTAATTAAGTTGCTTAGCCTGCTCATCTGAGGTTTATATTCATGACTATTTTTGTTAAAATTCAATTCACGTTTCCCAGTTTGTTTTGCCTTTAGTAATATCCAGAAGTTCACTAGTAGGTAAATAGATAAGAAAAATCTGAATTTTAGAATATAAATCCAATCCAGTCGGTTTAGACGTCTAGCTGTTTTGAATTTTATTGAGATGAGCATATGAGTATGTCAAGTGTTGATTTGAATAAATGTGAAATAGCTCCATCATTTGCAAGTTAATAAGCCTGAATGTCAAGGTTGGGCCTGAATGAAGTCTGTCCGAAGCCCAACTTGAGTTTTGACTGTGTCTTATTCTTACTGGGTTGAGCTTGAAGCCCAAGGGAATTACTGAAATTTTGAATAAAAGTCAAGGACGTAAGTATATTAGTTCTTGAACAATACTAATTAATTAGGGCTTTTTCTTTTATTATTAGAGACAAACTAAGTAGAAAATTGTAGTTTGCTTTAGGTTGGCCTTTAAATAATAAATGAGGCGAGCCCTGCTAAACAAAATGCATAAATTGTGGGGTCCTCTTAAATGTCTATAATAAAATACTTAGAATTCGAGATGGGCCGTTTAGCGAATTTCACAGCCCTCCCCAAAGATAATAACGCATTAGTCACTTTAGGTGCGCTTTTAATAATTTACCTTCTTAAACTCGGGTGTGCATTTCATGTGACCCAAATAAAATCCCAAAAACGTTGAATAAAATGTGTTCAGGATTGCGGGTGCATTTCATGTGATGCGATCCAAAGACACGTTTTAAACGACGTTCAACTTTCTCTAAAAACAATTGAATAAAAGCGGTTGAAAGCTAAAATTGGCACATAGGTTCAACATGTATTAAAATCAGATAAATAAGCTGAATATGATAGTTAAGCGACCATGCTAGAACCACAGAATCCGGGAATGCCTAACACCTTCTCTCGGGTTAACAGAATTCCTTACTCGGATTTCTGGTTCGCGGACTGTTAAACAGAGTCATATTTTCCTCGATTCGGGATTCAATCGGTGACTTGGGACACCATAAATCTCCCAAGTGGCGACTCTGAATTTCTTAAAATAAATCCCGTTTCGATTGCCCTTTAATTAGAAAAACTCCCTTTACATATACCCTTTTCCGGGGTGTAGGTGAAAAAGGAGGTGTGACAACAATAACATCCCGACAGTGAGATAACATTAAACAACAACATCCCGGCAAGGGAGACAATATCATAATCCTCTTTTTTTTTCACCTTTACTTCACAACTCAATTCACCATTTGAGCCAATGCTCTATAAGGTTCAATTGCCAATTATACTTCCACAAATCACTTTACAACTTGAGCCAACGCTCTTCAATGTCTGAATACAAATATCACTTCCACAAGCCTTGCTCAACAATAGAAATCATCACATAAAGCATGAACAATACAAACGGAGTCACATTAATCATAATATGAGACTCACGGGCATGCTTGACACCAACATATAGATACGTGTCACCATGCCTATACGTCGTACTCAACAACTAGCACATAGCAAATAGGACACAACTCGTAATCCCTCAAGATAAGGTTAGACCAAACACTTACCTCGATGCCACGAACACAATTCAAGCCTCAACTATCGCTTTACCTCTTGATTCCACCACCAATTCGCTTGTATCTAGCCACAAGTTACTTAACTATATCAATAAATGCTAAATGAATCCATTCTAATGCATGAAAATAGGTTTTCTAAAGTTTTTCCCAAAAAGTCAAAATCCGATGTTCGAACCAAAACCCGATTACTCATTCCCCCACGAACCCAAATATATAATTGTTTTGAAATCAGACCTCAAATCGAGGTCCAAATACCCAAAATTTGAAAAACCTAGGTTCTACCCAAAACACCCAATTTCCCCTATGAAAACCATTGATTTTGAGTTGAAATCATGTGAAAAGATGTTAAAGATTGAAGAAAACGAGATAGAAATGACTTACAATCGATTTTGGAGAAGAACTTTTCTTTGGAAAATCGCCCAAGAAAGTTTATGTTTTGGAAGAGTTTGAAAAATGAAAGATTTTCGGCTAAATAATGAATTTGCAGGTCGCAGATGTCGCAAGGGTTCACAATTGCGAACCCCTTCAAAACCTGCTAATCTCGCATTTGCGATAAATGTTCGTAATTGCGAACTCGCATTTGCGATGGGGTAGTCACATTTGCGAAATTGGGGATTTCTGGGGTTTTTCGCATTTGCGAGGAAATGCTCGCAATTGCGAGCAATGCTGGCCAGGGCATACTTCACAATTGCGAAGTGCCCCTCGCTATTCCCAAGCCTGATAGGCTCGCAATTGTGACACCTGGTCTTGCAATTGTGAGACCAGAGCCTGCAACACATACCAGCTGAAACCTGCAACTTTCTAAGTTCAATTCCACTCTGTGGCCTATCCAAAACTCACCCGAGCCCTCAGGGCTCCAAACCAAACATGCACACTAACCTAAAAACATCATATGTACTTGCTCGTGCAATCAAATTATCAAAATAACATCAACAACTATGAATTAAACTCCAAATTCATGAAATCATTCAAGAACACCAAATTTCTAATTTCTCAACTTTAAGTCCGTTTATACCAAACCAATACCGATCTTTACCAAATTTTACAGATTCAACCTAATTATTATTTTAAATTTGTACCGGGCTCCGGAACCAAAATACGGGCTCAATACCATCAATTTCAAACATATTTCATTTCCAAAAACTCATATATATTTCAGAAAATAATTTTCTTTAGAAATTCATTTCTCGGGCTTGGGACCTTGGAATTCGATTTTGGGCAAACGCCCAAGTCCCGCATTTTCCTACGGATCCTCCGGGACCGTCAAATCACGGGTCCAGGTCCATTTACCCAAAATGTTGACTAAATTCAACTTAAATTCATTTTAAAAGCAAAATTTATCATTTTCACAGATTTTTACATAATGGCTTTCCGGATATGCGCCCTGACTGCGCACACAAATAGAGGTAAGACAGAAAGAGGTTTTTAAGGCCTTGGAACATGGAATTCATTTCCAAAATCACAACAACATGGCCGGTCTAACCACCGCTTTATAGAACTTACCTTTGAGTTTCGGTGGCACATTCTTGTCACACAGGACTTCAGACGCTAACCTCCATTTCATCCACCCACCCGAATACGGTGCGTAACATCCCGTCTATATACACTACTAGAAATTCGGTAATTAACAACCATAAAAACCGGCCAACGTTGGTCGGTTTTGGCAAATTTTCGACCAAAACGCATCCAAACACGCTTGGTCGCTATTTTGGTGGCCGTTTTAGTATACCGACCAAGGTTGGTCGCAAAAAAAACCGACCAAAGTTGGTCGGTATTTTAATTATGTAATCAAAAGATTCACCATCTGGAAATCGAACCGGGGTGTTTACTGTGGCAGGAAACTATTCTACCACTAAACCATTGGTGCATTTTGTTTTAAGATTGTCTTATTTTTTATTTATACTCTTTAATTGTATTTTCACACGAAAATAACCGACCAAAGTTGGTCGGTTTATTAAAAAATAAAATTACCGATCAAAGTTGGTCGGTTTTTCTAATATTAATTTTTATTTATTTTAATTGCAAAAACCGACCAAAATTGGTCGGTTTCTTGAAAAATAAATTTTGCGGGATTCAAAAATAGTTTCCCGCATTTTTGCGCCAAAGAAAACCGACCAAAGTTAGTCGGTTTCGTAAAAAAAATTAAAATTAAAATATTTTGAAAAACCGACCAACTTTGGTCGATTTTTGGCCGGTTTTTTGACCGACCAAAGTTGATCGGTTTTTTGCCGAATTTCTAGCAGTGATATGCTAAAACTTTAGCGTGCTTATATCTTGCTCCGATTTAAAAATTTTGAGTTTGGATGAACTTATATTAGTGTAAGTGCTTCTTCCGCCACTGTACTGAAGTACCATGAAATCAAGTACTACGGTTTACTTCACTAATTAGCTTATATGTCACTAGGAGTCTAGGACTAGGAGTACTCCTTGGCTTTAGAATCGTTGTTTTTTTGCATAGGTAATCTTTTTGGGATTAGAACTCAACCAATTACGAGCCTTAATTTAAGGCAAAGGTAATGTAAATGAATATGTGATCTCATCTTATTAGAATTATGCAACAGTTATACACTGGAGGAGGGGTGAATAGTGTATCGATCAGTTAAAAATTTTCTTTCAGAATTTTTTTCCCTAGAACCTGGTTCTTACACAGGTTCTTGCAATTTCTATAACTGAAAAAGGCAAAAATAAAGAAGGCAGAAATTTTACGTGAAAAAACTCCTTGCTCAAGGGAGTAAAGACCATGATCCAACTTTGAGATTTTCTCACAAATTTTACTACAAACAACAAGCAGTTTGGTTACAAAACTCTTTTAACCTAAGAGTCTAAGTCTATTCACTCGACAGCCTATAAAAAAACTGATTGTAGCTACTCACTCCAAACTAGTTTCTTAGTCTGGAATAAAAGATTGTCACTCAAGAACTATTTCCAATAGCTCCTATTATTGGCAAAGAAAGATTACAACTCAAAACGCCTTTTACAAAATCAAAACAAAAAGAACTAAACTTGAATCAATCACTGAAACTGGGTTGTTCACTTTGTCTTACATTTTGTTCTCGAAGAGTTTGCTGCCGCTGCCAGACATAGACTCGTACTATATATATGAATACACAGTAGACGATTAGGAGTATAAGAGTGATCATCACATCAAGTTACACCAATACTCATAAATCTAGCAAATAAAGGAAGTACAAGATTTTCTTCGATCTTCCGATGAAGTAGAATTTACTTCCATAAGTACTTCTTTAAATCGCGTGGCTGCCAGGTCAAAGTAGTATAAATAGGCGATTGTCATGTGGGAAAGTGAATCCCATTTTTGCTAGGGCTCTGAGTTGTACAGGCCAGAACCACAAGTAGACCCAAGATCTGGACTTAGCAGGTGATATATTTGTTGATCATCAAAACTAACTTTTCAGCACATCTACAGCCTACGACATGATCGATGACTGTGCTAAGCGTTAGTAAAAGGAAATTAATTATCATCTTAATATCAAAGTCTAGAAGCTAATGGGATTCAAACATGTCATCCACTTAGAAATATTTGTTGCTCTGCAGATATTAAATATCTGATGTAAAGAAAGTTGAATGGGTGGGGTCGATCGTTTGGTAGAGTGTATTAGCAATGTTAGTATTAGTTATTCTGATATTAGTTATACACGCATTAGTTATACTGAGATTATTTCTTATCGACTATTTAGTATGGTGTATTAAAAATTACATACATTGCATAATTTTTTAGAAAATTATTAGTTTAAAAAAATACCCTCCAATTCTTTAGGAATAATTACATTAATTTGGTCTATACAGTTTATGCAATCCCTGATCCAAGACGATGTGTCCATGGTGCTATTGGCCTCACATAGAGAAAGATGAAGAATCCCATGATTGTAGAGAAAAGTACTTTAATTTCCAAAAACGGAATTACGGGGTTTTAGTTTTTCTTTATTAAATATGATATTTTAATAGAAGGGATGATTAATTAAAAGAATTTAATATTAGAAAATGAGGTGGAAAAAAAATAGGAAAGGCAAATTTATCAACCTTTATCTTATTTAGATTAATGAAAAACAGGTAAAAAGAAGAATTTTAATCAAGCATAAAATTAGAAGGGAGCAATTTTGTCTTTAACTAAGTTTATGCATGCATTAATAACATTGTTATTTGCTAATATAGTACAATGTTATCCAATATAGAAAATAAAAATGGTTCAGGTGCTTTCAACTTAGAAAACTAGACCTAAAAATGACAAAAAAGTTCTATTTATACTAAGCTAAAAATATCTGACAAAATTGCCCCTGCGGAGGTTGTGCGGCCGCACAATTACGTGTGCGGTCCGCATATTGAGACTTGGCTTGACAGGTTCCAGTTTTACGGCTGCACAATTTTGGGTTGCGACCGCACTCCTTCAACTTCTGCGGACCCACATTTATAAGTGCGGCCACAATCTTGCTTCCGCGTCCGCACTTCTTGACCTCGGGCTTTGGCATTGTGGGACTTCTGATTATGCGACCGCACAAAAATAGTGCGGTCCGCATTTCTACATGACCTTAAAATCCCATCTCTCTGATCTTTATCTTCTGCGGCCGCACCAGAATTGTGCGGTCCGCGCTTTGCAGAGCATTTCTTATCAGAGGCTTTCTTCATGATCTGCAGTCGCACTCTATATTATGCGATCCTCATTGTGCCATTTTAGCCTCATTTTGGTCCTTGTCCCAAATTACTCCTTCTTGAGTTAATTTTCAGCTCTTTAGCTCATATTCCAACGCTCCTGCAAGCAAACACATTTTATTAATTTTTGGGAATACCTTTAAGCAATTTTGGTCTAAAACAAAAGAAAAGAGCGCAAATAAGTAGTCAAAATCCCTACTTATCAACTCCCACAAACTTAAGCTTTTGCTTGTCCTCAATCAAATAAGGTAATTCACGTCTCCACAATAAAAGAGATATTTCAGTTGGCCTAAAGTGAATGAAACACACATCAATTGGGACCAACAATTACCCACAACACGTATGAATTATCAACAATGCAATGATTTGACTTTTTGAGTACAATAGTTCTAATGTGACACTAGAGCATCAAGAGTTGACTTTATTCATCAAGGATGCTCGCTCTATTATGTAGATCATTGTGGATCCCAAACTCATCCTCCTCTACTCTCCGTTAGCATATCTCACTTTTAGAATGTAACACTTCAAGGATTGTGAAAAGTTCGCTAATCTCTCTCAAAAGAATGTCACAAGTACGACTTTAAGTACCATATGCTTGCTCATCATGTTAATCACCGCTAATGTAAGCTCACTCAACTTAAAATCATGTAGGAATTTTTCGAGATATAATGAAGGCTTTTGGACTAAGGTAGGGCTTGTTGTAATACAATGGGTTCATCTTTTCTTAATCACTCCATTTTCTCTTTTTGGCTCAAACTTTGTCGACTCTGTAGGCACGAGATTTTTGCCATATATGAAATACTCCAACTAATTAAAGAAATGGATTTTCCCCAATTGTTTGCAATTTTATAGAATTTTTGTATGATTTTTTGCATTTTTGTGTGCATGTTTACTCTTATTTATATCATGAAAAATGCTAAAAATATCATGCATTGCATTTAGTTTGTGTTTGTTACATTTCTAAGGTTAATTAGTTAATTACTTGTTTTATTAAAAAAACACAAAATAGCTCATTTTGTATTTTTTTAGCTTTAATTTTATAGTGGTAGTCTTTCTCTTTTAATTTAGGATCAAGGGATTTTATAAATTTTAGGAAATTGGTTAGTTTTAAAATTTAGAGTAACTTAGGGTTTTAATTTAGGTTTTTGATTAAAGAAAAAGAAAAAAAAAGAAGGGAAAATAAAAGAATTGGATAAAAGGGGGAGGGTTTTGTTTTAATGTCATTGGGCCAAAACCCAAACGTTCTGCCCCAGATTGGCCCAAATACACCCCAAACCCGCCCCAAAACCTGCCTAAACCAAGTAATCTGGTCCCGCCCCACTAAAACCAAACGACGACGTTCCAGGCCCCCTTAAATCCTATCCGTTGATTCCATCTAATCGGACGGATGGGAACTATGCACAAATAAATATAAAACTGTCCGAAATCACTCCCCCCCCCACTTCGAAACCCCCCATTTCACTCTAATCTCTCTCAACCCCAAACCCTAGCCGCCCTAGGATTCTCTCCGCCGCTCCGCCATCAACCACCCACCGAGAATCGCCTCACGGTGATTCCGGCGCTCCAATCCACTCCAAAATAACACCCCAGAACCCCCGTCGCTTCCTCTTTCCAAATCATTAATCCATGTCCCTCGAATCATCACCAAACGACTTGAATTTTAGATCTAAAATCAATACCCAAAATCCTAAAGTCTCCAAATAACCCCAAACTCACCTCATATAATCACCAGGCTTCTCCAAACTCAAAACCCTTAATAATTTCCCCAAACAACCTCTGGAACTTGTCGAATCCCGAATTTAGGTTTGACCTAATTTCTGATTTTAGGATTTCTTTGAAGTTTTGCTTGTTTTGGTTTGGAAACTTGCCCAAACGGATTACTCTTAACCAGAGTAGTTGTTTGGGTCAGTCTCAACCCATCTTAAAGTCCCCTGAAGCCTGGCCAAGTTCATCGTCCCTTGTTCCGATTGGGTTATTTTAGCTATTGGCTCTGTCCGGTAAAACTAATACCCTTTCCTTGTTTTCCTTCTTCTTTCTTTTTCTTTTTTCTTGTTTTATTTTACTTCTGTTTCTGTTTTTGCTTCTTCCTGTTAGTGAATTTCTGATTATCTATTTATTTGCCATTTAAATGAAGAGTGTTAGTTAAAGGAAATTTTGGATATTAGGTTTTTCGTTCTTTTGCCTCTATTGACTCTACATATTTAGTCAAGTAGTGTTAGGGTCTGTTAACTAGTTTAATTTTCAAATTAACATGTTTATTGTAGTGGGCTAGCTTTCCCTCTATTATTATGATTCCCTGATCTAATAATATTAGTTTGTTCAATGGTTCCAGTCTTAGAAAATGGTTTATTATCGATTAATTTCAGAATTATAGTAGTAGTAGGTTTAAATATCTCTTTTCTGCCTCATTCTTGATTTCAGTTCATGCTAAGAGAGTCTAGGTTTGGCTAAAAGTTTTAGGTTTGGTGCCATTTGATCTTTATTTCCGTTTGTTTCTGGTTTGGTGTTGTTTGCCTTGGTTTGTATTGTCAGAAACCCTTAGGGAGGTTAATTGAACAATTTAAACTTAGGGGTTAAGTTGGAAAATGAAATAGGGACCTTTTCAAGCAATTTCTGTATTTAGAAGCTTCTAGAGAAGGGGGCAGCTGTCCCTATTTGGTTAGCACAAGTATACTGAGCCAATAAGGGACAACCAGCTGTCCCAGGCAGTTAGAATATGCTTTTTGCAGGCTGGGAATCATTCCCAATTCTGTTTTTTGAGCACATGGCCTTAGAGGCCTATAAAATAGTGCCTTTCCTTCACTAAAAAAACTTTGAACACTATTCTCTGCACCAAATTCTGGAAAAAAATATCAGAGAATTCAGACACTAAAATAGGAAAATTCTGCACTATTTTAAGTCTTTTCTTCTGATTTTCAGCAAAAAAAAAAAAAGATTAGAAGAAGCTCTTTGAAATTTCTGGGTTCTATCAAGGCTGAAACATGGTTTAGTGACAAAAGTTGTGTTGTTGATGCTGGATTTCTATTTCTGCTTTCATTCTTTCTGATTCCCTGGCTCATTTTATTTTATCTTTGTTGTATTCAGGTATTTCTTGGACTATGATGGCTACTGAAGTGTTGAAATGCTTTGATATGTATTTGTAACAAGAATCTCTATGATTGAAATATGGACTTTCAGTTTCTTTACATGTGTTTTCTTGAATTACTTATGCATCATGTAGTTCAATTTTATTTAGCTTATTAAGATTATTATATGATTTGTGGAGTTTAGGGAGAGTTCATATATTAGGATTACATTAGTCCACTTTTCATGAATCGTTCAGATTTTCGAATTAGTAGATGGTTTTGTAACTTCTTTCATATTTAAGACTGTTGGTTTGAATATCAGGTGTATTGTCTGGCTATTGGACACATATAAGTTTAGCTGTCCAATTTCAGTTTTGTCATAGCTTTCTTTGTTACATGTACCAATGAGCTCAAATGAGTAGTTTAACATCCATGCCTATGATATTATTGCCCGCAGCATGTTTTTAAAGTATATAATCTGGGGTTCATGTACCACGAAATGTTTAGGGAAAGTTTGCACCTGTTGGGGCCTCAATACTTGGAAATGAGCTCTTCATGCCTATTTTTTTTGCCTCCTTTTCGTTCCTTGGGCTCAATTCTGAGCCCCACTATATCCAGCAATTTCAATTCATTAGTTTTGTATTTGGTATAGTGAAAAGGGGTGTTCATGGGCCTGGTTCTTGGCCACTCGAAATGTAGTAATCATTCACCTTTGTCCCAGTGATGGCTTTGACGTCGAGCCCAACCTTTGCTTGTCATCTTTGCCAAACAGTCTTTAAATAGCATTGGGCCTATTGCTGGCCCAAAACTTTTGTTAAAATAATTTAGTACCTAGCAATTTATCCAATACTTGCTTTAAATTAGTAGTTTTAGATTGGACTTTAATTAGATTAAACCTTATCTCCCATAATTCTCTCTAGTTTAGTACAAGTTTTTATTATTATTATTGAGGTGTGCCATCTTAATTAAACCTCCCATGGCCCTCACACATATTGTAAAAGAGCTATTACGAATGAATATTCGTACAAAAGCCTTTAGGCACGTTTAAAATACAATTGTGGTTGTGTACACGTTCGCATAACATAATTACGGTTCTAAAAACTAAATCGGAGTATGTGTTCGCGCAACTTTGACCAAACTTCCTCGTAATAATAAAATTATATTCAATATAGTCCGAGGTGTGACATTCACAATTTGAATCACTTATGTCCCTCTTAAATGTTTTAAAAATAATATTCGTAGTTTGCATTAGTCATGTTTAATATACCATCGTGGTTGTGTACACGTTCGCGTGACATAATTACGATTCTGAAAATAAAATTGGAGTATGCGTTCATGCAACTTCGGCTAAACTTTCTTAATAATAATAAAGCGTTATTAATTGTGGACACGTTTGCGTGACATGATTTTGACATGCCAAACAAATGGGTACACGTACACGTGACCTGTTTCAAGATTATTCCTTAATTAAAAAAGGCAAGTGCACATAGGTTCTAAAATCAGTAATTAAACAATTTTAATGAGCCAAGTATGATCAAAGAGACCGTGCTAGAACCACGGAACTCGGGGGTGCCTAACACCTTCTCCCGATTTAACAGAATTCCTTACTCGGATTTTTGTGTTTCGCAGACATTAAGACAGAGTCAAATCTCCTCGATTCGGGATACAAAACCGGTGACTTGGGACACCGTTAACTATACCAAGTGGCGACTCTGATCTTAAATAATAATCTTGTTTCCATTGTCACTTCAATTGGAAAAAACTCTCTTATACTCCTTCTCAGAGGTGTGAAAAAAGAGGTGTGACAGAATTTTTGAGTCAATTTCTTTTTCCTCGGGGGAACTAGAGGGACATAATGTCACACTTTCTTGGTCATGATATTCATTTTCTCCTTCTCTACTTATTCCATGCTCTTTCATTCTTGTTTTTCTTTGAATCCCTTCAGTTCTTCACTTTATTCTCTTTCTTTTTGGCACTTTCCTTTTTGTTCTTTCGTTATTTTCTTTGCTTTTCCTTTTCTTTATTTCTTTCTCTTCTTTGCCAATTGTTTCTCAAGAATGCTAAGGAAATTTCGGGTGCCAAGAGAGGGTCATTACAAAATGGATAAAGGTTGGTTAGTGAAAGAAAAAGAGCTTAGGATCAAATGGGTTGACTAGGGATATCACATTGGTAAGCTATGGAAGATTTCAAATTGGAATCAAGGAGAGCCTATAATCATTTCTCAAGCCAAGCTACACTTAGAATTTCACCTAGAAAAATATTCGGTGTAAGTTCTAGACTATTAGCACATGTATTTGGACTTGCAATCCAATATCTCACCTCCCATGCTGCTGGATTGCTAAAGAGAATGGAGTCGAGGGACCATAACAACCCTAGTTAAGATTGAGAATCACAAATGACTTGACTGAATTACTCGATGACTGTTTTAGTCAACACAAGAGTCAAAAGGTCACAACTAGAGCTATTTTTTGCCAACAACTTGTTTTTAACTGTAAGGCCGTAGGTAAATGTTTTGGTATTGAGTGAAATATGCTTGAGACTCTTTTATTCATTACTACTATTTTTGCCTAAGCATAAAAGAAAACGGACTCAATCCCTTAAGAAGGTTGTCACGCCATCCATCGTTGGGAAGAGCCACCCGGTTCAGACAAAAATCACCTTTGGAAAGAACTATGACATTAAGAAAACCAATGGCCTATTGCTCACTTAAGCATAACAAGAAGCTACCAAATCAAAAAGAAGCTACTAAAGTAAATAAGAAGTTATACTATTAATAAAAACAACTAAAGAATCTCTGAAATAAACTACGAAAAGTAAGGCAAATGAATATATAAACCGAAGGGAAATGATATATACATCAAATGAAAGGGAAGAATATATACATAACCAAATAGAAAATAAAGATGAAATAAAATAGTATTATAGTTATTACAGGCCAACGTCAATGTCAAATCAATCAAAATAGACCACCCCCCAAATAAAAATAAGCATTGTCCCCAATGCTTAACAAAAATAAGAACAAGGAAGGGTAGAGAGTTGAGAGAAATCCCTGTGGTCTCAGTCTACATGGCATACAAAGCACCCTCGGTCTCCTCTAACTGTGTCTCATCATCACCTAGATGAGGAACAACAGGGTTGCTGAGCATCTGAAGTATCTCCTCAGCAGTGTGGGCAATAAGGTCCGGCTCCTCAAACTGGCCGGGTGTTGCCTTTGATGCCTCGGGTACTGCTGGGGCTGCTTGTGGTGTCTCCATAAGAAGGTCAATAGGGATATCTCCAACTGATACAAGCTTGGCTACCTGTTTTCTCAATATGTCCACTAACTTCTTTGATGCCTGAAATTCCCTCATCTTCTTAACCTGTTTGCCCAGATCCTCAATAGCTTTCTCGTGTGACACCACTATAGCCATGATAGTCTTCTGGTCATCATCATCTAGAATCTTCTTCAATGTTTCCTTCACTGACAAAGGTACCTATGGTACTACTAGGGCAGAAGATTGTGCTGCAATAGCACTGGATATGTCAGACAGCTTTGAAGTAGCTGCTTGCATCGAGTTGTTGAGACTCTCCAATGTTTGGGAGAATCGCAGTGCAGTCTGAGGATAAGTGGATGAGGATGGCATTGATAATGAAGCTGATGGTCTAGAAAATGAAGTTGGTGGTATGTCTATTGTCCCGATAGAAGGGCTAGCTGCTGTGGAAGGCATGGAATCTGTGGAAGGCTCAGCAACTGAATCAGTAACTACTACCGTTGGCTCCTCAAACTGGTCAGCGGAGGTAGTTGCCTTACCTTTGAACTTCGAGTTGTCAGCAACCTGTAGGTGGTACAATGAGAAAGGCTTCTTGGCCTTTACTTTTGTATGATACTGTCTCGGCTCCACCTTTTGATCATTGAAATACTTTGTGAGGAAGTTTGGGTACGAGTATGATGTTTTATCTTTTTGGACAACTAATATTATGTTGGTGGACATGATGTCACCCACATTGATCGGGCACCGATCCATAATCGAAGCCACCATGACTGCTCGGGGAAGTGGGAGGTTGTTCTCATTTAAGCGCGGATTAATGCGGCTGCACACGAAGGTCTTCCACCCTTTGGCTTCAAAATTTAGGGTGGCCAGGACTATGGGAACCCCTACCGTGAGCCATGGGGGTGGTGGTCCTCGAGCAGCCAAAATCTCAGTTAGCCATGGGCGAGCTGCATCACCCATAGCAAGCTTTTCCAAATACTAGACCACCTCGACTTCTTCAAAGCCCACATAAGTGTTCAGAGCACATGAGTCGAATCTGACTTTCAGGTTTCTCACTTTTGTTATCTTGGTACCCTTCTTAATGTGAGCCACATTGGTATAAAATTCTTTAACGAAGTGCTCATTTGCATCGACGACACTGTGGCTGAACCATTTCCATACATTTTGCTCCTGGAACTGTCTAAGGACATTTGGGTTGTGAATGTCCATATCCTTCATTAATAACTGTCGCTCAAGTGTGAGAGATCTCTAGGCCCACCACTCTCTTAATCTGGTAAAGGAAGTCAGGCTCACAAATCAATTCTCCCATAACTCCTTCTTCTTAGACCTCTCTAGACCTCCCACTGTAGTGTCGCCCCCTCTACCATCATCTGGGACATCATCATCATCATCATCTACATTGATTGGTGCAGCCGGGGCATGTGAGGAAGAGGGCTCAGAATCTTGGCTACCATCTTCCGAACCCTCAGAAGGACTAGCAGCGGAAGAGGATTCATCTCTCAAGTGGAATCTTCCCGGGACTTGCTCGTGTTGAGATTAGGCATCAGGCAGTGCTTGCACAGAGTTACTCTCAGAAGCTTCCCTAGGAGGGAAATACTCACTGGAATAAGAGGGTTCAGGAACTCTTTTGGTGGTTGCTTTCTTGCTTATGGCTCTCTGTATGGCAAGTGGTAGGTTAATTTTGCCTCGACCTCGGTCTCGGGATGATTCTTCCCTTCCTTTTGATGTATCACCTCTACCACGTGATCTAACCATTGTCTACAATACATAATGATAGGAATCATTTAGAATTGGAGGTCATAGATGCATGTATGACAATTGCAGGAAATCAGACTCATAAGAGGCAGTGCGGACAGCAAAAAAGTGAGTGCGGTCGCAGACAGCCGAGTGCGGACCGCACAATTTCATAATGCGGCCGAACAACTTCATAATGCGGCCGCACAACCAAAAGTGCGAACCGCACAATTTGAGTGCGGCTATACAACCCCAGGTTCAGACTACTGGGTTCTCTGATCTTTTAACATTGTTGTCGCACACACTTTTGTGCGGACTACAATATTTTGAGTGCGGTCTGCACTTGTCATTCATACTTTTGCCCTAACTCTAAGACATGTGGATCGCACAAAAATGTGTGCGGCCGCACAATTTGAATTTATGTGGCACTACTTTACGTTTCATGCAATTTTTCACAAATTAGATATGGTCTGCACAAATTGACAAGATTAGTGGTCTACCCAGTCCCTAATGAACATATATGAAGCTACCCACATGATTTTGAAGCACATATTAAGCACATTTGACATTTTTAGGCCTAAAAATAACTAAACTAATCACAAAAAACAAAAACAAAAAATTAAGAAAAATGAACAAAAAACTAACATGGATTGAACATACCAGTAGTGAATGATGCAAGTGAGAATCTAAATTGATGAATTAAGTGTGATTTGTGAACTATTTTTGGGATGCATAGTGTTTTCTAGGGCTTGGGAGTTCAAAGAGCGTAAAGTATGAATAGTGGTGAAAGCCCTATTTATACTTTGACCAAGTCGGTCTAGAGATTACTGATAATTGGCTAGATTCATGTAATTTGGCGACTGTTTATGCCCCAGCTTGACTATGTTTCACTATTATAGGATAGTTAAATGATGATAAATTGGCTCTAATTGTGAAGTTCATGTTTTGCAGGAGCGAGTTGCCTGTATGAGGAATTAGAACTATGTTTGGAGCTAAATTGAAGCAAGGGAAGCCCTTCGGAGCTGAGTATGTTGAAAGAAGAGAGAAAGAAGGGCTGAAATAATGACCCAGACTAGTGTGCCCACTAGCGCGTCCACTAGCACGATCGCGCTAGCCTAGGAGTTCGAGGCAGAATGTTATGCCATATGCGGGGTCAGTAGCGCGCCCATTAGCGCAACTGCGCTAGTCCAATTCGAAAAAATAGAATTCAGGGGTAAAAATTGAAGTTCGGGGGTAATTCCACTTAACCTATAAAAGGTCCAGCTCGTCCAAAGGAAGATTATCAAGGTTTTTATAGCTTAGTTGAAGGCAAGGAGAAGCAAGAGGCAAGAAGGATAATTCAACATCGAGTTATTCCTTTCTTCCTTTTGTATTTTACCATTTGTGATAAATTTGGCTTTTGTTATGATGAACACTAGTATGAGTAGCTAAATATTTAGTCTAAGGTTTTGATGGAACCTATTGAAGAATGAACTTCTTGTTATGTTAATATAGTTTGCCCGGTTTAATCTCTATTTATTCAACTACGTTCTTGTTGTAGTTATTTGATAGGATCCTCAATTAGTTGTGCCTATTTAGTATGTATTACTCGGGAGAGAGTGCATATTTAGGTAATTGATGAACAACACCACTCCCAGAGTATATGAGGGGTCAATAATCGAGGATTTAAAGGCGGGATTAGGGATAACGAAGCCTTGGGTGCGATCTAAAGTGAGCTGTATTAAAAGCCAGCTAGCATAACTTGGGAGAGTGCGTCTAGTAAATTGTCGTGATTACTCGGAAGAGATTACGGTAATAAGAGTGCTCATGATTGATAGAAACGATTAGGCAAATTTATGTGACACATAACAGGAAGGGATTCCATCAATAGGGGAAATCACAACCTCAGATCCTTCTCTTAATTGTTTAAAACTTAATCATAGTTAATCTTTTGTTACTTAATTACAGTCAGTTATAGTTAGTAGTAATATCCTCAATTGTTATTCAAAACATTTGGAAAGTTGATTCCGTAGAATTTAGTGAGTCTAACAAGAGTAATTGATAGTCTAATTCCTTGTGGGTTCGACTTTGGGCTAAATACTCAGATTATATTTGCAATGTCCGATTGTCCTTTTTTATAAGGCATAGTTGGGCATGATCAAATTTTGGTGCTGTTGCTAGGGAATTAACGGTGTTATCAATTACAATTGAAAGAAGTACAAAAATTCTTAGTGTCGTCAGTTTTCTCTATATCCATTATATATATTGAAATGTTAACGTTTGTTGACTTGGTTGTATAGGTGCATGCCTAGAAACGCATCGAGAACTGGTGAAATATTTGAAGCATTATTAGATCCTGAGAAAGTTTTCAAGGCCTAATCGGGCTAACCGGAAAAGCAAACAACAACAAACAACTAAAAATTCAAACCAGACATGGGGGATCACGTAGTAGACCCAGCTGCACCATTAGCGCCAATGGAACCTCTTGTGCCAGAGACTGCTCTATATGACTGGGCACAACCCACAACAGAGAACTTGAACACAACGATTTTAGTCCCCCAGATACAGGCCGAAAGTTTCAAATCACGAACAACATGCTGCACTTGTTGCAAAACAAGGGACTATTTTCGGGGTCACAAATCGAAGATCCTCAATAGCACTTGAAGAATTTCCTGTCAATCTGCAAAACTCAAAGGCAGCCCAACGTAACTCAGGAAGCAATAAAGTTGTTGTTGTTTCCATTCTCAATGACATGAGTGGCCCAGACTTGGCTAAACTCGCTCCCCATTAATTCCATAATGACTTGGGAGGAGTTAGTCAAGCAATTTGTGAACAATTTTCATCCACCCAACAAGACTGCTCAACAAATTGATGAAATTTTGAGTTTCAAACGGAGACCAATGGAGACACTGCAAGAAACATGGGAACGATTCAAAGGGATGTTGGTTATATGTACGCACCACGGTATTCCAAATCAGATGTTGGGGCAGCTGTTTTACATGGGTTTGGCAGATGGCGTGAATGGCAATGTTGAAGCTTCAGCTGGTGGAGCATATTTTAGCAAAACATGGAGAGAAAGACAGAGTCTGCTTGACAAGATGGCACAGAATTTGGGGTGGACAAACAGGAATGCACCTATCACTCCAGTGGTTCACTCAGTGCCCTTAGATCCATCCAAAACTCTTGCTGAAAACATGGCCA
Organism: Nicotiana sylvestris; assembly: GCF_000393655.2. Taxonomy (NCBI): domain Eukaryota; kingdom Viridiplantae; phylum Streptophyta; class Magnoliopsida; order Solanales; family Solanaceae; genus Nicotiana; species Nicotiana sylvestris. Next base: position 78,227,751 of record NC_091067.1, read on the forward strand.
CATTAATGACACAGATGAGTATACTCACCAAAAAGGTGGAAGAGTTAGGGCAAAAGCAGCAGGTACACATTGTAGACAGTACCAATGGGGGCTTATGCACATCTTGCATTAGTCAGCCAATTGGTAACTAGTGGAATACAGAAAGTGATCATCATCACTACCCTGAGCACATGAATTATGTGTCTAATTATGGAGGCCAGAGATAGGGTGGTCAAAATTGGGGCCAACAAAATCAGTTATACAGGCCAGTCTAGCCATAACTCAATAATGAAAACATGGGAGGTATGAGACCTCACAATAATATGGAGCCTTACCAAAGGCCATGGGGATATAATAATCAAAATCAGCAGTAGGGTTATCATCCTCCTCAGCAGCAGCATGGTGGAAGACAGTAAGATGGGTTTGCTAGACTCGAGGCAATGATGCAGCAGGTTATCGGGTCAGATGCAAAAATGAGTGAAAGAGTAGATGCACATGAGTCAGCCATTAAGAATATTAAATTGCAAATGACCCATATTTCGATGTCCTTGAATAATTGTCCTCTTGGGACATTGCCTGCAGACACGTAGGTAAATCCAAAAGATTAAGGCCAGAAGCAGCTGATGGCAGTGAGTCTACGTAATGGTAGAGACTTAGACTTGGAGCAAGACAGGGTTCGAGAAAGCAGATAAGCTGAGACACTTGTACCAGTGCCCATTGAGCTAGATGAGCCAACGAAACTGACAGAGGTGATAGTACAGCCTGCCCAGGAAGAACATAACACCCAAGTTGAGGCTGAGAAAGAAGCTAAGACAAAATAGGAATCGGTAGTTGAGGTGGTAGTTGACAAAGAAAATACTCATTGGGAAGAAGATACCCCCTACACCATTCCCACAGAGGCTATCCAAGTACCAAAAAGAGGAATAATACAAGAAATTCTTGGAGATACTAAAACAAATCCAGGTAAATATTCCATTGATTGATGCGTTGAAGGAGATGCCTGGTTATGCAAAAATGATGAAGGACTTGATGTCCCGAAAATTCGATTTCCAAGACTTGGCCACAGTGACTCTTACTCAGACCTGCAATGCGGTGGTGACTAGACCAATTGCTGAGAAGCTATCTGACCCAGGGAGTTTCACGATTCTATGCACTATTGGTAACTTTGCTTTCACCAAAGCACTTTGTGATTTGGGAGCTAGCATAAATCTTATGCCCCCGACGATTTATAAGAGGTTGGGGATTGGAAGAGCCAGACCCACTTCTATATTGTTGCAGCTGGCTAACAAGACCGTAAAAAGACACTCTGGTATCTTGGATGATGTGTTGATTCAGGTAGGGAAATTTGTGTTCCCTGCAGATTTTGTGATTCTAGATTGCAAGGTGGATGAAGAAATTCCCATAATTTTAGGAAGGCTGTTCTTGGCCACTTGGAGAGATCTCATTGATTGTGAGACTGGGGAGATCAAGATGAGGTTGAATGATGAGGAGATAACATTCAATGTGGAGAAATCTATGAGGCGGCTAAGTGAATTCGCCAATTGTTCTCTTATTGATGTTATGGATGTGATCGTAGAAGCTGATGATGAGACGCTAACTATTGAGGACCCTCTTGCTGCATGTCTAGTAAATTTAGATGAGGTGAATGGGGAAGAACTGGCAGAATGGGTGTTGGCTTTATAGGGCAGAGGGTTTTGGGATAGAACTCTTGAATTCAAGCCCTTGCACTTGGAAAGCAGAGAAACTCCTGTGAGCACGTGATTTTTGCCCTATGAGAACTATTCCCAAAAAATTCAAATAAATGGTTTCGTGTTGTTTGTGGTTTATTTATATTTTTGTCTGCGCATGTTTATTTCTACTTTAATTAAGAAAATACAAAATATGTGTTGCATGTGCATTTAGGATTTAATTTTACAATTTGGGAATTAATTGAACAAACAAGTTTGTGTTACAAAATGGAAAAATCGCAAAAAATATGTACTTTGCATTTAATGTCCGAATTGTGTGATTTTATCCTTATTTGTTGTTTAATCTTGTGTGATAGATTATTAAAAGTTAATGTTTTAGTTAATTGTCAATTTTATAATTTAATTAGGATTTTTAGTTGGTAATTAGGAATTAAAAAGAAAATAGAAGATAAAGAAGAAACAAGAGAAGAAAATCGGACTGGGCCAATTTTAAAAGATAGTCCAGGCCCAGTCCAAATACCCTCTTGCCCGGTCCAACCCAGCCAGCCTTGGGGGCGGATGGAACAACGCCGTTAAGGCATGAAAAATCTAGGCCGTTGATCTCACTTGATCGAACGGTCCAGTCAATCTCCAGATATATCCAAACGACGTCGTATATAGCCAATAGATCCAGACCATTCATTTCATTTGATCCAACGCCTCAGAACAACCCCCACAACCCAACCCACTTGCCCCCGGATCGACCCCGCCCCAGTACTACTCCAAACGACATTGTTTTCTTTAAATGAATTGATCCAGGCCATTGATCATGCTTGATCCAACGGCCAGGATTAAACCACCCCCTCCGTATATAAATCCAACCTCTCACCTCAGACCCTCCCTAAGCCACACCCCTGTTCATCGTCTCTCTCAGAGACGACCCCCCCCCCCAAATCCTAGCCGCCCTGAATCACCTTCGCCGAAAGCCGGCGGCAACAACGCCGATGGCCACGAAACTAACACCCCTAGAGCACCTAACCACCCTCTCCACGAATCCCTTACCCGTTTTGCTCGAATCAGCCTGTAGCTTCTCGAATCTTCAATCGAAGATTCAAGCAAAACTTGAAGCTACCCCACCCAGTCCCAAACTCACACTAAGGCACCCCCTGACCACCCTCGTTACGGATCTGTTAACCGTTTGCCTCGAATCAACCTCCGGTTTCTCGAATCTTCAATCGAAGATTCGAGCAGAACCTAGATCTACCCCAACCAGTCCCAAACTCATACCGGACATCTCCCTGACCTCCCTTGTCACCAAACCACCGTTGGTTTGGTTCGAATCAGACCAGAACCACTCGAACCCCAAATCAAACCCCCAAGAACCCTAGAAAGCCAGAGGTTGAAATACGTCCCAACTAAAGGATGATTTGGGGTCTAAAGGTCCGTTTGAGCTCAAACAGTTCGAGTTTGAGTTCTAATTAGGGTCGTCCAGGTCCCGAGTTCTTGAGGTATTTTCCCTTTCTTGTTTGTTCCATTTTTGTGTTTGTTTATTCTGTTTACTTTAGTGTAGCTTTATTGACTTTTCATTTCTTTTGTCGATTGATTCTGTTCGTCTTCAATGACCCTTTATTTGGTCGAACTTTTTCTGGTCATGGTCAATGAATGTGATAAAACTATATAATCGATTTGAATGAGTGTCGTCGATTAGTTATGTTTTATTATGAATCCCTGTTTCTATCAATACGATTCAAATCACCTGTGTGCCTGTTCGATTCTTATTTGCTATTGACTGTATGTGTTGTAATTCATGTAGTCGATTGAATAAGTGTCGTCGATTAGTTTTACATGCTTCAATTCTGATTAAATAACCTGATAATAATGTGATTCGTACTGCTTCAATTCTGATTGAATCATTGTTTGAATTTGATTGTGAATAGTTGTAGTACTTTAGTGAGCAGTTAAAAATCATTTATTAGGTTTGTAACTTAGAAAACAGATCGATGAAGCTTAGGGCATGGCAGTAATACACAGGGGTTAAGGGGGTATTTTGGGGTTTTAAAGGTTTGAAATGGGTTTAAGTTGAATGGTCTGACAGTAGGGTACTAAAGTGCCATTAAACTAATGAATTGTTTAGTATTAGTGGGGAACAAAACATAAAAGCATGGGGGGATTAATTTAATATTATAAGTTGCCCATACCTTTGGGCACAAGACACTTGATAATGGGCTGTAAAGGAATATCATGGGCAGAAAATCTGATAAGGTAGAGGGGGCAGGCCTGTTTTGGGGTTATAAATGGGGAGTTTTACACAGGTTTTGGGGTTTTTTTTTAGACAGTAGAGGGGTTGGAGTTCTTAAAATCAGTTTAAAGAGAGAATTAGAAGAACTAAAAAGAAAAGAAAAAGAGTCTTTTAGTGAGTACTGATAAAGAGTTGAGGTTCAGTGTTAAACGATAAACTTCAAGGGTCAGTATTTGAGTGATTTTACTGTTTCATTGGTTACTATTGTATTGGTTGGTTTGGTCTTTCCAAAGCTGCCTCACTCGCTGGTGTTGTTGTTTCATTGGTCACTGCTGGAATTTATTTTACGAGTTTTTTTTGATCTGTTACTGGGCTGTTGCCAATTGCTGTTGTAGCTGCTGGTTATTTGTTGTTGCACTGCTGTTGCAACTGCTGTTTGTTACTGCTGCTGCTGATCCTCTTCTTACTCTTCTTGTATTGTCAATCCCAGGTACATATTTCGAGCCTATGTCGAATGTAGCTCCATCTGTTGGAAACATGAAATGAAACTGAAGTTGAATATCTGTCGTAGTTCTATTTTGATAATTTTGTTATATTAGGTAGTTCTCTGTATAGTGATTGAATGCCTGTTGTAATAAAAATAGGGCTATTTTGAATGGTGAATCTAGGATGGTTAGCTTAAGGATTGTTAAAGTAGTTAGAGAAGTGTGTTGAATCCGGAGTTAGCAGTTTATTTTGGTCTAGCTATTGTTATCAATGTAGTGCAACTTGGATCTGTATGAGGAATAGTTTTGCAATTAGATATTGAGTTAATAATCAACAGACGCCAGGGCGATAAGCAATTTTAATAGCCTTCAGTAATCCATTTCTAAATTCATGATTCCTTTAAGCATTGAGTGTTGGTTTAATATTGTTAGTTTGAGTTAGTAATTACTGTTGCTCAAATCCAATCATGCCTCCCGTCGGATTTCCCTTTATAGTGATAATTAGGAACTCATTAATAGATAACCAAGTGAGGTAATCTTGATGATCATCGAGTGCATGTTGAATAACTTGTAGCATCTCAGTGTATGTGTATTTAACTCGAGTTAAAACTGGGTCTGATTTAACAATTAAAGGCTTAACAGTCCACTAAACGGACAGTTTGGGCTTCGGTGTCCATCTGAGACAGCCCAGATTTCATACCCGTAGCAATTTGTCAAGGCAGGTTGGCCATTTCGTTCCTGGGCAGACCCTGAGGCCCCAAAACCGTTGAGAGTTTGACTTTGTTGGAAGTCATAGGTTCAAAAGTAATAGATCCTAAATAATGCTAATTGATTAGGATTTTTCTTTATTCTTAGAGACCAATAAATAGAAAATCATAGTCGCTTTAGGATACCCTTGAAAAAAAGGAGATGAGCCTCGCCAAATAAAAAATGCGAATGGCGGGGCCCTCAATAAATGGGTGAAATAAAATATTTAGAATTTGGGACGGGCCGTTTAGTGAATTTTACGGCCTTCCCCAAAATAAATAATAATGCGTTAGTCTCTTTAGGCGTGTACTTTAATAACTCTACCTTCTTAAACTCGGGTGCACATTTATGTGACCCAAATCTACTAAACGGACGTAAAATCACGGGTACATTGATTGTGACGTGGTTCGAGATGCATTTCCATGACGTTGCAATTTTTTCTTTTTAAAAAAAATGATGAATGAGACGAGCCTCGACAAACAAAATACATAAGTTGCGGGGCCCTCTATACATGTTGATAAAATTACTTAGACTTCGGGATGGGCCGTTTAGCAAAATATCACGGCCCTACCCAAAAAAATAATGATACGCTAGTCGCTTTAGGCGCGCCTTTAATAATTTACTTTCTTAAACTCGGGTGCACATTTATGTGACCCAAATCTAAATCTCAACAGAGTTGAAATGTGTCAATAACCACGGGTGCATTGATGTGACGTGGTTCGAGGTGTATTTTCACGACGTTGCAATTCTCGTTAAAAATGATAATAAAAAAGCGGTTAAAAGTTAAAAAATTGCACATAGGTTCATAATTGTATAAAATCAGATAATTAAGCCGAATATGACAGTTGAGCGACCGTGCTAGAACCACGGAACTCGGGAATGCCTAACACCTTCTCCCGGGTTAACAGAATTCCTTACTTGGATTTCTGGTTCGCGGACTGTAATACAGATTCAATCTTTTCCTCGATTCGGGATTCAACTGGTGACTTGGGACACCATAAATCTCCTAAGTGGCGACTCTGAATTAAATAAATCCCGTTTCTATTGTCCCTTAATTGGAAAAACTCCCTCTGCGCCCCTTTGCGGTGGCGCGGGTAAAAAGGAGGTGTGACAGCTCTGGCGACTTTACTGGGGACTGAACCCAGAATCTCTGGTTCAGGGTTCAGAATTCGAGCTTAGATAAATTGTTATATTTGGCTTTATCTGATTTTGTTACATGTTTGGGCCTAATGTGCTAAATGCTGCTTTTACCGCTTTGATATTATCTGAACTGTATATAAACTGTGCCGAAACCCTTCTCTTCTTACCTCTGGGAATGAGCTTGCTGGTCGAGACTCCTTATTCTGTTAGTGTCATACCTTGAAATAAGAAAGAGGCCGGACAAGTTATAAAGCCGGACGATCCCGCGGTTCCCCGGTATGTAGCCCCCTCCTCGACTCGAGTTGTCCGCTCGGGTACACAGTCTAGAACAAATACCCAGGTTACGAACCTAGAATAACTCAGCTTCATGCCGGATCCCTAGTAGGAACGTTTGTTTGCATCATGTGCATTTGACTTTGGAGGCTCAACACAGGGGTTGGGTCTGTCTAGGACAGGTGTACCAAAACGACAAAAGACCATCCTGATGCATCCAACTTGCTACCTGTGCATTTGTTTGCTTCGGACTTGCATGTTGACCGGCTTTTGAATACTTTGAGGAAAGAGAGATAGAGGTAGTTAATCGCCTGTTTTGAAAAAATCAATGTCCAAATAGCGTCGAAACTCTGTCGAATTTTTGAGAAAAAATGAACAAAAAAAAAGAGAAAAAGGGGTTTGGTTTATGAGAAATGGTTTTATTTGCCATTGAAAAGAGTATTGTTTTCAAAAGAAGTTTGTTTTATCTACCCGAACTACGCCGATTTGATTCTCACAAGGTGCGGAATACGTAGGCAACCCTCATCGGGTCCAACCTCCCTTTTTGCAAAATAGCCAAAAAATGTCAAATTTTAATTGTTAACATAAATAAGTCGGGTGATGCCGTTTTTGGCAAGAATAGCCGAATGTTCCCGAAAGGGACGCCGGAAGGCGGACTTTGCATAAACGGCCACTTTTAGTCATTTTTGGATTTTTGACCGGTTGACTCATCCAGCTTTAAAATCTTCATTCCCGAAGTGCTGAAAAGCCGTGTGCGGAATCAGATCTTCCTTTTAATCTGTGAAAAATTAAAAAATAGTCAATTTGTTGAGTCAAATAAATTTTACCTCTTAATCACCTTAATAAATGTGCAGGATGAGTATGATGCAAAATGAACCTTTTTCAATAATGACTAAAATCCCTTTCAAGTTGCGGCTATGGTGGGATGATTTAGGTGGTGAAGGGCAAGATGAGGTCAAGAAATATTCAAAAGGTCTTACGGGTTTATTGGAAATCCTGCCTCGGGGGGATATCATAAGAACTTTGGTCACCTGCTGGGACCCGGCACACAATGTCTACCACTTTTCCGATTTTGAACTCACTCCGACTTTGGCGGAAATAGCCGGGTACATCGGAAATGCAGAAATTCCGTTGAGGCAAAAATACCTGGTTGCTCCAAGAGTTGTCACTGTGCATCGATTTTTAGATTCGTTAAAGATACCCATGACGGTCCATAACCCAGATTTAGCCGCAGGTTTTTGTAATCCGCGCTTCATATACGACAGATACGGTCATGTCGGAGGATTCAACAACCCAGGTAACAAGTTATGCAGCAAGAGTAACCGTCAGAAGTGGGACGAGCATAGACGAGTGGCTTTTATGATAACCTTTTTGGGCCTTTTGGTATTTCCAAGGAAAGACGGAAACATTGATCTGAAAATAGACGGGGTCGTCAGTACTTTGCTCATTCAAGACGAAAGCACTCTTGCGCCTATGATAGTATCTAATATCCTCCGAGCTCTCACAGCCTGCAAAGCTAGAGGGAACTTCTTCGAGGGGTGTAACTTGTTGCTACAAATATGGATGACTGAGCACCTCTGCCACCGTTCCCAGCTCTTGAGTTATGGTTCCTCGAAGAAAACTTGCATAGAAGAGTTCTACACAAGAATCAAGGGGGTCAGTCTACCCGAAGGAGTTACGGCGTGGACATCATTCTTTCGAACCCTCACCGCCAGCCAAATATAGTGGACACTAGGATGGTTGCCCGTTGACGAGGTCATCCATATGCCGGCAGCTAGGACCCACTTTCTATTGATGGGGATCAAGAGCATTCAGGCTTACGCGCCATATCGGGTTTTGAGACAACTCGGGAGATGCCAAACAGTACCACAGGAGGAAGATCTTAGTGCTCAAGTAATTGAGATTAGCCTTGACAGATAGTTCCCTGAAGCAAGAGTCCGTCAGATCTGGAGTGAATGCCAATATCTAAGAGCAGATACTTGCGTGCGGGATCAGGCCAAAGGCAAAGTGGCGCCAGGATACCTTGCTTGGTACATGAGGGGACTTGAGCACGAAAGACTGGCTAAAAGACCCCATCACCAGGAATTCGTCAAGGCGTCGCAAGAACAGTGGGGTCGTTTGGCTAAAGAAGAGAGTTACAGGGCAGAAATAGGCAAGATGAGGCAACAGATTAGAGACCTGGAATTTGAAAATAGTCTGCAAGTTGATGCCGATCGGGGAGAAAATAGCAAATTGGCCCAAGAAAATGAGGCGTTGAAAGCCCAAGTCCGACAAATGAGGAGAGACGCTGACAAACGACAAAGGAGTCGGTCGGATGAGCAGTTAATAAAAGGGTTGGAAAAGGAAATCGGTGGGTACCAGGATGATTTGAAGAAATCTGAGGATACCATAGCACAACTCCGTGCACAATGGGTGAAGAGAGCGAAAGAGTGCACACAGTACTTACAGCAGGCAAAGAAAGATTATGAAAAGACCATTGTCAGTCTAAAAAGGAAGATGACCACCCTAGAGAGCGAGACGGCTAAACAAGCCAAGGCTTTTGAAATCAAGAGTAAACACTGCTGTAATCTGATAGCCTCGATGGAAGATGAAATACAGCAGTTACGGAAACAACATCTGCATGATTCTCATGTTTTGAAGGCTAGAGGGGATCAGATAGAACGCCTACTCCTAGAGAAAGACCGAACTAGGAACAAGATTCTGACCATTGCTCGTGTTGTCACCAGGAAATGTCAAGAGTGTGAAAACATGACCTGTACTACCTTTTTCTTGGCGGTGATGATATTTGTGAAGCAAATCATGCATGAATTGGAGTAGCTGGAAAGGAACCTTACACCTAAACCCGCGGCGAGGACGAATGACGCCCCGCGGGCACCCAAATTTAAAACATTAATGTGTTCATAGTTTGAATCTGCATTTTCTTTCTCTTAGAGTCTGTTGTTTGTTAGAGTCTGTCTTTATTTCGCATCAGAGTAAACTTCCTAGGAACATTGCATCCCTCAATGTGAAATTGAAATATGTGTTAAACTCTAACGCTAACAAGTTTGTTGTTTATCCCAGAGAGATATTACGAACCAGTTAGTTTGTTAGAACGTTCTGGCAGATTACCATTACCAAACAAGATCCAAAGGGCCCGTACTAAAAAGCATGACTAATTCAGACCAAAGTGTCGAGGATGAAAGGACGGAGAATCAAATGCTGAAGGAGGAAATGGATAAGATGAGACGAGAGATGAAAGAAATGTAGCTGGCCTTAGCTAGAGTACAAAAAGTGCCTGGCCCTCCCGTTATTCCCACTCTCCCACCAGGACACACGCCTGAATACCCTCCCCTCGGCCCTTCAACAAGCTTCCCCTGTCACCAATACTATCAGGGAAGAAATGCCTATGATCCCCAAGCTTTACAACCCAATCAGAACCCTCCTCCACCAAATGTTCCTGTTTTCGTGGCACCCCCACTAGCCACGCTGCAAAGATCATCCAGCGAGCCGTTGTTTCAGGCTCCCGATAACCAATATTACCCCCCTGAACCAACCTTCAAAGCACCCGAGCCTCATACTTATAATACTCACTTCGAGATACCGGTAGAGACTGAAAAGCCGGCTAAGAGCCCAAAGCAAGACGAAGTGCTTCGAAAGTTTAAAAGCCTGGAGTAGTCCTTCAGGAATATCCACGGGTTAGGCAACCAAGTCAGTGTGGCCTACAAAAATCTGTGCCCATTCCCTGACATTCAATTGCCGGCAGGGTTCAAGATGCCAAAGTTTGATCTATACGAGGGGCACGGTGATCCAATGGCACATCTGCGTGGTTTTTGCAGCAAGATGAGAGGAGCAGTGGTAAAGATGAGCTACTAATAGATTACTTTGGTCAAAGTCTAAGTGGGTCTGCACTGGAATGGTACACAAGACAGGATCCGAGCAGGTGGTACACCTGGGACGATCTAGCACAAGCATTCGCAGGTCACTTCCAGTATAACCTTGAGATCATCCCTGACTGTCTCACATTGCTGAAACTTGAGAAGAAGCCGGGAGAGAGCTTTAGAGAATTTGGGTTTCGGTGGAGAGAACATGCAACAAGAGTTGATCCTCCGATGAGAGAGGGGGAAATGGTGGACTACTTTCTACAGACTCTAGAGCCAACTTACTTTGGTCACTTGGTGACGTCAGTTGGCAAATCTTTCAACGAAGTAGTAAAAATGGGCGGTATGATTGAAGAGGGACTTAAGTCCAACAAAATCCTGAGCTATTTAGCGATTAAAGCAACCATTCAGGCCATCCAGAGCGGCATGGGAGGTGCGCTCGAAAAGAAGAAAAGGGAAGATGTCGCAACAGTCGAGGCAGGTACTTGGTCCAGATCCAGAGGTCCCCCCTCACTACCAACCTAGACCCCATAACTTAAATTACCCACACATTCCATACGGCCCTCCACAGCCCTACTACCTACCACAAGAGCCATATTTCTCTGTCCATCATGCCTAAACTTACACCCAGCCTCCGACTCGCCCGCAATGGCGTGATGACTCCCCAGAATACATATCCACCTCCACAAAATATATATCCACCTCCACAAAACACATATCCACCTCCACAAAACACATATCCACCACCAAAGGCCTATAGGAATCCTTCGGGACCAGGTTTCCGTGGGAATCAGACTTTCAGGAATGAAAGGGTACAGAGGCAGAGAACATTCACTCTGCTGGGAGAAACCTATACTACTCTGTTCCACAAATTGAGGCAGTTAGGCCTATTGAGTCCTGTGGAGCCCAAATTGCCAAATCCCCTTCCCAAAAATCTGGACCACTCGGTAAGCTGTGAATATTGTTCGGGGGCTCCCGGGCATGATACTGAGAAGTGTTGGAAGTTGAAGACTGTCGTACAAGATCTTATTGACACAAATAGGATCGAGGTCCAGGAGCCAGAGGCACCTAACATCAATCAGAACCCGTTGTCGGCACACCATGAAGCCCACATGATCGAACTAGTGCACGAAGGAGGGAAGCTCAAGAAGCCCTCACAAACGGTAATGATGATCTGTACCAGTCCGAAAGAAAAGTTGATTAGTGGAAAAGCGGTAGTACAGTCGGAAAGGGTAGAAGGCAAGCCAGTGGTGGTGATAGGGAAGAGTTCGTCTGATGTTGCCAAGAATCCAGAGCCGGTCAAAGTAACGATGCAAGGGATATCAAGCAAGCCAGTAGCCGTGAAGGGGGCATGTATAGGACCAGTTGTTATCAGGCCAGTAATGCAGTTGCCGATAATCAGCGAGAAAGCTGTGCCATGGAGTTATAGTCAAGTAATGGTAATGCATAAGGGGAAGGAAGTTGTGAAAGAAATATGTGAGGCACAGGGGTTAACTCGTTCGGGAAGGTGTTTTGCTCCCGTAGAGTTAAGAAGGGCCAATCCAGTAGCGACAAAGAATCCAGTTACCGAGGAAGAGGCGGAAGAATTTTTAAAGAAAATGAAGGCGCAAGATTACTCCATTGTGGAGCAGTTGAGGAAGACCCCGGCATAGATCTCATTGCTATCATTGTTTATCCATTCAGACGAGCACCGCCGGGTATTGATGAAAATTTTGAATAAAGCCCATGATCCGGATAAGATCTCTGTGAACCATTTGGAGAAAATAGCAAACAAGATTTTTGAGGTCAACAGGGTCACTTTTTCAGACGATGAGTTGCCCGTGGAGGGTACAGAACATAATAGAGCCCTTTATTTGACCGTGAAATGCGAAGACTCGGTGGTCACCCGAGTATTGATTGATAATGGGTCAAGTACCAACATCTGTACTTTGATTACTCTGAACAAGCTGAAGGTTGATCATGACCGGATTCACAGGAACAACGTCTGCGTCCGAGGTTTTGATGGGGGCGGTACTGACACAGTGGGTGATATCATACTGGAATTAACTATTGGTCCAGTCGAATTCACCATGGAATTCCAAGTGGTAGACGTGGCAGTATCATACAACCTTCTATTGGGGCGACCCTGGATCCATGCCGCCAAAGTAGTGCCTTCTACATTGCACCAGATGGTGAAATTTGAGTGGGACATGCAGGATATAGTGGTGCACGGGGATGATGGTACAAGCATTGTGAGTGATGCCGTTATGACATTCATAGAAACTGATGACGACAAAGGTCCATGGGTGTACCAGGTTTTCGACGCGGTTTTAGTGGATAAAATTTCTGAAGGCGAGGACCTTCCACTTCCCAGGATCGCAGCTGTGACCTTCATGGTATCGTCGGAAATGCTAAACAACGGGTTTGTACTAGGAAAAGGTTTGGGGGTTTATCTGCAAGGTATGGTCCAGCCAGTTTCTTTGCCCAAGAACCTGGACACTTTCGGGCTAGGATTCAAGCCTACGACAGCAGATGTAAGGCGGGCCCGAAAGTTGAAGAAGAAAGTTTGGGTTCTTCCCAAGCAAGTTCCACATCTTTCCAGATCCTTTGTCAGAGCAGGTAGCAGAAGGTTGTCAGTCCCCAAAATTCGCGGACCTCTGATTAGGCCAGACGGAGATTTGAATGAGGGCTTTGAAAGGCTGTTCGTTGATGCCAACATGATAGAAGCTGGAGAAGGGTCTAGTAGGGCAGATATACAGTTTGTGGGACCTAGTGCCAATATCAACAATTGGGCAGTTACTCCTCTTCCTAACCGGAGGGAGTCGTGTTAGTGGGCTCTGATTTTTCTTTCTTGTTTTTGGATTTTTCCAGGGTTGTAATCCAGTTTTGTTTTGTGTTCGGCAAAGTGTGAAACTCTGTTATCCCGTATTTTAATAAAGTGAAAACTTTTCTTCTTATTTTGTTTTCTTCTTTTCTCTTTCTGAACAGTTTTCTTTATATTGGTTCTAATGACATGGCATGCACAACGAATCTTCAACCCAGTCTAAAAAATCAATCTAATTCCGAACTAGTTGTACAAGAGGTCGATTATGATGACGAATCGGAATACGATGAGGATGAGGCCTTCGAAGAGATAAACAGAGAGTTAAGCCAGTTTGAAGAGAAATCCAAGCCCAACTTAAATGACATAGAAGCCGTCAATTTAGGGGATGCAGATGATATCCGGGAAACTAAAATAAGCATCCATATTGCACCGAATATCAGGGAAGAACTAATCAAAGCACTTATTGAGTTCAAAGATATTTTTGCATGATCGTATGATGACATGCCGGGGTTAAGCACGGATCTAGTGGTTCACAAATTACCCATTAACTCGGTATGCCCTCCCGTCAAGCAGAAATTGAGGAAGTTCAAAACAGACATGAGTGTGAAGATTAAAGAGGAAGTAACCAAGCAGCTGCAAGCAAAGGTTATTCGGGTCACTCGATATCCTGATTGGTTGGCTAATGTGGTGCCAGTGCCGAAGAAAGATGGGAAGATCAGGGTGTGTGTCGATTACCGCAATCTGAACAGGGCAAGCCCAAAGGATAACTTTCCATTACCCAACATCCATATCTTGATCGATAATTGTGCTGGATGTGATATCGGGTCTTTTGTGGATTGCTATGCTAGGTATCATCAGATTCTGATGGACGAAGAAGATGCGGAAAAGACGACTTTCATTACGCCGTGGGGGACTTATTGCTACCGGGTAATGCCATTTGGTTTGAAGAATGCTGGGGCAACGTACATGAGAGCAATGACTACTGTGTTTCATGACATGATACACAAAGAGATTGAGGTATACGTAGACGATGTGATCATAAAATCAAAGCATCAGGAAGACCACGTAGCTGACCTGAGGAAGTTTTTCCAAAGACTTCGAAGGCATGATATTAAGCTCAACCCGGCCAAATGTGCATTTGGTGTTCCATTTGGAAAGTTGTTGGGATTCATCGTCAGCCGGCAAGGCATTGAGTTGGACCCGTCAAAGATCAAATCCATCCAAGATTTGCCACCGCCGAAGAACAAGAAAGAAGTAATGAGTCTGTTGGGAAGGTTGAATTATATCAGCAGGTTTATTGCTTAACTCACGGCAATTTGTGAACCCATTTTTTGGCTACTGAAGAAAGATGTTGTGGTAGAATGGACAGCAGAATGTCAGGAAGCATTTGACCAAATCAAAGGATATTTGTCAAATCCACCTGTGTTGGTTCCACCTGAGCCAGGAAGACCGTTAATTCTTTATCTAACGGTCCTGGAGAATTCGTTTGGTTGTGTACTGGGGCAACACGACATTACAAGAAGGAAGGAGCAAGCCATATATTATCTCAGCAAGAAGTTTACAGGCTATGAGGTTAAGTACACTCAACTCGAGAAGACATGTTGCGCCCTAACTTGGGTGGCCCAGAAATTGAAGTATTATTTGTCATCATATACTACTTATCTCATTTCACGCTTGGATCCACTGAAGTATATTTTCCAGAAGCCTATGCCCACAGGGAGATTGAAAAAATGGCAGATATTACTCACAGAATTCGACATCGTCTATGTGACGAGGACGACCATGAAGGCCCAAGCATTGGCCGATCACTTGGCTGAGAATCCTGTTGATGAAGAATATGAGCCATTGAGGACGTATTTTCCTGATGAAGAAGTGATGCATATAGATGAGTTGGAAATGACCAAGGAACCATGTTGGAAGCTTTTCTTTGATGGAGCCGCAAATGCGAAGGGAGTTGGAATAGGAGCGGTACTTATTTCTGAAACATGATGTCATTATCCTGTTACGGCTCAGCTGCGTTTCTATTGTACCAATAACATGGCTGAGTATGAGGCATGCATTTTGGGCTTACGGTTAGCTACAGACATGGATGTCCAAGACATCTCTGTCTTGGGAGACTCGGACCTCCTGGTGCATCAAATCCAGGGTGAATGGGAAACACGGGATTTGAAGCTTATACCATATCGACAATGTTTGCACGATCTGAGCAAGCGATTTCGATCAGTGGAGTTTAGACACATCCCAAGAGTTCACAATGAGGTTGCCGATGCTTTGGCCACTTTAGCATCGATGTTGCACCACCCAGAAAAAATTCATGTTGACCCGTTGCATATCCAGGTTTGTGATCAGCATGCTTATTCCAACATGATAGAGGAAGAAATGGATGGCGAGCCATGGTTTTATGATGTCAAGGAATACCTCAGGATGGGGATATACCCAGAGCAGGCCACTGGAGATCAAAAGAGAGCCATTCAGCGACTGGCAAATGGATTTTTCCTCAGTGGAGGAGTGTTGTACAAAAGAACACCAAATTTGGGATTGCTGAGATGTATAGATGCTGGTCAAGCCACGATAGTTATGAACGAGGTACATGCTGGAGTTTGTGGGCCACATATGAGCGGATATATATTGGCGAAGAAGATTCTTCGAGCAGGGTACTATTGGCTCACTATGGAGCATGATTGTATCAGTTTTGTGCGGAAATGCTATCAGTGTCAGATACACGAAGATCTGATTCATTCTCCGTTGACAGAATTGCATACAATGTCAGCACCATGGCCATTTGTTGCCTGGGGCATGGATGTCATTGGACCTATTGAGCCGGCAGCTACCAACGGTCATAGTTTCATTCTGGTGACCATCGATTATTTCACTAAGTGGGTTGAAGCCAAAACTTTCAAGTCTATAACCAAGAAGGCAGTGGTAGATTTTTTTCATTCCCATATCATCTGTAGATTTGGGATCCCAAAAGTGATCATCACGGACAATGGTGCTAATCTTAACAGTGGTTTGATGAAAGAAGTATGTCAGCAGTTCAAGATTACACACCGCAATTCCACCCCATATCATCCCAAGGCGAATGGAGCAGTTGAAGCAGCCAACAAAAACATAAAGAAGATACTTTGGAAAATGGTAGAAGGTTCGAGGCAATGGCATGAAAAATTACAATTTGCGTTGTTGGGTTATCGCACTACTGTTCGTACTTCAGTAGGTGCAACTCCTTATTTGTTAGTATATGGAACTGAAGCAGTGATACCGGCAGAAGTTGAAATTCCATCCCTTCGGATTGTCGCTGAGGCTGAGATTGACGATGATTAGTGGGTCAAAACCCGTTTGGAGCAGTTGAACTTGATTGATGAAAAGAGATTGGAAGATGTGTGTCATGGCCAGTTATATCAAAGGAGAATGGCAAGAGCATACAACAAAAAGGTGCGTCCCCGAAAGTTTGAAGTGGGCCAGCAAGTGCTGAAACGCATCCTGCCACATCAGGTTGAGGCGAATGGAAAGTTCGCCCCGAATTGGCAAGGGTCATTCATTGTAACTAGAGTGTTGTCCAATGGCGCTTTATGTTTAACATATATCGAAGGGAAATGCGTCGACATGGCTATCAATTCTGACGCAGTTAAGAGATATTATGTATGATTTCTTTTGATTGTAATTGTTGTTTGTTTGCATTTGGCATGGTATCGGAGAATGAAATGCCGGAGGAAATTTGTTCTTCCATCCAAACACTTCCACCTTCGCTTCCCCTTTTGAGCCTTATTTATTCTTTCATACTCCTCTTTTGGAGTCAGTTAATGAAAATGAAAGAAAAAGAGAAGAGAAAAATAATGATAATAAAGACAAAAGAAAAGTCACAAGAAAAACAAAGGAATTGGGAACTACGTTTGACCTGATTCCTCAAAGAAGGATATGTAGGTGCCTCACGGCTCGGTCATAGTGTAACATAGTGTAACAAAAAATAAAAATCCCCAAGCCAGAAAAACTGGGGCAGAAGTTTGTGTTTGTAATTTTGGAAAGAAAGTTTGATTCCAAGAGTTGTATTATTTTACCCATCAAAATTATTTTGAACTTTTAGCCATACACAAAAACCCATGTTGACGTCCAAAAAAAAGACCTCCCGATCAGTATCTGAGAAGTGTCAAGTCATGCAAACGGAAGTCGGGAATAACACTCTGATCCCCAGCAGAGAAGAAGATCATAAATTGGAAATGAATTGATAGCCGAAAGAATCCCCAATAGAGAGAGTCATATCGGTAACACTCCAATCCCCAGCTGAAAAAATAAAATAAAATGAGAGAGTCTTATCGGTAAAAACCTCCACAGGCACCATAAGGCGACGTAAGTTGATAGAAATAAAATGAGAGAGTCTTATCGGTGAAAACCTTCACAGGCACCATAAGGCGACAAGATTTGAGAGAAATGAGAAAGTCTTATTAGTGAAAACCCCTCGAAGGACACTATGAGGCGACAAGATCAGGTTGGCGGAAAGGATCCGCATTTGGCAAAGAGTTGAGTGCCTGTTTATCCCCTTAAAGATGAGGCCGTCCGAAAGATTGATTGATACAAATAGACTGGGTTGATTAATCCTGAATGCACGACATGATCGTTGGGATCGGTTATATCATTCAGATAAGTTCTTTTCTTTCCTTTTCCCCATTATTTGTTCAGAAAGACTTCTTCTTTTTCTATCTTTTGAAATCATCACTTTTTCATTTCTTGGTTTAAAGACTTTACCTCCCCATCAGTTTGTTTTTGAAAAGGATTTTCAGAGCTTACTACCAGTTGCCAAAATGGTGCAAAACAAAATGCGAATAGGACAGGCCAAAGATAAGGCGACAAAGCGAAAAGAAGTTTGTCGCAAGACCAAATGATGAATGGGTCTAGATTCCAAGAGGACCAAATTTCCAGGGGAAGTTGGAGAAAAACAAAAAAAACAACAGTTGAGAAGTTATGGATCAAATTCCAAGAGGATCTCCAGCAGATTTGCGAGATGCAGGAACAACTCCGACAGATTATCAACCAAGTTCCGCGATGGTCAGACAACACAAAGCGGGGAAGGAAGAGAAAAGAAAAACCATCCCCAGGAGGAATATCATCCCCAACAAATAATATCATCCCCAACAAGTATAAAACGCAAAGCAGAGAAAGGAAAAAGGGAAAAACCATCCCCAACAGAAGTGGCACGACCACTCACCACGTTTTAAATTAACAAATTTTTCTTTGATTTGAAGCAGGGAAAGGAAATGTTATTGACGGCAGGAAGACATGGCCACAAAGAAGATTATCAAACTGGAGCAGAAAATTTTCTCTCATTGCAAAATTTTCTTGAAATCAGATACCCACTTGGGGAAGATGGAAGATAACACAAGTTTGGAAGGAAGTGGAATCCCCAGCGGTATACGGGAGAAGGAGATACAAGCTTTAAAGAAAGCGATCTTGGAAGAAGCGAGATAACGCGAGTTTTAAGGGTAGTGGTCTTTGAATCAGTGCCATCCCCACCATTGTTAAAAGGAGGAAAGTAACTAGTCTTAAAGAAGGAAGATAATTCCCCAGCAGTGTTATCCCCGGCAGGTTTCAGAGAAGTGAAAACACCAGTTTGAGGGAAGTAGTTCCAGTGGAAAGAAAGCGCCAGCTTTAAAGGAAGTAATCTTTGAAGAAGGAAAATAACATATTTTTGAATAAAACACCGGTGTTATCCCCAGTAGGTTTCAGAGGAATGAAATACCAGTTTTGAGGGAAGCAATTCTGAAAGAAGATAATCTAAGGTTTATTGAAGTTAGAAGCCTGCCAGGAGAATGAATTATCTTTAAATTACCATTGAAGTCAGGAGCCCGCCTGGAGAATGGAGGCTGCATTATCTTTAAATTACCATTGAAGTCGGGAGCCCGCCTGGAGAATGGAGGCTGCATTATCTTTAAATTACCGTTGAAGTCAGGAGCCCGCCTGGAGAATGGAGGCCGTATTATCTTTAAATTGTTTATCGAAGTCAGGAACCCACCTGGAGAATGGAGGTGCTATATTTTGAGAAGAAGTTGATGAAGTCAGGAGCACGCCTGGAGAATGGAGGCATTATCTTTTAAGCCGTAGTTGAAGTCAGGAGCCCGCCTGGAGAATGGAGGTCGTTAAATTTCAAGTTGCTGAAGAAGTCAGGAGCTCGCCTAGAGAGTGGAGGCCGTATTATCTTTTAAAGTCAAGTTGGAGCCAGGAGCCCGCCTGTAGAACAAAGGAGTACACATTCAAGTTGAAGTCAGGAGCCCGCCTGCAGAATAGAGGAATACGTTTCAGGATCAAATCAGAGGTCAGTAATGCGGAGGGTTACAACAAAATACCCCCAGCATGAATCCCATCGCAGAAATCAGAAGGAAGACTACAAGAGCAAGTTGAAAATAGATAAGATGTTGTAATCCCCAGTTTAGTCTAGCTTCTTACTTTATTTTGGCCCGGTGTAATAAGGAGGTCGGAAAGCCGTAGTAACAGCATGCAACAACAGTAGTAGCAAAAATGCAGTCCCATGGTAGTCCCAGCTACCAAAACTTCCCGAACTACATTAACCTGATTCCCTTCTAGCCAGGGATATGTAGGAAACCTTTGAAGCAAAGGTTCAGTTAAATCTTTCAAAAAATGATTCACTCGGAATATTCCAACGGAAAAAAATTGCTCGTATCCGCTCACTTTATCTTTGCACGAAAACTCGTTGTGTTTTCAGACAAAGAGGGGCAGCTGTGAGCACGTGATTTTTGCCCTATGAGAACTATTCCCAAAAAATTCAAATAAATGGTTTTGTGTTGTTGTGGTTTATTTGTATTTTTGTCTGTGCATGTTTATTTCTACTTTAATTAAGAAAATACAAAATATGTGTTACATGTGCATTTATGATTTAATATTACAATTTAGGAATTAATAGAACAAACAAGTTTGTGTTACAAAATGGAAAAATCGCAAAAAATATGTACTTTGCATTTAATGTCCGAATTGTGTGATTTTATCCTTATTTGTTGTTTAATCTCGTGTGATAGATTATTAAGAGTTAATGTTTTAGTTAATTGTCAATTTTATAATTTAATTAGGATTTTTAGTTGGTAATTAGTAATTAAAAAGAAAATAGAAAAAAAAGAAGAAACAAGAGAAGAAAATCGGACTGTGCCAATTTTAAAAGACAGTCCAGGCCCAGTCCAAATACCCTCTTGCCCGGTCCAACCCAGCCAGCCTTGGGGGCGGATGGAACAAAGCCGTTAAGGCATGAAAAATCTGGGTCGTTGATCTTACTCGATCGAACGGTCCAGTCAATCTCCAGATATATCCAAACGACGTCGTATATAGCCAATAGATCCAGGCCATTCATTTCATTTGATCCAACGCCTCAGAACAATCCCCACAACCCGACCCACTTGCCCCCGGATCGACCTCGCCCCAGTACTACTCCAAACGACATCGTTTCCTTTAAATGAATTGATCCAGGCCATTGATCATGATTGATCCAACGACCAGGATTAAACCACCCCCTCCGTATATAAATACAACCTCTCACCTCACACACCCCCCCTAAGCCACACCCTTGTTCATCGTCTCTCTCAGAGACGACCCCCCCCCCAAACCCTAGCCACCCTGAAACACCTTCGCTTGAAAGCCGGCGGCAACAACGCCGACGGCCACGAAACTAACACCCCTAGAGCACCTAACCACCCTCTCCACGAATCCCTTACCTGTTTTGCTCGAATTAGCTTGTAGCTTCTCAAATCTTCAATCGAAGATTCGAGCAAAACTTGAAGCTACCCCACCCAGTCCCAAACTCACACCAAGGGACCCCCTGACCACCCTCGTTACAGATCTGTTAACCGTTTGCCTCGAATCAACCTCCGGCTTCTCAAATCTTCAATCGAAGATTCGAGCAGAACCTATATCTACCCCAATTAGTCCCAAACTCATACCGGACATCTCCCTGACCTCTCTCGTCACCAAACCACCGTTGGTTTGGTTCGAATTAGACCAGAACCACTCGAACCCCAAATCAAACCCCCAAGAACCCTAGAAAGCTAGAGGTTGAAATCTGTCCCAACTAAAGGATGATTTGGGGTATAATCGACTTTAGTCGAAGTGTTCTCAGTTGAGAACACTAGATTAAGGTCCGTTCGACCTCAAACAGTTCGAGTTTGAGTTCGAATCAGGGTCGTCCAGGTCCCGAGTTCTTGAGGTATTTTCCCTTTCCTGTTTGTTCCATTTTTGTGTTTGTTTATTCTGTTTACTTTAGTGTAGCTTTATTGACTTTTCATTTCTTTTGTCGATTGATTTTGTCCGTCTTCAATGACCCTTTATTTGGTCGAACTTTTTTTGGTCATGGTCAATGAATGTGATAAAACTATATAATCGATTTAAATGAGTGTCGTCGATTAGTTAAGTTTTATTATGAATCCCTGTTTCTATCAATACGATTCGAATCACTTGTGTGCCTATTCGATTCTTATTTGCTATTGATTATATGTGTTGTAATTCGTGTACTCGATTGAATAAGTATCGTCGATTAGTTTTACATGCTTCAATTCTGATTAAATAACCTGATAATAATGTGATTCGTACTGCTTCAATTCTGATTGAATCATTGTTTTAATTTGATTGTGAATTGGTTATAGCTGTAGTACTTTAGTGAGCAGTTAAAAATTAGTTATTAGGTTTGTAACTTAGAAAATAGATCGATGAAGCTTAGGGCATGGAGGTAATACACAGGGGTTAAGGGGGTATTTTGGGGTTTTAAAAGGTTTGAAATTGGTTTAAGTTGAATGGTCTAACAGTAGGGTACTAAAGTGACATTAAACTAATGAATTGTTTAGTATTAGTGGGGAACAAAACATAAAAGCATGGGGGTTAATTGAATATTATAAGCTGCACATACCTTTGGGCACAAGACACTTATTAATGGGCTATAAGGGAATATCATGGGCAGAAAATCTGATAAGGTATAGGGGGCAGGCCTGTTTTGGGGTTATAAATAGGGAGTTTTACACAGGTTTTGGGGTTTTTTTTAGACAGTAGAGGGGTTGGAGGTCTTAAAATCAGTTTAAAGAGAGAATCAGAAGAACTAAAAAGAAAAGAAAAAGAGTCTTTCAGTGAGTACTGATAAAGAGTTGAGGTTCAGTGTTAAACGATAAACTTCAAGGGTTAGTATTTGAGGTTTTTACTGTTTCATTGGGGTTCAGTTGGTCCTATTTTGATCTTGAAGAGTTTGGGGTTCAATCAGTTGCTAAATACTATTGCTGATTGGGATTTCTAGTCATTTGCTGTTGTTACTATTGTATTGGTTGGTTTGGTCTTTCCAAAGCTGCCTCAGTCGCTGGTGTTGTTGTTTCATTGGTCGCTGCTGGAATTTATTTTATTGGTTTTTTTTGATCTGTTACTCGGCTGTTGCCAATTGCTGTTGTAGCTGCTGGTTATTTGTTGTTGCATTGCTGTTGCAACTGCTGTTTGTTACTGCTGCTGTTGATCCTCTTCTTCCTCTTCTTGTATTGTCAATCCTAGGTACATATTTCAAGCCTATGTCGAATGTAGCTCCATCTGTTGGAAAAATGAAATGAAACTGAAGTTGAATATCTGTCGTAGTTCTATTTTAATAATTTTGTTATGTTAGGTAGTTCTCTGTATAGAGATTGAATACCTGTTGTAATAAAAATAGGGCTATTTTGAATGGTGAATCTAGGATGGTTAGCTTAAGGATTGTTAAAGTAGTTAGAGAAGTGTGTTGAATCCGGAGTTAGCAGTTTATTTTGGTCTAGCTATTGTTACCAATGTAGTGCAACTTGGATCTGTATGAGGAATAGTTTTGCAATTGGACATTGAGTTAATAATCAATAGACCCCAGGGCGATAAGCAGTTTTAATAGCCTTCAGTAATCCATTTCTAAATTCATGATTCCTTTAAGCATTGAGTGTTGGTTTAATATTGTTAGTTTGAGTTAGTAATTACTGTTGCTCAAATCCAATCATGCCTCCCATCGGATTTCCCTTTATAGTAATATTTAGGAACTCATTAATAGATAAGCAAGTGAGGTAATCTTGATGATCATCGAGTGCATGTTGAATAACTTGTAGCATCTCAGTGTATGTGTATGTAACTCGAGTTAAAACTGGGTCTGATTTAACAATTAAAGGCTTAATAGTTCACTAAGCGGACAGTTTGGGCTTCGGTGTCCATCTCAGACAACCTAGATTTCATACCCGTAGCAATTTGTCAAGGAAGGTTAGCCATTTCGTTCCTGGGCAGACCCTGAGGCCCCAAAACCGTTGAGAGTTTGACTTAGTTGGAAGTCATAGGTTCAAAAGTAATAGCTCCTAAATAATGCTAATTGATTAGGATTTTTCTTTATTCTTAGAGACCAATAAATAGAAAATCATAGTCGATTTATGATATCCTTGAATAAAAAAGAGACGAGCCTCGCCAAATAAAAAATGCAAATGGCGGGGCCCTCAATAAATGGGTGAAATAAAACATTTAGAATTCGGGACGGGCCGTTTAGTGAATTTTATGGCCTTCCCCAAAATAAATAATAATGTGTTAGTCTCTTTAGGCACGTACTTTAATAACTCTACCTTCTTAAACTCGGGTGCACATTTATGTGACCCAAATCCAAATCTCAACGAAGTCGAAATACATCGATAATCACGGGTACATTGATTGTGATGTGGTTCGAGATGCATTTCCATGACGTTGCAATTCTTTCTTTTTTAAAAAAAATGATGAATGAG
Source organism: Nicotiana sylvestris (assembly GCF_000393655.2). Classification (NCBI taxonomy): domain Eukaryota; kingdom Viridiplantae; phylum Streptophyta; class Magnoliopsida; order Solanales; family Solanaceae; genus Nicotiana; species Nicotiana sylvestris. The sequence continues at coordinate 78,251,677 of NC_091067.1, forward strand.
ATGAGCCTCGACAAACAAAATACATAAGTTGTGGGGCCCTCTATATGTGTTGATAAAATTACTTAGACTTCGGGATGGGCCGTTTAGCAAAATCTCATGGCCCTACCCAAAAAAATTATGATACGCTAGTCGCTTTAGGCGCGCCTTTAATAATTTACTTTCTTAAACTCGGGTGCACATTTATGTGACCCAAATCTAAATCTCAAGAGAGTTGAAATGTGTCAATAACCACGGGTGAATTGATGTGACGTGGTTCGAGGTGTATTTTCACGACGTTGCAATTCTCGTTAAAAATGATAATAATAAAAGTGGTTAAAAGTTAAAAATTTGCACATAGGTTCATAATTGTATAAAATCAGATAATTAAGCCGAATATGACAGTTGAGCGACCGTGCTAGAACCACGGAACTCGGGAATTCCTAACACCTTCTCCCGGGTTAACAGAATTTCTTACTTGGATTTCTGGTTCGCGGACTGTAATACAGAGTCAATCTTTTCCTCGATTCGGGATTAAACCGGTGACTTGGGACACCATAAATCTCCTAAGTGGCGACTCTGAATGAAATAAATCCCGTTTCGATTGTCCCTTAATTGGAAAAACTCCCTCTGCGCCCCTTTGCGGTGGCACGGGTAAAAAGGAGGTGTGACAACTCCTCCAACCAAGCCATCGATAGAAGAACCACCAAAGTTGGAATTGAATCCACTGCCCGCCCATCTCAGGTATGAGTTCCTAGGACCTAACTCCACATTACCTGTTATTATCTCATCTAGTTTGTTAGATGTGCAGGCACAACAACTTTTGCAGGTACTCAAGGAGTGCAAGACTGCCATTGGGTGGACCATGGCAGACATTAAGGGGATCAGCCCAGCCTATTGTATGCATAAAATTCTGCTGGAAGAGGGACACAAACCTTCCAGGGAACACCAAAGAAGGATGAACCCCAACATGAAGGAAGTAGTGAAGAAAGAAGTGATAAAGTGGTTGGATGCAGGAATCATTTTTCCAATCTCTGACAGCAACTGGGTTAGCCCGGTGCAATGTGTTCCTAAGAAGGGTGGCATGACAGTGGTCAAAAATGATAACAATTAGCTGATCTCTACAAAAATCATCACAGGCTGGAGAATTTGCATGGACTACAGAAAATTAAATATGGCCACCCGGAAAGACCACTTCCCTTCATTGATTAGGTGTTAGACAGATTGGCAGGGAGGTCTCACTTCTATTTTTTGGATGGATACTCAAGGTACAATCAAATCTCAATTACAACAAAGGATAGAGAGAAGACCTCCTTCACATGCCCATATGACATTTATGCTTTTCGGAGGATGCCCTTTGGCATATGCAATGCACCCGCCACATCCCAAAGGTGCATGATGGCCATATTCACTGACATGGTCGAAGACATAATGTAGGTGTTCATGGATGATTTCTCAGTGGTGGGAAATTCATTTGATGAGTGCCTTATAAATCTGACCCGTGTGCTAAAAAGATGTATTAAGACTAACCTGGTACTTAATTGGGAGAAGTATCATTTCATGGTACAAGAGGGCATAGTCTTGGGACACCGGGTATCAAGCAAGGTAATCGAGGTAGATCGTGCTAAAGTTGACGTGATAGCAAAGCTGCCACCTCCCAATTCAGTCAAGGCAATCAGGAGCTTCCTCGGGCGTGCCGGTTTCTACCGGAGATTCATAAGAGACTTCTCAAAAATTATCAACCCTCTCTGTAAGTTGTTAGAAAAAGATCACCCCTTATTGTTTTCTGATGATTTCAGGGTAGCATTCGAGGAGTTGAAAAAGAGGCTAGTCATAACACCCATCATTGTCGCCCCCAACCGGGAGCAATCATTCGAATGTATGTGTGACGCCAGTGCTGGGACAGCGGAAAGACAAGCTAATGCACCCAATCTACTATGCTAGTAGAACGCTGAGTGGAGCCCAGCTGAACTACACTGTGACTGAAAAGAAGATGTTGGCTGTGGTGTTTGCATTCGACAAGTTCAGATCATACCTTATTGGCTCTAAGGTAATTGTATATACTGATCATGCAGTTCTTAAGTACCTGATTGAAAAGAAGGAGTCGAAACTGCGCCTGATTCGTTGGGTGTTGTTACTGTAAGAGTTCAACCTCAAAATTCATGATCGTAAGGGCACTGAAAACCAAGTCACTGGTCATCTATCACGACTTGAGGAGGCTGAAAACTTAGTTGAGGTTGAGGATATTTTGGAAACCTTTCCAGACGAGCAGTTACTCGCTACAAGCCTGGAGGAAGTGCCATGGTATGCAGACTTTGCAAATTACCTGGCAAGCGGTGTAGTTCCCTATGACCTTTCCTCTGTACAAAAGAAAAAGTTTTATCGTGACGGTTGCATGTATTATTGGGATGAACCTTATCTGTTTCGAATATATGTTGACAATATGATCCGGAGGTGTGTCCCCGAGATAGAACAATCTTTTGTTTTGCAGGCATGTCACGCATCGGTGTATGGAGGGCATTTTGGAGGAGTCAAGATGGCCGCGAAAGTGCTAGAGGCCAGGTTCTACTGGCCAACAGTGTTTAAGGATGCACATCAATGGGTGAAGGGCTGTAATGAATGTCAACGAACTAGGAACATTTCCCGTCGCCATGAGATGCCCATGAACCCAATTCAAGAGGTTGAAGTATTCGATGTTTGGGGGATTGACTTCATGGGCCCCTTCGTCAGCTCCTTTGGCAATAAGTACATACTTGTTGCTGTAGATTACGTGTCCAAATGGGTGGAAGCTGCAGCACTTCCCACCAATGATGCAAGAGTAGTGGTGGGATTTTTGAATAAAAACATATTCACCCGTTTTGGGACCCCGAGAGCTATTATCAGTGACGGAGGCACTCACTTTTGTAATAGAGCTTTCGAGAATTTGCTGGCAAAGTATGATGTACGCCACAAGGTGGCAACACCATATCATCCTCAGACCAGTGGACAAGTTGAAGTGTCTAATAGAGAGATAAAGAGTGTATTGACCAAGACTGTAAACACCATAAGAACTGATTGGGCGAAAAATCTAGATGATGCACTATAGGCCTATAGAACTGCTTTTAAAACACCGATTAGTATGTCATCATATAAGTTGGTGTTCAGGAAGGCCTGCCACTTGCCAGTGGAACTTGAACATAGAGCTTGGTGGGCACTAAAACAGCTGAATCTAGACATTGAGGCTGCGGGCACAATGAGAATCATAGAATTGCATGATCTCAATGAGTTCCGATAGCTGGATTTTGAGAGCACAAGGTTGTACAAGGAAATAATGAAGAGGTTGCACGACAAGAACATTGTTGAGCGATATTTCAACCTCGAGGACATGGTATTGCTTTATAACTCAAGATTAAGGCTATTCCCGGGTAAGCTCAAGTCACGATGGTCTGGCCTATTTTGAGTGGTCGAAGTATTCCATTTAGGGGCTATAGAGATTGCCTCAGAGAAAGTCTCACATACATTTAGAGTCATTGGGTAGAGATTGAAACTATATGTAGGAATGAATGAACCAAAGGAAGTGTCAGAGATCCACCTGACTAAACCTCAGAGGTCGAGCGAGCCTTAAATGCGCTTGTCTCCATCGTGTCGCGACGATAAATTAGGCACTGCATAGGAGGCAACCCATTGATTTGTTATAATCGTCGTTCCACAACATTAACTAAGGCGCTGGTTGGGAGGCAACCCAATGATAGTAGTAATTGTTAATTTTGAGTTTGGGGAAGTACTAACCAATGCAGGTGAGCTTGGGCAAGTGACAAGTCCATTGGAAGCAGAAATAACATGTGAACAATATGAAAAAAATCATGCCCAGGAGCGCGCACGCGCTACCCACCACGCTACAAGCCGAGCATATGGGCAACTATTCTGCCTCAGCTCCAAAACACTAGCACGACTCCACTACTGGCCACACTTGTGACCGTGCTAGAAGCGTGACTGTGCTAGTGGCCGCGCATATGGCCAAGTGTTCTACCTGGACTAGCGCGGCCGCGCTCATACCACGCTACGACCGCGCTAGTCCCGCCCAACTGACGCCTTTTATTTCTTCCCTTTAACTTAAAAATAGTTTTTTATTATGTTTTAGGTTAATTTCTTTTCCTTTATTCTATTCTTTTCCCCCTATCTAATTAACCCCCCACCCCCTCTTCAACTCCAATTCCCCCAACGTTCAAGCAAAACAAAAGAACCCTAACCCCCTTCTTCTTCAAAATTCCATCTTCCTCAACTCACCTCTTCTTCAAATTCCTGACCCACCTTCCCCAAGTTTCAAGCCACACTCTCCCCTAATCTTCTTCACTTCTCCTCACATTCTCTCACTACAGGTACTATGGCTCCATCTAGGAAATGTCGCACCCTCTTCTAGCAGTCAAGTTGGATCATCCAGGGCGCGCGGGTCAGCTCCTGCTCGTCCCTTTGATAGTAGCAAGTTTTTATCTGCCAAGGCTCAGGATCGCTTTGCAAATAAGGCCCCTAAAGAGCCGATACCGGAAAGGGGCATTGATATAGGATCAGTCCAGCTGGGCTGCCCTCACATGTATAAGAAGCTGGTAAGGCAGGGGTTACAAACCTTCATTAACGAGTCGGGCGAGGGGAATGTGATGGTTGTTTGGGAGTTTTACGCCAATGTGAAAAAGCATGTGAATGGCGTAGTAACTATGTGCATAAAGGTGGTGGATGCCTCTGTTGAGGCTATACAGACGATATACTAGCTGCCCCCTCCTATGGATCCTTATGATGACTATTATGAGGGGTAATGCAGATCACATACGTAGTGGGCAATGTTCTTTGAAACAATCTGTGTACCCGGAAAGGATATTGTCTAGATGAAGTATGGTCGGAAGCTTCACTCTTCGGCGCTAACCTTTGAAGGGAAGTGCTGGTTGTATATTATCAACAACTGCCTGATCCCGTCTTCCAACACTACGGAAGTGAATGGTCCTCGAGCGGCTCTGATTTGGTGCTTTGTTAATGGTCACAACTTTGACATGGCCAAAGTGATTCATGAGGAGATGTTCACCCGTTGTCCGATGAAAAGGTATGGGTTCTTCTTCACTTCATTGGTTACTAGACTTTGCCTGGAAGCTGGGGTGCCAGAAAATATGGATGTAGATGGGAGAGGGCCAAGAGACCACAAGTTCTGAGATGACAAGGTCACTACTGGTAAGGAGCCAATGGCAACAGGTGGTGATGATAGTGGTGAATCTGATGACTCTGAGGATGCGGAGGCTGAGCAGGAGGATATGGGGGCCGAGCCACAGGCTCGGGTTACCCGATTCACATCTTTGGAATATGAGGTGGCTGGATTGCGTACCTCGGTCACTGACTTGGGTACACGTGTTGACGTCGTGGCCAGCAGGTGAAATCGAAGAAGAAAATCTTGGGCTGGCTGAGAGCTCTAAGTCGTGCTTGCAATTTAAACCCAGACACGGTCTCCGATCAAGAGTGATATTTCAGGGAAGTTCCTTTACCTCACTGTTCTTTATTTTGTATGTCATGGGGACATGGCTTCCTTTTAAGTGTGGGGTGGGGGATACTTCAATGTATGTATGTATATGTAACAATTTGACTGTTTGATGTTTCTTTGTTTCTTCTTGATTGTTTTTGGTGTTTTGAGTAATACTTACATTAGGTAAGCTTAAGGTAGGTGAGTTGACTTGGCCCGACGACGGATCTTTTTCGACGGGGTTCTTGAGGGTCTAAGTCGACGTAAAAAAAACAGGAATATGGGGACTCTTCTTGATGACGGATCTTTAGACAGTTTTCTTGAGGGAAGTAAGTCTAAAGAAAATACCAAAAAGATTTTTTTAGGTAGTGTAGTAACTCCCCCTTGGTTTTTCTTTGGGCCATGGTTCTTTTCCAACGGTTTAGCTTGAACCGGGTGTAGTTAGTTTTTTGATTATTTTGTTTTTAGTTTTTTAGTTAGTATTAATGGGCTACGAGCTGAAATAGAAAGAGAAACCCTTGGCGTTGATACACCTGAACACAGTAGACACTAGAGTGTAACGCTTAGTCTCAGTGGTTGATTCTTGCTAAAGTGCCTTAAATTGTATGTTTGTAACTGACTTGAACACTCAAACGAGAGTGTCTTGGTAAGTCAATCTGGAGTGAGTCACGTGCCATGTGTGTGTGAGTTTTACTGTATTCTATGCTCTACATTTGATGCCTAGAACTTTTCCTGTGCATTTGCAAAGTGAAATAGTAACTTTATTCAGTCTTAGAACTTATATAGGCATTTCTTGTTTAAGCCAGATATATAAAGTAGACCCACCTAAATGTAATACATCGTAGTCAACCCCGTTGAGCCTATTAGCCTGTTTCTTTGGCAACCACATTGCGAACCTTACCCAATTGTTTGAATGGCCCATCTGTTTGAACCCCTTTACCTCCCATGAGCACTTGAATGGTATTGAAATATGCAAAAGTTAAAGTGTGGGGTGGTGGTTTGGTTTTTGAGTGGAACCGATGAAATAGAGAAAAGGTATAGTTTTTGGAAAAACAAAAGAATAAGCACCACTTAAAGAAAAAAATGAGTAAATGTAGTAGTTGATAAGTGGTGACTTGATACAATTGCGCCTAATGGAGTGGGATGTTATAAATAAAAATGCGGTGGAATGTCTGGTTGACATAAGTATGGTTTGGAAGGTTAATATGATTGTATTAAAAGTGCATAGGGAGGTTAGTCACTATATTCAAATATATCCTACCCGTTCCTTAGCCTACATTAACACCAAATGAAGTCCTAATTGATCTTAGACTGAATGAGATCGATTAGTAGAGTAGTACACTACGGGCAAGCCTATGGTGCATCTTTTTGGCATATGAATGTTCTTTTTGAGAGTGAGCGAATTTTGTCCATCTGAGTTCCTAATTGTTCTTAATATCATTATTTGTGGAACTACTCTCTTGTGTGATGTGAGGGAATGTGATTCACGAAGGAACGGTAAGTCTTGACTTCTATATAGAGTAATTTGAGTAAGTACGAATATTGCACGACACGTTAGAGTCGACTTTTGAGGCAAAGATTGTTCACTACTAGACGTATTTTTGGTGATTTGTTCTTGGCGTGATACATTAGGGGAAAAGACTTAGTGAAGGAACTTTTATAGAGTGTGGTGGATTGCTCGAGGACTAGCAATGATTTAAGTATGGAGTGTTGATAATAGGCTAGATTCATGTAATTTGCCGACTGTTTATGCCCCAGCTTGACTATGTTTCACTGTTATAGGATAGTTAAATGATGATAAATTGGCTCTAATTGTGAAGTTCATGTTTTGCAGGAGCGAGTTGCATGTATGAGGACTTAGAACTATGTTTGGAGCTAAATTGAAGCAAGGGAAACCCCTCGGAGCTGAGTACGTTGAAAAAAGAGAGAAAGAAGGGCTGAAATGATGACCCAGACTAGCGCGTCCACTAGCGTGACCGCGCTAGCCCAGGAGTTCGAGGCAGAATGTTATGCCATATGCACGATCAGTAGCGCGCCCATTAGCGCGACCGCGTTAGTTCAGTTCGGAAAAATAGAATTCAGGGGTAAACTTGGAAGTTCTGGGGTAATTCCACTTAACCTATAAAAGGTCTAGCTCGCCTAAAGGAAGATTATCAAGGTTTTTATGGCTTAATTGAAGGCAAGGAGAAGCAATAGGCAAGGAGGATAATTCAACATCAAGTTCTTCCTTTCTTCCTTTTGTATTTTACCATTTGTGATGAATTTGACTTTTGTTATGATGAACACTAGTATGAGTAGCTAAATATTTAGTCTAAGGTTTTGATGGAACCTATTGAAGGATGAACTTCTTGTTATGTTAATATAGTTTTCCCGGTTTAATATCTATTTGTTCAACTACGTTCTTCTTGTAGTTAATTGATAGGATCCTCAATTAGCTGTGCCTATTTAGTATGTATTACTAGGGAGAGAGTGCATATTTAGGTAATTGTTGAACAACACTACTCCCAGAGTATATGAGGGGTCAATAACCGAGGGTTTAAAGGCGGGATTAGGGATAACGAAGCCTTGGGTGCCATCTAAAGTGAGTTGTATTAAAAGCCAACTAGCGTAACTCGGGAGAGTGCATCTAGTAAATTGTCGTGATTACTCCAGAGAGATTTACGGTAATAAGAGTGCTTATGATCGATAGAGACGATTAGGCAAATCTATTTGAAACATAACAGGAAGGGATTCTATCAATAGAGGAAATCATAACCTTAGATCCTTCTCTTAATTGTTTACAACTTAATCATAGTTAGTCTTTAATTACTTAATTACAGTCAGTTATAGTTAGTATAAATATCCTCAATTGTTATTCAAAACGTTTGGAAAGTTGATTCCGTAGAATTTAGTGAGTCTAACAAGAGTAATTGATATGTTAATTCCTTGTGGGTTCGACTCTGGGCTAAATACTCAGATTATATTTGCAACATTTGATTGTCCTTTTTTATAAGGCTTAGTTGGGCATGATAAATTACCTAAGTGCAACCGCACGCTTTACTTGTACATGAATTGAGCTCTGTGGTCCGCACAAAAAAATGAGTGCGACCGCATAATTTCAACACTTGGCCAAATTTTTCCAGGTATAGTCCCTGCAATGCACACTCATTCCTTCATAAACTTCAAAACTAGTTAGCACAAAACAAAGCATGTATAATTAAGGAGAAAAAAAAAGAAAAAGACACATGGGTTGCCTCCCAAGAAGCGCCTGATTTAACGTCGCGGTACGACACAAATTACCAATCATTTGAAATGAAGCACCGCCACAATATGGCCATAATCAACCTTGCCAAGATAATGTTTAACCCTGTGCCCATTGACTCTAAACACCTCATCATTCTTAGTTTTCAAATCTAGAGCACCAAAGGGTGTTACTTCACCACTTCAAATGGGCCACTCCATTTTGACTTCAACTTGCCCGGGAACATCCGTAACCGGGAATTGAACAATATAACAAGATCACCCGCTTTAAACTCCTTGTTATGAATGTACTTATCATGGTGGTACTTCATCTTCTCCTTGTAAAGGACGATCTTGTGTAGGCATGATACCAAAAGTCATCTAGCTCATTCAATTGTGCCACCCTTAAGTTTGTGGCGACATCCCACTCAAGGTTCAACTTCTTCAACGCCCACATGGCCTTATGCTCAAGTTCCATCGAAAGATGGCATGCCTTCTCGAACACTAACCGGTATGGAGACATCTCTATCAGCATTTTGTAGGCCGTCCTATAAGTCCAAAGAGCATCATCAAGTTTTCTCGACCAATTCGTCCACAGTTGGCATTCACGGTCTTTGACAAAATACTCTTGATCTTCCAATTTGAGACTTCAACTTGTTCGCTTGCTTGAGGATGGTAGGGGGTCAAGACTTTGTGAGTGACACCATACTTGGTGAGTAAGGTATCAAAAATCCTTGTTGCAAAAATACGAGCCCACGTCACTAATAATGGCCCTAGGATTACTGAATCTTGTAAAGATATTCTTCTTCAAGAATGCCACCACACTTCGAGCTTCGTTGTTGGGTAAAACCACGGCTTCAACCCATTTTGACACATAGTCCACAACCACTAAAATGTAAGTGTTTCTTCAAGAGCTCACGAACAGTCCCATGAAATCAATACCTCAAACATCAAAGATATCAATTTCCAAGATGGTGGTGAGGGGAATCTCATTCTTCTTAGAAATCCCATCGGCCTTTTGACATTTATCACAACGCTTGACTAGATCACTAGAGTCCTTGTAGAAAGTAGGCCAATAAAATTCACAACTCAACACTTTCGTTGTTGTTCTAGCTCCACCATGATGACCACTATATGGCGAAGAGTGGCAAGCCTCAAGAATTCCCATTTGTTCCTCCTCTGTCACATATCTTTGAATCACACCATCGATACAAATTCGGAAGAGGTATGGCTCATCCAAATAATAGTCAAGGCAATCCCGTTTGAGTTTCTTCCTTTGGTTTGAAGAGAACTCATTCGGTACAATGTCACTCACAAGATAATTTGCTAAGTCGGTGAACCACGGCATCCCGGTTGTTGAAATGGATAGCAATTGCTCATCGGGGAAGGAGTCATTGATCTCAAGGTCATCATGTGGCCTCCCCTCCTCCTCCAATCGAGACAAGTGGTCCACCACTTGGTTTTCACTACCCTTGCGGTCTTGAATCTCTAGATCAAACTCTTGCAATAGAAGCACCCACCGCATTAACCTTTCCTTAGAATCTTTCTTGCTCATCAAATATCTAAGCGCCGCATGGTCGGTGTGAATAATCACCTTTGTACCCATCAAGTATGGGTGAAACTTCTCCATAGCAAACACAATAGCAAGGAGCTCTTTTTCGGTCACTGTGTAGTTGACATGGGAATCACTCATGGTTTTGCTAGCATAGTAGACCGAATGGAAGATTTTTTTTGATACATTTCCCCAATACCGCTCCAACTTCCACATCGCTAGCGTCACACATGAGCTCAAAAGGTAAGCTCCAATCTGGTGCGGTGATAATAGGAGTAGTAGTCAACTTGAACTTGAGAAATTTGAATGCCTTCATACAATCTTCGTTGAAATAGAACTTGGCATCCTTCTCCAAAAGTTTACACAAAGGGTTTACCACCTTGGAAAAATCCTTGATGAATCGGCGATAGATCCCCGCATGACCCAAGAAGCTCCTCACTCTCTTCATGGATGTAGGGGAGGGAGTTTGGAGATCACCTCAATTTTGGCCTTGTCGACCATAATACCATGCTTTGAAATTTTGTGGCCAAGCACAATGCCTTTATCGACCATGAAGTGACATTTCTCCCAATTCAACACCAAATTTGTTTCCTCACATCTGGCCAAGACCCTATGCAAATAGTTCAAGCAATCATCAAAAGAATTCCCAACCACCGAAAAATCATCCATGAATACCTCAAGAATATCCTCCGCCATGTCGGTAAAAATATCCATCATACACCGTTGAATAGTCGTCGGTGCATTACACAAAACAAATCTTATCCGTGAGAAGGCGAAAGTATCATATGGAGAAGTGAAGGTAGTCTTTTCTTGATCCTTCGGAGCAATGAGAACTTGATTGTAGCCGGAATACCTATCGAGAAAACTATAGAAAACATGTCCGTCCAACCTATCAAGCATTTGATCAAGGAAAGGAAGTGGAAAATGATCTTTTCTTATAACTTTGTTGAGCTTAATCTACACACACCCTCTAGCCGGTCACCGTTCTTATAGGTATCAACACGTTCTTGTCATTGGTAACCACAATCATGCCCCCTTTCTTTAGGACACATTACACTGGAGAAGTCTATGAACTATCGGAAATAGGGTAAACAACCCCGGCATCCAACGACTTGATTATCTCCTTCTTGACCACCTCTTTCATTGCTTCATTTAGCCTTCTTTGATGTTCAACGGAGGGTTTGTCACCCTCCTCAAAAATAATCTTGTGCATACAAAAGGTGGGGTTTATGCCCCGGATATCCGCCAATGTCCACCTGAATGCTCTTTTCCTCGTTTGTAGCACCTCCAATGTGGACTCTACTTGCATGTTAGTCAAACAAGAAGAAAGAATAATCGTTAAAGTAGAAGAGGGTCCAAGGAATTCATACATGAGATACGGAGGCAATGGCTTTAACTCCAAAGTGGGAGGCTCCTAGATTGAGGGCTTTGTTGGAGGAGTCTTCCGGTTTTCAAGATCCAAGGATAGCTTGTGGGGCTCATAAGTGTACGACCCCATTCCTTGAAATGCATTCACACACTCCACATAGCCTTCTTTCTCCTCATCATTTTCAAGGTTGAGCAAAACGGCTTCCAAATTATCCTCAACATTCATTGTGGCACTAGCATCATCAATAATCATATCGGTGACCAAATCTACGAACGAATAAACTTCATTGCTATTTGGTTGCCTCATAGATTTGCACACATGGAAGACTACCTTTTCGTCACCCACCCGAAAAGTGAGCTCACCGGCTTTTACATCAACAAGAGCCTTACATGTAGCAAGGAAAGGTCTACCTAAAATAATAGGCACCTCATAGTCCACCACTTCATAATCATGAATCACAAAGTCCGCCGGGAGGATGAACTTGTCAACACGAACTAACACATCATCAATAATACCCAAAGGTCTCTTCATTGTACGATACGCCATTTGCAACCTTATGTATATGGGTCTTAGTTGCCCAATTCCCAAAGTTTTTGACACTGAATAGGGCATCAAGTTGATACTCGCCCCTAGATCACATGGAGATTTGGCAAAATCGGCGCTCCCACTAGTGAAAGGGATTGTAAAAGTGCCTGGATCTTCCAATTTCGGAGTTATTGAGTGCACAATAGCACTTACTTGATGTGTCAACTTGATAGTCTCACAATTCATTTATCTTTTCTTGGTCACCAAGTCCTTCATGAACTTTGCATAACCTGGCATTTGCTCTAAAGCCTCAACCAATGGTACATTGATAGACAGACTCTTCATCTTGTCAATAAACTTTTTGAATTGGTTCTCACTATTTTTCTTTGTAAGCCTTTGAGGGTATGGAGGAGGAAGCCTTGGCATTGGTGTCTTAGCCTTTGGCACTACTGGTTCCGGCATGTCAATCACGTGTTCCCTAGACGGATTCACTTCTTCTTGCGTCTCCTCCACATTTTCATCAATATCAATTCTCACTTCTTCATTAGCTTGAACCACATTTCTTAGAATTTCATCTTCTTGAACCACAACATTATCATCCACAATTCTTCTTTGATTTGAGGTGGTTGCATCTCCACCTTTTCCACTTCCACGGCCATAGCATGTCCCGTATTGTTCCCGCCCTTCGGGTTCACACCGTATCGCTTGGTAGTGCCCCCTTAGGACGAGTGCTCAAAACTTGCGAGATTTGGCCCAATTAATCTTCCAAATTGCGAATAGAAGTGTTGTGTGATGCTAGTTGAGCATCAGAGTCAACATTCTTCTCCATCATCTATTTAAACATGTTCTCAATTCTACCAATCTCATTATTAGAAGAGCTCTGACCTTGAGAAGGATAGGGAGGTGGATTTCTTGGTTGTTGAAACATCGGGGGCCTTTGAAAACCCGACCCCGGTTGTTGTTGTTGTTCCACCCTCCTTAGTTATTATCTCCCCAATAGCCTTGATTGTTTCCACTCCAATTGCCTTGGTTATTTTGACCATTCCTATTTCCTTGATTGCCTTGATTGTTCCAATCCCCTTGGTTGCTTTGATTTTTCCAACCATCTTTATTACTTGAATTTCAATTTCCTTGATTTCCTTGTGGTCTCCATTGTTGTTGATTTTGTCCTTGAGCATTGTTTTTTTGGCCTTGATAATTGTTGACATATTGCACTTCTTCTTCTTGCTCATTGAACGAATCACCCTGGTCATACCCACTATCATCTTGCATGAATTGTTTCGGACGGCTTTACATTTGTTGACCTTTTTGTCATCTCTTGTTTATAATCATATTCACACCTTCCATCGCATTCACTTGTTTCGGCCCTTGAACTTGTTGAAGCTGAGCTTTGGCCAATTGATTCATTGTAGTTGTCAACTCGGTAATAGCTTGCCCATGATCATGTAGTTCCTTGTGTAGGTGAATGACATTTGGGTCACCTTGAGGAACATTGGCTCTACTTTGCCATGCCGATGAAGAATACGCCATCTTATCCAAAATTTCACAAGCTTCGGTATAAGGCGTGTTCATGAAGTTCCCACCAGCGAGTTGATTTACCATACATTGATTTGTTGTGTTGATCCTCCTGTAGAAGGTTTGTTGGATGGCCTCAGTCATATCATTATTCGGGCACTCTTTAACCATGGTACGATATCTTTCCAAAATCTCATGCAATGGCTCATTAGGTTCTTGCTTGAACGCAAGAATCTCATCCCGAAGTGTGGCCATATGCCCTAGAGAGAAGAATTTGACAATGAATTTCTTCGCCAACTCATCCTATGTATGGATGGAATGATTGGGCAATCTCTCTAACCAGTCCAATGTCTTTCCCGTAGAGAAAATAAAAATAGCCTCAACCGCAGCGCGTCCTCGGAGACATTGGTTTGCTTGTTCCCCCGGCAAGTATCGACAAACCCATTAAGATGCTTGTAAGCATTTTGACTCGAAGCCCCGGTGAAGAATCCTCGTTTCTCAAGTAGTGTGAGCATCACATTAGTGATTTGGAAGTTGCCCGCCCTAATATGGGGCAGGACTATAGCACTTGAATAACTCTCATTCAGCAACACCCGATGACCTACCACTCTTGGTAGAGGTGGGGGAGGGACGGGAACATTATCATGAGGCGATCGGCCTCACCTATTTGCTTGAGGTTCAAGAGGAACCTCATCAACTTGGTCATCATCCACATCTTCCCCCATTGGCAAATTTCTTATGGGCTCGTTGTTGAGAGACATTCTCGTACCTAAAATCAATTCAAAAACAAAGTTAGTAACTCAGAAGGAAAAGAAGACAAATCACACAAAAACCTAGATATATAGCTAAATCTGTTTAAGTCCCCGACAACAGCGCCAAAATTTGATGTCGCCCAAACTCACACCCCAAATATAGGTTGTGAGGCATTCGAAGAAATAATAAAAACCCAACGCAAGTCGGGATCTAGTCCACAGGGAGTTAGATTTTGGATTAGGTATACACCTAGTGTAACTGTATGATGTGCCGCAAATTACACTTCCACATTTTCAATTGTCATTTCTACTTCTACTTTTAAGCTATTGAATGTAATTGTAGAGCTAAGAGACGATATTTTTGGTTTTGATTGTTTTTCAAGTTATGAAATATCTACGGCTGCGACTTCCGCCTAGTTGGTCACCTAACGAATTTAGAGCTTTAGGGCATGTTTGGTTGATCGAGATACAATATAGCAATCCCACTCAATTACTCACTCTAACTCTCGGTAGTTTGAGTGATTTTGCCCAATTTTGCTTTCTCAAGTCCAAACGGGTATTTCACAAAGCAAGAGATAAATGCTCTAGTTGGGTCTTACTATCTCTAGATTCGACCCTTTAATTGGGGTTATCAATTTCTTGAGTTCACCCCAATTCCTAGTTAGCCAAGTTTTCCTAGACTTAGTCTCTCTTTCTCAAGTAGAGACTAAGTCAAATAGGCATGAATCAATCTTTGCAACCATCAATTCTCAAATTCAAACAAGAACTAGGCTAAATATCATAAATTCAATCATAAATAAACCCTAAATCAATTACCCATTAAGTAACCATACTAGGGTTGGGTCACAACCCTAGCTAAGGGTTTAGCTACTCATGGAAAATGAAGAAATTAAAGAAGAAATTAAGATAGAATTCATACTACTTGATTAAGGAAATAAAATCTAAAATTTAAAAGCTAATCTAGTACGATGTTACCCAATACAGTAAATAAAAACGGCTCAGGTGCTCCCAACTTCCAAAACTAGATCTAAAAATAATAAAAAGTTCTATTTATATTAAGCTGAAAATATCTAATAAAATTGCCCCTGTAGAGGTTGTGCGGTTGCACAATTATGTGTGCAGTCCGCACATTGAGACTTGGCTTGACAAGTTCCAGTTCTGCGGCCGCACAATTCTGGGTTGCGACCGCACTCCTTCAACTTCTGCGAACTGCACATTTATGAGTGCGGCCGCACTCTTGATTTTGCGGTCGAGCAATTATAGTGCGGTCCGCACTTCTTGACCTTGGGCTTTGGCATTGTAGGACTTCTACGGACCGCATATTTCTGAGTGTGGCTGCGCTCTTGATTATGCGGCCGCACAAAAATGGTGCGATCCGCATTTCTTCTTGACCTTAAATCTCATCTCTCTGATCTTTATCTTCTGCGGCTGCACCAGAATTGTGCGGTCCGCACTTTGCAGAGCATTTCTTGTCAGAGGCATTCTTCATTATCTACGGTAGCACTCAATATTGTGCGGGCCGGCGTTGTGCCATTTTAGCCTCATTTTGGTCCTTGTCCAAAATTACTCCTTTTTGAGTTGATTTTTAGCTCTTTAGCTCATATTCTAACATTCCTGCAAGCAAACACATTTCATTAGTTTTCGGGAATACCTTTAAGCAATTTTGGTCTAAAACGAAAGTAAAAGAGAGCAAATAAGTAGTCAAAATCCCTACTTATCTTGTAGTAGGAGTACAATCGACCCAATGTACTCTATAAGTATCGAGCCTAACCTGGACAAGGATATGACAGGACACTCGCATTATTTAACCTGTACAAACATAGATATATGTACCAAACAGCAATAAATAGAGATTTAGTATGGGCAGATGGGAGGGGACATGCGAAAAGGGAACAACATACGATAACTACAATAGGAATGACAACATAAGACAGTCGAATAAATACTCAACCAATGAAAATGGATAAACATAATGAATAAAGACGGCACGACATCACCAATCATGTTTTTACTCTCAACCTCACCATGAAACAATGATAATGGCACGGCATCACCCTTTGTGCTTTTACTCTTAACCTCTCCATGAAACGATAAATACAACTCGACATCACCTTTCGTGCTTGTACTCTCTTCCTCATTATGTATTAACCAATAAATGAACCAATAAATGTCACGGCATCACCCTTTCTGCTTTAACACTCTCCTTTACCATGTAGTAATGAATATAAAAATCTAGGGGATAGAATAAGCAAGAATAAACCTTACGTCAATAATGGTTCCCAAACCTCAACTTCAAAATACTCAACCATCACAATTATTTTATAAATGCGGAAAGAACAAGTAAGTAATAAACTCATCTAAGCATGGATATCATAATTAAAGAAGGCAATAAATTACAAGAAAACAAGTCACGTACGCATGCTCTAACCCAACAACAACGCATAAGTACTCGTCACCTCACATATACGTTGTACCCACACATTTAAACACGTCACAAATAGGCAAACAAGTCCTAATCCCTCAAGTCAAGGTTAACCACGACATGTAACTCACTCCGCAGTCAACTCGGAGCTCTACCGAGGCCTTTCCTCTAGAACTCGCCTCCAAACCAATCGTATCTAACCACAATCGACTCGATAACGTTAAATAATGCTAAAGAAATCAATTACAATACATAAAGTTAGGATTTCTACACTTTTCCCAAAAAGTCAAAAAAAGTTAACCCCGGCTCGCTTAGTCAAAACTCGAGGTTCGGACCAAAAACTCATTTATCCATTCATCCCTGAGCCTGATTATGTAATTAGTTTCAAAATCTGACCCCAAATTGAGTTCTAAATCCCGAATTTGCAAACCCTCCCCCCTCCAATTCTTCCCAAATCACTAGTTTTTTATAATGGAAGAACAAAGATTAAAACTAGAAATTAATGGGTGATGTTAGAAATGGAAGAAAACGAGTTAAAGTATACTAACCTATGAATTGGTGATGAATTTTCTCTTCAAAATCGCCTCTAGGTCGAGTTCTAATGAGAAGATGGTGAAAAATAAAGAAAATCATGTTTTTGGAACATTTAAGTCATTGGGCATCAAGCCTTCTTCGCGTTCGTAAAGGGCCTAACGCGATCACGAAGTGCAGCGGCTCAAGTAGCCTTCGCGTTCGCGAGGGAATGCACGCGTTCGCGATGATCTGTCCCCCCTGGCCATAGCGTTTGTGAGGATGTAATCACGTTCGCGTAGAACAAACCCCTACTCCTCTCCCAAACCCCTTACTCATCGCGTTCGTGTAGTGCTGGTCGCGTTTGCGAAGGGAGATCCCACCATTGCTTCGTATTCGCATCCTCAGCCTTGCGTTTGCATAGAGGTAAAAATGTACCCCAGCCCAGGTTACTCTTCGCAATCGCGAGAAAGGCTTCACGATCGCAAAGCACATGACACCAGATATAGCATAAACTAAAGTAACCAGAATTTTCTACGTCCAAAATACTCGTAGCCTATCTGAAACTCACCCGAGCCCACGGGGTTCCAAACCAAATATGCAAACAAGTCCAAAAATATTATATAAACTTGCACACATAATCAAAACACCAAAGTAACACCTAGAACTATGAATCGAACACCAAAATGAATGAACTTTTCAATAAAACTTAAAAACTTTCATTTTAAAAATCGGATGTCTGAATCACGTCAATTCAACTCTGTTTTGCACCAAATTTTGCAGACAAGTCATAAATACAACAATGAACCTATACCAAGCTCCAAAACCAAAATTCAAGTCCAGTAGCAACAAAGTCAAACTTTGGTCAAATTTATAAATTCTTTAAACCTTTAAACTTTAAATTTTTAACAAATTACGATAACTCGAGTTAGGGACCTCGGAATTCGACTTCGGGCATATGTCCAAGTCCCAAAGTACGATACGGATCCACCAAGACCGTCAAAATACGGATCCAGGTTTGTTTGCTCAAAATGTTGACCGAAGTCAACTCAAATAAATTTTAAGGCACGATATCTCATTCTAATCAATTTTTCGCATAAAAGCCTTCCGAATAAAGACACGGATTGCGCACGTAAATCAAGGAAGGCTAAAAAGAGCTATGTGAGGTTTTGAAACATAAAATTAAGGGTTAAATCTGTAGATGACTTATAGGGTCATCACATAGCAATACCAAGGCTATTAATGCATGCATTAGCATTGTTAAAGACCAAATTATCCTTAAAGTCCTTTAAAGCTAAAGAATATGGAGGCCATTTTTGTAAACAAATAATTTTAAAAAAAATTATGCAATGGATTTGAATTTTTTATACACCACACTAAACAATTGATAAGAAATAATCTCTGCATAGCTAATGTTTGCATTACTAAACCATACACTACTAATACATGCATTACTAATACACCTTATTCAGCATTATTTTTATACACTCTACCAAACGACCCCCAAATAGGATGCGTAACTAATAATGCTTGTATTAATTATACATAAATTAAAAAAGTGTACCAAACAAGATATTACTAAAACATAAAGCTAATGCATACATTATTTTTTCTAATTTACACTACCAAACGACCTCTAAGTAGTTAAATTAGACGTTAAGCGTCAATTTCACGAATGGCGTCATCATCATAGACTGGAAATTTATGTCACAGGTCAACACAACTGTGTATACCACTTTCGGTCTCTCCATGGAATTTGGACTACAAATTAAACAACATCGTTCAATAAGATATGAAGAAGGTAATACAAAATGTGTACGAGGCAACTTCTAATGTTAGAAAAACTAATTCTTAAATAATAATGGACTAAGAAATTTAAACATAGTGACATGAATTTATATATCTGATCTCAATTTGCTTGGGATTAAAACGTTGCTTTAAATGGGTTAGCTCATTTCAGTCTATTCAAAAGAGTGTTAATTATTTGAAAAACAACTTTCTAAAGAAAAATCAGGTTTTTTCTCAAAAATTGTTATTCAACCCAAACGTTAAGAAAGAAAATTATGTAATTTTTAGCAAAAAGTTGATATATTGTTTTTGCAAAATCCTTTTATTCAAATTTTAAAGCAAACCCTGAACTTTGTTATGATCTCATTTAGGGCTGTGCACAGATCGGATCGGATCGGATTTAGCATATTTCGGATTCGAATTTCGGATTTCGGATTTCGGATTCTGAAAAGGGCAATCCGAATCCGATCCGAATTAACATTGGATCGGATCGGATTTGAAACTTTGGATCGGATAAATTTTCGGATTGTCGGATCGGATTGTTAATTTTCAGAACTTCTTCGAAGTATATAAACAAATGTTGGAAATTACTTTCCAAATACAAATTGAGCAATCACTTTTCAAATACTTGTTTTAACTGTAAACTTCGAAATTAAGTACTTAACATTGTTACATGTAACTGAGTACACAACTGACTGAACTGAATGTTCAATTTACAGTACAAAATGATTTAAACTGAATGTTCAATTTACAGTACTGAATGTTCAATTTACAGTACTGAATGTTCAATTTACACTTTACAGTACACAACTGAGTACTGACTGAACTAAGTACTCATAAAAATTAATACCTGAAATTTTTCTGAAATTTAACACAACTGGACAGTAAACCAAAGTACCAAACTGAACACCCCAAAACAAAACACAATCAATTGTCTTTCAAACCAAATTTTCATAGCAAAATAAAACAAACCAAACTACTAAAGTCCCAACAGTTCTTTAAAATATTACACATAACAAAAGAGTTCCAAGTTCCATGTTTTGGGAAGCCGCAACAGTCAACACAAACCAGCAACTAGGCCAAATGTAGCTCTCAATCTCAGATTCTCAGTAGGACTGTGAGACAAGTTAAAAATCTGCAATTTCAAACAATACAAAGAGCATTTTCAGAGAAAGAGAAAGATAGCTCATGGTCCAGAAATACCTGTATAATACAAAGAGCTTGTATAATGAAATACATACAAAGATCATTTTCAGAGCAAGTGTATAATGAATCAATACAAAGATCATTTTCAGAGCAAGTGTATAATGAAATACCTGAGCTTGTAGCCTTGTACAACAAATGGAACATCACTATATGTCGACAATGCAAGGCTCTCTTCCCGTATTCATAAATTCTGTATAATAAGATAGTAACACAAGAAATTAGTTTAGAAGTAATCTAAATAAACATACAAATAAAGTATACATTAAACACAAGTAATAAGATAGGCTTACCAGCTTCAAGTTGTTCAAGATTATCTAAATCTTCTTCAATTTTAATCGAAGTTGTTGATTCATTACGAAGCCAATCTTGGACACACACAAGAGCTTGAACCAATCTAGGAGTCAATGAACTCCTAAATGGATCAAGTATGCGTCCGCCGGTGCTAAAGGCTGATTCTGAGGCAACACTAGAAATCGGAATGGCTAGCACATCACGTGCCATCTCAGCAAGAGTGGGAAATCTAGGTGAGTTCAACTTCCACCACCCCAGAATGTTAAACTTTTCATGGTCTTCCTCAACATCTTCACCCAAATATTTATCTAACTCCGTTTTAGAATCAACTCCGCCACATTTCTTATGTTGCTTTAAATCTAGCATGAATTTTGAGAGCAATGATGAAGAAGATGGAGAAGATGGACCAGAAGATGGAGAAGATGGAGAAAAAGTAGATGGACATGAACCAGAACCACCATTTTTCATTGGATACACATTAAACAAAGTATCCATGTATGTTTTCACATCCTCTTGTATTTTCAAACCTACTGTTTCTCCAAACATAGAACCAAGTGCAAATGAAAGAGTATTAAACTTATGGCGTGGATCAAGCACACATGAGATAAAAATCATTTTGTTCATCTTATGTGGATCCCCCCAATACTTGTCAAATTTTTCTTTCATATTCTTTGCCATTTCTCTCAAGAAAGCATCTTCATTTTGCATCAACT
Organism: Nicotiana sylvestris; assembly: GCF_000393655.2. Taxonomy (NCBI): domain Eukaryota; kingdom Viridiplantae; phylum Streptophyta; class Magnoliopsida; order Solanales; family Solanaceae; genus Nicotiana; species Nicotiana sylvestris. Next base: position 78,272,994 of record NC_091067.1, read on the forward strand.
CTTTCAAAGAAGAATCAACAACACATATTTCAAGAAAGTGCACATTAGACGTAATATAAAGTGTACCTGATACTTTCAAGGTGAGTTCATAAAAAATTTCCAGAAACTTCACAATACGTCTTACACTATCCCAATCACTACTTAAAAGTGGACCTGCAGGTTGTCCATCCTCACAAATGCAGTTAGAAATACATGACATCAAACCATAATCAATATCACAATACTTTGTAAAGGCTTCCTCATAAACTGTAGCAACCTTCAACATCAAATATGTGGAGTTCCACCTAGTAGGAACATCCAAGCACAATGATTTTTTAGAAGTTATCCTATCAAGATCACAACATTCTTTAAACTTTTTCCATCTTGCGGGAGATTGTCTAATGTACCTAACAGCTTGTCTTATTCGTTCAACAGACACACTCCCATCTCTCAACCCATCTTGAACAACTAGATTGATGATGTGAGCCATACATCTCACATGAACATGCTTACCTTCCATCAAGTTAGTGTTCCATCTAGTAAATTGCTTGGATAACTCTCTAACCATCACATCATTAGAACTCGCATTATCAACTGTCACAGTAAATACTTTATCCACTCCCCATTCAAGTAAACACTTTGCAATACCACTAGCTAAATCTTGACCTTTATGACTAGTAATTGGACAAAAATTCAATATCCTTTTATGTAATTTCCAATTATTGTCAATGTAATGGGCTGTAACACACATATAATTAATTCTTTGAATTGAAGTCCATGTGTCAGTAGTAATACATATTCTCTGTTTTGATTCTTTAAGAATAGACTTCAAAGCAAGTCTAGCTTCATGGTAAATCTCAAGACAATCCCTAGTCATAGTAGTACGAGATGGAATATGAAATAAAGGTTGAAGACTTCTAACAAAGTCTCTAAATCCATCTTTTTCAACAGAAATAAAAGGAAGTTCATCTTTAATAATCATACGAGCTAAAGCCCTCCTACATGCCTCTTGATCAAATTTCCAAGGGATAACTGAAACATCACCTGTTAGACCTTGCGGCTGAAAACCTAATGTTGTCTGGCTACCTTCTGCCTTGTAGGGATTGGTCGGACATTTAGGAATATGCAATAACAAATTGCTTGTGCCGCTATGCTTAGTATCAGCTACATATTCTTCTGAACAAAACTTGCACCTCGCTTTTTTCACACCCTCGGAATCAGTGAACTTGTTGAAGTAGCGCCAAGCCATTGATCTTTCTTTAACCATTTTTCTTTTCTTCGAACCAGGTTCAGATTCAATGTTATTGGTTGTTGAATCTGAATCAGTTGAAGCATTACTTTCACCAACTGTTTCAACAATTTGAAGTTCATTCACTGTCTCTGTTTCGTTTTCCATCTACCAAAGGTCCAAAACAAACAAAAAAACCTAAATAAAATCAGAAATAGATGTTGTAATAGAAAAAAAACTAAATAAAATCATAAATAGATGTTGTAATAAAATCAGAATAGAAAATGAAAGAGATAAAAAACAGAACATAAAGACAAATCGATACATACATAAAAATTGAAAAAACAGTATGAACAATAGTAACTAATAGTGAAGAAGAAGATTACTTTACTGGCTTGATAGTTGAGACTTCGACACTGAGAGGACTGACTACTGAGTCACTGAGATAAAGAGTGAAGAAGAAGAGAGGCAGAACTGCGGAATCTAAGGCGACTGAACTCTGAACTCTGAAGAAGAGAGGCGGAACCGCGGAACAGTATGAACACTGAAGAAGAGAGGCGGTGCGGAACCCTGGACTGGTCAGTTCACTATGAACTTTGAAGAAGAGAGGCGGACTCACTGGTGAACGTACAGCTAGGGCTGGAGGTGAACGACTCAGTGGTGAACGAACAGCTAGGGCTCGGATCCTAAGTGAAAGAGGCGGAAAAGAAGATTTAGGGTAGGAGAAATAGGAATAGTATTTAGGGTAGTATAGTACTATTAGTATAGTATACTAACTTAACCGGGTTAAGTTATTTAACCCTAAAGAATTTAACTATTTATATATAGGCCCATATAATTTCGGATTTCGGATCGGATCGGATTAAAATCATGCCAATCCGAATCCAATCCGAAAATCCGAAATTTTATAAAACATAATCCATATCCAATCCGAAAATCCGAAATCCGAAATCCGAAAATCCGAAATAGAGTATGTCGGATCGGATTTCGGATATCCGATCCAAATGCACAGCCCTAATCTCATTCACATTGTCCAGGGAAGATACTTGTTATTCTAAATGATCTATTACACTTGGGATTGTAATAGTTTTGTTTTTTGTCTTCTACTAATAAATTGAGCGTAAAATTCTTTCACACCTTACAGAGTCTTGCAGTCGAAAAAAATATTGTTGACTTTTTGTGCGCAAAGCAGAAGTCATGCGTAAACTGCCGGCAGAGGGAATATTCCTTGATATCTTGGTCTCCAGTCTCCACCACAAGTTATTATTTTGAGAATTCAGTGTACGCGTCATAACTACTACACGACCAATGAAGAAACAATCATACAAGGTTGTCGTAGCTAGGCAACATAAATAGTAATCTCCAGACAGCATATATATACAAGTGTACAAAGCCAGGTTGTTCAGTTATAATGTTATTCATCCTAACAACCGAAAGTCACGTATATGCTTAAATTTAAGGTTCAAAACAAAATAGTCTGCCCAATGTGTAAGAAAATCAACGAATACATGCAATGATTTTGAGATCGATTTGGCTCATGGGGTGGTTGTTATGTCTGTTTTCATCTAACCAGAAATTCACTGTTGGTCTGCCCATGTTACACAATAATAAACCCATTGTACTATATTGAAAAAGCATGTGCCTCAGTCCTCTCCCCCTACCAAAAAAGAAATACCCCCCCCCCCCCAAAACATGATACATATGTTAGGGCTTAGTGTGTGTATATATATATGTGTGTGATCTTTATACCCTCAAAACCTGATAACAATTGAATTAGTAAGTGGTTTTAAAAATACACGGATTAATTTGACACAGAGCAATAAATTGGATTAGATTAAACAAGTAAAGATAAAAATAAATTCAAACCACACGAGTAAGATAGTTTCAGCCTTAGTGAAATCATCCCTCTCGATCCGGGCTCACTGTTGTGAGCACATGATTTTTGCCTCACAAGAACTACTCCAAAAGAAATCACAAATAATTGTTTTCTTTGTGTGCAATTGTTGAATTTTCGGGGCATTTCGTCTGTACGTGTTCATTTTTATTCTAATTAAGGAAAAATACAAAAATAGGTAATGCAGATGCATATGCATTTAGGAATTAATATCACATTTTTTAGAATTATTTAATCATGGGTTTTATAAAAATGAAAAATACAAACAAAAATATATACATTTAGGAGTTGATTATAATATCCGGCATAAATGGGAAATCACAAAATGTGCATAGGTGCTTCTTGTCATTATGTTGATTTTATCATTTTAGGCATTAAAATAATATGTGTGTAATTTTTTATTGATTGTTACAATTCATTTAGAATTTTTGTTTAATTTTAAAAAAAATTGAAAATAGGTCATAAGGTGAAAAATCGGACCTGGACCTAAATCCAGGCCCAAACCAAAATTAACCCCCCCCCCACAGCCCAATCCAAACACCCCAGGTCCGGTCCAACTCAGGAGTAAACCAAACGACGACGTTTGGTCATCTTTCATCAAGGGCCGTTGGATTAAATCAATCCAACGGCTGATATTCCACACCCTTACCCGTAACCCCTACCCGACCCATTGCCCGGGCCGACCCATTCTCCAACTAAACCAAAACGACACCGTTCCTGTAAGTGGATAGATCCTGGCCATCTATTCTGCCTGATCTAACGGCCTAGATTAATTCACCCCTTCCCTATATAAGCCTCAAATTCATACCCCGGCCCCCTAACTAAGCACCCCCCTCTCCTGTTCATCATCGTCTTCAGACGATACCCCCAAAACCCTAGCCGCCCTAACTCCCCCTCGCCTGAAACCCGGCGGCAACAACGCCGCCGGCCACCACCTTAACACCCCTGAACCCCCTGACCATCCTCTATCCGAATATGATAACCACTAAGATCAAATCTTCCTGTAGTGGCTCGAATCTTCATTTGAAGATTCGAGCCAAACTCAGATCCAAACCAACCAGCCCCTAATTAACACCATAGCACCCCCTAACCTGCCTCGTTATGGATCTGTTGTTCGTTTGGCTCGAATCACCTCAGAGCTTCTCGAATCTTCATTTGAAGATTCGAGCCAAACATGAACTCACCTAGATCTGTCTCAAATTCACACCCAATGACCCCTAGGCCTCCCTCACTCCTAAGGCATCTTTGGTTCCCTTCGAATCTGCCTAGAATTGGTCGAACCCTAAATCTGAGAAAAAGTGAAACCCTAAAATGCCAACTCGTGGAATTTGTCTGAATTAAGTGAGGGATTGAGGTCTAAGAGACTTTAATCGAGGTATTCTTCGAATAAAGTCTGTTCAGCCTCAAAAGGTCCGAATCCAAGTTGAGACTGTGTCCGTATAAATTTGAAGATTCAGAGGTATTTTTCTTACTTATTTTTGTATCCTATGTGTATATTGTTGCTTGTTTAATTAGTCTGTGTAATTTTCCCATCTTTTATTTTGATTCTGTCTCATACCCGTTTATTTGATCAAATAATGGCATTATTTCTGTTTGTTGTGATTATTTACAATGTGTGTAATTGACTCGATTAAGTTCGTCGATTAGTTATATTATGAATTCCCGTTTCTGATAATGCTGATTGAAACAATCTGTTTATCTATTTATAAATTGTTTGTTGACAATTATTGTAGATAGTCAGTTGATTAGTATTTGTCAGTTAAATCATGCTTGTTTGTAAATCAATGAGTCCGTCAAATGGATGTTGTGTGTGTGTTGATTTCTGGGCAGTTAGTTTCAGGGCATTGTCAATATACTGACAATGCTCCTGCATTTGTTTGATCTTAGTTCGATTTTCAATTTCAGTTTAAATTATTCTGTTGAGTTATGTTAATGTGATGTTGGGTTTGAATTTAGTTTTACAAATGTTGGTTAGATATAATTGGGTTAGAAGGTTGCATTTTTAGTTAGGATTCAGTCCAAACTTGTTGCTGTTGGTAGAAGCTGTAGTTCAAGGGTATTTCAGGGGGCAATCTGGGAATGGAAAAAGTAAGAAGAATATGTTAGTATTAGTATGTTCTAGTGGACTATTAAGGGTTTTAATTTAATGGGATAATGGGAAACAAAAGGTAATGCAGGGGGCTGAAAATAGGGGAAAAGGTATCCTTAGTGGTTTGGTCATTAGAAAAACAGCCTTAGTGTTATTTGAGTGGGGATTTCTGATTTTTAAAGCAAAAAGGGGTCCGGACAGTAGGCTGCTAGAAGGGGGGAAAGACCTGTATAAGATAGAGGAGTTGGGACTGATTTTAAGGAGGGAGATAGAGAAAAAGAACCAGAGTGGATAGTGAGAGAGAACCATATAGAGAATAAGAGAATAGACAGAAGGAAAAACTGGATAGAGGAAAGAAAGAGAGAACTGGGAGATATAGAAAAACTGGACAGAAACAAAAGAAAGAAAGGAAATCTGCATTTGAATCTGAAAAATAGACAAAGAAAAAAAAACAGAAAAAAGAGAATCAGATAGAGGGAAACAAAATCTGAAACAGATAGAGAAGAAAGAAAGAAAATCTGAAACATTGTTTTCTTGAATCTGTCCGGGTTTGTTTGTTGATATTGTTTGGTTTAAATCTGAAATTTTTCTTAAAATTCTGTTACTGCTCGTCTGGTTCCAAGGGTCTTGTTATTTTGCTCAAATCTGCTGAGTTATTTGGCATTTTCTGCTGATTTTGTTGTTGCTACTACTGCTGAAATTTGCCTCTTTTACCCTCATTTCCAGGTATATATTTTTAGACTCGTGTTGTGGAAAGCTTCAACATTTCCAAATAAATGAAGTTTGGAATTATAATTATGTCTTTTACTCGTTTAAATCTATTAGTTTAAATTTCAGTTTTGTTTCAGTTGGTTAATATAGTAGTATGCTTGACATGATGACTATTAGTTAATTATTCCCTTTTGAAGTTCGTATAAACGTTGTAATAATGTTATCTATTTGAGAATTTCATTAAGTATAAGTTATGTTCGAATTGTCAAGATAGGGAACATGGTAGAAAGTTGGCCATTAATTAAATCTTGTGATATTGTTAGCTAAGTAAAGAATAGTATAGAAATATCAAAAAACTATATTATTAGCCTATTTTGTCAAATATCCGATTTTGTTTAAGGCTAGATAATGTTAGTTGTATTTTGTTCATATATGGCGAAATAGCGGTTATGTGAATAGCCATGGTGGAAATGTGAATTGATATAATCCGTCACGTTTACGATGTTGGAATATGATGAATGGTTCAGATGTACCACTATGTTGCATGTGATGCCATTTTATTGAGTCAATTTGTATAATAGTTCTCTTTCTTATCAACTTGATTTTATCTATCATCATAAACAAATTAACCAAACAATTATAACTTTGGACTAAAAACAAGTATATGAGAAGGAGGTGGGATTTATAAGTACGAATTGCAACATTTTATGTCAAAGATATGTAGAAATAGAGTTCGCACTAAATATAACAATGAAAATTCTTCGGAAACTATTAATTTGTTTATCAAATTAATTCTTTTCCCAGTTTTGTATGTAATTCTCTTTTTGGGTATACTAATGTTGTATTCACGATAAAAATGGTAGTTTTAGTTACATGTTGTTTGTTTTTCCATATCATTAATTCTTTAAAATTTGAATAGTTTTGAGGTATATAATTCATACGCGTAAAATAAGACTTGCGGTCAACACATAATAAATTTTGAATTCTTTTTTTCAAGAAAATTTGAAGACGTCCAAATCAGTGTTTCTCTATGACCTTCATATTTAAAAATAGATGGATGTAATAAACATTTGTAGAGAATTTATAAAGAATATTTTGTGTAATTAGGGATGCGTTCGCGTGACCTGATTATACTTCTAAAGGCAATTCGAATTATGCGTTCGCGCAACCCCAAGCAAACTTTTAATAAAAGAGGTTCTTCGGAGGATGTTAAATTAAATCCGAAATGTGCAGTTCACTATTTAATCATACAAGAGTGACGATGTTTTTAACTTTATTTTTAAGCACAATTTCGAACATAAGTTTTTATATAATAAAAATATGCAAAAAATAATATTATCAATCATATCGTGTACACGTATGCGTGACACGATTCTTCACGTTTATAAAATATATATAACACGAATACACGTACGTGCGATTCGTTTAAGGGTTTATAATTATAAACAATCTAAGGCGGTAACGAGTCATATAACAACAAAAAATGTATTTAGTAAATCAAGATAATTAAGCCAAGTATAAAAATGGTTAAGCGACCGTGCTAGAACCACGGAATTCGGGAATGCCTAATACCTTCTCCCGAATTAACAGAATTCCTTACTCGGATTTCTGGTTCGCAGAATGACAAACAGAGTCATATTCTCCTCGATTCGGGATTAAAACCGGTGACTTGGGACGCCATAAAATTCCCAGGTGGCGACTCTGAAATAAACAAACAAATCCCGTTTCGACTGTCCTTCAATTGGAGAAAACTCCTTAGCACCCTCGCGGGGGCGGAAAAAGGAGGTGTGACAGCTCTGGCAACTCTGCTGGGGACGATAATGTTAACCCAGAACCACTGGTTCAGGGTTTAAGAATTCGAGCTTAAAATAACTATTATAGCTGGCTTTATTTATTATCTGATTTTTACATGTTTATGCTTAATGTGCTAAATGATGCTTTTGCCGCTTTAATATTATTTGAATTGTGTATATAAAACTACTACGAAAACCCTCATTCTTCTGAGTCTTCTAAAAATATGGTGCACACGTGCGCGTGGCCCACCTTTCTGTTAAAGTCATACCAAATAAGACGAAGTTGGGACAAGTAACTAGGCCGGGTAGACTTTAGTGCTCCCGGTACGTTGCCCCCACTTCGGCTTGAACTGTCCGTTTGGGTAAGCCAGGTCTAGAACAATCTGCCTCAGGTTTTTCACTTAGAATAACTCAGCCATGTACCGGATCCCTAGTAGGAAAGTCTATTTGCATCATGTGCATTTGGCCTTGGAGACTCAACACAGGGGTTGGGTCTGTCTAGGACAGGTGAACCCGAAATAAAAAGACCATCCTGATGCATCCTACTTGCTACTTGTGCATTCATTTGCCTCGGATTTGCTTGTTGACCAGCTTAATTAAAAAACAATCATTGTGAGAGCCGAAGAATAAAATGAGTTGTTTTAGAAAATTCCCCAAAAAACAGTTTTAAGTTTTGAAAAAAGAAGTGTTAAATAAAAAAAAATAATATATATATATATATAAAACGATTTTTTTTATGAGTGTCTGTTTTCAAAATGAGTCTTGATTTTATTAAAATGAATCGCAGATACAAAATGAGCACCACCCAAAACCCGCCATCCGCAAATGCAGATGAGTTTCTATTTCGGCTTCAAATGTGGTGGCATGAGTTAGGAGAAGATGGTCAAAAATGGGTCATTAAACATTTGGAAACTCTCACAGATATTATGAAAATTAACCCACGTGATGATTTGATTGCGGCATTGGTAACTTTTTGGGACCCTATTCACAATGTCTTTCGCTTCTCTGATTTCGAGCTTACTCCTACATTAGAAGAGATAGTTGGATATGCCGGTTTTGCTGGAGAGTTAAGAAACCAAAGTCTTATATTCCCAAAAGCTCCCTCAGTGCATCGATTCTTTGGGCTTCTGAACATCAGTAATCAAATCAGAAAAAGCAATGTTATCAACGGGTGTTGTTCTTTCAACTTCCTATATTCAAGGTTCGAAAAGCCAGATGGATTTGAAATTCATGAGAAGGGCCTTACTAACAAGCAGAACAGAGACACCTGGCAGATTCACCGTCGCTTCGCTTTCATGGTGGCTTTTCTAGGAATCATGGTCTTCCCAAACAAAGAACGAACAATTGATATTCGCACAGCGAAAGTCGTGCAGGTCCTCACTACCAAGGAAAGTCACACCCTGGCCCCGATCATTCTCTCAGACATTTATCGGGCATTGACTTTATGTAAATCAGGGGCAAAGGTATTCGAAGGGTGCAAAATTTTGTTGCAAATGTGGATGATTGAACATTTCCAACATTACCCCAAATTCATACAGTATGGTCCAAGTCATGATAATTTCATCGAGAGTTATGAAGAAAGAATAAAAGATTATAAGTCACCAGAAGGGGTCGAAGCCTAGGTATCTCATCTAAGATCTTTAACGGCAAGTCAAATTGAGTGGACTTTGGGATGGCTCCCGGTAAGGGAAGTGATACACATGTCAACCTCGAATAGTTATTTGCTACTATTGGGATTGAGAAGCATCCAGCCATATGCGCCACAAAGAGTTCTAAGACAATTAGGGAGATACCAAGTAGTTCCCGATGATGAAGATTTGAGTATGCAAGTAATCGAGTTACACCCTAAAGCCACTCTTCCCGAAGCTTTAATTCAGCAGATATGGAATGGATGTCGATACTTGAAAGATGATACTCAAGTTCCAGACACTACAAAGGGCGAGATAAATCCAGGATATGCAAGGTGGTTTGAGAAACGGTCCCGCGTGGATGATGCATCAGAACCTGATCTAAGAAGGCCAACAAAAAGACCCCATGTTCAAACCTTTAACGATAAAATCCATGAGCGGCTGATGTGGGGAGAAAAGAAAAAGGGGTACAAAGCGACTATCCACGCCTTAAAGGAAAATCTGAGGAGCCTCAGTTTGGAGAAATATTTGCAAGCGCAAGAAGCAGAAGGCGAGAAGAAGAGTCTAGCTTGTGAGAATAAAAATCTTCACGCTCAATTTCAAAAAATGAAGAAAGCTTCTGAAACACCGATGAGGAGTTGGAAGGATCAAAAAATCATCGCCAATCTTTTGGAAAAAATGCAAGATTGCGATTCCATTTCGGCAAAAACCGAAAAGGCGTTGAACAAAGCTAAAGAAAGAATCCAACAATTAAACGAAGAGGCCAGATCTAATAAGGAACGCCAAGTAAGGCAATCCGAAGAAGACAGGGCACAATTCAAGAAGGAAAAAGACCGTTGGATACATTCAGAAGCCCAACTTCATACACAACTGGAAGAAGCAAGAAGATACAACAGAGAACATCAGCACGCAGACATCAACAGAGAAAGAGCACAGGCAAGACTCGATCAGGCCAGACTCCGAGCTCAATTAGAGTTAGCTTTAGATCGTGAAGACCGTATCAGAGATATAGCCACCACTCGCCAACAACAACTGCAAAACCAAGACCAACGTCTCCAAGATTTCAGGGCAAAAATCCATGATTTAGTGGTTTACACCTCTCAAAGTTATGTAAACTGCCAAGGAATGGATTATGAAAGGTTTATAGAACACGCACCTATTTTTGCCCGTCATCTGGCAATAGAGTTAGAACGAATGTATCGTACGCTGGGAGGTCATCCGGGTCAAGCCCCACCATGAGCAAATGATCCAATGATTGAAAACAAAAGTAGAGAGTGGAGCATATTCACAACTATTGAGAGTTATGTCTTTTGTTTGATTTGGGTTTGTGTCGAGTTTTGAACCATTTTTATAATGTTTTTCAAATGAAATGTTTGTTCCATCTTTGTAAAATAAATAAAAGTGTTGTCAAATTGCTTACCGTCCGAACTACGCAAAGTCTGATTCATGCGGGGGCATGATACGTAGGCAATCTCTATAAGATTCGACCACAATCATAAAAGAATAAAATAAAGAGTGACAATAAAAAGAAAGGCCAAGAAAAGCTGGGATGACACAAGCAGCCGAACAAATGCATAATAGAAAAGGGTTATTTGTCTGGGAACATTGCATCTCAACGTGTAATTATATGTGTTAAACTCTCAAAACTAACAAGTTTGCTCATTTCCAGAATTCAAGCAGTTAGTTTCTCTAAGAGTATACTGGCATATTATCATTATCACACGAGATCAAAAGGACCAATACCCGAAAGTATATCTATCCCGTATGTCGACATAGGTATTGAGATAGAGGAGATAGATGTCGGTAAAATGAAAGAAGAGATGCTTAAAATCAAGCAACAAATGGCTGAGATGTACCGGGCCTGGTCTACAAGGCAATCACCCCCATCTTACCCAGCTAACCCTGCTCAATCACTAGCCCAAACTCAGGATAATCTTACCACTGAACTATCCCCAAATTTCCCCATCTACCAATACTACCGAGGCACCACCTCTCAGACACCGCAGTCGACACCTCCCAAACCAGTTCCATACCTTCCTCCACCAGTAACTCCTGTTTTTGTAGCATCTCCCCCGGCTACATTCCACAAATCTCCTAGTGAGCCTATATTCCAGGCCCAGGACAACCAATACTACCCTCCGGAGCCCACCTTCAAAGCCTCCGAAATCCATTCATCTACTTCTCGTTTTGACCTCCCAACCAAAATTGACAAGCCAGTCAAAAATGCTGAACAAGAAGAGATGTTCAGGAAGGTCAAAAGCCTAGAACAAATCGTTCTGAGACATGCGAGGGTTAGGAGGGCAGGTCAGTGTGGCCTACAAGGATTTATGCTTGTTCCCAAATGTGCAATTGCTAGTTGGTTTCAAGATGCCCAAATTTGACCTATACAATGGGCACGGCGATCCAGTAGCTCACTTAAGGGATTTCTGCAGCAAGATGCGAGGAGCCGGGGGAAGAGACGAATTATTAATGGCTTACTTCAGTCAAAGTTTGAGCGGATCAGCTTTGGAGTGGTATACGCGCCAGGACCATGGGAGATGGTACACCTGGGATGACCTGGCACAGGCATTTGCTTACCACTTCCAATACAATCTGGAAATCATCCCAGATCGACTATCTTTGACAAAATTTGAGAAAAAACACAATGAAAGTTTTAGAGAGTATGGTTTCCGGTGAAGGGAACAGGCCGCAAGGGTGGATCCTCCTATGAAGGAAAGTGAAATGGTAGACTACTTCCTACAAGCCCTGGAGCCAACTTCATATGCCCATTTGGTTTCAGCGGTAGGAAAATCATTCAACGAAGTAGTGAAGATGGGAGGTATGGTGGAGGAAGGCCTTAAGAAAAATAAAATCATGAGTTATTCGGCTATTAAGGCGACTACTCAAGCTATTCAAGGCGGAGTAGGAGGAATTGGAAGAAGAAAAGGGAGGAAGCAGCGGTGATTGATTCAGGAACTTGGTCGGGATCCGGAGGTTCACCTCATTACTACAATCAACATCGATCCCATCAATCAACTTACCACAACAATTCACCCCAACACTACTATCACCCGTCGGAACCTCATTTTTCCATCAATCATGCACAAGCATACAATCAACCACCTGCCCACGCTCATTGGCGTGCCCCTGTCATACCAAGTACTTACCCACGAACTTACCCTGGACCAGGTTTCAGGCCTAATCAGGTATTCAGGGGTGAAAGGGTACAGAAGAAGAAAACCTTCACTCCATTGGGTAAATCCTACACTAGTCTGTTCCACAGGTTGAGACAGCTAGACATGCTAAGGCCGATACAATCCAAGCTGCCCAATCCTCCTCCAAAGAATCTGGACTACACAATAAGCTGTGAGTATTGTTCTGGTACACCAGGCCATGATACGGAAAAGTGCTGGCATTTGAAGAATGCAATACAAGAGCTGATTGATACTAAAAAAATTGAAGTTCAAACCCCTGAAGCTCCCAATATCAACAGAAATCCAATGCCAGCCCATCAGGAGGCCAATATGATAGAAATAGTACGGGCTGATGGGAAACAAAGAAGCCATCGCAAACCGTCATGATGATTAGGTCTCATGAAGCCAAGCTAGATGAGCAGCTAACAGAGGAGAAGTCGGTACCTAAGCAGAACAAAAAGGGTGATGAACCATCTGTGATATTTGAGAAGGGATCTTCGAGCAAAATTGCCACGAAGCAAGAAGGATCAAAAGTGATTGTACCAGGGGTCGCCAGCAAACCCATTGTAGTCATTGAAGGAGCCCGTGTAGATCGGGTTATTATCAAACCTGTAACCCAGTTACCGGTGATAAACAACAAGGCCATTCCATGGAACTATGAACGGGTGACAGTAATGTACAAAGGAAAAGAAGTCAAGGAAGAAGTCTGTGAGGTGCAAGGCTTGACTCGTTTGGGAAGATGTTTCACTCCCGAGGAGTTAAGAAAAACTAAAAATAATCCAACACCAATAAAGAAAGTTGTGACAGAAGAAGAAGCGGAAGAATTTTTGAGAAAGATGAAGCTCCATGACTATTCTGTTGTGGATCAATTGAAAAAGACACCCGCTCAAATTTCATTATTGTTATTACTGATCCATTCAGAGGAGCACCGTCAAGCTTTGATGAAAATCCTGAATGAGGCACACGTTCCTGATAAGATCTCCGTGAATCATTTGGGAAAAATAGCCAACAGAATCTTTGAGGCAAACAGAATCACATTTTCTGATGATGAACTGCATGTGGAAGGTACTGAGCACAACAGAGCTCTTTACCTCACGTTGAAATGTGAAAACTCCGTAGTAACCCGGGTGTTGGTTGACAACGGGTCAAGCGCAAACATCTGCCCTCTCTCGACTCTGAGCAAGTTAAAAATAAAAGAGGAGAGGATCCAGAAGAATAGTATTTGCGTACGGGGGTTTGACGGTAGAAGCAGAGATTCATTTGGCGACATAGTACTGGAACTGACAATAGGGCCAGTTGAATTCACAATAGAGTTTCAAGTGTTGGATATAACTGTTTCCTATAATTTGTTATTGGGTCGACCATGGATCCATGCGGCTAAAGCAGTCCCGTCAACGCTACATCAGGTGATCAAGTTTGAATGGGATAAACAGGAAATAGTTGTGCATGGGGAAGACAGTTTAAATGCTCACAGCGGTGCCATTGTACCGGTCGAAGGAATAGAAAGTGACCAGGGACCATGGGTCTACCAGGTTTCCGACACAATGTCGGTAGAAAAAATTCCATAGGGGAAGTACCTTCCAAATCCAAAGATAACCTCTGCATCAGTCATGGTAGCCTATGAAATGTTAAAGAATGGTTTTGTACCCGGCAAAGGTTTGGGCTCATCTTTGCAAGGCATTATACAACCAGTATCTCTCCCCGAGAACTGGGGAACTTTTGGTTTAGGATTCATGCCCACCGTCACAGACGTGAGAAAATCCAAGAAGCCAAAACAGAAGGCATGGGTCCTTCCAAAGCCAGTCCCACATCTATCAAAATCTTTTGTCAAGTCCGGTACCAGAAATCACCTGATAACAACAATTCCTAAATCCATGATTAATCCTGAGGAGGAATTAATTGAAAGATTCAAAAAGTTGTTTGACGATGTGAACATGGTGGAAAGCAGTGAAGGTTCTAGCGACGCAGAAGTGCAATTCGTCGGGCCAAAGACAAGGCTTAATAATTGGAAAGCCACTCCTCTCCCCATTCGAAAGGAGTCTTGGTAGTTTATTTTGATTTTCCTTCAGTTTGTTTGGGTTACCTCAGGGTTGTAATCCCGATGTTTATCTTACAGTTTGTTTGAAGTGTGCAAACCTTGTTATCTTTCATCATCCAATAAAATACAGTTTCCTTTTCATTATCATTCGTGATAGTTTTCTTTTTCTTTTTCTTCTTTTCTGTACAGTTCTTTTTACGCTGGCTCTAGTGATATGGCATGCATGAGGAATCCTCAGCTCAGTATTAAAAATCAATCTGGTTCCAAAATAATCAAGAAGTATATTGTGATTACGAGTCAGAATATGATGAGGATGAGGCTTTCGAAGAGATTAGTAAAGAGTTAATTCATTTTGAGGAAAAAACCAAACCTAACCTGAGTGATACCGAAGACATCAACATAGGGGACACGAATAATATCCGAGAAACTAAAATAAGTGTCCATCTCGAACCAAAGATCCGAGAAGAGTTAATTAAAGCACTCATAGAATTCAAAGATGTTTTTGCATGGTCATATGACGACATGCCAGGTTTGAGCACTGATTTAGTGGTTCACAAATTGCCCACTGATCCAATGGTGCCTCCTGTCAAGCAAAAGTTGAGAAAGTTCAAGCCTGATATGAGTGTGAGAATTAAAGAAGAAATCACCAAACAGTTGGAGGCAAAGGTCATTCGAGTCACTCGATATCCTGTTTGGTTGGCTAATATCGTTCCTGTGCCAAAGAAAGACGGCAAAATTAGAGTATACGTCGACTACCGCAATCTCAACAAAGCAAGTCCGAAGGATAACTTCCCATTGCCCAATATCCATATTTTGATCGATAACTGTGCCAAGAATGAGATAGGATCTTTTGTGAATTGTTATGCCGGGTATCATCAAATTCTAATGGATGAAGAAGATGCAGAGAAGACGACATTCATCACACCATGGGGAACTTATTGCTACCGGGTAATGCCCTTTGGTTTAAAGAACGCCGGGGCAACTTACATGAGAGCAATGACCACGGTGTTTCATGATATGATACATAAGGAGATTGAGGTATACGTGGACGATGTGATCATAAAATCAAAGCATCAGGACGACCACGTTGGGGATTTGAGGAAATTCTTCTTGAGACTTCGCAGGTACAACCTCAAGCTTAACCCTGCCAAGTGCGCATTTGGTGTTCCATCTGGAAAGCTGTTGGGATTCATAGTCAGTCGGCGAGGCATCGAGCTAGACCCATCAAAGATCAAAGTCATCGAAGAATTGCCACCTCCAAGGAACAAAACTGAAGTAATGAGTTTGTTAGGGAGGTTGAATTACATCAGCAGGTTTATTGCTCAGCTCACGGTAACCTGTGAGCCTATTTTCAAATTGTTGAAGAAAGATGTTGCGGTCAAGTAGACTGATGAGTGTCAAGAAGCATTCGATAAGATAAAAGGATACTTGTCAAATCCACCCGTGCTGGTTCTGCCAGAGCCAGGAAGACCTTTGATTCTTTACTTGACGTTCTTGGAAAATTCCTTTGGTTGTGTATTGGGACAGCATGACCTCACCGGCAGAAAAGAACAGGCCATCTACTACCTTAGCAAGAAATTCACAGCTTATGAGGTTAAGTACACTCATCTGGAAAGGACATGTTGCGCCCTAACTTGGGTAGCTCAGAAATTGAAACACTATTTGTCATCCTACACTACTTACCTCATTTCGCGTCTGGATCCGTTGAAATATATTTTTCAAAAACCTATGCCAACGGGGAGACTTGCAAAGTGGCAGATATTGCTCACATAATTTGACATCATCTATGTGACTCGGACTGCAATGAAAGCCCAAGCATTGGCCGATCATTTAGCCGAAAACCCGGTCGACGAGGAGTACGAGCCATTGAAAACCTATTTTCCCGATGAAGAAATAATGCATATCGGTGAGATGGAGCAAATTGAAAAACCTGACTGGAAACTTTTCTTTGATAGGGCCACTAACATGAAAGGAGTCGGGATAGGAGCTGTAATAATTTCTGAAACCGAACATCACTATCCTGTTACGGCTCAACTTCGATTTTATTGCACCAATAATATGGCTGAGTATGAAGCTTGTATTTTGGGGTTAAGGCTAGCTGCGGACATGGGTATCCAAGAAATCTTGGTTTTGGGGGATTCGGATCTTCTGGTACATCAAATTCAAGGAGAATGGGAAACACGAGACCTGAAGCTCATACCCTACCGACAATGCCTACATGATCTTTGTCAGCGGTTTCAATCAGTGGAGTTCTGGCATATTCCAAGGATCCATAATGAGGTTGTCGATGCATTGGCTACCCTGGCATCAATGTTGCACCATCCGGACAAAGCTTATGTGGATCCACTGCATATTCAAGTCCACGATCAGCACGCTTACTGCAACATGGTTGAGGAGGACTTTGATGGTGAACCATGGTTCCACGACATCAAGGAGTATATCAGAATGGGGATATATCCAGCACAAGCCACAGGAGATCAAAAGAGAACCATTAGGCGATTGGCAAATGGATTCTTCTTAAGCGAAGGAGTTTTGTATAAAAGAACACCAGACCTTGGATTATTAAGATGCATAGATGCTAGACAAGCTATGGCTGTCATGTCTGAAGTACATTCGGGAGTTTGCGGACCCCACATGAGTGGATATGTGTTGGCAAAGAAAATTCTCCGAGCTGGTTACTATTGGCTTACCATGGAGCGAGATTGTATCATCTTTGTGCACAAATGTCATCAATGCCAGATACACGGGGATTTGATTCACTCTCTACCATCCGAGTTGCACACAATGTCGGCACCATGGCCCTTCGTCGCTTGGGCATGGATGTTATTGGACCAATTGAGCCGGCAGCATCCAATGGGCACAGGTTCATTCTGGTAGCCATTGATTACTTCACAAAATGGGTTGAGGCCAAAACATTCAAATCAGTGACCAAGAAAGCTGTGGTGGATTTTGTTCACTCAAACATCATATGTCGATTCAGAATCCCAAAGGTGATCATTACAGATAACGGTGCTAATCTTAACAGTAACTTAATGAGGGAAGTATGTCAATAGTTTAAGATTACACACCGCAACTCTACCCCATATCGGCCTAAGGCGAATGGAGCAGTCGAGGCAGCCAACAAAAACATAAAGAAGATACTTTGAAAAATGGTAGAAGGTTCAAGACAATGGCACGAAAAATTACCATTTGCGCTGTTGGGATATCGCACTACTATTCGCACTTCAGTAGGAGCAACTCCTTATTTGTTGGTATATGGCACTGAGGCGGTAATTCCTGCAGAAGTTGAAATTCCTTCCCTTCGGATCGTCGTCGAGGCTAAGATTGATGATGATGAATGGGTCAAAACCCGTTTGGAACAGTTAAACTTGATTGATGAAAAACGATTGGCAGCAGTATGTCATGGCCAATTATATCAAAGAAGAATAGCAAGAGCATACAACAAAAAGGTGTGTCCCCGAAAGTTTGAAGTGGGTCAACATGTGCTGAAACGTATTCTTCCACATCAGGTTGAAGCAAAGGGCAAATTTGCCCCGAATTGGCAAGGACCATTCATTGTGACCAGAGTATTATCCAATGGTGCATTATGTTTGACAGATATTGAAGGAAAATGCATAGACATGGCTATCAATTCTGATGCGGTAAAAAGATATTATGCATGATTTTTCTTTGGTATAATTATTGAATGTTTGTATTTGGCATTATTTCGAAGATTGGAATGACAAAGGCAATTCATTCTGCTATCTAAACACTGCACCCTTTGTTCCCCCTTTGAGCCACATTTGTTTTCTTTCTTACCTTCTCTTGGAATCAATGAAAATCAAATTAAAAAAAAAGAAAAAAAAAAGAAAAATAGAAAATCACCATTATTGAAGTGAACTACGTTTGACCTGATTCCTCAAAGAGGATACGTAGGCGCCTCACGGCTCGGTCATAGGGTGCATAATATGCATAATGTGCACAAAATGAAACATCAAGAGACCCCCAATCAAGAAGCGGGGCAGGAATTGTATTGATAATGAGAAAAATGATTCCAAGAGTTGTAATTTTAAACCCATATCAAAATTGTTTAACTTTTGATACCCTTTCATTCCAACCACATACCAAAAAAGACCTTTCGACCAATCTTAGAAAAGTGCCGAGTCAAGCAAATAGAGATGGTTCATAACACTCTAGTCCAAACAAGAAAAGCGATGAAAATGAGAGAGTCTTATAAGTGAAAACCCGCACGGGCACCATGAGATGACGAAAGCTGAGAGAAAGTAAAATGAGATAGTCTTATTGGTGAAAATCTTCACAGGAACCATAAGGCAAAAAGGAATTAAGAAATGAACAAATGAGGAAGGTTTGTCGGTGAAAGCTCTTTAAGATACTGCAAGTCAAACAAGGTTTGTAAATTGGCAAAAGTAAAATTGGGTTGTGGAAATTTTGGGAAAACAAAATAAAACAATTGAAAAAGAGGTTGGTTAAAAAGACTGGGTTGATTAATCCAAAATGCATACCCTGATCATCGGTGCCAGTGACTCCAATCAGATAAGTTCCTTATTCCTTCTACAACAGTCATCCAAATTTGGATTTTTCTTTTCATTCTATATTGTCGAAATCATCCTGTTTCGTCACTAATAATCTTACTCTTCTAAAGCTTTTGAGGTAAGTTTTGTTCCAAACGAATAAAAAGGAATGTCAAGGTACACTACCAAGACTCACGATTGCATAGTGCAAAAGATGGCCATGATGGGCGGGAAGTAATAGGATGAAAATAAGATATGGGTGTAAGAAAAGTTGAATCAGAAAAGTGGTTCAATAATGTCAGGAAGAGACATATGATTACAATTGAAAGGGTTTGAAGTGAAAACAACAGTTGGGGATCCTATAGTTAAGGATCAATTACAAGGACAAAACAGTCTTTTCAACCACTCCAAGGCAGTAAAACGAGGCAAAAAGAAACCCCACCCTCAGCAAGAATGCCACAACTAACCACCCTGCTTTAAACTAACGAAATTTTCTTTGATTTGAAACAAGGGAAAAAACAACATTTGTGTCAGGAAACACCCGGTGAAGGGAATAGAAGAAATCAGGCATCCACCTGGAGAATAAGGAAGAACAATGGAAGTGCTAGAAGTCAGGCATCCACCTGGAGAATAAGGAAGAACAGTGGAAGAATTAGCAATCAGGCGTCCACCTGGAGAACAAGGAAGAAGAAAGGAAATAGCAATCAGGCGTCCACCTGGAGAACAAGGAAGAGCAGTTGAAGTATCAGCAATCAGGCATCCACCTGGAGAATAAGGAAGAGCAGTTGAAGTATTGGCAATCAGGCGTCTACCTGGAGAACAAGGAAGAACCATGGAAAGAATTAGCAATCAGGCGTCCACCTGGAGAACAAGGAAGAAGATTAAAATGGCAATCAGGCGTCCACATGGAGAACAAGGAAGAGCAGAAGAAGTATTGGCAATCAGGCGTCCACCTGGAGAACAAGGAAGAACAATGGAAGGAAATAGCAATAAGGCGTCCACCTGGAGAACAAGGATGAGGAAAGGGAATAACAATCATGTGTCCACCTGGAGAACAAGGAAGAAGAAAGGAAATAGCAATCAGGCGTCCACCTGGAGAACAAGGAAGAGCAGAAGAAGTATTGGCAATCAGGCGTCCACCTGGAGAACAAGGAAGAAGAAAGGAAATAGCAATCAGGCATCCACCTGGAGAACAAGGAAGAGCAAAAGAAGTATTGGCAATCAGGCGTCCACCTGGAGAACAAGGAAGAACCATGGAAAGAATTAGCAATCAGGCGTCCACCTGGAGAACAAGGAAAAGCAAAGGAAATAGCAATCAGGCGTCCACCGGGAGAATAAGGAAGAAGAAAGGAAGAAGCAATCAGGCGTCCACCTGGAGAACAAGGAAGAGCAATTGAAATGGCAATCAGGCATCCACCTGGAGAACAAGGATGAGGAAAGGAAATAGCAGTCAAGCGTCCACCTGGAGAACAAGGAAGAGTAATGGAAAGAAATAGTAGTCAGGCGTCCACCTGGAGAACAAGGAAGAACAAAGGAAATAGAAGAAATCAGGCGTCCACCTGGAGAACAAGGAAGAACAATTGAAGTATTAGCAATCAGGCGTCCACCTGGAGAACAAGGAAGAAGAAAGGAAATAGCAATCAGGCGTCCACCTGGAGAACAAGGAAGAAGAAAGGAAATAGCAATCAGGCGTCCACCTGGAGAACAAGGAAGAGCAAAAGAAGTATCGGCAATCAGGCGTCCACCTGGAGAACAAGGAAGAATAGTGGAAGAATTGGCAATCAGGCGTCCACCTGGAGAACAAGGAAGAAGAAAGGAAATAGCAATCAGGCGTCCACCTGGAGAACAAGGAAGAACAAAAGAAGTATTGGCAATCAGGCGTCCACCTGGAGAACAAGGAAGAACAGTGGAAGAATTAGCAATCAGGCGTCCACCTGGAGAACAAGGAAGAAGAAAGGAAATTGCAATCAGGCGTCCACCTGAAGAACAAGGAAGAGTAATGAAAGTATTAGCAGTCAGGCGTCCACCTGGAAAACAAGGAAGAACAAAGGAAATAAAAGAAATCAGGCGTCCACATGGAGAACAAGGAAGAATAATCGAAGTATCAGCAGTCAGGCGTCTACCTGGAGAACAAGGAAAAGCAGTTGAAGTATCAGCAATCAGGCGTCCACCTGGAGAACAAGGAAGAACAATTGGAAGAATTATCAATCAGGCGTCCACCTGGAGAACAAGGAAGAAAAAAGGAAATATCAATCAGGCGTCCACCTAGAAAACAAGGAAGAATAAAGGAAATAGCGATCAGGCAACCACCTGGAGAACAAGGAAGAGCAAAAGAAATATTGGCAATCAGGCGTCCACCTGGAGAACAAGGAAGAACCATGGAAAGAATTAGCAATCAGGCGTCCACCTGGAGAACAAGGAAGAGCAAAGGAAATAGCAATCAGGCGTCCACCGGGAGAATAAGGAAAAAGAAAGGAAGAAGCAATCAGGCGTCCACCTGGAGAACAAGGAAGAGCAATTGAAATGGCAATCAGGCATCCACCTGGAGAACAAGGATGAGGAAAGGAAATAGCAGTCAGGCGTCCACCTGGAGAACAAGGAAGAGTAATGGAAGGAAATAGCAGTCAGGCATCCACCTGGAGAACAAGGAAGAACAAAGGAAATAGAAGAAATCAGGCGTCCACCTGGAGAACAAGGAAGAACAACTGAAGTATTAGCAATCAGGCGTCCACCTAGAGAACAAGGAAGAAGAAAATAAATAGCAATCAGGCGTCCACCTGGAGAACAAGGAAGAAGAAAGGAAATAGCAATCAGGCGTCCACCTGGAGAACAAGGAAGAGCAAAAGAAGTATCGGCAATCAGGCGTCCACCTGGAGAACAAGGAAGAACAGTGGAAGAATTAGCAATCAGGCGTCAACCTGGAGAACAAGGAAGAAGAAAGGAAATAGCAATCAGACGTCCACCTGGAGAACAAGGAAGAACAAAAGAAGTATTGGCAATCAGGCGTCCACCTGGAGAACAAGGAAGAACAGTGGAAGAATTAGCAATCAGGCGTCCACCTGGAGAACAAGGAAGAAGAAAGGAAAAAAGCAATCAGGCGTCCACCTAGAGAACAAGGAAGAGTAATGGAAGTATTAGCAGTTAGGCGTCCACCTGGAAAACAAGGAAGAACAAAGGAAATAAAAGAAATCAGGCGTCCACCTGGAGAACAAGGAAGAATAATTGAAGTATCAGCAGTCAGGCGTCCACCTGGAGAACAAGGAAGAACAAAGGAAATAGCAATCAGGCGTCCACCTGGAGAACAAGGAAGAACAATTGGAAGAATTAGCAATCAGGCGTCCACCTGGAGAACAAGGAAGAAAAAAGGAAATAGCAATCAGGCGTCCACCTAGAAAACAAGGAAGAAGAAAGGAAATAGCGATCAGGCGTCCACCTGGAGAACAAGGAAGAGCAAAAGAAGTATTGGCAATCAGGCGTCCACTTGGAGAACAAGGAAGAACCATGGAAAGAATTAGCAATCAGGCGTCCACCTGGAGAACAAGGAAGAGCAAAGGAAATAGCAATCAGGCGTCCACCGGGAGAATAAGGAAGAAGAAAGGAAGAAGCAATCAGGCGTCCACCTGGAGAACAAGGAAGAGCAATTGAAATGGCAATCAGGCATCCACCTGGAGAACAAGGATGAGGAAAGGAAATAGCAGTCAGGCGTCCACCTGGAGAACAAGGAAGAGTAATGGAAGGAAATAGCAGTCAGGCGTCCACCTGGAGAACAAGGAAGAACAAAGGAAATAGAAGAAATCAGGCGTCCACCTGGAGAACAAGGAAGAACAATTGAAGTATTAGCAATCAGGCGTTCACCTGGAGAACAAGGAAGAAGAAAGGAAATAGCAATCAGGCGTCCACCTGGAGAACAAGGAAGAAGAAAGGAAATAGCAATCAGGCGTCCACCTGGAGAACAAGGAAGAGCAAAAGAAGTATCGGCAATCAGGCGTCCACCTGTAGAACAAGGAAGAACAGTGGAAGAATTAGCAATCAGGCGTCCACCTGGAGAACAAGGAAGAAGAAAGGAAATAGCAATCAGGCGTCCACCTGGAGAACAAGGAAGAACAAAAGAAGTATTGGCAATCAGGCGTCCACCTGGAGAACAAGGAAGAACAGTGGAAGAATTGGCAATCAGGCGTCCACCTGGAGAACAAGGAAGAAGAAAGGAAAAAGCAATCAGGCGTCCACCTGGAGAACAAGGAAGAGTAATGGAAGTATTAGCAGTCAGGCGTCCACCTGGAAAACAAGGAAGAACAAAGGAAATAAAAGAAATCAGGCGTCCACCTGGAGAACAAGGAAGAATAATTGAAGTATCAGCAGTCAGGCGTCCACCTGGAGAACAAGGAAGAGCAGTTGAAGTATCAGCAATCAGGCGTCCACCTGGAGAACAAGGAAGAGCAGTTGAAATATCAGCAATCAGGCGTCCACCTGGAGAACAAGGAAAAGCAGTTGAAGTATCAGAAGTCAGGCGTCCACCTGGAGAACAAGGAAGAACAAAGGAAATAGCAATCAGGCGTCCACCTGGAGAACAAGGAAGAGCAATTGGAAGAATTAGCAATCAGGCGTCCACCTGGAGAACAAGGAAGAAAAAATGAAATAGCAATCAGGCGTCCACCTAGAAAACAAGGAAGAAGAAAGGAAATAGCGATCAGGCGCCCACCTGGAGAACAAGGAAGAGCAAAAGAAGTATTGGCAATCAGGCGTCCACCTGGAGAACAAGGAAGAACAATTGGAAGAATTAGCAATCAGGCGTCCACCTGGAGAACAAGGAAGAGCAAAGGAAATAGAAGAAATCAGGCGTCCACCTGGAGAACAAGGAAGAGCAAAGGAAATAGAAGAAATCAGGCGTCCACCTGGAGAACAAGGAAGAACAATTGAAGTATCAGCAATCAGGCGTCCACCTGAATAACAAGGAAGAGCAATGGAAGTATCAGAAGTCAGGCGTCCACCTGGAGAGCAAGGAAGAACAGTTGAAGTAATCAAGGTCAGGAGCCCCTCCTGAAGAACAGAATGGCAGTTTATTTTGACATTGCGGGTTGAAGTCAAAAGCCCGCACATATAAGAAAGGAGCACACTTAGAGTTAATAAAGCAGAAGAGTCCAACCAAATCCCCAGCGAAAAACAACAAGAGTCCCAAACAAAGAAAGGAAATGCGAGACACAATGAAAGGAAATGCAGAACAAGTCAGAAGCAAAGGATGCACAAGAGTCACCAAGACATCAAAGCAACAAGAAACGCAAGGGCATGGCTAGATAGATTTTGTAATTCATATACCATAGTCTAGTTTATTTTTTTTGTTTTTCTCTAAGAAGGGTGTAATAAGGAGGTCAGCAAGCAGTAAAAGCAGCACGCGACAGCAGTAACATCACAGTCCCGTGGTAGTCACCAGCTACCGAAACTTCCCGAACTACATTGACCTGATTCCTTTATAGCCAAGGATATGTAGGAAACCTTTGAAGCAGAGGTTCGGTCAAATCTTTCAAAAAATGCTTCCCACGGAGTATTCAAACAGGCAAAAATTGCTCGTATCCGCTCACTTTATCTTTGCACAAAAACTCTTCGAGTTTCCGCACAAAGAGGGGCAGCTGTGAGCACGTGATTTTTGCCTCACAAGAACTACTCCAAAAGAAATCACAAATAATTGTTTTCTTTGTGTGCAATTGTTGAATTTTCGGGGCATTTCGTCTGTGCGTGTTCATTTTTATTCTAATTAAGGAAAAATACAAAAATAGGTAATGCAGATGCATATGCATTTAGGAATTAATATCGCATTTTTTAGAATTATTTAATCATGGGTTTTATAAAAATAAAAAATACAAACAAAAATATATACATTTAGGAGTTGATTATAATATCTAGCATAAATGGGAAATCACAAAATGTGCATAGGTGCTTCTTGTCATTGTGTTGATTTTATCATTTTAGGCATTAAAATAATATGTGTGTAATTTTTAATTGATTGTTACAATTCATTTAGAATTTTTGTTTAATTTTTAAAAAAATAGAAAATAGGTCATAAGGTGAAAAATCAAACCTGGACCTAAATCCAGGCCCAAACCAAAATTAACCCCCCCCCCCATAGCCCAATCAAAACACCCCAGGTCCGGTCCAACTCAGGAGTAAACCAAACGACGACGTTTGGTCATCTTTCATCAAGGGCCGTTGGATTAAATCAATCCAACGGCTGATATTCCACACCCTTACTCGTAACCCCTACCCGACCCATTACTCGGGCTGACCCATTCCCCAACTAAACCAAAACGACACCGTTCCTGGAAGTGGATAGATCCTGGCAATCTATTCTGCCTGATCTAACGGCCTAGATTAATTCACCCCTTCCCTATATAAGCCTCAAGTTCATACCCCGGCCCCCCTAACTAAGCACCCTCCCCCCCTCTCCTATTCATCATTGTCTTCAGACAATACCCCCAAAACCCTAGCCGCCCTAACTCCCCCTCGCCTGAAACCCGGCGGCAACAACGCCGCCGGCCACTACCTTAACACCCTTGAACCCCCTGACCATCCTCTATCCGAATATGATAACCACTAAGCTCAAATCTTCCTGTAGTGGCTCGAATCTTCATTTGAAGATTCGAGCCAAACTCAGATCCTAACCAACCATCCCCTAATTAACACCATAGCACCCCCTAACCTGCATCGTTATAGATCAGTTGTTCGTTTGGCTCGAATCACCTCAGAGCTTCTCGAATCTTCATTTGAAGATTCGAGCCAAACATGAACTCACCTAGATCTGTCTCAAATTCACACCCAATGACCCCTAGGCCTCCCTCACCCCTAAGGCATCTTTGGTTCCCTTCGAATCTGCCCAGAATTGGTCGAACCCTAAATCTGAGAAAAAGTGAAACCCTAAAATGCCAACTCGTGGAATTTGTCTGAATTAAGTGAGGGATTGAGGTCTAAGAGACTTTAATCGAGGTATTCTCAATTGAGAATACTTCGAATAAAGTTTGTTCATCCTCAAAAGGTCTGAATCCAAGTTGAGACTGTGTCCGTATAAATTTGAAGATTCAGAGGTATTTTGCTTACTTATTTTTGTATCTTATGTGTATATTGTTGCTTGTTTCATTAGTCTGTGTAATTTTTCCATCTTTTATTTTGATTCTGTCTCATACCCATTTATTTGATCAAATAATGGCATTATTTCTGTTTGTTGTAATTGTTTACAATGTGTGTAATCGACTCGATTAAGTTCGTCGATTAGTTATATTATGAATTCCCATTTCTGATAATGCTGATTGAAACAATCTATTTATCTATTTATAAATTTTTTGTTGACAATTATTGTAGATAGTCAGTTGATTAGTATTTGTCAGTTAAATCATGCTTGTTTGTAAATCAATGAGTCCGTCAAATGGATGTTGTGTGTGTGTTGATTTCTGGGCAGTTAGTTTCAGGGCATTGTCAATATACTGACAATGCTCCTGCATTTGTTTGATCTTAGTTCGATTTTCAATTTCAGTTTAAACTGTTCTGTTGAGTTATGTTAATGTGATGTTGGGTTTGAATTCAGTTTTACAAATGTTGGTTAGATATAATTGGGTTAGAAGGTTGCATTTTTAGTTAGGATTCAGTCCAAACTTGTTGCTATTGGTAGAAGCTGTAGTTCAAGGGTATTTCAGGGGGCAATTTGGGAATGGAAAAAGTAAGAAGAATATGTTAGTATTAGTATGTTCTAGTGGACTATTAAGGGTTTTAATTTAATGGGATAATGGGAAACAAAAGGTAATGGAGGGGGCTGAAAATAGGGGAAAAGGTATCCTTAGTGGTTTGGTCATTAGAAAAACAGCCTTAGTGTTATTTGAGTGGGGATTTCTGATTTTTAAAGCAAAAAGTGGTCCGGACAGTAGGCTGCTAGAAGGGGGGACAGACCTGTATAAGATAGAGGAGTTGGGACTGATTTTAAGGAGGGAGATAGAGAAAAACAACCAGAGTGGATAGTGAGAGAGAACCATATAGAGAATAAGAGAATAGACAGAAGGAAAAACTGGACAGAGGAAAGAAAGAGAGAACTGGGAGATATAGAAAAACTGGACAGAAACAAAAGAAAGAAAGGAAATCTGCATTTGAATCTGAAAAATAGACATAGAAAAAAAAACAGAAAAAAGAGAATCAGATAGAGGGAAACAAAATCTGAAACAGATAGAGAAGAAAGAAAGAAAATCTGAAACATTGTTTTCTTGAATATGTCCGGGTTTGTTTGTTGATATTGTTTGGTTTAAATCTGAAATTTTTCTTAAAATTCTGTTACTGCTCGTCTGGTTCCAAGGGTCTTGTTATTTTGCTCAAATCTGCTGAGTTATTTGGCATTTTCTGCTGATTTTGTTGCTGCTGCTACTGCTGAAATTTGCCTCTTTTACCCTCATTTCCAGGTATATATTTTTAGACTCGTGTTGTGGAAAGCTTCAACATTGCCAAATAAATGAAGTTTGGAATTATAATTATGTCTTTTACTCGTTTAAATCTATTAGTTTAAATTTCAGTTTTGTTTCAGTTGGTTAATATAGTAGTATGCTTGACATGATGACTATTAGTTAATCATTCCCTTTTGAAGTTCGTATAAGCGTTGTAATAATGTTATCTATTTCAGAATTTCATTAAGTATAAGTTATGTTCGAATTGTCAAGATAGGGAACATGGTAGAAAGTTGGCCATTAATTAAATCTTGTGATATTGTTAGCTAAGTAAAGAATAGTATAGAAATATCAAAAAACTATATTATTAGCCTATTTTGTCAAATATCCGATTTTGTTTAAGGCTAGATAGTGTTAGTTGTATTTTGTTCATATATGGAGTAATAGCGGTTATGTGAATAGCCATGGTGGAAATGTGAATTGATATAATCCGTCACGTTTACGATGTTGGAATATGATGAATGGTTCAGATGTACCACTACGTTGCATGCGATGCCATTTTATTGAGTCAATTTGTATAATAGTTCTCTTTCTTATCAACTTGATTTTATCTATCATCATAAACAAATTAACCAAACAATTATAACTTTGGACTAAAAACAAGTATATGAGAAGGA
Source organism: Nicotiana sylvestris (assembly GCF_000393655.2). Lineage (NCBI taxonomy): Eukaryota > Viridiplantae > Streptophyta > Magnoliopsida > Solanales > Solanaceae > Nicotiana > Nicotiana sylvestris. The sequence goes on from NC_091067.1 coordinate 78,301,126, forward strand.
GGTGGGATTTATAAGTACGAATTGCAACATTTTATGTCAAAGATATGTTGAAATAGAGTTCGCACTAAATATAACAATGAAAATTCTTCGGAAACTATTAATTTGTTTATCAAATTAATTCTTTTCCCAGTTTTGTATGTAATTCGCTTTTTGGGTATACTAATGTGGTATTCACGATAAAAATGGTAGTTTTAGTTACATGTTGTTTGTTTTTCCATATCATTAATTCTTTAAAATTTGAATAGTTTTGAGGTATATAATTCATACGCGTAAAATAAGACTTGCGGTCAACACATAATAAATTTTGAATTCTTTTTTTCAAGAAAATTTGAAGACGTCCAAATCAGTGTTTCTCTATGACCTTCATATTTAAAAATAGATGGATGTAATAAACATTTGTAGAGAATTTATAAAGAATATTTTGTGTAATTAGGGATGCGTTCGCGTGACCTGATTATACTTCTAAAGGCAATTCGAATTATGCGTTCGCGCAACCTCAAGCAAACTTTTAATAAAAGAGGTTCTTCGGAGGATGTTAAATTAAATCCGAAATGTGCAGTTCACTATTTAATCATACAAGAGTGACGATGTTTTTAACTTTATTTTTAAGCACAATTTCGAACATAAGTTTTTATATAATAAAAATATGCAAAAAATAATATTATCAATCATATCGTGTACACGTATGCGTGACACGATTCTTCACGTTTATAAAAAATATATAACACGAATACACGTATGCGCGATTCGTTTAAGGGTTTATAATTATAAACAATCTAAGGCGGTAACGAGTCATATAACAACAAAAAATGTATTTAGTAAATCAAGATAATTAAGCCAAGTATAAAAATGGTTAAGCGACCGTGCTAGAACCACGGAATTCGGGAATACCTAACACCTTCTCCCGAATTAACAGAATTCCTTACTCGGATTTCTGGTTCGCAGAATGACAAACAGAGTCATATTCTCCTCGATTCGGGATTAAAACCGGTGACTTGGGACGCCATAAAATTCCCAGGTGGCGACTCTGAAATAAACAAACAAATCCCGTTTCGACTGTCCTTTAATTGGAGAAAACTCCTTAGCACCCTCGCGGGGGCAGAAAAAGGAGGTGTGACAACTGTGACCAGCAATGATGAACAAGATAGGAGCTAATGACAGAGAAAAATAATAATATATTGTCTTGAAATACGTGTTACCAATGCTATTATGAAACATCTGACATCTTTATATAGTAGGAGAGTCTCACTCTAGGTCCTATTCTTATAAAATGTAAAAATCTTCTAATTAACTGATTGCCGGTTTCTTATCGGTACCTGCCGAGATCCCCCCGTGATATCTGACAGGTCACGAATATCAAGGCCTTTTGTTGGTCATGCTTGATTACCTGACAATGTTCTTCAAAGTTATTCAAGGCTAAGACCGATCCCGAACCATGACCCCGATATTCTCGAGAGTGGGCGTTATAGTCCCGGACTCCGAATTGATGAGGCCTTGACCTCGGTTTCAGCCCCTTGTTATCATATCTCGAGTTTGTCTTATCATGACGGAGACCGGGGTATATCACAAGACTGGTTTTACCCGTATACAGATAGTCCCCTCGTTTCTCGGAGGGTAAACGACGAGAAACGACATGAGATCATGATTCCTACTTCGATACGTTGTGACAGAAATGACAAAACATCTGAAACGTCTCAACAGTCACGTCATAATGGCATTAAATGCATGTCATCCGCCGGTCGGCTATCCCTAGATGCGAAATATCGTTGAGTTCTTATAAATACCACCTCCTTTGTTCATTTTCACTTTATATCAAACCTTCTACCCTCGTATCCTCAGGATTTCAATACTCTTTAGCACTTTTACCCCCATTATTCAAGGTCCTTTGCAAGAATTTTACCCATCTTCTTCTCAAGCCAACAAGTCCAATCCTTCAAATTCATTCCTTCTTCATCTTTTCCAGAACTTCCTCCATTTTTACTTTTAAAGGAATGGCAAAAACTTCCAAAATCGTTCCCCAGAAAAAAGCTCATTCTACTTCGCGGTCGACCACTGAAGTAGAGGAGACCACTCTGGGCGTGGATGTTGATGAACCAGTACCTGAACCCCTCTTGAAAATGTTAGTCCCTAGGGGATGCTCGATCAATGATGATTTGAAGATTGAAAAGCCTTCCTCCGTGAAGGGTCGGTGTGAGGATGTCTCTAGATACATCTGTTCAATTACCGAAGAGGTCCTCCTTACGTTTTGAAATGACTGCAACTGGGTCGATAAAAACATAGTCGTCAGCGACCCCGAGGAGGACATTACCACCCATGTCGAGGGATATCTGAGTGTTTACACTTATCACTTTATATTGGGACAAGTGGACCTGGTCATCATAGATTTCTGTAAGAGATATGAGGTATGCCTCAGTCAGATTCATCCTTCAATGTGGAGGATTGTGATCCTTCTTCGATTTTTTATGAGCAAAATTGACTCCTGCCGGTTCAATATCACCTACTTCGTTTGTATAGTCCCCAAATATTCGTATGGGGCTGATAAAGTTCATGTGTCGGGCCAGTAAAGCCCCGTTTTCAAGTATCGATGAAGATCAAAATTGAGGCTGGCCAGGTCGTTTTGTCCGAGTGAGGACTTCGGACTTGATTCCGGCAGAATGCGGACTATTCCCCGAGGAGTGGAATATGTCACGTATGTAGATCTTTCCTTTGAATGTTTAATTTTATGTTTACTTCTATTTTCCTCACTAGTACTCATGGTGGTACAACCGTCACTCAGGTCCCAAATGTTGTCCCTCAACTCAAGGAGTGGGTCGAGGGTATCGTTTCACAGATGCCCTACTCCGAGCGCTCGTGGCGCAAACTCTCGAAGGGCCATTGGGAGGCATGTTCTCATGGAGCTCGTGCTCTGAGGCAGACCGGAGAGAAGAAAAGAAAGAGGACTCCAAGTTCTCCGAGCGTGGAAAAAAATGCGAAGAAGGCTGGTGCGTAAGCCAAAGGAGAGCAGCAGCTCCTGAGTGCTCGACTCGGACTCACTCCTCCGGGTTAGGGACGATCCCGAGGAGGACGATCTTTTTCTGCCCATGAGCCGTCTATGCTCGAGGAACGGGTGGCAGCTAAGGGGGAACAACGGAGGCCTATCCCTATCAAGTTCAACGATGTAGCAGTGAGGGTCGAGAACCTTCCAAACGCTGGTTCTGCCCCACCCGGTGTCACTGACATAACAGGATCACCTTTATTTATGGAATCGATGTTCGATGAAGCTCAAATGACAAAGGAGCGATCGAATATGGAGCAGACGATCCCCTTCATAGCTTTTTAATGGTGTGCACTCCACTGCCAGTGAGGATGCCACCGGATTAGATGACTTAGAAGTACCGAGGAAAAGTTCACCCTCGGGGGCAGGTGGGTCTAATTTGAGCCCGAGACTGGTCAACTGGTTCCATGGCCTGAGTGCGAATCCTGGTCGGAAGCAGTCAATTATCATCACCATTCCGGAGGATGCCCTGTTTCTTTCCGCACTTGTTTGGGTAGCTAGTTACCTCCAGTGCCTGGTAACCGAAGAAGACTAGGAAAAATAAACGAGGTGGATTCCCCATGCTTGTTTAACGAAGCACAACAGGTGTTGAACCAGGTAAGGTGTTATCAAACCTTTTCATTTTCAGCTTTTGTTATTAGTGATCTTAATATTTCTTCTCATATTTGCAGGCCTCGGTGCTTTACCACGAGACCTTCCTACGGTATCGAGATGAGCTGAGCCAAATCGAGGCCGAACTCAAAGAGCTCACTAAGAAGAGAGACATGTATAAACTTCTCAATGAGCAACGTGAAGGAGAGGCTAAGAGACGTCGAGCCAAGTTGGACGCGGCTCAGAAAGAACACGCCGACCTAGTGGAACAGGTAAAAACCTTTAAAGTTAGTGACGATGAGCTAGACACGGTGATTAATAGTCAGAAACCATAGGTACAAAAGAAGATTGATTGGATCGACCAACTCCGGGCCGAGATGGATGTAATCAAGGTCAAGGACGAAGAGTGGAAAGTCAAAATGGCATGTTTGGCCTCAGAAAAGGAAACTGCCCAGGCACAATTAACCTTGACAGAGGCTCAACTTCGAGCGATGAGGGAGGAGGCTGAGGAACGGTCCCCAAAAATTGAGTATCTCCCGTCTCAACTGAACTCGGTTGTTTCCGATCGAGAGACCCTCGCCAAGGAGCTTAAAGCGGCTAAATCGGTGGCTAAAACAACCAAGGCCGATGCCCACGAGATGGTGGCCCAGTATAGAGCCGATGCCGAGGTAGCCCAGGACCACTTAAAAGACACTATTGAGTATGAGATGCAATAGTCTCGAAGGGAGGCCCTCGAGGAGGTTCATGCTCGAGGTTTTGATTTATCGACCAAGTTTGAAAGTGCTAAGGGGCTCGAGGCCGAGGCCAAAAGTTGGCTTACCCCAAGACGAAGAAGACTTCAAGGATTTTGGCGAATCCAGGGGTGGAGAAGACCCCGATGGTACCGATAATGAGGCGGGCTCCGGTGAGGACCAGGCTGCTTAGATGCCTTACAGATGTTTTTGCTTTTTTGCTTAATATTATTTTTTTCGTCGAGACTGTTTGGCCTTTGTAAAAAGTCTTATCGAGGTTGTTTGGCCTTTGTAAAAATTCTTGTCAAGGTCGTTTGGCCTTTGTAAAAAACTTTTAATATATATACAAGGCTTTTTTCCTTCAACAAATTTCAAGCTTTTTTGTTTTTCCTTTACGATTGCAAAGATATCGGATGCCTTAGCACATAATAATTTGGTCTTGTTCGGAGGTTCAAGCTGGCCTCATTCTTGATGTTATTTTGCTTACGGAAAAAGGGCCAAATATACCCTTGTACTATCAGAAAAGATTTAAATGTACCCCTCGTTATACTTTGAGTCCAAATATGTCTCTATCGTTATACTTTGAGTCCAAATATATCCCTATCGTTATACTATTAGTTCAAATATACCCTTTTTTGTTAAGTTTATCCAAAGTGGACATCCAATTCTACGTGGCATTGACATTTGATGAGGCAGATGCCACATGGATTGGCACAACAACGCCTCTAACCCATCTTACTCCTCCTATTTTTTCCACCACTAAAATTTCCTTCCCCCCACCACCACCACTATTTCTCTCATTACCGCTATCATAAAAAATATTGCATTTCAAATTTTAGTCTTTTATATATGGATTAGGGGTTGAGGTGGCATGTCAGGTGGCATCCATATCATCAAATATCAGTGCCATGTAGGATTGGATATCCACCTTGGACAAACTTAACAGAAGAAGGGTATACTTGACCAATAGTATTATGAGATGGATATATATGGACCCAAAGTATAACGAAGGGTATATTTAAACCTTTTCTCATAGTACAAGGATATATTTGGCCCTTTGCCGTTTTGCTTAAGACTCGTGGGGCACTCGGTATGACCGGAAGCTTTCCCGAAAGTACTTAGAATATTTAAGATTATAATTTGTCGAGGGTAGCCTTTTGAACTGGTTTAGAAATTTTGAAGGCCTTATGTTTTAGTTACGGATCTCGGACGTCTCCGAGCCGTTCTAGGATGGTTGTGGCCTTTATAGTTTGGGTGTTTCCCAAATGGTCTTGTTATCCCAAGTCATCCGGGCTTACCCAAGACAACCACTCCCAAATGGGGATGGCCGTAGCCTCTAAAGTTCGGGCACTGCCTGATAGGCTTTGTGCCTCCGGGCCTCGATATCCTGGGACGTCCGAGCCTGCTTTGGATGACATTCCCCAAGTAAAGTGGCCCTTGGGCTCGATGTCTTTAGGGGACCAATGTAAGGGGGGAAACAACAAAAGATTTTAAGGGACAAAATATTTATCCGCAAGGTAGAAACTTCCTTTTATTTCTGTGCATAATATACAAGGTTACACATGTGTACAAGTTTTGTATCAGGGCTCGGGTGGTCTATGTGGACATGGTTCATTTGACCGTTTGCCCCTTTTAGTAAATCCTATCGACCGAGCCTAGACTGTTCGAGCATAAAGTATCATTCCTTGCTAAAATCATTATCTGAGGGAGATGCCCCCCAGTATTCGAGGCCAATCATATAGAAGCCTCGAATACTGTTGATGTGATCCTTAGCATCGGTTTAGGGCCGGTATTCAATACTAAGTTAGCACGATCCGTTATTGCCTCGTTAAAAACCTTGTCGGAAAACCCATTTGGGATAAAACCGGTTCAAGGGAAAAAGAGTGCAGCACGTGCTTTCGGGCCTAAAAGTTGCATCGTTTCTTGAAGCAAATGTTAGTCTAACATGTAAATAAAAGAAATGAATGGGATCGTTTCTTAGCAGTAGTATCATTTTAAGTGAGTTATGTTCTAGTTGTTCGGTAGTCACTCACCGTTCATCGCTCCGAGTTTGTACGATCCTTTTCCGGTGATCTCGATAATTTGATATGGACCTTCCCAGATCGGCCCTAGTTTCCCTTCGTTCGGGTTCTGGGTGCTTATTGTGACCTTCCTTACCACCAAGTCCCCAACATTGAAGCGTCGAAGGTTGGATCTTCGATTGTAACACCTTTCGATCCGTTACTTTTGGGTAGCCAACCGGATGAGGGCAACTTGCGCCTTTTGTCTAATAGTTCCAGGATCATATTCATAGCCTCGTCGTTTGACTCTTTGGTTGCATATCAGAACCTGAGACTCGACTCTCCTAATTCGACCGGTATTAGGACCTCGATGCCGGAAACCAGCAAGAATGGGGTGGCCTCGGTACTCGACTTCGAGGTCGTCCTATATGCCCATAGGACTTCGGGAAAGATTTCCTTCCATTTTACTTTAGCGTCGGTCAACCTCTTTTTGAGGTTTCAGAGTATGGTTTTGTTCTTTGACTCCGCTTGCCCGTTTCCACTAGGGTGATAGGTTGTCGATAGGATCCTTTGATCTTATGGTCTTCGAAAAACTTTCTCACTTTGTTGCCGACAAAGTGCTTCCCATTATCGCACGCGATCTCGGCCGGCATCCTGAACCGGCATATTATGTGGTCCCAGATGAAATCAATGATATCTTTCTCCCTGACTTTCTCAAACGCATGGGCTTCCACCCATTTAGAAAAATAATCAGTCATAAATAGTATAAATTGAGCCTTACTGGGTGCCCATAGAAGGTGGGCGACGATGTCCATCCCTCATTTCATGAATGGCCAAGGTGATAAGATTGAATGCAACAGTTTCCCGGGTTGGTGCATCATTAAAGCATGCATTTAAGATCTGTCGCATTTTTGTACGAACTCCTTCACGTTATTTTCCATGTCGATCCAGTAGTAGCCGGCTCTAATTATTTTCCAAATTAATGATTCAGTGCCCCAATGATTTCTGCAAGTGCCTTCGTGGACTTTCCTTAGAACATACTCGAGGTTTCCTTGTCCTAGACTTATTGCGAGTGGGCCATCGAACATTCTACAGAACAGGGTACCGTCTTCGGACAAGCTGAACCGGGACGCCTTCGTACGCAGAGCCCTTGATTCCTTAAGATCTAGGGGTAGTTTTTGGGTCTTCAGATACTCTGTATACTTTTTTCTCCAGTCCCAAGTTAGGCTTGTTGAATTTATCTCGGCGTAACCTTCTTCCACTGCCGATCTCATGAACTGTATTACCGCCCCCGAGTTGAAATCATCGTCATCAACCGACGATCCCAAGTTAGCGAGAGCATTGGCCTCGCTGTTTTAATCCCGAGGCACATATTGTAGGGTCCACTCCTTGAACCGATGTAACGTTACTTGTAATTTATCCAGGTATCTCTGTATTTGTTTCTCCCTTACTTTGAATGTCTCATTAACTTGGTTCACCACAAGGAGGGAGTCGTACTTAGCTTCGATCACCTCTGCCCCCAGTGTTTGGTTAGTTCGAGACATGCAATCATATCTTCATACTCAGCCTCGTTGTTAGTCAATTTTATAGTCGTAATAGATTGTCTAACTATATTACCCGATGGTGGCTTCAATACGATGCCAAGTCCGGACCCCTTTGCGTTCGAGGCACCGTCCGTAAAGAGGGTCCAGTTTCCCGAGGAAGTCCCGAGTTCAACAACAATTCTCTTTCAACCTCGGGTATTAGGGCCAGTGTAAAGTTGCCCACGAAGTTTGCCAAAATTTCAAATTTAATGGCGGTTCGGGGTGGATATTCGATATCATACCCCACTGATTTCCACGGTCCATTTGGCAAGTCATCTCGAGAGTTTAGATTTGTGCATTATATTCCTCAATGGGTAAGTAGTTACAACACATATAGGGTGGCACTGAAAGTATGGTTTTAGCTTCCTAGAGGCGCTTAGCAAAGCGAGTGCCAATTTTTCTAGGTGAGGATATATAATTTTGGCCTTGCCTAGAGTTCTACTAACATAATAAATAAAAAATTGCGTACATTCTTCTTCCCATGCTAGGACTCCACTTACCGCCACCTCGGATACTGCCAAGTATAGGTTCAGTTGTTCGTCTACCTTCGGAGTGTGAAGCAAAGGTGGGCTCGAGAGGTACCGTTTGATTTCCTCCAAGGCTTGTTGGCACTCTGGAGTCCATGAGAAGTTATTCATGTTCTTCGATAATGAGAAGAACCGATTGCTCTTTTTTTGAGGACCTCAACATGAATCAATCCAAGGCGGCAATGCGACCAGTTAACCTTTGGATGGATTTGACGTTGTCCACAATAGTGATGTCTTCAATGACTTTGATCTTATCGAGGTTAATCTCGATCCCCCAGTTTGATACCATGAATCTGAGAAATTTCCCGGGTCCCACTCCGAATGCATATTTCTCCGGGTTCAGCATCATGTTGTACTTTTTCAATATATTGAAGGTTTCCTGCAAATGTTTTAAATGGTCCTCTACACGCAGGGGCTTAACTAACATGTTGTCAATGTAAACCTCCATTTATTTTCCTATTTGTTCTTCGAACACCCAATTTACTAGGCGTTGGTAAGTGGAGCCAGTGTTTTTTAGTCCGAATAGCATTACGTTATAGCAGTAGGTACCATACTTAGTAATGAAGGACATTTTTTCTTGGTCACCCGGGTCCATCCGAATTTGCTTGTACCCGAAATACGCATCGAGAAAATTGAGGATCTCGTGGACGTCCATCGCATCGATCATGTGATTGATATTAGGCAAAGGGAAAGATTCCTTGAGGCATGCCTTATACAAATCTTTAGTTTACACACATTCTTAATTTATTCCCTTTTTAGGGACTACCACTACGTTTGCTAACCAATTCGGGTATTTAACCTCCCGAATCGACCCTATTTTAAGAAGATTAGATAGCTCATCTTTGATGAATGCATGTTTGACTTCGGACTAAGGTCTCATTTTCTGTTTGACTGGATGAAACTTTGGGTCCAGGCTCAGCTTATGAGTGGTTATTTCCAGGGGGATCCCTGTTATATCAAGGTGGGACCAAGCAAAATAATCCATGTTAGCCATAAGGAATTGAATGAGTTTTTTCCTGAGCTAGGGACTTAACCCCGTGTCCAGGTATACCTTATGCTCGGGAAAATGCTCGATCAGTACGACTTATTCCAGTTCCTCGATCGTTGACTTGGTGGCTTCAGAATCATCGGGGATTATTGTCACACCTCCATTTTACGTACCCGTGAGGGTACGAGGGGGAGTTTTTCCAATTAAAGGACAATCGAAACGGGATTTGTTTATTTATTTCAGAGTCGCCACTTGGGAGATTTAGGGTGTCCCAAGTCACCAATTTTAATCCCGAATCGAGGAAAAATAATGACTCTATATTACAGTCTGCATACCAGAAATCCGGATAAGGAATTCTGTTAACCCGGGAGAAGGTGTTAGGCATTCCCGAGTTCCGTGGTTCTAGCACGGTCGCTCAACTGTTATATTCGGCTTGTTTATCTGATTTTTAATACAATTATGAACCATGTGCAAATTTTATCTTTTAACCACTTTACTAATTATTATTATTAGGAATGTGAACGTCGCTTAAAACATGTCTTTGGACTGCGTCACATGAAATGCACCCACAATCCGGAACATATCTTATTTGACGTTTTGGGATTTGGATTTGGGTCGCATGAAATGCACACCCCAAGTTTTAAGAAAGTAAATTATTAAACACGCGCCTAAAAAGACTATCGCGTTATTATTTTTGGGAAGGCCACGAAATTCACTAAGCGGCCCTCCTGAATTCTAAGTAATTTAAAACAAGTATTTACTGAGGGCCCCGCAATTTGTATTTTTATTCGGCGAGGCTCATCTCATTCTTATTTTAAAAGGATATCCTATAGCAACTACGTTTCTTGTCGTGTTTGTCTCTATCAATCGAAAGCAGTAGATAGTCCTAATTAATTAATGCTTGCAAGTTATTTTATAACAGAATTCGGAAAATGCTAAAATCAGGAACAAGGCTGCGCGCACAGTCAGTCGAATAAATAATCATGGGCCCAAATTCGACCCATGCGTGATGGGCCAAACCTGGGCCACTGCTTGCTCGAAGCAGGCCGGCTAGGCCTGTTTTGGCCTGAACTCGACCTTTATAGGGTTGAGATTGCAAGTTTGGTGTTCTTTGTCTTAACAAGTGGTTTACTAGTTATATGAGACCATCAATCCGAAAAGGAAGAACTTAATCCAGGATGTACAGTGTTCATACTTGGTATACATTACAACATATACTGCAAAGTAAACTAAAATCTGAGACGCAACCTATCTCATTGAACATATTATCACCTATCAGCATACATATGTAAGCTACCATTTAGCTAACTTATATTGATATACACTAGGCATACAGGCTGCTTCGAGTGTCAACACAAGAATGAAAATTATCATACAATACATGATATCTAATATAACAGTATATATATGAAAATCAACTTCAAGTCTTTTTCCTTTTTTTGCATTCATGCTCAATGTTCCAATTACATTTGATAGTGCCTTGGTTGTGTACATGATGTAGAGGAACAGAAGAAGAAGGAAAAGGATCAGCTGAGTAGCACAGAGCAAACAACAGCAATCAGCAGATTCGCAGCAACAACACAGCAACAAACAACCAGCCAATAATGATGAAGCTCAGGAAAGAGTCGAACAACAAATGGACAATACCAGTGGTGTCCACAGTCCACAGACAAACAACAATACTTCCCAGAACCAAAGAGAAACCAACAAATAGTCGAATACCAAACCAGTGATCCCAGAAAAACAAAGTGGGGAACAACAGAGATAGCAGAGTGTTCAATGCAGCAAACACTAACAGTTCAACAAACAACACACAACTCAATCAATGCAGACGACAGAACTTGGCCAAGGCAGCTTGACCAATATGAGTTCTTATTCAACTTTCAGATGGTGTTTAGTTACAATCTATTTGGAAACTAACTTATGTTTTCAGCTTTCTTTGAACTCAGTAAACCTTTCTTTAGACTAAAAGTTTCAGCTTTAGGACTAAAAATTTCAGCCTTTTTTCTCTTTTTGAAGACTAAAGTCCAGCCCCCTTTAAGTTCTCAAATGGCCTCTTTATAGGCCAAATGCACTAGTGCAGCTGAGCTGCCTGCCCTGCCAATTGGCAGAATGCCCATACCCTTTAAGCCCATGCCTAAGCATCTTTGGTGCCAGCCCCTTTGTTCCCCACGCCTGGTCTTTTGTTTAATCAAGAGTTATGGGCTCATTTTATTTATTCATTTTAAGCCCCATACTCTTATGTCTTGCTCCCCATTAGTATTAGTTTAATCTTAATTAGTACCCTACTTGCCAGCTTCATTTAAACTAACCTTTTCTGCCTTTCTCAAACCCCAGAATACCCCTGCTTGACCTTGATTATTACTGCCCTGCCTATTGCAGCATCAGGGCATTTTTGAACTGATGAAAGTTCAAATTCAAGACTGCCTGGACTGAACCTTTTCAGTCAGTTTCACAATGCAAACAAACCATTTCAAACAATGCTGGGGCATTCAGTCAATGGCAAGGTTCAATTAGTCATGCGACATTATTAGCTCATTCGATTCATTAGTTATAGAAAACTGATCGACGACATTTATCGAGTCGACTATACTAATCATAACAGGTAATGATCAGTCGTTCAAATATAAACAACACCTACAGGGACCTAAAGGGCTTCGGACAACTTGGTCAGTCACTAGGAACCTATATAAGTTTATTCATGCGACGACTATACTAATCGGACATGCTTATCATAGGATACATTTAAATCATACACAGAAACCAATCGACCAAATAAAAGGTCTTTACAGAGATGAAGAAATCCGAATGAAAAATAACAAAAAAATAACAAACAAACACAACGAAACATGCTGACCACTTAATCAAAACTAACACAAAAGAAAGGAAAACTTACCGAAAATGTTTAAATCAAACAGACCCAAATCTGATTCAACTTCGAACTTTTGAGGCCGAACAAACTTTAATCAGGGTGTTCTCACATGAGAACACCTTGATTAAGGTCTATTAGACCTCAAACCCATGTCCAAACCGGCCGGATTCCCCAGGTGCATGTGTTCTAAAGTCTGGATTTCCAGATCTGATTTTTAGGGAGTTGTGGGTAGATTCGGACCAAACCAAGTTTGGTTTGGTCACGAGGAAGGTCAGGGGAGTGTCTGGTATGAAGATGGGATGGTTTGGCATAGATCCGGGTTCGACTCAAATCTTCAAATGAAGATTCGAGACGAACGAAAGTGATTCGAGGCTCGTGGTTAGTGGATTCGTGTTCAGGACAGTGAGGTGGTCCTAGGGTGTTCAGGAGGTGGCCACCGGCGTTCATGCCGCCGGGTTTTGGTGGAAGGGAAACTAGGGCGGCGTTAGGGTTTGGGGGTTTCAGGGTTCGGGGAAGGAGACGAGTGAGGGGTGGGGTTCGGATAGGGGGCGTGGGGTGAAGGGTTGAGTTTATATATGGGGAGTCTGATTGGATCTGAGCCGTTAGATCAGATGATCTCAACGGCTTGGATCTGAGGATGAGACATGAGACGGGGTCGTTTGGTAGTTAAACGGGGTCGTTTGGTTTAAGTGAGGGGTTGGGTCAGGCTGGTTATTTGGGTCGGGTTTGAACATGGGTCGCTGAAAGAGGTCCTGAACCGTTGGATCGGCTGGGACGGACGGCTCAGATTGATTTGCCTGAAACGACTTCGTTTCAGGAGGTGCCTGGGCAGCCGGTTTTGGACTGGACCTGATCGAATTGGTTTGGGCCTATTTTTGGTTTATTTCCTTGGCCCAAACCGTTTTCTTCATTCTTTTCTCCCTTTCTTTTTTCCTTTTTTTTTTTTTTTCTAATCTTAAAACTAAAAATAAAATGAAATTCAAACAAACATAATTATCAAAATATTTAAATAGGTTAAATCGCACCCTAGAATATTTTTGTGAATTTTTCTTTTACTGAATGAATTATGGTCTAATTACCAGGACATACACATTTTGTATTTTGTTTAATAATGTAAAAATGGACAAAATGGACAGAACCACACATGACTAGCAGCACACGTTACGGAAAATTGAAAATTGTACAGCGAGGTCCTTTGTTACTATTTCTTTTGGAGTGACTGTCCGTGAAGCAAAAATCACGTGCTTACAATTATGAAGGACCTGGGGACCCCGTAGTCTTCATCCTCACCCATCCCCTACTTTTTCGGTTCGGTCGAGCCCGGTGTCGGTGATTGCTATTTGGTTCCTTCCTTGGCGACCGAGTTTGGATCTTTTGTCGTTGTAAGTGTGGATATCGGAATCACTTCTTCGACCGCGAACATTTCCTTTGCGGCTTATTGTTCTTCGTAGATTATTTTAATCCCTCCTAGCATTGGGAATTTTAACACTTGATGCAGGGTTGATGGTACTACCCTCACATTGTGGATCCATGGCCTCCCAAACAAAGCGTTGTACCTCATATCACCTTCGATTACATAGAACTTGGCTTCCTGGGTTGTCCCAACGGCATTCACCGGCAACGTTATATCCCCTATGGTGGTTTCACATGCCATGTTGAATACGTTTAGAACTCGGCCTACATGCACGATTTGATCTTGTAGACTAAGCTGTTCCACGACCCTAAGTCTGATGATGTTGGCCGAGCTACCTAGATCAATCAACACACGCCTAATTCGAGATTTATTTATGAGTTCAGATATTACCAGTGCATCATTGTGGGGTTGCACAATCCCTTTTGCGTCTTTGTCTTTGAAAGACAAGGTTCCTTCGGGAACATAATCCCGAGTGTGTTTTTCCCTTATAATGGATACTTTGGTGCGCTTAACATCGGCCCTTGGGGAATGTCGATCCCACCAATGATCATGTTAATGACGTGCTAAGGTTATTCCTTCTTGGCCTATTTATTAGCATCTCTATTCCTGAAATAATTCTTGGCTCGATCGCTCAGGAACTTTCAGAGATGTTTGTTATTGAACAGCAAGGCTACTTCATCTCTTAATTGTCGGCAATCCTCTGTTTTGTGGCTGTGGGTGCCATGATATTTGAACATTAGATTAGGATCCCTTTGGGCTGGATTGGAAAATAGAGGTCGGTGCCATTTGTTGTCTTTGATGCGTCTGATGGCAAGATACGGTAGCGGCATCATCGACGTTAAAATTGTACTTCGAAAGTCTTAGCGCTTCCTTAGGCCCGATGGGCCTCTCAAAACTATTTTTGCTCACGAGTCCCCGGTTGTTCTAACCTCGATCACTCCTTTTTTCACTCATCACGGGGTTTTGCCCATATTTGTTACCTATTCGGTCCACGTTGTACGGTTGATAACGATCGCTGCTTGATCTCGATTCACGATCAATGTCACTCTTGACTCTATAGACGGCCCTGACGGGATAAACGAACCCAGAAGGGCCCCCAAATTGATCTTCTTCGAACCTGATTTTTGAGTGATACCGGTTATGTATGTTGGCCCAAGTAATAGCCAGATATTTTACTAGATTTTGTTTCAACAGTTGTGAAGCCAACGAGCTTCGATCATTTAGTCCCTAGGTGAAGTCTTGAACGGCCCAATCGTCTGCGACCGGAGGCAGGTCCATCCGTTCCATTTGAAACCGGGACACGTATTCTCTGAGAATCTCATTTTCCCTCTGTTTTACTTTGAAAAGGTCTGACTTCCTGGTCTCGACCTTGATAGCCCCGGTGTGCGCTTTCACGAAGGAATCTACAAGCATAGCAAACGAGTCAATAGAATTAGGAGTTAGGTTGTGATACCATATCATAGCTCCCTTTGACAGAGTTTCCCCAAACTTTATCAGTAGGACATACTCGATCTCGTCATCTTCTAAGTCATTCCCTTTGATGGCGCATGTGTAGGAGGTCACATGTTCATTTAGGTCGGTCGTTCCGTTGTACTTAGGAATCTCAGGCATGCAGAACTTCTTAGGAATAGGCGTCGGAGCTGCGCTCGAAGGGAAAGGTTTTTCACAAACTTCTTGGAATCTAGGCCTTTTAATATCGGTGGTGCTCCTGGTATTTGATCGACCCTTGAATTGTAAGTTTCCACTTTTTTGTCATTGGCTTCGATTTTCTTCTCTCCCGATTTTGCCCGTTTATTTAGCATCTCGAGCATTTTTATGATCTCATGGTTGGTCCTCTACTCACTTTCATTCGACCATTCCGTGACCGATTTATTTCTATGGGTGACTTCTCGGGACAGCTTGGGCTCAATCCTGCGCGGCGCAGCTTTGGTTCTGGAGCTGGGTTATTGCTGCTTGCTGAGCTTGTAACATTTCGAAAATCACCCGCAAGTTGATCATATAATCTCCGCCACCCTGCGTATTTTGTGAAACCAAGTGGACTTCTCTGCGGATGCTATACTCAGGATCGGTAGGCAAATTTGCATTGATGGCCATATGTGAGCTAGCGTCAATCGGGTCTGCAACTGGAATTCCGTTGAGGTCGATGAGGGGTACCTCGTTATCGGGTTCTACATTGTTGTTCTCGCAATGGTGGCCGGATTTCGCATCCACGTTTAGAGGGGTGGACTGGGAGTTTGACATTTCAAACTTTAACCTGAAATAAAAGGCACTCCAAAGAATATGTGTAAAATAGGGCGTGTTATAGAAGTTTGTATCAAATAGCCACTATTATTCTTAGCCTCACGACGGGTGCCAAACTGTTTACACTTAAAATAGGAAAACAATTGAATTTGTAAGTGGTTTTAAGGATACATGGATTAATTTGACACAAAGTAATAAATTGGATTAGATTGAATTGTAAAGATAAAAATAAATTCAAACAACACGCGCTAGGATAGTTTCAGCCTTAGTGAAATCTTCCCCCTCGATTCGGGCTCATTATGACCAGCAATGATGAACAAGATAGGAGCTAATGACAGGGAAAATTAATAATATATTCCCTTGAAATGCGTATTACTACCACTTTTATGAAACATCAGACCCCCTTTATATAGTAGGAGAGTCTCACTCTAAGTACAATTTTTATAAAAGGTAAAAATCTTCTAATTAACTGATTGCCGGTTTTTTATCGATACGTGTCGAGATCCCCGTCGTGATATTCGGCTGGTCACAAATATTCCGTTGGCCGTGCTTGATTATCTCACAACGTTCTTTGAAGTTATTTAAGGCTAGGACTGATCCCAAACCACAACTTTGATATTCTTGAGGGTGAGCGTTATGGTCCCGGACTCCGAATCAATGAGACTTTGACCTCGGTTTTGGCCTCTTGTTATCATATCTCGAGCTTGGCTTATCAAGCCGGAGACGGGGTGTATCACGATATCGGTTTTACCCGTATACATGTCGGTTACTAGTTCGTAAAAGAAGAAATATGGTTATCATTTACAAATGGCGTGGAGGTTAGGTTCTTTGCAACTTTACAGAAAATTGAGAGTTGGTCCTTAGTTAGAACTGAGATATTTTACTTCATTAATCTGTAGTTGGGTTTTCCTTTTTTTTTTTTTTAATTATGATGTTTTTTTTTTCTTGTTTGTAGTTTATAATATGGGTAATGAAAGGTTGAATATTTTTTAAAGAAATTATTTATTGGCGTGTTCACAATGTTAAAATGCTGATGATGCAATCACATATATCATTTTTTTGGTGTCGAAAATCTATCTTTTTGGTGAGTTATAATGTTTTGAGTAATTAAAACATAATTAAGTAATTTTATTTAAAAAAATTAATTGTGTGACTTTATTGATACAACGAGTAAATTTGGTGATACTCCGTGAAACTAGCTGGCTCCTGACCACCAAATCCATGTGCCTTCTACAACCATGTGTGCTCAGTTTATATGTAAGTTGTTCATGATCATCATTCATCTGTATCATTGTATGAATACTAAAAATTTCGTGAAAGGTGATGGGTGCTTGAGCACCCACTAAGGTTTTATGTGCATTCACCCTCCTCCAATTGACATACACAACCGATGTTTATGTTTAATCAGATGCCAATAAATTATTAAAAAAACAAACTAGTGCATAGTTATTCTTCATCCGTAGTAAAATTTCAATTATATTTTCTGTCTTTAAAAAATTAATCTCTACTCAATGTACTCATAGACATACTGCTCAAAACATTCTTGTGCTTCTTTCTTATTCTAAAAATTACAAAATAAATACATAGGTCCAACATGTCCTTATTTTCTTTTCCAATTTACTCTATATTAATTTTTCACCGCAAGTATTAGATGATATTAGTTGGTCTTCTTTGGGTCCTTGAAAGTTTTATTAAAGAAACTTTAACGAACAACATGTGAACTTTTTAATATTCTAGTTTACAAGTATTTGGTTACCAAAATCGGATTGCATTGACTGGTAGTTAAGGCAACAATTATGGCGTGAACGGAGGAAAGAAATGTAAGATTTCCAACTTAGAGCACACCGAGTAAGGAAAATTTGACTTGGTATTTGTAAAATATTAGATGTGAAAGAGAAAAATAAAGGAATACATTGTGTCTCTTTCTACAAATCCATAGATTATTGTGTCTCTTTCTACAAATCCATAAATTATGAAGCATT
The DNA here is from genome assembly GCF_000393655.2 of Nicotiana sylvestris. Taxonomy (NCBI): domain Eukaryota; kingdom Viridiplantae; phylum Streptophyta; class Magnoliopsida; order Solanales; family Solanaceae; genus Nicotiana; species Nicotiana sylvestris. Next base: position 78,319,089 of record NC_091067.1, read on the forward strand.
ATTACACTTGATATTTTCCACTACGCCTTCGAATCTTTGAATTCCATAAAAGGCTACAAAATATTACATTTATAAAAACTTCATTAGTTAATATTTCTTTTTAAAAGAACTTTATTACAACAACAATAACAAACTCAGTGTAGCCCCACAAGCAAAGTATGAAGATGGTAGCGTGTATGCCGTTTTACTCCTACCTTGTGAATAGTGGTTGCAAAATGGTTAAAAGAAAACAGTTAACCACCCATATTATCCGCTAAAAAATAGGTTGGATAATGAATATTTTAAAAACGGGTCAAATATGGATAAGAACCATATTATCCATTTGGAAAATGGATAACTAATGAGTAACCATGGATAACCAATGAGTCTAACTTTTACATTTGTAAAGCCTCAAATTGGGAGTTCCTCAAGTTAGGGAGACTAAGAATTATCCCAAAAGTGATTATATGCAAGAAATCATGGATAATATGGGTACGGTTAACCCGTTTTTTATTCGTATTAAATATGGGACGAGTCGGATAATTGATCCATTTTTATTACCCGTTTTTGACCTGAACCATATCCGATCCGACCCGCCCGTTTGCCACTCCTACTTGTGAAGATAAATATGTTATTTTCGATAGACCCTCAGCCTAGGAGAAATATAGTCATATCATTTGTTGAAAAGAAAAAAATAACGTATAGATCATGAAAGGAAATAGAAGAACTATCTTTAATTATTTGACATGAGCCGATGGTCTATTGGAAATAACATCTTTGTCCTCGGAAGATAGGGGTAAGGTCTGCGTACGCATTACCCTTCTCAGATCTCACAATGTGAGATAATACTAAGTATGTTGTTGTTGTAATTGTTTGACATATTTTTAATTTATTAAAGAACTCAAAATTTTCTACTATGAAATGGAATAACATTATAAATATTTTGGAGCTGTGTAAGATCTGCTTATGTGGACTATGGATAACTAAGAAATGGAACATGTTAGTCATGGTTAATGACTAGCAACTGACATGGCACAAAGAAAACGGATAAAAGCATTTGCCTTAGTATTTGTACGAGTAGTTTTCTACAAAGAAAAGAAACGCGTAAAGGGTAGGTTCTGATTTTTCCCGTGTCTTCATTTGTACGCGGTTTTTCCCCTTGACTCTCTCTATACTCTTTTATTAACTAATCGCTCGCTCTCTTCTTCCACTTTTTATTTTCTTCCTTTTTCTCTCTCTTTCTTTCCATATTCTTTCTCACACAATTCATCAAACACCTTTCAATCAACCCAAAAACACACAGTAAACGGAGAACGTAATCGCGGGTTTTAATTTAGCCCGATTGTAATTGATTTATCGACCTAACGCTGATTTGATTTAATTGATTGATTAACCGAAGAAAAAGATGATGAGATTATGTTATAGGCCATTGGAAAGGTGTTTAGGGAGGCGGAGCGGAGATGGGCTATTGTGGCATACGGAATTGAAGCCGCATGCCTCCGGCGACTTTTCAATGGCGGTGGTTCAGGCTAATTCCTCTCTAGAAGACCAAAGTCAAGTCCTTACTTCTCCTTCGGCTACCTATGTTGGTGTCTATGATGGCCATGGCGGCCCTGAAGCTTCCCGTTTCGTCAATAGACACCTCTTCCCTTATTTGCACAGTACGTTATTTAATATGCTCTATTTATTTTCTTTCTCTCTTTCCTCTGATTTTCATCTCTTGTGTGGGTTATTTTTCTATTTCTTCAATCTGGTGTTTCTGCTTCTTGTTAATTTGTGTGTATGATCTGGTCTAAAAGAAAAAAAGACAATTTTGATTATGTACTTTGTTTTAGGTCTTCAACAGTTGTGTCCATTTTAATTTTAATGTTTTCACTTCTTTTTCTGGTTGACAGCTCAAAGGTTGCTCTTCTACGTCTCTTTGTAAATAAATTAGAGAAAAAAGAAGGTTGCTCTTGTATATTAACATGAATCGTATGGTCTATCTCCAATCCTGCGATTGCATATTCTCGGGTTGAATAAAGCATCAACTAAACCCAGTATATATTACACAAGTATATAACTTGAAAATTTACTAAAATTTTACCAATATTAAATCTGAACCCATAATTTCTGAAGTACAATGAGTTTAATGCTAAATATCTTGAAGGTCCAACCCATCAAATTTAAATCTTAGATCTGCCTCTGCATGCTTAATAAATGAGTACTTTTCTTCTTTGCTATTAGTATAATTTCTTTGCTTTCAATTTGGTGTAGAATTCCAGAAAGAGCAAGGGCGTTTAACATCAGAGGTGATAAAGAGGGCATTTAATGCTACAGAAGAGGATTTTATTCGATTGGTGAAGCAATCATTGCCTTTAATGCCGAAGATTGCTTCAGTTGGGTCATGTTGTTTGGTGGGTGCTATTTCAGGTAGTGAATTATACGTAGCTAATTTAGGAGACTCTAGGGCAGTTCTTGGACGTAGAGGTTTTGATGGGGAGAAAAGTAAAGTGGTTGCAGAAAGGTTATCGACTGATCATAATGTTTCGTGTGAGAAGGTGCGGAAAGAGGTTGAATCACTTCATCCTGATGATTCATCTATAGTGGTATACTGTCGAGGAGTTTGGAGAGTTAAAGGCATAATTCAGGTGAGCTTACTTATTTGCTGCTTTAAAACCAATTCTATCTACTTGCTTGTTGAATGACCTAAGCATTTTTGTTTGAACTAGGTTGCTTTGAATAATGTCAAATCTGAATACTGCAAAGTCGCAATATTTGTTTCTTCTAGGTGCTTACTTATGTCTTTGTATCTGGTTATTGTACTTCTTTTCTATATCCTTGCTTTATGTGTTGCGTGGTTCATTTAAGTGAACTGCATTTTGGAGTTCTCTGGTTTTCCATGCTTTTCTTTTTTCTTTTTTTTTGAAAAGTAAAAGCACAACTTACAGGAGCTTGCTTCTGAGATTCCCATTTATCTTGGTTATGCACAACTCATAGCTGTAACCTCAAAATGTTGCATACTTTTAAAGGCCATGATTTTCAAGGAAAGATACTTACACATAGCACATTTTGTCTGTAGCCTCTAGAACTTTGTCATTATGAATGTGCGACAAAGATACTTACACATGGCACTTTGCAGGTCTCTAGATCTATTGGAGATGCCTATCTCAAGAAACCTGAGTTAAACAGGGATCCTGTCTTTCAACAATATGGAAATCCTGTTCCTTTGAAGCGGGCTGTACTGACAGCAGAACCTTCTATTGTTACAAGAAAACTTAGACCGCATGACTTATTTGTGATATTTGCTTCTGATGGCCTCTGGGAACACCTAAGCGATGAAGCAGCTGTGGAAATAGTCTTTAAAAACCCAAGAGCTGTAAGTTAACATTTCTTTCATTGTTGTTTTCTATGGACAAGATGTGGAAATAGTTTTTAGAAACCCATGTTTGCTTCATTTTTATTATTAGTGTCTAAGTAGCCATATATTTCATTTTGCATTTCGGCCAAGCTACTAGCTATATTGGGCTGTTAATACAGTCGGAACTCAAGTCTATTTAACCTGGGAGGGGATTGAAATGGCTTTGCTGACATTCTTGTTTAAGTCGTCTGAGCACATTTGAGATCAGCTACTCGATTAGATGTAGATATCTTTGTTAAGATATGGGAGTGATTCTTTATAAATTTGTTTATTTTGATCCAAGAAATGTAACATGGCACTTGAATTTTATACAATCATGAACTGATCTTTTGGTTTGGTGTCCTTGCAGGGAATAGCTAAGAGATTGGTGGGAGCAGCCCTTAAGGAGGCTGCTAAGAAGAGGGAGATGAGGTACAAGGACATAAAGAAGATAGAGAAGGGGATTAGGCGTCATTTCCACGATGACATAACAGTTATAGTGATCTATCTTGATCACCAGAAGAGCTCTTTCCACTCCAAAAGCACTGTTGGCTGTATCACTGCGCCTGTGGACATCTCGTCCTATCATTCAGATGGTGTTGCAGATGAACCAAGTGGTTAAGAGTTTCTTAAACAGCCAATATAGCCCCTCGGCGCAGTGTATAATGGATACAGTAGGATTGTAGTAGTGAAAAGGAAACGATACGTGGAAAGAATACAGGGTTGTACATAAAATCACAGTTTTGGGTGGCTGGTTGAATGCATTACCAGCAGAAGCTTTCAGTTTTAGGAGCTGACCAAACAGATTTTTTTGTTTTTTCTTCTCTTTTTTTCATAAGATCAATAGTGTAATGGAGGCCCATGATTTTGAGTTGAAGCAAGTTTTTCATTACTTTATAGTTATCCCAAAGTTTTCTGAAATCCGACATTTCCAGGTTCTCTGTGGAATGGTACTGAACTTAAATAAAAATGAAAAGCAGATCTTCTCTTCAGAAACGAAAAGGTTAATTAAAGACTTCCTCTGCAGTTTCAGTGCTGTGGTTTCTTCCTTTGGAATTTGCACCAATCTTTTGTTGTTCATTAGTATAGGTTTAGGTCTGTAACTTAAGAGTTACCTAATACTCCTATTTTGTAAAGAATAATCACCAGTAATTTTTTCTCTCGCCAATCACCAGTAATAAGTGGTTTCTAAAATATGTTCATCTAATAGAATAACCTTTTTCTCGATTCATTAAATATGAGAATTAGTATCCATTTAGGCTCTCTGCACTGTACATAAGCGGAGTTATTTTCCATTTCTAGATGCTCAAGGAGAAAGTACTATTATGCAGCATAAGAGGAACTGATTTCCATGATCATTTACCCCGGAATAGTTACAAAAGTTTCCTGCATTTTTATTACCATTTTTCGGTGAAAAAGACCATATAACTAAATTCAATATCTTTGCGGCACAATTCGGAAGAGCAGGAACTTTCAGCTGTTCTAATAATAGGGCGGATGTAGCATATACTCCACGGCTTCAATGAACCAATAACTTTTGACGAAGAGTAAAAATTTATATGTAAAAATCCATTAAAATTACAAAAATAGTAGATATGAACTAGGGCGACAAACATGCGGATCGGGTCGGGTCGGAGATGGACGGGTCAAACGAGTAATGAAAAACAGACAAATTATTCTACCCGACCCATATTTAATACGGATAAAAAATGGGTTAACTAGCGGATAATATGAGTAACAATATTATCCATGACTTCTTGAATATGATCAGTTTTGTGAGAATTCCTAGTCTCCAAACTTGAGGAATCCAAATTTGAGAATTTACAAATGTAAAAGTTAAACCCATTAGTTATCCATTGGTTATCCATTTTCTAAATGGATAATATGGTTCTTATATATATTTGACCAATTTTTATAAAGTTCATTATCCAATCCATTTTTTAGTGGATAATATGAGTGATTAACTGTTTTCTTTTAACCATTTTGCCACCACTAATTATGACCCATGCCTTTAAAAATATAATGGATTCAATACTAAAAGTTTTAAAAATTGAATCCAGAGGGCTTAAATCCTGGATCCGCTTCCGTTAATAAGACCCAAAGGTGCAAGAAAGTGCTATAGCGCCATCAATTATGTTGAACACATTGCAAATGGTTCTGCCAAATTATTTAATTATGTGCTCGGGGTTCCCTTTATACAGAAGCGGACCTAAGTTACGGGTTGAGGGGTCACGGGATCCCGTTAGCCTCAGCAAAAACTCTGTATATATCTATACATATAGAGACGGGACCCCTCAAATATTTTATTTGTGACCCCAAAAATTAGAAAGGGGAATGGTAGAGGTGATTGTTCGGGGCAGTTTTGTTTCATCCTTTGTTGGATGATGCGGGTTTGATACCCAACTTCAGTGTCTTCTCCTCCTTTCTGTTTTTGTTCTTTTTTCTTCCTATCTATTTTTGTTCTTTTTTCTCCCCATCTATTTTTGTTCTTTTTTCTCCTCCTTTCTATTTATATTTGATAGCAAACTACTTTATTTTTTATTTTTATCTTTTTTTGAATTCAATTATAGTTTACTACTAATACATAATAGTCAATTTAATTAATTTTATTCCTTTTCAAACCCCCCATCCCCCAATTTTAAAAGCCTCAAATAGCACAAATTGCAACATATCGCTCCCCTTAAATCCTATCTATTTTTGTTCCTTTTTCTCCTCCTGTCTATTTTTGTTCTTTTTTCTCCTCCTTTCTATTTATATTTGATAGCAAACTACTTTATTTTTTACTTTATCTTTTTTTGAATTCAATAATAGTTTACTACTAATATATAATAGTCAATTTAATTAACTTTATTCCTTTTCAAGTATCCCCCTTAAATTTAAAAGCCTCAAATTGCAAAGTATCGTTCCACAAATAGAAAAATACAAATCATTTGGGCACAAATCTTCTTCAACAACTACTTTGACACCGTCTCGACAATGACAACTAAGAGAGACTCTTCTTCATTTCTTTGACTATTAACATTCTCTTAATCTTAATTTCTTTAGTAAGTTTTTGATAATTTAAAGTTTGAGCGCCCTTTTGATCACTGCCCCCTTTTTTTAAATTAAAAAGCTAGAAATTTCAAAGTGTGAAACATGCATAATCAAACACCTTCCTATCCTATAACACCTATTTTGCGAAAAAAATTCTCTCTGTGTGTGGTGCTTTCTTTTTCTTTAGAACTTCTTGTTTATACTTGTATGATAAGTCATTAAAATCATTAAGTTTTCAAAGAGTTGCACGCCAGATTTTATCGCTAGTGATAAGCATACGATGGTGCCCCCGTTATGCTCAAATTCTAGGTCCGTCTCTGCCTTTATATCAACCTCATGTTAACATTAAGGGTTAATACTGCATACTGATCCTAGTTTATTCAAAAATTAGTTAATTTTTCCACGCTATATTAATACATTTATTGAATGTGGTTGCTCATCCTAGGATACTCAAATTGAAGAGAACAACCTCGACTTTAAGTGGATCTGGAAAAGTAACACCCTGAACAAACTAAAATACTTCATGTGGTTGCTCACCCTCAATAGACTCCCAACAGCCACTTTTCTAGCAAAACGTAATATCTGCGCATCTGACATCTGCACCATATGTGGAACTGAAAAGGAGGACATAAAACACATGCTCTTCTATTGCACCCACTCAAAAGAAATCTGGAGGCAATGTCACATAAAACACAATTACCCACCTTCGGATAATGAACTCTCTACTTTTTACTGGCTAAAGCATCAACTAAACTCGAACAAGCGCTATAATCAATACATCACTTGGCCTGTCTTCTTACCTTTCCTCCTATGGTACTTATGGACCACTAGAAATGAAAAGATATTTCACAAAAGCAGCCCATATCCTAAAATTAGCAAAGTAATCAATAGTAGCCAATAATTCCTTTTTCTAAGCAATTGGAGTCCTATCCGGACACCAAAAAGAACCATTCTCATTAAATGGCAACTACCTGACATAGGAACCTTCAAACTAAACATAGATGGATCTTGCTTAGGTAACCCAGGTAGGGGGGTATAGGAGGGATTTTTAGAGATAGCAATGGAAACTGGATACAAGGATTCAATATGGGATTTGCCTACGCTACGAATATCTAAATGGAAGCCATGTCCCTATTACAAGGCTTAAAACTAGTCATCCAAAAGAGACTAACCCCTTTAGTCATTGAAACGGACTGTGAGGAACTTATCAACCTGATAAACAATGATAATTGCCTTTATCAAAATATTATTGATGATTGTAGGTTCCTATTATTTGAGGCGGGCACGCCATCCTTGAAGCATGCATTCAGAGAAACTAATGGAGTAGCAGACACCTTAGCCAAGAATGGATGCAGCCTAGACTCTTTTGCTAATTTAATGTTGTATTATTATCCGCCTGTATTTGCTATTTCAGTTTTTGATAGAGATGAGATAGGCACTGCGTGGCCTAGACAAATCTCATGTTGTAATGACTACTAAGTTTTTGTGTTCTAAATAAATGTCTTTATTTACCAAAAAAAAAAAAATCCAGTTAAAAGCACAGTATACCTTTTTCTTTTTGTATGTGAGAGTTCTCGTGGAACAACCAATCAATGAAGTTTACTTTTATTTATAGAGAAAAGGAATAACGTATCAATGATGTTAATATTTCATTTTATAAAATTACAAAAATTAACGGAAGGCCTCTCCCTTTCCTTCTTGTTTAGATATTGTTCGCTTCCCTTCTTGTTTGAATGTTGTGCATAAGAATTTATTTGTGCGTTGCGATCAATAAAAAATCTAAGTATGACTAAATGATTAGTGTCATAAATTTTGTACGACGAAGTTTTACTAATCAAGCACCTTTTCATTATTCTGCCATATCTTCACGACTCTTGATTATCTCATACATAAAAGTTGTGACAAAAATAATCTATTAAAAAAATCAGCATTTGAGTGAAAAAATAGAAGAAATAAACAATAATGTAAAACAGAGGAAAGAAACGGTGGTGTTCCATTTGGAGAATGTAGATGTCCCCCGTTAATTATTTTTAGTTTAAGTTCTGATCATGTTGCAAGAACAATTCTTTTATTTTAAAAATTAAAAACATAAAAGAAAAGTGAAATCAAAAAAGAAAAAGAAGAGAACCCAAAAGGAAAAAGATTAGAAATCAAGAAATGGATATCCTCTGTGACAGAATCCAATTAAAAGGTAAAAAATAGCACGGGCTAGCCAGTTTTCGGACTGGTCATTCAGAAATAGCTAGCGTTTGCAAAGTCATTGAAAAATAGCCACAATTTTGCTGCAACACGGATAGTTCCAGTATAATATACTGGATATCAGTTCACTTGTGTATGAACTTCCAGCATATTATGCTGGAACTCCAACACGCTGAAAGTTCCAGTATATTATGTTGGACCGATATATTATACCGGAACTCCAGTATATTATACTGGAGTTCCAGCATAGATATACTGGAACTCTAGTATAATATAATGGAATTCCAGTATATTATATTGGAGTATTTTTTTGGATTTTAAACGGTGTTTTCGTTCATATTTATCTTTATATTAAAAGTGGCTAAATTTTGATTATTTTTGGAACTGTGGTTATTTTTGAATGACCACTTATAAATCTGGCTATTTTTTAATTTCTCCCAATTAAAATATCTGATATATACTTACAAAGATTTTCTTCCATTAAGAAAAATCCTCTTGAGTCCAAAATGTACAAAAAGAACAAAAGGGCGAAGCTATGTTGGTCCAATGATGGTCAATTGAACACCTTTCGCCGAAAAATTATACTATGTATAAAGTAAAATATTGCTTGTTATTGATTAAAAAAAGACTTTGAACACCCTTGCATAGCCCACTGGCAAATGATGTTCAAAATTTAAACACCCTTATTGAATTCTCTAGCTTCGCCACTAATACAATATTTTCTAAGAAGCTGGTAATGCCGTATTCGCCTTCATATCACGCAATGTCACCGCTGTCACCTTCTCCATATTGTTGTTGCTTTTGCACCCCATTGCCCATTCATGTTGCTTTTCATCTTTCTCTTTCATTAGAGTAAAATTCAGAAAACATGAGACTTACCATAGAAGAGTTCAAATAGTAGAGTTATTTTTTTGGCTTCAACCCTATTTCGTATCATGGCTTCTTCTCTTCTTTGATTGATGGCGTAAAAATGTGAGCTAAACCCTTGAATCTGCTCTAGTAAGATTTACTGCTACCTCATACGTCTTATTTCACAATCTCAATATGTTGAGCCTTCTAATATAGTTATTGTTAAACAACATAAACTCAGCATGATTTTACAAGTAGGGTCTGAAGAGAATAAGGCGTACGCAAACATCACCCCTATCTTGTGTGGGATAGAAATGTTATTTTCGATCTCAAGGGAAAAAAAGTCTAAACATGTCTGACAAACATAAGACTAAAAAGTTGTGATAAAAATACTAAAAAAAAAAGTATTGCTGGCAAAAAGAGTAAAGAAATGATCAAAGTAAAAGAAACATTAGCAATAATAAAATTGAAGAATAAGATAATACTAGAAAATAAAAATAATACTGATAAATATAAGAGGTAGCAGATGTTAGTAAATCTATTCAAAAAATAAAAAATCTGAGAAGCAAAGAAATGTTAGGTTAACAAATAAAACACAAAATAATTTCGAGCCCACAAGTTGCGTGTGTGTTCTTAAGGAATTTAATCCCATCATAGTTGCTCAAAGTTTTGGATTAATTTCTCCCAAGATAGAACGGAATAACTATTTTGTAATACTGTCAATTGAAATTACAGAACTTCAGCGAACTCAATAAACTGGGCAAATCACATTTGACACTTATGTTTGTTTTGGAAAACAATGCAAAGAAGAGGAGAAAGATTTCAAAATTTTGTGTGTATAAAAATGAGACAAAACCTTTCAATTTAAAAACAATGAAAGGGTGAGACGAAGAGATGCTACCCAAAAGGTGCCTCTTTTATTTCTCATTCACATCCTTTTAAAAAAAACTAACAATCCTCGATATGAATGGAGAATGGCAATATGTATAAAAATATGCAAACAACTGTGTGATTCAAATAAAGATTAATCACATTTGGATATGTAGGTTTTCCTTTAAAATTTTCGTAGTGAACTTATATCGGATATACTCGGTTAACGGGTATATTTGATATCTTTGAACTGTCAAATTTTGGTGTATACCTAGACAATCAAAAGTCACACAATCAACCCATAATAATCTTGGTACTCATTGTTGTGTTCGTTTCAGTCATGAAAACCATCTCGTTCATAAGTGCATAGAGAACTAGCCTTACAGAATTCTGCTTGAAGTGACTTATACTTCGCACTTACAAATGTGTTATCACGTAGATACACTATTTGATATAACTCGTATCAAACATAGAAATCATTAAAAAGTCTTAACATTTATCCTTGGTACTGAACATTGCCTCATCACGAGAATGAACCAAAATTTTATTTGATAACATTGAATCGTCATTAATGATCTTATTTGATCTACTTAAACTTAGATCTTGGGATCTCCAGTCTTCTAGATAGAGCTACAGCCACAATGACATGCCTCGGCCATAGTCTAATTCCACTTGATGATCTCTCAACTACTTCGATAGTTAGCCCTTTTATAAGTAGATCCATCATATTATCGCTTGACTTCATGTACTCAATTATGATAATTCCCCTAAAGAGTAGTTGCCTAATTATTTTTTGTTTTTGTTCTATATGACAAGGTTTTATGTTATACATAATTCTCCTAGCCCTTTCTATTGTCTCTTGACCATCGCAATATATATATATATATAGGTGCCAACAATTTGGACCTATATGGAATATCTTACCAGAAATTTCGGAGCCATTCAACTTCTCTACTGGCCTTATCTACAATAATAAACTCAGCCTCCATTGTCGGGCAATGTATATTTGTTAGGATGATTTCCAAGACATCACTCCTCTATTAACTGTACAAGTATATCCACTTGTACATTTAGAAACAGTCGAACTAGTAATCTTATTTGTATCACTATACCCCCTCTATTATCGTGGGATACTTATTATAGTGCAAAACATAAATATGTGTGCATATTTCAAATATCTCAAAACTAGTTTCATTGTCATGACAGTTCAATGCAAACTTCCTTATATCGTCGACTAATACATCTCGACTTTTTATTGCATATCAGATTATTGACTACACTTATATAGTAATATTATATTATAACAACAGTTGGAATGGTTGGCATCAGTTGTAGCCACAACTTTGTAATATCTAATACATTTCGCAACCATTCCGCTTTTTTTTTTTTGCATTTGTATACTACTCATTCTTATTCCGTGATAGAATACAAGTATATATGATATATGTTATAGCACCTTCATTCATGAAGCAAATCAAGCTTTTTATGGGCCAACGTACAGACCAACGTATTAATATATCCATTCATGAATGGTCATATTTATATCCGTGATTGAATACAAGTATATATGATATATGTTATAGCACCTTCATTCATGAAGCAAATCAAGCTTTTTATGGGCCAACGTACAGACCAACGTATTAATATATCCATTCATGAATGGTCATATTTATACAAAAATGTACAGAAATCTTTTCATATAAAGTCACAACCTTCCAAGTGATACCATTTCGTTAAAAACTAAATCTTATAAATGTTCAAGAAAGAACACAATCTTTTTGGAAAGGCACATAAACAACTTTTAAATTGGTAGTTTTATCAATAAGATTGAACAAGTAATGAATTCACCGACTACCATATCAATATCCACTAAGCATTTGTGGGATCCAAAAATTGTATCATCTAGTTCTTTTAGATAATATAGACATTGCATCTAACATTGGCTTTTGTAATGCATAAGCTAAGGCTCCCCCATTTCAAATATTTCATGTGCCTTTTCTATTATTCATTATCAATATATCATTCACAAATAATGACTTGATTTTAAAATCATTTGATAATATTATGTGATCAAATTTCGCGTGCCTTTTTTAGGTGCTGGTTTTAGTCCATAAAGAGACTTAACACGTTTGCACACCTTCTTTTCTTTTTCAGGAACCCCAAACCCTTCTGTTGTTCCATGTAGATTTCTTCCTCCAAATAACTACATAAGAAGGTTGTCTTTACATTCATTTAATGGATTTCTAACATTACAAACCGAAGCCAATACTACTAATATCCGTATGAACATAATTCTTGTATCGGGCTAGTATGTATCAGAATAGTCAACCTCTTTTCATTGTCCATAATCTTTGATAACAAGTCTTACCTTATACTTGTCAATAGTGCCATCATTTTTCACTTTCCTCTTGAAAATTTATTTGGAACCCAACGGTTTATTCCCTGGAAGAAGATCAACTAAAGTTCAAGTATGGATGTTTAATACGAATTTCTATCTCATTATTGACTGCCTTTTTCCAAAATTTTAGTTCCGAGGAAGCATAAATTATTAAAAGTTTGAGGCTCATTTTCCAATTGGAATATCAGAAAATTTTATCCAACGAAAGTAGCTATCCTTTGATACTTACTACATGTTTGGATTTTCCTCATTAAGCGTCCTTTCCTTTACTTTTTTTTGAGCTCGCATAAATTTTTACTAGACGAATCATATTCCTTTTTATACAAATATATATTTTCAAAGAATTCAGCTTTATCTGATTCTATCACCGTATTAATAAAAATGTCGAAATTTTCTGATTTAAGCACCAGAAAATAATATGCCATACTATTGGTTGTATATCATTCGGAAACACAATCAACGATTTTCAGTCCTATTTTTACCCTTTTAGGTTTAGGACTTGCACTTTACCCAAATTCCCACACTTTGAATCAGTTCAAGTTAGACTTCTTTCCTTTCCATTTTTTATATGGAATAGATTGTGTTTTTCATGGGGCACTTGATTGAGTAATCGGTTAGCTGTAAGCATAGCTTTCCCTGACAAGTTTTAGGGTAAACCAGATCTTATCAACAAGGCATTTATTAGCTTCTTTACCATTTTATTCTTTCTTTCCGCAATTCCGTTACATTGTGGCATGTTAGGGACAGTTGTTTGATGAATAATGCCATAATCCAAATATATTTCTTCAAAAGGAGATACATAGTTTTCCACCGCTATCATTTTAATAGAGCCAATCATAGGAACTATCTGATATTCAAACCGAGCACTATCTGATACAATAAGAATTAATAAACAGTGAAGTTTTTAATCTTCAAATTGAGTAATAAAGCGGAAAAGAAAACCACTAAGATTTTAATTTCCAAAACGAGTAAAAACTCAATTAGGCTTTAATCTCCGACAAATGAGCAGAAAGTCACAAAAACATTAATCTCAACAAACGAGTAAAAAATTACACTGATGTTAATCTCGAAGCTGGAGTATAAAATCACGAAGATTTTGGTCTTCATAACGGGAGTAGAAAATCATGAGGATTTCAAATTAAATGGCTTTCCATCGTAGCCATAAACAATTCAATAGTTTGATATATTATTCTTATCAAACTAACATTTGTATATTTTATTGATCCATAGAATCTTTTCATCTTCATGATCTAAATATAATTTTTAAATATCAATGTAAGCCTAATTCATACTACAACCTTAAATATAATTTTTCACATAATTCTAAGCATGCCATCAAAGTTATATACCAAAAGAAATAAGTAATATAACCTTAGTTATTCATAATTAATATGCATGCAAGACACAATATATATTTGAAATCATCACATAAGCACATATATCCAATATTTATAGAAAGTTAATTTTATAAATCAAAAGGGGTAGAAAACCACTAATATATCTACCGTTTGAAAGCTATTTATTGTCATTTATTGCTCTCTTTTATAGTTTTCAAGTCATTACTGCTCAACTATTCTCCCAAGTTGCCTTCTTCAATGCTTTTCATTAAATATTCATAGTAGAATATTAGATCGATCATTGAACATTAATATTGACTATGATTAACCTTACTTTTCAACAAATCTTATTGTATAAAAGCAAGATCTATTTTTTGAGTCATACAAAAATAGAACCCAATTTTTTTATTGTCGCCAATAATTCTAATCTTGTGATGACTCAAAAGGTCATCACTTATATTAAAAGTAAATTCTACATTCCAAGGCCTTAAAAACCTCTTTCGGTATCACCTTGATTTGCGTGCGCAGTCCGGGCGCGTAGCCGGAAAGCTATTATGTGAAAATATGTGAAAAATGATGAATTTTGTATTTAAAATGAGTTTAAGTTGATTTTGGTCAATATTTTAGGTAAACAGACCCGGACCCATAATTGGACGGTCCTAGAAGGTCCGTAGGAAAATATGAGACTTGGGAGTATGCCCGGAATCGAATTCTGAGCTCCCAAGCCCGAGAAATAAATTTTTAAAGAAAATTATTTTATGAAATTATTTATGAGATTTGGAAATGAATTGTGATTAGAACTCGATGGTACCGGCCCGTATTTTGGTTCTGGCATCCGATAGAGGTCTTATATGTGATTAAAGATAAGTCTGTGAAATTTGGTAAGAAACGGACTTGAAATGACATGAATCGGATCATTTTTGAGAAAATTGAAAATTTGAAGTTCTTAAGAAAATTTCATGATTTTGATGCTAAATTCATAGTTGTTGATGTTATTTTAGTAATTTGAATGCACGATCGAGTCTGTATGATGTTTTTAGGTTGGTGTGCATGTTTAGGTTGGAGCCCCGAGGGCTCGGGTGAGTTTTGTATAGGCCACGGAGTGGATTTTGGACTATAAATTTTGCAGACTTTCAGCTGTGCATCTGCAGGCCTGTAGGCTTCGCATTTGCGAAGCCTGGCTCACAAATGCGAGTTCGCAAATGCGAAGGCCTCGTCGCAAATGCGATCAAAGGCCCAGGCCAGCTACCTCGCAATTGCGAGGAAATCTATCGCAAATGCGATGCCTCCCCTCCTAGCCAGTAGTCGCAAATGCGATCCCTTGTTCGCATTTCCCAACTCGCAAATGCAAGAACCCCTTCGCAAATGCTAACCTAGTAATCGGGGTTCGTAATTCCCATACCTGCAACCTGCAACTTTTTATACTTAGTCGAAAATCAACCATTTTTCACCTCTTTTCAAAACATAAACTCCCTAGGGCGATTTTTCAAGAACAACTCTTCTTCCAAATCGATTGTAAGTCAATTTTAACTCGTTTTCTTCAATTATTAACATCTTTTAATATGATTTCAACTCAAAATCAATGATTTTCATGGGGGGAATTGGGTGTTTTGGGTAGAACCTAGGTTTTTTAAAAATTTGGGATTTGGACCTCGATTTGAGGTTCGATTTCAAAACAAATTATATATTTGGGTTCGTGGGGGAATGTGTAATCGGGTTTTGGTTTGAACATCAGGTTTTGACCATGTGGGCCTGGGGGCGATTTTTGACTTTTTGGGCAATACGTTGGAAAACTCATTTTCATGCATTGAGGTTGATTCATTTAGTGTTTATTGATGTAATTAAGTAACTTGTGGCTAGATACAAGCGAATTGGTGGTGGAATCAAGAGGTAAAGCGATAGTAGAGGCTTGAATGTCGCGCCCCCTTTTTCTTGCGAAATTGGGTTTATGACATTTGGAGGGCAACTCGTTTCTTTTGGGAACTGGGTTTTGCATTTTGAAGATTCGCCACCTAATGGTTTGAGGTGCATTAGGACACCAATGGGGTTCAATTCTAAGTTTGTTTGGATAACCAGAGATTGGGTAAGGGTTTGAAATTATCCCGAGGGGAAGGTGCTAGGCACCCATCAGGATCCACTAGTGTGGTTCCCGACCAGATAGTTTATTATGAAATTAGCAAATATACAAGTACAGGCTCAAATATTAGGGGATTTAAACACATAAAAAGAAAGAACATTAAAAAGAAGAGTAAAAAGAGTTTGCTACTAAAAGGAAAGGGGGGGGAGGGGTCTTAGGTTTATATTTAATATGGATCACATCAATGCAATACCTGGTAAGACACTCCTTAGAAGAGGGGATACACGTGGTATTAGCGCACCAGTCATCATATCCATATCTATCATTCCCACCCTGTTAAGGTATTAAAGCGCGAATTGGTCTCGATTATTATTGCATGCTATTACCCGTCACATTCCTATTAGTCCAGAGTCACTTAGGACTACTAGTCCTGAAGGGTGGAATATTAGGCTGATTGGTTTCAAAGGATAAAATTCTAAGGCGACATACAAAATAAATAACACTACACATTAGGGGAAAGCATGCAAGCAAATAAAGGCTCAGGTATGCCTTCTCAAACAAAGCACATATATAACATGACTTACACATACTATTTAGGTATGATTAAAAATACTAAAGACGATGAGAGTTTGATTATTGAAGCAGACTTGTTTATTACATAACTCAGATAAGAAGTTTGAATCAGGCCTGCCTGCTAATTGTAGCAATTAACAAAAAAGCGGATTCAATTTTATAGCTATTACTCTAAGGCTTGCCTAAGTGTTTAGACGGGGTCCTATAGGCATGATATCTACTTAATTCAGAAGGGGTGAAACAGTGTTAACTCAAAATGAATTGCTTGAAATCCTATAGGCATGCTTGCTAAACCTTGTTAAAATAAGGGAATTAGGTTATTAAAAAAGGGTCCAGAATGGATGAATTTTAAATTAGACTAGTTTCAGTTTCTGCAGATGACAATATCCACTATCGCTGATTTTTACTCCTATGAACACGAGATCTAGGATTACTGATTTTAGACCCTTATAGACATAATTGCTGATTTTAAACCTTTGTATACAAAGTATTTAAATGAATAACGTTAAACCTTATAGGCATAATATCTAGTAAACAATGGAAACAAACAAGTTCTTACTGGGGAATTCCTATAAGCATGATTTCTATATATTATACCGATTTTAACATGCTACTGGGTTATAACCAATTGGGCCCTAAAAACATGATATCTAAACGGTGACTAACGCACAGAATTTTAGATAATTCCTATAGGCAGGTTATCTAGATGTGAACAAGCAGGATTTAAAGTAAGTCATATAGACATGGTTTCTAAATGCGATGTGAGTATGCAGAATTTAAAAGCAGTCCTATAGGCTTATTTTCTAAATGCGAATTGAACATGTAGAAAAAGCAGTCCTATTGGCATATTTTCTAACCTTAAGCATGCGTAACTACCCAATCATTTTTCACTAGCCAACCCCAAATGTTCATTGCAAACTATTACAAACCAGGAATACTGAATTACATCAGAAAAGTACAAAGAAAATTTACAACCGGAGGAAGCCTGATTCTTGACTTCCTCTCTGAGTTATGGAATAAACCACCTCAAAATGCCATTGATCCAAGTCATTTGTTAGACTTGAGTGTGTCAGAGTTCCCTAAAGGCCTCAATAGGACCCCGGGCAGTGCTCACACCCAAGTTACATAACCAGAATAGAGATGAGTACAGTGTGGAAATGCCATCCCTCATGTGTCCAAGTTCATAAGGAGCTCATGGGTCCCAAGGAAAGGCTCACATGAGGGGGGGGGGAGGCAGAACATAAGTCTAAGAAGAGAGTGAAAGTGCAGAAACTGAGTTTTAGGAGCTGAGGGAATAAAGGAGAGGGGAAGGGTGATAGGAGACAACCATTACCATTTCAAGGAGTCAATAACTTCACATAAAGGGGCAGGGGATTGGGAATCCATTGCAAGGAGCATATATACTTAGGCATGGATTAACTTTGGGCATGCACAACAATAGGAAGTGCTGACATGCCTGTAAATCAACCATAACACACACGTATAAGAGAAACATGGAGGTTATGATCCTAAGAGGATCAAGTTTGGGTCATGCACAACAATTTCCAATGTTGTCATGCCCCAAACCAACCACAAGTATTAAACACATTGGGGTAGGGATTTAGGATTCACAAGTCATAATACATTGATTCAGAACAGGAGAAAGGAAATTACAGCATGCTAAATAATGGTATTGGATTAAATACAGACAGTAGGCAGACAAGAATGCAAGAAATAATGGATAAGCATGTTGTTGTTGGTGTAGAAAACTTAATTAGAACAAACCAGTAAGAAATGCAAATGCAGAAAATAAGCAAGTTTTCCCACAGCCTAGCCTTGGCTTTCAGCCGGCTAGGTAAGGCAGCAATATAGTAGTAGCAGAGAAGAGAGAGAGAGAGAGAGTTTTAGTGTATTGTGTGTTTGGACTCAAGTGTTTATGCCTTGTGTTCGTGTGTCTTTGAAAGAGAAGAAGTACAGGGTATTTATAGTTTTTGAAAACGAGTAAGAGAGAGGTAATAAGCTACAAACATGGAAACAATCATGATTCGGAATAAATTATACAAGTGATTCTTTTTAATTAAGGGATCACTTGCTTAACGGCATTAACAGGTTCAAAACAAGGAAAGAAATCAATTTGTCAGCAGGTTGACAGTTGCCATAAAAGAAGTAGTAAAACATTAAGCAAAAAATAGAGTCTAGGTACAGAAATAATTTAATCTTGGAAAGGATTCAGTAAGGCAAAACAAGAAAAGAAATCAGTTAACCTTAACAAGCGGGTGAAATCAGAATTTCACACAGGAAAAGATTGAAATTAGTCACAAGTTTGAAAATCAGTCAAAGAAGGAGACTCGGTATATAAATAAGGTGCATAAACATTATACATGCGAGGCCAAACCTGTTGACAAAAGGAAAATAGCATACAGTAGTAGCACAAAAAGAAAATTCAATGGATAGCAACACTCGAAGCATGATAATCAATTGAATCAATAGTGAAGAAACATAGAATATCAAAAGCATGCAAAGGTCTCGCAGTAGCCGGTGAGGAAAACCCCTTTTGAAAAATTAGGGTTTCGAGCATACTTGAGTTCTGGAGGAAATAGGAACCCAGAATTAAAAGTATCACACAAAGGAATAGAAGTTTCGAAATAAAGAACTTCAAATCGAGCCTTGTACTTAAACTAACAGTCTTAGATCCAAAGCAATAAGGTTTTCAATAATAGAAGAATTTTAAAAGATGGATAAACAAACAAATCGGACAAAACTCAAGCAAACCATCATTAGTCTAATAAACAGTTCAAAAAGAATTAAGACTTTTAACATGCAAACTCAGCCATAAGAATAATACGAGCAAACACAGCAAAACATGATCAAAGAAAAGTTTTCGAATAACTTAATAGAACCCTAATTGAAAAGATAAGGAGTTTTGAAAGCAGAGTTTTAAAAGAAACTTCAAGAAAAGTGCTTAAAAGTTCAGAGCAAACATAGATCTGAAACGGATCTAAGAGAAATCGAAAGAACCTTAGAGGTTAGGGTTTCAGAAGAACCCCAAATGATGAGAAAGGCTTTGAAAACCCTCTATCTAAGCAGGAGAGTCAAAAGTCTGACTCGAATAGCCATGACAGGTCGGAGAAATGTCAGAGACGACCGGAAAACAGTTATCGAGCAAAGACTGGACAAAGCCCCTTCACGATCTGGTCATGAGACCACAAAATCAAATACGTAGAAGCTATGAGAGGTGGATACAGGTCTCTGATGACCTTAGAAGCCATAGATTTGGGAGGTATTAGGGTTGTAGTTTGATGGCGGTGGCTAGGGTTTGAGAAGATTTGAGAGAGGATTGAGAGAGAAGGGGGATTCAGAGGTGGCAGAGTTTGGAAATGAGGCTAGGGTTGGGGGTCGTTGGAAATAAAAAAGGAAAGGAATCGTGAGGGCCGTTGATCTTTTAGATCAACGACCAGGATTTAGCGGGTCTTGAGTCGGGTAGGCAGATTTAGGGCTTGGGTCGGTTCAGATGGCAATTGGGCTGGGTAATTGGGTTTAAATTGGGGGTCCAATTAGGCTTTAATTGAAATGCAATTGGGGCTAGATTTTAAATAGCCACTTTTCCCTTATTTATTTTATAAAAAATAGCAAAATAATTTTTGAAAAATAAATTGAAGGTACTAAAATAATTTTTAATACATAATTATCAATTTAAAAATGCGGGACTTAATTTTTATAAATATAAATGCAATTAAATCTAAAAGAGGCTAATATTGCAATTATATACAATTTATCTTTAAAAATAATAAATGACTTTGTAAAAATATGCAAAACTTATATTAGCTATATGGTAGTATGAATATGAGAATCCAATAAATGAATCATCAAAAATAATAATTTTGGAAATTATTATTGGATTTTAGGGATGAAAATAAGGAAATAAACTGGTTTAAAACCTTTTAAAAATTAAGGAAAAATAATAAAACAATTGGACATACTTATATATGCATACATATATTATTTTGAAGTATTTTTCATATTAGAAAATATATATATAGGAAAAAATTGGGTATCAACATTGAATTGTGTCTGTGGCATCGAGGTAAGTGTTTGGTCTAACCTTAGCTTGATGGATTAAGAGTTGTGTCTTATTTGCTACGTGTTAATTGTAGAGTACAAAGTATAGTCATGGTGACGAGTATCTATACGTCAGTGTCAAGCATGCCCGTGAGTCTTGTATTGTAGTTGTTATGACTCTGTTGTGGTTTATTGCGCTTCACATGTTATTATCATTATTATTCCTTTGTCGGGATGTTATTATCATTATTGTTCCCTTGCCAGGATGTCATTATCGTTATTTTTTCCTTGTCGGGATGTTGTCTTGATATTATTGTTCCCTTACCGGGATGTTGTTGAAATATAATTGTTCCCTTGCCAGGATTCTTTTGTGATTGTTGTTGATTTGTAAATGGGAGCGGGTTGCACGCCTACAATGAGATATGTGAAATAGGAGCGGGTTGCACGCATACAACGAGATATGTGAAATGGGATTGGGTTGCACACCTGCAACGAGATATGTGAAATGGGAGCGGGTTGCACGCCTGCAACGAGATATGTGAAATGGGAGCGGGTTTCACGCCTAAAATGAGATATATGAAATGGGATCGGGTTGCACGCCTGCAACGAGATAGGTGAAATAGGAGCAGGTTGCACACCTACAACGAGATATGTGAAATAGGATTGGGTTGCACGCATGCAACGAGATATGTGAAATGGGAGCGGGTTGCACGTCTGCAACGAGATATGTAAAATGGGAGCGGGTTGCACGCCTATAACAAGATATGTGAAATGGGATCGGGTTGCACGCCTGTAACGAGATATATGAAATGGGAGAGGGTTGCACGCCTGCAAAGAGATATGTGAAATGGGAGCGGGTTGCATGCCTACAACAAGATATGTGAAATGGGATCGGGTTGCACGCCTACAACGAGATATGAAATGAAAGGGAACTCTGCATTTGTTTTCCCTAGCCGTGTTAATAATTGGATTTTTGTTTCTTTATATTCTCTTAATATTCTATTGTTATCCATTATTCCCCGAAGTATATTCCCCTGCCCAATTTTAGTTGAAATTATCTGCTTCTATTTTCGTTGTTTATGATATAACTACACAGGTTTATTTGGTAGTCTAGTCCTAGCCTTGTCACTACTTCGCTGAGGTTAGCTAGACACTTACCAGCACATAGGGTCGGTTGTGCTGATACTACACTTTGTACTCTTTTGTGCAGATCCCAGTGTTGTAGACTTCGGACCGCAGTGAGGTTGCTGCCTTCAGTCCAACAGGCGACCCGAAGTAGTTCTGCAGGCGTCCGCGAGCCTTGGCTTCACCTTCTATCTATCCCTTTCCCCTGTTTCATTTCCTTAATTCAGAAATAGTGTATCTTTATTGTCAGACTTTGTATTTAGCACTCTTAGACCGTCTGTGGTACTGTGACACCAGTTTTCAGTGATTAAGGCTTAAACGGTTGTATTAGATTCATATTTAAGTTATTTTATTGCTTTTCTTCCGCTTATTTTAAAATTTTCGCTGTTTTTCACACTATTGCTTTATAAATGCTAAAAAGGTATAAAAATGGATAAAGCTAATCTGTTCAATAATTGGCTTGCCTAGCTCACATTAGTAGGCGCCATCACAACTCAAGAGGGTGGAAAATCCAGGTCGTGACAAGTTGGTATCAGAGCTCTAGGTTACATGAGTCTCACAGTTCATAGACAAGCTTAGTAGAGTCTGAGGGATCGGTACGGAGACATCTGTAATTATCCCCAGAGGCTACAGAGTTAGGAAAAACTTCACATTTATTCTCTCCTATCGTGCGGTTTGGTTTCTTAATGCTAATTGAATTTCTACTCTGTTCTTTTGCAGATGGAGAGAACACGCGCTTCCTCATCCATCGACCAGCGGCCCGAGCCCCCAGCAGCAGATCCCATGAGGGGCAGAGGGCGAGGCTGAGGCCGAGGTAGGGGCAGAGCTCAGCCCAGAGCAGCAGCACCAGCGACGGAGCCTCAGGTTGACTTTGTTGATGAGGTTCCGGCCCAGACAGTTCCGGTGGGCCCAGCTCAGGTCCAGAGGGGTTTATTGCTACCCTCATACTGCAGGATGCTCTGGTCCGTCTAGTGGGCCTTAAGGAAAGTGTCATCCGAGCAAGCTTGCTTCCTGTAGTACTAGCCATCTCTTAGGCTGGAGGAGGAGCCCAGACTCCTTCTACTCGCACTCCGGAGCAGGTAGCTCCCCAGTTCCAGACTCCAGCAGTTCAGCCAGTTGGAGCATTTTAGCCGGGTGTGGTAGCTCAGACCGGTGATGGAGCAGCTATGTCTGCCGATGCTTTGTGGAGGTTGGACAGGTTCACCAAGCTCTTCACTACTACTTTCAACGGTGCATCTTCTGAGGATCCCCAGGAATATCTAGACGGCAGTCATAAAGTTTTCAGGAACATAGGGATAGTTGAGACCTATAGGGTCGATTTTACTACTTTTCATTTATCTGGATCCGCCAAGACCTGATGGAGAGATTATTTTTTGGCTAGACCAGCCGGATCACTAGCTTTGACTTGGGAGGAGTTTACTTAGCTATTTCTGGAGAAGTTTCTCCCCATCACTCAGAGAGAGGCCTATCGGAGGCAGTTTGAGCATCTCCAGCAGAGTTCTATGACTGTTACCCAGTATGAGACCAGATTCATCAACTTGGCTCGTCATGCTCTTATCATACTTCCCACCGAAAGAGAGAGGGTGAGGAGGTTCATTGAGGGACTTATTCAGTCGATTCATCTTCAGATGGCTAAGGAGACAGGGAGTGAGATTTCATAACAGGAGGCGGCCAGTGTGGCCAGGAGAGTAGAGATGGTTCTGTCACAGGGAGGTGGTTAGGGGTCTGACAAGAGGCCTCGTCATTCAGGACGATTCAGTGGTACCTCATCTGGAGGTAGGGATTCGTATGGTAGAGGCCATCCTCCTATGTCTTTTCAGTCAGCACTTCAGGTTTCTCACTGTGCTTCAGGTGGTCGTGGTTCATATATGCAGTATTCGGATCAGCAGTCCTACAGTGCACCACCAGCTCCTGTCAGTGCACTGCCGCTTTAGAGTTTCCAAGGTCGTCAGGCCCAGTAGCCGATGGCTTATTTTACCTGTGGTGACACGAGGCATATTGCTAGGTATTTCCCTTGAGCACCAAGTAGCTCTCAGCATCAGGGTTCCTGTGCCATGGTTCAGGCACCGAGTGTTCCACAGCCTGCCCAGCCAGCTAGAGGTGGGGGTAGAGGTGCTAGAGGTGGAGGTAGAGGTATTAAAGGTGGAGCTCAGGCCGCTAAAGGTAGAGGCCAGCAGCAGGCCGTCCTAGAGATGTAGTTTTAGGGTGGTGGGGCCCAGCCCCGATGTTATGCTCTTCCAGCCAGGCCTGAGGCTGAGGCTTCTGATGCAGTTATCACAGGTACTGTTCTGGCTTGTAGCAGAGATGTTTCAGTTTTCTTTGATCTGGGATCTACGTACTCCTATGTGTCATCTTATTTTGCATCATATCTGGTCATTCCTAGTGATTCTTTGAGTGATCCCGTTTATGTGTCTACACAGGCAGGTGATTCTATTGTGGTAGATCGAGTCCATCGTTCATGTGTAGTTACGATTGGGGGTCTTGAGACTTTTGTAGATTTGCTTCTTCTTGACATGGTTGATTTCGATGTCATATTAGGGATGGATTGGTTATCACCTTATCAAGCTATCTTGGACTGTCATGCCATGACTGTGACCTTAGCCTTGTCGGGTTTACCTCGCTTAGAGTGAAGAGGAACTCATGGTCATTCTACCCATAGTGTTATCTCTTATATGAAGGCTCGGTGTATGGTCGAAAAGGGGTGCTTGGCCTATTTGGCCTATGTTAGTGATTCTAGTACTGATGTCCCTTCTATTGATTCTATGCCTGTTGTTCGAAAGTTCCCTGAGGTATTTCCTTCAGACCTTCCATGTATGCCACCCAACATGGATATTGACTTTTGCATTGATTTGGCTCCTGAAACTCAGCCTTTTTCTGTCCTGTCATATCGTATGGACCTGCCTGAATTGAAAGAGTTGAAGGAGCAGTTGCAAGGCTTGCTTGAGAAGGGTTTCATTAGACCTAGTATTTCACCTTGGGGTGCGCCGGTGTTGTTTGTTAAGAAGAAGGATAGATTGATGAGAATGTGTATTGATTACCGACAGTTAAACAAGGTTACAATCAAGAATAAGTATCCATTGCCGAGGATTGATGATTTGTTTAATCAGGTTCAGGGTGCCAAGGTATTTTCGAAGATTGACTTGAGATCTGGCTACCATCAGTTGAGGATTAGGGCATCCGATGTCCATAAGACAGCTTTCCGCACTCGGTACGGGCATTATGAGTTCTTGGTAATGTCATTCGGGTTGACAAATGCCCCAACAACTTTTATGGATTTGATGAACCGAGTGTTCAGGCCTTACTTGGATTCGTTCGTGATAGTCTTCATTGATGATATTTTGATATATTCCCGCAGCCGGGAGGAGCACAAGCAACATCTTAGAGTGGTTCTTTAGACCTTGAGGGATAGTCAGTTGTATGCTAAGTTTTTGAAGTGTGAGTTCTGGTTGAGTTCAGTTGCATTCCTGGGTCATGTTGTATCAGTAGATGGTATTCAGGTTGATCCGAAGAAGATTGAGGAAGTCAAGAACTGGCCTAGACCAGTATCAGATACAGATGTCCGGAGTTTCTTGGGATTGGCAGGCTACTATCGTCGGTTTATGGAGGGGTTTTCATCTATCGCAGCCCCAATGACCAGGTTGACCCAGAAGGGTGCCTAGTTCAGATGGTTAGATGAGTGTGAGGCGAGCTTTCAGAAGCTCAAGATAGCTCTGACTACGACACTGGTGTTGGTTTTGCCCATAGGTTCAGGGCCTTATATAGTTTATTATGATGCATCTCGTATTGGACTTGGTGTGGTGTTGATGCAGGCGGGCAAGGTCATTGCCTATGCTTCACGGCAGTTGAAGATTCATGAGAAGAACTATCCAGTTCATGATTTGGAGTTGGTAGCCATTGTTCACACGTTGAAGATTTGGAGGCATTATCTGTATGGCGTGGCATGTGAGGTGTTCACGAATCACAAAAGTCTGTAGTATTTGTTCAAGCAAAAAGAGTTGAATTTGAGGCAGAGAAGGTGGGTGGAGTTATTAAAGGACTATGATATCACCATCTTATATCATCCGGGAAAGGCCAATGTGGTGGTCGACGCTTTGAGTAGGAAGTCAACCAGTATGGGCAGTCTTGCTTATATTCCGGTCGATGAGAGACTGCTTGCTTTGGATGTTCAGGCTTTGGTCAATCAGTTCGTGAGGTTAGATGTTTCTGAGCCCAGTCATATGTTAGCTTGCACGGTCGCTCGTTCTTCCTTGTTGGAGCGTATCCGTGATCGGTAGTATGATGATCCTCATTTATGTGTCCTTAGAGACACGATACAACACGGAGGTGCCAAGCAGGTTACATTAGGTGATGATGGAGTTTTGAGATTGCAGGGTCGAATTTACCTAATGTGGATGGGCTTCGAGAGTTGATTTTAGATGAGGCCCACAGTTCCTGGTACTCTATTCATCTCGGTGCTGCTAAGATGTATCAGGATTTGCGGCATTATTATTGGTGGAGAAGAATGAAGAAGGATATCATTGTATATGTGGCTCAGTGTTTGAATTGTCAGCAGGTTAAGTACGAGCATCAGAGGCCCGATGGTTTATTCTAGAAGATTGAGATTCCTGAGTGGAAGTAGGAGCATATCACTATGGACTTTGTTGTTGGACTCCCACGGACTCAGAGGAAGTTCGATGCAGTGTGGGTTATTGTTGATAGGCTGACCAAATCAGCACATTTCATTCCTATGGCAGTCTCCTACTCTTCCGAGAGTTAGCTGAGATCTATATCCAGGAGATTGTTCGTCTTCATGGTGTGCCCGAGTCTATCATTTTGGATCAAGGTACACAGTTTACCTCCCATTTCTGGAGAGCAGTTCAACGAGAATTGGGCACACGAGTTGAGTTGAGCATAGCGTTACATCCTCAGACAGACGGGCAGTCTGAGCGGACTATTCAGATTTTGGAGGATATGCTCTGAGCTTGTGTCATTGACTTTGAAGGCTCGTGGAATCAGTTTTTGCCTTTAGCAAAGTTTGCCCACAACAACAGCTACCAGTCGAGTATTCAGATGGCTCTTTATGAGGTTTTATATGGTAGGCGGTGTCGGTCTCTGGTTGGATGGTTTGAGCTGGGAGAGGCTCGGGTGTTGGGTACGGATCTGGTTCGGGATGCCTTGGACAAGGTCAGGATCATTCAGGATAGACTTCGTACAACTCAGTCCAGGCAAAAGAGATATGCCGATGTCACAACCCAAAATCCCACCATATGAGTCGTGATGGCACTTAGTATCTAAGACTAAGTAAGCCGATTATAATAACAATTCAAGCCATTTTTGTTTTTAAAATAGATAATCGAAACCAACAGCAAAAATAAAGATACAACCTCCCAAGACTGGTAGTACTGAATCACGAACTCTAACGGAATACATGAAATGATCTGAAGGAAATTAAATATACAATACTGCTCAAATAATATATGATAGTACGATAAAAGGGAAAGACTCCAAGGGACTACGGCGACCAAGCAGCTCTACCTTGAATCCTTGCGATCACTCTCTAACTCTTTCCGAGTCCTATATCTCCAATACCTGCCTCTGTACATAAAAAGATGTACAGAAGTGTAGTATGAGTACACCACAGCGGTACCCAGTAAGTATCAAGACTAACCTCGGTGGAATAGTGACGAGGTACAGTCAAGACACATCTAATAACCTATGCAATATAGCATACCACAATAATAGGAAACAAATAGCAATGATACCAACAATTATCAACTAGTGATATAAACAACAGGACAACAGGAACACCATAAATATCGCTCAACAAACTGTGATTACAAGTATAACCATTTAATCAAGTACTTCAATTACACATCTTTCATCTAAAAGTTTTTCAAATAATAATCTTTAGAATATAATACTTACCAATAAATATATTTCGAATATACTTCCTTCAAATAAATATCCTTCAAATCTAATTCTTTGAAATAATATTTTGAATATAATTCTTTCAAATAAAAGTCACATTGTGACACCTCATTTCACAATCATAAAAATACGGGTCTCAGCCCACCTTCATATTTTTCGTAATACGGGCCTCACCCCACTTTCATATTTCCACGGCACCTCGTGCCCATATTTCTATCACAATTTCACGGACAACTCACATGCCAAAAATATCAATATATAAAAAAATATGCACGACCAATTTACTTTACAAATAGTTTAAGTGAAGAAAATGACATTGCACTTAAATTAAAGCATCATATAAACTATTGATTTGGATGTAAAACTTATTAATTTAAAACATAATAGTAATTTCTTTTATTTAAAACAACTCAATCATTGAAAATCGCTAAAAACCAAAAATATAAATCTTCAAAGTCTCGTACTAAAAAGTCAAAGCGAACACAATGCAACAAGGAGCACAAAACACATAATAATAATAATAATAATAATAATAATAATGTCAACTAGTACATCACGGAAGAAGATAAGAATTTACATATTAATGAAACAAAATCACCAAAGACAAGAACATAAATAAAGATATATCAACAGGGCACTACCGAGGTACCGCCTCGTAGTCCTAAATCATAAATAAATTCACAATATCTCATTTTCTTATATCACCGCGGGAGCCTTCACATATAATTTTAAATAAAACAATTTTCCCCGAAATAGCATCCCGCGTTTTAGCCACCCTTATCACACCGCATGACTTCTAGTAGCTCCCCTACTAGCCACGCGTTTCAAGTCACCCTTATCTCACCGCATGCATTTCAACACCCTGGCCTTATATCACCGCATGCGTATCAATATCACAATATTTCTTTAATCACACCTCAAGTGCCCAAATATCACAACATAATACAACTTGCACCTCAAGTGCCCAATTATCGCAGCATAATACAACTTGCACCTCAAGTGATCACATATCAAAGCATATCACAAACTACACATCAAGTGCTCAAATATTACAAAATATCATAAATTTCACATCCAGTGCTCAAATCCTACAACATATCACAAATTTCACGTCAAGTGCTCAAATATTACAACATATCACAAATTGCACATCAGGTGCCCAAATATTACAACTTGTCACATGAATCAACAATACATTATTTTTCCACAATAAGAAGCCCACGGCTCGGTCATAATGCGCACAAAAATTCTAACAAAATATCTGGGAGTGAAAACTCAACAAAATAATATTTCACAATTTAACACTTCGCCTCAATATGATTTACAGCCTTTATAACTCAATATCAATTTCAGCAACATGAATTCAAAAGAAATTCATCAAGGGACAACACATTTTTTTTAATTCACAACTTCATGAAATAAATAGATTTATTCATCTTATTAACTAAATTTCTCATTTAAATTGTATGTAGATTAAATCAATAATGAAAATTATTTCCATAAAAATAACAACTCAAACAAACACATAAGTCACATAAAAGTCAAGTAGCAATTGCACCAAATTATCATATAAAAATAATCTAGACAAATAAGGAATGAGACATGACAAATAAGAGATATAGTAAGTCCCAACAATTTTCTAATTTAATACATAAGATTGTCTACGAATTTTAACCGATATAGTTTGCACATATAAACCAAGTACGTACTCGTCACCTCGCGTACATGGTTTTCAATCACACAATTTCCACATAAGACTCAATGCCTAAGGGAAAATTCCCCCCCACAAGGTTAGGCAAGATACTTACCTCAAATCACGCTATCTCAATCCAATAATTGACATTTTTCCTCGATTATCCAACTCTGAATGGTTTGAATCTAGCCAAAAATAATTCAATACAATCAACACAGACTATTGGAATCAATCCCATGTGAAAATACCAAATTTTCCAATAAAATCCGAAATTAGATCAAAAATCGCCCGTGGGGCCCACGTCTCGGAATCCGACGAAAGTTACAAAATATGAACGGCCATTCAACCACGAGTCCAACCATACCAAAATTACTAAATTCCAACAACAAATCAACCTCCAAATCTTAAATCTAAGGTATAGAGAATTTCTACCATTTTCAACTTAATTCACTAATTTCATGATAAAAACAACAATAGATTCATGTATTTTAACAAAAATCGAGTTAGAATCACTTACCCCAATCCATATGGTGAAAATCGCTTCAATCCGAGCTCCATAGCTCCAAATGTGTTAAAAATGGCTGAAACTCGCGTTTTGTAATCTGTCCAGGTATGTCGCAGGTGTCGAATACGATTTATAAATCGCATTGGGTAACTGCGATTTGCCTCTGCCCCAGAATACAGCATTACCCGCCTTCAGTAAATCCATCATAATCTTTTGTACAAATGTCCAAATGATGAACGGTTTGAAGCATTAGAAACTAGACTCAAAGACCTTTAATTTGATAGGTTGTGAATTACATAACACCTTATATATATATATATGTATATGTGCTCGTCCAAAGTGTGATTTTGTGCTTGCTCATTTAGAATTTTAGCCTATCTTAAAATTTTCCAACTTGGCTTAGACTTAGGCTTCTCCTTAGACCCCAAATCAATTATAATATACTTCGTACGCTTATTATCATATCCAATTGATATTCATCATATTAATAGTCCGTCTTTGCGCACAAAATAATATAATTAGCGCACATCAACTTTCTTAATAGCTTAAGTACTTCAAAAAAATTCTGAGGTGTTACATTCTCCCCCACTTAGGATCATTCGTCCTCGAATGAGAAGTAGAGTCCACCCCAATTTTGCACATAGCTTCACTCTTTTCTCACACACCTCAAGTTCCCAAAATTTTGACTAACTCTCAAATTTTCTAGAAATTTTGGCAGAGTCTCCCCTGTAATTGGGTCTATCCACCTGTCAGAGTAACACCAAAATAACTCCTAACAACACATCCACAACCCAAATCAATAATACTAATCTCAGCATTACAAGAATTGCATCATCATAGTGATATTTGACCATAAAACACATCATATATATGTCCATAACTACATCTCTGGTCTTAATAATTATCAATAATTGATTACAACATCGCCAATTAACTTGCTGAAACAAAATCTCGTTTCGAACCTCCACTTTACTAACAACGAGGCGCGAGGCATGAAGACCTCGTAATTATTTACCTGAATTAACGAGTCACACTTTACGCCACTTGACACTCACCTCATAAGCTGAAACTAAATAATTATAACACGAATTTAGCAAAAATATGCACAGTAACACATAAATGAATTATCAAATAAGCCTGACAGGCATGACTCCCTGCTAATACTATAGTACAAATTATAATTTCACTAAAAGGATAATTTAAACACATAAATTTTCATCCCAAGGATCTCGTCCTCATATAACATCAATAGCAGCACATAGCCCGTTTTAAATATTTCACATCCTCTAAAAATTGTGAGAACCTCGTCCTCAACTCTGAATCATAAGTATTTTGCACATTGTGCCAACTGAATTCTTTTCATTTCCTTTCTTTCTTTTTTTAAATAATTTCCGTTAAATAAAATCACAACATATAAAGAACCCTCATATCGATAGGGAATATAATTCACAATTGAAATTAATTATTTGGAAATTACATCAAACTCACTGAAATGATTAACTAAAGTCACTTTTAGCCTCAACACTATTCTTAGTGACCAACACATAATGATGGACATAGCTATCTCCATAACATCTCCCAACAGGAGTATTCATATAAGTAGATTTTAGGATTAAGAAACTCACTCATGAGTGGAGAATATTAGGAGGATTTGCCTCGCTACTCAGAACCGAATCAAGTTAATGAAATTGTTACTTTGTAATAACCCCAAATCGTATTTGTAATGACACTATCTGGTGTAGCGACCTCTGTCATACCATAGAAAATATATCAATGGGCTGGGTCCCACCTCTTAGGTGCCTCTACCCGCTTGTCCTCCACTTCTAACTGATAGTGTATGTAGAATGGAGTACATGGCCTGTGTGTTCCGATAAAAATAGGTTTCTCCCAAGTCTCGGATAATTTCTCATGATGTGCCTAGTATCACCACACTCAAAACAACCCACTTGCGGTTCGGCTTCTCATACTGAGTCTTTGCCGAATAACTGAATAACTATTGTAGAAAATCCCGTGCCAGTGGTACATTAAAAGATGACTGTCCCACATGAGTGCCCTGATTAATTGGAGCACAACGAGTATTCGAAAATGCGGTCTGGGCTGGCTACCGCCCAAGCCTCCGCCATAATGAGTTATAACTACAAAGAAGAATCTGTCGAATTCTACAAAACTTCGAGACCTTTTGTTCTCCTCCGAACACGTTCTAGCATCTTAGCAATTTGTTTTTTACCACTAGTCGAAATGAAGTATCAGCCTATAGTTCCCGAGTCATACAAAATTTTATGATCATAATAGAGTCCTTTAATGAATCCATGGACTCGTTCTCTTGCTGTAGGAACGAATGTAGGGATATGACATGCTAATGCACTGAACCTGATGGCATATTCTTATATTGTCGTGGTGTCCTTACACAACCATTCAAACTTTGCGCGCCACACATTACAGAGAGTCTGGGGAACAAACTCTTTCAAAGCATTTCTGAAGATTGAGCCCAAGTAGGTGGTGTTGCATTGGTTGGTCTGCCCTCTCCATATGCTTTCCACAAACACCGATGGAGAATTATCTCTCCCAATGCCAATTTCTTCTTTTACTATGATGACTTAACATTGTTAAGTTGATCCATTTGTTTACATACTCTTCGATTCTTGCTTGGGTTAACTCTTCCCCTTATTTATACACAACGATAAGTAAAGCTCCATACAGACAAATCTTGGAATGAACCACATAGTCTAGAAGCTCATCAGCCACCGTACTTCCTCTGAAGCACCCCAGAATCCGCAACCGAGACGTTCACGCTGAGTAGACCTTCTGTAAATTTAAATTGGTTTATCTAACTCCTTTGGTACTAAAGTATAGGATTATTAAAGACGCAAACATACCGTAAGTCCCAAATTTATCCCTTGCAAAAATCTCAAGCCTTAAACATGTGCAAATTTTGGGGAACCTTATAGTACCACAAATATACATTTCAAGCCAAGACTAATATAACATGTGACCCCACAATCTGTCCATTGATAGTGGACTCCCCCACTTGGCGCTAAGTCATAGGTCACAATGTCCGATGATCCACAATATTAACCTTTACAGCTCATACAAATCAACCAGATGCCAAGGTCTATTCTACGCCCACACGATTCATGAGTGATCTTTCAATACATCCGCATCTTTAGTCGGGACCACATGTTGAAACAATGTTGAGCATTTCTAGTTGCCTTATAACCCCTCTGTAGTATCACGAACAATTGGCGTATAGTTGATATCGAGTGCGTAATTTCATACACGAGTGGATGCAAAAGAACATAAGATATATGCTTCAAGCTGAATAAATACCGCACGATAAGGAATGAAAGAAGTGGAAATTTTCCTAATAGCTCTGTAGCCTCTCAAAGATAAGTACAAACGTCTCTGTACCGATCTGCAAGACTCTACTAAACTCGTTCGTGACTCGTAGAACCTATGAACCTAGAGCTCTGATACCAACTTGTCACAACCCAAAATCACACCATATGAGTCGTG
The DNA here is from genome assembly GCF_000393655.2 of Nicotiana sylvestris. Lineage (NCBI taxonomy): Eukaryota > Viridiplantae > Streptophyta > Magnoliopsida > Solanales > Solanaceae > Nicotiana > Nicotiana sylvestris. The sequence goes on from NC_091067.1 coordinate 78,352,564, forward strand.
ATGGCACTTAGTATTTAAGACTAAGTAAGCCGGTTATAATAACAATTCAAGCCATTTTTGTTTGTAAAATAGATAATCGAAACCAACAGCAAAAATAAAGATACAACCTCCCAAGACTGGTAGTACTGAGTCACGAACTCTAACTGAATACATGAAATGATCTGAAGGAAATTAAATATACAATACTGCTCGAATAATATATGATAGTACGATAAAAGGGAAAGACTCCAAGGGACTACGACGACCAAGCAGCTCTACCTTGAATCCTTGCGATCACTCTCTAATTCTTTCTGAGTCCTATATCTCCAATACCTGGCTCTGTACATAAAAAAATGTACAGAAGTGTAGTATGAGTACACCACAGCGGTACCCAGTAAGTATCAAGACTAACCTCGGTGGAGTAGTGACGAGGTACAATCAAGACACATCTAATAACCTGTGCAATATAGCATACCACAATAATAGGAAACAAATAGCAATGATACCAACAATTATCAACTAGTGATATAAACAACAGGACAATAGGAACACCATAAATATCGCTCAACAAACTGTGATTACAAGTACAACCATTTAATCAAGTCCTTCAATTACACATCTTTCATCTAAAAGTTTTCCAAATAATAATCTTTAGAATATAATACTTACCAATAAATATATTTCGAATATACTTCCTTCAAATAAATATCCTTCAAATCTAATTCTTTGAAATAATATTTTGAATATAATTCTTTCAAATAAAAGTCACATTGTGACACCTCATTTCACAATCATAAAAATACGGGTCTCAGCCCACTTTCATATTTTTCGTAATATGGGCCTCACCCCACTTTCATATTTCCACGGCACCTCGTGCCCATATTTCTATCACAACTGCACGGACAACTCACATGCCAAAAATATCAATATATAAAAAAATTTGCACGACCAATTTACTTTACAAATAGTTTGAGTGAAGAAAATGAGATTGCACTTAAATTAAAGCATAATATAAACTATTGATTTGGATGTAAAACTTATTAATTTAAAATATAATAGTAATTTCTTTTATTTAAAACAACTCAATCATTGAAAATCGCTAAAAACCAAAAATATAAATCTTTAAAGTCTCGTACTAAAAAGTCAAAGCGAACACAATGCAACAAGGAGCACAAAACACATAATAATAATAATAATAATAATAATAATAATAATAATGTCAACTAGTACATCACGGAAGAAGATAAGAATTTACATATTAATGAAACAAAATCACCAAAGACAAGAACATAAATAAAGATATATCAACAGGGCACTACCGAGGTACTGCCTCGTAGTCCTAAATCATAAATAAATTCACAATATCTCATTTTCTTATATCACCGCGGGAGCCTTCACATATAATTTTAAATAAAACAATTTTCCCCGAAATAGCATCCCGCGTTTTAGCCACCCTTATCACACCGCATGACTTCTAGTAGTTTCCCTACTAGCCACGCGTTTCAAGTCACCCTTATCTCACCGCATGCATTTCAACACCCTGGCCTTATATCACCGCATGCGTATCAATATCACAATATTTCACAAATCGCACCTCAAGTGCCCAAATATTATAACATAATACAACCTGCACCTCAAGTGCCCAATTATCGCAGCATAATACAACTTGCACCTCAAGTGATCACATTTCAAAGCATATCACAAATTGCACATCAAGTGCTCAAATATTACAACATATCATAAATTTCACATTCAGTGCTCAAATCCTACAACATATCACAAATTTCACGTCAAGTGCTCAAATATTACAACATACCACAAATTGCACATCAGGTGCCCAAATATTACAACTTGTCAAATGAATCAGCAATACATTATTTTTCCACAATAAGAAGCCCACGGCTCGGCCATAATGCGCACAAAAATTCTAACAAAATATCTGGGAGTGAAAACTCAACAAAATAATATTTCACAATTTAACACTTCGTCTCAATATGATTTACAGCCTTTATAACTCAATATCAATTTCAACAACATGAATTGAAAAGAAATTTATCAAGGGGCAACACATATTTTTTAATTCACAACTTCATGAAATAAATAGATTTATTCATCTTATTAACTAAATTTCTCATTTAAATTGTATGTAGATAAAATCAATAATGAAAATTATTTCCAAAAAAATAGCAACTCAAACAAACACAGAATTCACATAAAAGTCAAGTAGCAATCGCACCAAATTATCATATAAAAATAATCTAGACAAATAAGGAATGAGACATGACAAATAAGAGATTTAATAAGTCCCAACAATTTTCTAATTTAATACATAAGGTTGTCTACGAATTTTAACCGATATAGTTTGCACATACAAACCAAGTACGTACTCGTCACCTCGCGTACATGGTTTTCAATCACACAATTTCCACATAAGACTCAATGCCTAAGGGAAAATTCCCCCACACAAGGTTAGGCAAGATACTTACCTCAAATCACGCTATCTCAATCCAATAATTGACATTTTTCCTCGATTATCCACCTCTGAATGGTTTGAATCTAGCCAAAAATAATTCAATACAATCAACACAGATTATTGGAATCAATCCCATGTGAAAATACCAAATTTTTCAATAAAATCCGAAATTAGATCAAAAATCGCCCGTGGGGCCCACGTCTCGGAATCCGACGAAAGTTACAAAATATGAACGGCCATTCAACCACGAGTCCAACCATACCAAAATTACTAAATTTCAACAACAAATCGACCTCCAAATCTTAAATCTAAGGTATAGAGAATTTCTACCATTTTCAACTTAATTCACTAATTTCATGATAAAAAACAACAATAGATTCATGTATTTTAACCAAAATCGAGTTAGAATCACTTACCTCAATCCATATGGTGAAAATCGCCTCAAAAATCGCTTCAACCGAGTTCCATAGCTCCAAATGTGTTAAAAATGGCTGAAACTCGCGTTTTGTAATCTGTCCAGGTATGTCGCAGGTGTCGAATACGATTTATAAATCGCATTGGGTAACTGCGATTTGCCTCTGCCCCAGTACACAGCATTACCTGCCTTCAATAAATCCATCATAACCTTTTGTACAAATGTCCAAATGATGAACGGTTTGAAGCGTTAGAAACTAGATTCAAAGACCTTTAATTTGATAGGTTGTGCATCACATAACACCTTATATATATGTAGATGTGCTCGTCCAAAGTGTGATCTTGTGCTTGCTCATTTAGAATTTTAGCCTATCTTGAAATTTTCCAACTTGGCTTAGACTTAGGCTTCTCCTTAGACCCCAAATCACTTATAATATACTTCGTACGCTTATTATCATATCCAATTGATATTCATCATATTAATAGTCCGTCTTTGCGCACAAAATAATATAATTAGCGCACATCAACTTTCTTAATAGCTTAAGTACTTCAAAAAATTTCCGAGGTGTTACAGCCGACCGCAAGGTTCGTGATTTGGCATTCATGGTCGGTGAACGGGTATTGCTTTGAGTGTCGCCTATGAAGGGCGTGATGAGATTTGGGAAGAAGGGCAAGCTTAGCCCTAGGTTCATTAGCCCGTTTGAGATTCTTGATCGAGTGGGAGATGTGGCTTACATACTTGCGTTGCCGCCAAGCTTATCAGTCGTGCATCTAATGTTTCATGTGTCCATGCTTCGGAAATATCACGGAGATCCATCCCACGTGTTAGATTTTAGCACTGTCTAGTTGGACAAGGACTTGTCTTACGAGAAGGAGCCGGTAGTTATTCTAGACTGGCGGGTTCGTCAGTTGAGATCGAAGAGTTTTCCTTCTGTTCGTGTTCAGTGGAGAGGTCAGCCAACTGAGGCATCGACCTGGGATTCCAAGTCCGATATGCGGAGCCGTTATCCCCATCTTTTTCCCGACTCAGGTACTTCCTTCTTCTGTCCGTTCGAGGACGAACGGTTATTTTAGAGGTGGAGGATATGATGACACAAAAGGTCATCACTTATGTTAAAAGTAAATTCTGCATTTTGAGGCCTTAAAAACCTCTTTCGGTATCACCTCAATATACGTGCACAGTCCGGGCGCGTAGCCGGAAAGCTATTATGTGAAAATCTATGAAAAATGATGAATTTTGCATTTAAAATGAGTTTAAGTTGACTTCAGTCAATATTTTGGGTAAACGGACCCAGACTCGTGATTGGATAGTCCCGAAGGGTCCGTAGGAAAATATGGGACTTGGGCGTATGCCCGAAATCGAATTCTGAGCTCCCAAGCCCGAGAAATAAATTTTTAAAGAAAATTATTTATGAGATTTGGAAATGAATTGTGATTAGAACTCGATGGTATCAGGCCCGTATTTTGGTTCCGGCTATGTGATTTAAGATAAGTCTATGAAATTTGATAAGAAACGGACTTGGAACGACGTGAATCGGATCATTTTTGAGAAAATTGGAAATTTGAAGTTTTTAAGAAAATTTCATGATTTTGATGCTAATTCATAGTTGTTGATATTATTTTAGTGATTTGAATGCACGAGCGAGTCTGTATGATGTTTTTAGGTTGGTGTGCATGTTTGGGTTGGAGCCCCGAGGGCTCGGGTGAGTTTTGGATAGGCCACGGGATGGATTTCGGACTATAGAAATTGCAGACTTTCAGTTGTGCATCTGCAGGCCTGCAGGCTTCGTATTTGCGAATCCTGGCTCGCAAATGTGAAGGCCTCGTCGTAAATGCGATCAAAGGCCCAGGCCATCTACCTCGCAATTGCAAGGAAATCTATCGCAAATGCGATGCCTCCCCTCCTAGCGAGTAGTCGCAAATACGATCCCTTATTTGCATTTCCCAACTCGCAAATGCGAGAACCCCCTTCGCAAATGCGAACCTAGCAGGGGTGGGGGCTTGCAATTGCGAACCCTGTTCGCAATTCCTATACTTGCAACCTGCAACTTTTTATACTTAGCCGAAAATCAACCATTTTTCACCTCTTTTCAAAACAGAAACTCCCTAGGGCGATTTTTCAAGAACAACTCTTCTTCCAAATCGATTGTAGGTCAATTTTAACTCGTTTTCTTCAATCATTAACATCTTTTAACATGATTTCAACTCAAAATCAATGATTTTCATGGGGGAAATTGGGTGTTTTGGGTAGAACCTAGGTTTTTCAAAAATTGGGGATTTGGACCTCGATTTGAGGTCCGATTTCAAAACAAATTATATATTTGGGTTCGTGGGGGAATAGGTAATTAGGTTTTGGTTTGAACCTCGGGTTTTGACCATGTGGGCCCGGGGGCGATTTTTGACTTTTTGGGTAAAACTTTGGAAAACTCATTTTCATGCATTGGAGTTGATTTATTTAGCGTTTATTAATGTAATTGTTCCCTTGCTGGAATGTCATTATCATTATTGTTCCCTTGCCGGGTTGTTGTCTTGATATTATTGTTCCCTTGCCGGGATGTTGTTGAAATATAATTGTTCCCTTGCCGGGATTCTTTTGTGATTGTTGTTGATTTGTAAATGGGAGCGGGTTGCATGCCTACAACGAGATATGTGAAATGGGAGCGGGTTGCACGCCTACAATGAGATATGTAAAATGGGAGCGGGTTGCACGCCTGCAACGAGATATGTGAAATGGGATCGGGTTGCACGCCTGCAACGAGATATATGAAATGGGATCAGGTTGCATGCCTGCAACGAGATGTGAAATGAAAGTGAACTCTGCATTTGTTTTTCCCTATCCATGTTAGTAATTGGATTTTGGTTTCTTTATATTCTCTTGATATTCTGCTGTTATCCGTTATTCCCCGAAGCATGTTTCCCCTGCCCAATTTTAGTTGAAATTATCTGCTTCTATTTCTGCTGTTTATGATATAACTCCATAGGTTCATTTGGTAGTCTGGTCCTAGCCTCGTCACTATTTCGCTGAGGTTAGGCTAGACAATTACCAGCACATGGGGTCGGTTGTGCCGATACTACATTCTACACTCTTTTGTGCGGAATCCAGTGTTGTAGACTTCGGACCGCAGTGAGGTTGCTGCCTTCAGTCCAACAGGTGACCCGAGGTAGTCCTGCAGGCGTCCGCGGGCCTTGGCGTCACCTTCTATCTATCCCTTTCCCCTATTTCATTTCCTTAATTCGGAAATAGTGTATCTTTATTGTCAGACTTTGTATTTAGCACTCCTAAACCATCTGTGGTACTGTGACACCAGTTCTGGGTGATTAAAGCTTAAATAATTGTATTAGATTCATATTTCCGTTATTTTATTGCTTTTCTTTCGCTTATTTTAAAATTTCCGCTGTTTTTTACATTATTGCTTTATAAATACTAAAAAGGTATAAAAATGGATAAAGGTAATCTATTCAATAATTAGCTTGCCTGGCTTACATTAGTAGGTACCATCACGACTCCCGATGATGGGAAATCCAGGTCGTGACAAATCTCTCCCAGCAATGGCGTGACATAGAAACAACTTTTCCAAATTGTGACACTTTCTTTGATCATTAGAACCTTACTGGTGAACTCTTATTCTTGTTGCATGCTGAAATCTACGTGATGTGCCGTCGAAGAAGGAGCAATGAACTTGATAGAGTATGTGAATGAACGAGCTAAGTGGAGAATAATCTAGAAATGATAATTGTTTCATCAATTCATTTATATATATATATATATATATATATATATATATATATATATATATATATTGTGATACTTTCTTTGATCATTAGAACCTTACCGGTGAACTCTTATTCTTGTTGCATGATGAAATCTACGTGATCTGCCATCGAAGGAGCAATGAAATTGATGCTCCTCTTATGGAGTTATAGAGTATGTGAATGAACGAGCTAAGGGGAGAATTATCTGGAAATGATAACTGCTTCATCAATTCATTTACAGTACAAGATATATATACATATATATTTACACACAGAGACACACAAAAGCTAACTCCACTAATTCTTAACTAACTAATAGGCTGAATCCATTAATTTACAGTTGGCAACTAACTGTATAACTGCCTAACTAACATAACTAACTTACAGTAACAGTACTAACTTGTAATACTCCCCTTAAGCTACAGGGTGTAAAATGTTAATCACACCAAGCTTACCTAAGAGGTGATTGTGTTAAGCCTGACTTAGTCCTTTGGTAAGCAGGTCAGCCAGTTGATCCTTAGTGTTCACATAGATTGTCTGCACAATTCCATCTTTAATCTTGTCTTTGATAAAGTGGCAATCTATCTCGATATGCTTCGTATGTTCATGAAAAATGAGATTAGCTGCAATCTGCATAGCTGACTTGCTATCACTCATAACTGCAACAGGTGTCTTAATATCCACTCCGAACTCATTAAATAGGCCTAGCAGCCAAGTAACCTCTGCTACAGTTGAAGCCATGCTTCTATAATCAGCTTCTGCTGAACTCTTAGACATTGTTTGTTATTTTTTTTATTTCCATGAGATTGAGGATTCACCAAATTTGATCACATAACCAGTGACAGATCTTCTTGTGTTGGGACTGGATGCACAATCTGAATCACATCAACAGGTTAACTCTCTAATAGGAGTTTCTGATCTCAACCAAATACCTTAGCCAGGAGAGCCTTTCAAATACCTTACTACCCTCAGTGCAGCCTCCCGATAAGATCTTTTTGGCTGCTGAATGAATTGACTTAGTGTTTGGATGGCATAACTAATATCTAGTCTGGTGGTAGTGACATACATCAATTTTCCAATCAGTCTTTGGTATAGACCAACATCATGCAGAACTACATTACCTTTAATTCCAGTTGTAGCATCAAACTGCACTGTGGTGAGCTTTAGTTTGTTTCTAAAGAAGTTGCAGCTGGCTTGGCTGTACTGAGCCCTATACTGGATATGAGTTATAATACATACTTCTTTTGATTTAGGATCACTCCTTTCTTGGACCTTAGTACTTCAATCCCTAATAAATACATAAGCTCACCTAGGTCCTTTAGTTTGAATCTTTGATGAAGAATATGTTTTGCCTCAGCTATCAGTGCCTCATCATTACCAACTATAAATAGATCATCAACATATACCAAGATAATCACCAAACCTACACCCTTTCTCAAAGTGAACAAGGAGTAATCATGGTTACTCTGCACAAAACCTCCCTCTGTTAAAGCACAAGATAGTTTGATATTCCATTGTCTTGAAGCGTGTTTAAGACCATATAAGGACTTGAGTAACTTGCATACCTTTTGCTCCCCCTGTCTTCTGAAGCCTTCAAGCATATCCATATAGACTTCTTCACATAGATCACTCTGTAAAAAAGTATAGTAAACATCCATTTGATATAGGTTTCAATCCTTGAAAACTGTCAAGGCTATCACTGATCTAACTGTGACCATTTTCACTACTGGTGAAAATGTATCATGGTAATCAAGTCCGTCTTGTTGACTGTATCCCATTGCAACAACTCTAGCCTTGAACCTTTCAACCTCACTATTAGCTTTATACTTAATTTTATACACCCACTTGGACCCTACAGTATGTTTACTATGTGATAAGTCAACTACTTCTCATGTTCTGTCGTCTTCCAGTGCTTTGACCTCTTGTTTTATAGCTTCTACCCATATTGTATCCTTCATAGCCTGCCTGAAGTTCTGAGGTTCTACCAGACTGGAAAAGTTTGCTAGGTAGGAATGATATAGAGGAGTAGTTCTTTTATAGGACAAACAATTGACTATAAGATATTTCTACTTGACTTCTCATGTGATATGTAGTCCTTCATCAAGATGAGCCTTCTAGACTCTCTGGTTGACTTTCTAATAGGAGGCTGAGGTCCTTCTGCTTGCCTGCTCTCAGATGGTGAATCAATTATGGTGGTCATGGGATTTGTTGTTGGAGCAGCTGGTTGAGACATCACACTCTATTCTTCTGTGGCTATTTCCTGTGCACCTGCATTCTGATCTTGTTCCTCATTGGTATGAGTAACCTCTAAGGTAGAACATCATAGTTAGGTTGTTCCAAGAAACTATGATCCTCTAAATCAGGCTCAACAATATCTTGAGCAAAGGGAAACTCTGATTCCTTGAAGACCACATCTCTACTGACAAAGAATTGTTTTATAACTAGTTCCATCAGAATGTATCCCTTTTGTCTCTCAGAATATCCCATGAGCACAGCTACCTCTACTCTTTCTGCAAATTTATCCCCTTTTGGAATGATTGTTGCATAGCATAGACATCATATAACTCTTAGATGTGTTATTGATGGTGGTTTGTTATGCATTACTTCATATGGACTCTTTCCTTGAAGTGTTGCTGAAGGAAGCCTGTTTATCAAGTATACAACAACTGTAACACACATGCCCCAATACTTAATAGGCAATTTTGACTGAAACCTTATGGCCCTTGACACATCCAGAATATATCTGTATTTTCTCTCCACTACACCATTCTGTTGTGGAGTGTGAACACAACTACTCTGATGCAGAATTCCCAAACTCTGCAGCAGGTCCTTGCAGTGAGAGTTAAAAAACTCTGTGTCATTGTCTGATCTCAGGATTTTTACCATCTTCCCAAACTGGTTCTTTACCATCAACAAAAAATTCTTAATAGCAAGTATAGTTTCAGACTTAAGTTGTAGCAGATAAATCCAAACATATATACTAAAATCACCAACAACAACTAGAAAATAGTACTTCTTGTCAAAAGTAGGAATTTTATAAGGTCTCCAAAGATTCATATGAACAAGAGAGAAAAGAGCTTCAGCTCTGGATGTACTATTAGGAAACATCAGTCTAGTTTGTTTGTCTAATGGATGGACTGGACAATTATTCAATGACTCACTATATACATTCTTGCTCAGCAAGGTGATATTATTCATGGCTGGAAGAGATGGATGTCCAAGTTTTTTATGCCACAGCCTACAATCTTCCTTTACTGCTGCAACAACAACTATGCCCTGCTGTGCTTTATTGATGCCATTGACTCCTTTGAATATGTACAAGACCCTTGTCTCCTTACCAATCCCCTTCACTCTGCCACTATAAAGGTCCTGAAACAACACATTGTCAAGATAAAAGTTCACCGAGCAACATAGTTCCTTGATTAAATTGGAGACTGAGAGGAGGTTAAACTTGAATCCTTGAACATAAAAGACATCATATATTGCTTCATTGCCAAATATAGCAGCCCAACCAGTAAGTGCAATAGGAATCCTATCTCCATTAGGTAAGTGAACCACATTACCAGAACCCTAGTAGTCTTATTGTCATTCACCAGTATATCATTGGAAGTTACTATGTGATGACTGGCACCAGAATCTACAATCCACTCATCTAAATAGTCCTTAGACAAGAAGTTACTCATTATACCTGCCATGTTGACTTGACAATCAGAAGTTGTATCTTTGTTTAACAACTCAAGGATCTGTTTGTATTGTTCCTTAGTGAAGTATGGTACCTTCCTAGTTATTCCTCCTAGTACATCACAAGCTGATAAGGATCCTTGAGAATGAGCATCAATGTTCCCTAAGCACATTGTTGGTTGCAGTGAAATGTTTGTGAGATCCACGCCCAAAGCCAAACTGGCCCCTATTGCCACGAACATATTGACCTCCAATGTTGTTACCAGACTTCCTCCTTGCCTTAAAATCTTCAGGATACCCAACAATCTTTTAGTAGTTCTCCTTAGTGTGACCTTTTAGACCACAGTGTTCACATTGCATAAAGGGTTTCTTGCCTTTGTACCCTTGGCTTTTTCCTACCTGCATAGCCATTGGATCATTGAACCTAGCCCAAGGGATTGTTAAGATTCACCTTCTATCACCATGGAATAAGCTTGGTTCAGGGAGGGCTCATTAGTCTTCAAGAAGATTTGTCGTCTAGTTTGATCATATGAATCGTTCAAACCACTGAGAAATTGCAGAAGTCTTTGCTGTTGAAGATGCTCCTTGTATTCTCTCGAGTTTAAGGTTGGTACCAATGCATCATATTCATTTCATAAACTCTTCAGCTTAGTAAAGTAACTTGAAACTAAATCAGTTCCTTTTGACAAATTGGCAGTGGCTCTGTGCAATTGAAAGATACGCATTCGATTCATCTTATCAAACCTTTCCCTCAGATCTTCCCGAACGAAATGTGCATTCGAAGCATATGCAATTCCACTTAAAAGTTCAGTGGAAATTGTATTCATGAGCCATGATAAGACAATGACATTAAAAGTTTCCCATTGCTCATTCAATTCAGCTGTGAATGACTCTTTTATACAAGTGTCAGTCACAAACCCTAACTTCCTCTTTCCTAGAAGGGCAATTTTTATCGTCCTGCTCCATAAACCGTAATTTTCTAATCCTGTAAGCTTCACAGGGATCAGGACAACACCAGGAGTATCCAATGCCCAAGGTACAGAGGATGAGTATAAGGAATTGCAGTTCCGCCATTAATGAGCAGAAAAATAAAATCGAGCTAATTGAGAAGAAGAAATAGATCACCTAGATAGAGATAGCCAACCTTAGTGATTGACGAGCATCGATGGCTCTGATACCATGCTGAAATCTACGTGATCGGCCATCAAAGAAGGAGCAGTGAACTTGATGCTACTCCTATGGAGATTATCTGGAAATGATAACTGCTTCATCAATTCATTTACAATACAAGATATATATACAAGCTAACTCCGCTAATGCTTAACTAACTAAATAACAGGCTGGATCCGTCAATTTACAGCTGGCAACTAACTGTATAACTGCCTAACTAACATAACTAACTAACAGTAACAACACTAACTTCATAATAATTGTCAACAAGCCTTTATTTCTTTGTAAAAACTCAAGATGTTTCTGAACCTGTGCCCGATGTTTCTGGTAACGTTGTTCGTAAAGGAGCGACTTATTTGATTATTCCGGCAGGTTAGGGCAACCGCAGTGGACTTGTTGTGTCATTCATTAGGAACACAACTAATCCTCTCGTTGGGATCCAAAATACTCAAAATTCTGTCGGCATTAAGCTTCAATTTTCACCAGTGCATACGAATAAAAATACTATATTACTATACGAACATCGACGTACTGATCTGAACATCAAATATACGACTATGATAATAACTGATTTATTCATAGTATGGAAAATTAACACTGAATTAATTCCACGATGTCATTTGGTGATGGTTGGTGGAGTTGAAGGAAATTCAAGGCGTGAAATCCAATCCAATGTCAATTGGTTCAGGATTGAGAAGTACGAGGAAGCCTACAAACTTTGTGTATTATCGTGGAGTTTGTTTGTGCGACGTGCAGACTATTCTATGGAAATATTTGATTACTTGTTTTGTGCTTTAAAGAATATATCATTTAATATATGCCCTCTAATAAATAGAATCCCAAACAAGATGCAATTTACTTCCCGAAATACTCCTGATGCACTTGAATCGCTGTGACGACCACCGATAGACCGTTTTAAATACTAACCTTTATTTTTGAGTTTCGTAATATCTATTAGCTTCATTTGATATTTCTTGATTTGCATGCTTGGTCCTTATTGTTATTCGAAAAGTTTTTACATAACTTTTTTAAGAAAAATGATACTAGGCTTAAAATGAGACTTGAGTTGATCAAGGTCAACATTCTTGGTAGGAGTGTCAAGGTTCGGTTCGGTCGGTTATTTTTTAAATTTTATACCATACTAATTTTTAGGTTATTCTATTATATATAACAAATATTAGACTTTTCGAAACCGTCCCAATCATATCAGTTTCTCTTCGGTATTGGTACGGTTCGGTTAATTTTCGGTATTTTTTTAAAATGTTATATAAAAATCATTAGTAGAAGTAGAATGCAATAGCATACGTACTTTTATAGAATTTAGTAAAACTCTCTAGATATTTTTATATTTTAAAGGGTTATGAATTAAGAAAATATGAAAGATGGCTAGAGTATAGATCCATTAACTACTTTACAATAGCGTAAAAGAAACTAAACAAATAAATATAAAGAAAACATAAAGCACTCGAGTGGAAAGATATTAACGAAGCTGGAACTGAGACTCGAGAATAAAGTCTATAGAAGATTAAATATTCAAAAAGATAAATCTAAATCATACGAAATAAAACGTAATCAATACATTGTAGTTTGTTACTCATAATCGCTACAAATACCTTGTATCTTGCTAGTGAATATGCTGAAAATGATTTAGTTTCAATGAGAGTAGCATAATAGGTTTGGGAATTATGATTTTGAGTTTATTACTTTTTGGCTTGTAATTATTTTCATAATTCTAAGACCCAAAGAAAATGTACTGTTTTATTATTTTTAAACTTAATATATAAATATATTTTTCACATATAAATTTATTCGGTACGATTCTGTATTTTTTCGGTTTATTTTCATAAAATAAAAAATCTACCCTAACTATCGGTACAGTTATAGATTTATATAAAACCTACGATTTTATTAAAATAAATCTAAAAATTGGTTCGGTATGGTACGGTTCAGTCGGTTTAGTCGATTTTTAAATATCCATTGGCACCCCTAATTCTTGTTAAACGACATCGGAACTGTATTTTTGATGATTTCGGTAGGTTCGTCTGATATTTTTGGACTTGTACACATGTTTGATTGGGGTTCAGGGTGACCCGAGCACATTTCGGCGCGTTATGTAAAAGATTATGAAAATGAGTTTTCAAGTTGAAAATCATGAGTTTTGATGATCGATTCTTATTATTTGATATTATTTTGATGATTTGAGGTAGTGAGCAAGTTTGTAGGATATTATTTGACTTGTGTGCATGTTTGGTTAGGAGTCCAAGGGGCTCGGGTGTGTTACAGAAGAGTTTTAATCATTAAGCAACTGCTGGTGCATTTGAGTTGTTGGTTCCTATTGCAGATCTCGCAATTGTGAGGGTCAGTCTTGCATTTGCGAGCTTCGCTTTTTATAACGATTCGAGCAGTTGTTTTATGTATTGTGTCCATGTTTCCCTATATATTGACTCTTCTATGTTTAATTTTGATTATGTGACTTGCTAGGGTGGTTGGATTCGTTTCGGGAAAGTCTTGGAGTGAATTGGGGCACTTAGTCCCAAGGTTGGAAGCTTAAGTTGAAATAGTTAATCGGAGTTTGACTTTTATGTAGACGAATTCGGAATGGAGTTTTGATGATTCCTATAGCTTCATATGATGATTTTGCACTTAGACTTATGTTTGGATATTGATTTGGAGGTATGTAGGTTGATTTGGTACTTTTTTGCAAAAGTAGGAAAGTCAAAGGGTTGGAAAGCGGAGAGGGTTAAACAGGAGCTGACTTTGTTGATATAGGGTTTGAATTTTGGTTTCGGAAGTTGAAATAGGCCCGTTGGGTTATTTGTGACTTGCAGGCAAAATTTGAGGTTATTCGGAGCTAATTTGTTATGGTTCGACATGAGCTTTGGAAGTTGAGAGTTCATTAGTCTTTAATTGGGGTGCGATTCATGATTTTGGTGTTGTTTGACGTGATTTAAGGCTTCGAAAAAGTTCATATTGTATTTTAGGACTTGCTGGTATATTTAGTTGGGGTCCCGAGGGACTCGGGTATATTTGAGATCAGATCAATTGTGGACTTAGTGAGATTGCTGAAGATTTGCAGGTTCTGTTGTTTTCACATCTCCGGAGGGCTTGGCCGCAGATAAGGAGCAGCAGTAGTGGCCATTTGTGCATAGGCGCGAGGAAAGGTGGAGACTGTTTGGGAGCGTAGGTGCAAGGTAATTTCCACATGGCCTCGAAGGTGCGCATAGTTTGACCGCATATGCGGTTTTGCGAGACAAACTACATATGTCGAAGGATTTGGTATTTTCTCATTTTTGGATTTGTGGAGCTCGGCTAAGGGCGATTTTTGGGGTTCTTTTTATCATACAAGAGGTAGGTGAAGTCTAATCACTTTTGATAATTAATATTGGTTACCCATGGAATATTACACCTAGTTTGTGTGATTTAATATAAAATTTGGGAATTTTCGACTATGTTATTGGAGAGTGAGATTTGATAATTTGAGGGTCAATTTATGGTTGGAATTGGATGAAATTAATATGGTTGGACTCGTATTTGAATGGTGTTCGGAATTTGTGAATTTGGTTGGGTTCCGAGGTGCGAGCACGTGGTTGATGTTTTGGGTTGACTTTTTAATTTTGGTTAAAGATCCTAGCTTTATTATTTGGAATCAATTTCTACGGCTTTTATTGATTATATTAAGTTATTTTGGCTAGATTCGGGACATCCGGAGGTTGATATAAGCGGGAAGGGCTTGTTAGAGGAGTGATTTGGCTTGCTTGAGGTAAATATCTTACCCAAACTTGGTTGATGCACTAGTTTTTTGGATTATTTGTGATAGCTACACGCTAAGGATGCGCATATGTGTGGGGTTTGAGCTCATGTGCAAGCACCAGAGTATTTATTCATGCTCGGGGTAGTACATAAACTATGACATTCCTTGATTTGATTGTTAAACTTTAAGCTGTGATGATGGCTCTGAAGTTTATAGCATCTTTTTAGGATTTTCTGCGGCTGTGTCAATTCGAAGTGAATGTTCCATGATGATGGTTCATAATGAAGGTTCTTCCTTATAAATACCACATTACATACCACCCAAAAATTTCTTCTTCTTTCTTGCATTCATACCCAAACTTCTTCTTCTTCTGCAACTTCTCTTCTTTCTTTGTGCTTCTACTATTAAAATGACTTCCCATTCTTCAAACCCTTCTTCATCATAAGATTCTCATAAAATGATCATCGTTGATGAACTTCCACCTTCTTCTGCCTCAGTTACGAGTAGAAGAGGTGGTAGACTTCGTAGCTTAGGTTCTATATCAAGTTGTAGCTCTACTTATTCTCGTAAGAACACTTCAAAGCCTTCTTCTTCGAAAGCCAAAACTTCATCAGCCTCTAGATCCTCTTCTAGAAATAAAGACCATAATGAACCGCTACATGAGTCTGTTGTTTCTAAAATTATTCCTTAAGAGTTACCCTTCAAATCGGACTGTGAGGCAATGAGAAAGAAAGTTTCTTCCATAGCAACACTAAACCATGTCAATCATTACCCTACTTTATTCTCCATTGGCCTTTTTCCTCTATTTCTCTTTGAATGCCATTGGAAATCTAATTTTCCTGTGGTAGTTCCTAGTGCTGATGAACTAATAACCTCTTATCGTGAAGGTTATTCGTTTGTGTATACCTGTCCTTTACCTTAGGATTTGACCCACCTATTAAACAAGTAATCATTGAATTTTGTCATTACTTCAATGTATGTCTTGGTCAAATAGGCCTGATAGTGTAGAGGGCAGTGGTCTGCCTGTGTTATTAATCAAACTTAGTTTCAACCCTTTTACTTTCTAACATTTACTCCATCTATATTCCATGAAGCCTTTTCGCGAAGGTGTCTTTTCTCTTATAGTGAGGAGCAAGAGAGTTTTAGTCGCCCCGAGGATGATTGTGATGTACCTGGTACTCCTGGTTCATTGTTGTTCCCACTCGTGATTTGGTGGGCGATGAAAACATGCATTTACTTGAGAAGTGAAAATTTGAACGTGAGTTCTTCTCTTCACCACTTTCTTTTCTTTTCTCTTATAATTTCAATTTCCTCATTTGTTTTTTTTTTGCCTTCCAGCAATCATGAAATTTTTCGGTGAACTTCCTAACTTTCTTGATTGGGTAGAAAAATATTGACTGTTGCTCCTATGGATCAGAGATAGTGGAAATTTGTTTCTCAAAAGTTCTGGTGGAAAGTGAAAAACCATGGTATTTTATCTTACCGTACCGTTTTCTCACCATAAAGTTTCTTTCTCTGAACCTTTTTTGTTATTCCCAGGTTTTGATGTTCGTGGCATTCGCCCCGCCTCTATTTCTATTGCTAGGTTTTCTGTTAGCACAATCCAAGAGCATATTTTAAGCGTGTCTTCTTCAAAGAGGAAGAACAATGAAACCCTCGCCTCTGATAAAGAAGTAGAAGAAGAAGATGATGGCTCTCTAATAAGGAAGCCACAAGTTAGGAGGCTTATGTTTTTAGATGATGAAGCCACAGTTACCCCCAATCTACCTTCAGGACCCCTGCCTTTCAAACTTGTTGATGAACTTGAGAGTGTCTTTTTGGACATCTCACAAGATGAAGATATTGACCATTCTAGTAATTGCCCCTCAAGTCCTATTGATAGACTCTTTGGTTAAGGATTTGGGGGTGAGGAAGATTTTGGCCATGTTTCTGAAGATCCACCACCTTGTTTCCCTTGCAATGACCTCTATTGCTCCTGCTTTTATTCCATTCATCTTTTTTGCTACCACACTGGTAGCTATTTTTATTACCACCTACAGCTACTGATGCTGTTTCTGATGATGCTCCTTAGTTTTTCACCCTTCACTTTAGAATTTTTCTTTTATTAGTGTTTATGAAACATTTTATTTTTGTTTGAAGTTGATTTTGAAAAACTTTTCCTTCCCTATTTTCTAATATTAATACTAATATCATTTCGTTACATATTTTATGTTATGCTTTTTGCTCTTAAGTTTTCGAGCTTTTACTTGCATTTGAAATGCTTCAATATGCCGCATCTAAATATGCACGGGCTTCTTTTATATAAAAGAGGTCTCTTTTATATTAACAACACTAATGAAGATGATGTCTCACCTTCATATTAGTGTAAAGATATGAAATATGAAGTAATTTGAAGAAGCTTTATTTGAACTTTCAAACATATATTTATGTACAACATTTTCATAACTACTTTCTTTATAGCAAGTTTACAGGTACGGGTATGTCTATTCCGTTTCTAAATTTATGGTCTTAACCTAAAAGCTCTTGGAAATTTTATGCGGAATCTTCAACTCTTACTTCCCAATCCCTCTGCGAGCTTGAAAATTTAATATTTTTCCTTCAAGGTTTTTTCTTTGGCTAAGCTATTCTTTTATGGTGGACATCTTATTCCTTTGTGTACTTTTCCATATGCATAATCCCCTCCCCAATATTTAAGCATTGAAGTGTGAAAACTTGAACACTTGATTAATGCCATTCTTCAGTCCTTTCCCTTAAAAAGAAAATACATACGGGACTCGGAGGTAATTTTTTAGATGATGACTGCTTAACCCTTTCCATCAGAATTACTGTAACCTAGACCGAAAATAATTAAGTATTCTGCGTGTCTTTCGGGTCTAATTCCATCATCTGGTATGGGCTAGCTTTTTGCCTATTGTCTAAAATGATTAGTAAAACTTAAATGAACAAAATAAAAAATAAACCTTTTAGGAAACCTGAACGTGGGTATTTGCTCAAAAATAATACTTCGTCAAGTGAACTGCATTCCAATGGGATGGCAACACATTTCTATCCATAGTCTCTAATTCATAAGCTCACTTTCCAGCAATACCTTTAACTCGATATGGGCCTTCCCAATTTGGACTCAATTTTCCTGCATTTTTCGCGTGTGTTGATCGAAAAACCGTTTTTAGGAAAAAGTCCCCGATCTTGAAATATCTCAAGTTTGCCTTCATGTTATAATATCGTTCAATCCTCTGCTTTTGCGTTGCCATCTGAACCAAAGCTACCTCTTTTCTCTCTTATGTCAAATCCAAATTTGTACGAAGTTTTTCCTCATTTGACGCTTTATTTGCATGCATGTACCTTGTACTCAGTTCTCTTATTTCCACCGGAATTAAGGCCTCAATTTCATAAATAAGAGAGAACGGTTTTTTCCCGTACTTTTTTTGTCGTTGTTCGGCAAGCCCATAGCACCCCAGTTAGTACTTTAGGCCACCTTATTTTTTATTCTTCTAACTACTTCTTTATATTATTGATAATGAATTTATTTGTCGCTTGTCCATTAGCTACGGGATGATAAAGTAATTTGTTTAATTTTTCAACTTCTGAAAAAATCAGTAACCCTTGCACCTACAAATTGCGGCCCATTATCGCAAGTGATTCCTTTGGGACTCCAAACCGGTATATTATATTTCTTCAAATGAAGTTGATAACTTTCTTTTCTCGTACTTGTTTAAGGCACCTGCTTCTACCTACTTTGAAAAATAATCAGTTAAAATTAATAAAAATAGCCACGGTAGTAAAGGACCTACGATATACATCCCCCGCTTCATAAACGGCACGGTGATATGATTGAATGGAGAAACTCCGCCGGTTGATGCATATTATTTGCATATCACTAACACTTATTGCACCTTGTTACAAAAATATTTGCTTCATATTTCATCTTCGGCCAATAATACCCCGCTCTTATCAGCGTTTTCACCAACGATCTTCCTCCGGTATGATTACCACAATGCCCTTCATGCGCTTCTCGCATCAGATATTCAGTTTATGATGGTCCAAAGCACCGTGTTAGGGGTTCTCAAAATATTTTGCGATACAAATTTCCTTTTATTAGGCAATACTGAGCATCTTTCTTCGCAGCAATTGGGATTTCTTTTTATCCTTAGGTAAAATTTCATACTGCAAATAATTCACAAATTCGTTTCTCCAATCCCAAGTAATTTATTGAAATTTACTTTGATTTTGGTATGATCAAG
This sequence comes from Nicotiana sylvestris, assembly GCF_000393655.2. Taxonomy (NCBI): domain Eukaryota; kingdom Viridiplantae; phylum Streptophyta; class Magnoliopsida; order Solanales; family Solanaceae; genus Nicotiana; species Nicotiana sylvestris. Next base: position 78,372,026 of record NC_091067.1, read on the forward strand.
GGATGAATGAAGCAAAAGCACCACAATCGCATTTTTTGCGTTTGACACATCTGCCATAGACCCCAAATTTGCTAACGCATCGGCTTCTGCGTTTTTCCCCCTGGGTATTTGGACAACTTTCCAAATTTGGAAATGCCTTAGTAACTCTTGTACCTTTTCAAGGTATTTTTGCATTCGCGTCTCACTTTTCACGTAATTCCCTTGCATTTGATTTACTTCAGCTGCGAGTCACTTTTGATTTTGATTTGTTCAATCCAAGTTCTCTTGCGAGTTCCAAACCTACAATCACGGCTTCATACTCTGCCTCATTGTTAGTAATTGGATAACACTTTATTGCTTGTCTTATACTCACCCGGAAGTGAAATTAAAACAATTCTCAAATCTGCTCCTTTTTACATTTGAGGACCCATCGGCATATAAGGTCCAAGTCCCCAGATTAGACCCGGTAAATACTCGTACCTCATTTTCGGCTTCAGAAAAAACTTTCGAGCTGAAATCCACTACAAAATCCGCTAGTACCTGAGATTTTATGGCAGTTCTAGGCTGACAGATAATATCATATTCACTAAGCTCTATAGACCATTTAGCTAACCTCCCTAGTAACTCTTGCTTGTGCAATATATTTCTTAACGAAAAAATAGTTATAACAGAAATATGATTACATTGAAAATAGGGCCGTAACTTTCTTGATGTCATTATTAATGCTAATGCGAGTTTCTCTAAATGGGGATACTGTGTCTCGTCATCTAATAAGAATTTGCTAACATAATAAATTGGAGATTACTTACCCTTGTCTTCAAGTACCAGCACCGCGCTTACTGCCACCTCTGCGCTTACTGCCACCTCTGATACAGCTAGGTAAACAAATAATCTTTCTCCGTCCCTTAGTTTTGCTAACAGGGGTAGTTTTGACAAATACAACTTCAAATCCTTCAAAGCTTGTTGACATTCGTCAGTCCATTCAAATTGATTTTGCTTTATAAATATTGAAAAGAATTTAAAGTATTTTTCTGAAGATTTGGATATAAATTTTTCTAAAGCTGCAACTCTACTTGTTAATTTTTGTACATCTTTTTCGCTTGTAAGTACATCGGGTATTCCTTAATTGCTTTGATTTGAGCAAGATTCACTTCGTTGCCCCTGTTAGAAAGAAGAAATCCTAAAAATTACTTGAAGCGACACCAGAGGCGCATTTCTCTGGGTTTAATTTCATGTTATACTTGTGGAGAATTTCGAAGATTTCACTCAAGTACTGAAAATGGTCCCATGCTCATGCTGATTTAACCAACATGTCGTCAATGTAGACTTTCATGGTTTTTTCCCAAGTCCTCTTGAAACATTTTGGTCACCAGCTTTTGGTACGTTGCTCCAGCATTTTTTAAGCCGAACGACATAACTTTATAACAGTATGTCTCCCTATCTGTAATAAATGAAGTTTTTTCCTCATCTAGAGGATGCATCTTTATTTGATTATAGCTAGAATATACGTCTAAAAAACTTAAAAGTTCATGATCTTGCGGTAAAATCAATGTTCATGGCCTGCAGTAGAATCAATTAATTGATCTATATGCGGTAAAAGAGAAATTTTTGTGTAACCACGTATTATATACATCGTGTGCAGTGTCCTATATTTTATATATAAATTTTTTGTGTTATTATTATTGATCTCTAATGAGAAGGGTCATATAACTAAAATAAGATTTGTAACGGACTACACAACTAAATCTCATGTGCAATGATGCGATCAAATTTCATTTAATGCAAGTAAAAGTAGTTCCATAAATTAAAATCAGTAGTACGACTTATCAATGTAATCTAGTAGGAAATAGGAATTATCAATGTGTAGTCAAGTTATAGACACCTCCTCTTCTTTGTTATCAGAACTTTGTAAGATATCTTCTGATTTCCAATTTCCATGATACATTAACATTTAAGACGGCTTAACTTTGCCATCCAGTATCCTACTTTTTATTTTGTAACGCAGAGTTTTATGAAATTCCAATTTGCCATCTCAATGACATCATGAGGGTGAGTTTTGGTATAAGTGTATAACATAAAATTTTCAACAAAGATAACATTTTCTTATCTCTGGAAACAGTTTTCTGGATACTGTTTTGTATTTGATTGGTTATAAAAGGAACATATATTAATCCTATAACACGTACCGTTAACGGAGATAGTGCTTTGATATATTATAATTTTTGGGTGCTAAAGTGTGTTGAAAAAAGTTGACAGACAACTAGAGCTTGGATACTTGTAAGTTGTAATAAGTGACATGTCATTTTCCCATTTCAAGTAGAAATATTATATTGAAAAATCATTTTTAACAATTCAATATGACTAAACACTAAAAAATGATTTACGCATGAAAACAATTCGTCCGAAAACATATTACTTCAAGTAGCATGCATCTCATAGGACCTTGACCCGCCTGCTAATCTTCTATTAATTTTTTTAAACATTGTTGAATATGATAAAGTCGCATTCACTAACGGACTCATAATCTGTCTTATACCAAACAAAACATTTATACTGTCCCAACTTAAAATCCATATTTTTTTTGTTTAATTATCTACTGCCAGGAACATACTAGTTTGATTTGATCCAGATTCACCGGGTATAAGGTACATTGAAAGGTGAAACGTTCCCTACTAGAAATTTCACCCAAAGGTGTGGCCTAATGGTCAATAAAATGGAAGGAGACTATGAGGTCCCAGGTTCAAATCCTAACAAAGGCAAAAAAAATACTAGTGATTTCCCTCATCTGCCCAAACCTTTATGGACAAAGCTTGTGTTTGTGGGAGATAACAGATACCCGGTAAAACAGTTTAGGTGTGCACAAGTTGACCCGATTAAAAATAAAAGGATAGATGAATCCCATGCTTCCCACCACATCCCTTGGTGGATTAAAAAAAAATCCATGGTTCCCATTCTTGTTGACTGACACTGCCAAGGAACATTGCTAAGGGACATGAGGATCTTCCTGGGGCGTGATTCATGTCAATGGACATGGTATTCATTCTAGTAGAAAAATAACGTTTTGCCCGTCTGCTAAATGAGAATTGTAACCAGCGACCTCAAGCTTATACCTATTGATGAGTTTAAATACGAAGTACTTACGATGTATATATTTATTACACCATCAAGTTGATTTAATACAACAAGTAATTCTGTATCGCAATATCTAATATACTACTAGTAACTTAAAAATAAAATGATAACTTGCTATAACCACTAAATTATCCTGACAATATAAAATTCTTTTACTGTCAGCAATCCATGGCGTAAATCCCTATTGATTACTACTACCTGTCATTTTAGCTTTTAAACGAACATTAAACTTGTGCTTTGCTCCTCAGAATGATCGGAAAGCAATAACGTCACTTAGGAAAGGACATAAAAGTTGAGGCAATCACTTTGATCTTTTTGTTGCTTAAAATACCACGCAAGTACTCTCTTCTTTAGATTGTGCTTCAAATTTTAAGATCAACATCCAAGACATATACGGACGACAATAGACAAGATTGTTGATTGAAATCACCTAACTCATGCTGGATTAATCGTATGTTGAGCCGGAGCAATGAACTTATTTGAAGTGGCTATTTCGTACCAGAGAAGTCTATGTACGAACAAGAATTATTTTATTTCCCATCTAGCTACTCTAGGAACCTCTTGTTTCCAATGCCAAATCTATCAAATTTGATCAACCTATCCAGACTAGAACTATTGATTGATTCTACATTAGCACTAAAGTAAGGGGACTGCTTAAAAATTCTCATTGAATAAGTTAGAGATATATTAGATAGAGTGCAGCCAGGCTAGAGAGAGATGGGGAACTACTCACATATAAATCTTCTTTGCACGAGCTTCCATAAGTCCCGAAATAGACTCCAATTACAAGTGTTAAGCATCAAGCAATTCAATCAAGAGAAGAATGGGCAAGAAAAAATTAAGTACGAATTCATCACAGATAAACTGCTAATCTAGCTCTTTCATAGAGGAAAACCCAATTTCCATTTTCTGGTTAGGCACCCTTGCTAACTAGGAAGAGGGTTGAAATAGGATTGATCCAAGTCTAATGACCCCCCAAAACATTTGTGCAGGCTTTAATCCAGAAACAGGTCATGATAATCTATTACAAACATCAAAAATATAAACACTGAAGAAGCAAATAAATCATGGTGAATCAAGCAACTTGACTTATTAGTTTGCCTGTCAAAATAATATATTATTACATAATTTATGTTGTTGACCAAAAAGAACAACATATGATGTTGAAAACACTTGTTTTGATATGATGTTGAAAACACTTGTTTTGATCCTTTTCTATTAAGCGTCATGCTGAATCAAGATGTGCTCTTTTATGATTACATTCATCTTTGCTATAATTGAAGTCATTTCTTACGCTAGAATAATTGAAGATGCATGTTATCAATTAGACATCCAAGATCATGTATTTGTAATTCTACATGATGAGGATCTGGATTTGGGAACTGCTTCAGTTTGTTAGACCACATTCTTCTTGAATTTGCAACTACCCAGTCATATCCAGATAAATGATATCCAATTTGATACATAGATATGGTGTACTCTAACTATGTACCCTAAACAGCGATGGGACGACTACCTGATCTCCTTATTGATGTACATGTTACACAACCTCTGAAATGCAATTATATCAAAAAATTGTTCTTCATCTGGTATACACTTCAGATTTTAAAAGATGAATATTCGTTAACCTCAGTATTCGACTTTCATAGCAAATGCATCACCATCCATAAGACCTTCTAGATTTAGCAATTCGCATTCAAAGATGGCATTATTCAAAACAAGCAGGGCACATTCAGACCATGGACTTGAAACTTCAGATTGCTAATTTCCGTTGTCTTCTACTTCACTTGTAATCTTGTCAGATATTAGCTCATTTTCCATTTGCAATGAAAATATCCATTTATAAATCAAGTGCACCCATATGTGCTTACAACGTTAAAGGTTAGACACTCAAATAGGTCAAACATTACTAACATGTAACAACTTTGTAGAAATGGTAGTGCAACAAGAAGTTGTTTAACTTCTTCATTAGAAAGGTGATAAACAAATATCAACACAATAAAAAAAAAAAGATGCTAAACAGATCTCATCAAACTAATAAGCACTTTCCAGTCATCAAGGCTACCAACATGTACAAAAAGAAGATGCAAAAAAACATAACAAATGGATAATTACAGCAAAACAGCATATAGAAGCCAAAAGTTACATCATTTCAGCTAGAAATTGCTTCAATTTGCTATTATTACTTCTTATTAAACAACATAATAGAGAGGAAACAAGCTCAAATAATTTATCACACAGTAAAACCAAGAAACGCACATCAAACTAAGGAACAACTTTGTAGGCTTTCACCTTATCAATCCAGGAAATGAAGGCTTTTTGCGAGTTCCGGAATCCCAAGAAACCGTGTTCCTTACTCTTGTTCATAGTATCTAGAGGGCAATCTCCAGCAAGAATAAGATCAACAAACCACCAAACTCCAACATCCTCCAATTTAGCAGGCGTCAATCCGTTCTCCTTCACAATCTCATCCCAAACTGGACCTTTGTCTTTCATCATCTCTGCCAAAGTGCACCTATTCACTTCATCAAACTCTGCGGCTTCCACTCCAAATTGCTCCGCCAAAACCTTCCAGAAATGCTTCCACTTGAAAACATCCCCATTGCTCACATTAAACGCCTCATTCTTAGCATACGGATCCACTGCAGCCCATATCTGATGCTCAGCAATCAAATCTGCATCCGAGCAATCCGAGTATCCATCCCACGCTGCTTTAACGCCTGGAAACTTCAATGGCAACCCTTCATGTTTACATATAGCTGCGTAAACACAAAGCGTTCCAACAATGTTCATCAAACTATACGGTGAAAACCCGAATATTGTCCCGGGCCTATGAACTGACCATGTCAGTCCTTCCTTCTTCTCCACCTCCTTAAACAAAACATCCTCAAGAGTGTAATAGAAATTGGGGGCGTCTAATCTAGGTAAATCCTCGTGAAATGGAGAATCATGAGCAACTTTACCATACAATTCAAAGGGGCCCAAATAATGTTTTCGGCCTGTTTGCAAACAGATGTGGCGCAAGTTGGGACAATTAGGGATAATAACACTGAGAACATTTTGAAACATCTTCCCATTAATTTCACAGTTTTCAACCTCAGTGGATCTACTGGCCCATGTCACGTAAAAAACGTGAGTAACATCAGTTAGAAGGGAGAGTTTGGATTGGGTATCTTCTGGGTTTGATATGTCACATTGGATGTAGTCAATGGGGTGATCGGCGTTCCAAGACGGTCTAGGACGGCGGGCAACACCGTAGACCTTCCAAGGACCGCCGGGGGTGTCAGCGAGAGGGAGGATCTCGGCGAGACTGTTTCCGACGATGCCGGTGACACCGATGATTAGAGCTACGCTTTGGTACTTGGGTGGTGCATCATCTTCTTCGAATTTTTTCTATGGAATTAAAATTTGAATTAGATTAGATGTAAAATCAAAAAAAACAACTACTGTATGTCTCAATTCCAAGCAGACGTAAAAATCGACTATATATAGATTGATTCAACTTTTACTTGGACCTGTTTCATTTCTAATAGATGCAAAATAGAGAATGAGTGAAGAGAAAGAGGAATTGAAACTTTTACCTTAGCAGCACCAATAGCTCCAGCCCACCACCAGCTCATTTTGCAGTAGATTTAGAAGAGAGAAATAGTTTGTTTGAATCTCAGGATGAGAAGAAAGAAACTTGGAGAAATATAATGATGGTCAATCAGTCATAGCATAGAGACAAGGGAGTGCGTGACGGTAGATGAGTTGTGGCCCTCGCATTCTTTCTTTTTCTACTATATTATTATATAATTTTAAACAAAAATTATACTAGTATTACTCCTATTTTATACTCTCTCCGTTCCAATTTATGTGAACGGTTAGACTGGTACAAAGTTTAAAAAAAATGAATACTTTCTGAATTTGTGGTCCTAAATAAGTTAAAAAGAGGTCCAACATATTTGTGTAATTATAAAAGCTTCTCATTAAAGGTATAATTGAAAGTTTAAGCTAAATTGTTTCCAAATTTAGAAATGGGTCATTCTTTTTGGAAAGGATAAAAAAATAGGTTCATATAAACCGGAACGTAAGGAGTATTATTTTCATAATTATTAATAATTAAAATGTCATATTTCGTTTTAGATTGTAATTTTAATTTATATTCTGCTTAAGAAAATCATATTTTTATTTTAAAATAACATAAGCTTATTATGTTAGTATTATAAAAAATAATTTATATATCACAAAAAATGCATTATATGTTTGTGATCATAAATTTCAAAGAGTTTCTTTTAAATTCTTAAATTCGATGACTAATCAAATATTTGCCGTAATTAATTTTTTCTTTTCCTAAAAGAAAATTATACTTTTTTTATATATTTGGCTAATTGTGGGATTTCACTAGGTTTTTTATTGTTTTTGTTATTGTTGGCTAGTCCTTTTTCTTGGAGGATAAAATTTTGGACTTTTATAAATTGAGGATCTTTGGTTCTCATCTAGTAGCATCCACAATGTAGACTCTAAGGACTCGTTTAGCATGAGGGATAAGTAATAATTAATCTTGGGACTAAATTTAAGAAGAGTTTATCACATGTTTGGTTGAGAAAAAATTATGGTATAATTAATTCCTAAATTTGTAGTATTTTTTTTATCCCCATAGAAAGGAAGAATAACTAATCCCGAAATAATTAATCCTGGGATAACTTCTTTCCAACCAAACGACTCCTAAGAGCTCGTTTGGTATGATGGATAAGAAATAATTAATCTCGCGACTAAATTTAAGAAGAGTTTATCCCATATTTGGTTGGTAGAAAACTGCGGTATAATTAATCCTGTGATTAGTTATCCCGGGATTGTAGTATTTTTTATCCCCATGAAAAGGTGGAATAACTAATCCTGGGATAACTAATTTCGGGATAATTAATCCTGGGATAACTCCTTTCCAACCAAACGACCCCTAAGGAGTTTGAAAGTCTTGTTTAAAGGAAAAACTTGTGAGATAAGTATTGTTATACTCTGGATATTTTGTATTTTTTTATGTGGATTGCTCGTGATGTAAGACAATCAATCGAATCACGATAAATATTTGTTTCGCTTTTGGTATATATTTTTATTTTGTTGCCTGATTTATTATTGTTAAAGGTATGAGTGTTCAAACCGAACCGAAAAATCGCACCAAACCGAAAAACTAAATCAAACCGATTAAAAAACTAGACTAGATTTGGTATTGAATAAAAAAACTCGAACCAAACCGACATATAAATATATAAATTTTATTTATATTTTTAAGACTTTATAGTGAATTTTCTTTAGAAAATGTAGAAATATTTGGGATCCTCTCATGTATTAACCTTGAAAGCGTAAATTAACGAAAAATTATTGTTAGACTTCTAAGAAAATAACTATCATGTGTTACTAAAAAAATTCTCACATTAGAATATTTTAATAGATCATATGTTTGTCAATTTTTTTCCATATTTACTAAACATATATTCATTTATCAAAGCTTTATCTATAATTTTAATAAAGTAAGATTGAAATAATATTCATGTAACAAAAAAACCCGAAAACCTGAAAAACCCGACAAAACCGAACCAATCCAAACCGATATAGATGATTTGATTTGATTTTGATAAAAACTGAACCAACCCGGTCCATGTACACCCCTAGTTGAAGGTATGTTTTGTTAGCTTACACGTGATACCTGGTTATCACGATCCTGCAAAAATAATTTATCAAATTAAATTTTTAATTAGAAAATGTAAAGTTGGATTTTAGTCTTGTAGCTCCGCTCTAAATCGCTGATAGTATATTCATTAGTCATCCTCCTCTTGTAACTTTTCGTCGTATGCGCCACTCCTATTTCAAAAAAGGTTCTACAGATTTTCAGCTGTTACGTTAGTATCATAATTTCTGAATGTTTTAAGGGAGCTAGGCATGCTAATTGCTAAATATTAAAACGCATATAGCACAGTTGTCTACGAAAAATCTATTATTCCTTGAAATTCATGCAAAATTAACCATGAACATAAAAATATAGAAGCAAATTAATGATATAAATAAGTTATACTCACCAATTCGTTGCAGTTAAGACTTACTTGGTTTACCCTTATACATATCAGGTCTTATTTTTGCCAGAATTCTTTTTAAACTTGTTAAACATTTGTATATTAGCATACTGATATATGTGATGATAAAAGAGAACCTCTGATTGAGGTTCAATATTGAAATGGATAGACACTCAACCTTGAGGTAGAGGTTCCGTTAGTTCAGATTGAATATATTAGTTTTCGGTTTGAATTTTTTATTTTTGGATTGAAAAATGACAATTCAAATTCAATACAAATAAGTTTGGTTTGCATCGGACCTTTTAAGTTTAGTTTCGGATTAATCGGTCTCGATATTTTGGATTTTTTATTTTGAGAATATAAGTTGAGTTGCTTTTTTTCTTACAAAAATGAATATGCAAATGACGTATTGATCACGCCCAACTATTCCTTATAAAAAGGATAAAGCGGTCGTTGCAAATATATTCCGATTAACAAGTTCGGAGTCGAATCCCACAGGGAATTAACCTATCAATCACAACTATTGGACTCACAGAAATTCACGTATTCATTCTTTAGAAATATTTAAATAACAGATTGGATGTCTACTAATTAAATATTACGAAATGAAAATGCAGTAATTAAGAGCTAACTATGAACGGTTTGTAAACAAAAATTGGAAGGCTCCAAGGTTTTGATTTCCCCTGTTGTCGGAATCCTTTCCACTATGTTTGCTATAAATTTGCCTAAGTCTTCTCTATCGATCATGAGCACTCTGATTGTCGTAACTCCCTCCCGAGTAATTGCAACAATATATAGACATATTCTCCCGAATTACGCTAGCTAGCTTTTAAGTACAACTCACTTAGATCGCACCCAAGGTTTCGTTATCCCTAATCCCACTTTTAAACCTTTCGTATTGATCCCTCATATACGTTAGGAGTGATGGTGTTCAACAACTACCTAAATATGAACTCTCTCCCGAGTAATCTACACTAAATAGGCACAATTAATTGAGGGCCCTTCAATCAACAGCAATAAGCATGTAGTTGAACAAATAGAGATAATACTATGGCGAATTTATATTAACATAACAAGAAAATCATCTTTCAACAGGGTCCATCAAAACCCTAGATTAGGAATTTAGCTACTCATACTCATAGTAACAATTTCCCAAATAATTTGCATAATTAAATTACAAAGTAAAGATGAAGGAATGAAGAATTCGATGTTAATCTCCTCCGGAAATTGCTCCAAACATTTTCTCCCTAGGTCTAAGATATGTCACAAGTTCTCAAAATAGTATTTTTATATGTATTTACACCAAGTAGGGTAGGGCCTAGAAGAAACACCCTTTCCTGCGCGAAATAGGACTTGGCTCTGTAAAAAATGTACAGCTGCGCCGCACCATGTGGCGCGCTAATGGGCTTTGTCTACAGCCTCTCACTTTTCTTGTCAGGCAGTCTTTTACACTGTTGTGCCGCGCCTTGCGGCGCCCCATGCGGCGTGGCAATGTAATTTCCTCAGAGTGAACTTATTTCGTCCTCTTTTGTCAAGACCCGGATTTTCTACCCTCGGGAGTCGTGATGGCGCCTACTCATAGAAGCTAGGCAAGCCACTAAACATAGAAAATTTCTAACTCTTTCATTTTTAACCTTTTTTAACAATCTGAATTAACAGATATCCAACATTTAGATATTAACGATAAATGAAATCAAGCGGAAGACTTAATCTAATATAATAACCAAGATCAGTACGATAATGACAACACACATCTCTACCCGGAATCTGGTGTCACAATATCACGGACGTATTAAGATTACTACAACAAATGTCTGAAAGGAATACAATCTGTCTCGAAATCAATTGAAAATAGAGCACATAATAAAGTAGAAGAGCGTCGGGCCTGTAGACGCCTGCAGGACTACCTCGGGATCTCTGGCTGGACTGAAGGCAAGCTCCCCAAGTGCTACTGTCCAAAAGCTGCTCCGTAATCTGCACATAGTGCAGAGTGTAGCATCAGCACAACCGACTCCATGTGCTGGTAAGTGTCTGGCCTAACCCCGGCGAGGTAGTGACGAGGCTAGGACCAGACTCCAGATAAACTTGTGCAGTTATATAATATATAACGGAAAATAAACAGGAATAAACAATTAACATGGGAGGGGTACATGCTACGGGGGAAATATCGAATCCAGCAGAAACTTAAGAGAAATATGAGAGAACAATTCAAGATTTACACCAAAACCATAATAACACTGTTGCGGCGCGCAACCCGATCCCTATCATTTAACACTGTTGCGGCGTGCAACCCGATCCATTTATATAACTATTGCGGCGTGTAACCCGATCCAATATAACATTATTGCGGCGTGTAACCCGATCCAACATAACATTGCTACAGCGTGCAACCCGTTCCATATATAGTATTGTTGCAGCGTGCAACCTGATTCAACATAACATTATTGCGACGTGCAACCCGTTCCATATATAGTATTGTTGCGGCGTGCAACCCGGTCCAACATAACATTTATATACCTTTAGCAACAACCATACCAAGAGTCCCGGCAAGGGATCAACAATAAGCTACACTATCCCGGCAAGGGATTCGACAGTAAAAGTAAATACGTCCCGACAAGGGAGAAACAACTATAACCAATCTTAACCCAACTTCTACTCATCTCAGCTAACACCAATACTCAATCATAAGTAATTTCCATGAAAACAAACTTGATCCTTGCTCAATATCGAGAATTATCAATTAAAGCATCTGTAGTACTATTTAAGAACACAAATAAATTGCAATTTAAGACTCACGGTCATGCTAGATACCAACGTATAGATACTCGTCACCATGCCTATACGTCTTACTCAACAAGAAGCAAATAGAAAATAGGACACAACTTCTAATCCCTCAAGCTAAGGTTAGACCGAACACTTACCTCGAACTTCCACGGCCAACTCAAGCCTCAAACACCGCCTTTCCTTTTGAATTTGACTCCAAATCAATTGTATCTATACATAATCAACTTAATAACATCAATAAACGCTAAACAATCCAATTCCAATGCTTAATTATAGCTTTCCCATCATTCTTCCCAAAAAGTCAAAAATTGACCCCGGGCCCGCTGGGTCAATACACGAGGTTCAGACCAAAATCCGATCACCCATTCACCCACGAGCCCGAATATATATTTTATTTTGAAATCCAACCCCAAAACGAGGTCAAATTCTCAAATAATCAAAAAGCCCTAACTCTACCCAAATCCCTAATTTTCTACCCTTAATCTCATGTTTTAGGCCTAGAAATCTAATGGGTGTTGATAAAAATGGAAGAAAACGAGCTTAGGATTACATACCTATGAAGCTATGGTGAAGTTCCTATTCAAAAATCGCCCAAGAGGTGTGGAGAAGCTGAAGTTTATGAAAAATGGTGGAATTCCTGTAATACATTCTGTTTTTGGAACTTAAAATAACTGGGCGAATTTGCTCTATGCGTTCGCGACAGGCTCATCGCTTTCGCGATAAACTAGGCCTGAGAGACCTTCGCGTTCGCGGAAATGGGCTCGCGTTCGTGGAGAACTAACTCCTTGAGCCTTCGCGTTCGCGTCCAGGTGGTCGCGTTCGCGTAAGTATAATCCCCCCCTGCCCAGGCTCATAAGCCATCGCGTTCGCGTATGTTGGGTCACATTCGCGAAGGGTATCCCCCCTTAGCCTCGCATTCGCGTCACCAGCTTCACGTTTGCGAAGAAGAAATTTGGCACCTGGGAGATTTGCCTTACGTGTTCGCGAGTGTGACCACTCGAATGTGAAGAGAAAAATCCCTGGGCACTGAACAACAAAAACCAGCAACTTTTATGATTTCAGAAAACCATCCGAAACACACCCGAGCCCTCGGGGCTCCAAACCAAACATACGTACTAACTCAAAAACATCACATGAACTTATCCGTGCGATCAAATCGCCAAATTAACCCCTTAAAAAACGAATTAAACCTCAAAATCAATGAAATATTTCAAAAATTCTTAAAACATCAAATTTTGCATTAAGGTCCAAATCACGTCAAACGGATTCTGTTTCTTACCAAACTATACCGGGCGTCGGAACCAAAATACGGGCACGATACCAACATTTTCTAATCAAAATTCATTTCCAAATCCTTTAAACAATTTCAGAAAATAATTTTCTTTAAAAATTCATTTCACGGGCTTGGGATCTCGGAATTCGATTCCGGGTATACGCCCAAGTCCCATATTTTCCTACGGATCCTCCGGGACCATCAAATCACGTGTTCGGGTCCGTTTACACAAATATTGACCGAAGTTAAATTAATTCATTTTATAGTCAAAATTTATCATTTTTCACAGATTTTCACATATAAGCTTTCTGGATACGCGCCCGGACAGCGCATGCAAATTGAGGTGATGCTAAAAGAGGTTTTTAAGGCCTTGGAATGCAGAATAAAAGGTCATCACATTCTCCACCTCTAAAACAATCGTTCGTCCTTGAACGGATAGAAGAAGGAAGAACCTGAGTCGGGGAAAAGATGGGGATAACGGCTCCGCATATCGGACTCGGACTCCCTAGTCGATGCCTCAGCAGGCTGACCTCTCCATTAAACACGAACAGATGGAAAACTCTTCGATCTCAACTGACGAACATGTCGGTCTAGAATAGCTATCGGCTCCTCCTCATAAGACAAGTCCTTGTCCAACTGGATAGTGCTGAAGCATGGACACATGAAACACTGGATGCACGACTGATAAGCTCGGCGGCAATACAAATCTATAAGCCACCTCTCCCACTCGATCAAGGATCTCAAACGGGCCAATAAACCTAGGGCTAAGCTTGCCTTTCTTCCCAAATCTTATCACGCCCTTCATACGACACTCGAAGCAAAACTCCCTCACCGATCATAAATGCTAAATCACGAACCTTGCGGTCGGCATACCTCTTTTTCCTGGACTGAGCTGTACGAAGCCTATCCTGAATGACCTGACCTTGTCCAAAACATCCTGAACCAGATCCGTAGCCAACAACCGAGCCTCTCCCGGCTCAAACCATCCAACCGGAGACCGACATCACCTACCATATAAAGCCTTATAAGGAGTCATCTGGATACTCGAGTGGTAGCTGTTGTTGTAGGCAAACTCTGCTAAAGACAAAAACTAATCCCACGAGTCTCCATAGTTAATGACACAAGCTTAGAGCATATCCTCCAAAATCTGAATGGTCCGCTCGGACTGCCCGTCCGTCTGAGGATGAAACACTGTGCTCAACTCAACCCGTGTGCCCAACTCTCTCTGAACTGCTCTCCAGAAGCGTGAGGTAAACTGCGTACCTCGGTCCGAAATGATAGACACGGGCACACCATGAAGGCGAACAATCTCCCGGATATAGATCTCAGCTAACCTCTCAGAAGAACAGGAGACTGCCACATGAATGAAATGTGCTGACTTGGTCAGCCTATCAACAATAACCCATACTGTGTCGAACTTCCTCTGAGTCTGCAGGAGTCCAACAACGAAATCAATAGTGATCCGCTCACACTTCCACTCGGGAAGCTCAATCCTATGAAATGAACCACCGAGCCTCTGATGCTCGTACTTAACATGTTGGCAATTCAAATACCGACTCACATATGCGACGATATCCTTCTTCATTCTCCACCACCAATAATGCTGCCGCAAATCCTGATACATCTTTGCGGGCCCGGATGAATAGAGTACCGGGAGCTATGGGCCTCCTCTAAAATCAACTCTCGGAGTGCATCCACATTAGGCACACAAACTCGACCCTGCAATCTCAAAACTCCATCATCACCTAAGGTAACCTGCTTGGCACCTCCATGTTGCACCGTGTCTCTAAGGACACACAAATAGGGATCATCATACTGCCGATCACGGATACGCTCCAATAATGAAGAACGAGCAACTATCCAAGCTAACACACGGCTAGGCTTAGAAACATCCAACCTTACGAACTGATTGGCCAAAGTCTGAATATCCAAAGCAAGTGGTCTCTCACTGACCGGAATATAAGCAAGACTGCCCATACTGGCTGACTTCCTACTCAAAGCATCGGCCACCACATTGGCCTTTCCTGGATAATATAATATGGTGATATCATAGTCTTTCAACAACTCGAACCACCTCCTCTGCCTCAAATTCAACTCTTTTTGCTTGAACAAATACTAAAGACTCTTATGATCCATGAACACCTCACATGCTACGCCATAGAGATAATGCCTCCAAATCTTCAATGAGTGAACAATGGCTACCAACTCCAAATCATGACTTGGGCAGTTCTTCTCATAAATCTTCAACTGCCGCGAAACATAGGCAATGACCTTGCCATCCTGCATCAATACTGCACCAAGTCCAATACGAGATGTATCACAATAAACTGTATAAGGCCCTGAACCTGTGGGCAAAACCAACACCGGTGCCGTAGTCAGAGCTGTCTTGAGCTTCTTCACACTCGTCTGACCATCTGAACTGGGCGCCCTTCTGGGTCAACCTGGTCATCGGGGTTGTGATAGATGAGAACCCCTCCATGAACCGATGATAATAGCCTGTCAATCTTAAGAAACTCCGAATCTCTTTAGCTGATGCTAGTCTAGGCCAGTTCTTGACTACCTCAATCTTCTTCGGATCAACCTGAATACCCTCTGCTGATACAACATGACCCAGGAATGCAACTGAACTCAACCAGGACTCATACTTCGAGAACTTAGCATATAACTAACTATCCCTCAAGGTCTGAAGAACCACTCTAAGATGCTGCTCGTGCTCCTCCCGACTGCGAGAATATATCAAAATATCATCAATGAAGACTATCACGAACGAATCCAAGTAAGGCCTGAACACTCGGTTCATCAAATCCATAAAAGCTGCTGGGGAATTTGTCAACCCGAATGACATCACCAAGAACTCATAGTGCCTGTACTGAGTGCGAAAAACTGTCTTAAAGACATCGGATGCCCTAATCCTCAATTGATGGTAGCTAGATATCAAGTCAATTTTCGAAAATACCTTAGCACCCTGCTGATCAAACAAATCATGAATCCTCGGTAATGGATACTTATTCTTGATCGTAACCTTGTTCAACTGCCGGTAATCAATACACATTCTCATCGATCCGTCCTTCTTCTTAACAAACAACACTGGCTCACCCCAAGGCGAAACACTCGGCCTACTGAAACCCTTCTCAAGCAAGTATTGCAACTGCTCCTTCAACTCTTTAAACTCAGGGGGGGCCATACGACATGGCGGGATAGAAATGGGTTAAGTGCCCGAAGCCAAATCAATAAAAAAGCCAATATCTCTGTCGGGTGGCATACCCGGCAGGTCTGAAGGGAAAACCTCAGTAAACTCACGAACAGCAAGCATAGAATCAATAGAAGGAACCTAAACACTAGAATCACGAACATATGACAAATAGGCCAAACACCCCTTCTCGACCATACGCCGAGCCTTCACATAAGAAATAACACTATGGGTAGAATGACCAAGAGTCTAAACCCGGTAAGGCTAAGGTCACAGTCTTGGAATGACAGTCTAAGATAGCGTGGTAAGGTGATAACTAGTCCATCCCTAATATGACATCAAAATCGACCATGTCCAAAAGAAGCAAAATCTACACGAGTCTCAAGACCTCCAATCACAACTATACAAGAACGATGGACTCGATCTACCATAATAGAGTCACCCATCGATGTAGACACATATACAGGGGCACTCAAGGAATCACTAGGCATGACTAGATACGGTGCAAAATAAGATGACACATAGGAGTACGTAGACCCTGGATCAAATAAAACGGAAGCATCTCTGCCACAAACCAGAACAGTACCTGTGATAACTGCATCGGAAGCCTCAGCCTCAGGCTTAGATAGAAGAGCATAACATCGGGGCTGGGCCCCACCACCTGGACTACCTCTCTGGGATGGCCTACAGCTAGCTGGCCTCCACCTCTAGCGGTCGGAGCTCCACCTCTAGCACCTCTACCCCTACCTCTAGCTGGCTGGGCGATCTGAGGAACACCTGGTGCCTGAACCATAGCACGGGAAACCTGCTGCTGCGACTGAGTACCCACCAATCTCGGACAACCCCTCCTGATATGACCATACTCACCACACTCAAAATATCCACCTGAGGGTTGTGGTTGAGGAAACTGAGACTGACCCTGGCGACCTGAATGACCACCCCGAAAACTCTGGAGCGGCGGTGCACTGATAGGAGCTGGTGGTGCACTGTAGGGCTGCTGATCAGAATACTACATGTGAGAACCACGACTACCTGAAGCACCGTGAGAAACCTAAAGTGCTAACTGAAAGGGCCTCGGAGGATGGCCTCTACCATACGAATCCCTACCTCCAGACGAGGCACCAATGAATCTGCCTGAATGACGGGGCCTTTTGTCCGACCTATGACCACCTCCCTGCGACAGAACCATCTCCACTCTCCTGGCCACATTGGCCGCCTCCTGGAAAGTAATCTCACTCCCAGTCTCCCTAGCCATCTGAAGACGAATTGGCTGAATAAGTCCATCAATGAACCTCCTCACCCTCTCTCTCTCTCTCGGTGGGAAGTATGACAAAAGCATGACGAGCCAAGTCGATAAATCTGGTCTTATATTGGGTAACAGTCATATCCCCCCTGCTAGAGACGCTCAAACTGCTTCCGATAGGCCTCTCTCTGAGTGATGGGGAGAAACTTATCTAGAAATAGCTAAGTAAACTGCTCTCAAGTCAAAGCTGGCGATCCGGCTGGTCTAGCCAAACAGAAATCTCTCCACCAAATCTTGGCGGATCCAGACAAGCAAAAAGTGGCAAAATCGACCCCATTGGTCTCAACTACCCCTATGATCCTGAGAACCTCATAATGGATGTCTGGATAATCTTGGGGATCCTCAGTAGATGCATCGCTGAAAGTAGTAGTAAAGAGCTTGGTAAACCTATCCAACCTCCACAAAGCATCGGCAGACATAGCTACTCCAACACCGGTTTGAGCTACCATACCTGGCTGAACTGCTCCAACTGGCTGAACTGCTGGAGATCGAAATTGGGGAACTACCTGCTCCGGGGTGCGAGTAGCAGGAGTCTGGGCTCCTCTTCCATCCTGAGAGACGATTGGTGCTACATGAAGCAAACCTGCCCGGGTGACACTCTCCATAAGGACCACTAGACGGACCAGAGCATCCTGAAGTATTGAGGTAGCAATAAACCCCTCTGGGACCTGAGCTGGGCCCACCAGAACTGTTGGGGCCAAAACCTCATCATCAAAGTCAACCTGAGGCTCCGCTGCGGGTGCTGCTGCCCTGGGCTGAGCTCTGCCCCTACCTCGGCCTCGCCTCTACCCCTCGTGGGAGCTGCTGCTAGGGGCTCGGGCTGCTGGTCAGTGGATGAGGAAGCACGTGTTCTCTCCATCTACGAAAGAACAGAGTAGAATTTCAATTAGCATTAAGAAACCAATCCTCATGACAAGAAAGAATAAATTTGGAATGTTTCCTAACTCTGTACCCTCTAGGGGATAAATACAGATGTCTTCGTACCGATCTCTCAGACTCTACTAAGCTTGTTCGTGCATTGTGAGACCTATGTAACCTAGAGCTCTGATACCAACTTGTCACGACCCGAAATTCCCACCCTCGGGAGTCGTGATGACGCCTATTCGTTGAAGCTAGGCAAGCCACTAAACATACAAAATTTCTAACTCTTTCATTTTTAACCCTTTTAACAATTTGAATTAACAGGTATCCAACATTTAGATTTTAACGACAAATAAAATCAAGCTGAAGACTTAATCTAACATAATAATTAAGACCAGTACGATAATGACAACACATATCTCTACCCGAAATCCGGTATCACAATATTAAGGACGGACTAAGATTACTACAACAAATGTCTAAAAGAAATACAATCTGTCTCAAAATCTAATGAAAATAGAGTACATAATAAAGTAGAAGAGAACGTCGGGCCTGCGGACGCCTGCAGGACTACCTCGGGATCTCTGGCTAGAGTAAAGGCAGACTCCCAAGTGCTACTATCCAAAAGCTGCTTCGGAATCTGCACATAGTGCAGAGTGTAGCATCAGCACAACCGACCCCATGTGCTGGTAAGTGTCTGGCCTAACCCCGACGAAGTAGTGACAAGGCTAGGACCAGATTCTAGTTAAATTTGTGCAGTTATATAATATACAACGGAAAATAAATAGGAATACATAATTAATATGGTAGGGGTACATGCTACGGGGGAAATATCGAATCCAGCAGAAACTTAAGAGAAATATGAGAGAACAATTCAAGATTTACAACAAAACCATAATAACACTGTTGTGGCGCGTAACACGATCCCTACCATTTAACACTGATGCGGCGTGCAACCCGATCCATTTATATCACTATTGCGGCGTGCAACCCGATCCATTTATATCACTATTGCGGCGTGCAACCCGATCCAACATAATATTGTTACGGCGTGCAACCTGTTCCATATATAGTATTGTTGCGGCATGCAACCCGATCCAACATAACATTGTTGCGACGTGCAACCGGTTCCATATATAGTATTGTTGCGGCGTGCAACCCGATCCAACATAACATTTATATACATTTAGCAACAACCATACCAAGAGTCCCGACAAGGGATCAACAATAAGCTACACTATCTAGGCAAGAGATTCGACAGTAAAAGTAAATACGTCCCGACAAGGGAGAAACAACTATAACCAATCTTAACCCAACTTCTACTCATCTCAACTAACACCAATACTCAATCATAAGTAATTTCCATGAAAACAAACTTAATCCTTGCTCAATATCGAGAATCATCAATTAAAGCATCCGTAGTATTATTTAAGAACACAACATAAATGGCAATTTAAGACTTACGGTTATGCTCGACACCAATATATGGATACTCGTCACCATGCCTATACGTCGTACTCAACAAGAAGCAAATAGCAAATATGACACAACTCCTAATCCCTCAAGCTAAGGTTAGACCGAACACTTACCTCGAACTTCCATGGCCAACTCAAGCCTCAAACACCGCCTTTCCTTTTGAATTGACTCCAAATCAATTGTGTCTAGACATAATCGACTTAATAACATCAATAAATGCTAAACAACCCAATTTCAATGCTTAATTATAGCTTTCTCATCATTCTTCCCAAAAAGTCAAAAATTGACCCCGAGCCCGCCTCGTCAAAATACGAGGTTCGGACCAAAATCCGATCACCCATTCACCCACGAGCCCGAATATATATTTTATTTTGAAATCCGACCCCAAAACGAGGTCAAATTCCCAAATAATCAAAAAGCCCTAAATCTACCCAAATCCCTAATTTTCTACCCTTAATCTCATATTTTAGGCCTAGAAATCTAGTGAGTGTTGATAAAAATGGAAGAAAACGAGCTTAGGATTACATACCTATGAAGCTATGGTGAAGTTCCTCTTCAAATATCGCCCAAGAGGTATGGACAAGATGAAGTTTATGAAAAATGGTGGAATTCCTGTAATACATTCTATTTTGGAACTTAAAATAACTAGGCGAATTTGCTCTATGCGTTCGCGACAGGCTCATCGCGTTCGCGAAAATGGGATCGCGTTTGCGGAGTACCCCCCCTCTGCCCAGGCTCATAAGCCATCACGTTCGCGTATGCTGGGTCGCGTTGGCGAAGGGTATCCCCCCCCCCCCTTAGCCTCGCGTTCGCGTCACCAGCTTCGCGTTCGCGAAGAAGAAATTTGGCACTTGGTAGATTTGCCTTATGCATTCGCAAGTGTGCCCACGCGAGCGCAAAGAGAAAAATCCCTGGGCACTGAACAGCAAAAACCTGCAACTTTTATGAGTTAAAAAGCCTTCTGAAACACACCCGAGTCCTCGGGGCTCTAAACCAAACATACGTACTAACTCAAAAACATCATATGAACTTATCCGTGCGATCAAATCGCTAAATTAACCCCTTAAACAACGAATTAAACCTCAAAATCAATGAAATATTTCAAAGGCGTAATGACTTCCTGGCCACTTAAACTTGTAGGGCTTTTGAAAGCCGATACACGAACTTTGGATTTTCCCATTTGAACACTCCAACTTGACAAAATGGGTAATAATAAACACATCCACTAGAGCGTGTACATCAATTGCGCTGACATGTACAACACATCATGCTAAGCTATTTATTACTTGCCATGTATTATTTGAGGGTCCCATTTTTAAATACATAATCAGAAAAAAAAAGTTACAAATACAAAAAGGAAAAAAAATGCCTGAAACATAGTTCGACAATTCCACCGTGGGAATCGTCCCCTCCGATGAGCAGCAGAACTCCGACGAGGCAAAAATGAACGCGCAAGGTGTTCCAGGTATCCAAATTGGAAAAGAAAGGTACAAAAATGTTCGCCTTGATGAGGAGAATGCTCCTACACTTCCAATTTCATATGGGTACCAACCAATTCCTCCAATTTTACAGTCCAAAAGCTCAGGCAGTCCGGTGGAGCAAGATGTTCGACGAAATGCCCCTATCAATTCTGGGCCAATTGGAGACCAATTTCTAATTGTAATCCCTTCTACTACACCCATGGATCCTCTATGCAAAGATTCAGCTCAATCCATTCAAGAAATCAACCATCACCACCAAGTTGAAAACTCAAAACTTTACTAGTTGGTCGGGCAAGGTGATCAAGCAAACCAAAGGACTCAAAACTAATGCCAAACTACTCCTTCTCCTCAGGAGAATGTTTCCAAACCTTCAAACTAGACCTTACATGGGCCAAATCTTTCGAATATCCAAAATGACCATTCTGCACACTGTTCATATAACAGTGTTCGACCAAATGTCAATGCACCTTCCAGTTCTACTCAGCCTCTTTCACTAGGATTCTGAACTTACATGCTCCGTCATGGTCTGGTGAAGTTCGTAGCATCACTTACTCATATGATAGCATCACTTAATCCATGGTGGACACCTGGGAAGATGATAAAATTGGAAAAGTCTTTTTTTTTTCTTTTTTTTTCTTTTTTATTTATATTTTATTCTAATTCTAATTTTTTTGAGTAAAAACAATACTATTCACACGTATTGGGAGTGTGATTTGCACACAGTTTAGCCATGTCAACTGTAGTGTTTCCACATAGGCATGGTCAACAGTCAAATGTGTTTATTATTACCCATTTTGTCAAGTTGAAATGTTCAAATGGGAAAATCCAAAGTTCGTGTATCGGCTTTCAAAAGCCCTACAAGTTTAAGTGGCCAGGAAGCTATTACGCCTATTTTAAAACTTCTTAAAACATCAAATTTTGCATTTAAGGTCCGAATCACGTCAAACGGATTCCATTTCTTACCAAACTTCACAGAATTATCTTAAATCACATATAAGACATGTACTGGGCATCGGAACTAAAATACGGGTCCGATACCAACATGTTCTAATCAAAATTCATTTCCAAATCCTTTAAACAATTTCTGAAAATAATTTTCTTTAAAAATTCATTTCTCGTGCTTGGGGCCTCAGAATTCGATTTCGGGCATACGCCCAAGTCCCATATTTTCCTACGAACCCTCCGGGACCGTCAAATCACGGGTCGGAGTTCGTTTACCTAAAACGTTGACCGAAATCAAATTAATTCATTTTATAGTCAAAATTTATCATTTTCACAGATTTTCACATATAAGCTTTCCGGCTACACGTCCGGACTGCGCCTGCAAATCGAGGTGATGCTAAAAGAGGTTTTTAAGGCCTCGGAACGTAGAATTCAATTTAAAAACAAGTGATCACATCTTTTAACATCCAGACTTGGTACACGACCTCCGAACACGATCCCAGCTTAATGTATTGGGCTTTTACTGAGACTTCAAAGCTCCGGATTGATCAATTTAGCTCCAAATTAACTTTTGAGCTCAGGATCACATCCTGCAAGGCATAAAACACATACTAAGTGTAATTCACTATCATTTGAGCTCAAACATATGTAAAATACACTAATTGGAATGTAATACTATGGCTAAAATACGGGTTTCTAGCCTAACATCACATATTCATATTAAATTATCTAAATAGTTTCTCATTTTCACCACAATCCATCAAAAAAAGTATCCATTCAAGTAATAAAAACATTATCAAGGAAATATAACAAAGACACTAATAAGGTTGATAAACTACAGTAAAATCATGTCCAAATAGAAAGTATTCTTACGGTAACTTAGTAATTAATATTGAATATATGAGCTAATATCTAATTAGTAGGGTATTATACTTATTATTATTGGACATATAGATATGGAACAATGTCTAATGGGTAGCACTAAATATAAGGTATAATAATTTCGGACTTTCGAATTTCCAAAAATACGATGTACCAAATCCAACATCCAATCTGAAATCCAAAAGTTTTAATAATTAAATCCAAAATCCAATCTGTAATTCAAAAATTCAAACCAAAAATCCAAAATATTCGGATTTCGATTTGAATTTCGAGTTTACCCAAACTATGTTCACCCCTAACTCAACCTGTTTCTTTGGAAACGGGATAGATATTAAGCTCCCATTTGGCCATAAAATTTGGGAGATTTTTTTCAAATTTTATTTTGAAGTATATGTCTGTTTATAGATTTTAACTATTTTTTGGCAAATTTTGAATACAAAATCTTCAAATCCCAAAACAGCTCTTTTTGAAGTTTTTAAGTTTTTCTCTCACAAAACTTCAAATTCTTTTTAAGTAAATGCTTGTCTAAACATAATTTTAACTTTTAGTTATATTTTTCATCTCATCTTCAAACATTCAATTTCAATTAGATCTATGTCCAAAGGCTAGCTATGTCATTAAAAAGGTTTCGAATTGCACATACAGGCCTCCATGTTTGGTCTTTTCCACATGCGCATAAATATATCTTGTTCTGGTCTTTTTCTTTTTTTCCTTTTGTTATAACAATTGACATAACCAAATATAATTTTGCAAGTAGAGGAAAGCATTTATAATATGTAATACGATGAATGGTCAAAACCATCCCTAGACTATTTGATTTGGTGCAAAATATCCATTGTTTATCTATTGAGCTAAAAATGTCCTTCATGGTATTTCATTGGCTCAATTATTCTCTTATTACAAATTAATTTATCTAGAAAAATTAATTAATATCCACGTGTCACCATCCAACTAGTATAAATATAAATCCTTACCAAAATTTTAAAAAAAAACACTCATAACCTGGGTTTTTATCGGACCCGCCCCAAAAAAGGACCCGCCTCACTGCCAACTCCCTCTTTCTTCTCCAATTATCCAGTTGGAGAAGAATAATGTCCATGAAATCAAATTAGAGGAAGAGATAATGAATTATTTTCTCAGACCAATTTCATACCCATTTGATTTTATTAATGAATTTACTCTCATTTAGCGAATTACTTTCTTAGTCAAGATCCAAAATTTTATTCCCATACCTATTTCATTTTATTCCCAAAATCAATAATTATTTTCTTAAATTGTTACTTTTCTTGTTGCCGTTGTGACACAAATTCTACTATTTGCAGAACTTAATAAAAAGATGAAGAAGAAGAAGGTACATTGTCTTTTAAAATTAAAGGATTTGGATTATAAGGTTTAAAATTAGTGTGGGTCAATCAAAACCTAGGTTATGGTGGCCTTTTGTTTTTTAAGTTTAGTAAGGATTTACATTTAACCAATGGACGGTGACACATGGATATTAATTTAAAAAAAATTCCAAATAAGTCTATTAGTAATAAGAGCATCATTGACCCACTAAAATAACGTTGGGGATATTTTTGACTCAATAGGTGGACGGAGGGAAATTTTGAACAAAATCGAATAGTCTAGTGGCAGTTTTGGCCCTTTTTCATATGTAATATGATGATTGTAGAACCCAACTTACAAGGTATTTTTTTGAATGGTTTATTAATGGGTTATTTAAAGAAGTTTCACCTACTAGCCTTTGTTTAAGTAGTGTTGATTGTGAGCATGTGATTTTTGCCCTATGTGAATTACTCCCATAAATTTAAGAAAAATAAATTGTTCCCATTATTTGCAATTTCGTAGATTTTTGTAGCATTTTTTGCTAATTGTTTGCATTTTGTTTGTGCACGTTTGTCTTATTTAATGCATGAAAAATACAAAAAATATATTGCATTTGCATTTAGGACTTAATTTTACATTTTAGATTAATTAGTAAATTAATTTATTTGACAAAATAGAAAAAATCACAAAATAACTCATTTTTTGCATTTTTAATTTGAGTTTCAAATTTTGGGAGTTTCTTTAAATTTTGGTAATTAATTAGTTGTTTATAAATATTATTTTGAGTAGTTAATCTAATTTGGTGGGATAATTTAGTTTAGGATTTAATTTAGGTTTTGTTTTAATTTGGAAAAAAAAGAAAGAAAAAGGAGAAAAGAAGTTTAAAGTTGAAGAGAGAAGGTTTTTTAAAATAAGAGAACGTCTGGTTGGGCCTTTTAATTAAAACTCCCCAGGCCCAAACGATTTTGCCCTAAAACCCGTCCAATTTCTGGCCCAAACCTGTGTCTTTACCCGGTCCAAGACTTCAGCCCCAAGACCATTGAAACGACGTAGTAGGGGCGTGAAACTACGTCGTTTTGAGTTTGAAATTTTAAAATAAATCAAGGCCTTTCATTTCTTTGTATCCAAGGGCTCAAAACACTTACCCCATTTTAGTTATATCTGTCTGAAAATCCCCCAAATAACCTCATCCAAAACACTTCACTTCATCTCCCTCTCCATGAACCCTAACGCTCGTTGCCTCAGATCCTCAACCTCTCCGGTGGCGCCGCCGCCCCAAATCCTCCTCAAAACTTTACCACACTCTCACCATGATCCCCCAAACATTAAACCAACATTAATTTCCCCGAATTCCTCCCCATTTTCCCTAAATTCAGATCTTAAGGCGGAACCCTAATTCTTTTTTTCGCCTCTGTTTCATCATGCAAAAATCTGGGATAATTTTTCCCAAGCGTAGAAGGGATTTCGACCCAAGATGAGTATTAGACAGTTGTTTTTTGTGAGAACAACCCGACTAATACTCATTTTGGTTCCAATCGGAAGTCGCCGGTTAAGCTTCTCGAGCCCGTTTGCCTCCGACCTTAGGTATTTCCTTGTTCATGCCTTTCCGGGCTTTTGTTTCTCTTCCATCCTCATCCTTTCTTTTTCTTTTTCTTTTCTCTCTGTTTCTGTTTTCTCTTCAAATCAGTAAAATTTGGATAAACAGTAGTCATAAGTTGATCTTGGATTAATTTTGTTAAAAGGGTTAGAATTAATTCTGTGTGTTTTCATAACTAGCATTAAAAATGATTGAGTTTCTTTAGGTGGCTATCATTTGAATTTTAATTTGTTTGGGTCAAATTAGTGAGAGTCAGAATACACATGTGATTGGGTGGGGCTTTGGGTCTTTGGTTTATTTTTAACCTGTTCCTGCAATGGCTCAAAGATTTTGTTTGTTGTTTGGACCGGCCTGACCCCTGTTGGTGTTCTGAAGTAAAAATAGAAGTTTTAAAGGTTAATTTAGGAATTGTAAGTAGAGGAAATCTCAGTAACAGATTAGGGAAGCTTCTAGGAAGCTGAGATTGGAGTTATTTTGAAAGTCTAATTTTTACACTAAGGGTGTTTAAGCAAAAATAAAAATTCAAAAAGGTTTCAAATGCAAAACTGAATTCCTTTAGTCTGCCCTAATACCTTGCCTATAAAGGCATCTTTACTACACTAGCAAGTCAGAAATTAAGAGATAAAAAACTCCTAAAAACTGGGCGGCTGAATCTGAAAAGAACACTGAATTTCTCTGCATTACATGGTTAAAAAACCACTGGAAATTCTTTTCAGTTTTGATCTGTTGATCCTCCTTTAGTCAGAATTTTTGAAACTTCAAATTCCTGCACCTGTTTGAAGAAATGTTTTGATTTTTGGGGCTTGAAAGTTTGGTTTGAGCTTGTTTGTGTGGAGTACTGTCTAGTTGCTGTTTCAGCTTGAATTCCTTGGATTTAATTGGTTGATTCCAACACTGTTCCATTGCTTTTATGCCGTTGCTGCTGTCTACTGATCCTGCATTTCTTTTGTTTCCTTCTATTTCAAGGTATTTTCAGCACTATGGATATCACTTAAGTGTAATCTGAAGTTTGGATCTAGAAATGTGATGAAAACTTATGTTATTTGTTATTGGCTCTCATTTCTCTTTCTTTCAATTTCGTGTTAGCTATAATATTTAGCTTTAGAAAGATTCTGATTGGTATATTGATCATGAATAGGACGTTATAGTATGGAATCGAAGTTTTAAATGGTTTGATTCTTCTGTTTAGTTGTCAGCTTTGTGTGAAATTGGTTGTAGTTAAAAGAAATATTTTGGTCTGTATTGGCAGTGACATTTAGGTTAGTTTTGATTTGCTTGTTGGCGCTTGAGTACTATATGATTGGATCTAATGTTGGAAAGTTAGTTGGGATTTAAAGTTAGAGTGAATGATAGTAACCATGTCTAGATTACCGTTGTGATTTCTTACCACACAAAGGTCAAGGTTGGTTCTTGAGGTTCAGTATGGCTATGTAATGAAATATGTTGATATACATGTTAAGATTGGTAGAGGTTTAATAGCTTAGTACATATTCTAGACAATTTAAGCTTTTAGTCGTAGTTTGTTCTGAATAAGGATTTATTTGGAAAAAATCTGCTTGCATGTTAGTTTGCCATTAATTCAGTCATGAGGCTTCTAAAAGTCCAAAGGTCATCCCTTTTCTTGTATGGGTTCGACCTGCGAACCCCTGGCCTCCATTTTATGCGTGGTTCATCTAGCTTTGGGCTTTCCACTTAGGCTTATTTCCTGAGCCCAGTAATTCGTTTGTTGCTGCTGGACTTTTCTCATCGTGGGTTTGACTCAAATGCATATCATATGAAATTGGAAGCCTAGCTGGTAATCAAAATCAAGAATTAATCGCTAGTTTGATCTCATATTTTCATGCGTTTTTTGGGTTGATGGTATTTAATTTATCTGGTACAAGCATTGTTTCTGAAAATTGCGCCTAAAGCTGGCCTAGTTATGGAGTTCAAAAATCAGAGCTGGTTTGCATACCATATGCTCTTGGACGTCCTTTTCGTCACCAAAAATTGGGCTCATTTTGGGCCCAAGCTTTAAGGTCTTTATAATCAGATTGCTTACCTCTTAGCTACTTGAGCCCATGGCATTTCGTCAAATTTTAACTCTTTAGTTAGTTGTTATATAAGTTTGGGTGGTTAATCCCTTTAAGGTTTCTCTTAATTAACTAGTCTTCTTAAATTGAATTGAGCTGAGCCATATCATATAACGCAAGTAGCTTATGGCCCTCGTAACCTTAATTAGGAATTTTAGTCGTTTGGATGTGAGGTGTGCCATATTAAATAGAATATAGTTTATGGCCCTCAAAAGTTTTGTTTTGAATTCCCTTTAAAATTGGGATCGAGGTGTGCCGTGCCAAATAAAATCTCAAAATGCACGGCCCTCACTTAATTAATTTGAATCCTTAGAAACCGAGGCATGCCATTTAGTTGAATTCATGGCCCTCACAAAGTTGAAAGTGCGTAGTTGCTTTAGGTGCGCTATTTTATAAATTACCTTCCTAAACTCGGGTGTGCATTTCATGTGACCCAAATCCAAATCTTAATAACGTTAAATAAAATGTTTCTCGGACTGCAGGTGCATTTCATGTGGCGTGGTCCAAAGACGTATTTTAGATGACGTTGAAATCTTCCTCAAAATAATTAAAAGCGGTTTAAAAGTTAAAATGCACATAGGCTTAAAAGTGTTTTAAAATTCAGATAAATAGGCCAATAATAATAGTTGAGCGACCGTGCTAGAACCATAGAACTCGGGAATGCCTAACATCTTCTCCCGGGTTAACAGAATTCCTTACCCGGATTTCTGTGTTCGCGAACTGTAATACAGAGTCAATCTTTTCCTCGATTCGGGATTTGAACCGGTGACTTGGGACACCATAAAATTATCCCAAGTGGCGACTCTGAATTTTTTTTTAATAAAATGATCCTGTTTCGATCGTCACTTTAAGTTAGAAAAAACTCCCTTATACCCTTGTGGGTGTAGGAAAAAGGAGGTGTGACAGCTCTGGCGACTCTGTTGGGGATCGAACCCAGAAGCTCTGGCTCAGGGTTCAAGAATTCGAGCTTAGAATAATTGTTATAATTGACTTTATTTATTATCTGGTTTTATTTACATGATTGGGCCTAATGTGCTAAATGTTGCTTTTACCGCTTTGATATTGTTGAACTGTATATAAATTGATACGAAACTCTCCTCTCTCTGAGTCTTCTAAATCATCTGGGAAGTGTGCACTTCGTGTGACTTCTCTTCTATTAGAGTCATATCCCAATTTTAGAACGAGGTTCGGACAAGTTGCAAAGCCGGTGAAGCTTCTGTATTCCCGGTACGTTGGCCCCCCTCGGCTCGAGCTGTCCGATCGGGTAAGCCAGGTCTAGAACAAATAAACCCAGGTTTTCAAACCTAGTATAACATAGCCTCATGCCGGATCCCTAGTAGGAACGCTTGTTTGCATCATGTGCATTTTGACTTTGGGGACTCAACACAGGGGTTGGATCCATCTAGGACAGGTACACCTAAAATCAAAAGACCATCCTGATACATTCTGCTTGCTACTTACATTTATTTAATTCGGACTGCATGTTGACTAGCTTCTAGAATAAGGAAAAAATTGAGACAAACCAAATTGAGGTGAGAGAGAGGAAATTACCCGCCTGTGAAAAACCTGGTGTCTAAAATACCCTGAAACTCTGCCGAATTTTCTATAAAAAAAAAAGGAAAAGTTGTTTCAAAAGTTTGTGTTTTCTGTTGCATCAATATTGGCCGAACTACGCAAGTTTGATTCTCACCGGATGGAGGATACGTAGGCAACCCACATCGGGTCCAACTGCTTTTGCAAAAATAACCCAAAAAATATTTGAAATGCCGATGTTTTGTCATGAATAATTAGGTGGCACCATTCTTGTCCAAAATAGCCAAAATGCCCCAAAAGGCACCGGAAGGCTGTTTTTGCAAGAATAGCCACTTAGGGTCTGTTTTCAAATTTTAGTTGACTAACAAAAACAGCCCTAAAATTGTTTTTTATGATCTTGAGGTGATGAAGGGCTGTTTTGTTTTGTTTTAAAATGAGTGTTTTTCTCTGGAGTCAAGGTAAATCAAAGTCTTTTAATCAGTCACCTTTAATAAATGTGCAGGACGAGCATAGTTCAAAATGAACCTTTCTCAGTCCGCGAGGAAATCCCGTTAGAGCTACATATGTGGTGGCATGATTTGGGGGAGAACAACAGAAAAATTGTGATAAAAGCTTTGGGTGGTCTTGTTGGGCTTTTGAAGATTAAGCCAAGGAAGGATATAATCGAGGCTCTGATACCCTTCTGGGACCCAGCACATAATGTATTCCACTTTGCTAATTTTGAGCTAACTACTACGCTTGAAGAGATAGCGGGCTATGCTGGTTTTAATGGGGATCTTAGAAATCAATACCCGGTGGCACCTAGAACAGTTACTCCGCACAAATTTTTGGACCTGTTAAGCATTAGTCTGGAAGTTCAAGACGGAAATTTGGCCAAAGGATTTTGTAACTTCTACTTCCTGTATTGATGTTACGGGAACCCCCGTGGTTTTGAGACGCCATATACCGGTCTTATTCACGCGGAAAACAAAGATAAGTGGGAAGCTCAACGAGGATTAGCTTTTATAGTGGCATTCCTGGGTGTTTTGATTTGTCCTAGAAAAGATGGGAACATAGAGTTGGGGCTTGTGGGGGTAGCCGACTTCATGACTAAGAAGGCAAACGGCACCATTGTACCGTTGATCTTGGCGGAAATTTACCGAGCCTTAACCGCCTGCCGAGAAGGGGGAAAGTTTTTTGAAGGATGCAATATGCTTTTACAACTCTGGATGGAAGAACACATTTGCCACCGTCCAGGATACATGAATTGTGGTATGACTGGTCTTGAATACATTGAAAAACATGAACAACGGGTGGAGGGTTGTGAGTTCCCGGACGGTACGGAAGCATAGTATGCGCACTTGAGCTACCTGACTACAAACAAGATTGAATGGACATTCGGTTGGCTCTCGGTCGGTGAAGTCATTTATATGTCGGCCGAGGTGTGTTTTTTTCTACTGATGGGCCTCCGAAGCATCCAGCCTTATGCCCCGCATAGAGTTCTACGTTAGCTAGGCAGATACCAGACCATACCACACAATGAGGATTTGAGTTGGCAGGTCATTGAATTGGAACCGAAAGCTGCTTTCCCGGAAGAAAGGGTGCGTCGGATTTGGCATCAATGTAGGTTCTTAGAGCCCAAGACTTAGGTACGAGACCTATCCAGAGGTGAGATGGAGCCTAGTTACACAGCTTGGTATGGTAAAAGGTCCCAAACCTATCTGGAGCCCGAACGACCCGCAAAAAGGCCCCATGTTCAAAAATTTATAGATAGAGCACAAGTGCAATGGGATTGGTTGGCCTAGGAAAATGAGTATAGGGCTACCATAAGCAAGCTGGAAAAGCAAGTCAAGGATCTTCAATTTGAGAACGGTTTGCAAGCCGCCGCGGATGAGGGTGAGAAGAAAAGGCTAGCCAAAGAAAATGATGCTCTTCGAGCCCAAATTCGGGAAATGAAAATAGTGGCCAAAAATCCCGCCAGAAGTGCAAAAGATGGAAAGCTTATAGATAACCTTAGGCGGAAGGTGAGTGAGTATAGTTTTGATCTGAACAAGGCAGAGGGTGAACTAGCAAGGGCTCGAACAGAATTGGCCAAGAATGTGGAGGAATGAGCGCACTTGGTTAAATAGTTAAAAGAGAAATATGATAATGAGGTTGTGGGGTTGAAGAAAAGGGTCATTATCTTTGAGAATAAAATGATCAAGCAGGCAAAAGACTTTAAGGCGGAAAGAGAACACTGTTATGCAGCGATGACACAGTTAGAACAAGATCTGCAACAACTTCAAGAACAGAATCATATAGCTGAACAAACCTTGGAAGCTAGGGCCCAGCAGATTGGGCGTTTGTTGCAAGAAAAGGGCGTCATAAGAGAAAGGGTCAGAAGGATCGCCGATTGCATCATAATGAAGTGCAGTAAGTGTGAGGACATGACCAGATTCATGTTTTTCGCCACTGTAATAACCTTTGTCCGTCAGATAATGGAGGATCTCTACCATCTCCAAGGGGATTTGGTGCGTAGGCCCGTAGTGAGACCGACTGATGTCCCGCGGGCCTCAGGAGCAGTAGAGGCATTGATGTATTCATGATTTTTACTAGAGTCTGTATTTTCTTTCTGTTGGAGTTTGTTAGCCTGTTTTCGAGTCTATATTTTCATCTTTCCATTGGAGTCTGTTAGTTTCCCTTTTCGAGTCTGTTAGTTTTTATGGTTAAAATTCGGTAGGATGAGTCGTTGTAATCAAAACGTTTTATTTTTATGGAAAACTTGAAAATCCCAAATGTTTTCATCTTTACACTTATCCCCCAGAACTACGCTTGGTCTGATTTATGCAGGGTCATGATACGTAGGCAATCTTCATAGGATTCGATCATAACCAAAAGAAAACAAAAGAGAAAAAAAAGGGAAAACAAGAGAGAAAAAGAAAAGAAAAGAGAGAGAAAACAAGAAACTATGAGAAGGAAACAATGGCTACACAAGAGAGAGAAATAAGAGAAATAAAGAACAACGAGAAATCAAGCAAAGAAAGGCATGAGTGAAAAAAAAGAGAAGAAGAAGTTGCAAATGGAAATTAGGGCAAGCCGGGATGATGCAAGCAACCGATCAAATGCATAATAGAAATGGTTAACTTGTTAGGTGCATTACATTCTCCAACATGCGGTTGCCTATCTGTTAAGCTCTAATCGCTAACAAGTTTGTTGTTGATAATGAGTACATGCAGGTGGTTAGTTTGTTTGGCATTCTGGAAACTCATCCGTACAACACCAGGTCCAAAGACAAGTTGATCATGGCTAACCAAGAACTGGATGCAAGTGTTATTGATCCATCAAGAGAGGGGAAAGTCTGATGTTAATCTGAAAGAGGAGTTGTATAAGCTGAAACAACAGATGGCAGAGATGTACCAAGCATGGGTGAAAGGGCATCCACCACCATCCTACCTCGCCAACCCTGCTTTCGTTCCACCGTTGGCTCAATCCCAGGAACTTCCCACTGTTGATTCGTCTCCAGGCTTTCCCATTTACCACCACTACCAAGGCACCACTTCCCAAACACCACCAGCTCCACCACCCAAACAAATTCCATACCCTCCTTCACCAGCCACCCCTATCTTCGTGGCACCCTCACCCGCTACACTTCACCGATCCACCGGTGAGCCTTTATTCCAGACCCAAGATAACCAATACTATCCCCTGGAGCCTACCTTCAAGGCCCCAGAACCTTACTCCTACACTTCTCGTTTTGACCTCCCTATTGAGACTGAGAAACCACCTAAAAATACAGAATAGGAGGAGATGTTCAGGAAGGTTAAAAGCTTGGAACAATCATTCAGAAACATGCAGGTATTGGGAGACCAGGTGAGCGTGGACTACAAAGATCTGTGTCTATTTCCCGATGTTCAATTTCCGGTGGGATTCAAGATGCCCAAATTTGATCTATATGACGGGCAAGGAGGCCCTGTGGCCCAATTGAGGGGATTCTGCAATAAAATGAGAGGAGCCGATGGGAAAGAAGAGTTGTTGATGGCATACTTTAGTCTGAGTCTGAGTGGTTCGGTGTTGGAGTGGTACACTCGTCAGGATCATCGCAGATGGTATACATGGGATGATTTGGCCCAAGCATTCACTTGTCATTTCCAATACAACCTTGAGATTGTTCCAAATTATTTGTCTCTGACTAAGATTGAGAAGAAGCCTAGTGAAAGTTTCAGGGAGTATGGTTTTCATTGGAGAGAACAAGCGGCAAGGGTTGACCCTCCGAAGAAAGAGAGCGAAATGGTGGATTACTTTCTGCAAGCCCTAGAGCCCACTTACTACTGCCATCTGGTATCGGCCATAGGCAAGTTCTTCAATGAGGTAGTAAAGACGGGTGTCATGGTAGAAGAAGGGCTTAAATCAAACAAAATCATGAGTTACTCAGCTATTAAGGCAACTACCCAAGCTATTCAGAATGGTACTGGGGGAATAATCGGAAAGAAGAAGAAAGAAGATGTGGAAACAATTGATTCAGGATCATGGTTTGGACCCAGGGGCTCGTCCCACCATTATACTCAGCCTCAACCCTACCACCAAACATACACCCAAACCCCGTATAATCCACCCCAGCATTACTTCCCATCACCAGACCCTCATTTTTCTGTCCACCACGCCCAAACATACACTCAACCTCTTGCCCACGTACACTGGCATGCTTGAGCCCCACAAAATACCTACCCAACTCCACAAAATGCTTATCCACCCCCACGAGCCTACTGAAACCTTGTCGGCCCAGGTTTTCGGCCCAATCAAGCATTTAAGAATGAAAGGTTGTAGCGGAAGAAAACCTTTACCTAGTTGGGAGAGTTCTATACTAGTTTGTTCCGTAGATTGAGGCAATTGGATATGCTGAGGGCAATTGAGTCGAAATTGCCAAACCCTCCTCCAAAGAATCTTGATTATTCTGTAAGCTGTGAATATTGTTTCGGTATACCGGTGCATGTCACGGAGAAGTGCTGGCAGTTGAAAAATGTCATCCAGGAGCTCATTGACACTAACTGGATTGAAGTCCAAACTCCAGAGGCACTCAACATCAACCAGAACCCACTAACAACCCATCAGGAGACAAACATGATCGAGATAGTACATAAGGGAGGGGAGCCCAAGAAACCTTCAAAGACCGTTATGATAATTTGGTCTAGTGAGGTCAAGCCAGTTAAAAAACCAACAGTTGAGAGATCAGTGAAAAAGTTAAGCGGTACAAACGGTGAACCATCTGTAGTAGTCAAGAAAGGGTCCCCAAGTGATGTTGCAGCAAAACAAGGAAAGTCAAAAGTGGTTGTGCCAGGAGTGGCAAACAAGCCTGTCATAATTGTAGAGGGTGCCCGTACAGATCCTGTCATCATCAAGCCTATAACCCAGTTGCCGATAGTCAACAACAAGGCTATCTTATGGAACTATGAACGGGTGACAGTGACCTACAAGGGAAAGGAAGTGAAAGAAGAAGTCAATGAGGCTTATGGATTAACTCGTTCGGGGAGATTCTTTGCCCCGGAAGAGTTAAGAAAAGCTAAAACCTCTAAAGATAACCCAATTCTAGTGAAGAAAGCGGTAACTGAAGAGGAGGCAGAGGGGTTTTTGAGAAAAATGAAGGTACAATACTATTCTATCGTGGAACAGTTGAGAAAGACGCCTGCTCAGATTTCATTTTAATTCATTCAGACGAGCATCGTCGGGCCTTGATGAAAATCCTGAATGAGGCTCACGTTCCCAACAAAATATCAGTGAACCATCTTGAAAAGATCGCCAACAAGATATTTGAAGTGAACAGAGTCACTTTTTCTGATGATGAGTTGCCCGGGGAGGGTACTGAGCACAACAGAGCCCTCTATCTTACGATGAAATGTGAAGATTTCGTAGTTACCCGGGTATTGGTTGACAATGGTTCCAGTGAAAACATTTACCCTCTCTCTATACTGAACAAGTTGAAAGTAGATGATGAGAGGATTCACAAGAACAATATCTGCGTTCGGGGATTTGACGGTGGAGGGAAAGATTCAGTTGGTGATATAGTGCTTGAGTTAACAATAGGACCAGTTGAATTCACCATGGAGTTCCAAGTGTTGGATGTAGCTGTTTCCTACAATATGCTGTTAGGTCGACCTTGGATTCATGCCGCCAAAGCAGTCCTATCCACTCTGCACCAGATGGTCAAGTTTGAAGGGGATAGACAGGAAATCGTTGTGCATGACGAGGATAATTTGTGTGCTCACAGTGATGTCGTTGTCCCGTTCATTGAGGTTGAAGATGACAAGGGGCCTTGGGTCTATCAGGTTTTCGAAATAGTATCGGTCAAGAAAATTCCAGAAGGGAAATGCGTTCCAATTCCAAAGGTAACCGCCGTATCAGTCATGGTGGCCTTCGAAATACTGAAAAACTACTTTGTGCTTGGTAAGGGTATGGGTGCATCTCTGCAGGGTGTCATACAGCCGGTGTCTCTCCCTAAAAACTTGGGTACATTTGGTCTCAGATTCAAACCCACAGCCGCATATGTGAAAAGGGCTAGAAAGTTGAAACTAAGGGCGTGAGCACTGCCAAAGCCTATCCCACGTCTCTTCAGGTCATTTGTCAAGCCTGGTGCCAGGAAACGCCCAGTGATAACAATTCCCAGTTCTGTGGTTGGCGTTGATGAAGAGTTAATTGAAAGGTTCGAGAGGTTGTTCGACGATGTGAACATGGTGGAATTTGGAGAAGGCTCTAGCAAAGCAGATGTGCAGTTTGTTGGGCCGAGTGCAAATATTAACAATTGGGAGGCTACTCCTCTCCCTACCTGGAAGGAGTTTTGGTAGTTTGCTTTGATTTTCTTTCAGTTTATCTGGATTATTCCAGGGTTGTAATTCAGATTCTATGTTTCGTCCGTTTGGATGTATAAACCCTGTTATCTTTTTTCAATGAAATGCAATTTCCCTTTTCCATCATTCCTGATAGTTTTTTTTTTTTCTTTTCTTCCTTGTACAATTCTTTTTATGCTGGTTTCAATGACATGACATGCACGGGGAATCTTTGGCCCAGTCTTAAAAGTCAATCTAATTATGAAATAATAATTCAAGAAATAAAATGTGATGATGAGGATAAGGCCTTTGAAGAGATTAGTAAGGAGTTAAATCATTTTGAAGAAAAACCCAAGCCAAACCTAAGTGATACAGAAGCAATCAATTTAGGGGACCCAAATAATGTCAGATAAACTAAGAAAAGTATCCATCTTGAACCGCAAATCAGGGAAGAGATAATCAAAGCATTGTTTGAATACAAAGATGTTTTTACATGGTCATATGACGACATGCCGGGTCTAAGCACTGAATTGGTGGTTCACAAATTGCCCACTGACCCGGCACTCCTTCCCGTCAAGAAGAAGTTGAGAAAGTCCAAAACCGACATGAGTGTAAAGATTAAAGAAGAGGTCACAAAGCAGTTTTATGCAAAGGTCATTCGGATCACGCAGTATCCCACTTGGTTAGCCAATGTTGTGCCTGTGCCAAAGAAGGATGGCAAGACCAGAGTGTGTGTTGATTACCGTGATCTCAACAAGGCAAGTCCAAAGGACAACTTCCCACTGCCAAATATTCACATTTTGATTGATAATTGCGCCAAGCAAGAAATCGGGTCTTTTGTGGATTGCTATGTGGGCTATTATCAGATCTTAATAGATTAGGAAGATGTGGAAATGACGACATTCATCATGCCATGGGGGACATATTGCTACCGGGTCATGACTTTCGGTTTGAAAAATGCTGGAGCAACTTACATGAGGGTAATGACGACCATATTCCATGGCATGATACACAAGGAGATCGAGGTCTACGTGGATGATGTGATCATAAAGTCCAGGAAGTAATCTGACCACGTCAGAGATTTGAGGAAATTTTTCCAGAGGCTTCGCAGGTACAATTTTAAGCTTAACCCCACCAAATGCGCATTTAGCGTTCCATCTGGAAAACTGTTGGGATTCATAGTCAGCTATTGAGGTATTGAATTGGACCCGTCAAAGATCAAAACTATCCGAGAATTGCCACCTCCAAGGAACAAGACTGAGGTGATGAGTCTGTTAGAGAGATTGAACTACATCAGCAGGTTTATTGCTCAGCTCACGACAACTTGTGAGCCTATCTTCAAGATGTTGAAGAAGGATGTTGCCGTCAAGTGGACAGATGAGTGTCAAGAAGCATTTGATAAGATAAAGGAGTACTTGTCAAGCCCACCTGTGTTGGTCCCACCAGAACCGGGGAGACCTTTGATTCTGTATTTGACGGTCCTGGATAATTCATTTGGTTATGTGTTGGGTCAATATGATATCATCGGTAGGAAGGAGCAAGCCATCTATTATCTCAGCAAGAAGTTCACATCTTATGAGGTTAAGTACACTCACCTTGAAAGGACATGTTGCGCCCTAACTTGGGTAGCGCAGAAGTTGAATCATTATTTGTTATCTTACACTACTTACCTCATTTCTCGCTTGGATCCATTAAAGTATATCTTTCAGAAGCATATGCCCATAGGGAGACTTGCTAAGTGGCAGATTTTGCTCATGAAATTTGACATTATCTATGTGACTTGGACTGTGATGAAGGCCCAAGCATTGGCCGATCATTTGGCCGAGAACCCGGTCGATGAAGAATATGAACCATTGAGAACATACTTTCCTGATGAAGAGGTGATGCACATTGATGAGTTGGAACATGTTGAAAAGCCAGATTGGAAACTTTTCTTTGATGGAGCTGCTAACATGAAATGTGTTGGGATATGAGCTGTACTCATTTCTGAAATAGGGCATCACTACCCTATTACGCCTCAGCTTCGTTTCTATTGTACCAATAACATGGCTGAGTACGAGGCATTCATTTTGGGGTTGAGGTTAGTTGTAGACATGGGTGTCTAGGAAGTCTTGGTCTTGGGATACTTAGACCTTCCGGTGCACCAGATTCAAGGGGAATGGGAAATATGGGATATAAAACTCATACCGTACCGACAATGTTTGCATGATCTTTGTCAACGATTTCGATTAGTAGAGTTCAGGCATATTCCAAGGATCCATAATGAGGTTACCGATGCTTTGTCTACTCTGGCGTCAATGTTACATCATCTAGATAAGGCTTATGTTGACCCTCTGCATATCCAGGTCCGCGATCAGCATGCTTACTGTAACATGGTGGAAGAAGAACTTGATGGTGAGCTGTGGTTCCACGACATCAGAGAATATATCAGGATGAGGGTTTATCCAGTACAGGCCACAGGTGATCAAAAGAGAACAATTCGTTGTTTGGCAAGTGGATTTTTCTTCAGTGGAGGAGTTTTGTACAAAAGAACTCCAAATCTTTGATTGTTAAGATGCATAGATGCTAGACAGGCCACGGCTACCATGACCGAAGTACATTCCGGAGTCTGCGGACCGCATATAAGTGGGTATGTTCTGGCAAACAAAATTCTTCAAGAGGGTTATTACTGGCTCACCATGGAGCGAGATTGTATCAGTTTTGTGCGCAAGTGTCATAAATGCCAAGTACACGGAGATTTGATTCATTCTCCGCCATCCGAATTGCACACAATGTCTGCACCATGGCCCTTCGTTGCTTGGGGCATGGATGTCATTGGACCAATTGAGCAAGTAGCATCCAATGGGCACAAGTTCATTCTGGTAGCCATTGATTATTTCACCAAGTGGGTTGAGGTTAAAACTTTCAAGTCTGTGACCAAGAAAGTGGTGGTCGATTTTGTTCACTCAAATATCATTTGTCGGTTCGGGATCCCAAAGGTAATCATCACAGATAATGGTGCTAATCTCAACAGTCATTTGATGAAAGAGGTATGTCAACAGTTTAAGATTATGCATTGCAATTCCACCTCATACTGCCCCAAGGCGAATGGAGCATTCGAGGTAGCCAACAAGAACATAAAGAAGATACTTAGGAAAATGGTGCAAGGATTCAGGCAATGGCATGAGAAGTTGCCTTTTGCATTGTTGGGTTATTGCACTACTGTTCGTACTTCAGTAGGCGCAACTCCTTACCTATTGGTATATGGCACAGAAGTAGTGATACCTGCGGAAGTTGAAATCCCATCCCTCTGGATTATTGCTGAAGCTGATATTGATGATGATGAGTGGGTCAAAACCAGTCTGGAGCAATAGGGTTTGATTGATGAAAAAAGGTTGACAGCAGTATGTTATGGCCAGTTGTATCAAGAGAGAATGGAAAGAGCGTACAACAAGAAGGTGCACCCCCGGAAATTTGATGTAGGTCAGCAAGTATTGAAACGCATCCTTCCACATCAGGCTGAGGCTAAAGGCAAGTTCACCCCAAATTGGCAGGGGTCGTTCATCGTAACGAGAGTGTTGTCCAATTTTGCTTTGTATTTAACAGATATATAAGGCAAATGTGTAGACATGGCTATCAATTCTAATGCGGTCAAAAGATATTATGTATGATTTCTTTGGTTTAAATTGTGTTTGTTTGTACTTGGCATGTTTTGAAAATTGGAATGACGAAGTCATTTTGTTCTGCTATCTAAACACTTTATCCTTTGTTACCCCTTTGAGCCTTATTTATTTTCTTTCATATCCCTCTTTTGGAATCAGTAGCAAAGTTTAGAAACATGAGCGCAAAAGATAAGTAAAGGAAAAGAGAGAGAAAAAAAAGAATGTAAAGAGTGGAAAATGGGGGAAAGAAGAAAAAAAACAACAAAAAGGAAAGAAAAGAAGAGAAAGAAAAAGAAAAGAGAAAAATCACAACAATAGAGTAATTTCTATGTCATGAACTACGTTCGACCTGATTCCTTTTAAGGATACGTAGGCAGCCTCACGGTTCGGTCCCATCAAATAAAAATTCAAAAGCCCCCCCAAGCAAAGAAACTGGGGCAGAAAGTTGTGGTTGTCGTAAGAAATCTGATTCTAAAAGTTGTAATTTTGAACACATTTGAATTGTTTTGGGCCTTTTTGATATCTTTTCTTTCTAACCTTATTCAAAGCCCATATTATGGTCCAAAGAAATACCTTCCGATCAGTCTTCGAGAAATGCCAAGTCATGCAAGTAAAAGTGATGCATATCAGGGGCAACACTTCGGTCTAAGAAGGAAAAATGAAAAAATGAGAGAGTTTTATTGTTGAAAACCCTCAAGGGCACCGTAAGGCGAAGGAAGCTGAGAAAAATAAAAATGAGAGAGTTTTATTGGTGAAAACCCTCACGGGCACCGTAAGGCGTCAGTAAGTTGAGATATGAACAAATGAGAGAGGTTTGTTGGTGAAAACCCTTCAGGGTATCTTAGGCCGAATAGGGTTACTGATTTGGTGAAGAATTGGGTTTTGGATATCTCGGCGCATAAAGTATGACAACCGAAAGGTGATTGATTGAATAGGCTGGGCTGATTAACCCGAAATGCATGTCATGATCATTGGTGCCAGCTGTTCCACTCAGATAAGTCTCTTTTCTTTTTCCCTCTCAAACAGTCATCCAGTTTTTGGATTTTTCTCCTTTTATTCCTAACTCTCAAAGTCATTGCATTTCATTTCTTTTGGGTTTATTTCTCTAAGATTTTTCCAATGTCAGTTTTGTTTAAGCAAGTGAGAAAGGTTTTCAAAGCTTACTACCAACTTCTAATTGCACAAAGCAAAGGGCGGTCAAAGCATATCAAAGATAGCATGATGTAAAGTGGGAAACAAGGTGTCAGTGAAAATACCATTGGTCGAAGGGTTTAGTAATCTTGTGGGAGATACAGAGGTTCAGGTAGAAAGGTCAGAAATGTAAAGGAATGGTTTAGGTATAGAGCACTCGGATCATCCAGGGTCCTGCGGTTCAGGATCAGTCAGAAGGTCAAAACAGTTCTTGGCCAGTTCAAGGCAGCCAGTCAAAGTAAAGCATGGAAAGGGAAGAGCCACCTTCAGCAAGAATGCCACAAACTAACCACCCCATTTTTTTAAAACTGACAAGATTTTTCTTTGATTTGAAACAGGGGCAGAGAATTTTGTTTGTTTCGGAGAAACCCTTCGTAAGGAAAAGCAAGCACCAGACAGGTTTGACCGTAAATTCTCAGGACCCTCCTGGATAATGGACCTAGTTTAAAATTCAAAACATTCATGAGTAACAAAATTTAGCATAAGTGTACAGGCTTCAAAGTTTTCATTCTTAGGATAGGATTCAATTCAAAAATTTTAGGACCCTCCTGAATAATGGAACTTAGCTTTAAGACCTCCATTAGATAACAAGATTTAGTGTGAGATCTGTTGTAGGGAAGTATAATTTAGCCTTAAAGTTGTAAATCTTAAGATAAGACTTGATTTTGATTTTCATGACCCTCCTGGATAATGGGATTTAGTTTTAAGACCTTCATAGATAACAAGATTTAGCAGAAGTCGTACCTTTGGGAAATATAACTCAGCTTTAAAACTATCATTTAACTAGGAGTTCTTAGGACCCTCCTAGATAATGAGATTTAGCTTTTAAATTCTTAGAGCTTATAATTCCCGGGTACTATAATTGCAATCAGTCAAGTGTTGGTAATCAGGAGCCCACCCGGAGAATTAAGGGAAGCAATTCAAGTGTTAGTAATCAGGAGCCCACCTGAAGAACGAAGGGAGAAACAATTCAAGTGTTGGTAATCAGGAACCCACCTGAAGAACGAAGGGAGAAACAATTCAAGTGTTGGTAATCAGGATCCCACCTGAAGAACGAAGGGAAGCAACAATTCAAGTGCTGGTAATCAGGAGCCCACCTGAAGAACGAAGGGAAGCAGCAATTCAAGTGCTGGTAATCAAGAGCTCACTTGAAGAATGAAGGGAAGAAGCAGTTTAAGTGTTGGTAATCAGGAGCCCACCTGAAGAACGAAGGGAGAAACAATTCAAGTGTTGGTAATCAGGATCCCACCTGAAGAACGAAGGGAGAAACAATTCAAGTGTTGGTAATCAGGATCCCACCTGAAGAACGAAGGGAGAAGCAATTCAAGTGTTGATAATCAGGAGCCCACCTGAAGAACGAAGGGAGCAGCAATTCAAGTGTTGGTAATCAGGAGCCCACCTGAAGAACAAAGGGAAGCAGCAATTCAAGTGCTGGTAATCAAGAGCTCACTTGAAGAACGAAGGGAAGAAGCAGTTTAAGTGTTGGTAATCAGGAGCCCACTTGGAAGAACAAAGGAAACAGTGGTCAAAGGAAGACAGTTCAAGTTCAGCAATCAGGTGCCCATATGGAGAAAAGGGAAAGCATCGCAGATTACAATTCAAGTCAGCAACAAAGGAATTTCACTTGGAGGGTGAGAGTCAACAGAGCAACAGGAATTGTAAGATCAAGTTTGAAGATATAGATAGGATTCTTGTAATTCATAGATCATAGTTTAGTATAGCTTCTTTTATTTTGTCTTGGTGTAATAAGGAGTTCAGTAAGCACTAGCAGCAGCAACAACAGTGAAATCACAGCTTCTTGGTAGTCCCAGCTACCGAAACTTCCCGAACTACACTGATCTGATTTCTTTATAGCCAAGGATATGTAGGCAAACTCGGAAGCAAGGTGCGGTCAAATCTTTCAAAAATGCCTCCCACAGAGTATTCAAACGGGCAAAAATCGCTCGTATCCGCTCACTTTATCTTTGAACAAAAATTCTTCGTGTTTCCGGGCAAAGAGGGGAAGTTGTGAGCACGTGATTTTTTGCCCTATGTGAATTACTCCCATAAATTCAAGAAAAATAAATTGTTCCCATTATTTGCAATTTCGTAGATTTTTGTAACATTTGCTGCTAATTAATTGCATTTTATCTGTGCACGTTTATCTTATTTAATGCATGAAAAATACAAAAAATATATTGCATTTGCATTTAGGACTTAATTTTACATTTTAAATTAATTAGTAAATTAATTTATTTGACAAAATAGAAAAAATCACAAAATAACTCATTTTTTGCATTTTTAATTTGAGTTTCGAATTTTGGGAGTTTCTTTAAATTTGGTAATTAATTAGTTGTTTATAAATATTATTTTGAGTAATTAATCTAATTTGGTGGGATAATTTGTTTTAGGATTTAATTTAGGTTTTTTTTTTAATTTGAAGAAAAAAAAAAGGAGAAAAGAAGTTTAAAGTTGAAAAGAGAAGGTTTTTAAAATAAGAGAAAGTCCGGTTGGGCCTTTTAATTAAAACTCCCCAGGCCCAAATGATTTTGCCATG
The DNA here is from genome assembly GCF_000393655.2 of Nicotiana sylvestris. Taxonomy (NCBI): domain Eukaryota; kingdom Viridiplantae; phylum Streptophyta; class Magnoliopsida; order Solanales; family Solanaceae; genus Nicotiana; species Nicotiana sylvestris. The sequence continues at coordinate 78,416,048 of NC_091067.1, forward strand.
AAACCCATCCAATTTCTGGCCCAAACCCATGTCTTTAACCAGTCCAAGACTTCAGCCCCAAGACCATTAAAACGATGTAGTAGGGGCGTGAAACTACGTCGTTTTGAGTTTGAAATTTTAAAATAAATCAAGGCCTTTCATTTCCTTGTATCCAAGGGCTCAAAACACTTGCCCCATTTTAGTTATATCTGTCGGAAAATCCCCCAAACAACCTTGTCCAAAACACTTCACTTCATCTCCCTCATCTCCATGAACCCTAACGCCCGCCGCCTCAGATCCTCAACCTCTCCGGTGGCGGCGCCACCCCAAATCATCCTCAAAACCTTACCACACACTCACCATGATCCCCCAAATATTAAACCAACATTGTTTGGGCCGGCCTGACCCCTGTTGGTGTTCTGAAGTAAAAACAGAAGTTTTAAAGGTTAGTTTAGGAATTGTAAGTAGAGGGAATCCCAGTAACAGACTAGGGAAGCTTCTAGGAAACTGGGATTGGGGTTATTTTGAAAGTCTGATTTTTACACTAATGGTGTCTAGGAAAAAACAAAAATTCAAAAAGGTTTCAAATGCAAAACTGAATTCCTTTAGTCTGCCCTAATACCTTGTCTATAAAGGCATCTTTACTGCACTAGCAAGTCAGAAATTAAGAGATAAAAAACTCCTAAAAACTGGGCGGCTGAATCTGAAAAGAACACTGAATTTCTCTGCATTACTTGGTTAAAAAACCACTGGAAATTCTTTTCAGTTTTGATCTGTTGATCCTCCTTTAGTCAGAATTTTTGAAACTTCAAATTCCTACACTTGTTTGAAGAAATGGTTTGATTTTTGGTCTTGAAATTTTGGTTTGAGCTTGTTTGTGTGGAGTACTGTCTAGTTGTTGTTTCAACTTGAATTCCTTGGGTTTAATTGGCTGATTCCAACACTGTTCCATTGCTTTTCTGCTGTTGTTGTCTACTGATCCTGCAATTCTTTTGTTTCCCTCTATTTCTAGGTATTTTCAGCACTATGGATATCACTTAAGTGTGATCTGAAGTTTGGATCTAGAAATGTGATGAAAACTTATGTTATTTGTTATTGACTCTCATTTCTCTTTCTTTCAATTTCGTGTTAGCTATAATATTTAGCTTTAGAAAGATTCTGATTGGTATATTGATCATGAATAGGACGTTATAGTATGGAATCGAAGTTTTAAATGGTTTGATTCTTCTGTTTAGTTATCGGCTTTGTGTGAAATTGGCTGTAGTTAAAAGAAATGTTTTGGTCTGTATTGCTAGTGACATTTAGGTTGGTTTTGATTTGCTTGTTGGCGTTTGAGTACTATGTGATTGGATCTAATGTTGGAAAGTTAGTTGGGATTTAAAGTTAGAGTGAATGATAGTAACCATGTCTAGATTACCATTCTGATTTCATACCACACAAAGGTCAAGGTTGGTTTCTTGAGGTTCAGTATGACTATGTAATGAAATGTGTTTATATACATATTAAGATTGGTAGAGGTTTAATATCTTAGTACATATTCTGGACAATTTAAGCTTTTAGTTGTAGTTTGTTCTGAATGAGGATTTATCTGGAAAAAATCTGCTTGCATGTTAGTTTGCCATTAATTCAGTCGTGAGGCTTCTAAAAGTCCAAAGGTCATCCCTTTTCTTGTATGGGTTCGACCTGCGAACCCCTGGCCTCCATTTTATGTGTGGTTCATCCAGCTTTGGGCTCTCCACTTAGGCTTATTTCCTGAGCCCAGTAATTCGTTTATTGTTGTTGGATTTTTCTCATCGTGGGTTTAACTCAAATGCATGTCATATGAAATTGGAAGCCTAGCTGGTAATCAAAACCCAGAATTAATCGCTAGTTTGATCTCATATTTTCATGCATTTTTTGGGTTGATTGGTATTTAATTTATCTGGTACAAGCATTGTTTCTGAAAATTGGGCCTAAAGCTGGCCCAGTTATGGTTCAAAAATCAGAGCTGGTTTGCGTATCAAATGCTCTTGGATGTCTTTTTCGTCACCAAAAATTGGGCTCATTTTGGGCCCAATCTCGAAGGCCTTTGTAATCAGATTGCTTACCTCTTGGCTATTTGAGCCCATGGCATTTCGTCAAATTTTAACTCTTTAGTTAATTGTTAAATAAGTTTGGGTGGTTAATCCCTTTATGGTTTCTCTTAATTAACTAGTCTTCTTCAATTGAATTGAGGTGAGCCATATCATATAACGCAAGTAGCTTATGGCTCTCGTAACCTTAATTAGGAATTTTAGCCGTTTGGATGTGAGGCGTGCCATATTAAATAGAATATAGTTTATGGCCCTCAAAAGTTTAGTTTTGAATTCCCTTTAAAATTAGACTCGAGGTGTGTCGTGCCAAATAAAATCTCAAAATGCACGGCCCTCACTTAATTAATTTGAATCCTTAGAAACCGAGGCGTGCTATTTAGTTGAATTTTCATGGCCATCGCAAAGTTGAAAGTGCGTAGTTACTTTAGGCGCGCTATTTTAAAAATTACCTTCCTAAACTCGGGTGTGCATTTCATATAACCCAAATCCAAATCTTAACAACGTTAAATAAAATGTGTTTCGGACTGCGGGTGCATTTCATGTGGCGTGGTCCAAAGACGTGTTTTAGATGACGTTGAAATCTTCCTCAAAATAATTAAAAGCGATTTTAAAGTTAAAATGCACATAGGCTTAAAAGTGTTTTAAAAATCAGATAAATAGGCCAATAATAACAGTTGAGAAACAGTGCTAGAACCACGAAACTCGGGAATGCCTAACACCTTCTCCCGGGTTAACAGAATTCCTTACCCGGATTTCTGTGTTCGCAGACTGTAATAGAGAGTCAATCTTTTTCTCGATTCGGGATTTGAACCGGTGACTTGGGACACCATAAAATTATCCCAAGTGGCGACTCTGAATTTTTTTTTAATAAAATGATCCAGTTTCGATCGTCACTTTAAGTTGGAAAAAACTCCCTTATACCCTTGCGGGTATAGAAAAAAGGAGGTGTGGCATTGATTATTTTGAGAGTGAAGGAAAAGTAACATGAAAACTTAGAACATGTTTGGTCAAGCTACCAAAAATTACTTATTTTAAAAAGTGATTTTGTTCAAAGTAATTTTTAAAAAAATATTTTTAAAGACTAGTAGTTTGTGTTTGGCCAATTCATTTAAAAAGTGTTTTTTGTAATATTCGATAAGGAAATTGTGTTTGATCAGTCTCTTCAAAGAGTACTTTCGATAAGTATTTTAAAGATTTACCGTAGAAGAATTTGATTAATTTTTTATTTTATTTGATTAAAATAAAATAGGGATAATGCATAAAATCCTCCCCGACCTATGACCATATTATTAACTACACATTTTTTCTTTTCGGGCATGCTATTATCCCTGAACTATTTTTCAGTGTAATTAATTCCATCTTATTAGCTGATGTGGCACTAGCAGTGTACTGCACATGCATCTAGCGCGTGAGAAAGACAAATGCAAACTAAAGATACTGGGTCTTTATGCCACGTGTCCAAGAGATAGATTTTTTTTTAAAAAAGTTTGTTTAAGGTTCTTCTCCATTTCTCTTCAAATCTGCAACTTAACCCACTACTCATGACCGCCCGCAACCGATTCCTCCATATCATAACGAGGGGGCGGATGCAGTGTTGTGATTATGGGCTCAATTGAACCCATAACTTTTGATGCAGAGTAAAAATTTATATGTAAAAAATTATTAAAATTATAAAACAAAATAAATTTGAACCCACAACTTTAAAAATATAATAGATTCAATGCTAAAAACCTTAAAAATTGAGTCCATAGAATTTCCTGCTCAACACTGCCACCATAATTTCTCTTCAACCTACTCCTCCAATGGTGAAGTACAAATTATGACCACTCACAAAATAAAAACCCAGGAAGCAATCTGCTTCTCTTCACAATTAAAGCAAATCCTTTTTCCGAGATAAAACCCATGAAAAAGTCCTCTTTATTTTTTTTTTAGTGCACCAAAATCTTTATTCCAAGAACATATGAGAAAAGATAAAACAATGCTTTCACAATTGGTGTCAATTTCCCCTCCATTCATCTTTGAGGAATATAACTAGCTTCGCAATACTAATTTTGCAAAATTTGCGGTGGAAAAGGAGGTTCTGTCATAGAGATGAAGGAAAAAAAGAAAAGAGAGAAATAGAAGAAGAAGTTGAAATTGCTGAAAAATAAAAGAATTATAAACTTGAAATCGAAAAGCTAACTATCGGATGAAAAAATGAGAGGAAATGAAAAAAGGTTTTAAATGGAAGAGTTCATCCATTGAAAATGAGAGGAAATGAAAAAAGGTTTTAAATGATAAAAAAAAAAAAAAAAAAGGAAGTGAGGCGCGTGCAAAACACTATCGGATGCTTGTTTGGTTGTTTATGCCACGTCAGCAACATGGTGGAATTAATTACATTTCAAAATAGTTTAGGGGGGTAATAGGATCCCGTAAAGAAAAGGTGTGTAGTTGGTAATATGGTCATAGGTCGGGGAGGATTTTATGTATTATCCCATTAAAATATAAAACATAAAGTGTGTGTGCATATATATATATATATATATATATGCATAAAAATATGCTATGCTAATGCTAAGTAATTGCATAAGAGAATGACACGTGGAGCTGACGACAAAGGATAGCTAAAACCGAAAATAATTGTTCCATTTGTCACCGGAAATAATGATGCTCATAAAGATGCAATAAATGCGTGCCACCCAGGAGCATTTAATGTAGAATATTCTGCAGCATTTCGTACATTGCCCATTATAAAGAATTTGTCATTTATGTTCATCGTTACACATTCTTCAATGGCCCTTATAATTGACATTAAAGAAGGGCATGATCCTAGGACCTTGTTCCCTAGGTGCAGCTATAAATAGTGAGCTTGGTTATCATTGTAAAGGACATGAATTTTCTGGAAAACTTACGTTATAATCTATTCAAAACTCTATACAATTTTATCTTCTTTTGATTTCATTGTTGTTGTGCCCCGGAAGCCTCACTCCCGGAATTACTATTTTTGTTATTCATCTCCATATCAAGGATAAATATTACATATTTCTTGAGCTCTTTTATTATTTCAGGATCGAATAATTCACTTGTCCAGAAACTACGTATAAATTCAACTGTACCATTTTACGGGTAAATAATTTGATGCCCACCGTGGGGTCTAGACATTCATATAATTAAGTTGGTCCTTGCCTCTTTTGCTACGTGTTTTGATTATTTGTTCTTAGAAAAAAATCACAGAAGATAAGGGTATTAACAACACATACAATCTTGAAGCCTAATGAGACCAGCCTCAGCACGAGGATTCAATCAGTGTCACCCGCAAAGGAGGAAACGATGCTACGTTGTCTCACGGCAGGCGGTACCCGCGGCGTGTTTGGAAGGCGACTCCCGATAATGCTGAAGAGGAGCATGTTATTGAAGCGGTAAGGGTCCTGCAGGAACAACAAGAGATCATTTTTGGCCATCTCACAAAGTAGGATAAGGTTATGACAGAAATAAAGCAGGCATTGTTGGATGCATCCAATAATACAAATGTACGAGGTCCAATTCTTCCTGGCGCTCCCGCAAATCAAACAACACAGAGTGTCGACAACAACACCCCGAGGGGTGAGGTCGGCTCTGATGGGGATGGGGGAGCGGTTCCGGTCAAAACAACGAGAGTGATCCCTTCAAGAGTGAGCTTTTACAGTTTATGAGAGAAGCGAACGCCCGCGTGGACCAAATCCTGGGTGCACCATGTTGATACCCAATTTTTTTTCTATATATTTTTCATATGCAAAATACTTTCAAAATAGCATACGTATGCATATATAAGCATGTCCAAGTGTTTTATTATTTTTTCAATTTTTAAAAGATTTTTAAATCAATTTATCGCCTTATTTTATCAGAAAAACCCAATAATTATTTCCCAAAAATTATCATTTTTGGTAACTCCTTTATTGAATTCTCATATTTATACAAAAATATAGCTAAGGTAATTTTTGCACATGTTTTACAAATTTATTTAGCATTTTAAAATTAAATTGCATATAATTGCAATTTTAGCTTATTTTAAGATTTAATTGTGTTTATAATTACAAATTTGATTCCAGTATTTTTAATTTAATATTTACATATTATTAATCGATTTAGTACCCTTAATTTGTTTTCAGAAATTATTTTACTATTTTTTATAAAATAAAAAAGGAAAGTGGCTATTTAAATACTAGTCGTGCCTATTTAAATTTTAGCCCAAATCCCCCCAATTAAACCCAATTTCAATTTCAAATGGACCGGCCCAATTCCTAAACTACCCTCCCCTGATCCAATTAAGTTAACCCATCCGGCCCCCCATTAAATCCAGGTCGTTGATCAAAATGATCAACGGCCACAAACCCTCATTTCCTTTTTTAATCTACCAACACCCCTTAACCCTAAATCAGTTCCCCTAACCAGCCACCTCTGAACTCTCAAACTCTCTCGAACATTCCCAAACCCTAATCGCCTCTTACCACCACCTCCACCTTGAAACCCACCGAAATCCATGGCTTCTCAGGTTATGGGAGTCATATACTCACCTTCTCTTGCTCCCACGCGCCTGATACCTGAAGATTCGAGGCCTGACCTCGAACGTTTGCACCCAGACCTCTGTCGATTCTAGGTTCCACGGCCATCTCCAGCGTACCATGGTGGTTTGAGCCTGATTCCGACCGCTCTGACTCAGATCGGTGACCTTTCAAAGCCTATCTCATTCTAGGGTTCTTTTGAAACCCTAACCCTTCGAGGTTTTCTCCGATTTCCTTAAATCTGTTGTGTATCCGTGCTTTCCTTGAGTTTTCAAATGATTTCCCTAACTTTTCTTTCAAAAATTACTTTTAAAACCACTTCGTTTCCGATCTAGGGTTTTCTGAAAATGCTTAAGTGTTTCTCTGACTTTCTCTCCTTTGTCTTTTGTGCTTATTTGCCTCTACTGTGTTCTTATATTTTCTTCTACCTTGTATGTTCTTCTACTGAGTTTTTACACTCCGTTCTTGTATGTTCTTTTACTGAGTTTTATATACTCCATGCTTGTATGTTCTTCTACCATGTTTTCCATACTATGCTCTCATATGCTTTTCTACTATGTTCTTATATTTTTTATCTTCTACTATGTTCCAACATGTTTCTCCTACTGTATTTTCCTGCTAAGTTCTAAAGTTTCCTTATTTTCCTTCTATTAAGCCATGTTTAAGTTTCTTCTGAAAGATCTCTTAAGCACGTTTCTTTTACAGTTCCTATCAGTATTTTTTCTTTTAAGTGCTTCTACTGTGTTCCGCATGTTACTTTGCTATCATGTTTTTCTCATGAATTCTGTTGATGAAAGAATCATGCAAGAGGTTTCAACTCTGAAACCTCCGAGCCTGTTTCAACTACTTGCCTTCTCATCTCTGTACTTGATTCAATGTGGAAACCCTAGAATTTGGGGGTTCCGCCAAGATTGATTATGTGATTTGATTGAACTTAGGGTTTATTTCAAAACCCCTAACTCTTTCAGACCCATTCCTTGCTTTCATATGACTCTGACCTTTTGCTAAACTTTTCTATACTGGATTTTCTACTGACTTTACAATGACACTACAGTCTTCCTTCATGCTTAACATGTTCGCATGCTCCTTATATATGATAAACTTCCCTTTAAAGTAGCTTTTGAATTTGTGATTAGTTTCTACTTCCCTCTGAATATGGGTCTAATTGATTCTCTTTCCATTGTTTGCTGATTTCCCTTAAGTTAAAAACATTTCCATCTTTTGACTCGGTTCATTCATACAAAATCTCAGACCCTTTTGATTTACTGGTTGTTAATTGATCTTCTTGCCTTATTCGCACAAACCCTGTATTTCAAAAACTCTGTCCTTAAATAACTTTTATGTATTCACCCCTAATTGCCTACTTTGCACAAAGTGTTTGATTAGTTTCTTTCCTTAATTGGTTTATACCCGTTTGAATCTGAATCCCTTAATTAAAGGGAGTCTTGTGTAATTGATTGACAATTAGCTCTTCCATTATTTCTTACCTTATTTCTACTTGGTTTTTACACTATAAAAGGGCACGGCCTTTCTTCACTACAGGGGAGACTACACAATTCACAATCTCTTCTGAACTCTTACTCACATAATAGAACTCTCTCTTCTTGTCTGCACTGAGGTTTTTACAAGACTACTGCATTTTTTTCTACTTGTTTCTTTGAAACTGGTATGTCCTAATTTCAAATTTCAGCATCCCCATAACGTGTTTACTTACAGCTTTCTGCATCTATGTCTACTTTACTACTTCTGCAGAGTTAAATACTTAAACTATCATGTTGATTTCCTTTTGCTTGTTTCTGCTATGAATCCCTATTCCCTATTTCCCTTTATGTGCTTTGAGTTACAGTTTAAAATATGGCAATATACAAGTTATTGTCTATAGATTGAACTTGATCCTTTAGGGGATCCTAACCTCTAAACAATGTGTTCCAGTAGGCTTATGGGTATGCCAGCATCTCCCATTGTTGGGTTATGCCCACTAGCCTGCTTTTTGCCTCTTGCAACTTCCCATTCCCGATATCCCTATGTGTGTTGTTTCCCTTTCCCTTTCCCCCTTTTAGAATTCTGCACTTACACTCTCTCTTAGTTCCTAAGTTATGCCCCCCTCTTGTGAGCCTTGCCTTGGGACCTTGAGTTCCCTCTGAACTTGGACACCTGAGGGCTGGCCCTTCCACACTGCACTTTGGCTTAATATGGTGATACATTTGGGTGTAAGCACTGCCCGGAGTTCTTATGAAACTCTTAGGGAACTCTGACATACCCAAGTGGGAGAAAGGCTTTGAAGCATGATCTTTGGAGTTGGTTTACTTCATACTTCAGATAGGAAGTCTGAATCAGGATCTCTTTGGTTGTAATTTTCAACTTCTGATGTATTTTTCTTTATTTTATTTGGACTGTAATAACTTGTAAAAACTTTTAGAGATGATTAGTTAAAAGGGAAGGGTAACTATGCATGTAAAAAAGGGTAGATAACTTGCCTATAAGATTCCTGCATTTTTCATATAGGTACTATGCCTATAAGATTTCTGCATTTTTTTCATATAGCTACCTTGCCTATAAGATTCCTGCATTTTTCATATAGCTACCATGCCTATAAGATTTTTGCATTTTTTTCATATAGCTACCATGCCTATAAGATTTCTGCATTTTTCATATAGCTACCAAGCCTATAAGATTTTTGCATTTTTCATATAGCTACCATGCCTATAAAATTTCTGCATTCTCATTTAGTCGCCATGTCTATAAGATTTTCTGCATTCTCATTTAGTTACCACGTCTATAGGAACTTCAGCATTCTCATTTAGATACCATGACTATAAGGACCCTGCACTTTCATGTAGATATCGTGACTTCTGCATATGCATGTAGAGAACATATCTATAGGTTCTGAAAATCAACTACAATTAGATGTCCTGCCTATAGGGTTTCTGCATTCTTATTATGTCCAAAAGGTTTTTTTTTAAATCAGCAACACATAAAAAGCATGCCTATAGGAACTATCAACCAAGTCTGAAATGTTTCACTCGCTTATAAGTCTAAAACTAGTAACAACAATGTCTAATGTCTGCAGAATTTATGATCTTTTGTCAAAACTCGTCTTTCATGAATAACTAACAACCTTTTCTAAAATCAGTATACTTCATCTTTTCTGAAATCAGTAGATATCATGCCTATAGGTTTTCGTTTAACACTTAGGTAAGCTATAGAACAGTTTATAAACTGAATTAGATTTTATTAACTACAACCAGCAGACAGGCCTGATTCGGGCTTCTTATTTGAACTATGTAATAAATCAATCTGCCTCCACCATTTAAGTTTTAATCAGACCCTAAACAGTACGTGTAAGACATGCTAAACTATATGCTTTTCTTTGATTCAAGGAGGTCTGTTTGAGCCCTTTTATTTGTTTATATGCTTCCCCAAACTTGTTATATGTGTTTTATTTTTCGCCTTAGTATTTTACCTTTTGAAACCACAAATAAGCCCAACACCTCCTCATCTAGGATTAGTAGTCCCAAGTGCCTCCGAGGCTGATTGGATTGGGGCGGATAATAGCATGCAATAAGTAAACGAGACCATTCTGCGCTTTAATACCTTAATGGGGGGGAAAGGGTAGACATGGATATGATGACCACGCGATAACATCACGTGTATCCCCTCACTGAAGAGTGATTACCGGATGTTGTGTGGGGTGATCCATATTATTAATAAACCTAGGACCCCCCCCTACCTTTGTTTTCTTTGTTTCTTTTAAATATTTTTAAACCATTTCTTTTAAGAAAATCAACTCTTTTAGTTCATTTTTCTTACTTTTGTTTATTTGTAATCATTACGTGAAAATCCCCTTTTATTTGAAGTCTTTATTTGCCTATGTGTTATTTGCACTTAAGTCACAACAATAGCTTGACCGGGAACCACACTAGTGGATCTTGTGGGGTGCCTAACACCTTCCCCTTGAGATAATTTCAAGCCCTTACCCAATCTCTGGTTGTTCAAATCAAACCTTCCCTAGTGTCCTAATTTACTTTAATCATTAGGTGGCGACTCTTCAATTCAAACCCAATTCTCGAAAGGGAACGAGTTGTCCTCCCAAATGTCACAAACCCGATTTTGCGAAAAAAAGGGGCACGATAACGCGGTGACTCTGCTGGGAATATCTTTTAGGCTTCTACCATTTCAAGCTATTATTGTGACTTTACATTTCTTATGTGCCTTATTTGTTTAATACCTTTAAGAATTTAATTCCCTCCTCTACTGCAAAAAACTAACTTGTCTCTTGTTTCTTTCACTGCTTTCCTTTACTATACTCCTTTATTACTGTTTTAAATTATTGTAATTATTACTTTATGAACGTGCAAATACGTGACGACTTGTTTTAATTATTGCATATGCACGTTTCCAACATCATATTCCACTCGTGCCGAACAAATACCATAGCAACGCTTACAATGAGTGGTTGCGCTCTTCCGATATTATCACCCTTTAAATCCGGCAAAGGCGCATTTACGGTAAAACCAGTCGATCAACGGTGTAGTCGACGGTTCCGTGCCTCCCTTTTGAGTTGTCCGCTCAAGGGTACTAGTTTAAAACCCCATAGAAACCTTACTCTGTTTAAATTGTGCATGCAACGGTGTAATGACTCTTTAAAATAGCCTTGTCCAAAGTCCACTGGGTTTCCCAAAAACCCAAACGGACACTATCTCGTTTTATGCATTTATTTGGAGAACTAAATGCTTTTATGCCAATTATTGGTATTTAATAGTTGAGTCTGGTGGGGGTAAGGGCCTAACCCTTCTGTCTTGCAGAAACATGAGGTACGAAGTCCCCAAATTCGGCATGGTCACAAACATCCACCCAAGGTTGCTAAGCTGGTGGGAGGATCTTCATTCCAGTGATCAGACTCTTGTTTGAAAATACCTAGGAAATCTACCTTCCCTCCTGGAGGTCCAACCCAACAACAAAATCATAAAAGCTGTTACTCTGTTCTGGGATTGTGATAGGTCTGTGTTTCGCTTCGGAGAGATTGAGATGACACCCCTGCTAGAGGAAATAGGAGGATTGGCTGGTGTACCATAGGAGACCCTGGGTTTGTTAATGCCGGAAAATCGCAAGGGTAGAGGTTTTCTCAAAATGATGAGCCTAAAGAAGAATCCAGACTTGACATGTTTGAAGGAGCCCTACATTCCCTTTGATTATTTGTACGAGAGATACAGTCACAGCAAATCCTACCGTACATATCCGGATGAGTTCGCCCTTACATTGTTGGGGCATATTCACCAAAGGGTCTTTGTCTTCATGTTCTGCTTCTTGGGGATGATAGTGTTTCCAATGAAGAAAGCAAGGATTCACACCAAGCTAGCCATGGTCACCAAAACTTTGATGGAGGGAAATGGTGGACAGCCGTTTAGCATAGTGCCCATGTTCATCACAGAGATATACCGAGCCTTGGAAAAGTGTCAACAAGGAGCCCCACACTTCGAGGGCTGCAACTTGCTACTCCAGCTCTGGCTCATGGAGCATCTTCAAAGGGGTGAATATCGGCAAGAGATTCAGCGTAGAGACCGGGACGATCATATAGCCTTCCATCAACCAAGGCAAATGAACTACATACCCAACATGTTTGCTCAGCCAAAAAATGCCAAGGGGTGGATGGAGCTGTTTGAAAATCTATCTGAGGACCAAATACAATGGATGTTCGAGTGGTTTCCTATTGAAGAGTTCATCGCCCGATCTAGGGACGCACCATTTCTGATACTGATCGGTTTAAGAGGAACCTACCCTTATGTCCCTCTTCAAGTTATAAGACAGGCTGGTAGAAAGCAGGTTATACCAAGGGTCGACAAGATGAGTCACTTCCGGGTTGACTTCCAAGCCTATGACAGTCCTTATAAGTGCCAAGCTCAGCATATGTGGCATTGCAAGATCATCATGGGAAGAGATACTATCGAACCAGACAGATACCATGCTGGCTGCACCCCATACTATTCAGGCTGACTGGAGGATAATCACAATGGTCTGGGCCAACCCGGGTTTGTTCGAGGTCATAGAATCATAGATGAAAGGGCTGAAGCACAGGTCAAATACAACCAACTGCGCAAGAGGATTCGGGAATGTGAAAGCGAGAACCGTGAGATTCAAGAAGCCCACCAAAAACTGATTGAAGAGTGGAAAGACATGGCTATCAGTGCCAACAAGCGATTAGGATACCTGGAACGAGGTTTAGTAGAGCTGGAAAGGAAGTTTCTCAAGAGGATCGAGGACTGTCAGAATGCTGAAGGAAACGAGGGTGGGCACTTAGCTAGAGCCTACCTGCTGCTGGGACTTCGCGAGCTGGTGAAGCTGTTCGATGGAGCCAAAGATGCCGAGTCTGGGGAAGGTCCTTCTGGGACCAAATAGATAGGAGTTTTCTTTTACTTTATGAAATGTAATAAGGCCAATAGCCACTAGTGACATTTTATTCCTTGTTATTTAGTGTCGTTTTGGGATTTGTCTACTTTTTATCAATAAAATAAGGCATTTAGCATTCTAAGTTCTCCAAATCAATTTGTCGCTAGGCCTACCTCGGGCACAATGAGGCTCCCAAATTAGGAAGCAATTTACATTCTTGCACTATGTGTTTAAATATCGCAACACTTTCTTATAATCCCCACTGACTTGTTACCTTTTTGTTTTTACTTTTTGTTTATTTACTCCCCTCCCCAAAGGTTAGTTCGTGCACTCTGGCATCGTCATCATATTCCAAGTGATCAAAGGGCCCTCCACCCACTCCTCCTCCTAGTCCTATCAGAAGCAGGAACAAAGGAAAGATGGAAGATTTGAATAACACCAGAAAGGAAAACTCAACTGAACAGGTAGAGGTAGGGCTGTATTGTGGTCCGGGCCCCAGCCAAACGGGCCTGGGCTTGAGGCGGTCCCAGGACAAATGGTCCCAATGTGTGGAACCAGCCCACGGTGGTTCTAAGCCCACATGGTCCCGGGCTAAATGGGTCGGGCCCGCGGGCCTAACGGGCTTTTTTCGTTCCGGGCTATTTTTTTAATTTTTTTTTATCTAAAGCAATTTCTTGTAAACTATATATGTATATACTAGTATAAATTGCTTATATATAACTATATAAATATATATAGTATATATAGTATGTATAGTATGTATATATAAGGGTGTATTATGTGTATATATAATTATATATTGCCTTATGTAATATATATTGCCTTATATATATGTATGTATGTATGTATGTATATATATAGTTTATATGTATTATATATATACATACACACACACACACACACACATACACACACACACACACACACACATATATATATATATATATATATATAGGCTATTTTTTAAATTTTTGTTTATCTAAGGCACTTTCTTGTAAACTATATATGTATATACTAGTATAAATTGTTTATATATAACTATATAAATATATATAGTATATATAGTATGTATAGTATGAATATATAAGGGTGTATTATGTGTATATATAATTATATATTGCCTTATGTAATATATATTGCCTTATATATATGTATGTATGTATATATATAGTTTATATGTATTAGATATATATATATATATATATCAAATCTAAACACAAAATAAATTGCAAAGAAATATTCAAGGGAATGTCTTATATATTTTACTATTACGACATTAACAAAGAATGGAAATATCTTTCATAGTCTTCCTCCCCCCAATGGAATGAGCACAACAAGGTACTAATACCACCATTAAAAGGAAAAAAAAACTAAGGAAGATGTGCCAAAATACAAGTTACATGTTAGTCTATGTATTATATCTAACAAATCTCATAAATCCTTCAAGGTCCGGAGGAATTTCCGTTGGTGGTGGTGGAAAAGAAGCTTGTTCATCACCGCTTCCGGGCGAAGCAGCATCCTGCGCAAGTTCCACTAGCATTCCTTCATAAGCTTCATCTATCTCCGGTTGTGATTCTGGAAGTCCAAAATTTCTTCTTTCCGAACGGATCCAATCTCTGAAGATTCTGAAGAGTACTGATTTTTCCAAGCTCTCTCTCATAGATGCTCTATGATCACCGATTTGAAGTCTCGCTTGACTGAATGTGCTCTCCGATGCCAGTGTTGAAGCTTGAACACTTAAAATATCTCGAGTCATCCTTGAAAGAACCGGATAGTGTTTTTGTTTGTCCTTCCCCATTCCAAAACATCGAAGGAGCCGTCGGTATTCTCTGATTCAAGTCCCTGCGACAAATAAACTTGAAGCACATTTAGTTGTGAACTATCACCAAAATTATCACCTTGAGAACCCCTGAATTCCGCCCAAGAACTAAGGGCTTTTAGGCCCGCAGTTCTTTTAGATGCTTGCGAACTAGACGAAGTAAGAGTTGGAACATTTGGTCTAGCTTGATCTAAGGCAAGTTTATAAGCATTATAAATTGTTTGAGCATTTATTTTAATTGAGGCTTTTGCATCTCCAAGTGTAGCAAATTCCTCAACTGAAAGTGATAAAGCGTTATAAATTTTTGAATACCAAAAGTGAGGACCTCCTAATTTTATTGTTGGATTTAACAATGCAGCAACACCAAAAATAGGGGGGATAGGGGAAAAATATTTTTTAAACTTAGCTTTCATAGAATTAATAGCTTCTTGATAAATTACTCCACCCTCTGAAAATTTAGTAAATAAATCTACAAGTGCTGCAATATAAACTAAACAGTTAGAAATAGTAGGATAATATTGGCCAGATAATTCATTTGTAGCAATATGAAATTGTTCTAAAAAGTCTACAAGCATTTTAACATTACTCCAATCTTGATTTGTAAGGTGCTCATCATCATCATCATCACCATCACCTACAGGAGCATTATACGTTGCGCTTATTGGGTTCCTATATTCATATGCAACAACTAAACTTTCATACATGTAATTCCATCTAGTCGGACAAGGTTTAGGAACCTTTCTTTCTCTAAGTCCAAATTCATCACATTTTTTAAAATAGTCTCTAAGTCTACTTCTACGGTTTGAATAAAAAAGTAGCTTGGCTACTAGATTCACCAATTTTAGATTTTCCCTTACCCTTACCACCAAAAACAAAATTCAAAGAAAATGCCATATTAATTATAATTATACTAAATAAAACTAACAAAACTATAATATTAAAACTTAAGAGTTGGAACGAGTTTACCGAATTGACGAACAACTTCTTGAAAATTGAATATCGTTGAAGACTTGAATACTTCAATTCACCAACTTCACAATTTTTCACGAAATTGCAATTATAATGTAAGCAATTATAGAAGAAAATTAGAGAGAGATTGATGAATTTGTGAGTAAAAATGGAAGAATGGGGCGGTATTTATAGTTGAGAATTGGGAAAAAGTGTAATTATAAAAAGTTTGGGGTTAAAGCAAAGTTTGGCGGCCAAATGGCTATTTTTTAAAGTGCATAACGGACCAATTTTGAAGCCCAGCGGTCAGATTTTAAAATCTAGCCATTGGGCATTTTTTTTAAAAAAAAAAATTAAAAATAGTCGTTGGGCCCGGTTGAACCGGCCCAGGCCCGCTTGCCGGTCCCAGGCTTAACGGTCCCGGGCTCACGGGCTATTTGTGTTGAACCGGCCCGCCGCGGTCTTTTGCACCACTTAAGCCCAGGTCCACTTGAATCGGCCCATTAGGCCTGTTAGTCCTGTTTGGCCCGTGGTCTTGGGCCCAGACCGGCCCACAGTACAGCCTTAGGTAGAGGTCACTCATGGTGCTCAGGTCTCCAAAGAAAGTACGTCCCAACTCGAGCAAAAACTGGTGAAATTTCAGGAGGAACTTGATCAGGTTCGGAATCTGGCAAACTTGTCATTTTTCCTCACCACTCCAGATATCAATTTTTCAAACGCTCAGAACCCTACGCCTCCACAAAACATCCCAAAATCACAAAACCATCCCGCTCCTCACCACCACTGCAATACTTGCCACACTCCACTACTCATCCCAGAACCTCTGAATTCCAAAAATGACCATTTACACCATAATACCCCCATCTATGTGGATACCATGCCACCCTCCACCCAACCTGTCTCAAGCACACCCGAGTCTGATGATAAAGACTCACTCATCAGGAACCTGGCTGCAGAACTCAAGAGATTAACTAGTCGAATTCAGGGTGTCAAAGGAAGTAAGGGGATTGAAGGGTTGAACTACGAAAATCTTTGCATACAACCGGATGTCGAACTGCCCGAGGGGTACAAACCTCCTATGTTTGAGATGTTTAATGGTATAGGGGATCTGAGAGTCCACTTGAGAACATACTGCGACAAGCTGGTCGGAGTAGGGAAAGACAAAAGGATTCGCATGAAGCTTTTCATGAGGAGTCTGAAGGGAGATGCTCTGTCTTGGTACATTAGCCAAGACCCGAAGAAATGGTCGAACTGGGTGAGTATGGCGTCTAACTTTATGAACAGGTTCAGGTTTAACACAGAAAATGCACCAGATGTGTTCTACATTCAGAACTTAAAGAAGAAGCCCACGGAAATATTCTGCAAGTATGCCACTCGCTGGAGATCAGAAGCTGCTAAGGTCAGACTTGCTTTAGAAGAAGAACAAATGAACAAAGTTTTCGTCCGGGCTCAAAACCCGAAGTACTATGAAAGGCTGATGTTGATTGAGAGCCAGAAATTTTCCGACATCATCAAGCTAGGGAAAAGGATCGAGGAAGGCATCAAAAGTGGTATGGTTACAAATTTTGAAGCTTTGCAAGCTACCAATAAGGCTTTACAGTCTGGTGGTACGTCCAAGAAAAGGGATGTAGGTGTCGTAATGGTTGCACAAAGAGCCAAATCCCCTATCAAATACCAAGCCTATCTGATACCTCCGCTCACATATCAGCCTACCCCGAATTACCAAGCACCCTCACCCTCTTACCAAGCTCCATCACCTATTTACCAATCACCCCCACCTCCTATATATCAACCTACTTCACCCAGATATTCCCAACCCGCACATGTCTACCAAGCCTACAATGCTCATCCATCCCAATATCAATCACCTCCCACACGTCAAAACTTTCCTAGACCTCGACCAAATTTCGACCGCAGACCCCCCAAACAATATACCGCCATTGCTGAACCGATTAACCAGTTGTACGAAAGGCTCAAAGATGCTGGTTATGTCACCCCCTATCCCTACTATAACCCCTGAAAACCCTTCTCAGTGGGTCAATCCAAATAAATCATGTGCATAACATTCCAGCATGAAGGGGCATACCATTGATGAATGCCGCTCTCTGAAAGATAAGATCCAGACTCTTATCGATAACAAGATCATTGTAGCAAAAGAGCCTACTCTGAATGTCCGCAACAACCCTCTGCCGGACCATAAGGGTGGAGGTGTTCACATGATTGAAATAGAGGATGATTGGGATCCTAAAGGATCGATCGGTTTAATCACAGAAGGTGACGAACCAAAGAAGCCGATAGTCACCCTCAATCCGATGATAGTCTAGACTCAGCCTTCTGGGGATGCCAAGGTAAACATGTTTGTACCACTTGAATTTGAAGCACCACCCCCTACAAAAATGCCAACACCAATTGAAGTCGAGTTTGGGTCTCCAGCAAACGCACCCACAACGTTTGAAGTTGCAGTTTTACCCTCCAAAATACATGCTCCGTTCAGAGTAAAGGTTCCCATCCCAGTAACAATGTCAGCTGTAACACTATTCCATACAAATGCCATACCTTGGGATTACACAGTTGAGGCAAGAAGGAAAGGGAAAGCTAAATTCCGGGAAATAGTTACGGCACAGGGCATGACAAGAACCGGCAGGGTTTATACTCCGGAGCATTTAGCTGAGTTGAGTAAGCAGGCCTCTGGTCGGCTGACCATCACTGAAACAGGGCCCGATGATCTCTGGAGAAAGATACAAGCCAAGGAATACTTAGTCATTGATCAGCTGAACAAAACACCAGCACAAATTTCTATCCTAGCTTTGCTGCAAAGTTCTTACGCACATAAGAGTGCCTTGTTGAAGGTGCTGAGTGAGGCATATGTACCAAGAAACATCATCGGAGGAGATATGGCCAACATGGTTGGGTTGGTATTGGAAAGTTACAAGATCGCTTTTCATGAAGATGAGTTGCCACCAGAAGGGTTGAGTCACAACAAAGCGTTGCACATCACCGTGCAATGCGAAGATTATTTTATCACTAGGGTCCTGATTGATGGAGGGTCCAGTCTCAATATTTGTCCATTGGTAACACTCAAAATATTGGGAAAGGGTCTGCATGAGATCAAGGACGGGGCCATCAACATCAAAGCTTTCCACGATTCCCAAAGATCCACTATTGGGGAAATCAGCCTGTGTTTGCAAATGGGGCCTACTTGGTTTGACGTTGATTTTCAGGTTATAGACATGCCGGCACCTTACAACTTGCTATTGGGACGGTCATGGATTCATGTCGCTGGGGCTATAGTATCAACACTACATCAGGCAGTGAAGTTTGAGTGGAATCACCAAGAGGCGATCATTCACGGCGACGGCAACAAGCCCATATACAGTCGCCAAACCATCCCAGCAATTGGAGGAAGGAGAAAGGTAGGCGGGGAAACCTATCACCACATCGAGCGAGTCAAGGTCGTTGACAAAGACAAATGGTGGGACAACAAAATTGAAAGCATATTGAACTGGAGCGGATATGAGCCTGGCAAGGGACTTGGAAAGAACCTCCAAGGAATCACCAAGACGATCAAACTAAAGAAACATGGCACCACTTTCGGTCTGGGATACGAGTATACTTGGAAGGAATTCAACAACTGGTCGCCACCATGGCGCGGTCCATACTACCTGCTGGAGCAGCCAATACCACATTTGGAGCAGACTTTCCAGCCGGCCAATGTTATCTATGGGTCGGAAGAAGAGGAAGCACTGGCAGTAGTGAGGAATTTGTTCCTAGAAGAAGATGACATGGATTGTTGTGACATTTTCGAGGAGGAGGGGGAGGAAGGACCTTCCATACAGGCCGTAAGCCGAGGAGCACGCCTCAACAATTGGACCATCAGAACCACCAGAGCGCGGAAATCCTCGGGGTAGCAAGGCAGAACAAAGCATCATGCACTATCTTTACTAGTTGATTTTCCTTTCGCATTTTGAATTTTCGCAATAAGATCTTCCAATGTTCAAAATAGTTATGAAATTTATCAAAGCATTTCAGTTTTCTTACAAATCTTACTCTTATTATTTTCTCTTATTACTTTACTTATACAACATTACTATTACCTATCTTGATGAGCCAATGGCTTTGACATGTAACGAGACAACGCAACAAAAGGACATAGATTTAGTGGAAGATGAGATACCGGAAGAGATTGTTAAAGAGGTCAAAAATTTTGAGAACAGACCTAAGTCCAACCTGGACGAGACCGAGATTGTTAACCTGGGAGATGCAGAAAATAGCAAAGAAACTCGGATCAGCGTTATTTGTCACCGTTAGAAAAGGAAGAATACACAGAATTTCTGAAGGACTATGAGGACATATTTGCCTGGTCATATGAGCATATCTATTGTGGACTACAAACTGCCAACTGATCTGACATGTCCGGTAAAACAGAAGCTCAAAAAGTTTAAACCCGACATGAGTCTGCAAATCAAGGAAGAAGTCACTAAGTAGGTCAAAGCTAAGGTCCTCAGGGTAGTAGAATATCCGACATGGTTAGCCAATATTGTGTCGGTGCCGAAGAAGGATGGGAAGGTCAGAGTCAGTGTCGACTATCGGGATCTCAACCGGGCCAGTCCAAAAGACGACTTCCCCTTGTCAAACATACACATCCTGATTGACAATTGCGCCAAGCATGAGTTGCAATCATTTGTAGATTGTTTCGCTGGGTATCATCAGATTTGGATGGACGAAGAAGATGCTGAGAAACGGCTTTCATTACGCCGTGGGGGATGTACTGCTACAGGATGATGCAATTCGGGTTATAGAATGCAGGGGCCACCTACATGAGGGTCATGACTACTATCTTCCATGATATTATACACAAGGAGATTGAGGTGTTTGTAGTTGATGTTATTATAAAGTCCAAGAAAGCCACTAACCACATAAAAGATTTGAGGTAGTTCTTTAACAGACTGAGAAGATACAACCTGAAACTGAATCCCGCAAAATGTGCATTTGGGGTTCCTACCGGAAAACTACTTGGGTTCATTGTGAGTCGTCGAGGGATAGAACTAGATCCGTCTAAGGTCAAAGCTATTCAAGAACTTCCATCACCAAAGAACAAGGAGGACGTAATAAGCTTCCTAGGAAGACTTAACTACATTAATCGACCGATGTTATCTATGGGTCAAAAGAAGAGGAAGCACTGGCATCAGTGGGAATTTATTCCTATAAGAAGATGACATGGATTGTTGTGTCATTTTCGAGGAGGAGGGGGAGGAAGGCCCTTCCATACAGGCCGTAAGCCGAGGAGCACGCCTCAATAATTGGACCATCAGAACCACCATAGCTCGGAAAGCCTCAGGGTAGCAAGGCTGAACAAAGCATCATGCACTATTTTTACTAGTTGATTTTCCTTTCGCATTTTGAATTTTCGCAATAAGATCTTCCAACATTCAAAACAGTTATGAAATTTATCAAAGCATTTTGGCTTCCTTACAAATATTACTCTTATTATTTTCTCTCATTACTTTACTTATACAGCATTACTATTACCTATCTTGATGAGCCAATGGTTGTGACATGCAATGAGACAACGCAACAAACAAACATAGATTCAGTGGAAGATGATATACCGGAAGAGATTGTTAAAGAGGTCAAAAATTTTGAGAACAGACCTAAGTCCAACCTGGATGAGACCGAGATTGTTAAACTGGGAGATGCAGAAAATAGCAAAGAAACTCGGATCAGCGTTCATTTGTCACCGTCAGAAAAGGAAGAATACATAGAATTTCTGAAGGACTATGAGGACATATTCGCCTGGTCATATGAGCACATCTATTGTGGCCTACAAACTGCCAACTGATCTGACATGTCCACCGGTAAAATAGAAGCTCAGAAAGTTTAAACCCGACACGAGTCTGAAAATCAAGGAAGAAGTGACTAAGCAGGTCAAAGCTAAGGTCCTCAGGGTAGTAGAATATCCGACATGGTTAGCCAATATTGTGCTAGTGCCGAAGAAGGATGGGAAGGTCAGAGTCTGTGTCGACTACCGGGATCTCAACCGAGCCAGTCCGAAAGACGACTTCCCCTTGCCAAACATACACATCCTAATTGACAATTGCGTCAAGCATGAGTTGCAATCATTTGTAGATTGTTTCGCTGGGTATCGTCAGATCTGGATGGACAAAGAAGATGCTGAGAAAACGGCTTTCATTATGCCGTGGGGGATGTACTGCTACAAGATGATGCCATTCGGGTTATAGAATGCAGGGACTACCTACATGAGGGCCATGACTACTATCTTCCATGATATGATACACAAGGAGATTGAAGTGTATGTAGATGATGTCATCATAAAGTCCAAGAAAGCCACTGACCACATGAAAGATTTGAGGAAGTTCTTTAACAGACTAAGAAGATACAACCTAAAACTGAATCCCGCAAAATGTGCATTTGGGGTTCCTGCCGGAAAACTACTTGGGTTCATTGTGAGTCGCTGAAGGATAGAACTGGATCCGTCTAAGGTCAAATCTATTCAAGAACTGACATCGCCAAAGAACAAAGAGGACGTAATGAGCTTCCTAGGAAGACTTAACTACATCAGCCGGTTCATAGCACAATCTACGGTCATCTGTGAGCCGATCTTAAAGATGTTGAAGAAGGACGCCGCTACCACATGGACTGATGATTGCCAAAAAGCTTTCGACGGAATCAAGGAATACCTATCAACACCACCAGTCTTAGTTCCGCCTGAGCCGGGTAGATCTCTATTACTCTACCTTGCAGTATTGGATGGAGCGTTCGATTATGTTCTGGGGTAGCATGATGAAACAGGGAGGAAGGAGCAGGCCATCTATTACCTCAGAAAGAAGTTCACCCCGTACGAGGCTCGGTATTCTCTGTTTGAGCGCACCTATTGTGATTTGACTTGGGTAGCTCAGAAGTTGAGGCACTACTTCTGTGCCTATACTATATATCTTATATCAAGAATGGATCCCTTGAAGTACATCTTTCAGAAGCCCATGCTCACTGGAAAGCTGACCAAGTGACAAATCTTGTTGAGTGAATTTGACATTTTCTACGTGACTCAAAAAGCAATCAAAGGACAGGCACTAGCAGATCACCTTGCTGAAAACATATGACGGTTGCAGAATCCTATGATGGTTGGAGAATGTTATAACGGTTGGAGCACAATAAGCTGAAAACATATTTTCCTGATGAAGAGGTATCATTCATAGGAGAAGACATTGCAGAATCCTATGACGGTTGGAGAATGTTTTTCGATGGAGTAGCAAATTTCAAAGGAGTTGGCATAGGAGCAGTCCTAGTATCAGAAATCAGTCAGCATTATCCGGTATCTGCCAAGCTCAGTTTCTCGTGCACCAACAACATGGCCGAGTACGAAGCCTGCATCTTAGGGCTCAAGATGGACCTTGACATGAACATCCAAGAGTTGCTGGTAATTGGGGATTCAGACTTGCTTATACATCAGGTCCAAGAAGAATGGGAGACCAAGAACGCCAAGATACTCCCTTATCTGCATCATGTACAGGAGTTGAGAAAGAGGTTCACAAAGACAGAATTCCAGCATGTTCCTAGGATCTAGAATGAATTCGCTGATGCACTGGCTACCCTATCATCCATGATACAACATCTAGATAAGAATTTCATTGATCCCATTTTGGTAAAGATCTATGATCAGCCCGCTTACTTTGCTCATGCCGAAGAAGAAGCAGACGGAAAGCCTTAGTTTCATGATATCAAGGAATACTTGGCAAAAGGAGAATACCCTAATCTCGCAAATGCTACTCAGAAGTGCACGCTACGGAGGATATCCAACAATTTCTTTCACAGCGGACGAATCCTGTATAGGAGGACTCTTGATTTGGGATTAATAAGGTGTGTCGACGCCAAGGAAACATCCAGGATATTAGAGGAAATTCATGCAGGGGCTTGCGGTTCACATATAAATGGCTTTGTTTTAGCAAAGAAAATACTTCGAGCTGGTTACTTTTGGATGACTATGGAAACAGACTGCATCCATTATGTCCGAAAGTGTCACTGCTGCCAAATACATGCAGACATGATAAAGGTGCCTCCAAATGAGCTTAATGTAACAAGCTCGCCATGGCCGTTCGCCGCCTGGGGAATGGATGTTATTGGACCAATCGAACCCGCCGCATCAAACAGACACAGGTTTATCCTAGTAGCAATTGATTATTTCACCAAATGGGTTAAAGCAGCATTTTACAGGGCCGTGACTAAGAAAGTCGTGGCAGATTTCGTCCGCGACCGTATCATGTGTCGGTTTGGAATTCCAGAGTCAATCATTACTAATAATGACTCTAACCTCAACAGTGATTTGATGAAATCCATGTGTGAAACCTTCAAGATCAAACACAAGAATTCTACAGCTTACAGACCTCAGATGAACGGAGCCGTAGAAGCCGCCAACAAGAATATCAAGAAGATACTAAGGAAAATGATAGAGAAGCATAAGTAGTGGCACGAGAAGCTACCGTTTGCTTTATTGGGATACCGCACCACAGTCCGCACATCGACAAAAGCAACCCCTATATGCTGGTCTATGGTACAAAGGCAGTCATTCCCGCCGAGGTGGAAATTCCCTCATTAAGAATCATATAGGAAGCAAAGCTAGACGATGCAGAATGGGTGAAGAATCGTTATGAGCAGCTAGCTCTTATAGATGTAAAGAGAATGAATGCAGTTTGCCATGGTCAACTTTATCAGAACAGGATGTCCAGAGCCTTCAACAAAAGAGTCAAGTCGAGACAGTTCACACCGGGGCAACTGGTGTTAAAGAAAATCTTTCCACATCAAGATGAAGCCAAAGGGAAATTCTCTCCCAACTGGCAGGGTCCGTACATGGTTCACCGGGTTCTAACAGGAGGAGCCCTCATACTTGCAGAAATGGACGGAGAAGTTTGGCCAAAGCCGATCAATTCAGACGCAATCAAGCGATACTATGTGTAATCTTTATGCTTTCCTTATATGATGTAATTTTAACTACGCCTGACCTGATTCCCGTTTAAGAGGGGATACGTAGGCAGCCCTATAGGTTCAGTCACAATTCAATAAAATTTCCATCTCCCCCATTATTAGAAACTAGGGCAGAATTTTGAGGAGGACCCTCAAAATTCCGAAGTCAATTCCAGCCATTTATCATTAACAGCTGTCAGAAGCAACAGCCTAGTAAACAAGGGCAGAATTTTGAGGAGGACCCTCAAAATTCCGGAGCAAGAGAAGTTGCAATGTCTTGAACTACGTCGCAGTCGTCGGTTCATCTAAAGAGAACTATTCTTAATTATGTACTTATGTTATGCTTTTACTAAACCATGCATGTTTATTACTAAAATTGCTTTGTTTAGCAACGCTAACCCAGTGATATATATAGTATCGCCGGATCAAAGCCGAGCAGGTCAAGCAAAGCCAGTGGGGATACGAACTAACCTTTCCCCCTTTACAAACTCACGATTTTTCTTTGGATGCCAGCACTTGAGTTGCAAAATCATCAAATATACTATACGTTCACTCACAAAGTTTAGGAATACAACTCTCCGAACCATTGCACTTGCTCGCAATTGCTATCTGCAAAACAGTGTCCCTAGAAAGCACAATATCCCCAGCAATCACGATACCGCAATCCGCTATCAGCTAAGAAAACTCTATTGCCATTTGCCATTTTTACTTCCTGCATAAGGCTACCATTCTGCCTTCTGAGACTAAGCTTTGTCTCCATCTACATTCTCTGCATTGCATAAGGCCACCATTCTGCCTTCCGAGGTTAAGCTCTACCTCCATCTGTATTCTCTGCATTGCATAAGGCTACCATTCTACCTTCCAAGACTAAGCTCTGTCTCCATCTGCATTCTCTGCATTGCATAAGGCTACTATTCTGCCTTCCGAGGTTAAGTTCTACCTCCATCTGCATTCTCTGCATTGCATAAGGCTACCATTCTGCCTTCC
Organism: Nicotiana sylvestris; assembly: GCF_000393655.2. Classification (NCBI taxonomy): domain Eukaryota; kingdom Viridiplantae; phylum Streptophyta; class Magnoliopsida; order Solanales; family Solanaceae; genus Nicotiana; species Nicotiana sylvestris. The sequence goes on from NC_091067.1 coordinate 78,441,736, forward strand.
GAGACTAAGTTATGTCTCCATCTGCATTCTCTGCATTGCATAAGGCTACCATTCTGCCATCTGAGTTTAAGATCTACCTCCATCTACATTCTCTGCATTGCATAAGGCTACCATTCTGCCTTCCGAGGTTAAGCTCTACCTCCATTTGCATTCTCTGCATTGCATAAGGCTACCATTCTACCTTTCGAGGTTAAGCTCTACCTCTATCTTGTATGGCTAAAAGATCGCCACTTCATTTACATCTTGCATGGCTGAAAGATCGCCACTTCATTTACATCTTGCACTTTATTTACATCTTGCATCGGCTGAAAGATCGCCACTTCATTTACATCTTGCATCGGCTAAAAGATCGCCATTTTATTTACATATTGCATCAGCTGAAAGATCGCCACTGCATTTATACCTTGCATCAGCTGAAAGATCGCCATTTTATTTACATCTTGCATGGCTGAAAGATCTCCACCTTATTTACATTTACATTAGCTGAAAGATCGCCACCTTATTTACATTTGCATTGGCTGAAAGATCACCACCTTATTTACATTTGCACTGGCTGAAAGATCTCCATCTACCGCATCTCATAGGTTAAAAGATCGCCAAATCATCCGAAGGCGTCATTGTTCGAAGGCACCATTTTCATAGCCCGAGAACGCCATGCCATGGCCTGAGGACCCCTCTTATCTTTTGCATATCATTATTCAAAGGCATCATAGTTCGGAGGCATCATTCTCATAGCCCAAGAGCACCATTTCATGGCCTGAGAATCCTTATTATACGCTTCATGGCCCAGGACGTCATGGTCTGAGGACGTCATCCTAACCGTCTAAAGACAACATTTCATGGTCCGACGAGAACTTGCATCATGTTTAAATTTCTGCACAACGTATGGTTAATTTGCAGGTAAATCGGCAAGCAACGGCCGTCTCAGCAGGAGCAATCTCGCTCCAGTTCTCACAGCCCTATTAGACTTTAACCATCCATCCTAACCCAAATATCGTGTCTGTCTTAGAAAATCTCCATCGGCATATTCCGCCGATGGATCCTGGACTACATATGGCTTGATTCCTGTAAGACCAGGGATATGTAGGTAGCTCAGGAGCCAGAGCTCGGTCAAATTCTTCAAACCATTCCGTTCAGTCAAAATTGGTCATCATATCATTACCCGATAACTTTTTGATCCTTCCCGGGTAAAGAGGGGCACCTGTTGATACCCAATTTTTTCCTATATATTTTTCATATGCAAAATACTATCAAAATAGCATACGTATGTATATATAAGCATGTCCAAGTGTTTTATAATTTTTTAATTTTTAAAAGATTTTTAAATCAATTTATCGCCTTATTTTATTAGAAAAAACCAATAATTATTTCCCAAATTATCATTTTTGGTAACTCCTATATTGAATTCTCATATTTATACCAAAATATAGCTAAGGTAATTTTTGCACATTTTTTACAAATTTATTTAGCATTTTAAAGTTAAATTGCATATAATTGCAATTTTAGCCTATTTTAAGATTTAATTGTGTTTATAATTACAAATTTGATTCTAGTATTTTTAATTTAATATTTACATATGATTAATCGATTTAGTACCCTTAATTTGTTTTCAGAAATCATTTTACTATTTTTTATAAAATAAAAAAGGGGAAAAGTGACTATTTAAATATTAGCCCTGCCTATTTAAATTTTAGCCCAAATCCCCCCCAATTAACCCCAATTTCAATTTCAAATGGACCGGCCTAATTCCTAAACTACCCGCTCCTGATCCAATTAAGTTAACCCGTCCGGCCCCCCATTAAATCCAGGCCGTTGATCAAAATGATCAACGGCCACAAACCCTCCTTTCCTTTTTTAATCTACCAACACCCCTTAACCCTAAATCAGTTCACCTAACCAGCCACCTCTGAACTCTCAAACTCTCTCGAACATTCCCAAAACCTAACCACCTCTTACCACCACCTCCACCTTGAAACCCACCAGAATTCATGGCTTCTCAGGTTATGGGAGTCTTATACTCACCTTCTTTTGCTCCCACGCGCCTGATACCTGAAGATTCGAGGCCTGACCTCAAAGGTTTACACCTAGACCTCTGTCGATTCAAGGTTCCACGGCCATCTCCGGCATACCATGGTGGTTTGAGCTTGATTCTGACCACTCCGACTTAGATCGGTAACCTTTCAAAGCCTATCTCACTTCTAGGGTTCTTTTGAAACCCTAACCCTTCAAGGTTTTCTCCGATTTTCTTAGATCCGTTGTGTATCTTTTCTCTCCTTGAGTTTTCAAATGATTTTCCTAACTATTCTTTCAAAAATTACTTTCAAAACCGCTTTGTTTCCGATCTAGGGTTTTCTGAAAATGCTTAAGTGTTTCTCTGACTTTCTCTCCTTTGTCTTTTGTGTTTATTTGCCTCTACTTTGTTCTTATGTTTTCTTCTACCTTGTATGTTCTTCTACTGAGTTTTTACACTCTGTTCTTGTATGGTCTTTTACTGAGTTTTATATACCCCATGCTTGTTTGTTCTTCTACCATGTTTTCCTTACGATGCTCTCATACGCTTTTCTACTGTGTTCTTATATTTTTTGTCTTCTACTATGTTCCAGCATGTTTCTCCTACTGTATTTTTCTGCTAAATTCTTATGTTTCCTTATTTTCCTTCTATTAAGCCATGTTTAAGTTTCTTCTGAAAAATTTCTTAAGCATGTTTCTTTTACTGTTCCTATCAGTGTTTTTTCTTTTGAGTACTTCTACTTTGTTTCACAAATTACTTTGCTATCATGTTTTTCTCATGAGTTCTGTTAATGAAGGAAACATGCAAGAGGTTTCAACTCTGAAACCTCCGAGCTTGTTTCAACTACTTGCCTTCTCATCTCTGTACTTGATTCAATGTGGAAACCCTAGAATTTGGGGGTTCTGCCAAGATTGATTATGTGATTTCATTGAACTTAGGGTTTATTTCAAAACCTCTAATTCTTTCAGACCCATTCATTGGTTTCATATGACTTTGACCTTTTGCTAAACTTTTCTATACTGGAGTTTCTACTGACTTTACAATGACACTACAGCCTTCTTTCATGCTTAACATGTTCGCATGCTCCTTATATATGATAGACTTCCCTCTAAGTAGCTTTTGAATTTGTGATTAGTTTCTACTTCCCTCTGAATATGGGTCTAATTGATTCCCTTTCCATTATTTGTTGGTTTCCCTTAAGTTATAAACCTTTCCCATCTTTTGACTCGGTTCATCCATACAAAATCTCAGACCTTTTTGATTTACTGGTTGTTAATTGATCTTCTTACCTTATTCGCACAAATTGTGTATTTCAAAAACCCTGTCCTTAAATAACTTTAATGTGTTCACCCCTAATTGCCTACTTTGCACAAAGTGTTTGATTAATTTCTTTCCTTAATTGGTTTATACCCATTTGAATCTGAATCCCTTAACTAAAGGGAGTCTTGTGTAATTGATTGACAATCAGCTCTTTAATTATTTCTTACTTTATTTCTACTTGGTTTTTACACTATAAAAGGGCATGGCCTTTCTTCACTACATGGGAGACGACACAATTCACAATCTCTTCTGAACTCTTACTCACATAATAGAACTCTCTCTTCTTGTCTGCTATGAATCCCTGTTCCATATTTCCCTTTATGTGCTTTGAGTTACAGTTTAAAACATGGAAATATACAAGTTATTGTCTTTGGATTGAACTTGATCCCTTAGGGTATCCTAACCTCTAAACAATGTGTTCCAGTAGGCTTATGGGTGTGCAGCATCTCCCATTGTTGGGTTATGCCCACTAGCCTGCTTTTTGCCTCTTGCAACTCCCCATTCCCTATATCCCTAAGTGTGTTGTTTCCCTTTCCCTTTCCCCCTTTCAGAATTCTGCACTTACACTCTCTCTTAGTTCCTAAGTGTTGCCCCCTCTTGTGAGCCTTGCCTTGGGACCTTAAGTTCCCTCTGAACTTGGACACCTAAGGGTTGACCCTTACACACTGCACTTTGGCTTAATATGGTGATACATTTGGGTGTAAGCACTACCCGGAGTTCTTATGAAACTCTTAGGGAACTCTGACACACCTAAGTGGGAGAAAGTCTTTGAAGCACGATCTTTGGAGTTGGTTTACTTCATACTTCAGACATGAAGTCTGAATCAGGCTCTCCTTGGTTGTAATTTTTAATTTCTGATGTATTTTTCTTTATTTTATTTAGACTGTAATAACTTGTAATAACTTTTGGGGATGATTAGTGAAAAGGGAAGGGTAACCATGCATGTAAAAAAGGGTAGATAACTTGCCTATAAGATTCTTGCATTTTTCATATAGCTACCATGCCTATAAGATTTCTGCATTTTTTTCATATAGCTACCTTGCCTATAAGATTCCTGCATTTTTCATATAGCTACCATGCCTATAAGATTTCTGCATTTTTTTCATATAGCTATCATGCCTATAAGATTTCTGCATTTTTCATATAGCTACCAGGCTTATAAGATTTCTGCATTTTTCATATAGTTACCATGCCTATAAGATTTCTGCATTCTCATTTAGTCGCCATGTCTATAAGATTTTCTTCATTCTCATTTAGTTACCACGTCTATAGGAACTTCAGCATTCTCATTTAGATACCATAACTATAGGGACCCTGCACTTTCATGTAGATATCGTGACTTCTGCATATGCATGTAGAGAACATGTCTATAGGTTCTGAAATCAACTACAATTAGATGTCCTGCCTATAGAGTTTCTACATTCTTATTATGTCCAAAAGTTTTTTTTTTAAATCAGCAACACATAGAAAGCATGCCTATAGGAACTATCAACCAAGTCTGAAACGTTTCACTCGCTTATAAGTCTATAACCAGTAACAACAATGTCTAATGTCTGTAGAATTTATGATTTTTTGTCAAAACTCGTCTTTCCTGAATAACTGACAACCTTTTCTAAAATCAGTATACTTCATCTTTTCTGAAATCAGTAGATATCATGCCTATAGGTTTTCGTCTAACACTTAGGTAAGCCATAGGACAGTTTATAAACTGAATCAGATTTTATTAACTACAATCAGCAGGCAGTCCTGATTCGGGCTTCTTATATGAACTATGTAATAAATCAATCTGCCTTCACCGTTTAAGTTTAATCAGACCCTAAACAATACATGTAAGACATGTTAAACTATATGCTTTTCTTTGATTCAAGGAGGTCTGTTTGAGCCCTTTTATTTGTTTATATGCTTCTCCAAACTTGTTATATGTGTCTTGTTTGTCGCCTTAGTATTTTTCCTTTTGAAACCACAAATAAGCCCAACACCTCCTCCTTCTAGGATTAGTTGACCCAAGTGCCTCTGGGGCTGATAGGATTAGGGCGGATAATAGCATGCAATAAGTAAACGAGACCATTCCGCGCTTTAATACCTTAACGGGGTGGGAAAGGGTAGACATGGATAAGATGACCACGTGATAACATCACGTGTAGCCCCGTACTGAGGAGTGATTACTGGATGTTGTGTGGGGTGATCCATATTATTAATAAACCTAGGACCCCCCTTCCCTTTGTTTTCTTTGTTTCTTTTAAATCTTTTTAAACCATTTCTTTTAAGAAAATCAACTCTTTTAGTTCCTTTTTCTTACTTTTGTTTATTTGTAATCATTACATGAAAATCCCCTCTTATTTGAAGCCTTTATTTGCCTATGTGTTATTTGCACTTAAGTCACAACAATAGCTTGGTCGGGAACAACACTAGTGGATCTTGAGGGGTGCCTAACACCTTCCCCTTGAGATAATTTCAAGCCCTTACCCAATCTTTGGTTGTTCAAATCAAACCTTCCCTAGTGACCTAATGCACTTTAATCATTAGGTGGCGAATCTTCAATTCAAACCCAATTCTCGAAAGGGAATGAGTTGTCCTCCCAAATGTCACAAACCCGATTTCGCAAGAAAAAGAGGGCACGACACACCACCGGTGTTGAAAGGTCCAGATTTAAAAAAGTATACTCAGTTGCTATATAAACCAAGCGCGACACCAAAATTTATTCCAAAGTGGTACAAAATGGCCAACGTACCGAAATATGATAGGACCTCGGACCCTTAGGAGCATATTACCACCTATACAACGGAGGTAAATAGGAATGTTTTAGCTCCCCATGAGATTGAATATGTTTTGCTGAAGAAGTTCAGAGAAACTCTCATGAGGTGGCCTTGACGTGGTATTCGCTATTATTTGAGCACTCCATAGATTCCCTTGAGATGCTCGTGGATTCTTTTATTAAGACCCATGTCGGGGCCAGAAAGGTGCAGGCCTGAAAGGCCAACATATTCAGAATTGCACAAGGAGAGTCCAAGTTGCTACGAGAATTCATCACCCGATTCCAAAAGAAGAGGATATTGCTTCCGGCTATTCCGGATGAATAGGCGGCTGATGTGTTCACTAATGGTCTGAATCCGAGAAGTTCTAATGCTTCCCGAAAACTGAAGGAAAGCTTGCTTGAGTTCCAAGAGATGACTTGGGCGGATGTTCACAACTGGTACGAGTCTAAGATAAGGATTGAAGGTGATCAGATTGGCTTCTCGACATTGGCAAAAGGTTGGGAGAAGAATAAAGAAAAATTAAAAGACAATTTTGGCATAGATATATGGTCTTTGAGGGGCCAGGTTTTGCCTTACGGATGGTCCGAAAGATGCGGCAGAGGTTTTCGGTCGGCAAATAGGTTCATTACCGACAGAAGAACCGATCGCGATCGGAACAACAGATCATTACAGGACTAAGAAGCGTCAGGTACACGGGATCCTTCCTATCCCAGGCTATCAGAGTACAACTTTAACGTCAGTGTAGTTGAGTTAGTATCGGCTATAAGGAACATTAAAGAAGCATGGTTCCCGAAGTCGATGAGGTCTGATCCCAGCAAGAGGGATCCTAATTTGTGGTGCAAATATCACGGGATGAATGTCTACTGGATTGGGGATTGCTAACATCTGCGTGAAGAGGTGGCGACGCTGCTGAAAAATGGCCACCTCAGGTAATTCCTAAGTGACCGGGCCAAGAACAATTACAGTCACAACCGTGATAACGCAGAACTCAAAAACAGGAGAAGCCCCCCCCCCCCCCCCCCCCGCGCAAGACGATCAATATGATCTTCGAGGGGAACAAGATCAACGGGGTTACCTTCTCGACAGCAAAGAAGATGAAGGTATGAGTAACCTATAGTAAGAGACTCTGAGAAATCGCTGAAGACGACATCACTTTCACGGAGGAGTATGCAGACGAACTATTGCTACCGTACAACGATGTATTGGTAATTTCTTTAAATGTTCTAGATTTTAAAATTAAGCGTGCTCTAGTGGATCTAATAAGTTCGGCCAATATCATACAATGGAGGGTATTGGAGCAAGCTAAACTTACCGGAAGCATCATTCCGGCCACCAAACTCCTAGCCGGGTTTAACCTCGCAAGCGTAACAACCCAAGGAGAGATCCTGCTGCCCACAAATGCCGACGGGGTGGTGAAGACAACCCTTTTTGAGGTTGTGGACGGTGATATGGGTTATAACATTATTCTGGAAAGACTGTGGTTGCACGAGATAAGAGTCGTATCATCGACATATCATCAATTGTTGAAATTCCCAACTCCCGAAGGGATCAAATAGATAAAAAGTGACCAAACGGTGACAAGAGAGATGTATGCAATTTTAGTCTCCAGTAGCAAAGAGAAGGAGCATCAGCATAACAATTACAGGAGTCGGCTCCTTCTCCCGAATCAAGTGAAGTTAACTAGGGGGAAGAAGCATCGGAATCTTAGCATGTGCCCCGATACTTCCAGCTACCAGAGGAGACGGATGCAAAAAAGTCCACAACGGAAGAGCTCGAGCAAGTAGCATTGTTTGAAAAGTTCTTGGAGAGGAAATTCCACTTGGGGACAGGAATGCACCCCGAGCTCAAGTCTGGCTTTACTGAATTTCTTAAGTATAATGCCGATTGTTTTGCGTGGTCGCATGTGTATATGATAGGTATCCAAACGGAAGTGGCTATACACAAACTAAGCTTGGATCCTAACATCCCTCCGGTAAGACAAAAGAAATGCCTTATTGCGAAAGCCAGGAATAAATTCGCCAAATAAGAGGTAACTGATATTGGTTCGATTCAAGAGGTAAAGTATCCGGACTGGTTAGCTAATGTAGTAGAAATTCCTAAAAAGAATAATAAATTTTGCATGTGTGTCAATTATAAGGACTTGATTAAGGCGTTCCCGAAAGACACGTTCCCACGGCCAAACATTGATCAAATGATTGATGCAATGGCCAATCACGAGTTAATGAGTTTCCTCGATGCTTATTCCGGGTACAACCAAATTAAGATGAGCCCAGAGGATCAGAAAAGACTTCGTTCATAACGGATTTCAGCACATATTGCTATAATGTGATGCCCTTCGGGCTAAAGAACGGCGAAGCCACTTATCAACGGCTCGTAAACAAGATGTTTGAAAAACAGATAGGGAAAACCAAGGAAGTTTATATAGATGATATAGTTGTTAAGTCTTTGAACACAGGTGATCATCTTAAGCATTTGCAAGAAACTTTCGACATCCTAAGGAAGCATAACATGAAGCTTAACCCTGAGAAGTGCGCGTTCGGGGTCAGCTCCGACAAGTTCCTAGGATTTCTGGTATCACTAAGAGGGATTAAGGTAAACCCTGATAGGATCAAAGCCTACGAAGACATCCCGAACAAGCTACCAAGCGTGAAAGAAGTTCAAAGGCTCGCAAGGATATTGGTCACTTTAAGCAGGTTTATTTCCCGGTCATCAAAGAAATGCCATCGATTCTTCACACTGCTCAAAAAGAAAAACAACTTTGAATTGATCCCGGAATGCCAACAGGCTTTGAGGGATTTGAAAGGTACTTGTCAAGTCCTCCGTTGCTATCAAAATGAAGCAACGTTAAACAATATTAATCTACCTAACAGTCTCGGAGGTAGCAGTAAGCGTTATTTTAGCCCGTGATGATAAAGGTACGCAATCTCCCATTTATTACGTTATAAGAATTTTAACGAGAGAAGAAACTCGCTACACACATTTGTTAAACCTAGCCTTAGCTCTCACAGTCGCCGCTCGGAAGTTGAGGCCCTACTTCCAATGTCACCTGATAGTTGTGGTGACCACCTTTGCCCTACGAAATATCCTTCACAAACCCGAACTCTTGGGTAGATTGGCCGAACGGGTCATCAAAATGAGTGGGTTCGACATAGAGTATAAATATAGGACGACAATTAAGCCACAAGTTTTGACTGACTTTGTAGCTGATTTTAGTCCGGGATTGCTTCCTCTAGCAACCAAAGAAGCAGTGATAGTGTCAGAATCGACATCGGAGGTTTAAACCTTATTTATGGATGGAGCTTCCAATGTAAAGAGGTCCAGGCTTGGCATATTATTAACCACGCCTTCGGGAGAAACCCTAAGGCAGGCCATAAGAATGGTCTTTTTAAATAATAACGAAGCAGAGTATGAAGCTTTCATTTTTAGGACTCGAACTGGCTTGAGGACTAGATTCTGAGGTTATAGAAATCAAATGCAACTCCCAGCTGGTATTAAATCAGGTCTACGGGATCTTCGAAACCAAAGAGGAGCGCATGAAATAATACATAGTGAAGGTACAAGCTCTGCTTGCTAGATTCCGGGAGTGGTCGATTACTCATGCCCCGAGGAAGAAAATGCAGAAGTAGATGCATTAGCTAACCTTGGTTCATCAACAAAAATGAAGGGATCAGATTCCAGGATGATAGTATAGCTCATGCACTCAGTTCTGGACGCAGATAGCTACTATGAGGTAAATACAACTAATTTTGTCTGGGACTAGAGGAATGAGATCATTGATTATCTCGAACACGGGAAGTTGCCCAAAGAATCCAAGGCATCACGGGCATTGCGCGCTAAGGCAGCATGATATAGCTTTAAAGGAGGCCAACTATACAGGAAATATTTCCAAGGCTGGCTGGCTCGATCCTTTGGAGAGTTCGAAGCTAATTATGTTATGCGACAAGTCCATAAAGGGATATGTGGAAATCATTCTGGTGCAGATTCCTTAGTACTAAAACTGGTAAGGGTAAGGTACTATTGGCCCCGAATGGAACAAGAAGCTAAAGCTTTTGTGCAAAAATGCGATAAGTGCCAACGATACGCACCACTAGTACATCAACCAGCAGAACCATTACATTCAGTTCTATCTCCGTGGCCATTTATAAAGTGAGGAATGGATATCGTCGAACCACTGCCGCTGGAACCTGGTAAGGTAAGGTTTCTTTTAATTACTATTTTTCCAAGTGGGTTGAAGCAGGTCCTTATCAGAAGATCGGCGAACGTGAAGTGGTGGATTCTTGTGGGAGAACATAATTTGTAGATTTGGAATACCAAAAGAGATAGCTTGTGATAACGGGACACAATTTATAGGCGCAAAGATCATAAAGTTCCTTGAAGATTTGAAAATCAAGAAAATCACGTCTTTACCCTATCATCCGAGCACAAATGGTCAAGCGGAATAAATGAACAAAATGATTATACAAAATCTCAAGAAGATGTTGGAAGCGGCTAAAGGTAAATGGTCCGAGGAATTGCCTGGAGTGTTATGGGCGTACCGAACGACGGCCAAATCGAGCACAGGAGAAACTCCTTTCTCTCTTGTGTATGAAGCAGAAGCTTTAATCCCGGTAGTAGTAGGAGAGCCTACCTCGGGATATTTCTAGGCAAGTGAAGAGACGAACAACGAAGCGATGTTAGTCAACTTGGATCTACTCGATGAACGCAGGGACTTGGCACATATAAGAATGGCAGCCCAGAAGCAGAGAATGTACAGATATTATAATCGAAGAGCAGACATCTGTTATTTCAAAGTGGGAGACTTGGTTCTAAGGAAAGTAACTCAAAATACCCGGGAACACAAGGCAGGGAAGCCAGGTCTAACCTGGGAAGGCCCCTACCGGGTTTCAGCTGTCACCAGGAAAGGTTCGTACGAGTTGGAGAATCAGGATGAAGAAAAGCTTCCAAGCATCTGGAATGTAGAACACCAAAAGATATTATTGCTGACAAACATCATCTGTACTGAATGTCATGACCCAAGTTCTCCATCTGTAAACTATCGTAACGGCACCTAGTCTCTACGACTAGGTAAGCCTAACATTTGCGGAAAATGAAATCATTAAAGCTAACAACTAACAGGATGTTTTAAATAAGAAATTAAGATGTCGCTCAGCATATATAATAATCACTCTCGAATGTACATAAACTCTCCTAAAACCTGAAATATCATAAGTCACAAACTACAGAAAAGAAATAGTGTGGCTATACTCCAGAGTCTAATCAAACGAAAAACAAGAAATGTTTGACAGGGGAAAGAGTACAAAGGGACTCTGAGGATCTACGGACGTGGAAGATATACCTTGAAGTCTCTACAACGATCACGCCTCATGAATAATGCGGCTGATAAGTGGTACCTGGATCTGCACACAAAAAACATGTGTAGGAAAGGGCATGAGTACACCACAATGGTACCCAATACGTGCCCAGCCTAACCTCGGTCGAGTAGTGACGAGATTATGTCAGGGCCCTACTAGTATATATATAATAAAAATATAACAGAATGAAATATCGCAGTAAGAATAAATACGAAAATTTTACAAAAATGTAAGCATAGAATAATAACAGCTCAGAACACAGAGATAACAATAGGGGATCTCCCAGGATACCATCTCGTAGTCACAAACATAAATGTGTAGGGGGGTCTCTCGAAATACCGTTCCGTAGTCCCAAAGTAATTATGTAGTACAGGGGGATCTCCCAGAATACCGTTCCGTAGTCCAAAAGTGAATATGCAGCTCAAATAACAGAATTTCAACTACGACACAGAATCCTACAATTTAGACTAAGTACCAGTTAATAAAAAAGCACGAAATTCACTAAACATGTTGTACATAGTTCAGATAAGCAATTAAGATACATAGACATGTTGTTCTAACCTAAATAGGATTATTAGATATGCTAGTGTAGCTCAGCTAAAAGGAAAACAGATGTTTTACTTAATGAAAACGGAGTTTTTCCAAGAAATAGATCGTGTACGCACTCGTCACCTCACGTACACGACGCTCATATATCAAACAGTACTAAATCCTAAGGAGAATTTCCCACACATGGTTAGGCAAGCCACTTACCACAAACCAAGCTCAAATCAATCCGTAATAATGCTCTTTCCGCGAATATCCGACTCCGAAAGGCCCAAATCTAGCCAAAACCAATTACATAGCATAAATATAACTACAAAAACCTAATCTAGCTAATGAAATCAAATCTAAGGCAAGAAATTGGAAAAATCACCCAAAAAGCCTCCTCGGGCCCACATCTCGGAATCGAAAAAAAGTCACAAATTATGAACACCCATTCACTTATGAGTTCACTCATACCAACTCCTCTTCGTGAACGTAGGATCCTCTTCGCGAACGCGAAGAACAAGCTTCTGCAACAAAATACCAGAAAAATCTGCTATATTTCCAATGTTCAAAATGATCCGTTGAGCATCCGAAACACACCTGAGGCCCTCAGGACCTCAACCCAATATATAAATAAGTCCTAAAATACCATAAGAACTTAGTCGATCCCTCAAATCACATCAAACAATGCTAAAATTACGAATCACCCACCAATTCAAACTTAAAGAACTTGAAACTTCAAATTTCCAGAACCGATGCCGAAACCTATCAAACCACATCCGATTGACCTCAAATTTTGCACACGAGTCATATTAAACATTACGTATTACTCCAACTTGCGGAATCAAATTCCGATCCTAATATCAAAAATTTCACTACCGGTCCAAAATTCCAAAAATTCGACTTTCGCCATTTCAAGTTTAAATAAGCTACAGGCCTCCAAAATACAATCCGGACATGCCCCCTAAGGCCAAAATCACCCAATGGAGCTAACGGAATTGACAGAACTCCATTCCGGAGTCATCTTCGCACAGTTCCGACAACGGTCCAAATTTCAAGACTTAAGCCTTCGTTTAGGGGCTAAGTGTCCCAAAAACACTCCAAAAACCAAAACGAAACCTCCTGGCAAGTCACAATAGCAAAATAAAAAAATACGGGGGAAGCAGTTAATAGGGTATCGGGGCTATAACTCTCAAAACGATCGGTCGGGTTGTTACATCCTTCCCCTCTTAAAACAATTATTCGTCCTCGTACGAGCATAGAGACATACCTGAAGTGGTGAAAAGATGAGGATAACGGCTACGCATATCCTGCTCGGTCTCCCAAGTCGCCTCCTCGACCGGATGACCCTGCCATTGAACCTTTACTGATGAAATGTTCTTTGACCTCAGCTTTCGAACATGCCTGTCCAAAATAGCCACTAAATCCTCAACATAGCATAGATCCTTGTCTAACTGGACTGAGCTGAAATCCAACACGTGAGACAGATCACTGTGATACTTGCAGAGCATAGAAACATGAAATACCGGATGAACTCCTGCTAGGCTGGGAGGTAAGGTAAGCTCATAAGCAACCTCCCCAACTCGCCGCAACACCTCAAATGGACTAATGGACCTTGGGCTTAGCTTTCCCTTCTTTCCGAACCTCATGACGCCCTTCATATGCGACACCCGAAGCAAGACCCGATCTCTAACCATGAATGCAACATCACAAACACTTTGGTCCGCATAACTCTTCTGTCTGGACTGGGTTGCGCGAAGTCTATCCTGAATCACTTTAACCTTCTCCAATGCATCCTGAACCAAGTCTGTACCCAATAATCTGGCCTCGCCCAGCTCGAACCAACCTACTAGGGACCGATACCGCCTACCATACAGAGCCTCATATGGTTCTATCTCAATGCTGGATTGATAACCGATGTTGTAGGAAAACTCTGCGAGGGGCAAGAATCGATCCCAAGAACCCCCAAACTCAATCACACAAGTATGGAGTATATCCTCAAGAATCTGAATAGTGCTCTTGGGCTCCCGTCCATCTGAGGGTGAAATGTTATGTTCAGCTCCACCCGAGTACCCAACTCATGCTATATGACTCTCTAGAACCATGACGTAAACTGCGTACCCCAGTCAGAAATGATAGATACCGGCACGCCATGAAGTCTGACAATCTCGCGGATATAAACTCGAGCCAGCTACTCAGAAGAATAGGTAGTCATCACAGGAAGGAAATGAGCTGACTTGGTCAGCCTATCCACAATCACCCAAACTGCTTCAAACTTTCGTTGAGTCCATGGAAGCCCAACAGCAAAATCCATAGTGATCCGCTCCAACTTTCACTCCAAAATTTCTAGCTTCTGATGCAATCCACCTGGTCACTGATGCTCATACTTCACCTGCTAGAAATTTAGACACTGGGCCACATACTCCACTATGTCTTTCTTCATTCTATGCCACCAATAATACTGCCTCAAGTCCTGATATGGCACCCGGATGAATGGAGTACCGCGAGCTATGAGCCTCCTGAAGAACCAGCTCACGCAATCCGTCTACATTGGCCATACATAGACTGCCCTATATCCTCAATGCACCATCATCCCTAATAGTGACCTCCTTAGTATCATCAAGCTGGACCGCATCCTTAAGGACGAGCGTATGGGGGTCATCATACTAACGCTCCCTAATATGATCATAAAGAGAAGACCGAGAGACCACACAAGCCAATACTCGACTCGGCTCAGAAATATCCAATCTCACAAACTAGCTGGCTAAGGCTTGAACATCCAACGCCATGGGCCTCTCAACTCCCCAAGCTCTCTGGCCGGTGACTCAAAGCATTAGCCACTACATTAGCCTTCCCAGGGAGGTACAAAATGGTGATATCATAATCCTTAAGTAGCTCTAACCACCTCCTCCGATGCAAATTACGATCCTTCTACTTGAACAGATGCTGCAAACTCCAGTGATCAGTGTATATCTCATAAGGGACACCGTACAAATAGTGCCTCCAAATCTTCAAGGCATGAACAATAGCTGCTAATTCAATATCATGGACAGGATAGTTCTTTTAATGAACCTTCAGTTGTCTGGACGTATAAGAAATCACCCTACGGTCCTGCATCAACATCGTGCCAAGGCCAACTCACGATGCATTATAATAAACTGTATAAGACCCCGAACCTAAAAGCAATACTAATACTGGTGTTGTAGTCAAAGTTGTCTTGAGATTCTGAAACCTCTCCTCACACTCCTCTGTCCATCTGAATGGAGCGCCTTTCTAGGTCATCCTGGTCATAGGTGCTACAAGAGATGAGAATCCCTCAACAAATCGATGGTAATACCCCGTCAAACCAAGGAAGCTCCGTATCTCTGTAGCTGAGGGCGATCTGGGCCAACTCTACACTACCTCCACCTTCTTCGGATCCATCTTGATCCCTTCACTCGATACTACGTGACCCAATATGCCACTAAATCTAACCAGAACTCACATTTTGAGAACTTTGCATATAATTTCTTCTCTCTTAAGGTCTGATGCACAGTGCTCAAGTGCTGCTCATGATCTTCCCAACTCCAGAAGTACACTAGAATGTCGTCAATAAACACGATGACGAATGTATCAAGATAAGGTCGAAATACACTGTGCATCAAATGCATAAATATTGTTGGGGCATTGATCCGTCCAAATGACATCACAATAAACTCGTAATGACTATACCGAGTCCTAAAAGCAGTCTTCAGGAAATCCCGCTCCCGAATCTTCAACTGATGATAACCTGAACGCAAGTCAATCTTGGAAAATACTCGGGAACCCTGTAACGGATCAAATAGGTCATTAATACGAGGCAAAGGATACCAGTTTCTCATTGTAACTTTGTCCAACTGGAGATAATCAATGCACATACGCATAGAACCATCCTTTTTTTCATAAACAAGACAGGAAAACCCCAAGGTGACACACTGGGCCGAATGAAATTCTTATCAAGCAATTCTTGCAACTATTCCTTCAACTCCTTCAACTCAGGAGGGGCCATACGATAAGGAGAAATAGAGATGGGCTGAGTGCCCGGCAACAAATCAATGTCAAAATCAATATCTCTATCGGGCGGCATGCCCGAAAGATCAGCTGGAAACACATCGGGGAAATCCCTTACTACTGGGACTAACTCAACTGTAGAGGTATCAATACTGATATCTCTCACATAGGCTAGATAAACATCACACCCCTTCTCAACCATTCATTGAGATTTAAGAAATAAAATAACTCTGCTGGGAGTGTAATCTAAGGTACCCCTCCACTCTAATCATGGTACACCTGGCATAGACACCGTCACGATCTTGGCGTGACAATCAAGAATAGCATAATGGATCGACAAACAGTCCATTCCCAAGATAATATCAAAATCTACCATGCTGAGCAATAATAAATCGGCTCTAGTCTCAAAACCACTAAGTGTAATCAAACACAACCGATACACGTAGTCCATAATAAGAGAATCTCCCACGGGAGTAGACACATAAATAAGGGAACTCAGAGAATCCTGAGATACGCCAAATGTATGGCAAAATAAGAGGACACATAGGAATAAATGGAGCCTGGATCAAATAGAACTGATGCATCTCTATGACAGACCAGAACAATACCTGTAATGACATAATCAGAAGTAGTAGCCTCTATACGAGAAGGAAGGGCATAGCATCTAGCCTGGCCTCCCCCTCTAGGGCGACATCTACCTCATCGACCTCCACCTCGAGCTGGCTGAGCAGGTGGAGTAGTAGTTGGTGCTGTAATCATGGCCTGAGAACCCTGTGGAGCACGATGTAGCTGAGAATTCTATAGAGGCACACTCCTCCTAGGTTTGAGGCAATCCCTCACCATATGGTGAGTGTCGCCACACTCAAAATAAGCTCTAAGAGGGTGTGGCTGATATGCCTAGATCGGGCTAGGTCTGTTGGACTGACTGCTAAAAGCACCCCATGTAGGAGGCACACTGGATACTGGAGGTGCATAATAGGGCTCCTAAGGTCTAGGAGGAGCTAGAATACCACTGGCGGCTGGAAGAGCTGAATGAACGAGGTGACTCACATAGACCTTACCATGATGATTTGCAGTTGGGGCACGGGCACCAGAATAATGGCTAGACTCTCGAGACCTCTTGGCCTCTCTCTCCTCCCTATACCGAGCAAGCATGCCCTCTACTCTCCTAGCAATACTTACAACCTATTGATACGAGATATCCATCTCTAACTCCCCGGCCATGCTAGTGTTAATGCTGAGAATGAGTCCCTCAATAAACCAATGGACCCTCTCTCGAACTGTAGAAACCAAGGGCGGTGCATGCCTAGCCAAGTTACTGAATCGGACTACATACTTTGAAATAGTCATAGCACCCTGGCGCAACTGCTCAAATTCTGTGCGTCATGCATCCCTGAGGCTCTGAGGGACATACTCTCTCAAAAACATGTCCGAGAACTTAGTCCATGAAAGGGAAGTTGCCTCAGCCGGACTGTCTAACTCATAAGTACGCCATCATTGATAGGCTGCTCCTCGAAGCTAAAACAGTGAAAGAAACCCCACTCGACTCTGCTATGCCTATAGTATGGAGGATATGGTGACACTCCTCCAAAAATCCCTGAGCATCCTCTGGCACTAGACCACTAAATGTAGGAGGGTCGTACTTTTTGTACCTCTCAAGCCTACACTGCTCCTCCTCTGAAGTTGTTGCCTACCCTCGGGCTGAACTGGGGCTACAGGTGGTATCGATATAATCTCTGAAATCTGATCAACCTAAACCTGCTGCTCTAGGGTGCGGGCGGCGGAAGTCTGTGCTCCTCACCCGACCTGAGATATGGTTGGAGCAAGAGGAATCAACCCTTCCTGAGCTAGAGTATCGAACATGCTCAGGAATTGTGCAAGGGTCTCCTGAAGAGCTGGTGTAGTAGTAGTAGGCGTATCAGGTGCCTGCGCTCCGATTTGAGCTACTGGTGGCTCCTTTGTAGCAGCTCGCTCGGGTGCTCTGGCTGAACCACATGCGCATCCTCGGCTTCTCTCCCAACCTTGACCTTTACAGCGGCCCCAGCCCTTGCCTCTGGAAGCTCTAGCAGGGGGCTCAGGTGCTTGGCCATCTCCGGTTGCACGTGTCCTCACCATCTATGAGAGAATAGAAGACAGAAGTTTAGAATTTCAAAGTCAATAATTTCGCACGACAAGGAATCAAATGAAATGAAATTTTCCTAATAGTTCCATAGCCTCCCGAAGATAAGTACAGATGCCTCCGACCCGATCCGCAAGACTCTAATAAATCGGTTTGTGACTCATGACTCCTATGAACCTAGAGCTTTGATACCAACTTGTCATGACCCAAGTTCTCCCTCCGTAAACTATCGTAATGGCACCTAGTCTCTAAGACTAGGTAAGCCTAACAATTGTAGAAAATGAAATGAAAACATTAAAGCTAACAACTAATAGGAAGTTTTAAATAAGAAATTAAGATGTCGCTCGGCATATACAATAATCACTCTCGAATGTACATAAACTCTACCAAAACCCAGAATATCATAAGTCATAAACTACAGAAAAAAGAAATAGTGTGGCTATACTCCAGAGTCTAATAAAAGGAAAAACAAGAAGTGTTTGAAATGGGAAAGAGTAGAAAGGGACTCTGAGGATATGCGGACATGGAAGATATACCTTGAAGTCTCTATAGCGATCTCGCCTCACGAATGATGCGGTTGATAAACGGTACCTGGATCTGCACACAAAAAACATGTGCAGGGAAGGGCATGAGTACACCACAATGGTACCCAGTAAGTGCCAAGCCAAACCTCGGTTGAGTAGTGACGAGATCAGGTCAGGGCCCTACTGGTATATATATAATAAAAATATAACAGAATGAAATATCGCAGTAAGAATAAATACATAAATTTAACAAGAATGTAAGCATAGAAGAACAACAGCTCAAAACACAGAGATAACAATAGGGGATCTCCCAAGATACCGTCCCATAGTCCCAAACGTAAATATGCAGGGGGGATCTCCCGGAATACCATTCTGTAGTCCCAAAGTAAAAATGCAATGCTAGGGGATCTCCTGGAATAGCATTCTGTAATTCCAAAGTAAATATACAGTACAGGGGGATCTCTTAGAATATCGTTCCGTAGTCCCAAAGTAGATATGCAGCTCAAACAATAGAATTTCAACTACGACACGGAATCCTAGTATTTAGACTAAGTACCAATCAATGAAAAAGCAGGAAATTCACTAAGCATGCTGCACAGAGTTCAGATAAGCAATTAAGACACGTACGTATATTTTTCTAAACTAAACATGATAATTAGATATGCTAGTGTATCTCAGTTAAAGGAAAACATATATTTTACTTAATGAAAACAGAGTTTTCCAACAAATTGCACATGTACGCACTTGTCACCTCACGTACACGGCGCTCATATATCAAATAATACCAAATCCTAAGGGGCGTTCCCCCACACAAGGTTAAGCAAGCCATTTACCTCGAACCAAGCACAAATCAATATGTAACAATGCTCTTTCCGCGAATATCCGACTCTGAATGGCCCGAATCTAGCCAAAACCAATTACATAGCATAAGCATAACTACAAGAAACTAATCTAGCTAATGAAATCAAAGCTAAGTCAAGAAATTGGAAATATTGCCCAAAAGGCCTCCTCGAGCCCTCGAAATCGGGCAAAAGTCACAAATTATGAACACCCATTCACTCATGAGTTCACTCGTACCAAAATTATTCAAATCCGATGTCAAAATCTCAATCAAAACTCAAAATCTTAGTTGAAGAACATCTTTTCATTTTTCCCAATTTTCACCTCAAATCCGAAATTAAATAATAAAATTAATAATAGATTAGTGGGATATAATCAAAATCAAGTTAAGAATCATTACCCAATTGATAACTATGAAAATCCCTCAACATCTCGTCCAAATCCGAACTCCCAAACTAAAGTTTTGATAAAAATGGCTAACCCTCGTTTGAAATGTTTATACTGTCTGCCCAGATTCCTTTTTCCCGAACGCGGCCACTCTCTCTCGTTCGCGTAAGGCAAAACTTTACTGATAAACAATCCCTCTTACACGAACGCGAAGGTCTTCTCACGAATGTGTACATTATGTTTCCTGAAGCTTCGCGAATGCGACCTCTACAACGCGAACGCGTAGAACGATCCATTGGGGTCCCAGTTGTTCCATTTCCTCTATACGAACGCGATGACATCCATGCGTTCGTGATACACTGATGGTCACACCTTCGCGAATGCATACCCTATTCACGAAGAGAAACTTCCACTCATGTCCTAGCTCATCTTCGCGAATGCGAAGAACAAATTTCTGCAACAAAAATACTAGAAAAATCTGCTATCTTTCCAAAGTCCAAAATGATCCGTTGAGCATCCGAAACACACCCGAGGCCCCCGGGACCTCAACAAAACATACAAAAAGTCCTAAAATACCATACAAACTTAGTCGAGCCCTCAAATCACATCAAACAATGCTAAAATCACGAATCACCCTCCAATTCAAACTTAAAGAACTTGAAACTTTAAATTTCCACAACCGATGTTGAAACCTATCAAACCACGTCCGATTGAACTCAAATTTTGCGCACAATTAATATTCAACATCACAGAACATGCCCCTAAGCCCAAAATCACCCAATGGAGCTAACAGAACTAGCATAACTCCACTCAAGAGTCATCTTTATACAGTTCAGACTATGGTACAAATTCTAAGACTTAAGTCTCCGTTTAGGGACTAAGTATCCCAAAATACTCCAAAAACCAAAATGAAACCTCTCGGCAAGTCTCAATAGTAAAAACAATATGGGGGAAGTTGTTAATAGGGGATCGGGGCTATAACTTTCAAAATGACTGGTCGGGTCGTTACATTGAAAGTATGTGCTGCACTCTTTTTCCCTTTGTCTAGTTTTTGTCCCAATTGGGTTTTTCTAGCAAGATTTTTAACGAGGCAGCAACGGAAAGCATACTACGAAGTAGGTTTCAACAGCAGCAATAAGACTTTTAATAGCAAGGCACACAAGCGAAGAACCACTCCGGAGCGGTTAGATTATCTTTGGCTCGATAGGAAAATTTCCCACCAGAAAAGTGAGTTTGCTATCAAGCAAACGTTACCCGACCGTTCACAAGTGCAAACCACTAGAGCATTGTTAGATAGACTTTTGCTCGATAGCATAAATTCCTAAGGGGAAGCGAAGTTTGTAACCGAGCTGAAGATTGTCTAGCAATTCATTAGTGGGATCCTCGAAAGTGCAAAACTTCCAGTGTTTCAATTCGCATTCTTCGCATTCGAACACTGAGGGGAATTATATGAGGATACGGCAATAATGACTACCACGTCGATAGGAATATGAAAATCGGAAACATAGTTATGTCATCGGGACTAGGGATTGCACAGCCAGCCCTGTAGAAACAAGTTGTATAAGCTAGCCACAAGAAATGACAATTTCGTTTTAGCATAACGAATGCTTATGAACTTTTTGAAAACAGAAGGAATAAAGTAAAGTCCTTTTATTTCTATCTTGTTTCTTGTCTGAAAGATGAATTGATTTTATTAAACAAGTGCTTCATATGCTAGTGTCATAACGAACATGAGACATCCTCTTCAAGAGCATCATAAACATAAGAGGGTCCTCTCTTATAAAAACTCTCATGATAAAGGATTGATTTCAGAAAAACTTGTACCCAAAATCCAAATGATTTTGGGGTAAAAATATACCCAAGGCCTTACACAATCAGACGCAAACAGTAAAACCTGCGCAAAACACATAAGCAAAAAAAGAATGCAAAGATTAAAACTTGCATAAATGTTCAAACGGGAAAAAACTCATGCAATACATGAGCAAAAGATGTCTTTATTCACAATAAACGTGCCGAAACGGCATGGATACAAAAGTTGGGAAAAGAAAGGAAAAGCTAAATTGTTGCATCTCCGGAACCCGGAGGAAGAGAAGTGTCCGCGCCCCCAAGGGAAGTGGGTAGTTCCGCCAATGGCTCAACATCTTGGCCCTCATCAGTCTGGACTTCAACATCTTCGCCTTCCAGTACCTCTTCTATTCCCAAAGTTTTGGAACCGGAAGCGGAAGAACCGAAAGCACCAGGCCCTATCGGGAGACCCCTTTTAAAAGCCGACTCTAGCTCACGGGCTTTAGCAATTTCAACATCAAAGTCAATGATACCCGTTTTAGCCTCTTCCAAGGGTTTTCTCCTCAAGCAGTACATAATGTAAGTTTTCTCAACAACGAGGGAAGCCGCTCGGCATTTGAGTTTTTCTTTTAGTTGGTTAACCTCGGCAGAAGGTTTTCCCAGGCGGATCTAACGGACTTAAGGCTCACGTCGAGTTTGCGGACAGTATAACTGAAAATTCTATTATGCTCAATGGTATTCTTATACTTCTCCTCTAATTGGGAATATTTCACTCCCGCAACAGCAAGCTCTTAAGTTTTGGAGTTCAAAGCTTTCTCTAGGTTGGTCAATCTCTCAGCGTAGGCAGCCTTACGATCGGATACAACAAGAACAACACAAAGGACTTCAGCCCATTTGGCTTTGGCCTCTTCAAATTGAACCCTCAGTGGGGCAATCTCATGGCTAAGTGTTTTTACTTCTTGCTTGCTTTACTGAATACGAGTCTCCAACACAATGGCCTCAACAGCTATGATTTCCGATTCTGAGAGACGAGCAGCAGTTTGATCCCGCTCGGCCAAAAGTTAATCCCGTTCGGAGGTAAGTTCTTATTTTTTCCGAATCAACCTCTAGAGGCCCTCGGAAGCAAGGAAATTGGCTTGTAAAACAAGAAAGGCAAACTCAAGATATTTATCCAGTCAAAGATAAGAGAAATGACAAAAGAAATGAAGAATGAACCTATCACACCCCAAACCTGGGGAGGAGTGGCTGGCACTCGGTGCCATAGTGGCCCAAGCGAACCACTTTGTAACTCATTTCTTCCTTTTTGTAACTATCATGGGTCAACATGGCCACAACTCGTAATGTACAATTGTAAATGGGAATATGTTATATCAATGAACCATCGTTCATAAAACATGAATACATATAGGCCGTCAAGGCCTCTGATATACTGTACATAATAAACTTGTGTCTACAAAGCCTCTAAGATTAGTTGACATAAAATGGGACAGGGTACCGGCCTACCCATAAGTCTATAGTAAAACTTTGACACGGTGACTTATAGACACGACTGCACTCCGAATGAGATGGAGTCTTACCGATCCTTCACTGAATGTTAATCTCATCTACGATGAAGCCTCATCAAACTGATTGTCTATACCTACAGGCATGAATGCAGCGTCCCAAACAAAAGGACGTCAATACAAATAATGTACTGAGTAAGGCTAATCCTTCTTTCTTTTGGCATGATCCAGGCAACGATACGTAAATGTAATGTTATTTCAAAAGTGTTTCTACTCTTAGCAATTAAGGATGTCTATGTTATTTATTCCTGTAAAATGATATTAATCAGAGATATAATGGTCTTTTGACGTTCTAAGAAGTTTTATTAATGTACTTCTCATGCATTGCACTCATTTTCATGTGCAGTTACCCATGACTCAGACGGCATTATATACGCGTATATATGTATATATACGTATATGGAATATGGGAAAAAGGTTATGGCGTTATATACGCACCACCACCTGATCAGCTAGTATACGTTGATGATTTTGCCCACAGTGGCACCAGATTGTGTTATATACGTGTATATATGTAAATATATGTATATGGGATATGGGAAAAAGGTTATGGCGTTATATACGCATCACCACCTGATCAGCTGGTATACGATGATGATGTTGCCCACATTGGCTGAAATGATATGATGGGATGCCCTCAGAGGCTTGATGATGTTATGTACATATAGACCTATGCATTACATGACATTTATATATATATATGCATGACATTAAAGATATTTCATGATTTTGATTTACAGAGCCATCCAGGTTTACAGGCTGAGTCATTTACTCCACGTTTTCTTCCATGTCCTGTATATACTTATTTACATGTCTTACATACTCAGTACATTATTCGTACTGACGTTCTTTTGTTGGGGACGTTGCATTCATGCATTCAGGTATAGACAATCAGTTTGACGAGCCTTCATCATAGATGATATTGGCATTCAGCAAAGGATCGGTAAGACTCCATCTCATTCGGAGTGCAGCCATATCTATAAGTCACCGTGTCAGAGTTTTACCACAGCCTTATGGGTAGGTCGGTACCCTGTCCCATTTTATGTCAACTAATCTTAGAGGCTTTGTAGACACAAGTCTATTATGTATAGTATATCAGAGGCCTTGATGGCCCATATGTATTCATATTTTATGAACGATGGTTCATTGATATAACATTTTTCCACTTACAATTGTACATTACGAGTTGTGGTCATGCTGGCCCATGATAGTTACAAAAAGGAAGGAATAAGTTATAGAGTGGTTCGCTCGGGCCACTATGACATCGGGTGCCAGCCACGCCTCCCCAGGTTTGGGGCGTGACAGAACCATTACGGCGTTGTGCATGGCATTGTTCAACAAGCACTCTCGAGAGAGAGCCTGCATCTTTTCCCAATATTTTTGTGAAGCCAAAGGCATCAAATAGTTAGCAAGTTCCATCAGCCGAGATAGCAAATTACATTCGATGGATACCAAGAGAGCGACGCTACTCCTCCTTTGCAGATCTTCTCCAGGGGTAACATAATTTTTCCCCAAATTCCCTTGAACTGGGGATTGGGGGAGAAGAACATCCTCTTCTCAGACAGAAGCGGCTGGTGGAGATAATGTAGCAATTGCTGGTGGAAGAGTTGGTGAAGATAGAGATGAATCTGATTGTATTGAAGAGAGAGAAGCATTTGCGACAAACACAGTGCTAGTTGTTGGTTTCTCATTAACCGAAGACAGCAGGGACCCGTTACTCAGACCCATAGTATTGGGCACAACAAATTGGGATCCGAAAACGAGAGTTGGCATTTTTCACCTGTTTCATACTCCCCCAAAGCGCCGAGGCATCATCCTCGGTTGGTGTAACTAACTCAACAGATTGAGCAGTTTGTTGAGTTGAGGAAGGTCGTCCTCGTCTATGTAGAGAAGCTCCATCCTCTCTAGCTTCTCACTCATCGTCAATCATCATGGTATCTATGACCGGCCCGGGTAGAGAGTTCCTCACCATGACTTCTGGAGACGACTTAGGGGCAGCATTCTTTTCCCTCTTTTTTTTCGGAATGCCTTATTTTTTGTCGCTTGTTCTTCGGTCAGGGACTCCGAGAAGAAGCATTTACACCAGAAACTGGACCAGAGACGCCTGTTTGTGAAAAAGCTTTCTGCAGTAGCCTCGTCACGTCAGCAAGATCAGCCCAAACATCCTCCTCAGGGATGACGACTAAACTCGGGGATAGACCTATATTCAATAGAAGAAAAGGATCAAACAAATTTCTCATAGGAAAAGGTAAGGACAAGATGAAGGTCAGCTCACTATGATTTTTAGCCTTCCACCCATATTTCAGGGACAACTCTTTCCACAAGTGGGTTTCGAGTGTAGTAACATCCAAAATAATCTGAACCCATTAGTTCAAGCCCTCAAACCTAGAAGGAACCCACCGAGTCGCTGAGGTAGGTAAAGGAAGAAAAGTCAATCATTATGAGGAAGGATCTTTAACAAGAGTAGAAAGAAATCGTGTACTTACGAGTGCGGTTCTACAATTCTGGGAAGGAAGGGGCCGAGGCCGGGATGATGTCACTGGTGATAACTGAAACAAATTATTCCATCCACCCACGGCCATTATCATCATCCATGCTGGATAGCAATTCATGGTGGCCTCGCTTACTAAAGTTAATCGTCCCCTCACGGAAGATCTTGGGGGGAATAAAGGTTCATCACGTGAGCTAGGGATAGCTCTTCCCCCGTTTCTTGACACAGGCACTGAAGGCAAGCAATCGTCCTCTACACAGAGAGACTCACCTAGGCCAAACATACTTGGTAGTGGAGGAAAAACTCCACAATAAAGTAGTCAAGCTCTCTGCTAAGAGAAAATATCCCTAAAGTGAAGGGATACATATAGAAGTACGTAAAACCCTTTTTGGGTAAAGTTACCCATTCCTCCAGATCAAGCGAGATAATGTCTAAATCCTGGCAATGACAATCTTCCTTCACAATAGGAATGCTGGAAAGACGGATGGAAGAAGGATATCTACTAACGGCCCATGTACGAGGGCTAACAGAAAGAAATTTCTCTTTGAAGTCTTTAGTTGTGACAAGACTTCTAGGAATGATGGTGCTCACTATAGGAGGAGCGACATTATCGGCTTTGTTTTTGTTCTTTGAGGAACCGATATTTTTTGAAGAAGAAGCCATTGTATGTTATGGAAGAAAAAAAAAAGTGTTTCTTGTTTGAAGAAAGTTAAAGAAAAGTTGAAGAACAGAGTACAAATTGAATGAAGAGAGTTTGGGAGAGTTTCGAGAATTATGGGATATTAATGAAGGAGGGTGATGCGTATAAGTAAAACTTTATGCGGCTAAATTTGTAGCCATAATTACCTCGATAACTGGCAAAAGTTATGCTGAATTATGAAATGACGCGTGTTCGGGGCATTAAATGTGAAGAGACGTACGTCTAATCAACTGTCACAAGTTCTTCAGAGGGAGTCAGAGAAATTTCGTCCAAAAAGAATGTTTCTATCAACTTTCCGATGACAAAGTTATGTCACCGGAAAGCAGAGGGACTATCTGTATAGGACAAAAATATACTATGTAAAATAATTGCATAAGAGAATGACACGTGGAGCCGAAAACAAAGGATAGCTAAAATCGAAGACAATCGTTCCAATTGTCATCGGGAATAATGATGCTCATAAAGATGCAATAAATGGCTGCCACCCGGTAGCATTTAATGGAGAATATTCTGCAGCATTTAGTACATTGCTCGTAATAAAGAATTTGTCATTTATGCTCACCGTTACACATTCTTCAATGACCCTCATAATTGACATTAAAGAAGGGCATGATCCTAGGTAGGGGTGTATAAATAAAACCGACAAAATTGCACCAACCCCATAATCCGAGTCAAACCGAGAAAAAAATCTAACTATGGTTTGGTTTGGTGTTAGAAAAAAAACCGACAATATTTGATTTGGTTTGGTTTTAACTAAAAAAAAGTCAAACCGAAACCAAACCAACCCGGCATTATATGTATAGACGCTTTGAATATATTTAATACATAAATATATTTATTGTAGTGTAGTTTATAAATATTTCTTAAGTTTTTTCATAGTTTTATCTTTTAACGTATTATTTCAAGCTTGGACTTATATTTTTTGGATGCTCCAATAAATTTTATAGTCCATAAATGTTAGTAACTCAAATAAATCCTAAACCAAAACCAAATCATTGCTAATGCTAATAAAAAATATTCAATTCAATTGTTCTACGAATAAAAATAATATTGGATATCTAATTTTTAGCTTATCCTTGATTTAGATAAAATGCATAACTTATTTTTCTTTTATAGTGTTTAGTCATATAAATAATGGTACTTATTAGTCGTACTTATTTTAGCAACTTATTAGTAATTTTCAATTTTGTTTGATTTCATTATGGCTTATTAATAATATTTATTTTGTGTGATTTTATTATCTTTATTATTGAATATTTTAGTATAATGCCATAACTCATCTCATATTTATGTTATTTTATTGAAAAACACCTTATATAGTTCTGTTTTACCAGGATTAAAGAAATATTTGGAGCAAAAATTCTATGTTTTGCACTATGAATACTTTATGAAAAAAAATTCGAAACCCCGAAAAATCCAAGAAAAACCGAGACTAAAAAACCTAAATTTTATTGGTTTGGTTTGGTTTGATCTTTAGATTTAATAATCCGATACAATTGGTTTGGTTTGATAATTAGAAAATTCGAATCAACCCGACATATGTACACCCCTAATCCTAGGACCTTGTTCGCTAGGTGCAACTATAAATAGTGAGTTTGGCTATCATTGTAAAGGACAGTAATTTTCTGGCAAACTTACACTATAATCTATTCAAAGCTCTATACAATTTTATCTTCTTACTTTTAGATTTCATTACTGTTGTGCCCGGAAACCTCGCTCCCGGAATTACTATTTCTGCTATTTCATCTTCATATCAAGGCTAAGTATTATATATTTCTTCATTTCTTTTATTATTTCAGGATCGAATTAATTCACTTGTCTAAAAACCAGGTGTATATATATATATATTAAAAGTTTCAATATGTCGTGTACCGCATGGTTGCAGAAGGAAAGAAACTTATCTAGAATTACCTATAGATTAGTGTATATTTTCACCTCAACTCATTACCAAATTGTAGTAAATTATCATGAGGTGGTATAAACCTCGAATGCAAAATAAAGTTTTTATTTTCGCTGTCAAGTAGACAATAATCATTACCAAGATTTCATAGTCTTTGTAAGTGGCAAAGTTGGTTTTTGCAAATGATAGCGATGAGGAAAGACATACGAAACCCTTGACTTTAAGCTGAAAGATACATACGTATATCTTTTTCAATGCCGTAGCACCAGCAATTTTCTTTTCATACGATACGATAGCATGACTTTAACCACATTAATTGCTATGAGGGACTAGTTTGTGGTTATGTAAACTAGGACGTGTCTGATTTTTTCTTCTTTGTAATTTTCCCTTTCTCCAGTCCTAATGTTACATGTGCTTTGACTGGTGTTAAAATGTAATTTGGCTACTTATATGTCACTCACGTAATGGTACCACTCTTGAATTGAAGAATCCATATCTAGAGGTTCACCCAACCTTCACAATTGACCTTAGACTGATATGGCTAAGTTTCCACCTATATTAATATTTTAACAACTAAAAATGATGTCTGCATTATTGAAAATGTGTTATGACGAGTATTTCGTAGTCATTCTAAATAAATAAGAGTCAATAAAAAATCATAGGTAATTCCTTCACATATGTCTATGAGGTACACATGGTGGTAGAGCTAGCAGCCCGAATAACACTATATAAAAAATGCTGAAAAAAATATAAAATAGAGTGAATAAGTGAGATCAGTATAACTGATTGCATATCAACACAACTGACGTCTAAGTGAATAGTGGGTAGTATTGTGTGAGAATCAGTTTCCATTGGGTGAAAAAGATTTGGAACTTTCTCTAGGCCTATTGGGCAAAAATTTCAAGTAACTCGTTCATCTAATTGACAAATTGAATACTTATAACAGAAATAGGCGAAATTTTCTGAATATGGCAATTGATCACAAGGACTTCTGGTATACTATTTACCTTTCATTTTCTGTATACGATAATTGGCAAAGTGAATACTTCTAATATACTAAGTGGAGTAATATTTACCTTTCACTTTGTGTTATTCGGTATATTGTTTTCTCTTCCAGGCAAATTCACCAGTCACTTGTTCATCAAATGGAAAATGGTTCTTGCTGGACTTGTCTTATCTCTTTAAACTTTTCCTTCCACTTGGCTTCTACAAAAATTTGATATTTTCTTCGGTGTTTAAGTGTAATAGAGGACTAAACTTAAAAGTTTACATCCACTTAGCCATATATCCCACAACTTTAACTTATATGAGTAGTAAAGAAAATCAAACTAATTAAGGGACAATTTTGTAGGCTTTCACTTTATCAATCCATGAAATGAAGGCATTTTTGGAGTTCCTAAAACCCAAAAAGCCATGTTCTTTACTCTTGTTCATAGTATCCAAAGGACACTCTCCACTAAGAACAATATCAACAAACCACCAACCTCCAACTTGCTCTAATTTATTAGGCACCAATCCATTCTCCTTCACAATCTCATCCCAAATTTCTCCTTTATCCTTCATCATCTCCTCCAATCTCCATCTCTTCTTCTTTTCATCAAATTCTTCAGCTTCCACTTCAAATTCCTCAGCTAATATCCCCCACAAATGCTTCCACTTAAACACATCCCCATTGCTTACATCAAATGCCTCATTCTTTGCATTAGGATTCACTGACGCCCATATTTGATGCTCTGCAATTAATTCCGCATCTGAACAGTCCGAGTACCCGTCCCACGCTGATTTAACTCCTGGAAATTTCAATTTCAACCCCTCATGTTTACATATAGCTGCATAAACACACAGAGTTGCAATAATATTCATTAAGCTATAGGGTGAAAACCCAAATATCAACCCGGGCCTATGAACTGACCATGTTAATTTTTCTTTCTTTTTCACCTCCTCAAATAAAATATCCTCAAGAGTGTAGTAGAAA
The DNA here is from genome assembly GCF_000393655.2 of Nicotiana sylvestris. Classification (NCBI taxonomy): domain Eukaryota; kingdom Viridiplantae; phylum Streptophyta; class Magnoliopsida; order Solanales; family Solanaceae; genus Nicotiana; species Nicotiana sylvestris. Next base: position 78,472,014 of record NC_091067.1, read on the forward strand.
TTGGGTACGGGTAAACGGGGCAAACCCTCGTGATGTGGGGTATCATGTCCTACTTTTCCGAACAATTCAAACGGGCCGTGATAGTGTTTTCGACCCGTTTGCAAACAGATGTGAGACAAATTGGGGCAATTGGGAATAATAGCATTCAGTACATTTTTGAACATTTCCCCATTGGTTTCACAGTTTTCGATCTCTGTGGATCGACTGGCCCAAGTCACGTAGAAAACGTGAGTGACGTCAGAGAAAAGAGTGAGTTTGGATTGCGAATCTTCAGGGTTTGAGATGTCGCATTGGATGTACTCAATAGGGTGGTCGGCGTTCCAGGACGGTCTAGGACGGCGAGCGACGCCGTAGACCTTCCAAGGACCACCGGGGGTGTCGGAGAGAGGGAGGATCTCGGCGAGGCTGTTGCCGACGATGCCGGTGACTCCGATGATTAGTGCAACGCTTTGATACTTCTGTATTGGGGCATCATCTTGATCGATTTTTTTCTGGAAATTAAGAAATAATTAGATTGTTGAATAAAGAATTACTGCAGTAGATGAAGTGGGGGAGATGTAGAGAGAAGTTAACGTAATTACCTTGGCAGCGCCTATAGCTCCAGACCACCACCAGCTCATCTTTTGGTTTCCAATTTCCCAGCAAAAGCTCAATTACAATGGGAAATTGGTGAGAGCAGGATATGAGACCTGTCAAGTCTGGCGTCTTGTACTATATCATTGGACAAAATTTCTCTCTCTCTTTTTTTTTTTTGGAAGGACTTGTAGGTAGGGGTGTTTTAAATATCCAAAAGCCACACCGAAAATCAAACCAAACCAATAAAAAAAATCGATACTTTTTATTTTGGTTTCGGTTTTGGTTTTGGTTTTAAAATTTAAAAATCAATCAAATTTGATTTAGTTTTGATTTTAATAAAAAAAAAATTAACCAAACCGAATATAGAAGTAGCTATTTTAAATTTGGAATTATACCTATATATATATATATATATATATATATATACACACACACTTTTATACAAAGTTTTAAAAATTTTGTAGTAAATGTTAATCGTTTGCACTTTTAGTACAGTTCTTTACTTTTACATTCTAGTTTGATTGGTAGTTTTCTTTTGTTAAGTATAAGAATCTATTTCTTGTTAAAAATAATATATTTTTAATTGAGTCCTTAAATTATTCATCACTATTAGATTCAATTATCATCAATATATCTTGGTAAATAATAGATTTCTCAAAGGGCAATTGATTTGATAGTGTTACGTTAAAAATGTGGTCGCCGAAATGTGTTTGGTAGTGCATGTCTAACCGAAAAACCGACATAAACTGAATCGAGAAAAAACCGACTTAATTGGTTTGGTTCTAATATTTGAAAAAACGACTTACTTGGTTTGGTTGCTTTTTAGGGAAAAACCGATCCAAACCGAACCATAAACACCCCTACTTGTAGGTGTAGATAATTAAAATTTGTTGGATTTAAATCCGTAATAGAATTTGGACTATATTTTAAATTCAAGATATATTAGTTCAAATAAATTTATTGGATTAATATAATTGAATTAATTATATAAGTTCAATATATATGGATTAAATAAATAAGTCTAAATTCATTGGGCTAGTCCACTTAATTGGACTACGAATGATGAGCCTACTTTATTAAGCTCAAGATGTCATCTTTCTAGGGGCCCAATTTGGTGTAAAATGACGTGGCATGCCAAGTCAAATGGAAGAGCCAATAGGATCGTGTCACGTGTCGAAATGACAAGACATGCCAAGTCAAATTAAAAGGCCAATGAAATCGCGTTGCATGTGCAAGTGACATGTTCTAACCAATCAAATGCGGCATCGTCACGCTTTAATCTGATTGGTCAGAAAGAATTTGTTCTCATCACAACTCTTTTCTCCCAAAATTATAAATAGGGATCTTCATAACTCAGAAAAGACACCAGAAATCATAACAAGAAGCAAGAGAAAGCTCGTGGATCAAACGCCGAAAATTTCTCCACAAGCTTCAAACTTCAAGCAATCAAGTTCAAGCTCAGAATGAAGAAAAATCAAGGTTCATGGAGTACGAGTTCAAAATAAAGTTCGTGCTAGTTGAATTCAAAATCATCGTCTGTGGAAATAATCATAAATTCAAGATCAAGCTCAAAAGCCTTGAATTTATATTAGAAAAGAAGAATCAGATGAATCATCGAGATTGTAACTCTCAAGTAAATCGAAATAAAATACTAAAATTGTTTCAATATTTTTTGGTCTTGGTTATATTTTCTTGACGCAAATTTATTATCGACAAATTCTAGCACACCTAGTGGAACAATCTCTACATCTCATCTCAATTTTTCAAGCACCAAAGTTTAAGAACATCGAAATGGCTTCACAGAAAATCAACTCCAGATCAACTTCCCCTACGGCTGCTAATTCCAAGTTCGATGTTGATGTGGAAAACATCTTCGATGTTACCTTTGGAAGCTTTGGACCAGTTACAAGGAGCAAAGAAAGTTTTTTAGGACGACAAGCACTTCAAGAGCCATCCACATCAACCCCTATTTTAGGATCTTTATCCTCAAAAGGAGCAAGATCCTCTGCAAGCACGACCCAAAAAGGGAACGACATCGCCGAAAGGATCGAAAAGGGTCTTGCCCAACTTAGTTTATCTATGTCCAAGAAACCCTTCATGCAAACCGATGATAATGGCTTGAGCACTGGATCTACTCTAACCTCTATTAGTGTGACCTCTAAGCTACTCCATATTCTTCATCCTCTATGGCGATCATGCAAACAATGGTTATTGAAGCTTCTACCGTAAAAGAACAAGTTGCAAATTTGACAAAAACCAAGCGTCAAAGCACATGCAAGATCAAGATGCTAAACTTTTCAAGTTAACAAATAAATTGGATAGCATAGTAGAAGGAGAATCCACACAAACACCTTTAAATCTACAAATGTCACAAGAGAGAGGAAACTTCTCCAAAAAGCAACCAACAACAACCAATGAGATCCAAGTCTCCACTGAAGGTCTGATTCCCATTGAGAAATTGAAGGATTTCATCATGGAGGCTATCAAAGATAAGTCTGAGTCGTCGTCCAAATTATCTCTCGCATATATAAAACCGTATATACAAAGAATTGATAACTTGAAGATGCATATTGGTTATCAACCTCCTAAGTTGCAACAATTCGACGGCAAGGGAAATCTAAAACAGTATGTAGCGCACTTTGTTGAAACTTGCAACAATACTGGAACTTATGATGATTATCTTGTCAAATAGTTTGTTCGATCTCTCAAAGGTAATGCATTCGATTGGTACACAGATCTCGAATCTGATTCCATCGATAGTTGGGAGCAGTTGGAGCAAGAGTTTCTCAATTATTTCTATAGCGCAAGACGCACCATAAGCATGATCGAACTTACAATCGCTCATCAATGAAAGGATGAGACAGTTATTGACTTCATCAATCGCTGGAGGAGATTAATCCTCAACTGCAAAGACCGCCTTAGTGAAACTTCTAGAATCGAAATATGTATTCAAGGCATGCATTGGGGTCTTCGCTATACATTACAAGAAATAAAGCCCAAAATAGTTGAAGAACTAGCAACTCGCGCTAATATATGGAACTAAGTGTGTCCACAAGTGGAGATGAAGGGCTACCTGTCTTTGAGTCTTACGACAAACAAGAAGAAGAACAAGGCATCGAGGATGGGGGCAAGTTTTCATCCGAAAATGAAACCGAAGAGTCTATGCATGTCACTATGCTCATCAATGCACGAGCCTAAATTGCAAGTTATAATGCTCCTCAATGCACGAGCCTAAACTACAAGTTATAATGCTCGTCAACGCACGAACCTAAATTGCAAGTTATAATGCTCCTCTACGCATGAGCCTAAACTGCAAGTTATAATGCTTCTCAACGCACGAGCCTAAACTGCAAGTTATATTGCTTTCTGGCACATGATCCTATATTGTATGTCATGAAGCTCCCCAATTTTGAACTAAGTTTTCAAGAAGTAAAGCTTTTCAAATTCGAACAAAGTCTTCAAGTTGTAAAGCTATTTAAATTCGAGCAAAGTCTTCAAGTTGTGAAGCTCTTCAAATTCGAGCTAAATCTTCAAGACATAAAGATCTTTAAATTCGAGCAAAGACTCATGCCGAAAGCTCTTCAACTTTGATCTAAATATTCAAGTCACGAAGCTCTTCAAATTCGAGCCAAACTTTAAGTTCCAAAGATCTTCAACTTTTAGCTAAATCTGCAAGTTACTTCGCTCCTCAACGCACGAGCCTAAACTACCGATTATAATGCTCCTCAACTTGCCTAAACTACAAATTATAATGCTTCTTAATGCACGAGCCTAAACTGCAAGTTGTAATGCACCTCAAAATACGAGCTTAAACTGCAAATCGCTATTCTCCTGGACGCACGAGCCTAAACTGCATGTCATGAAGCTCTTCAAATTTGAGAAAAATCTTCAAGTTGTAAATCTCCTCAAAATACAAGCTTAAAATGCAAATCGCTACGCTCTTTAACGCAAAAGCATAAACTTCATGTTACTCTTGGCCTGTACAAGTATAAACTGTATACGGCCCAAAAAATTTTGCTAGGTTGAAAACCTCGAAATAGGCGGCCTAGGCAAAAGTTCGGACATTAAGAAAAAAAATTCACCTATTCTGAACTACGATATGACTTGATCCTCTTTACTAAGGTATATAGGCAGCTTAGAGTTTTATTCTAAATCAAGTCACATGAGTTCAAAAATATATGTCACCCCAAACATTATTCGAATGACGCATGATGGAATATAATCCACTTGATTGGAACTTAAAAAATTGGGCTTAGATGTATTCGACTTTGTGCCTTATCAAAGATTGATGGTTCAATGGTGGCAAGCCTCCACAACAAATTGGTATCTCTAATGGATGGAGGTAGTCTTTTAGTAGAAAGCCAAAATTTTCAAGTTGAACTCTTTAATGCCAAGTCAAATTGAATTTCTCTTGTCTACTACACCTTCAATTTGAAGTATTCAAGCCCTCCAAATCTTCAAGTTGAAGCTTTCAAGTCCATTGGTCTTCAAGTTGAAGTCCTCAAGTTTGTCGGTCTTCAAGTTAAGTATTTAAGCCTCCAAGTCTTTAAGTTGAAGTCTTCAAGTCTGCTAATTTTTCAAGTTGAAGTTTAAAAGTCCATCGCTCTTCAAGATAAAGCGTCAAAGTTCACCAAATCTTTAAGTCCGTCAAATCTTCAAGTTTGTCGGTCTTTAAGTTGAAGTCTGCAAAGTCTTCAAAGTTTTCCAAGTGTTTAAGTCGAAGTCGTTAAGTCCACCAAGCCTTCGAGTTGACGCTTTCTAATTTTTCAATCTTAAGGTGGAAAAGTTGGCCTCTTTGTGGTTTTGTCTTTAAAAGAAACTATAATTTTTGAATCTTAAGGTGGACGTTTAAGTCCCTTTGACCTTAAGTCGGCCTCATAGTGGGTTTGTCCTCAAAATGGATTATAATTTTCCAATCTTAGGGTGCACGTTTAAGTCTCTTTGCACCTTAAGTTGACCTCTTCGTGGGTTTGCCTTTAAGGATCTATACTTTTTCAATCTTAAGGTGGACATTTAAGTGTCTTTGCACCTTAATCCGGTCTCGTTGCAAGTTGATCCTTCTATACACTGTTGAAAATTTGTCCTTCTATATATTACCGTGGATTTGTCCTTCTATATACCGTATGAACTTTTGCACCTTAAGATTATGCCTCCAATTTTCGTACGGGGATAAGTATCCATCCCTTTACACCGTGTGATTGCCCTTCCGATTTTTGGGCAGGAATAAGTATCTATCCCTTCACCCCCTAAGATTATCCCTTTAATTTTTGGCAGAGATGAGTATCTCTCCCTTCACACACTGAAGTTACGTTCGGTTTTCAATCTCGAGGTGGGATCAGTGGCTAAGGCGGCTGTCATAATTAATGTAAATTGGGCTACTACAAGTTGACTCCTACTCAAATTAACAATGCTAGTCAAAGAAGGAAAGACGTGTTTCAGAGTACTACTTAAATTAAAAATTGTGGTGATACAAATGTACATAATAATTAATTGTAATGAATTCATATGTTCTAGCTACTGCCACGTATAGTAGATCAAATATGTGCTCCATTAAGAGGCCAATTTTAATGTCTTGCGGCATCAACTTAAACTGAAATTGCTTGGCTCAAGTAAAAAAAAAAAAGTTAAAGGATTAATTATGGCACATGGGATCTGTCAATATTTTGGTCCAGATAGAATGCAACTAAAGTATTCTAATCGCAAGAAAAAACATCGGCGAAGTCGTTTTCAAATTGTAAGAAGGAAAATACGAATTGTCGTCAACAAATACTTTTCGGTCTAGTCTTTTAAAGTTTATAGTATTTCACAAGCTTCGAAGTAGGGGTATTTATAGATAATTAAATTTTATTAAATTTAAATTCGTAAAATAATTTGGACTATATTTTAAATTCAAAATATATTAGTTTAAATAAATTTATTGACTAATATAATTAGATTAATTATATATTCAATATATAGATTAAATAAATAAGTCAAAATTCAGGAGGCTAGCCCACTTAATTGGGCTATGAATGAATAGTCCACTTTATTAAGTCCAATATGTCATCTTTCTAGAAATCCAGTTTGGTGCCACGTATCAAATGACTTGGCACACCAAGTCAAATGGAAGAACCAATAGGATCGTGCCACATGTCGAAATGACAAGGCATGCCAAGTCAAATTAAAAGGTCAATGAAATCGCGCCACATATGTAGGTGACATGTTCTAACCAATCAAATACGGCCTTGTCACACTTTAATCTGATTGATCGGAAAGAGTTTGTTCTCATCACAATTCTTCCTTCTCGCAACTATAAATAGGGGTCTTCATAATTCAGAAAAGATACTAGAAATTAGGGGTGTACATAGGTCGGGTTGGTTCGGATTTTTCAATTACCAAACCAAACCAATTATCTCGGATTTTTAAATTTATAAACCAAACCAACAAAAATCGGGTTTTTCAATCACGGTTTTTCTCGGGTTTTTCGGTTTTCTCTTTATAGCATACAATTTATAATTTGTGCTCTAATATTTCTTAGGTCCTAATAGGATAAAACTATATAAGACGTTACCCAATAAAATAATACAAAATAATATGAGATGAGTCATTATTATACTAAAATACTCAACAAATCGCATAAGATAAATATTACTAATTAATAAGCCATAAAAGTGAGTTATGCATTTTCACTATCTAAATCAGTGCGAAACTAAAAAAAAAATACTATTGTCATTTCTAGTATTGAATTGAATTTTTATTGTTAGCATTAGTATTGATTTGATTTTGCTTTGGGCTTTATTTGAGTTACTAACTTTTATAGGATATAAAACATATTTGATCATTCAAAAGTTCTAAGTCCAAGCTTGAATATACATTAAAAGAGAGAATTATTAAAGAGTTTAAATTATATTTATAAATTACATTACAATAATTATTTTTATGCATAAAATATTATTAAAACTTGTATACATATAATGCCGAGTTGATTTGATTTCGGTTTGACTCTTTTTAGTTAAATCTAAACCAAACCAATTATGGTCGGATTTTTTTTTCCTAACACCAAACCAAATCAAACCAAACCATAGTGAAATTTTTTTTCTCGGTTTGACTGGGATTATTGGTTTGGTGCGGTTTGTCGGTTTTCTTTGTACACCCCTACCAGAAATCATAACAAAAAGCAAGAGAGAGCCCGTGAATCAAACACCGCAAATTTCTCTATAAGTTTCAAACTTCAAGCAACCAAGTTCAAGTCCAAGAAATCAAGTTCAAGCTCAAGAACGAAGAACAAATCAAGGTTCAAGGAATACGAGTTCAAAACAAAGTTCGTGCTAGTTGAATTCAAGATCATCATTCGTGAAAACAACCATAAATTCAAGATCAAGCTCAAAGGCCCTTGAATTTATATTAGATAAGAAGAATCACAAGAATCATAGAGATTGTAATGCTCAAATCAATTGAAATAAAATACTACGATTGTTACAATATTTTTCAATTTTGATTATATTTTCTTGACACAAATTAATTATCTACACTAGAATTGGAGAATCATTCTCGTTGTGATAGTGATACACTGAATACAGTTCATTGTTGGATTTTTTGAGAAAGATTTTTGCTATTTATGATATTGAATATGTTATATCATCATGTGGCTATAAGATTTGTCAAATTTTGTGATCTTAATCATTTCATGTGCCTAAGAAGTTTCTTATTAAATGGGTAAATGAGAAATTAAAACTTAAATTGTTTCCACATATAAGAAAATTCGTAAATCAGAACTTAGAATGTGGTGAAATAAGATCCCTCGATAAAAATACGAACCTTTGGCCACATATCCTAAAGCTTCTCTAATGAGATTGGGCGACAGTACCTTCATCACTAATTAGATAAGATTAAAAGTTTACACCATGATAAGTGAAAACATTATTAACTATCCAGAGTGAAATGAAGAAAACATAACTTATGAAATATACTATATTTATTTCTGATAAGTTAAGAAACAAATAGTTGTATTATGCAGGTCTAGAAAACTATAAGAAAGAGAGACACGATTAGAAGGTATGTAAATATTCAAATAAAAATAATAAGCAAAGAATATAATTTATGTCCCAAAGAAATAACACAGCTCCCTTTGATGAATGATTTGCGTACAAATATTTTAGTTTCTTTTCCCGCAAAACATAGAGGAATTTCTTGGAGTTCAAAGAGACGAGAGTAATAGCCCGTTTGGCCAAGCTGCAAAAATCAGCTTATTTGGAGAAGTGTTTTTTTTAAAAGTGCTTTTCTTGAGAAAAACACTTTTGGTGAGAAACAATTTGTGTTTGACTAATTAGTTTGAAAAGCACTTCTAAGCAGCAATTAGTGTTTGGCCAAGCTTTAAAAAACTGTTTCTAAGTGTATTTTTCTCAAAAGTGCTTCTCAAAAAAGTACTTTTGGAGAAAAACTATTTTTTTCTGTTTCTCCAAAACTGCTTCTGCTTCTCCTCAAAAGCACTTTTTTTCCTTCCAAAAACTTGGCCAAACACCTCAATTTTTTACCAAAAGTGCTTTTGGCAAAAAAAAAACACATTGGCCATAAAGAAGCTCGGCGAAACAGGCTATAATTCTCCATATTCGATGATTGGATAATACGTTTATTTAGAACTTAAAATGACAATAAATTCACAATCATCAACTTTATCACTAATAGAAGAATACTATAAAAAAAAGAAAAGGAAAACATAGTTTTGACAAGAGAAAGAGAAGAAAAAAAATGAAGAAATCCTCAAGAAGAAGCACTTTCTCTTTAATGGATCTTATGTGTCGCGAATTAAAAAGTTAGTCGGACACTCAGGACTAGTGAATTCCGAATACTAGAGGGATAGAGAAAAGGAAAAGGAAAAAACAGATCATTTCCTGATTTCACCACTCCATTTCAAAATTTGAGCGCCATTTGCATGTCGTAAAGAAAATAATTCACATTTTCAATGCATTTAACAGCATCAGAAGGTCCGGAAATGCCCCCGTACATCACTAGCAGCAAAAAGCGCAAGATTGTTAACACTTGAGTCATCAGTAATTTTGAAATGCAAAGCTATATGAAGTACTGAAAACCAAAACTACCAATCAACTTTAACAAAAGAGTGATCTTCACAAGTTTAAAAGAAACCAAGCTGAGCTAAATTGATCAGCAGCAATTTTGAGTCCTAAAAGATACTATATCATCCAATCTAGAACCTAATTTTACAAAGAAAAAAGAGTTTCCTTCCATAACTTCCCTTAACTTGTGTCACTTAAGAAAGTGAGGACTAATTAATCCCGCGATCTCAAGGAACCCGACGCGATCTCTTCCTCCAAAAATATTCTTCAACTTCTCATCACAGATTATGACCTTCTTGTCCTCGGGATCCTACAAAGATGACGCACAATATGGATAGTGTAAGTTATATATTACCATACTGCATAAGAAATATGAAAAGTATACATTGCTATATTTTGAATAAGGAGCCAAACCTCATAACAGAAAGAACCAATTTCTTCAAACTCAATCAGACAGTTTTCTTATCAACACAGAGGGAGAAAAGGTCAAATTACTAAAGCGATCCGCTTGAGTACATGGAAGGGGATATGACCAAATACTTGAGTACCTTTCGACATCTATAGTTGGAATAAAACTCCAAACCTTCGTAGAATACTTTAGATGATATTTAACCAGACACATGGAGTACAATCAGACAGCAAGAAAAGAACTAAATCAGCAATGTGCTTTGCATCAAACACAGGTGGTATATATTAGAAACTGAAAGCATATCCCAAGCATATCTGTCGATAAATATTCAAACATAAAAATGAAAAAGATACATTCTTTTTTATGAAGTAATGAAAAAGAATACATATGAAGAAGACTCCCATGAAACATCATATTTCACAGTAAGTTCATCAATAGTATATATATGGCAAGTATATAAATATCAAACAAATATACATCTTTCATACAAGAGCTAGAAAATACGGCCACAAGCAAATCGACAATTGATCACAAGAAAAAAGGGTGACATCATAACTATGGTCTTGGCTGAAGCAAAAGTAGCTATTTAGGCCAGCAAGAAAAGAACTGCTAATTCATACTTGAAAGTCAAAAACAGTAAAAAGTCTGCAATTCATCCTCAAACACTACACAACATACAACAAACGACACAAACATTATCATTAGAAAGTAAGCTCTAGAACATGTTACTGAATTAACGGTGTGATACCAATCGCACTAAGGCAAAAACGGAGCAATTATGATTCGACACAAGAGTGACTAGATGAATATTTAACCAACCAGTTAATAACATTGGAACACGCTCATTTAATACGGACCAACACGAACTCAAAGAGGTTAAAGAAATCATGTGAGTGCGCATTTAACATATAAACCAGAGCAGAAGTACTATATATGAAGTTATTTCAGAAATACAAGTGAAAAGAACATTATTTTAGACAACTGAATCATGCAATAACACAAATCTTACTACAACACAACCCAGAACTAACAAATTAATACACCTCATAAACCCTTAATCAAAACATTTTCTTATGAATACCCATAATCAACTAAGAAGCTTCTCATCCTTTCCAAGTGTCAAGAAGCATAACTAAAATCCCCCTTCGTGCTACTGTAACCACCGGTTCCAAACAATTTACAACACATATGTCCCAAAATCAAGCCAAAAAATCCCGTTAATGCAACTATAACAAAAAGAATATATATACATATAAATGATCAATCATCCAATCAACAACGCTCGATCCAAAATAGTTGGAGTCAACTATATTAATCTTCTACATCAATTTCACTCTATTTGGACATTTTCCCTCGAATACGGATAAATCAATTTATCATACCAAATACTTATAAATAATTACTCATCTTTTAACGCAAATTACTGATTCTCAAATTTTAAACGTTCTCTAAATCTCAGCACTTATTCCTATATTCAGAGGATCATAGGATGCAGTCTGTACCTTATCTGAATCCAGTAGCTTTAGCTCGGATCTATTATTTGTGCTAAAATATCCTCTAAATAAGTACAAACAATAGAATAAATCAGATGGGTTGTTGTAGAATCTCAAACTAGAGCGGCCTCTACCTGTATCGACTAATTTAACCAGAGAAATGAATACCAACAAACACTAATAAAATTAAAACCTAACGTAACAGTAGCAACAACAACTAAACTTTTATCCCAACTAGCTGGTACGTGTACACCATCATTTGCTTTCTAATTGATAAAGCCATCTATAGAGTGGAGTAATTAGTGGTACCTAATCTTATTCGAGAAGAAATTAAACATATCGAAAAGTATACCTGAAGGTTGTGCTGTTTGATGTGGGCCCAAATGAACTTGAGTGCTTGAGTACGAGGAATCTCCGGAAGGCCGCCGAGGAAGGCCTGCATTTCCGGCGAAACACGACGTGGCTTCATTATCCCTCTTGGTTCCCGCTTCTTTGGCTCCGTAGTAGCTGGCTTTGAAGAGGCGGCGAATGTCGCCATTCGCACACTAGGTAAATTACCACCAAGCCTAACAGAAGAAGACGAAGACTTAAAGAACGATGCCGTTTCAACAGCCGAGAAAGTGGAGAAGAACCCCAAAGACACCGCCATTTTTTGAAACTTTTGCTTTTGGATTTGCAAATTGAAGATGGGATTTTTTTTATTTTATTTTTTTTGACGAAGTGGATAAGAGAGGAGAAGGGCTTTCCTTTTTTCGTATTCGTATGGGAGAAACGTATAACCCCGCCTTTGGACCTCCTGCTTTATTGACCAAATTACCCTTATCCTCTGTTGAGCTTGGACCTTGTTGAAGTCTTGACGTGAAACTGCAAAAGGATTGGATTGGGTGATTCATTTGCGGGTATCAATATGGTAAAAATATTGAATTGGTCATTTAAAAATAGCCAGCGTTTGCAAAGTTATTGAAAAATAGTCATTATTTTGCTGCAACACAGAAAATTCCAGCATACCATACTGGAGATCGGAGCACCTGTGTATGAACTTCTAGCATATTATGTTGAAATTCCAACACGCGGAAAGTTCCAGTATTGGAGCACCAGTGCTCCATTCTCCAGCATATTATACTGGACCGGTATACTATACTGGAACTCCAGTATAATATACTGGAGTTCCAGTATACTTATGCCGGAATTCTCGTATATTATACTGGAGTATTTTTTCGTTTTTTGAATAGTATTTTCGTTCAGATTTATCTTTACATAAAAATTGGCTAAATTTCGATTATTTTTGAAATTATGGCTATTTTTGAATTTCTCCCATTAAAATGGCCCCCAACAGGTCAACCCTAATAATTAAAGATTTTAACGCTTAAGGATGAAGAAATTACTTACCTCTATTTCAATGATAAACTAATTATATACCTTTATTTCAATGATAAACTAATTATAATAAATATTTTATAATTAGATTTTAAAAACTTGAAATTGTGAGTTTTCATACACTATTAGTGTAAATTGTGTGGGGTAGATATTTTTTAAAGTGGTATTTACTTTTTATCTAGCATTTCTAATGCTGAGCAAAAGTAGCCACTAGTCTATTAAAATTAATATGAAAAGACATTGTTACCCTTCCTTCCCAAACGAAAATAAGCCATTTTTAGATTCTTTCCTTACATCTTATGAACTCTTCTACTTGTTCCTTTTTCACTTTCTTTCTTCAATTCCTATTCTTTCAATAAATGAGGAATATTATTCTTAATATACGCCATTTTCAGATTCTTCATCTTTATCTTCTCCCGACTTGTCACAATTAATAGTCAGCATCTGCACTTTGTTTAGGCACCATATTTCTGAGTTATTACTTAATTAGAACTCAATTTATCTTCTTTTCTCCCAACAACTGCACGTAAACCCGTCTTCTTTGTTTACAAATTAAAATTCCTATAAGACACTATCGCCATATATGTTATTTTGTATTTAGTCCTTAACTTAGAGTTACAAGTACAGAAATTAATGATAGGTAGTCCTGAACTTCGAGTTCCAAGTTCAAAAGTTAAGGACATGTAGTCCTGAACACATGTCCTGAACTTAGAATTACAAGTTCAAAAGTTAAGGACAGGTAGTCCTAAACTTAGAGTTACAAGTTCAAAAACTAAGGACAAATAGTCCTTAACTTAGACTTACAAGCTCATAAATTAAGGACAGCTAGTGTGAGCACGTGATTTTTGCTTCACGAAAACTACTCCAAAAGAAATCAAAAATAAAGCAAAATTCTCTTGGTGTACAATTGTTAGGATTTGGTGGCATTTTTGATAATTATTTGTGTTTTGCCCGTAAATGTTTACCTTGTTGTAGTTAATTCAAAATATAAAAAATACATGTTGCATGCATATTTAGGATTTAATTATGCATTTAGGAATTAATTAAACCATCATTTGGCTCTAAAAGGAAAATCACAAAAATATGTGTTTATTTCTATTTGTTGTCATTGGTTGATTTTAATTTAAGGTTTTAATTTGTGTGTTAATTGTTGTAAGTGTTAATTAATATTTGTGTAGTTTTGTTTTTGATTTTACAATTTAATAAGGAATTGTTTTTAAATTAAATTAAAGAAGGAAAAGGAAAAGAGTTGAAAAAAAGAAGAAAATTCGGACTAGGCCAATTTTTAAAAGAGAGTACAGGCCCAAAAATCACACGCCCTACCCGGCCCAGGTCTGTCAACCCAAAGACCACCAACGACGTAGTATAGGGCAAGAGCTACATCGTTTTGATGGTGCCCGGTCCAGTTAATCTCAAAAGACAAACCAAACGACGCCGTATTGGCATTTTCCATCTGGACCGTTGATCAAACAGATCTAACGGTCCAGTTCAGTTCTTTCATTAAACTAAACGACGCCGTATGGTTGTATTTGATCGGGGCCGTTCATTGCTTTTGATCTAATGGCTCCCAGGCCTTCCCTCATGACCCGACCCACTCCCATCTGAGACCGACCCAATCCCCACTCAATCAAAACGGCACCGTTCCTTTAAATGAAGAAATCCTGGCCATCAATCTCACTTGATCCAACGGCCAGGATCCATCCCTCCCCTCCGTATATAAGGCCAATTCTCACCACACGCCCCAAACCAAACACCCCCGCCTTTGCCCTGTTCATCGTCTCTTTCAGAGACGGACCCCAAACCCTAGCCGCCCTGAAATCCCTCCGTTTGAAAGCCGGCGGCAACGACGCCGGTGACCACCACCTTAACACCCTAAGACCATCTGACCACCCCCGTTCCAAATATGTTACTCGTGTGGTTCGAATCTTTCCCCATCTTCTCGAATCTTCATTTGAAGATTCGAGCCAAACGGAAACCTACACCAGCCAACCCCAAACTCACCCCAAGGCACCCCCTAACCACCCTCGTTACAGATCTATTGGTTGCTCACCTCGAATCACCCTACAGCTTCTCGAATCTTCAATCAAAGATTCGAGCAAAACCTAAACCTACCCCAACCTACCCCAAACTCACACCAGATGTCCACCAGGCCTCCCTCATACCCTAAATAACTTTTGTTCCTTCGAATCTGACCAGAACTGTTCGAACCCCAAATCAAACCCCCAAGAACCCTAGCAAACAAGAGGGTGAAATCTGTCCCAACTAAAGGAGGGTTTGGGGTCTAACCGACTTTAGTCGAAGTGTTCTCAGTTGAGAACACTCGATTAAGGTCAGTTCGACCTCAAAAAGTTCGAGTTTGAGTTCGATTCAGGGTTGTCCATGTCCCGAGTTCTAGAGGTATTTTCCATTTCTTATTTGTCCCAGTTTGTGTTTGTTTATTTTGTTTATCTGTTTAGTTTAGTTTTTATTGGTTTTTCAATTTCTTTTGTCGATTGTCCAGTTCCTCTCCCTCAGACCTTTTATTTGGTCGAATTTGTTTCTGTTCGTTGTTAATTATAGGTTGTGTAGTCGATTCGAATAAATTCGTCGATTAGTTTAGCTTTATTATAAATCCTTGTTCTTGTCATTGCTACTTGAATGGCCTGATTATCTATTTTTGAGTAATTGCT
Source organism: Nicotiana sylvestris (assembly GCF_000393655.2). Taxonomy (NCBI): domain Eukaryota; kingdom Viridiplantae; phylum Streptophyta; class Magnoliopsida; order Solanales; family Solanaceae; genus Nicotiana; species Nicotiana sylvestris. Next base: position 78,487,591 of record NC_091067.1, read on the forward strand.
GTCAATTGTTGTAGGCAATCGTTTAATCAGTTATCATCGATTAAGTCTAGTTTTATCAGTAGTTTCGTAAAATGATTTAAGGTCGAATGTTGTGTGTGCTTGATCTATGGACATTTAGCTTCAGGGCATTGTCAATAGGCTGACAATGAACCTGCATTCATGCTCATTTTTGGTTTAGTTTCAATTTCAGTTATAATGATTCTGTTGAGTTCTATGTTGTGATTCAAATTCAGTCCATGAGATTCAAGGGGAACTCAACCTTAATCATTCAGTTTGTTAAGAGAATTGGTTATAGCTGTTAATTAAATTAGTTTTGGTTAATTGTTTGTTAAACAGATTTCAGAATTAAGGTTTTAATACAATTAAATAATTCTATTAGGAGGCAGTAATATTAAGGAGTTTTCAGGGATGATTTAGGAATGAAATAGTTAGGATTATATTTTAGTATTAGTGCTTTGTTAGTGGGGTATTAATTAATACACTAATGGGGAAAAAAAGGGAATGGGGGGACTGAAAATAAGGAAAAGCTTCCTTAGTGGGATTTAAAGTGAAAAAAATCAGATTTTAGTGGAAAATTCTAATTTGAATAAGGAAAAGGGTCGGGCAGTATGTTTGAGAGGGGGGCAGATTTGTATAAAAGGGTGTTGGGGACTGACTTTTAAACCTGGGGAGAAGAGAGAGAATTTGAGAAAAAGACTAAGAAAAAAAGAGGGAAGAAGACTGAAAAGAGAGGAATTTTGGAGAGTTTAAGAGTGAATGAAAGCTGAACTTTGAAGAAAGAGAAAACATTCATAGTTCAAGTTAAAAACCTGCTAGATTTTATCATCAAAATTCAGTAATTTTAGAGTTGAATAGGCTGAATTTTAAACACCTAAAAGTTCAGTAATTGGAGAAAGTTAAAAAAGAGGGTTGAGAGATAAAACAAAACTGAAAAGTGAAGTCTTTCTTCCACTGTTAAAAATCAGTGCCAGTTTTGCTACTGTATCCTTGAAGCTTCAAGCTTCTTTTCTTTGAGTGTTTGAAAACCAGAAAAATCTACTGTTCTATCGCATTTCTGAATACATTCTGTTTCTGCATGTGATTGCTGGTGGTATTTCTGGTTTTATTCCTGGGTTTCTGGTGTATCTGTGTTGCTGTTTGGTACTTATGAAATTGCAACTTGTGGTCCTGAATTTGCTGTTGGTTAAAACTGTTCCATTGGTTGTGTGCTGGATTTCTGCTGGTTTTAATCTGTTTCTGGGTTGCTGTTGCTGTTGTTGTCTGCTACTACATTTCTGCTGATCTTCCTTTTCTTTGCTTCCAATATCAGGTACATTTTCGAATCAATACTGATGTGGCTGTGAGATGTGAAAAATGAAATGAAATGCTAGGTTGTTGGATGAATTATTGTTGTACCTATAGTTTAATAAGATATGTGACAAGTATTTATATAGTTTAGCTTTATAACTCAACTGGAATGCATGGCGTAGTCTTGTATTTAACTGGAACTGTTTGGTTTTCAAACTATAGTTTGTAGTTGTCAATTACAGATTCCATGTAGTTAAATATGTAATTTGTAGAATGAACAAATAAGTTAAGGGATTAGTGGCCAAATTTCATCTCCAACTTTCTTTTTATATTTAAGGCAAATTTTAAATAGGCAGTGTTTGATTCCGTTAGGCAGCATATAGGCCAATATTCGAATCCATGTTGATAACATTTCCTAGCCATTAATTCCAATAGTATAAATCAATTTTAGGAATGTTAGTTTAAATCAATTTGGAGAAGGGTTAGTTTGTTATATCTTGACAATTTTGTATTCATTTGGTAATTTCAGCTTTAGTAGTTCGCTTATAGAATAAAGGCACGAAACATTTCTCCATTTTTACAAGTTCGAGTATAAATTACCGTTATCATCTATCCTAATCCAACAACTACTTGTCAAGCATGTAATTAATTAAGACTTTTCTCGTTTCTGTTAGAGACAATTTTAATAGAAATGTAGTCACTTTAGGATTGCCCTTTAAAAATAAATGAGACGAGCATCGCCAAATAAAACGCAAGCTGCGGGGCCCTCAATAAATGGTTAATAATTAATTAGACTTCGGATAGGCCGTTTTAGCAAGATTTCACGGCCTTCTCAAAAAATAATAATGTGCTAGTCGCTTTAGGTGAGCCTTTTAATAATTTACTTTCTTAAACACGGGTGTACATTGATGTGACCCAAATCCAAATATCAACGAAGTCGAAGTGTGTCGACGACCACGGGTGCATTGATTGTGACGTGGTTCGAGATACATTTTCACAACGTTGCAATTCATTGTAAAATAATAATAATAATAATGAAAGCGTTAAAGAGTTAAAATTTGCGCATAAATTCAACATGTATAAAATCAAATAAATAAGCCGAATATGACAGTTGAGCGACCGTGCTAGAACCACGGAACTCGGGAATGCCTAACACCTTCTCCCGGGTTAACAAAATTCCTTACTTGGATTTCTGGTTCGCGGACTGTAATACAGAGTCAATCTTTTCCTCGATTCGGGATTCAACCGGTGACTTGGGACACCATAAATCTCCTAAGTGGCGACTCTAAATTAAATAATAAATCCTATTTTCAATTGTCCCTTAATTGGAAAAACTCCCTTTACGCCCCTGCGGTGTAGGTAAAAAGGAGGTGTGACAGCTCTGGCGACTCTGCTGGGGACAACACCAGAACCACTGGTTCAGAGTTCAGAATTCGAGCTTAGATGAATTGTTATATTTGACTTTATTTATTATTTGATCTTATTACATGTTTTAGCCTAAATGTGCAAAATGATGCTTTTTACTGCTTTGATATTATTTGAATTGTACATATAAACTGTGCCAAAACCTTCTCTTCTTACCTCCGGGGATGTGCTTACTGGTTGAGACTCCCTATTTTGTTAGTGTCATACCCTAAATAAAAGAGGCTCGGAAAGTTTCTAAGCCGGCTGGCCTTTTGGTTCCCGGAAAGGAGCTCCTTCCTCAACTCGAGTTGTCCGCTCGGGTACACTGTCTAGAACATATACCCAGGTTGAACCTAGAATAACTTGACTTCATGCCGGATCCCTAGTAGGAACGTTTATTTGCATCATGTTGCATTTGGCTTAGGGGACTCAACACAGGGGTTGGGTCCGTCTAGGACAAGCAACCTGAAATGAAAAAAGACCATCCTGCTGCATCTTGTTTGTTTTGCACATTTATTTGTTTCAGATCTGAATGCTGACCGGCTTCTGAAATTAGGGATTTTGAAAAATTGTGAAAAAAAAGAAAAAATATAGCAGTGTAGGGAGATAACTACTTATTGTTTTAGAAAAATAAAACCAATGTCCAAGTAGTGTCAAAACCCTGCCGAAATTTTGAGGAAAAAAAATTCTTTTTTTAGTTTGATTTATTGGAAAAGAAGGGAGTATTGTTTACAAAGTTTAGTTTATATGGGGCGAACTACGCCGGTTTGATTCTCACAGGGCGTGAGATACGTAGGCAACCCTCGTCGGGTCCAACCTCCCATTTTGCAAAAAATAGCCCAAAAATGTCAAAAATTTTAATTTTTCGTCATAGAGTCGGGTGATGTCGTTTTTATCAAAAATAGCCGAATGTTCCCAAAAGGGACGCCGGAAGGCTGACTTTGTATAAATGGCCACTTCTGGCATTTTTTTTTATTATTGATCGGTTGACTCACACAACCTTAAAACCTTTGTCCCTGAAGTGCTGAAAGGTCGTGTTCGGAAAATCTGGTCTTTCTTTTATGAAAAATAATCAAATCATTTTGAGTCAAATAAATTTTCTTTTGTTTAATCACATTAATAAATGTGCATAATGAGCACGACTCAAAATGAACCTTTTTCAATCATGAATAAAATCCCCCTCCAGTTGCGGCTATGGTGGAATGATTTAGGCAAAGAAGGGCGAGACGAAGTCAAGAGACATCTGAAAGGTCTCACGGGTTTGTTGGATATCAGGCCTCGAGGGGATATTATAAGGGAACTTGTCACTTACTGGGAACCTGCGCACAATGTCTTCCACTTTACAGAATTTGAACTCTCCCCGACTTTAGAGGAAATAGCAGGGTACATCGGTAGTGCTGAGGTTCCGTTGAGGCGTAAATACCTGGTTGCTCCAAGAGCCATAGCGGTGCACCGGTTTTTGGACTCGTTAAAGATAGTCAGAACGATCCATAACCCAGACTTGGCAAAAGGGTTTTGCACTCTGAGCTTCATATACCAAAGATACGGCCATATAGGAGGATTCGACAAGCCAGAAAACAAGTTGTGCAACAAAAGTAACCGTCGAAAGTGGGATGAACATAGATGGGTTGCTTTCATGATAACCATCTTAGGTCTTTTAGTGTTCCCAAGAAAATATGGGAATATTGACATAAAGATAGCTGGGGTCGTCAGTACGTTGCTCACTCAAGATGATAGCACGCTTGCGCCCATGATTGTATCTGATATCTTCCGAGCTCTCACGGCTTGCAAAGCCGGAGGGAACTTTTTCGAAGGGTGTAACTTGTTATTGCAAATGTGGATGACCGAACACCTATGTCACCGAGCCCAGTTCCTGAGCGATGGATCTTCTGAGAAAACCTGCATAGAGGAGTTCTACACCAGAATTAATGAGGTCTGCCTACCTGAAGGAGTCTCGGCATGGACCTCATATTTCTGGACCCTCAACGCCAATCAAATACAGTGGACACTGGGATGGTTACCGATCGACGAAGTCATATATATGCCAGCAGCTAGGCCCCATTTTCTATTGATGGGACTTAAGAGCATTCAACCTTATTTGCCGTATCGGGTTTTGAGGCAGCTTGAGAGGTGTCAGATAGTGCCGAAAGATGAGGACCTGAGCACCCAAGTGATTGAGATCAGTTCCGATGGCCAGTTTCCTGAAGCAAGGGTCCGCCAGATTTGGAGCCAATGTCAATATTTGGAGGCAAATACTTGTGTACTGAATCGGGCAAAAGGGGAAGTTTCACCCGGATATTAGGCTTGGTACAAAGGGGAAGTGTCGTCTGGAAGGCCGTCTAAAAGACCTCACCTTCAAGAATTTGCCAAGTCCTCACAAGAGCATTGGGACTGGTTGGCAAAGGAAAAAGAATATAGGGCCACAATAGGCAAGTTGAAGCAGCAGGTCATAGATCTTCAATTTGAAAGAGAAATTCATACCGCGGCCGATGAAGAGGACAGAAAGAAATCAGCCCAAGAAATGACTCCCTTAGAGCTCAAAACCAACAAGTCATAATGGATGCCAACAACCAACTGAGAAGCCGTTCCGATAAAAGGTTGATAGCAAGGTTAAGAAATCACGTCATTGAAAGCCGAAAAGACTTGGAAATATCCGAGACTAGCATAGCAAGAATGTGATCCAGATGGGCAAAAGGTGCAGCAACGCGGAAAAAGCACCTATGGCAAGTGAGAAGGGATTATGAAGGGAGCATTGCAATATTAAGAGAAACAAATTCCACTCTCAGATATCGAGTCTTTAAACAAACCCAAGATGCTAGAACGGACAGGGAGCGCTGCTATAATTCAATAGCCCGAATGGAAGAACAAATGGAGAGGTTCCAAGATCAGCTCGTTGACAACACTCAAGTATTGGGATTAAAGAATCAATGAATAGAACAGTTGTGTATGGAAAGGGATAAAATCAAGGGTAGGATCGATGAGATTGGGCACTACATCACCATGAAGTGCCTAACATGTGAAGAAATGCCCTGTGATACCCTTTTTGCCTCAGTCATGGGTTATATCCACTGGATCAGGGAGGAATTAAAAAGCTTGCAAAGAGGCCTGGCACCAAAGCCCGCGGAAAGGCCGAACGATGCTTCGCGGGCACTAAAATTCAAGGCCTTAATGTATCCCTAGTTCAAGTCCACACTTGTTTGTTTTTAAGAGTCTGTTGTCTACCCTTCTGTTCTCTTTTCATATCAAACAATGTTAATAGTGTGGAGTCTATATTTTGTTTGTTTTTTTTTCAAATGGGTAGCTTGTAATAGCATATTTTGGTAATAAAATGCAAAATTGCGTCTTTACTTTTACTTATGGCAGAACTACGCCCGGTCTGATTTATGCGGGGACATGATACGTAGGCAATCCACATAAGATTCGACCACCACTAAAAGATAAAAAGAAAAGGCAAAATGAATAAAAGAAAGGACATAAGCCGGAATGACGCATGCAGTCAAAGCAAAAACATGTTAGAAATGGTTAAACTGCCTAGGAACATTGCATTCCCCAATGTGAAAGTGCAATATATGTTAAACTCTAACGCTAACAAGTTTGTTGTTTATATCAGAGAAAGAGATTTCAAAACAGTTAGCTCGTTAGAACGTTCTGGAAGATTACCATTACCACACAAGATCAAAAGGGCCCATTCCGAAAAGTATATCTGGATCGGACAAAAGTGTTGAGGAGGAAAAAATGGAGATGCAAATGATGAAGGAGGAAGTAGACAGGTTGAGACAAGAGATAACTGGGATGCACCTAGCCTGGGCTAAGGGACAAACACCATCAATACTTCCTCTTACTCCTACCCTTTCACCAACTTGGACTCCGGAACACCCTTCCACTGGTTTATCAACGAGCTTCCCCATTGCCCAATACTATCAAGGGGAAACTTCCTATAATCCCCAAGCTTCACCACCCAAACAAAACCCTCCTCCACCAGCTGTTCCTATTTTTGTGGCACCTCCACCCGCCACATTGCAAAAATCATCCGATGAACCAGTGTTTTAGGCTCACGACAATCAATACTATCCTTCTGAACTCACCTTCAAATCACCCGAGCCATACGCTTACACCCCTTACCTTCAGCTCCCGACAGAAACTGAGAGGCCAGCTAAGAATCCGGAGCAGGACGAAGTGCTTCATAAAGTGAAAAGCCTGGAGCAATCCTTCAGGAATATGCATGGATTGGGCAGCCAAGTCAGTGTGTCTTATAAAGATCTGTGTCTCTTCCCCGATGTTCAATTGCCGGCAGGTTTTAAGATGCCAAAGTTTGATCTATATGAGGGACATGATGATCCCATGACGCATCTACGAGGTTTCTGTAGTAAGATGAGAGGGGCAGGTGGAAAGGATGAGCTGCTGATAGCCTATTTCGGTCAAAGTTTAAGCGAGCCCGTATTAGAATGGTACACGAGGCAGGATCCTAGCAGGTGGTATACCTGGGACGATCTAGCATAAGCGTTTGCAGGTCATTTCCAGTATAACCTTGAGATCGTCCCCGACCGTCTCACACTGTTAAAACTTGAGAAAAAGCCTGGAGAGAGCTTCAGGGAATTCGGATTCCGTTGGAGAGAACAAGCAGCAAGAGTCGATCCGCCAATGAGGGAAGGTGAAATGGTGGACTACTTTTTACAAACGTTGGAGCCAACTTACTTTGGTCACCTGGTGACGTCAGTTGGTAAATCTTTCAATGAAGTAGTAAAAATGGGCGGCATGGTTGAAGAGGGACTCAGATCCAACAAGATAATGAGTTATTCGGCGATCAAGGCCACAACTCAGGCTATCCAAAGCGGCACGGGAGGTGCGGTCGGGAAAAAGAAGAGAGAGGAGGTTGCAACAGTCGAAGCAAGTACTTGGTCCAGATCAAGAGGTCTATCCCCTCGCTACCAACCCATACCCCATTACCCAAACTATCCACACAATCCATACAACCCTCCACAACCTTATTATCCACCGCAAGAGCCACATTTCTCCGTCCATCACGCCCAAACTTACACCCAGCCTCCGGCTCGCCCACAATGGCGTACGCCGGCTCCCCAACATACATATCCACCTACACAAAACACATATCCACCTCTACAAAACACATATCCACCACCAAGGGCCTACAGGAATCCTTCAGGGCCAAGCTTCCGCAGAAATCAGGCTTTCAGGAATGAAAGGATGCAGAAGCCAAGAACATTCACTCCGTTGGGAGAAACCTATACTACTCTGTTCCACAAGTTGAGGCAGATAGGCCTATTAAGTCCTGTTGAACCCAAATTGCCAAATTCCCTTCCCAAAAATCTGGACCACTCAGTAAGCTGTGAATATTGTTCGGGGGCTCCCGGGCATGATACTGAGAAGTGTTGGAAGTGGAAGACTGTCATACAAGATCTTATTGACACAAATAGGATCGAGGTTCAGGCACCAGAGGCACCCAACATTAATGAAAACCCATTACCGATGCACCATGAGGCCCACATGATCGAACTAGTGCACGAAGGAGGGAAACTTAAAACACCCTTACAAACAGTAATGATGATTCGTGCCAGTCCAAACGAAAAATCGACCAGTGAAAAGGCAGTGGTACAGTTGGGAAAGGTAGATGACAAGCCATTTGTGGTAGTGGGGAAAGGTTCGTCTGTTGCTGCGAAGAAGCCAGAGTCAGTCAAGGCAGTGCTGCAGGGAGTATCAAGCACACCAATGTTAGTGGCGAAGGGGGTCCACGTAGAACCAGTTGTTATCAGGCCAGTCATGCAGTTGCCGATAACAAGTGAGAAAGCTGTGCCATGGAGCTACAGTCAAGTGACAGTGATGCATAAGGGGAAGGAGGTTGTGGAAGAGGTATGCGAGGCTCAGGGGTTAACTCGTTCAGGAAGGTGTTTTGTTCCCGCAGAATTGAGAAGGGCCAATCCAATAAAGAAGCCAGTGACGGAGGAAGAAGCAGAGGAGTTTTTGAAGAAGATGAAGGCATAGGACTACTCAATTATAGAGCAGTTGAGGAAGACCCCAGCCCAGATTTCGTTGCTATCCTTATTGATCCATTCAAACGATCATTGTCAGGCCTTAATGAAGATTCTGAACGAAGCCCATGTCCCGGACAAGCTCTCAGTGAACCATTTGGAGAAAATAGCGCACAAAATCTTCGAAGTAAACCGAGTGACATTCTCTGATGATGAGTTACCGGTAGAGGGTACAGAACACAACATGGCACTATACTTGACAGTAAAATGCGAAGACTCGGTGGTCACTCGAGTACTAATTGATAATGAGTCAAGTGCCAATATCTGTCCGTTGGCCACTCTGAACAAACTAAAGGTTGCTAATGATAGGATCCACAAGAACAGCGTCTGCGTCCGAGGTTTTGATGGGGAGGTACTGATACAGTGGGTGATATCGTACAGGAATTAACCATTGGTCCAATCGAGTTCACCATGGAATTTCAAGTGATAGATGTGGCGGTGTCGTATAATCTTCTGTTGGGACGACCTTGGATCCACGCAGCCAAAGCAGTGCCTTCTACACTGCATCAGATGGTCAAATTTGAATGGGATAGACAAGAGATTGTGGTACACGGGGATGACGATACACATGCCGTTAGCGATGCCATTGTGCCCTTCATAGAAACCGACGATGACAAGGGCCCATGGGTTTATCAGGTTTTTGACGCAGTCTCAGTAGACAAAATTCCTAAGGGTGGGGGCCATCCACTTCCCAGAATCACAGCTGCAACCTTCATGATAGCCTCAGAGATGTTGAACAACGGGTTTGTACCAGGAAAAGGTCTGGGGATTGATCTGCAAGGAATGGTCCAGCCAGTTTCTTTGCCCAAGAACCTGGATACTTTTGGGTTGGGATTCAAGCCTACCGCAGCGGATGTAAAGAGGGCCCACAAGTTGAAGAAAAGAGTCTGGGTCCTTCCTAAGCCAATCCCGCGCCTATCCTGATCATTTGTCAAAGCAGGGTTCAGAAAGTTGTCGGTCCCGGAAGTTCTCGGACCTCTGATCGGGCCAGATGGAGATTTGAATGAGGGCTTTGAAAGAATGTTCGCTGATGTCAACATGATAGAAGCTGGAGAGGGTTCCAGTAAGGCAGGCATACAGTTTGTGGGGCCTAGGTCCAATGTCAACAATTGGACAGCTACTCCTCTTCCTACTTGGAGGGAGTCCTAGTAGTTGGCTCTGATTTTCTTTCTTGTTTTCTGGATTATTCCAGGGTTGTAATCCAGATTCCTTTTATTATTGCTCAACAAAGTGTGAAACCTTGTTATCCCATAATTCAATAAAATGAAAAGTTTCTTCTTCATTCTTTATTTTATTTTATTTTTAATTTTTGTTTCCTTTTTTTTTTCTTTGTCTGAACAGTTCTCTTTATACTGGTCTTAACGACATGGCATGCACAACGGATCTTCAACCTAGTCTAAAAGATCAATCTGATTCCGAACTAACTATACAAGAGGTCGATTATGATAATGAATCGGAATACGATGAGGATGAAGCCTTCGAGGAGATAAACAGAGAGTTAAGCCAGTTTGAAGAAAAATCCAGGCCCAACTTAAATGACACAGAAGCCATCAATTTAGGGGGTGCAGTCGATATCAGGGAAACTAAAATAAGCATCCACATTGCACCAAATATCAGGGAAGAATTGATCAAAACACTTATTGAGTTCAAAGATGTTTTTGCATGGTCATATGATGACATGCCGAGGTTAAGCACGGATTTAGTAGTTCATAAATTGCCTACCGACCCGGCATGCCCTCCCGTCAAACAGAAGTTGAGGAAGTTCAAAACAGATATGAGTGTGAGTATTAAAGAGGAAGTAACCAAGCAGCTGCAAGCAAAGGTTATTCGTGTCACTCGATATCCTGATTGGTTGGCTAATATGGTGCCGGTGCCAAAGAAAGATGGGAAGATCAGTATGTGTGTCGATTACCGCAATCTGAACAGGGCAAGCTCAAAGGACAACTTTCCTTTACCCAACATTCATATCTTGATCGACAATTGTGCTAGACGCGAGATCGGATCTTTTGTAGATTGCTATGCTGGGTATCATCAGATTCTGATGGATGAAGAAGATGCGGAAAAGACGTCATTCATTACGTTGTGGGGAACTTATTGCTACCGGGTAATGCCATTTGGTTTGAAAAATGCTGGGGCAACGTACATGAGACCGATGACCACTGTGTTTCATGACATGATCCACAAAGAAATTGAGGTGTACGTGGACGATGTGATCATAAAATCCAAGCATCAGGAAAACCACGTAGCAGACTTAAGGAAGTTTTTCCAAAGGCTTCGAAGGTACGATATTAAGCTCAACCCGGCCAAATGTGCATTTGGAGTTCCATCTGGAAAGCTATTGGGATTCATCGTCAGTTGGCGAGGTATTGAACTGGACCCGTCAAAGATCAAATCTATCCAAGATTTGCCACCGCCAAAGAACAAGACAGAAGTAATGAGTCTGTTGGGAAGGTTGAATTACATCAGCAGATTTATTGCTCAACTCACAGCAACTTGTGAACCCATTTTTCGGCTACTGAAGAAAGATGTTGCGATAGAATGGACGGCGGAATGTCAGGAGGCATTTGACTAGATCAAAGGATATTTATCAAATCCACCTGTGTTGGTTCCACCTGAGCCGGGGAGACTGTTAATTCTTTATCTGATGGTCCTGGAGAATTCGTTTGGTTGCATGTTGGGGCAACACGACATTACAGGAAGGAAGGAGCAAGCCATCTATTATCTTAGCAAGAAGTTTACAGTGTATGAGGTTAAGTACACTCAACTCGAGAAGACATGTTGCGCCCTAACTTGGGTGGCCCAGAAATTGAAGCATTATTTGTCCTCATATACTACTTATCTCATTTCACGCTTGGATCCACTAAAGTATATTTTCCAGAAGTCTATGCCCACAAGGAGGTTAGCGAAATGGAAAATATTACTCACGGAGTTTGACATCGTCTATGTGACGAGGACACCCATGAAAGCCCAAGCACTGGCCGATCACTTGGCTGAGAATCCTGTTGATGAAGAATACGAGCCGTTAAGGACGTATTTTCCTGACGAGGAAGTAATGCATATAGATGAGTTGGAATTACCTGAGGAACCAGGTTGGAAGCTTTTCTTTGATGGAGCCGCAAATGCGAAGGGAGTTGGAATAGGAGCGGTACTTATTTCTGAAACAGGACGTCATTATCCTGTTACGGCTCAGCTGCATTTCTATTGTACCAACAACATGGCTGAGTATGAGGCATGCATTTTGGGTCTGCGACTAGCTGCAGACATGGATGTCCAGAACGTTTTGGTCTTGGGAGACTCGGACCTCCTGGTGCATCAGATTTAGGGTGAATAGGAAACACGGGATTTAAAGCTCATACCATATCGACAATGTTTGCACGATCTGAGCAAGCGATTTCGATCAGTGGAGTTCAAACACATCCCAAGAGTTCACAATGAGGTTGCCGATGCATTGGCCACTTTAGCATCAATGTTGCTCCACCCAGACAAAATTCATGTTGACCCGTTGTACATCCAGGTTTGTGATCAGCATGCCTATTGCAATATGATAGAGGAAGAAGTGGATGATGAGCCATGGTTTTATGACGTCAAAGAGTACCTCAGGATGGGGATATACTCGGAGCAGGCCACGGGAGATCAAAAAAGAGTCGTTCGGTGATTGTCAAGTGGATTCTTCCTCAGTGGAGGAGTGTTGTACAAAAGAACCCCAGATTTTGGATTGCTGAGATGTATAGATGCCAGTCAAGCCACGACAGTTATGACAGAGGTGCATGTTGGAGTTTGTGGGCCACATATGAACGGATATGTATTGGCAAAGAAGATTCTTCGAGCAGGATATTATTGGCTTACTATGGAGGGTGATTGTATCAATTTCATGTAGAAATGCCATCAATGTCAGATACACGGAGATTTGATTCATTCTCCACCGACAGAATTGCATACAATGTCAGTGCCATGGCCATTTGTTGCCTGGGGCATGGATGTCATTGTACCTATTGAGCCGGCAGCTACCAACGGTCATAGGTTCATTCTAGTGGTCATCGACTATTTTACTAAGTGAGTTGAAGCTAAAACTTTCAAGTCGATAACCAAGAAAGCAGTGGTGGATTTTGTTCACTCCCATATCATCTGTAGATTTGGGGTCCCAAAAGTGATCATCAGGGATAATGGTGCTAATCTTAACAGTAATTTGATGAAAGAGGTATGTCAACAGTTTAAGATTACACACCGTAATTCCACACCATATCATCCCAAGGCAAATGGAGCAGTTGAAGCAGCCAACAAGAACATCAAGAAGATACTGAGGAAGATGGTAGAAGGATCCAGACAATGGCATGAAAAATTACCATTTGCATTGTTGGGTTATCGCACCACTGTCCGTACTTCAGTAGGGGCAACTCCTTATTTATTAATATATGGAACTGAAGCAGTAATACCAGCGGAAGTTGAAATTCCATCCCTTCGGATTGTCGCTGAGGCTGAGATTGATGATGACGAGTGGGTCAAAACCCGTTTGGAGCAGTTGAACTTGATTGATGAAAAGAGATTGGCAGCTGTGTGTCATGGCCAGTTATATCAAAAGAGAATGGCGAGAGCCTTACAACAAGAAGGTGCGCCCCAGAAAATTTGAGGTGGGGCAGCAGGTGTTGAAACGAATCCTGCCACATCAGGCCGAAGCAAAAGGCAAGTTCGCCCCGAATTGGCAAGGACCATTCATCATAACCAGAGTATTGTCCAATGGTGCTTTATGTTTAACAGATATCGACGGGAAATGCGTCGAGATGGCTATCAATTCTGACGCAGTTAAGAGATATTATGTATGATTTCTTTTGATTGTAATTGTTGTTTGTTTGTGGTTGGCATTTATCGGAGAATGAAATGACGGAAACAATTCTTTCTTCTATCCAAACACTTTAACATTTGCTTCCCCTTTTGAGCCTTATTTATTCATTCATATCCCTCTTTTGGAATCAGTAATTAAAATGAAAGAAAAAGAAAAAAAAAGAGAAAAATAATGATAATAAAGACAAAAGAAAAGTCACAAAAAAAACAAAGAAATTAGGAACTACGTTTGACCTGATTCCTCATGAAGGATACGTAGGTGCCTCACGGCTCGGTCATAAGGTAACAAAAAAGTAAAAATCCCCAAGCAAGAAAAACTGGGGCAGAAGTTTGTGTTTGTAATTTTTGGAAGAAAGTTCGATTCCAAGAGTTGTACTGTTTTATCCATCAAAATTATTTTGAACTTTTGATACCCCTTTTCCTTTTGGCCATACACAAAAACTCATATTGATGTCCAAACAAGACCTCCCGATCAGTATCCGAGAAGTGCCAAGTCATGCATAACACTCTGATCCCCAGCAGAGAAGAGGATCATAAACTGGAAATGAATTGATAACCGAAAAGAATCCCCAGCAGAGAGAGTCATATCGGCAGCACTCCAATCCCCAGCTGAAAAATAAAATAAAATGAGAGAGTCTTATCGGTGAAAACCTTCACAGGCACCATAAGGTGACGAAAGATGAGAGAAATAAAACGAGAGAGTCTTATCGGTGAAAACCTTCACAGGCACCATAAAACTACGGGAGTTGAGAGAAATGAGAGAGTCTTATTAGTGAAAACCCCTCGAAGGGCACTATGAGGCGACAAGACAAGATTGGCAGAAAGGATCCGCATTTGGCAAAGAGTTGAGTGCCTGTTTATCCCCAGCAAGATGAGGCCATCCGAAAGATTGATTGATACGAATAGACTGGGTTGATCAATCCGGGATGCACGACATGATAGTTGGGATCAGTTATATCTCAGATAAGTACTTTTCTTTCTTTTTCCCCAGCATTTGTTCAGAAAGACTTCTTCTTTTTCTATTTTTGAAATCATCACTTTATCATTTCTTGGTTTAAAGACTTTACCTCCCTAGCAGTTTGTTTTTGAAAACAATTGTTAGAGCTTGCTACCAGTGGCCAAAATGGTGCAAAGCAAAATGCAAATAGGACAGGCTAAAGATAAGGCGACAAAGCGAAAAGAAGTTTGTCGCAAGGCGTTTTGTTTTTATTTTACAAATTTTGACGGTAGAGTATTGTAGTCAAAGGTAACATGCTTATTACAATTGAGCTCGAAAAAGCTTTTGATAGGCCTGAATAGTCATTTATATACCAAACCCTTCATCATCTAAAATTTCCTCCAAAAATTTCCAAGTTAATCATGACATGCATCACCACTAGCCAAATATCCATTCTAGTTAATGATCATAAAACTAGTTACTTCAGCCCTAGTAGGGATATCCGTCAAGGTGATGCAATCTCCCCGTATATTTTCATCCTTTGTATGGAAATATTATCTTGCTATATAAATCATTTAGTAGACATTAATCTCTGGGACCCTATCAAGGTAACGCCCAAAGATCCTCACTTCTCACACATTTTATTCGCAGATGACCTAACTCTAATGGGCAAGGTTACCAAAAAAATCTGCGGCACTATTCTTAGTTGTATAAATGTTTCTGTAATCTTTCAGGACAAAAGATCAATCATCTAAAATCTAAAATCTACTTCTCCTCCAATTGCTCAAAAGATGACATTTCCTACATATCTAGTCAATTAGCCATCAAAAACACTACTAACTTTGAGAAATATTTGGGATTGTCATTCACAACCACTGCCCCAAAATAAAAGATTTCTATTACATCTTGGACAGTATGCGCTCCATACTAGCCAACTTAAAAACTAACTGCCTAAACATTGTTGGTCGTACCACGCTTGCAATATCTACCCTAGCCAGCATCCCTAATTACATTATGTAAATTACTTTTTTACACAGTAAAATCCTTCAAAATATTAATAGAATTATTAGGAATTTTATTTGGGGTACCACAGATAGCAAAAAAAAGTTACATCTCCTCAATTGGAACATTGTCACAACGGAAATCCAAAGAGGGGTTAGGAGTCAAAAAAGTACATTCCAAAAATAAAGTACTCCTAGCAAGTCTTGCTTGGAGACTATTAAATTATCCCCATTCTACTTGGGCTAATCTTCTTATAACTAAATATTTCAATAACTCCCACAAGAACACTTCTTTTATATGGAAGAGTTTAAAATTAGTTGGGACATTTGCTCTAAAGGCACGGCCGGGACAATTGGCAACAATTCTTCTCTTAATATCTGGAACTCACGATGGATCCCCAACTATCATTCTCTCTGCAATCTCCTAGTAGAGCCTCTTAATTACTCAGATCTAATTCTCACTCCCAAAGATTTCTATCAAGATAATACCTGGGTGCTTAATAAAATTTCCTTCGACATTCCTCCTATAGTAACAAACAAAATAAAATCTATTGTCATTCCTTCCAGTAACATTCTAGATAGGATTTACTGGGGTGAAACCACAAATGGATCATTCACTACCAAGTCCTGCTACAAGCTCATAAACAAGTCCTATAGTGATCAAAGACACATTAGTAACTTTGATTGGATTTGGACCCTCAATTGTCCCAATAAAATAAAGTTTTTCCTATAGCTTTGCTACCACGGCAGAATTTCGTGTAGAAAGTACTTACAATACATTGGCATTAATATAGACACAACCTGCACATGCTGTTGAAATGGGGAAGAAGATATCAAGCACATTTTTCTGCACTGTAGTATGGCTAGAAATTTTTGGCACTCACTGTTACGCCAGCCACCAAATATTTCCAACAACATCCCTAATGATCACTGGATGCTCTTTTTAAAAAACTTGAACCCCCATGATTATAAACTAATCACAATACCCACCCTGCTAAATTGGGAAGATCTCTTCTCGATTACCATATGGAACCTTTGGCTAAACAGGAACAGTAACAACATCAACACTACCTCATACCCTTTACTTGCCTTTACTGTTACAAAATATTCCCTAGAATACAAGTTTTTCACTGACAGGGTACACAACACCTCAATAAGAATTCCTCTATGCATTAGCTGACATGCACCGCCAATAGGTTGGTTCAAACTTAATGTCGATGGTGCTTTTCGAAGAGGAAAACCAATCTCAGCGATAGGCGGCCTCATCAGAAATGCTGACTCAAAATGGACTTTTGAATTGTTAAAATCTATACATGCAGACTCTCTTATCCATGCAGAACACCAGGCGATCCATCAAGGATTAACCCTTGCATCACAACACAATTTTATTCCACTAGAAGTGGAAACAGACTCCACAGATATTATACATTACCTCGGAAAGGAATATATGACTTACAATAACATTATTTTTTACTGCTGGTGGTTAATGATAAAAATGGGACAAGTGGTTCTCAGGCATAACTGTAGGGAAGGGAATGCAGCTGCTCATCAAATGAAAAAGGAAGGATCAAGACAGTCTACCATAAATAAACTTTTGTGTTACAATGTTCCACCATCTTTTTTCGAGTCCAGGATGTTGGAGGACAAAAAGGCGTTGTTGTAGTACGCAATATGTTGTTTAATGTTAATAAAAGTCTTGTTGAACTAGGGACTGTTGATGCCATCTAGGGTATCTGTGGAAGTGGCAACACTACTTGTAATAGTACTACTCCACTTTAGTCTATGAATAAAATGCTCGTATTCTCAAAAAAAAAAATTGAGGGGAGGGGGGGATATTCCCCAACGCGCGGGCTGTCGACTGAGTATCATCCACCGTGCCACTTCCCCAACGGCAACCAAACGCAATCTGATTTGTGTAATTATGTAGCTTCCTTCTACTACTGGAAGATTCAGGATTTTAAATTTATGGGGCAGATTTATAGCTCAATACATGGGGCATGTGAACCCTTTATCTCTCCGCTAAACTTAGTATTTTGTATATATTTTTTTAAACTTATCTAATATTATCTACTAGCACTCATACTCCAAAGAGGCTAAATGGTGCAATTGGTTGAATGCTAAATTATTTACCTAGAGGAGCAAGAATCAATACTAACTTCTTACTTTCTTTTTTCTTGTTTCTTCAATGGTGCACTCATGATATAAAAATCCTAAATCCGCCTCTGCCTCCAATTATCTCAATTTAATATACTAGCTGTGTTCATAATTAAATATTCAAAAATATCAGCAATAATGTGTATGCTATGTATAATTGGACATGATCAGCAATAATCACATTTGACCAAGGATTCAAGTTGCACGTAAATATGGACAAATGAAATAAGATCGTCTGAGATGGTTTGGCTATATAATACGTTATTCTTCATATGCATCAGTCTGTATAGCGCAACACCAAGATACTGGAATCTCTTATATGATAAATTCAAACTTACCTAATTAAGAGCATAATAATAATAGGATTTTCTTTTCGAACAGTATGATCAATCAAAGGAATCATGTAAATGGTACAAACTAGCTGGGTTAAGACTTACACCAGAATTAGGTCCATTATTTTCCAGAGTGGAGCAGAATGTGGATACAAATAATTTTTATATATATATAAAATCGATACTAATTGACAGAGTAGTTTGTGTTGGAAAAATAAATTGAGATTATAGATCAAGAAAAAAGGAACATAAACAATTTATCGAACAAATATTATATCGTGGCAAGCCACAATCTTGAAAGCAATTTTGGCTGGACTAGAATACAAATCATTAAGACCGGTTGCTCTCCAAGATATTACAGTACCTCAAAACACGTGCACTCGTTGTTGAAAGTTTGGAGTCTGTAAAAACACAATTGTCTAGAAATAATACAGCAAGACAAGAGAAAGAGAGCAATGTTCTGTTCTCTTTGTTGTGCATCTGAAATCCACAAAAAGCTATCTTTCACAGGTTAAGCTGTTGAACTGTTACAGACGAAGGATTTAATCTTGAGCTGTTACATGAATTAATCTATGGATATTATTGTAATGATCCGATCGGTCGTTTTGAGCTCTAACGCTTCGTTCAGTGGCTCGAGGTCTTGAGTGGCTTCATATTGTGTATTATGACTTGTGTGAATGGTTTGATTCGATTTTCGGATGTTTCGGGAATTATTTGAATGAGGGATTCTTATTTTATAAGTTTAAGTTGAAAATGTTGACCGAGATTTGACTTTTGTGAAAACAACCTAAGAACAGTATTTTGATGGTTCCGGTAGGTTCGTATCGTGATTTTGGACTTGGGTATATGCCCGGACTTGAATTTGGAGGTCCCTAGATTGATTTAATTTGTTTTGCCGAAAGTTGGCAATTTAAAGGCTTAGAATTTTGATACGTTTAACCGTAGGTTGACTTCATGGTTATCGAGTTCGGATTTTGGTTTTGCATCATTCCGAGTGATTGATAGGAATCAGACATGCGGTTGTGTTTTTAGAAGTTCTTGAGTTTCATTTAAATTTCATGTGTTTTGGAGGTCCCTAGTTTGAATTCGGAGGTCCCTAGGTTGATTTGGTTCTTGAGAGTTTGAGAGAAGTGTAGGTTTTTATGGTGTCCTGGTCTCGCATATGCGAGAAATAGGTCGCTTTTGTGACAGTCACATTTGCGAGTTTCTCTTCGCTTTTGCAAAGTACACTGAGGCGTGCAGAGTTCGCATTTGCTAACTCCAGATCGCATTTGCGATAAAGGCCTGAGCTAAGGAATGGTCACTTTTGCGACCAATTGGTCGCTTTTGCGAAAAGGCCAGGAATCGTATTTGCGCCATTTTTGTCACTTTTGCGAAGGTTCACATTTGCGAGCCCTGGGACGCAAATGCGACTTTTGGAGATGAACATATGGGTTTAATTACGGGATTTTGTTCTCATTTTTCATATTTTGATACCCTAGACACGGTAGGAGGCGATTTTGAGGAGGGATTTTTATCTACAATCATTGGATAAGTGGTTTTGATCAATTTCCAACTATTTTACATGATTATATGTAACCGTCCGAAATAGAATCTCAACAACACACTTCCCAAAACCGGTGGAACTGTGGCATAAGCTCTACAAAATAAACTAGAATGTCTACTACGTCACTGTCTGAATGAAAAATACAACATGAAATAAAGATAAAGGAAGGTGACTCTGAGGCCTGCAAACGCCGAGCATGTATACCATGAAGTATCCAGGAAATCAGCTACAACCAATCACTGACGTCCTACACGAGCAGGCGTACCTGGATCTGCACAAAAATGTGTAGAAGCGTAGTATGAGTACACCACAAAGGTACCCAGTAAATATCAAGCCTAATCTCGCTAGAGTAGCGACGAAGCTAGGTCAAGACACCTACTAGGATATAGTAAAAAGTATAAAAACATAATAACGAGAAATAATGGAAGGCGGAGAAGTAACTGATACTATACAAGTTAATAACATAAACTAATACCAGAATTGTAAGCATAGAGATAACATAAAGGAAAAAATTAAAGAGAACCACCAAAGTCAAATACTGATCCAAACTGATAAGACAAGGAAGAACAAAAGCAACAAGAAGTATTTACCAATAACTCTTAACAACATGAGATAACAACAAGAATCAAGGATAAGGTACCGCCTCTACACAACAAGAATCAAGACCGAGGTACTACCTCGTATACAACAATCGAGGTACCACCTCGTATTCACATTTCTCATTTACAATCACAATCTTTCCTTATACCGCCACGTGAGCTTTACATTTAGACAGTTTTGAAAATATTTTTCCCGAAATAGCTACTCACATATTAGCCCACCTTATGATGACATGTGGATTCACATAATTCCCTTACAAGAAACACGCACATAAGTCCCACTTTGTGCCACCGCATGCATATTAACCCATATCCTTATACCGCCACATGCGCATCAATATCACATCACAATAACAACTCACACCACAAGCGCCCATAAGTCACAACTTGCCAAAAATTAATAATAACAATGGTTTCACAACAATAGCCCATGGCTCAACCACAATGTGTTCAAGAATATCAACAATAACAATGAATGTAAATTTCTCAACAAGAAAGATATCTCAATAATTAACACTTCGCCTCAATGTGGTAATGGCTTCCACAACTTCTACACCAATAACTCAACAATAAGAATGATATTGTATAACCACGATACTAAACCAGAATAACTCACAATGGAAGAGATAAACGTATAACAATGATGTCACGCCCCGACCTCAGGAGCTCGACCGGTGCTCAATCGAGATATCACGGTCAAGCAAGCCTATTTGAAACCTTTTACCCAACCTTAGCTATGAACAATATAAGAATTAGTAACAAGAGATAGACATGAGAAAAATAAAGTGTTCCACGTTCTTTCTCCATTATTCAAAGGACATTCATTTTACAATTTCCATAATATTACAAGTTTATAGTTACGAGGGAAAACTTGTTTGTGAAATACCAACACTTCTAGTTCATTACCCAACATCTAACACCACCCACAACCTGCATGTGGAGCCTCTAAGTACAAGAGAAGAGTAGTATGGAAGTATCAGTGACAAGGCTCCGGCTATACCTCAAAACACAAAGTACAACGTAAAGTGACATAAGGCCTGGAATTGAATAGGGCTCACCAAAACCTGGTGAGTAGAGAGTAACTGCTAACAAGGATCAAAGTTTCCCCCTGATGAACCACCTGCATCCATTAAAGATGCAGCACCCCAGGCAAATGAAACATTGGTACATATGAAATAGTACTAGTATGTAGAACTAAGTATCCTCTTATAAAATAAAATGCCAATATAACAAGGGAATAATCATGAAAGTAGCAAGTAGGAAACTCTATCGGTTGAGCCATCTCTCCACTATTAATCTGAATTGACATGGTGATGCAAAAAAAATGGTGATACCAAGAGTAGGAACCACCATGCGCACGACATGGTGTCCGATATTCACCCGATCGGCTAGGCCGTCTCCTCACATATGACATGTGAGTTGACTTCCAATTCACAACTAACATAAATCACACCCCAATTAAAGAGAATAATCTCATCACATCAATCTCATCCCAATTAAGGGGAATAATCTCAATCCACTCCTACACCGGCATCTGTAGTTTCGGGTGTGGGCCGTTACAACCCACCCTTTCTCGGCTTGCTTATGATACTCCCAAAAATATTTTGTTTTGCACACAAAGGAATTAAAAATACAAATGCATTTGCCTCATAACCTTTCACACCATATCATTAGTACTTCCAACCACTAAAAACGCCATTATTTCATTGGCCCTCTTAGCCATACATATGATTCTTCATTCATGGCACGATGGTCATACCTCATATTTCACACTTTTATTTTTTTATTTTCAAGGAGCATCATCATAAACATAAACATATAGAATATCCTAGAAAATCATAACTTAAGTTCATTAGAAATGAAGACTTTAAACATAATGGGTTTCATTCCAAAGAATGGAGCAAACTGACTAGCAATTGAAGAACAAGTTAAAATCATATACGAGCGATACACCACTTATTCTTGAAATACTTTTCCCAAAAAGGCAATACACATTTTAAACTAATGGGTAAATAAGAACTCAAAACACATCAAAAACTCTTACAAAGAAGATTATGGTGGTTTATGATTGAAACATAGATTCAAATCGTATACACTAGTTACAACACCCATAGCAACATTATATATCTCGCTCTCACTTCTTTCACTTCCAAACATCATCATAGTTTATCAACATTAAGGGCATCTGAAAAATCAAAATTTGATATGTATATGAGCAATGCGAGTCTTGAGCACATTGGGTTTTCTTTCCAAGGTAAGCATAATAGACTTTCATTTGAAACACTAATTAAAGTAATAACATTTTAATACATAAACCATATTGGAACACATTTTCGAAGAGTTCATAATAAGATAGGAGCAATTGGAACAAGTTTCGAGTATATACATCTTTCAACACAACTCTTACTTTGGATAATCGAATTTATTAGTAACAACTTCGGAACATGGAAATCAGGAACCTAGGTCAACCATACTTGAAACTTAGGGGAACATCATGGAATTCGATTCTACAAGAAAGAAGTTTAGCCAACATACTTTGCTTGAGCTTTCCTTAGACTACTACAACGTCCCAACACTTCTGGCAATATCAATCTATAGGAAGATAGCGAAAATTTGATAACAATTAGAAGGATTCTCATAATATAACTCTCTTGGAAATTTTATCAAACACCTACTAAGCAAAATTGAATGCAAGGCTCTACAATGGTAATCCCTTCCTCCTTTAACCAATTTCAACAAGAAACTACCTGAAATAGTTCAACAACCCCACATACTACTTCCTATTGGCGCATGTGTTGCCTATCTCGAACCCCACAACATACTTAGAGCCATAACTTCTTGCATGAAAACATAGGAGAAGGACTTACTCGGACAGATGTTGGTTTAGTGAATTGCATCCTTGATTCTTGAAGATTGCAGCTAGAATGGATTAGTAGAATTGTTAGGCCTTCTCCCTCTCTCTCTCACTAAGATACTAGCACTTCTCTCTAAAAACATCAGATTTTTGCCTTCAAAATGAGCCCCAAAGGATTTTAATCGAAATGGGGTCGGGTTATAAAAATAGAAAATGGACCCTCCACTTTGCAATCACAGAGTGGACCACATAACAGATACATGGCCCCAAAATGAACTGCAAAAATGATCCCAACAATTGGGTTGGCCTGGACAAATCTGCGGCCAGGTTTGCGGTTCGCAGACCAGTTATACGGCCACAAAATGGACCGCAAAATTACCCTCAATAATTCTTCATGACAAATCTACGACGAAAGTGCGGACCGCGAAATAGG
Organism: Nicotiana sylvestris; assembly: GCF_000393655.2. Taxonomy (NCBI): domain Eukaryota; kingdom Viridiplantae; phylum Streptophyta; class Magnoliopsida; order Solanales; family Solanaceae; genus Nicotiana; species Nicotiana sylvestris. Next base: position 78,511,024 of record NC_091067.1, read on the forward strand.
TATGTGATCGCATAATGTACCGCAAAACAACCTTCAAAATTCAACTATTTTTCTGCTCAACTCTGCGATGATTATGCAGCCCGCAGAATGGTTCTGCAGTCGTGAAATTGACCATAGAATTGCCTTCTTCTACCAAAACTTTCCATCAACCCCTCAGTGCATTCTTCAACCCAAAAAGTACAACCTTCAAACTCATTAGTCTTCCTCGGCACCACAAAACCTTAAATTCCTTGGCAAACTTTTATGGGGACTTACATATGACTTTGAATAAGGATAATCAACGATTAAAGAGATAACATATGATAATAACTTCTAATAATGATATCAAAATTGAAAGAGATAACATATAGCAATGTTTTAAAATAATGATAAATCAACAACGGAAGAGACTACATGTAACGAGGACTTCAAATAATGGTAAATCAACAATGGAAGAGATAACATGTAACAATGAAAGAGGCAACAAGTTCAACTGAAGCATGAGAGAAAAAATATCAAGTAAGATGTAAAATAAGTATTAAACAAGTCATTCAAAGCATGTCAGGATAGACTAACACATGTAAGAGTAGATTGACTATGAGAATGAAGAACATGCTATGACAACTCAATTAAAGAATGGAAAGAGCCTAAATAGCCTAAACCGGTCAAATACCACGTATAACCCATTTACCCACTCGTCACCTTGCGTACATGGATTTTACTTAGCACAAATGACACAATCAATCTCAAATCCTATGGGGTAGTTCTCCCAAATAAAGTTAGGCAAGATGCTTACCTGAACTAGGCCAACTCAACCCTAGGAAATAGCTTTTCCCTTAAAACTCACCTTCACACGGCTCAAATCTAACCAAATTTGTTTTAATATCATCAACCAATGCAAGAGAAAACAATTACAATAAATAAAGCTTTGATCTTTACACTTTTTCCAAAAAGTCAATGAAAGTCAACTCGAGGCTCGTCCTGTCAAACCCGGGTCAAAGCATAGATTCCGACTACCCATAACACCAAAAGTTCATATATGTGATTAATTTTAAAATCCGAGTTCAAATCGACTATCAAAACTCAGTTTCTCATTTTCCAAAAAAACTTGACAAATCTTTGCAAGTTTTCACTTTGATTCACATGATTTTAATGTTAAATATAAGATATATTAATGAAATACAGTTGGAAATAGATTAGAATCACTTACCCAAATTTTGTAGATGAAAATCTCTATCTCCAAATCACCTCCTACCGAGGCTAGAGTTCTAAAATGAGATAATATGTTAAAAAATCCCGTCTCCCAACATTTTGACCAACTGCAGATGTCGCATTTGACCCTCTCAATTGTGATCAGGGGTCGCATTTCCGAACCTTGACAGCCTCAAGATTAGTCCCAATTGCGACATAGGCATCACAATTGCGAAGCTGACCAATATCGCAAAAAAAAATTACAATTACGAAATAGCCCTCAGGCCCGCTGGTTTCGCAAATACGAAAGGGAAAGTCACATTTGAGACATCAGAGCCCCCACTGTCACTTCACAATTGCGAGGCTAGTGCTCGCAATTGCGATAATTGAGCACCAACAACACCAGCAATTCATTTTCAGTTCAATCCATTTTGGAACATGTCCGACACCCATCCAAGCCCTCGGGGATCCTAACCAAACATCCACACAACTATAAAAACATCATACGACCTCACTCGCGCGATTAGAAAATAAAATAACATCAAAAACTACGAATTGAACACTAAAATGCATAAGTTTCAAAGTGAATTTCAAGAAGTACCAGAATTGCAACTAGGCGTCTGAATTCTATCAATTTAACTTCAAATGATACCAAATTTTTCAAACAAGTTCTAAATAGCATAATGGACCTATTCCAAGTCCCAAATCAAATTCCGAACTCGATAGCTAAAAGTCAACCTACGGTCAAACTTTTCAAATCAAACCAAATTCTGGCAAACAACACAAATCAACATACGAACTTCCGAATTCAATTCTGGGCATACACCTAAGTCTAAAATCACGATACGAAGCTATTAGACCATCAGAACACTGTTCTGGGATCATTTTCACAAAAGTCAAAGTTTGGTCAATATTTCTAACTTATGCTTCTAAGTTAAGAATCAATGGGTCCAAATCAACACGAAATCTTTCCGGAACAAAACCAATCAATCCCGTAAGTCATAAAATCATAAAAATATGTGTGAAGCATAAAAGGGTAACATGGTGCAATTACACAAAACAACTGGTCGGGTCATTACACTTTTACCCTATATCTTTAGAGCTTGCCTAGGTTGTTAATAATAATTCAAAAATAAAAAGCAAAAGCATTCAATAAAATATCACAAGTGTTATATACATATGAAAATAATTAGTAGACTAAAGAGATAAGGGAAAGAGGTGAATCTGGTTTGGTCTTGATAGGAGGTAAGCCCAGTAGACAGTGAAGATGGACAACAACAACTTCAGGCTCCAAAGAGGCAAAGAACTTGGGCCTACGTTCTTTGAGAATTCGGCAGGCCCATTTTAAATACATGTGCAAAATAAAGAGAAAGTCATTAGATATATGGTCCAATATACATTACATATAAGTAACATTTAATATAGATCTAAGATAAATTACAAAATTGAGAGTAACGAAGGATGACCAGTTAGTGTAAGGTCACATATAGTAAAGCAATTTACAATGAAAATATTTGTTCTTCGTTGAACACTAAACCTAAGGAGATTAATAAATGTCAATAGATTAAGTCTAGGAGCTGAATTCTATTCATGACCAAGATACTCTTTGGATCCCTGGAACATCAAAGATTACAAGGGTCTCAAGGACCCCGAGCAATGCTTGTGTCAGGGAGAGTAACTCAACCAAGAACTAAATTCTACTCCAAATACCCCTAACTACTCGCACTTACTCTTCCCTAAAAGTTTGAGTGCTAATGACGTGTTCACTGTAAGCTCCAGAACTACAATGGTGATTATACGCAATGAAAGATAGGTTTTAATAACATCCACATCATCAAAGCATCAACAGGCATCCCATGGTTCGCACACAAACTTGTAGTACTACCATATACTCTTATCAAGCTTAAAACACACTCAAATAGAATCAACTATAAGTGCTAGCAAACAGTAAGAAAATAACAACACATGAATATAAAGACTTGGAATAAGTAAATTATGCATTTCAAAGAAACCTGGGAGGTATCAACCTCAATATCCCTATCAACGGGTTCATACTTGTGAAGGTCATTAACTATGGTTATATACTTAATCATACATACTTAATGGGGGTTTACAGGTATACTAATATTCACTTCTTACTAAGTATGAAAGTTAAAAATCCACTTCAAGATTCTCAAGAAAATAGAGGCAGGTAGATACATTGGCAAGTGATCTCCAAAGGGATCTTCATTTACATTTAGGTTGGTTAAGAGGTGAATTGTATAGTCTTACACTCTAACATGGGAGATAAACATTTAAAGAAGATTTTTCTAAGTCTATAGGTGAGCTTCAATTAGCTCTGTAGATTTCAATGCCCTGGGAACACAGCCACATACAATATGTAAGCAGCAGCCTATTTTAAAATAAGGATGAATACAGAATTCCTATTGAGTGACATTCAAGGATGTATATGTTTTATTCTAACTAATACTACAATGTTTGACATGACTGAGTACTAATCATGGATTCAGATTTAACATGGCTATCATAATTTATGAGAATTCACACTATGCAAACATATTCAGCTATGAGCTAAATATGTTAGTTGTAATAATGAAAATTTACAACACATAGCTCGATCAGATAGTATTCAACTATAGTAGGTACAATTCAATTAGGTTTATAAACATGACTCAAGTCAAGTAGATAGCAGAAGACAGAATTGAAGTAGATAGTTCCTTAGGGCTTAATCCTAGTTAATTTAAGGCATTTTTCTCATATATTGAAGTTCATTGGTGCGATAAAATAGTGTGGGAGCTGATGGAAAGTTTTGCACTGATTTTGGAGCTACAGAATCATAACAGAATACATTTGAAGGTAGAGATGATTCAAACATAGTAAACTAAGGGATCGTTTGGTAGGATGCATTAGATAAAATAATGCATGCATTAGCTTTGTGTATTAATAATACATTGTTTGGTAGACATTTTGAACCTATGCATTAGTTATGCAAGCATTAGTTATACATCCTATTTCGTATTATTCTATGCATAACTAATGTATAGAAAACAATGGTATTAGCAATGCAATGAGTTTTAATGCATGCATTAGCTTAGTTAAAGACAAAATTGTCCTTCAACATTTATGTTTGATTAAAATATGTTAGTTATTATATTGATGGAAGTTTAAAATAATCCAAATAGTGAGAAATAAAATTATAGCCCTAGTAAATAAATAAATACTTACCATATTTCCTTTTTTATAATTAAATATTTAGTTCTATTTTACAATATAGGTAGACAAATTAAATAATTTTTTAAAAACTTTTTCATATAAAAATATTTCTCAACATATGTTTCATTTAGAAAGTTGAAGTGATGGATTGGTTTTGAGGGCATTTTTGTAAACAAACAATTCTTTTAGAAATTGCACAATGCTTTAATACGTCAAACCAAACAATGGATAAGAAATATGTCAGCATAACTAATATCAGCATAACTAATGCAAGCATAACTAATACCAGCATTACTAATACACCCTATTCAGCATTATTCTTATGCACCCTACCAAACGACCCCTAACATGATTAAGTTATGTAACAGCCCTATACTCAGCTGTATATGCACAATTAGTCTAAACATCAAATGAATCATGCCAATAACACTTAAAACACTTGAAGGTTGCAACAGAGCCTCAGGAGACTAAGAGGGTGTAGGCTTATAAGCTGGTCAAACTGACTTATAAGCACTTTTTTGTAAAATTAAAAATGCTTATAAGTTAAGTGCTTATAAGCCAAAAATAAGCCAAAAGTCATAAGTTGGTCTCTCCCAACTTATCAAATTTCAGCTTATAAGCACTTTAGGTTTGACCAAAATATTTACTATTCTATCCTTAAAATACTTATTTTTAAAACAAAAACTCTTCGTATACCCAGTTCTTCAGTTGCTTATTATTAATTTCAGCACTTTTATCCAAACACGTAACTGCTTATTTTTAAATCAGCTTCAGCACTTAAAAGTGCTTTTCAGCATCTAATGCTTATCAGCTACTCTAAATCAGCTAAGCCAAACGGGCTCTAAGCCAACTATTAAGATTGTGTAACACCCCGTAAATTTGAATCAGTTGTGGATGCATTAAATGAATATTAATCTGATGGTTGAAAGTATAAGAGGGGGTGAATTGTAAATATTTATACTTAATCGCTTATTAGTTGACTAGTTAATCGAGTAGTCGACTAGATATAATAACTTAACAGTTATAATGACAGAAAGTAAGATGCAGAAAGTAAATGCAGGAATTAAAGACAGCAGGATTTTATACTAGTTCGGATTCAATGTGAATCCTAGTCCAGTCCCCTTGGGTTGCAAGGGAGTTCTCTTTTAGTAAATGTGTTTCTCCGAGTACAGTTGAAGTGAATTGACAACACAGTTTCTCTAGCGCTCGTTTCTTTTTTATACAATGTCTCACCAGTGTTATACTCTTTTTTTTCTGTGACGTGTTACACAGCAGATCTTAGTGAACTACAATGTTTGTCTGCAGTAGAACAAAGAGAAGGGTTTTTGGTTCGATCAAAGTATATCTAACTAGGATTTAAGGCTGGGTATAAATACTTTGATGAAGGTCGAGGCTTGACAACCCAAGAGATTTGATCCTTGGAAAGAGATTGATTCTTTCCAAGAATAAGATAGCTAGTCGTTGCTTTCCCTTGATTTCCTTCTATATGTAATGAAGACTTGATCCTTGATTGTTGGTTCTTCCGAAATTAGTCGCGTAGCAATCTTTACAGGATCTTTGATCTTTCGGGATGCTAGCCTTGATTTGTGCCTTATGTTTAGGCTTGCTTGATTCTCTCCATCACAGCTGGCCGTTACTCTTTACTGATTGATTTGTTGATTGAGTTCTTTCCTTAGTTATCCAGATTTGCGAGTTCTTTCCTTAGGCATCAGATTTGCCGATTGGATTGTAATCTTTGCTGATTGATTTCTTTCCTTATGCATCAAGATTGACTCCATCAGTCTTGTAGTATCTTCTTGATACCTTGTAATTGATTTCCTGTATATGTATATTATTTGCATCATTAAAACTGGATCTAACAATCTCCCCCTGTTTGATGAGGACAAGATAATATATAAATGTAAACACCAGTTGACTTCCCTGTGTTTTACTCCCCCTCAATATATGCAGTTGACTAGTCCATGATACTCCCCCTCAATGTATGCAGTTGACTGGTCTATAGTAAAGTCGACTCCTGCCACAAACTGTACTTGTACAGATATAACATATACTTTTTCTCCCCTTTTTTGGCATAAGCAAAGAGGGAACAAGACAAGAACTAAAAAGAATATATAGCATTTAAGCAGGAGAGTTATAATAATCATCCAACGGCTGAGAAAACAGCTCAAAAACAAATAGCACAGCAAAAATATAAATTATCCAAAGGCTGAAAATACAGCCCAAAACTAGCAGAGCAAAAGAAATTGTCTAAAACAACCACACTAACGGCGTAGAAATTAAGTAAGGGTGTTGCAGATGGCCTCTTTCAACTGTTCAAAGCTTCCATTGGCTGAGATGCTCACTCCATCCAACCTGTCATGAATCTCCCTGAAGGCTTTGACAGCATTCTCCCTAACTCTGAGAACAACAACTCTAATTTTGGACACATCAGACCCTGTTTCCTTGGAAATGGCATGAATGTCACCAACAGTAGACTGAGTGGTTGTGAGAAGATTTTTGATTTTAGATAATTGAGAGTTAATAGCACGAAGCTTGTCACCAAGATCAGGGCTGTCAAGACTAGGATGTGGGACAGAGGGTGAAGGTTTGGGCTCTACAGGGGCATGCTTTGCTTCACTATTGTGCTTCTTAACCAAGGAGCCTTTAACACTCACATATCCCGTGCTATCAAAGGCTCTAGAATTGTAAGACTTAGAGACAGTGATGAAGGGATAGTTGGACAGGGAAATTTGATGAGCTTCCAGAATGTGAGTGATTGCCATGCCATAGGGTAGACTGGTGGGATCTTCAGCACTCTCGATCATAAAATTGATAACCTAGGAGGAAATCATGATTTTGAGTTTGGTCATGAGACAATAGACGAAGAAGGTGTCTCTTTGAGAGAAGGTTAAAAAGGAACCAGTACGGGGAAGCAAAGTAGTTTCCACAATGTGGGCCAGAACCCGAGTTTCGAAACTGACATCACTGGGATCTAATTGGTTTGGAAGAGAGTCAGAGGGACACTAAGCAATACACTATTTGGCCTGGTCAAAGGAAATTTCAAAATCATCAGGCCATGTGTTTTTAAACAGCATAGAAAAACAAGAACAACGACACTGAAAGAGCGAATCAAACAGGGCACAGTCAAGAATAATGCTCTTACCTAACACTAGAGATTCCTACCTATCAGATTTACTAGAACGAAGATTTGCAAAATATTTTGACCAGGGGTTCATATACTTTAGGCAGAGGAATAAAGAAGAACTTAACCCAACCTTGATGAACGAAAAGGTCTTTGACCTTGCAATTTGAGAGCTTCCATGTCGTTAAGGTCGACAACCCTTCCATGAACAATGGACTTTTCAGAGCAATGAAGAAATCCTTATTTGGGGAATCCCAGAAATTGAGGTCAGATTCAAGAGAGGCAGAGAAATCAACCTTGGATTTCTTTGGGGTAGACAAAACAGGGGGTTCTTCCATGGGTCGCTTACCTAAAGCTTTTTCTCCTAGGAGTTGAGAGTGTTCAGAGAAATCACCCTGAGAAAAGGCAAAACCCTCAGAGTGATCGAACCCTAGGTCTACTTGTTCTAGGGGCATAGAAGGGGGTTTTACTTTGGAATGGATGCTTTTTCTTGTGGAGGCAGAGGGATTTCTGGGATGTTTGGCCATTGTAGAGAAGGGGTTTGATCGGAGCTTTTGGAGAAGAGATAAAGATGAGAGTGATTGAAAAGGGTTCTCTGCCTTAAGAAGAGGGTTTCTGACGGTTGAGTATAGAAAAGGAAAGGCTGTCAGTTGAAAAGACGTGATGATTAGCTTTCCAACTTTGGACGACGAACTGATGTGAAGGAACAGAAAAAAGAGGGAAAATGGAGGCGTAATTAATGCATGGATAAAGGACAATTATTGCAAAAAAAAAAATAACAGTACACATAGATCCTAGGGTTATTAGTAATGCAAGTAATATCAAGTAATTTTCTTAAATCACAAAATCTCTCTTCTAATAACGGTTTAGTAAAAATATCAACTAACTGATCAGTGGTTCCAACAAAAGATATTTCTATGTCTCCCTTAAGAACATGATCTCTAATAAAATGATGCTTAATATCTATATGCTTTGCTCTAGAATGATGCATAGGATTTTTGGAAAGACAAATAGCACTAGAGTTGTCACAAAAAATTTGTATAGGCTTAAACGAAAGTTCATAGTCACCCAGTTGATGAGACATCCACAGTAGTTGTGCGCAGCATTGTCCTATAACAATGTATTCAGCTTCAGTAGTAGACAATGCGACTGATGCTTATTTTTTACTGTTCCAGGATATCAATGCCTTTCCCAATAATTGACATGTACCACTTGAGCTTTTTCTATCATCCTTATCACCTGCAAGGTCAGCATCTGAAAAACCTTCTAATTTAAAAGAGTTAGAGCGAGGGTACCATAATCCATGAGATATAGTCCCAATGAGATATCGAATGATTTTTTTTTACGGAAGTCAAATGTAATTCCTTGGGAGCTGACTGAAACCTAGCACATTTACATACGTTGAACATAATATTCGGTCGACTTGCTGTCAGATACAGTAGTGATCCAATCATTCCACGATATTTAGTTTCATCAACAGGAATACCCTGTTCATCTTTGTCTAGATTTGTGGAAGGGCTCATTGGTGTGTCAATTGATTTTGCATTGCTCATACCAAATTTTTGAATCACCTCTTTTGTGTATTTGGTCTGACATATAAAGGTTCCTTCTTTAAATTGTTGAATTTGTAATCTAAGGAAGAACGTTAGCTCACCCATCATACTCATTTAGAATTCACTTTGCATAAGATTTGAAAATTCCTTGCACATGAGAGGGTTAGCACTACCAAATATAATATCATCAACATAAATTTGAATAATGAGGTTACCTTCCGATGATCGTTTAATGAAAAATGTAGTATCTATTTTACCTCTTGTAAAGCCATGATCAACAAGAAAGGAACTCGGTCTATCATACCAAGCACGTGGAGCTTGTTTTAGCCCATATAGCGCCTTAGTGAGCTTGTATACATGGTATGGGAATTTTGAATCTGCAAAACCTAGAGGTTGTTTCACATATACTTATTCTTCGATAAATCCATTCAAAAAGGCACTTTTAACATCCATTTAAAACAGACTGAATCCTTTAAATGATGTGTATGCCAGAAGAATTCGTATGGATTCCAGACGAGCTACTAGAGCGAAAGTTTCATCATAGTCGACTCCTTCCTGTTGTAAGTAGCCCTGAGCAACTAGTTTGGCTTTATTTCTTACTACCTTTCCATCCTTATTCAATTTATTTCTAAAACCCACATTGTTCCGATTATAGACACATTATCAGGTTTAGGTATCAAATTCCGCACTTGATTCTTGCTGAACTAATCTAACTCTTCCTGTATGGCTTGCACCCAGCTTGAATCTTTTTTGTCTCAATCTGAGAGATCAATGCAATATTTGCTTTCTTTTTGAGAGCTCTTCTGGTTTTCATTCCTTCATTTGGATCCCTTATAATGAATTTCTGAGGATATTCGGGCTCGCTTCTCCATTCATTTGGACGAACTACATTTGTAGTTGACTCGATTGGTTGATCTGGTACATTGTTGTTGTCTTCACCAGTTGACTCTGTCGCAGCAGCTGTATCAGTCGACTCTTGAGACTTGCTTGTCTCCTGAGATTCTTGAGCTTGATATTCATCACTGCGGTAATTCCTTTCTCGACCAAGGGATTATTTTCATCGAATATAACATGTACAGATTCTTCCACACATAATGTGCATTTATTATAGACTCTAAAAGATCTACTATTTAATGAGTACCCCAGAAAAATATCTTCGTCACTTCTTGGATTGAACTTTCCAAGATTATCCTTATCGTTATTGAGGATAAAATATTTACTTCCGAAGGGATGGAAGTAACTGATATTGGGACGTTTACCTTTCCATAGTTCATATGGAGTCTTCTTCAGAATAGGCCTTATGAGGCAACGGTTGAGAATGTGACATGTTGTACTTACACCTTCTGCCCAGAAGTGGTTTGGTAGTGAATGTTCTAGTAACATAGTTCTTGCCATATCTTGGAGGGTTTTGTTCTTTCTTTCTACAACCCCATTTTGTTGTGGTGGGCATAGTGCACAAAAATTATGGGTGCATCCCAAATCATTACAAAAATCTTCAAATGCTCTGCTTTCAAATTCTCCTTCATGGTCACTCTAAATTGTTGAAATCTGATGTCCCTTTTGTCTTTCAACCTTTTTGCAGAAAACTTCAAAATTTCTTAATACTTCATCCTTATGAGATAAGAAAATTACCCAAGTGAAATGTGAATAATCATCAACAATAACAAAAGCATACCTCTTTCCTCCTATACTAGCAGTTCTAGTATGCCCAAATAAATCCATATGAAGTAATTGCAAAGATTTTGAAGTAGATGCTATATCTTTGTGTTTGAAAGTGTTTCTGGTCTGCTTACCCATTTGACATGCATCACAAATATGAGTTGTAGAAAAATTCAGTTTGGGTAGACCAACAACTAACTCATGTTTGGAAAATTTTCTATCAAATGCATGCTAGCATGACCAAGTTTCCTGTGCCACAACCATGGATCATCAGACATAGAGGATAAGCAAATATGACCATCTATCTTTTCAAAACTGTCAAGAATATAAACATTTCCATACCTTTTTTCCAGGAAGGACTATTTTACCTGATTCATCTTCAATAGCACATCCTGTTTTCTTAAAATTTACCTCATATCCTGAGTTGCAGAGTTGACTTATGCTCAAGAGATTGTAGTTGAGGCCATCGACAAGATAAACTTCAGTGATGTCACTATTGTTATTGAAGGGAATTTTTCCAGTACCAATTATTTTGCTTTTTGTATCGTCCCCAAACTTAACACTTCCTCTATCAATTTTTGTAACTTCTTTGAACAGGTTCTTGTCACCTGTCATATGACTGGAACACGCACTGTCTAGATACCATTTTCCTTTGCTGCTTATTCTATGGTGTTCCTCACTAGTTTCACCTCGTGCCATGAAACAGTTTTCATTTTCGTCATCTGAAATGTCCTCGTCTGTCCAGCATCCTGAGGATTTGTTCATTTCGTTTTCCAGAATTTTCATGAAGCAGAGATTTGCTATCTCTTCATGGTCTGAATTATCCTCATCGCTCCATCTTCTGAAGGATTTGTTCTTGTTGAAGTCTCTAGAGATCTTCCTCTTTAGTTCTGGGCACTCAGCTTGAATATGCCCAAATCTTCCACGTTCATAGCATTTTCCATCATTCTTATCCTGTTCGTTGTATTGCCTGGATCATCTTGGTGGAATTCTTTCTTTCTTTATGTTCATGTATCTTCTCATCAATCCATCCATGTTTCTTGATAGCATAGCAATCTCTTCTTGCAAAGCTTCAGGATCATCATCAATTTCGTTTTCAGCTTATTCAGTAGAGGTTTTGAATGCAACTATTTTATTTTTCTATTCTTGATTGGTTTTCTTGAGATGCGTCATTTCAAAAGCAATGAGTTCTCATCATAGTCCATCATAAGATAATTTGTTTAGATCTTGAGATTCCAGTGTGACTACTTTGGTCTGCCAAGTGGTTGGCAAACTCCTGAAAATTTTTCTGACTTGATCACCACTGGTGTAAGGCTTACCAAATGCCTTTAGATCGCTAATTATTTTGTTAAACCTGGCAAACATCTCTTCAATGGATTCTTCTTCTTTCATTGAGAAGAGTTCGTAATCATGGACCAGTATGTTGATATGTGTTTCCTTTACTTTGTTGGTTCCTTTATAAGTGACCTCAAGCTTGTCCTACATTTCTTTGGTTGTGTCACAACTTGAGATTTTATCATATTCTTCACTACTTATAGCGTTATGAAGCAGATTTCTCGCTTTGTTGTTAACTTGTACCACTTGCATTTGCTCTTTTGTATATGAATCTATATCTTCAGGATCAGCAAGTGGTGGAGTGGCAGCTGGTAAGGGATAGTTTCCCTTTTTGATGACTCCCCAGACTTTGACATCATAAGCTTTGGCAAAGATCTCAATTCGCACTTTCCAGTGGGAGAAATGTTGTCCACTGAAGTATGGTGGTCTAACTTGTGAAGTTCCTTCCTGAAAGAGAGCTCCTATGATAACTTGATTTGCCATGATCATTTCTCATAAGCTGTTAAGCAAAAGTAAAATGTGAGTCTTGCTATGATACTAATTGAAAGTACACGATGGGGTGAATTGTAAATATTTAAACTTAATCTCTTATTAGTTGACTAGTTAATTGAGTAGTCGACTAGATATAATAACTTAACAGTTATAATGACAGAAAGTAAGATGCAGAAAGTAAATGCAGGAATTAAAGACACCAGGATTTTATACTAGTTCGGATTCAATGTGAATCCTAGTCCAATCCCCTTGGGTTGCAAGGGAGTTCTCTTTTAGTAAATGGTTTCTTCGAGTACAGTTGAAGTGAATTGACAACACAGTTTCTCTAGCACTCGTTTCTTTTTTATACAATGCCTCACCAGTGTTATACTCTCTTTTTTCTCTGACGTGTTACACAACAGATATTAGTGAACTACAATATTTGTTTGTAGTAGAACAAGGAGAGGGGTTTTTGGTTCGATCAATATATATCTAACTAGGGTTTAAGGCTGGGTATAAATACTTTGATGAAGGTCGAGGCTTGACAACCCAAGAGATTTGATCTTTGGAAAGAGATTGATTCTTTCCAAGAATAAGATAGCTAGTCGTTGCTTTCCCTTGATTTCCTTCTATATGTAATGAAGACTTGATCCTTGATTGTTGGTTCTTTCGAAATTAGTCGCGTATAAATCTTTACAGGATCGTTGATCTTCCGGGATGCTAGCCTTGATTCGTGCCTTAAGTTTAGGCTTGCTTGATTCTCTTTATCGCAGCTGGCCGTTACTCTTTACTGATTGATTTTCTGATTGAGTTCTTTCCTTAGTTATCCAGATTTGCGAGTTCTTTCCTTAGGCATCAGATTTGTTGATTGGATTGTAATCTTTTCTGATTAATTTCTTTCCTTAGGCATCAAGATTGACTCCAGCAGTCTTGTAGTATCTTCTTGATACCTTGTAATTGATTTCATGCATATGTATATTATTTGCATCATTAAAATTGGATCTAACAATGGTTATCAATTGGTTATAATAATAATTGTACGAGGCATATCATAAGTAATTTGGGTCCAAGGAAAGAGCTAAGTCTAAGCCAAGTTGGAAAATTACATGATAGACTAAAATTCTAAATGAGCACGCACAAGACTATACTTTAGACGAGTATATCTACATTTATATAAGGTATTATGTGATTCAAACCCTATCAAATTAAATATCTTTGAGTCTAGTTTCTAACGCTTCAAACCGTTCGTCATTTGGGTACTCCTACCAGAAGTTATGACCAAATTACCAAAAGCAGCACAAAATTTTACACTACCGCGCCGCCCCATGCGGTGCGGCTATGTAAATTAACAGAGTACCTCCAAATTTCATTTCTAAATATTTTTTTTATTACCACGCCGTCCCATGCATCGCCCTATGCGCCGCGGCTGTGCAAATCTTCGTTTTTTGTCAACCGGCCCTATTTTGATATAAAACCTTCGATGGTTATTTTTCCCACTTCATTTGGACGAATTTTAGGGTTTTCCTCCACTCTCTCAAGACCTCCAACCCCTCTCATCTTCAAGGAGTAATCCCCATTATCTTGGTGTGAATTCCATCATTTATACACTAGTATTGATGAAATCTACACATAAAATACTTAGATCTTCAAGGGATTTCTTCAAGAACTCAAAGGAGGGTTTTGCAAGATTTCTTCCAAAAAGGTAATCCTACACCCTTAGACTTACATGTATGGATTTATTAATGGAATATCAGTATGAATAAGTACTGGAACTCTTGGTATGGTTATTGGAAACCATAAGTTCCCAATTTGATTACACAACTATTATAAAGATTGAAAGATGTTTATTAATGGAACTTCATTGGTTGGGTGTGGATGGATGGTCATATATGTGATTTTGGAAGTTATAAATCAGTTAATCATGATGGTGGGATAAATTTTTGATGAATGATGGGATAAATTATTGATGAATGGTGGTAATTAGATGAACTAATTATATGGTGATGAGATGTGGAGATTTATGCCTACAAGGTGTTTGATAATATGCCTAAATGGCTTAAGTTATGGAATTTGTTACCAATATTGGGTTTCATTGGATATTGCTATTGTAGATTGAAGGTTCTTAGTATTTTGGATCATTGTAGTATCACTAAGGGGCGAAATTGAGTTAAGTGAGTCTAACTCTCTATGTTTGGGAATATTAAGGATTCTCCCTACACTACGTTTCTTTTATGACGTTACTAATTGCCTCAAAAATATAGTTAAGCCTAGTTCCTTGAATAGTTGTAGAACTTCTATTCTCTAGCTTCATAACTTGCTCATGACTTTCATTCTGAACATTGTGAGCTCGGTGCGTATTCAATATAGACTTAGGTTTGATGCCCCCGAGTCTTAGTATAGATTACTCAGTATGCCATATACAGCTGAAATTTCAGTATTCATAATCAGTTCAAGAATACATATCTCAGTCTAGTCCCATTCAGTATTCCAGTATTATGTAACCCAGTATGATCCAGTTTTTCAGTATCATGTAACTCAATGTGATTCAATATTTCACTATCATGTATTGCAGTATAATTCTTAGTTTTTGATTTTAAATTCCTGAATGTTGAACATCTGTATTTGGGCATGAGGCCATAGTTTATATGTTTTATGCATACTTGGGCCTGAGGCCGTAGTTTATGCTTTATGCATGTTTGGGCCTGAGGCAGTAGTTTATGTTTTATGCATTTTTGGGCCTGAGGCCATAGTTATGTATACGTATACTTATGCTTGAGGACGTAGCTTGTGCACATATATATATTGAGCCCGAGGCCGTAGCTTATTCAGATAAACAGGTTGTTCATCATTCAGAAGAGGGAGTATTCATATCCTTACTTCCTTTGTTCAATTTCAGTTATCAGTTATCATTTTAGTTAGCAGCTATCATTTCAGTTATCAGTTATTATCTCAGTTATCAGTTATCAGCTATCAGTTATCATTTTAGTTTCAGTTTCAATAGTTATCATTTCAGTTATCAATTATCAATTCTCAATTATCAGCTCAGTTTCAGTTTCAGCATTTATAATTCTTTCTTTCAGTTGCTTTACATACCAGTGCAATTCAAATGTATTGACGTCCCTTTTTCCCGGGGCCTGCATTTCACGATGCATGTAATGATTTACAGGTTGATGATTCAGAGCGCTAGGATTCTCGTACCAGCTATTTTGTGATCCCTAGTTCTTTCGGGGCATTATCATTACTTTACAGTCTTTCAGTGTTTATAGATAGACAGTGTTTTCAGTACTTCAATAGAGGCTTCATAGACTAGAGTAATAGCTAGACAGAGTCGCAGGCTTTTCATAGTAAGCTATATTGACTACAAACATGTTTCAAAATTGTATTAGTATTCCGTACTTTAATTTTTATCATTCAGACTTTCAGTATATCAACATGTGTTAGTTTATCTTCCGTATTCAGTATGTTATGATATCACATGTTGATTCATCCAGCCAGTTGGTTCACTCGGCCACATGTAGTCAGGCACCGAGTGTTGTGTTACGTCCAGGCCCAGGTTCGGGGTGTGACAGACTGTTTAAGGGTTCCTTGGTTATTCTCAATAGTTTAACAGTAGATAGGATTAACTAATCAATACATGGTTCTAATTTTATCACCTTAAAAAATAATTATTCAAGAATCTATTAACCAATTATATATTAATAACAAACACATAAAGATAGTCAGCCATAGCACATTATCGACAGTGTCATTTAATAAAAGACAACAGAACAAAGCATGCATGTAGATTCAAACTATCAAAAGAATAGGATAGTTGGGGTTCACTGACCTCCTTTAGGGAAGCAAAAAAACAAGACCCTTATCTAGCCGTTTAAGAATCCAAGACTCAAGAATTCGACCAATGTAGTGTTCAGAATCGTAAAAGAGAAATCAGAAATTGATTAAGAACTCAAAAATTCTAACTGCTACTGTATTGCATATTGATTTTCTTCAGGTTGTTAGGTGTTTTTAGGTGAGAGCCATTAAGGCTCATATTTATAGTGCCTCAAGGTCTAGGATTCCGGTATATTCATTTTAGATAGTGGAAGATAACGATAGTCGTGTGATGCGAGCAAATCAAATGAAAATCTAAGGAGCAAAGATGAAAACCAGTAATAGATTTTACCTAAGTCGAGGGAGGTCGGTTGCTGAAAGTGAAGACCCATTGAGCAAACTCTATAACCCAGAGATCACTATGTTTGACCTCTGGGTAATGAATTCTCATGATGAAACTTCTACAAAGCTCCATGTATGCGACTTCATAATTGGGGTTTTTGCATTTCATCGGTTAAATAGTAAGGGAAACAACATGCCTCGCTGTCCAGGGACAAGATGAATGGCTACGCGAGATTGATTTGAAAGAACAAGGAAGAATCAAATCAATGTCGTTTTGAGCTTAGGGTTGCATAATTGGGCATTTCAAATCCAATGATGAAAGAGAAAAAAGAGCAGCGAGATTCCCTGGTATAGGGATAGATTGAGTGTTTGAGGCTTTGATAAATCAGGGGATAAAATATTTTAATGACAAAAAACGAGAATCTTTGGATCTGTGTGATCCCACGGTTGTGTTAATATCTGGCAGGAGGATTAAAATGAAAAGTAAAATGGGAATAAACGTAGATCGTTGATGGTTTGAATCGATAGCTCAGATGATTGTGCTTGTTTTGTGAGTGAGATTAGTGGGTGACGTGGCACAATTTAATTGGTTCATGCAGATGGGAGTGGATTGCCAACATGGAAAGGTAAGGTTGTGTGGACTGGGTCAGATGAGAGATTGGGCTTGGTATTGGGTTGTTTTAATTTAAATGATAGCCATAACAATAACAACAACAACATACCCAGTATTATCCCACACTGTGGGGTCTGGGAAGGGTAGTGTATACGCAGACCTTACCCCTACCTTGTGAGGATAGAGAAGATGTTTCCAATAGACCCTCGACTCAAGAAAGTACTTTATGTTTAACTAGGAGATTGCAATTGTAGCCTTTTAGCTATTTAACCCTTTTGAAATTAATTTAAATAAGCTTAACTATTTACAATAAAATGTAGCAAAAATTATAATTATCAAATATACTACTAATTATTGTAATTAATTATTTATTAAAATACTTCATCTTCTAAATAATAACACTAATTTTGATTTGTTAAAATAGTAAGATAATTAGGTATAAATTAAGGAATAATTCCTTAAATTAATTATAAATCCTATGTTATGTATATAAAGGTTATTCTAATTACATAATATTAAATTGTTAATTTCAACACTATTAATACTAATTTCATGAAAAATAGGTATTATTGATTAGATAATACTTTCAACATATTTATTGCAAAACACTAAGTATAAATTAATTAATTTTAAAGTGGAGGGTAAAAATTGGTCGTCAACAAATGTGTCAGGTCCTTTGCGAACACGAAAAAAGACCTGATGCCCAGTGATTTAACGTTTCAAAAGCTAGGATTTATCCCATTTTTCACCATTTTCAAGTTTGTCATTGGGCTAAAGCATGCAGGTGAAAAGTTGTTTCTTTGTATTATATTGTTTCGTTAATTATGTTATCCATGCATAGCTAGATTATTACTTTTTTAATTTCATATCTATTGTTTATTTACATAGGTTGAATATTTTGGAAGTTGAGGTTTGATATCATGGCACCAAATTTGAAGTTAAATTATTCCCTGCATTGTTTATTATTGTATTTTATATTATTATATGGAGAGCATGAGTGTAAAAGCACGAAGGATGATGTCATGTCATTTCATTCAAATTATTGTATGGTGGGGACGAGAGAAAAAGCATGAAGGATAATGTCGTGCCATTTTCATATCATTGATTTAACTGATTTCTGGTTTTGGTAATTTACTTGGTTATTTCGTGTCTTTATACTTGTCGTATTTATTATATCTTCCTTTTTTTGCATGTCCTCTCCCAGTTAGTATTTTATCATTTGTCCTGTTATTTTGTTGCTTTATGTATACTTATATAGGTTTAATTACGTTGGTGTCTTGTCATAGCCTCGTCACTATCTCGTCAAGGTTACGTTCGACACTTACAGAGTATATTGGGTCGGTTGTACTCCTACTACACTTCTGCACTTCTTGTGCAGATACCAGTATTAGTCCCAGCGGTCCTTGAGGTGCGTCGGCTCGGATCACTTTACGCGAAACTCGAGGTATATCTGGTGACGTTAGCAGACCACAAAGTCCCCTTTCATTTCCCACTTTTACTATTTACCTCTTTCGAACAGTTGCATCTATTTTAGGATATATTTATAGACTTCTAGTTGCTCGTGTACTCATAACTCTGGATTTCTGGGAGTAGATATTATCACGTGGTTTATATTAGTACTATATAAGATTTGGCATGTATATTTCGTTGAATAAAAGTATTTGTTTTAACTGTTAAAATTGGTAAATTACTTAATTCACGTCAGCTTGCCTAGCAAGTGGATGTTAGGCGACATCACCACCCCGAGGTTGGGATTCCAGGTCATGACAAGTTGGTATCAGAGCATTAGGTTGCTTAGATATCACGAGTCATCAGCAAGCTTAGTAGAGCCTGGAGGATCGGTACGGAGACGACTCTACTTATCTTCTAGAGGCTATGGAGTTTTAGGAAAAGTTTCACTTCCTTCCTTCCCTATCGTGTGATTTATTCTTTCATTGATGTTTGAATCATTATATTCTTGTTCTCTCGTAGATGGTGAGAACACATACAACATCTACAGCTGGACAGGAGCCGGAGCCCCTTGTTGTAGTAAATACCAGGGGTAGAAGCCGAGGTCGAGCTAGAGGCCGAGGCAGAGGTAGAGCTCAGCCTAATGCTCGAGTAGCAACACCCACAGTAGAGCCTCGGGTTGATCATGAGGAGGAGATCCCAGCTCGGACTGCACTAGTCGGACCCCCTCAGGTCCTGGAGTGATTTATAGCCACTCGTGCTTCAGGAAGCTCTAGTCCGTGTAGTGGGCCTTATGGAGAGTGTGGCCCAGACCGTTGCATTTCCACTGGTACCAGCCATCTCTCAGGCTAGGGGAAGAGCACAGACTCTCGCTACTCATACTCCGGAGCAGATGTCTCCCATATATCAGACTCCAATAATCCAGCCAATTAGGGTAGTTCAGTCGGTTGTTGCTGCATAGACCAGAGAGAGGTCTGCGATGTCTTTTGAGGGATTGATGAGATTGGATAAGTTAACAAATCTCTTCCCTATTCACTTCAGTGGTGCACATTAGAAGGACCCACATGATTACTTGGACTATTTCCATGAGGTGTTGCGCAACATAGGTATTGTTGACACCAATAGGGTCGACTTTGCAATGTTCTAGATGATCGTGTCTGCCAAGATGGTGGCAGGATTATGTACTGACCAGACCAGCTGGTTAACATTCATTTACTTAGGATCAATTTTTGCAGCTATTTTTAGAGAAGTTTATTCCTTTCACTCTGAGAGAGGAGTACCGCATATAGTTTGAGCGCCTGCAGTAGGGTAGCATGACTGTTACCTAGTATATGACCCAATATGTGGACCTAGCTCACCATGCAGTTATTTTACTCCCTACTAAGAGGGAAAAAGTGAGGAGATTCATGGATTGACTTACTTTCAGTATTAGGCTACAGATAGCCAAGGAGATCGGAGGTGATATTTCTTTCCAGAGGGCCGTAGAGATTTCTAGATGAATTAATTTGGTTCATGGTTAGGAGAGAGGGTAGTATATGACAAGAGGCCTCGTCAGTACGGTGATTTCAGTGGTGTCTCAATTGAAGGCAGTAGTACTTTTGGTAGAGTCCATCCTACCAGGCCATTTCAGTCAACACTTCAGGCATCCCATGGTGCTTCGGGTAGTCGTGGTTCTTATGTATATCATCTTGAGCAACTAGCCTATTGTGCACAATCAGCTCCTATTAGTGCCCCTATGTTCTAGAGGTATCAGGGTGGTTATCCAGGTCGTCAGGAACAGTTCTAGGGTCAGCATTCACAGCACCCGAGGGATTGTTATAGTTGTGGATATTTGACGCACCTTACTATATTTTTCCCCAGGTCATAGGGCAGCATGCCACATCAGATTTCTCATGCCATAGTTTCGGTACTGGTTGTTTCATCACTCGCTTAGATAGCTAGAGGCGGGGGTCAGGCTTCCAGAGGTTGAGGTCAGGCCATTAGAGGTAGAGGTCAGGCCATTACAGGTGGAGGTCAGGCCATTAGAAGTGGAGGCGAACCAGCTAGAGGCCATCCCAAAGGCAGAGGTTGGAGTAGTGGGACCCAGCCCTATTATTATGCATTCCCAGCTATACTTGAGGCCGAGTCATCTGACGTTATCATTACAGGTATTGTTCCAGTTTGTCATAGAGATGACTTAGTTCTATTTGATCTGAGCTTTACTTTTTCCTACGTGTCATCCTATTTTTCATCATAGCTAGTTATGCCTCGTAATTCCTTGAGTAATCATGTATATGTGTCCATGCCTGTGGGAGATTCTATTTTTGTATATCGTGTTTATTGCTAGTGTGTGACTACTATTAGGAGTCGTGAGACTAGTATAGATCTCATACTTCTTGATATAGTGGACTTTGATGTTATTTTGGGTATAGATTGGCTATCCCCTTATCACGCTATATTGGACTGTCACGCCAAGACGCTGACCTTTAGCCATGTTAGGGTTGCCCCGACTAGAGTGGAAGGGGACTCCTAGATATTCTATCAGCGAGGTTATTTCATATGTGAAGGCTCGACATACAGTCTATAAGGGATATCTAGGATATTTGGCCTACATTCATGATTAGTGCGGAGGTTCCTTCCATGGATTCAATACCAGTTGTGCGTGAGTTTCCAGAGGTGTTTCCAGCAGATGTGTCGGGGATGCCACCCGACAGAGATATCAACTTATGTATTGACTTGTCTTCGGGTACTAAGACCATTTCTATTCCACCATAGTGTATGGCCCCGTCTAAGTTGAAGGAACTTAAGGAACAGTTGCAGGATTTTCTTGATAAGAGATTCATTAAACCTAGTGTCTCGCCTTGGGGTGTGCCAGTGCTATTCGTGTAGAAGAAGGATGGTTCGACGAGGATGTGTATAGATTATTGGTAGTTGAACAAAGTCACTATCAAGAACAAGTATCCGTTGTCGAGGATTGATGACTTATTTGATCAGCTACAGGGTGCCAAAGTATTTTAGAAGATTTATTTTAGATCTGGCTACCACAAGTTGAAGATTAGGGAATTGAATGTCCCTAATACAACTTTTCAGACTTTGTATAGCCATTACGAGTTCCTATTGATGTCATTTGGTTTGACAAATGCCCCAGCATCATTTATGAATTTGATTAATCGGGTTTTTAAGCCCTATTTGGATTCTTTTGTGATCGTCTTCATTTATGATATTTGGATCTACTCCCGCAGCCGGGAGGAGCATGAGCAACATCTTTAGGTTGTACTTCAGACTCTAGGAGATAGTCAGCTATATGCCAAGTTTTCAAAGTATAAGTTTTGGTTGGACTCAGTAGCATTTTTGGGGCATGTGTCATATGTCGGAGGCATTAAGATGGATCCTAAGAAGGTTGAGGCAGTTTAGAACGGGCCTAGACCTACTTCATATACATAGATTTGGAGTTTCATAGGTTTGGCAGGTTATTATCGCCGGTTCGTGGATGGGTTTTCATCCATTGCATCCCCATTGACTAAGTTGACCAAGAAGGGTGTCCCATTCAGGTGGTCCGATGAGTGTGAGTTGAGATTTCAAAATCTCAAGAGTACTTTAACTACAACCTCAGTGTTAGTGTTGCCCATAGGTTCGGGATCCTATATTGTGTATTGTGATGCATCACATATTGGGCTTTGTGCAGTATAGATGCTGGATTACAGGGTGATTGCATATGCGTCTCGGCAACAGAAGGTTCGTGAAAAGAACTACCTTATTCATGACTTAGAGTTGGCACCTATTGTTCATGCATTGATAATTTGGAGGCATTACCTCTATGGTGGGGCGTACGAGGCATTCACAGATCATCGAAGTCTACAGTACTTGTTTAAGCAAAAGGATCTCAACTTGAGGCAGTGGAGGTGGTTGGAGCTATTGAAAGACTATGATACCACCATTCTATATCATCCCGGTAAGACCAATATAGTGGCGGATGCCTTAAGTAGAAAGGTTGTGACTATGGGTAGCCTTACATATATTCGAGTTTGTGAGAGACCGCTAGAATTAGATGTTTTGGCCTTGGCGAATCAGTTCGTGAGGTTAGATATTTCGGAGCCTAGTTATATTCTTGATTGAATGGTCTCTCGGTATCCTTTGTATGAGCTCATCAGAGAGCGTCACTATGACGACCCCTCTTTGCTTGTCCTTAAGACACGATGCAGCACGGTGATGCCAAGTAGGTTTCTATTAGAGATGATAGGGTGTTGCGGATATAGGGTCGGATTTGTGTGACTAATGTGGATGGGCATCGTGAGTTGATTCTTGAGGACACCCACAGTTCATGGTATTCCATTCATCGGGATGCTACCAAGATGTATCAGGATTTGAGGAAGCATTATTGGTTGATAAGAATGAAGAAAGATATAGTTGTGTTTGTGGCTCGGTGTTTGAATTTCTAGCAGGTGAAGTACGACCATTAGAGACCTGGCAGTTTGCTTCAGATACTAGAGAGTCTCAAGTGGAAGTGGGACCATATTACCGTGGATTTTGTTGTTGGGTTCCCACAGACTTTGAAAAAATTTGACGTAATATGGGTCATTGTGGATAGGTTGACCAACGGCGCACTTCATTCCGGTGGCATCTACTTATTCTTCAGAGTGGCTAGCTGAAATCTATATCTACGAGATTATTCATCTTCACGGTGTGCCGATATCTATTATTTCTAATCGGGGCAGACAGTTCATTTCGCACTTCTAGAGTGCCATACAGCATGATCTAGGCACATAAGTTGAGGTGAGTACAACATTTTGTCCCAAACGAACAGACAGTTCGAGCGCACCATTCAAATATTTGAAGATATGCTTCGCACATGTGTTATGGATTTTGGGGCTTCTTGGGATAAGTTCTTGTCGCTTGTGGACTTTGCCTACAATAACAACTACCAATGAGTATTCAGATAGCTCCTTATAAGACCTTATATGGGAGGCAGTGTCGTTCTTTAATTAGTTGGATTGAGACCGGGAGAGGCTCTGTTGTTGGGTCTCGATTTGGTTCAGGATGACTTGGAAAAGGTCAAGATGATTCAGGATCGACTTCGTACAGTATAGTCTAGGCAGAAGAGTTATGTCGATTGGAGAGTTCGTGATGTTGCATTCATCGTTGGAGAGAGGGTTTTGCTCCGGTTTTCACCCATGAAGGGTGTGATGAGGTTCAAGAAGAAGGGCAAGTTGAGCCCTAGGTATATCGGACCCTTTGAGATCCTTGAGAGAGTTGGTGAGGTGGCCTACAAGTTTGCATTGCCACCTAGATTATCAGTAGTTCACTCGGTGCTCCATGTCTCCATGCTCCGGAAGTATCGTGGTGATCCTTCCCATGTATTAGATTTTAGCTCAGTCCAATTGGACAAGGATTTGACTTACGAGGAGGAGCCGGTGGCCATTCTAGCACGACAGATCCGGAAGTTAAGCTCTAAGAGTGATCCTTCTGTTAGATTGCAGTGTAGAGGTCAGCCGATCGAGGTAGCTATATGAGAGTCCGAGTACGATATGTAGAGCAGATACCACACCTTTTCACCCGTCCAAGAACCTTTCTATATCCGTTCGAGGACGAATGTTTGTTTTAGAGGCGAAGAATATGATGACCGATAGGTCATTTTGAGTTCTAGCCATTATTCCCATGTTCTAAAACCTCGATTAGCTCCGTTTAGTGTTCATCAATTTGCGTCCGCAGTCCGTGCCTTTTTACGGAATTTTTTTTGTAAAAAATAGAAGAAAACAAGAATTTTAGCTTTAAAAATGACTTGAGTTGACTACGGTCAACATTTTGTGTAAACGACCCCGGATCAGTATTTTGACAATCCTGGCGGGTCTGTATCATGATTTTGAACTTGGCCATATGCCCGGAATTTAATTCGGAAGTCCCTAACTTGATTTGACGTGATTTGTTGAAAACTAGTAATTTGAAGGTTTAAAGAATTCTGAAGTTTGACCATAAGTTGATTTTATTTCTACCGGTTCAGACTTTGGTTCCCGAACATAGTATAGGTTCTATTACTATTTAAAACTTGTCTGCAAAATTTGGTGCAAGGCGGAGTTAATTTGATAGGATTCGAACGCTCGGTTGTGAATTTTAAAGTTCTTGAGTTTCATGTTTTAGCCATTCTGCTGGTGTCTGGTGTTGTGCTTTGCTATCGTGAAGCTACTCCCATGATCGCGAAGGGGAACTTGGGGCTGGGGTGGATTTCTTCATCGAGAAAGCGATGGCATGGTGGTGAACGCGTAGCATTGTAGGGCGTACCTTTCGCAAACGCGGCCATCCTCTCGCGAATACGAATGTTTATGGGATTCTTGGGGGAGGCTATCATGTACTCTACGTGAATGCGAGCCCTTGATCGCAAACGTGAAAGACAGGGGGTGAAGCCTTCACAGACGCATTAGATATATCACGAACGCATAGGCCATTGTTACCGTTGGGCACCGTGAACATGCCAGGTCCTTCATGAACGCGAAGAAGACCTGACACCCAGTGATTTAAAGTTTCAAAAGTCAGGATTTATCCCATTTTCAAGTTTGATCTCAGCCTAGAGGCAATTTTGAAGAGGTTTTTCATCCCAACTTCACAAGTTAGTAGATTTTAACTTGTTTCCTTACATTTTCATAAACACCCATCACTTTTAACCTTTAATCTATCTTTTTCACGGTAGAGATTAGGGATTTAGGTAGAAATTGAGGATTTTGAGAAAATCGAGATTTAGACCTCATATTGAGATCGGATTTCGAAACTAATCACATAACCAGGCTCGAGCTGAATGGGTAATTAGGTATTGGTCTAAATCTCGAGTTTTGACCAAGCAGGCCAAGGTTGACTTTTGTTGACTTTTTCCAAAATCATTAAAGATTGAACCTTTTTCACTCGTGGGTAGTTTCGAAAGCTCATTTTGAATTATTTGAATTATATTTGGTTTGATTTGGTTCATTTGGAGGCTAATTCTAGAGGAAAAGACGCATGGTGAGGACGAGGGTAAAAGCATGAAGGGTAATGTCGTGCCATTTTCATATCATTGATTTAACTGATTTCTGGTTTTGGTGATTTACTTGGTTATTTCGTGTCTTCATACTTGTCCTACTTATTATATCTTCCCCTTTTTGCATGTCCTCTCCTAGTTAGTATTTTATCATTCGTGTTGTTATTTTGTTTCTTTATATACACTTATATAGGTTTAAGTACGTTGATGTCTTATCACAGCCTCGTCACTACCTCGTCGATGTTATGTTCGACACTTACAGAGTACATTGGGTCGGTTGTACTCATATTACACTTTTACACTTCTTGTGTAGATACCAGTATTAGTCCCAGCGGTGCTTGAGGTGCATCGGCTTGGATCACTTTCACGCGAAGACTTGAGGTAGATCTGGTGACGTTCGTAGACCACGAATTCCCCTTTCATTTCCCACTTTCACTATTTATCTCTTTCGAATGGTTGTGTCTATTTCAAACTATGTTTGTAGACTTCTAGTTGCTCGTGTACTCCTGACTCCAGATTTCTAGGAGTAAGATATTATCACATGGTTTATATTAGCACTATATTAGGTTTGGCATTTATATCTCATTGAATATCATTATTTGTTTTTAACTATTAAAATTGGTAAATTACTTAATTCACATCAGCTTGCCTCGCAAGTGGATGCTAGGCGACATCACCACCCGAGGTTGTGATTCCAGGTCGTGACAAGTTGGTATCAGAGCTATAAGTTACTTAGGTATCACGAGTCATGATCAAGTTTAGTATAGTCTGGAGGATCAATACGGAGATGTCTTTACTTATCTTCTAGAGGCTATGGAGTTTTAGGAAAATTTTCACTTCCTTCCCTATCGTGCGATTTTATTCTTTCATTGATGTTTGAATCATTCCATTCTTGTTCTCCCGCAGATGCTAAGAACACATACAACCTCTATAGCTGGACAAGAGTCGGAGCCCCCTGTTGCAGTAACTACCGGGGGTAGAGGCCGAGGTCGAGCTAGAGGCCGAAGCAAAGGCAGAGCTTAACCTAGAGCTCGAGTAGCAACACCCATAGTGGAGACTTAGGTTTATCATGAGGAGGAGATCCCAGCTCAAACTGCACTAGTCAGACCCCCTCAGGTCCCAAAGTGATTTATAGCCACTCATGCTTCAAGACGCTCTAGTTCGTGTAGTGGGCCTTATGGAGAGTGTAGCATAGACTGTTGTATTTCCAGTGGCAACAACCGTCTCTCAGGCTAGGGGAGGAGAACAGACTCCCTCTACTCATACTCCGGAGCAAATGGCTCCCATATATCAGACTCCACAATCCAGCCAGTTGGGGTAGTTCAGTCGGTTTTTGCTGTATAGACAGGAGAGAGGCCCGCAATATCTTTTGAGGGATTGATGAGATTGGATAAGTTAACAAAGCTCATCCCTATTTACTTCAGTGGTGCACATTCAGAGGACCCACATGATTACTTGGATTGTTGCCAAGAGGTGTTGCGCAACATAGGTATTGTTGAGATCAATAGGGCCGACTTTGCAGTGTTCTAGATGACCATGTCTGCCAAGAGATTGTGGCGGTATTATGTGTTGACCAGACCAGCTGGTTAACCATGTCTGTCAAGGATCAGTATTTGCAGCTATTTTCGGAGAAGTTTATTCCTTTCACTTTGAGAAAGGAGTATCACATATAGTTTGAGCGTCTGCATCAGGGTGGCATGACTGTTACCCAGTATAAGACCCAATATGTGGACCTAGCTTGCCATGTAGTTATTTTACTCCTTACTAAGAGGGAGAAAGTGAGGAGATTCATGGACGGACTTACTTTCAGTATTAGGCTACAGATAGCCAAGGAGAACGGAGGTGATATTTCTTTCCAGAGGGCCGTACAGATTTCTAGACGGATCAAAATGGTCCGTGGTCAGGAGAAGGGGGCAGTATCTGACAAAAGGCCTCGTCATTTTAGTGGTTTTGAAGGTGCCTCATCTGGAGGTAGTGGTACTTTTGGTAGAGGTAGCCCTACCAGGCCATTTCAGTCAGCGCTTCAGGCATCCCATGGTACTTCGGGTAGTCATGGTCCTTATGTATCTCATCTTGAGCAACTAACCTACTGTGCACCATCAGCTCCTATTAGTGCCCCTATGTCTAGAGTTATCAGGGTGGTTATACAGGTCGACAGGGACAGTTCTAGGGTCAGTATTCACAGCAGCCGTGGGGTTTTTATAGTTGTGGAGATCTGACGCACCTTGCTAGATTTTTCCCCAGGTTATAGGACGGCATGCCTGTATACGGTCAAAATCAAGGAGCCCGATTCCGAAGTCTTAAATTGGGCTAGGAGTCCGAGTCCGGGCAACTAGAAGCGGGGGTCAGACCCGGCTGAAGGACACACACCTCGAGGGAGTAGGTCGAAGGCCTGGCACGACCTACATCGAGGGCAGTACAATCTCGAAGACACTCAAGAAAGAGCGAAAATTTCACAAGGACACATGGATCAAGGAATAAATCAAAGATAAGATTTGTACGAAATTGAACAGGTCCGTACTAGGTGGTTATACATCTGTACCAATAGAATTCTTTACCACAATTAGGAATGTACTATATTAGTTTTTTCTCCTCATATATAAGGGGGACCCCAATCATTTGTAAAGGAGATTATTCACAGTAATAGAATATTCTACTCTGCTTATCTTATTTACCGTGCTAAGCATTTGTTCTTTAGCTTTATTATTTTTACTTTATTATTCATACTTCATTGCTCTCAGCTGACCTTGAGGCCCCCAAGAAAGTCGAGCTCAAGGTCCTTACTATTCTAGCAACACTGGTTTGGTTCATCAATTCCTCTTACTTGAACTTAATATTATTTGTATATTCACTAGTATTGGAATAAATCACATATCCTTAAAACCACAAATTACATTTAATTGTAACTTCCATTTTTCGAGGCAAACAATGCCACAGCAAAGTTCTTGAGCCATGGTTCTGGCACTAGTTGCTTCATCGCTCGCTTAGCCGACTAGAGACCGGGGTCAGGCTACCAGAGGTGGAGGTCAGGCTATTAGAGGTGGATGACAACCAGCTAGAGGCTATCCCAAAGGTAGAGGTAAGAGTAGTGGGACCCAGCCCTATTTTTATGCATTCCCAGCTAGTGTTGAGACGGAGTCGTCTGACATTGTCATTATAGGTATTGTTTCAGTTTGTCATAGAGATGACTTAGTTCTATTTGATCCGGGCTTTACTTTTTCCTACGTGTCATCCAATTTTTCTTCATAGATGGTTATGCCTCGTGATTCCTTGAGTAATCATGTATATGTATCCACGCCTATGGGAGATTCTATTGTTGTATATCGTGTTTATCGCTAGTGTGTAATTACTATTGGGAGTATTGATACTAGTGTAGATCTCATACTTCTTGATATGGTGAACTTTGATGTTATTTTGGGCATATGTTGGCTATCCCCTTATCACTCTATATTGGACTATCACGCCAAGACGCTGACCTTAGCCATGCCGGGGTTGCCCCGACTAGAGTGGAAGGGGACTCTTGGCAATTCTATCAGCAAGGTTATTTCCTATGTGAAGGCTCGACATATGGTCTATAAGGGATATCTAGCATATTTGGCCTACATTCGTGATTAGTGCGGAGGTTCCTTCCATGGATTCAGTACTAGTTGTGCATGAGTTTCCAGAGGTGTTTCCAGCAGATGTGTCGGGGATGCCACCCGACAGAGATATCGACTTATGTATTGACTTGGCTATGGGCACTAAGCCCATTTCTATTCCACCATATCATGTAACCCCTTTAGAGTTGAAGGAACTAAAGGAATACAAGATTTGCTTGATAAAGGATTTATTAGACCTAGTGTCTCGCCCATTATCGGAGTTGAACAAAGTCACTATCAAGAAGAAGTATCCATTGTCGAGGATTGATGACTTATTTGATCAGCTACAGGGTGCCAAAGTATTTTCGAAGATATATTTGAGATCTGGCTACCATAAGTTGAAGATTAGGGCATTAAATGTCCCTAAGACAACTTTTCGGACTCGGTATGGGCATTATGAGTTCCTAGTGATATCATCTGGTCTGACAGATGCCCCAGCATCATTTATTGATTTGATTAATCGGGGTTTTAAGCCCTATTTGGACTCTTTTGTGATCGTCTTCATTTATGATATTTTGATCTACTCCCGCAGCCGGGAGGAGCATGAGCAGCATCGTCGGGTTTTACTTCAGACTCTAGGAGATAGTCAGCTATATGCCATGTTTTCAAAGTGTGAGTTTTGG
The DNA here is from genome assembly GCF_000393655.2 of Nicotiana sylvestris. Taxonomy (NCBI): domain Eukaryota; kingdom Viridiplantae; phylum Streptophyta; class Magnoliopsida; order Solanales; family Solanaceae; genus Nicotiana; species Nicotiana sylvestris. The sequence goes on from NC_091067.1 coordinate 78,541,003, forward strand.
TTGGAATCAATTGCCTTTTTGGGGCATTGGTTGGACTTAGTTGCCTTTTTGCGGCATGTGTTATATGTCGGGGGCATTAAGATGGATCCTAAGAAGATTGAGGCAGTTCAGAACTGGCCTAGACCTACTTCATATATATAGATTCGGAGCTTCTTAGGTTTGGAAGGTTATTATCGTCGGTTCGTGGAGGAGTTTTCATCCATTGCATCCCCATTGACTAGATTGACCAAGAAGGGTGTCCCATTCAGGTGGTCCGATGCGTGTGATTTGAGCTTTCAAAAGCTCAAGAGTACTTTGACTATAACCCCAGTGTTGGTGTTGCCCATAGGTTCAGGATCCTACATTGTGTATTGTGAAGCATCACATATTGGGCTTGGTGCAGTATTGATGCTGGATTGCAAGGTGATTGCATATGCGTCTCGGCAACTGAAGGTTCATGAGAAGAACTACTATATTCATGAATTAGAGTTGGCAGCTATTGTTCATGCATTAAAGATTTGGAGGCATTACTTCTACGGTGTGTCGTGCGAGGCATTCACAGATCATCGGAGTCTGCAGTACTTGTTTAGGAAAAAAGATCTCAACTTGAGGCAGTGGAAGTGGTTGGAGCTATTGAAAGACTATGATACCACCATTCTATATCATCCCGGTAAAGCCAATATGATAGTCAATGCCTTGAGTAGAAAGGTTGCGACTATGGGTAGACTTGCATATATTCGAATTGGTGAGATAGCAGTCATTGATCAGATAGGTCAAGCTGTCATCCCATATATACATATGTAGGTCATCAGTTTGTATTTAAGCGTGGAAGATATTACTATGTCTTTTTCCAGGTAGTTTTAAGAATGTCAGACTCACCACCATTCAGGGTTGTCTCTACTGTAGATCCAAGTAAGGCTTTTGCTAATTTGGGGGCCCCATTTTTTAGGAATAAATGATTTATAGGTATTTAAAAATAATATTTAGTACTTTTTGTATAAAAGTAGAGATTTTCTATAACAGTTGTCTCAAAAAAAAAAAGTTTTCAAGACTATAATTGATAAAATCTTACCTAAGATTAACAATGTCTCAAGATAGATTAAATTTGTTGACTATATTACCAAATGGAAAGGAATTATTAGAGGAAATCGATTATAAAATATTATTAATAATTCTTTTTTAAAAAAATTAGGCATCACATTAAACTTTGGATTTAGGCCACACATATGTTTGAGCCGCCCCTGCCACCATTATCTATGTGTTACTTGGTGATGTCTTTTCGTTGGTTTCAGTTTATTACTATGTTTTTTATGTATTGAAAAAGACTCTCACGTTCTCCAGATATTCTGCCTCCCTTCCCTTATCTCACTTCCAGCTTTCCTAATTAAGTGTTCGATTATATATATAATACTCATTATTATTGTTGTTTAATGGGATGCATAGTGTTATTTTAAAGCCTCCGAAGAGTTGCATAATTTTGTTCATAATTAGTTAACCAAATCTTATGAGTTGTACTTGGCCCATTGTGGAGAAATGACCAATACTTGTCAGTTTCATTTTGTTTGACATTATTTGATTGATGCGAAATTCGGAAAAAGAAAGAAAACTTTTGTCACATATCAAATGTAAGATGGTGTCATTTTTTTCAACAAATTAAAACTCAAAATATGGCATATAAAGTGGAGGAAATTAAAGGAATTGAAGTATTATTAAACTAGTTGGTGGATATTCTGCTCATTAATCATTGGTTACTGATTCACAAAATATTGATATACAAGACAGAGTCTTCACTTGTGTTGGTATAAATATATGTCTTTATCTCCACTGTTTCCAAGCATCGATCAAATTGAGCTTCTCTATTATATTCATTTCCTTAAGGTTCTTGTTTGTAATAAGAGCATGAATCCTTTGGCAGCCATGTCTGAAGGGGAATTGAGCTCCTTTAGTGGAATGTATTCTACTGATCAGGATGCTGATTTCATTCAATTCCAATTAGTTCTTTATTTATTAGTTATGAATCAACTATAAACACTAACAATAGTATCAACTTTTTTTCACAAGGAAGTAGTTATAATGGTTGTAGTAGTTTTCCATTTTGCCCTCTGCCGAGTCATGAAAGCAGCTACCACCCGATTCATTTTCGATCAAATGTGATGATAAGAAACAATAGTTCAATAATAATGGATCGATATGGCATGGACGTGGAAGGTGAAAACATAATTAGTTCACCCTCGCTTACTAATTACAATGCAATGATTGAAGTGGGTGATTTCCTTATTAACCAAGATGTGAGCAATATTGATAGCATGGAGTCTGGTGAAAACATGCCTATAGAAGACAAGGTGGATAGTCCACCAGACAGCTCTAAGAAAAGATCCCGGCGGTTGCTTGGGGATGTGAGTATTGTTGTTCCTCTGTACTTGTAAATAATGATTCTGGAAATTAGAACGTTAGCTTATAAACGTAAATATAAATAAAAAAACAGAAATTAATTCGAGCCCACTGAATTCACAGCGTTTCCTTAAGGAATTTAATCCCCTCCTAGTACCCAAGGTTATAGATTATTTCCTCCAAGGATAGAACGAATTACACACTGGTGTAGCGGTACTTCAAACCCCAGTGTTTCAACGAACACAAAGTTCGGCAACAAATCACACTTATGGATGCTTTGTTTGTAGTTAAAAACAATGCAGAATAAGGAGGACAACTCAGAAGTCGAATGGAAATTCTGAGAGGAAGGAATGCAAAGTATAGCCAATGTTGAATTCTTACTGAAGAGAATATCAAATTGCAATTCGTTTTTCCAGTGTATACGCAGTGTATACAGAGTGTATATCCAGTATATGCAGAGTGTATATCCAGTGTATACAGAGTGTATATTAAGTGTATACAGAGTGTATATTAAGTGTATACAGAGTGTTTCAAGTGTTTTTTCCGATGTGTTCTTCTTTCTCTCCAACTTATGCTCTATTTATAGCAGTTATTTGAGAGAAATCCGCCCCTTCCATGGTGCAACAAGCACTAGATCATGGAGAAAGCACTTACATGGTGGTATATACACTTGCTTGGTGGGAGGAACACTTGCACCATTGTGGGAGGTGCACTAGGCTGCATTGTTGCTTAGTGTTGCAACACAATACACGGATTGGAAAACATCCGTTACAAACACGGATTATATCACGTTAATATTCACTATTAACAAATAAATTTGGTCCAAAAAATTAATCAATCGATCGATCATTTGACCAAATCCGAATCCAAATCCCATTTCCCATTCACTCTAATTTTAAGACTATTTCATCTTAAACAAAAACTCAACAATCCCCCACATGAATGGGGAATGGCTATATCATGGAAGTATGCATGAAAAACTTGTGTGATTTGCAAACAAGAATTAATTGCATCTGGATAAGTAGGTTTCCCTTTGAACTTTCCGTAGTGAACTTATGTCGGATATACTCGGTCAATCGGTAGATTTGATATCTTTGAACCGTCGAACTTTAGTGTATACCTAGACAACCATAAGTCACACAATCAATCCCTTAACCGTCTTTGGTTCTCATTGTTGTGTTCGTTTCAGCCATGAACACTGCCTGGTTTCATAAGTGCGTAGAGAATTGGCCTTGCAAAATTCTCCTTGAAGCGGCTAACACTTCACACATACATAGGTGATTCCTAAACGTGTCATCTCATAGATACACTATTTGATATACCCTGTATCAAATTTAGAAATCATTAAAAAGCCTTAATGCTTTATCCTTGGTACTGAACATTGTCTCATCACGAGAATGGACTAAAACAAATTTTGTTGACAATGTTGAACCGTCATTAATGACTTTGTTTGATCTCCTTGAACCTAGATCTTGGGATCTCCAGTCTTCTAGGTAGAGTTACCGCCACAATGACTTGTTCTCGGCCATAGTCCCATTCCCCTCGATGATTTCTCAACTACCTCTCTAGTTAGGCCTTTTGTAAGTGGATCTGACACATTATCACTTGACTTTACATAGTCAATCGTGATAATTCCTCTAGAGAGAAGTTGCCTAACGGTTTTATGTCTTCGTCGTATATGACGAGATTTACCGTTATACATAACGCTCCCAGCCCTTCCAATTGCCGCTTGGCTATCACAGTGTATGCATATTGGTGCCAACGGTTTGGGCCAAAATGGAATATCTTCCAAGAAATTCCGGAGCCATTCAGCTTCTTCACCGGCTTTATCTAAGGCTATGAACTCAGCCTCCATTGTAGAGCGGGCAATACATGTTTGTTTGGACGACTTCCAAGATACCGCTCCTCCACCAATAGTGAATACATATCCACTTGTGGACTTCGAATCAGTTGAACCGGTGATCCAATTTGCATCACAATATCCTTCAATCACCGCAGGATATTTACTGTAGTGCAAATCAAAGTTTTGGGTATGTTCTAAGTATCCCAAAACTCGTTTCATTGCCATCCAGTGAGATTGGCCTGGATTGCTCGTGTATCGACTTAGTTTACTTATTGCACAAGCTATATCTGGTCGTGTACAATTCATGATGTACATTAAGCATCCCAACACACGAGCATAATCCAATTGTGATATGCTTTGGCCTTTGTTCTTTGCTAGTGCAAGATTCACGTCAATTGGAGTCTTTGCAACTTTAAAGCCCAAGTGCTTGAATTTTTCAAGTACTGTCTTAATATAATGAGATTGTGACAATGCCAGGCCTTGAGGAGTCTTTTGGATCTTAATCCCCAGAATTAAATCTGCAATTCCCAAGTCCTTCATATCAAACTTGCTAGTTAGCATACGCTTAGTAGCATTTATGTTGGCAATGTTATTACTCATTATCAGCATATCATCCACATATAGGCAAACAATGACTATGTGATTTGGAACATTTTTAATGTACACACATTTATCACATTCATTTATCTTAAAACCATTTGACAACATTGTTTGGTCAAATTTCGCATGCCATTGTTTGGGTGCTTGTTTTAGTCCGTAAAGGGACTTAACAAGTCTACATACCTTATTTTCTTTACCTGGAACCACAAACCCTTCAGGTTGTTCCATGTAAATTTCTTCCTCCAACTCTCCATTTAAGAAGGCCGTTTTAACATCCATTTGATGAATTTCAAGACCATACACTGCAGCTAATGCTACTAACATCCGTATGGACGTAATCCTTGTAACTGGGGAGTATGTATCAAAGTAGTCAAGACCTTCTCGTTGTCTATACCCTTTGACAACAAGTCTTGCCTTGAATTTATCAATAGTGCCATCATCTTTCATTTTTCTCTTAAAAATCCATTTAGAACCCAAAGGTTTATTTCCAGGAGGAAGATCAACCAATTCCCATGTATGGTTGTTCAATATGGATTCTATTTCACTATTGACTGCCTCTTTCCAGAACAATGATTCCGAAGAAGACATAGCTTCTTTAAATGTTCGAGGCTCATTTTCCAATAAGAAAGTCACAAAATCTGGTCCAAACGAAGTAGACGTTCTTTGACGTTTACTACGTCTTGGATCCCCCTGATTAAATGTACTTTCTTTTGTTTCTTCCCGAGGTCGTTTAGATACTTCACCAATCGACTCACATTCCTTTTTATACGGATATATATTTTCAAAGAACTCAGCATTATCTGATTCTATAACCGTATTATTATGAATGTCGGGATTTTCTGATTTATGAACCAGAAATCGATATGCTTTACTATTAGTTGCATATCCTATGAAAACACAATCAACTGTTTTCGGTCCTATTTTTACCCTTTTGGGTTTAGGAACTTGCACCTTTGCCAAACACCCCCACACTTTAAAATAATTCAAGTTGGGCTTCCTTCTTTTCCATTTTTCATATGGAATGGATTGTGTTTTACTATGGGGTACTCGATTTAGTATTCGGCTGGCCGTAAGAATGGCTTCCCCCCACAAGTTCTGTGGCAAACCAGAACTTATCAACAATGCGTTCATCATCTCCTTTAATGAACGATTCTTTCTTTCCGCAATCCCATTGGATTGGGGAGTGTAAGGGGCTGTTGTTTGATGAATAATTCCATATTCTAAACATATTTGTTCAAAAGGAGATTCATATTCACCACCCCTATCACTTCTTATCATTTTGATTTTCTTGTTAAGTTGCGTTTCAACTTCATTTTTGTATTGCTTGAATGCGTCTATTGCTTCATCTTTACTATTAAGTAAGTAAACATAGCAATATCGAGTACTATCGTCAATAAAAGTTATGAAATACTTCTTTCCACCGCGAGATGGTATTGACTTCATGTCACAAATATCTGTGTGAATTAAGTCTAAAGGATTTGAATTCCTTTCAACCGACTTATAAGGATGTTTAACATACTTAGATTCCACACATATTTGACATTTTGATTTTTCGCATTCAAACTTAGGCAATACTTCCAAGTTTATCATTTTTCGCAAGGTTTTATAATTGACATGACCTAAACGTACATGCCATAAATCATTTGACTCAAGTAAGTAAGAAGAAGCTGAAGTTTTATTATTAGTTTCAACAACTATTACATTCAGCTTGAAAAGGCCCTCAGTAAGGTAACCTTTTCCTACAAACATTTCATTCTTACTAATCACTACCTTGTCAGATACAAAAACGCACTTGAAACCGTGCTTTACAAGAAGTCCAGTAGAGACTAAGTTCTTCCTAATCTCGGGAACATGAAGGACGTTGTTCAAAGTCATGACCTTGCCAGAAGTCATCTTGAGAAATATCTTACCGTATCCTTCAATTTTTGCTGTAGCAGCATTTCCCATAGAGAGCGTCTCTTCGGGTCCAGCAGAAGCATATGTAGAAAATGCTTCCCTCACAGCACAAACATGGCGAGTGGCTCCAGAATCAATCCACCACTCCTTTGGGTTTCCTACCAGGTTGCATTCAGAAAGCATGGCGCACAAGTCATCAACATCATCATGCTTTTCTACCATGTTTGCTTGACCCCTTTGCTTGTCTTTCTTCCGAGCACGACACTCCGTAGATTTGTGTCCGGTTTTCCCACAGTTGTAGCAGTTTCCACTGAACCGCTTCTTGCTTGGGTTGTATTTCGGACCAGAAGCCTTCTTTCTCTTTTTGTTATCTTCAACAATATTTGCTCCCATTATTGTTGAATTTCCACGGCCTCTTCTCTCAGCAGCTTTGTTGTCCTCTTCGATTCTCAATCGAACAATGAGATCTTCAAGGGACATCTCCTTTCGTTTGTGTTTCAAATAATTTTTGAAGTCCTTCCACAATGGAGGCAACTTCTCAATTATTGCTGCTACTTGGAATGCTTCATTGATGACAAGACCTTCAATGAAAATTCCGTTAGTAAAATTACTAAAAAATTTACTTTCAATATCAGTATTTATTTGAAACATACCTTCAGCAAGTAGATCATGAATAATCACTTGCAATTCCTGGACTTGGGTAATAACAGACTTGCTATCTACCATTTTGTAGTCCAAAAATTTTGCGGCGACGAATTTCTTCATCCCGGCATCTTCAGTTTTGTACTTCTTTTCAAGTGCATTCCACAATTCTTTTGACGTCTCCACGCCACTGTATACATTATACAGATTATCCTCCAGCCCGCTAAGAATATAATTCCTGCACAAGAAGTCAGAATGCTTCCATGCCTCAATCACGAGAAAGCTATCATTCTCTGGAGTTTCATCTGGAAGATCAGGAACATCTTCCTTGATGAACTTCTGTAGACATAACGTAGTCAAGTAGAAGAACATCTTTTGCTGCCAGCGCTTGAAATCCATCCCGGAAAATTTTTCCGGGTTTCTCTGCCGGTGCCAACGCCGGAGTTCGACTTGTCGATGCGTTGGCAGTCATCATCGGAACAGCTTGATTTCCGTCATTCGCCATTTTTACTGTAAAAATGACACAATCAAACGTTTAATAAACGTTTAAAACTGGAGTGAAAAATCACGTAGATTTTAATCTCCAACAAAATGCCACGAATGTTTTAAAACTGGAGTAAAAATCACGTAGATTTTAATCTCCAACAAACCGCCACGAAGGCTTAACTCTCCAAACGGGAGTACACAAAAAACCACAAAGGTTATAGTTTCCAGAATAATAAAAGTAACACAAATACAGAAATTAAATTATTAAATTATTAAATTCCTTAAGATTGTTGTTCCTCTATACTTGTAAATAATGATTCTGGAAATTAGAACGTTAGCTTATAAACGTAAATATAAATAAAAAACAGAAATTAATTCGAGCCCACTGAATTCACAGTGTTTCCTTAAGGAATTTAATCCCCTCCTAGTACCCAAGGTTATAGATTATTTCCTCCCAGGATAGAACGAATTACACACTGGTGTAGCGGTACTTCAAACCCCAGTGTTTCAACGAACACAAAGTTCGGCAACAAATCACACTTATGGATGCTTTGTTTGTAGTTAAAAACAATGCAGAATAAGGAGGACAACTCAGAAGTCGAATGGAAATTCTGAGAGGAAGGAATGCAAAGTATAGCCAATGTTGAATTCTTACTGAAGAGAATATCAAATTGCAATTCGTTTTTCCAGTGTATACGCAGTGTATACAGAGTGTATATCCAGTATATGCAGAGTGTATATCCAGTGTATACAGAGTGTATATTAAGTGTATACAGAGTGTTTCAAGTGTTTTTTCCGATGTGTTCTTCTTTCTCTCCAACTTATGCTCTATTTATAGCAGTTATTTGAGAGAAATCCGCCCCTTCCATGGTGCAACAAGCACTAGATCATGGAGAAAGCACTTACATGGTGGTATATACACTTGCTTGGTGGGAGGAACACTTGCACCATTGTGGGAGGTGCACTAGGCTGCATTGTTGCTTAGTGTTGCAACACAATACACGGATTGGAAAACATCCGTTATAAACACGGATTATATCACGTTAATATTCACTATTAACAAATAAATTTGGTCCAAAAAATTAATCAATCGATCGATCATTTGACCAAATCCGAATCCAAATCCCATTTCCCATTCACTCTAATTTTAAGACTATTTCATCTTAAACAAAAACTCAACAAGTATTACTTAATTATCATTTTGTTTTGATTTTCTTATATATTGTCAGAATGGGTTTTATTCCTGATATACATTTCTCTAATTATATAGGTGATCCCAAATAACAAGAGAAGCGTAAAGCTGAAGAAGACTAGCTGTGAGATGGATGAGGAAAACAAGACAGTGATTGCTGCTCAGAAGATGAATCTGTTAATGTTTCTCATGAATTGACCAGAAAAACCAGAGCCAGCAGGGGTTCAGCAACTGACCCCCAGAGCTTGCATGCCAGGGTATATATGTAACTTCACTTTTTATGTAATGATCAGAAGTTACTTGGTTTCTATATGTATGTCAAAAGGATCTCTTATTTCACTTCTTACAGAAACGAAGAGAGAGGATTAATGAGAAGCTGAGAATCTTACAGAATCTCGTCCCTAATGGAACAAAGGTACGTGTAGCCAATGACAAAGCCAGAAATTTACTCAAGGGTCTTCAAAATTAAAAGAAGTGGAAAAAGTTCTTCGACAAAGAGTGGTCAATATATGATATGTACCTCTAAAATCTAATATTTTACCTAGTACACAGTGTAATTTTCCGACGAAGGATGGTCAGTTGACCACCCTTCAAAACATATAGCTTCGCCCCTGAGTGTAGCCATATATTGAAACTGCATGCATTTGTGATTATAAAAATGATCTGCTGAGAGAACTTGAACTTAAATATTTGATTGACCTAACACATTAAATTTTCAAGTATTCACTTATATTAACCTGATTCTTAAATACTGTCAATCATACTTGAACTTAAGTGAATACTGTCAATCAAATGTTGATATCCCAGACGTAGAAATAAGCTGCCACCTCAACATGATGAACGAGGTTTAGGTGCTTGTAGCATTTTCTCATCATTACATAAGGTGTTGATATAATATACAAAGCTGATTAGAAGAAACCATCTGCAACTATGATTGATTTCTAATGTGTTAGGTCTATCAATTATGAGCCTGATTCTTTCTACTTTCTTCTTGCAAATATGGTATTTTCCATGTCTTGGCCGAAGTTTCACAAAAAAAGGTATTGATTCAAGTCATTCCAATTAGCTGGTGTCATTCTAATTGGGTATGTACGACCAATTTATAGACTATGCCTGTATTTACTTATTCACAAATAAATATTGGAACGACCATAATGTTTCTCTCTGTCATTTTAAACATATATAAACTCTCCTGTAAATCATTTTATTGAACATATTCTATGATATATTTCTGAAACCTGATTTTCGCCAATGAATAAATGAAAAATAAATTGTAGGGATGTAGTTGATCTAAGAGTGAGTCCTACTAATATACTTTAGATCAAGCAAAGGCTGAGGAGACTACTAGTAATATAAAATATACTTCAGATCAGGCAAAGTTAAGCGTGAAGTGCAAATCTATGTTGCGCGGACTCTCCAAAATGTAGCCGCACCCGTGTCGGATCCTTCAAAAATGCACTACTTTTGGAGAATCCGACACGTATCCAGCCATATTTTCGGAGAGTCCGAGCAACATAGGTGCAAATAATCTTGGAGAATTCAGTCTTGCACATTTACTTGGAATTGTATATTTACAGGATTTATGCACAGACGACATTGTATATTTTCACCCTCATTTTTTATGTTTACCAAGCACTTGCACTTATATCTGAATGTCAATATACCGTCATCAGGTCTGATTGATATCATGACTAGGCAATTTAAGTGGAATTGCAACTTCCAAAAGCCATAGCAGTTCTCTCAACATGCTTCAGTAAGATCCCATATATTTTGTTTCTCACCCTGTGACAAATTTCAATTTCTGAATCATCCAAGTTCCCGCCGTCCTTTGGAGCATTCGCCTCCTTATTGATAATCACATCTAACCAATCGTTGACTCTCTTCACCTTGTACATCATTCCTGCTATTTGGCTATCTAATACCATTGAAGAGGCTTTTCTTTCAACCTCATCTAGGTATTTCTCTACATATCCCAAAAACAATTTTCTACACTCGTCCTGCAACGATGAAGCTAGGACAGTGGCTGCAGGTGTTGTGCTTCCCATAGTCCATTGATCAGGTTGCTCATCTTTGTCAGATGACAGTAAGAAAGGAATCTCATCGGTACTGTTCCTATTTGATTTAATGATATATGACCCTTTCGGTTTGGTACTTATTCGACTTGATGTGCTTGTCTTCTTCGATGTATTGGTGACAGCCATTGTGCTATTATGGATTGGATTGAGGGCAGTGGAGCATGGTGTAAGATCAAGAGCCACAGCAGATTTTATCCACGTGGATGCATTTTTCTTTCTCTCAACTGCAATAGTCAATGCTTCCTTAACTGAATTGGTGTCAGCTTCTCCTGAAGTTCTAAGTGGACTTATGTTTGTCAGTGACTGCAATACCAATCTTGTCTGAGCCATGTCATCTTGAAGGTCAAAAAATTTATCAACATGAGGCTGGAGATCATCTTCTTCAGCTAAATGGAACTCCGAAAATTTGCTGGAGAATGGAACATGCCTTAGTCACCATCCAAAATTAAGAAAGATTGGTATGCGATAAGTAACACAAAAACAATAAGCTGATACAGTGTATTAAGTTTATAATGGCAAAACAATATAATAATGACTTGTAATGGAAACCGGAAGCAATGCACTTCTGCAATATTTCAGCTCATGAGCAGGAAGATTAACTGTCCCAATACCTTTCTTTCGTACATTTTTTGATAGTGACATCTAATTGTTTTGCGGACATTCTCACCACCATTATGTCTAATTTCATATGCTCTGAAATTATTTCATCTTTGGCATGGAAACTACCGATGATGTAGGTCATTTCATTATCTTTACAGGCAAAAACCATGTTGATCTCTACTGATGCAGGAAGATTAACTGTTCTTCTGATAATGATCACTTGACAATGATGTAGGTTTAATTACTGGCATAGGTTTCATGTCGACGTAGATGTCTATATTAATTCTCAACATGTGAAAAATGTGCTATGGATCATTAAAAGACAACCCCTGAATATTTACAGATGATAAGAAGTAAATCCATTATCAAGATTGTAACTTGAAACTAGTTGCTAGTTCTTTTAGCTTCACCTAGACAGTTTTCCAGAGTTCAAGATCCTATTTTTCTATTATTACAACCTGAGCCTACATATAGGCCATCTTAACTTAAAGCAACAGGGACTAGACAAAAATCAAGAAGAATGCAAAACAAAATAGAAAATAACTCATGTTGCATAAAGTAAGATTTGTATGAGAAAGTGCACCTTAAGGAATTGAGCAACCTCTCAGCCGCACAAGCTTCTTGCAAAGCATCAGTAGCTGCAACAAGAGCAATGTCTCTTTGCTTTACAACCTCCTGAATTACAATGAAAAATCCCAAATGTCAGTAAAGCACCCAACTATATATTCATGCAAGTATTACTATGAAAGTAACTTACTACCTTTCCAAGCTTCACCAAGCTCGAGGGGAGTGAGTCCCATGATATACCAGTTTCAGCCCCTCGTCTGTCATTAGCTAAACTTGAATTTGTCTTGGAGAAACAAGCTTTGCTCTTAGTGGAACTCTTCATTTTCTTTGCAGAACCAACTTCTCTTCTTCTTGGTACTGAACTTGAATTTTCATCCGAGCTATCATACCTTACAGAACGAACTGGTGAAACCTGTCTATATAAAGTGAATAAGGATGAACTTGAAGGACAGACCACAAAAAGAATAGTATGCCAAAGTCCTTAAGCATGGAAACATTAGCAAATGACGCATAATAAAGAGAAAGCGAAGTATAGTCACATCAATTATGTAAAGAAAATGTATCTGCTTGGACGCTAATCACTGGCTGTTACTCCAAATAGGTGCAGACACTACACAAACATCATTTACAACTTATGCAGTATTAAATCTAATACCAAGCGTTGACTCAATAAACCAAACGAAGTTGCCAACATGTCAGCTTTTCTTATCACATCTACAAATTTGTACTTGACTTAGGTTTTAATTGCATACAAAACTGTACAGAAACCATCTATCACAATGGATATGGAGTTCTAACATTTTAAGCCAATTTCAAAAAAGCATGCTACTTTTTTTATTCAAAACTTATACTTCATTGAAAGTACAATCTTGTGTACCGACCAGTAGATTTTCAGACTTCATATTATTGCGACAATAAACATGAAGGAAAGTAAATTGACAGTCAGACAGCAGTACTCACGGTTGCACTACGACTACGAGGCGGTCTGATATCGTGTTTAACAACTGAAGAATCAAAGATTTCTTTAATTCCCAAAATCTCTGACTCGTTCCAACTTTTTCTCTTCGAGTTATGAGACGAAAATGAGATTGATGACAATATGCTTTCTGTATCACTATCAATATCAAAAGACCTTTTCCTAGTCTTTTGTAGTTCCCGAAAAAGATGAGAGTTTCTCCTCTCAATGTCAGATCTTTTAGGAGTGCAATCCAGGGCCATCGCCTTCTCGCCTGGATGGAGTTTTGAAGCACTCAAAGATCGAAAATTGCCTTTAGACGATTTTCCCTCCAAAGCATCATATTTCTTCTTCAACCCCTCAGGATCAGATAATCCGCGAGATAACTTTCTTGAATTGGATGGAATAATCCTGTTCTCAGAAATGACACCCTTTTCAACAATGCAATCAGAATTAGATGCCTCAAGAAACTTCATAAAATTTGAAACAGAAACAATATCTTGAGGGGTTCCAACACATGGACGCCTACCGGGGAGAGGCGTTACGCCTCTGAGTAATGGGAAAGGGTGAGCATCCTCCAATTTCTGCACATATATGAATTGCCCCAGTTTCAATTTATTTGCAAGAATCATCTCATTTTGCTCTTCAGGCAAAGAAACGTACATTGCATGTGAAATATCTGAAACTTTAAGGTAAAATCCTCTGTTAGGCCAAAGATGATCACCTTCTTCAAGAACAGGAATTATACTTCTGATTTGCACCATGTTGGGTTTTCGATCATCCTCTGAGGGATTACCACCCATTTTCATATCCTCAAGAAACCTTACAAGAACCCCAGATTTCAAAGACGCCATGATTTTCATGGATAAAGATTGACTCACCCCCACTATCAAGATCAGTAAGCAAAATTGAATTTGTGTTATAATAAGGGTACATAAAAGATAAAAGAAGGACATTCAGATGAAAGTCCAAAACTATATCACATGAAAGAGGGCATAATGGATAGACCTATTGATTCAAATAAGAAGAGTTAATTTTAAGTCATGAAATTCAGGTACAAATTTACAAATCTGAATTTGGGGGTCTTTGTGCTGACTGTCTTTCCTGGATAAAGTTTGTGAAGAAAGTGCGTCAGCTTGACCCCAAAGAGGGGAATTAGTTGTTGAAGAAAAGAATGAATTGGATGAATGAAAGAGATGGGCATGGAAAACGGGAACTCGAGAGGTAGTTAAAACGGTTAGAGGGGTCCAATATTGTTTTTTCCCCATTATCAGTATTAGATTCTTGGATAAAGCCATAAAGGTCTAAGTAATTTTTTATTAATTTTTGATTGACGACAAGAATATATTATTGACGGATTAGGGTCTGCTCCAGTAGTATGGCATTCTCCTCAATTGAGTTCTCGTGTCATGTGTACAAGGAGAAATTTAAAGGTTTGAATTCATTTCCCTTTCATACTCTGATTTTATTTTCTATTATTTTCAATCAAAAATAGTACTTCCTTGGTCAGCATGACCGCTTTCTAAATTTGAAAACAATTTAACTTAAACTTATAATTATACCCTTAATGAGAAACTTTTATAACTACACAAATACTCTGAATCCCTTTTTGACTTGTTTAGCACCACAAATTCCAAATGTCTTTATTTTTTCTTAAACTCGTGCTCAGTCAAACAGGTTCACATAAATTGGAACGAATGGAGTAATATTTTTTAAAAAGGAAAAATGACAAATTTACCCTTGTACTTTTAGATATTACTAGTCCCAGAGTATGCAAGTTACGCGTGTACCCCGATTATTAAAGCATATGTTTGAGATAATTGAAGAATCAACACTATATAAAAAGAAAATTAAATTTTTTTTGGCTATTGCAGAAAAAGATTACTCAACTCAATAAAGTAATTTTTTAGTAGATTAAGACAATTATATCAAAGTAGGTTTAATTTAAATATGTTTTTCAACTCAAGTAAAATATTTATTAGTTTCTGCATAAACATAATCACCTCCTGACCAAAAGCTTGTATGATTTGAATGGATTATGTTTTTAAATTTTTATTCGCTTGAATGGTAAAATAAATGTTTATTATATTTTTTTGAGCATCAAATTTGTAATGAGTGATACAAAATCATGACATGTTGAAACATATTATAAAGAGCAAGTAAATGTGATTCACTATAACTGAATTATAGTTACCAATTTAAATAAGAATGATTTATATAAGTATAATATTTCTTGATTTTATATTTCTAAATATTAGTATTTCCTACATAATTCAAATAAGGAGGAAAAACTAGTTGACTTCAAAGTCTTAAAAATTAGAAAAATTATTTAGTTACGATTTTATCGAATGTGAAATCTATTTTTAGTGTAATAATAATTGATGTCGAGATATGTTAGGCAAGCCAACGCTGAACTATCAACTTAATTATTTATTTTATTACTTTTAAATTCATAAGTTTTATTATATAAAGAAAATCAATGCGGAGAAAATCATAGCTATACAAAACATTAATTGAACATGAAAAGGAAATGGTGATAATATTGAGCAAAACCATAACATCTACTCGAGCTCCTAAAATCCGATGACACAAATGCATGAGAATACACTAGGAAGTACAATATTAATACAATATCTATATGGAATATAAAATAGACATGACAAAATAGATGAATATGATGGAGACTTTATGTGCTGCGGATCGTAATATAGAATACAGCTCACCATAAACTCTCCCACCCCACCCTAGCAACTACACCTATGCACCAAGATGACCACCAACAATACCTGTCTCAGTAGCATGAGTATATAAATCAACATGTACCCAGTAAGTATCTAGCTTAACCCTAGAGAAGTAGTGACAAGGGATCGACATTGACACTTACTAGTAATCCAATAAATCAAATATAATAAGGTAGACAGGTATGAAATATGGTGAGTAAATAGTAAGAACAGATATAGGTACATAATAAGATCCCCAATTGAACAGTAATCACAAGGTCCTCAAATACCTGATACTTCCTCAAATGGAATATGTAATGGTCAACATCAAATCAACGGTCACATCTCAAGTTAGAAAAAACTCATAAGTACGTTGACTCCTTATTAAGTATTTTACACGATTCTACCGAGGCGAGCGACCCGATCCCATAAGAGTAAAGGCACGAAGTCTTGTCATACTGTATGACTAGATCCCATTATCGTAGCGTATATACACTAACGAGGTTGTACGGTCCAATTCATGGAAGTATCTCAAATATACTGCCGAGGCGGACGGTCCAATCCCATAACGATACTGTTGAGGCGATCAGCCCCATCCCATAGAAATAGTTAAGACTTGAGGGGTTGCTGGCCCCACTCACGAATATAAGTGTGAGTTTTGAAATTCAAAAAACTTTCGGACAAATACATACAACAAGGGAAAATCTGTAAAAGAGAGTAAAATCTCTACTGCTAATCAAGTAGCTCGCCATATATCACAAAAGGTAAGTCTGATACTTTACGCAAGTCTAGTCTCAGGAAAAACTATTAATTAAAACAAATAACAGGAAAGAATAACTCAAATATTACAATTAAGGAATGACGTAAATCTAAATCTACCCGGACCTAATCAGGAATTCTAGCATACACACAGACACTCGTCACATCATACATGTGTAGCCCTTAAAACATGTAGTACAAATGCAAATATAACACGTACGGGATAAATTTTCCCTCACAAGGTTAGACATGAAACTTAACTCGCTCAAAAATCAGATAACCGACTCAGACGCCTCTCTAACACCTTCAACCGATGCCACTTGATCCAAAATTAGTCAAACAACGTGCAAATCAATCATGATATACTCTAATACTCGTAATTTAATAATTTATAATAATTCTCAACTCCGCTCGAAAAGTCAACAAGGTTAACCACCGAGCCCACGTGCCCGGATTCAATTTATTTTAAGATAAACAAAACACATAGCATCACGAACTCAAATATATAATTTATTCCTAATTCCATGTCCAATTTCAGGGTCAAAATCCAAAATTATAAATTCTAGGTTTTCTTCGGAAATCCCACAATTTCTACTAATTTTCATATTTAAATCCATATATGTTCATGAAATATAATTAAAAGTGATTAAGAAATACTTACCCCTAAGAGGTGGATGAAATAGCTCTCAAAAATCGCCCCAAAGAGAAAAAAAATGATATGAAATGAGCAAATTCCCGATTTTACAAACTTATATTCTGCCCAGACGCCTTTCTTCACGAACGCGGTATGTACCTCTGTCACACCTCCTTTTTCCACCCGAGGGGGAATATAAGGGAGTTTTTCCAATTTAAGTGACATTAATCGAAACGGAATTATTTATTTAATTTTTTTAGAGTCGCCATTTGGAATAGTTTATTTTGGTGTCCCAAGTCACCAGTTTATTTTAAATCCCAATTCGAGGAAATTTTCGACTTTATTTAAAAGTCTGCGAACCATAAATTCTAGATAAGGAATTCTATTAACTCGGGAGAAGGTGTTAGGCATTATCGGGTTCCGTGGTTCCAGTACGATCGCTTAAACTATTAGTAATTGGCCTATTATCTGATTTACTACACGTTTTAAACTTATTGTGCATTTTTAAACTTTTAAACCGCTTTTAGTTATTTTATGGAATTATTCTGGAACAAGTTATTGTAACGACCCGAATGGTCGCTTTGCCTTTTAGAACCTCGTTCCTTTAAATAAAACTTCTCGCACTTGTTTTAGCTAATTTACGACTTGCGGGGATGGTTGGTTCGGAATTTGGAAGAGTTTGGAGTGAAATATGCCTATTTGATTCCTTAGGATTTTCTTAAAAAGGGCTAAGTTTGACTTTAATCAACATTTTGAGCAAATAGACCTGGATTCATGATTTGACGGTCCCGGAGGGTCCGTAGGAAAATATGGGACCTGGGCGTATGCCCGGAATCGAATTCCGAGGTCCCTAGCCTGAGTAATAAATTTTTATTAGAAATTATTAAATTGAAATTCTAAGGATTTAAAGAAACTAATTAATGATTGATTTCATGGGTATCGGGCTTGTATGTTGGTTCCAAAGCCCGGTACAGGTCCGAAACATCATTTAAGACTCACTCGCAAAATGTGGTGTCAATCCGAGTAGTTTTAGGACATTTTGGCTCGTTAGAGGAAAATTAAGAACTTGAAGTTCATAAGTTTGATTCATTTGGTTTTAGGAGGTAATTCTTAGATTTAGCGTTGTTTCGGGCATTCAGAAGGTTCAAGTAGGTCCGTCTTGTGATTTTAGACTTGTCGGTATATTCGGGCGGGGCCCAGGAGCCCCGAGCGTCAATCGGATGAGGCTCGAGTGAAGTTGAAATTTTTGAGAAGTGCTGAAGCTGCTGCTTCTGTCATAACCGCACTTGCGGTTGGTGGATTGCAGATGCGGTCCATCTATCGCAGATGCGGCCTAGGGAAGGCCAGGCCAAACCATAGAAGCATCTCTCGAACCGCAGAAGCGGCTTTGCAGACGCGGCCTCAAGACCGTAGAAGCGGTCCCAGCCCTTTTAGCCCATTTCGCAGATGCGGTCCTTTCTCGCAGATACGGGGACCGCAGAAGCGGAAATCACAGAAGTAGTGAGCTTCATTTAATACGGGTTCTAAGTCATTTTTGACACTTTTCACTCCTCCATTGGCGATTTTGGGAGCTTTTGGAAGAGGGCTTCTACTTGGCATCTTGAGGTAAGCTTACCCCACCTATTCTTAGTTTAACACTTGTGTTTTAGGTAGATTAAACGCTAGGATTAAGGTAAAATTATGGGTTAGAGCTAGACCTAGGTTTTTAATGAAACTTAGATTTTACCACGAAATTGGTTATGAAACGAATTAGAAATCATATATTATTGATCCTTAGGTTATAGAGAACAACTTCCTTCGAAAAATTTCGGAATCCGGGCATGTGGGCCCGGAGTCGGATTTTAGGAAACTCGTGTTAAGGGTTAGAAAATTGCTTAAATAGCTAGAATACGATCTTGTGAGCTTATATTGATTAGTTCCTACCTCATTTAACTTGTTTTGGATCGTTCGGCTCCAAATTGAGGGTTTGGGCTCGTTCTTGGCATTGGAAGTATACTTTGGAGCCAGGTAAGTCTCATTTTTAACCTTGTAAGAGAGAATTGTCCCCATAGGTGTAATAATTGAGTAATTTGCTACTAAATGTGGGGGCTACGTACGCACGAGGTAACGAGAGTCCGTGCGTAGCTAATATTATGTTAATTGTCCGGGCAACCTAGGACTCACATCAAGCTATATTTGTGAATGTCTCTATATTTTCTTGCTAATGTGATCACTTAGGATATGCTAGGGGCTTGGAAAGGGATATAAGTGAGCATATATACTTCTCGAACCCTTATATGCATTTATTTGAATATAAATGCGCCTTCGTGTGTTTCCTTGATATTATTTGATATTTGTGGATCGGGCCGATCACTTTGGTATAAATAGATGCATCTATGGTTCGCGCCATTCGACCCTCTGGCAGTGCACAGTTTATTTTCTGTTGGATCGGGTCATCGACCTTGGCATAGTGTGCGCATGATATCTATTTGAAATCTTATCCATGACTTGATCGGATAAAAATTTGAAATGTAAATGGCTAATTGTAAAATTGTTAAGAACATGACATATTACCTCTTGCTACAAACTGTTGATTATTTGTGATTTCCATGCTTAGTGTAACACTTCATTGTATTATTTGACCTTAGTAAGTATCAAGTCGACCCCTCGTCTCTACTTCTTCGAGATTAGACGAGATACTTACGGGGTACATATTGTTTATGTACTCATATTACACTTCTGTACTTAATTGTACAGGATCTGAGGTAGGTATATCTGACTATCAGACTGGTGCGCGCCCCTGATTCATAGACCGAGACTTCCATGGTGAGCTACTCCCTTTCGGTGCCGTTCAGCAGCTTGATGGGTCTTTCTTTACTTTTGCTGTCTATTCTATCCCGGACAGTAGGATAGTATTATTCTTTTGTACATTCTACTAGTTGCCCACTTGTGACACCAAGTTTTGGCACACACATTAAAAGACAGTTCTTTTGGGTTGTATAATTATTATTAAATATTGCTTATCATCACCTGTTTTAATTGCAAATCAAGAAATGTGGTAACCGATTTGGGTAAGTAAAATAAGAATTTACTAATACTCCCGCGTTGGCTTTCCTGATAACGGTGTTGGGCGCCATCACGACTCTTAGTGGATTTTGGGTCGTGACAGTCACGATTGTCGTACACTTGTTTGTTCGATACACATTGAGAGTCATGTGACGGGAACTATACCCACGATCTACAACGTGTTTAATTTATTAAAGTTATTAGAAGTTGTGGTCGGGTCACATAAATGTAACCCCGGATTTGGAAATTAGGTATCACAACTACGTCATGAGAACCGTACCCGTGGCTATGATGATTTTATTATAAACGCGCCTAAAGCAAACTACGAGCGTTCAAAGTGTTTTATAGACTAAGTTATAAAATTAATATGAGGGCCATAGATTAAGTGATTCAATTATGAATGACACGCCTTGATTTATTTTAAAAGATACTTACTCAATTAAGGCAAACTAACGGGTGCTCCTATTTAAAAGTAATTTGAACTTAATAAAAAGCTATTAGTTATAAACATGTTTGGGGGTATATGTATTGGAACTTTAATCATTTTTGGGTAAAAGGATTTGGGCCAGCAAGAACCCATAAGTTATTTGGTCAAGGGAAGATCAGCATGGAAGCTGCATTTGAGCTCGGAATCTGGCCCAGAAGTGAGGATACTTATGGGACCTTGCCAGGTCCGATTTTAAAACCAAATCTGGCCCACATTGAACTTATATCAGGCGGGCCCAGTCGAGAATGTTTGCCAGCTGGGCCTATCTACCTTTTAATTTAAACTAGCCATACTTACGTGATATACACATTTGTCCAAAAAGAATTGCAAAAAAAAAATCACTTTGATATAGGAAAATCAGAAACCAAAAATTTCAAAATACAATTCAAGTTTAAAGATTAATTTTACTACTATGATTTGCAAGACCTATACATTCATATTATATGTTCACAAGGGAAGCTTTATAATCCAGCCACTCTATTGGGTTTGATGCCCAGACCCAATGGCCTGGGCCCAGACTTGTTCAGGTGATTCCCAGATTTGGGCCTTGTTGCAAGTCTGGCCCAATTTGTATTACATTCAAGTGATTCTGTGATACTGGGTTGTGCTCATTATAAAGAGATCACATGCTATGAACCTAAACTAGTAATCAAAAACAAACAAATCTCGAAATTAGAACACTCCAACAGTCCATTTACTAATGAAAGTCCATAAATTTACAATATGCTTCTAAATACAACTATGTGTCTAAAAGAAAAGAAAAAAATTAAGGTAAAGGGTAGCAATCTTCCTAACTCTGAATTTTCAACTATTACAAAAATTCTTTGAACCAGCTTCAGCTTGCAAGAAATTCAGCTATAGAATTGTTTCCTACAAGCCAAGCCTTCAGTTCCAACTCTGAAATTTCTTTGCCTTATTGCCACTCACATACAAAACAAAAGAAACAAAGTGCAAATTTCAGTATTTGCAAAAATCCATTGGCTCGTGTATTCTTAACTAAAATGACAAAGCAAACAGGAAGAAAGAAGGAAGACCACTTCAGCAATCGAAATTCACATTTAGTATAAAGTTTTAACTAATCTTCAAACTTAGACATCTTTTAAAGAAAAAGTTGCAAACAATCAGTAAACCAAACAAAGGGAGTCATGTTGGTTCCTTTCCATGTTCAACCAGTAAAATCTACTATATTTATACCAAATCAGTCAAATATCACATGGAACTCATTCATTACACATATCTTGCAAACTTGTTGATATTATATCATTTCAAAGCAGTATATGAGGAGAAATAAGGTCAGTACCTTACAAGAGCAAGAAAACTCAGCAACTAACAGATGAACAAGCTGGCTAAAACTTAAAAGAAATGGAGCAGCAACAGAACCCACACAACAGCAACCAAAAAATCAAACCAGACTTCACCACAGCTATAACAGCTAACAGTAGTAAACCCCAAAGAAACCAGAAATCCTGACTGTCAATCCATTTTTTAACTTATGACAACCAGAAAATCCCACACAATTCTTTAAGTTTTCTTTTACTAAAATCAGAAAAAAGAATCAACTCCTAAGAACACAGTAGCTGAACTTTAGAGAGGATTTTTTAGGGTTTTGAAAATCTAATTCTCTGTGTCATTTTTAGAATAGAGTAGCCTATATATATGCTGCCTAGTGAGGGTATATTTTAGGAATATTCCTTATCCTAAAGTCTGAAAATAGTACAGTGCAGTTGTCCTCCTTATCCTATTTTCAGCATCTTTTGTAACGGCTAGGACAACTGTACCATTTCCAGAAACTTCTTCTCTTTTTTACAGCCCTTTTTTATTTCTGAAAATTTACTCTTTTTACCCAAAAATTCTGATTTAAATGCCTTTTTTATTTTATTTTGATATTTATCTCCATTCTAGAAGTTTCTTGAGCTGTTACAGCTAAGATTCTTCACCTAGAATTCCTAAAATACCCTAAGACAACCCTTGAAATCACCCTTTATTGTTCAGGGCTAAGTTAACAAATCAGAATTAAACCCACACAAATAACCCTAATCATGCATGCCTACTATAATGGGAAAAATCATTAATTAATAAATTATCTATAAAAACCTAGGCTAACAACTCAAAATTAGTCAACAAAACTCAGGAACTATATGAAAACCTAATTAACAGTTCCGAATCAAATAATGAAACCAGAAATTAAACCTAGGTCATTAATTCAGATAATCCTAAAACCTATGACTAAACTACAAGTGGAAACTGGTTAATAAATAGCCAATCGACTATTTTAGGAGAAGATAATCAAAGAAAACCTAAACTAAGAATCAAAGTCAACAGATTAGCAATTAGACCTAAACATCATCTACATCATGAGATAAAGTCAGGGGAAGTACCTAAATCTAGCCATAAGAAGTTGGTCGGACGTGGTTGAGCTCGCCGGAGTTTGGCCGGATTCCGGCAGGTTTGAAAACGTGTCAAACCCACATGAATCAATTGCTCTTATCAAGAGCAATTGACTCATGTAGGTTTAAACCATTAAATCCTTCGGAGGCATTCGGTGTAGATTCCTTTAGGGTTTTAGATTTTTCGATCTGGCGTTGCTTGATTTTGAGAGTTTTTTTGGGAAGAATAATGAGATATTAGGGGTGAGGGGAGTGAGGAGATGGTCTGGTAAGATTTTGGGTTGATTTAGAGGTGGTTTATGGCGGCGCCGGTGGAGAGCATTCAGGGGCGGCTAGGGTATAGGTTAGGGATGGGGACGAAAGTGAAGGGGGGTCTCTAGGGTTTGACAGGGTTCGGACAGTTTTATAGGGAAAGGGAGATCAGTTCCCAGCCGTTAGATCTAAAGTGATCAATGACTGGGATCAAAAGGGGGTAACACGACATCATTTTTTGGAGCTGGGGCTGGACCGGGTTCCCTGGGTTTTGGGCTTGGGTTAGGGACGGATATGGCATGGCATTTGGCCCAAATTCAAAACAAATTAAACCCTTTTTCCCAAATTCTTTTCTCCTTTTTTTTCTTTTTCATTCTTTTCTTTTTCTCTTTTTTTTTAATTGATTAAAACCTAAATTAAATCCTAAATTAATCTAATTTGTAAAAATTAAACTAATTATCTAATTATAATATTTATAACAATTAGTTGATCCTAAATTAAAAGAGAAATATTACTAATCTAAAATTAAGCTAAAAATGAGCTAATTTTTGTGATTTTAATAAAGCAATTAATTAACTAATTAATCCTAAAAATATAAAAAATAAAATCTAAATACAATGCCTGGTGTTTTTGACATTTTTGGGGCATTTTCATGATTTTTTTATAAAAATTAGACGTGCATAAAAATACAAACAATTAATAAAATCCTACAAAAATCCTATAAAATGGCAAATAATTGGAAAAAAAATCTATTTCTTTGATTTTATAGAAGTATTTTGAATAGGGCAAAAATCACATGCTCACAGTGATACATAAACTCAGCTCTAGTCCAAAACCCTCTTCGCGATCGCGAGACCAGGATTGCGATTGCGAGACCAGGATCGTGAACGTGATGCCCTACCAGTACTGACTATCGCAAACGCAACCTGCCTTCACGAACATGAAGGCCATAACTCCTAGGCCCAGCTTCTCTTACGCGAATGTGATCAGGACAGCGCGAACACGGAGCACCATTGCCCAAACCTTCACGAACGTGACTGGCCAATTGCGAATGCAATGAACAAAATACCTCCAACTCAAATCCGTGTTCGCAAATGCGTGCATTCCTTCGTGTTCACGAAGAACAACACAAGAAACCACCAAATCATTGCACCAACACCAACAAATCATCCAAACTTGGTCCGAAACTACCTCGAAACCCACATGAGGCTGCCGAGACCCCACCCAATCATGCCAACCAGTCCCAATACCTTATCCTAATACGACATGAGTCTCGCACTTATGAAATCCGTCCACCCCGCAAAAGTGACCAAAGTTTAGCAAATACGAAGCTGCCCAACCCCTACCTAACATTGCAAATGCGATCTAGCACTCGCATTTGCAAACAGGCTCTCACAAATGCGAGGTTCACAACTCTACTAAATCCAAATCCTAGCAAATCAATCTGGAACTCGTCCGACACATACTTGAGCCCATCGAGCTCTAATCCTAATATTCACACAAGTATAATAACATCATATGAACTCATTCATAAGCTCAAATTATCAAAATAACATCAAAAATCAAATATCAAACACCAAAACTCAAAGAACTTCAAAGTTCATACTTCAAAATTTCAACTTTCACATCAAGTGATGAAACATCCTCGGGTCACCCGAGACCCCAACCAAATATGCGTACAAGTCCAAAATCATCACATGAACCTAATAGAATAGTCAAAACACCGATTTGAGGTTATTTACCAAAAATATTGAATGTGGTCAACTCTAGCAATTTTCAAGTTCAAAATTAAGTTTTCTTCAAAAATTCACATTTTGACTTTTTGGATATTAACACGGACTACACACGTAAGTTATAACTATTCTGCCGGTCGTTTTGAGCACTAGCTTACCTTTCCGTGTTTCGAGATTTCCTAGCTCTATTTGATGTTTCTTGATTTGCTTACGTGGTCCGTATCGTTTTTCGAAAAGTTTTTACGTAAAATTTTGAAGAAAATGAAATTTTTTGACTTAAAGGAGATTTAGAGTTGACCACGGTCAATAATTTTAGTAAATCGACTCTGATCGGTAGTTTAACCATTCCCGAAGGTTCGTATGATATTTTTAGACTTGTATGTATGCCTGGTTGGGGTCTTGGGTGACTCAAGTACATTTAGGCACATTATGTAAAAATAAATTGGAAAATTTGGTTTAAACTTGAAAATCTTGAGTTTTTGATAATCAATTCTTATTGGTTGATGTTATTTTGGTGATTTGAGTGAGCGAGCAAGTTTGTAGGATGTTATTACACTTGTGTGCATGTTGTTTTTGGAGCCCGAGAGGCTCGGACGATTTGTGGAAAAGAAGTTATAGTTGGTGTAGCATCTGGTTCAACTAGGCTGCAGGTATCACAATTGCGAAGACCTACTCGCAAATGCGAGCTTCGCTTTTGTGGAGTCAGGCTCGCATTTGCGAAACTTGAGCTGGGGTTGATGACCTCGCAAATGCTAAGTCTGGATTGTATTTGCGAGAGGAGGGATTTCCATTTTTGCGATATATTTGTCTCTTTTGCGATTTTGGGGGGAAGGGGGTTCAGAATAGGAGGCTTCACAAAGGTGAAGCTAGGACCGCATTCGCGATAGGAGGGACTTCGCAAATGCGAGATTTTTGGTTGCAAATGCAACATTAATGGGCTAGACAGTTGTTCGCTTTTGCAGATAGTTGTTCGCTATTGCGAGCATCGCAATTGCGAACTCTACATCTGCAGCTGGGTAAAAAGGGGAAAATTGGAATTTAGCTCATTTTACACTATTTCTCAACCTTAAACACTCTAGAGACGAATTTTAAAGAACTTGTTCTTCCCAAATTCATTGGTAAGCATATTTACTTAGTTTTTAATCAATTTCAATTACTTTTTCATGAATTTTAACATCAAATATATGAATATCAAAGTAAAAATTAGAGGTTTGGGTAAAATTTGGGAATTTTGTAAAATAGAGATTTAGACCTCAAATTGAGATTGGATTTCCAAACAAATCACATAACCAGGCTCAGGGGTGAATGGGTGATCGAGTTTTGGAGAGAACCTCAGATTTTGATCAAGCAGACCCGGAGTTGACTTTTGTTGACTTTTGGAATTTTGCCAAGATTGAACCTTTATTTATTGGGGATATTTCCTTTAGCATTATTTGACTTCATTAGATAATATATGACTAAGTTTTGAGCGTTTTGAGAATTATTTATATGGAAGACGGTATTGGATTGTGAAAATTATTTCCGAATGAGGTAAGTATCTTGTCTAATTTTGTTGAGAAATTTTCCTACTAATTGATATTATTTGCTACATGTGGGGGTGATGCATATACGAGGTGACGAGCGTATATGCATGTGCCAAGGTTTTCATGCACGGAAGGGGGAAGCATATGCCTTTTTGTGCCTTTGTTGAACTTGATGGTCCCTTAATCTATACTTTATTTAACTCTATGATTAATAAACTCAATTATATGCATCAGGAATCATGTTAGAACACATGATATCTTAAAAAGGATTTAATGTATCATTTTCTAGATTCGTTTGCATACTTAACTTGATATCGGGAATATATTTCTATACCTGATATTGTCATGTTAACTCAGCTTATTTTATTCGTATTAAGAGATAATGATTGGGGTCTTAGGACTATGTTTGACACGGCGTGTGATATACAAAGGTACTATCATTTCTCGTATTCCTCTTTCTGCTTAACATCTGCACATATACAAATAATAAGTAGGTATTTCTTAACTTAAAACTTCGCCACTACTTTACCGAAGTTAGTAAAGCTACTTACCGAGTACATGGTTCAATTGTACTCATGCTACACTTTTGCACCTTGTATGCAGATCATGGAGCCGCATAGCTGTGGAAGATAAAGCCTTGCACTGAAGATGTTCCAGCATTCGAGAGTCAAGCTACCTCTTGTTTATGGTAGTTTAGGACTTAAACTCTGTTTATGAAATTTCAAATAGGTTTTGTACTTATTCTTCATTTCGGTTTGTAAATCCAAATATAGTGGCTCATGACTTGTACTACAAGTCTTTATGGGGTATAGAATTCAGTCATTTAATTTCTTGATATTAATCATTTATCATTTGAGTTACCTTGTTCTATGTTTGGCTTACCTAGTATTAGGGTTAGGTGCCATCACGACTAGGCAGATTTTGAGTTGTAACACAAGTCTTAAATCATCAAATAATGCTATGAAAGGTCTCAAATCATAAAAATCGGAGCTTGTGCTTGTGATGACCCAAAAGATCATCACTTATTTTAAAAGTAAATTCTACATTTCGAGGCCTTAAAAACCTCTTTTAATATCATCTCAATTTGTGTGCGCAGTCCGGGCGCGTAACCGGAAAGCCATTATGTGAAAATTTGTGAAAAATAATAGATTTTGACTATAAAATAAATTAATTTGACTTCGGTCAATATTTTGGGTAAACGGACCTAGACCCGTGATTTGACGGTCTCGGAGGGTCTGTAAGAAAATATGGGACTTGTACGTATGCTAGGAATCAAATTTCGAGGTCCCAAGCCCGAGAAATGAATTTTTAAAGAAAATTATTTTCTGAAATTATTTATGAAATTTGTGAAATGAATTGTGATTAAGACTTGATGGTATCGGGCCTGTATTTTGGTTTCGGCACCCGGTACAGGTCTTATATGTGATTTAAGATAAGTCTGTGAAATTTGGTAAGAAATGAACTTGAAATGACGTGAATCGGATCATTTTTGAAAAAATTGGAAATTTGAAGTTCTTAGGAAAATTTCATAATTTTGATGCTAAATTCATAGTTGTTGATGTTATTTTAGTGATTTGAATGCACGACCGAGTCCGTATGATGTTTTTAGGTTGGTGTGCATGTTTGGTTTGGAGCTCTGAGGGCTCGGGTGAGTTTTGGATAGGCCATGGGGTGAATTTTGGACTTAAGGAATTGCAGGCTTCAGCTATTTCTGTGCAGGCCTGCAGGCTTCGCATTTGCGAAGCCTGGCTCGCAAATGTGATATCGCAAATGCGAGGGCTTTGTCGCAATTGCGAAAGCAGCCCAGGCCAGCTCCTCCTCGCAAATGCGAGATTCCCTTCGCAAATGCGATCCCTTGTTCGCATTTCCCATCTCTCAAATGCGAGAACTCCCTTCACAAATGCAAACCTAGTAAAGGTCGGGGTTTGCAATTGCGAACCCTATTCACAATTCCCATATCTGCAACCTGCAATTTTTAAACTTAGCTGAAAACCATTTTTCACTTTTTTCAAAACATAAACTCCCTAGGACGATTTTTCAAGAACAACTCTTCTTCCAAATCGATTGTAAGTCAATTTCAACTCGTTTCCTTCAATCATTAACATCGTTTAACATGATTTCAACTCAAAATCCATGATTTTCATGGGAAAAATTGGGTGTTTTGGGTAGAACCTAGGTTTTTCAAAAATTGGGGATTTGGACCTCGATTTGAGGTCCGATTTTACAATAAATTATATATTTGGATTCGTGGGGGAATGGGTAATCGGATTTTGGTTAGAACCTCGGGTTTTGACCATGTGGGCCCGGGGCAATATTTGACTTTTTGGGGTAAGAATTTTGGGAAACTCATTTTCATGCATTGGAGTTGATTCATTTAGCGTTTATTGATGTAATTAAGTAACTTGTGGATCGATACGAACGAATTGGTGGTGGAATCAAGGGGTAAAGCGATAATTGAGACGTGAATTATGTTCGTGGCATCGAGGTAAGTGTTTGGTCTAATCTTAGCTTGAGGGATTAGGAGTCAAGTCCTATTTGCTATGTGGTAATTGTCGAGTACGACATATAGGCATGGTGACGAGTATCTATATGTTGGTGTCAAGCATGCCCATAAGTCTTATATTGTGATTATTATGGTTTCGTTATATTATTCATGCTTTGATGATGATTTCTGTTGTTGGGCAAAGTTTGTGGAAGTAATTATGACATTTGAACATTGAGGAGCGTTGGCTCAAGTTGTACAATGAAATGTGAAAGTATAAGTGGAAATTGAACCTTTTAGAGCATTGGCTCAAAGTTGTGAAGTGAGTTGTGAAGTAAAAGTGAAAAAGAGAATAGAATCATTATATTATCTCCCTTGCCGGAAATTTATTGTTTTTGATATTATCTCCCTAGTCGGGATGTTGATGCTTCTTTTGATGTTATTCCCCTGCCGGTACTTGATTGTTGAACTATTGTTACCTTGCCGGGATTCTTATTGTAATTTCATTTATTCTCTGCCCTATTATTTTTTATTGTTGTTTGGGTGAGGAAGAGTGTTAAAGCACAAAAGGTGATGCCATGTATTGTTTTGGTGAGAGAGTGTTAAAGCACGAAGGGTGATGCCGGGTATGAATTGTAAGGAAATAGTGTAAGAACGAAGGGTGATGTCGTGCCGCAAGATGTACCATTCCATGCCGATTATATTGATTATATGGTGAGGATGAGAGTAAAAGCACGAAGGGTGATGTTGTGCACATTTTCATTACTTAATTGCTTTGGTGAGGACGAGGGTAAAAGCATGAAGGGTGATGTCGTGCACTTATTGATTTCTGGTTCTTTATTGATATCCGAGATATGTTGTTTCTTTCGATTACCTGTTGTCTTTCTATTCTGAATTGATATATCTCCCCCGCAGCATGTTACCCCTCCCATATTTGACTGTTTATTTCTGTTCTACTTTTTCGCTGTATATAGTTTAATTGCACAGGTTGTTTGGTAGTCTGGTCCTAGCCTCGTCACTACTTCGCCGAGGTTAGGCTAGGAACTTACCAGCACATGGGATTGGTTGTGCTGATACTATACTCTGCACTATGTGCAGACCCCGAGCAGCTTTTGGATCGTAGAATGGGTGGCTACCTTCAGTCCACACGGAGATCCAAGGTAGACCTGCAAGCATCCGCAGGCCCTGGCGTCTTCCTCTATCCCTTATTCCCTATTTTATTTCTTAATTCAGAAACAGTGTATCGTTTATTTTTCGAACTTTGTATGTAGTAAATCTTAGATCGTTTGTGGTACTGTGATACCAGCTTTGGGTAGTTAAGGCTTAAACGGTTGTATTAGATACATGTTCAGATATTTTATTGCTTTTCTTCCGCTTATTTTAAATTTCTGTTGTTTACACATTATTGCTTTATAATTGTTAAAGAGTATAAAAAGGGTAAAAAGGTTATTCGTTCAATAATTGGCTTGCCTAGCTCACATTAGTAGGCGCCATCACGACTCCCGAGGGTGGGAAATTCGAGTCGTGACAGTGCTCAAAACGACCTATTAGATCATTACATCAACAATTGCGCAAGTGATAAATCCATTTTATTTATATTATATTTCAGGTGAAATTTCTTAAAACTATCTAGCAAAGTCTGCAAGATCATCTCAACAAGTATATCCTTATCAATGTTAGCCCCAAGGACCTTTAGTTCATTCAAAAGACGCATCAGCTTCGGAAATGGTCCCCAAAAGATGAACTTTCAACGATTTTTGTGTTCATAAGAGCTTTCATGACAGTTTTGTTTAGCCGCACGATTTTGATCTCCAAACATTTCTGTGAGATTTTTCAGAATATCATAAGCAGAATCCATGAAATGATGCTGATATTGCAGAATATTCGATATAGATCCTAGAATATAACATAGCGCCATCTCATCAACCTTAACATATTTCTGGCAAGTTTTCTGTTCATCACTTTAGCACCTTCGCTCGTTTTTTCAGGAACACACCCCCTTCACGTAAAAATTTGTACTTTTCAACAATTAGAATGATATCCAAGTTTCATTTTTAGTCAACATAATTTGAACCCTCAAATTTTTTTTGAGTAAAAATGACACTTAACAGAGTGAACCGAGTCATAGTTAATTTGAGAGACAATAATATAAATAGATCAAATTAGTCAAGCAACATTGAAAATTAAGGTTCGAAGACACTACATACATCTAATTCATGCACCTTGAATAATAAATTTCAATGAAAAAAGAGCTATTCATGCAATATACATATGTAATGACAGATTATCACTCAATAAATTTAAAATGAGCTAACTCAAATAGAGAGTATACTGTTAATTTAAGTCAAGTGAATATCAAAATTAAGAAATTAGTTCCATTGAACCAACATGCGTACTCAGATGGAGCGCTAATATAAGTAATCAACAACTAATAATAAAACCATAGTAATTACCTATAATAAATTTATCCGATATGAAAAAAATATTAATCATGGAGACCATAAGGAGTAATCCTTACCACCATTCGATTAAAACCTATTAAGAATTTTATAAAACAAATTCTAGAAAATAGAAAAACGCCCAAAATATCATCTAAATAATTCTGAAATGCCAAACATCAATGTTAGTCACAGTTTAGCCATGAGTATGGATCACCGGGCCATTTCTGATAGACCCGCTAAATTTTAGGTCGACAGAAATTCGTCAACCTTTTGACCTCCGGAACCATGACCAAATTCAGTAAAAATCGGGTTTCTGTGTTTCCTATGGTTTGATTTTTTTTCAGATTATTCCGATCAATTATCAACAAGTAAAAACTGAAAGTACATTATTTCAAGAATAAGAATAATTTTCAGCACACATTATTCATCAAATGGAAGCATAATTTTTCAAAAAATCTGTAAATATGTTATTCAAAAACGCACATAAAAGAACCTAGTTATCTAGTTATCCAAGCATCTTTTTTTGGTCTGTTCAATATATGCAAAATATACTAGTACAAAAAGTCGAAATTAAACCATTCATATAATCAAGATAAATTATACTTAACCGAGTGCAACAACCACGGCAATTGTCCAAGTCCATTATTAGATTGTGAACATAAACTTATGACTTATAAGAACCAATGATTTAACCTTCCATATATGAGCTAAAACTCTATACACTAAACCATCTACTATATAAGCGAAGGATACGCAAACGAATATATAATCTATTTAAAATAAAATTTTATTAAATTATATAAAAATAAATAAATAATTATTCCATAAAGAATACTATAACAAATGTGTATTTATAGTATATCCTAACAAAGACAACTTCAAGACGTAAAGTCATAAGTCCGAATTGTCTCTGCTTCAAATGAAAATGTATTGTGGCAGCTTTGGTTCTACTACTGTTACTATAGGAACTTTACATGATGCTATAACTAGAAAATTACAAGACAATTGATGCATTAATGCGTTCCTTCATTTCTATTGAATCTAGATACGATGATCAAGTGAATATGGCTCTTATTTGAATGATTATTTTCTGTGTATGACCAAGTAAAGATAAAATCATGTGTTTTTACATGCCATTCTACTTGCACCATTGTTGGAGACTGCAGTATATACGAGTAACATGATGGTGGACAGTATGGAGTATGGCTAAGAAGGGAAAATATCAGAAAGTTTATTTATTTATTTTTTGTGAAAGAGCAATTTTGGAACGATTAGATCAAATTTCAATAATCACCAACAATAGCGTTTGTAGTCCAACGGTTAGGATAATTGCCTTCCAAGCAATAGACCCGGGTTCACTCCGGCAGACGCATGTCTGTTATCTTTTTTCAGAAATTGCATTCTTTTTTCTGCCTGCATGTTAAAAGAAAACTTTTCATTGGTACTAAAAGTTTCAATGTGCAATATTCACAAGTTTAGTATGCTTAAACTTTTTCCAGTTGAGTGCATGGACAAGTGAGCTTGCTTATTATCAGTGGCGGATACAGGATTTTGAGTTCATGGGTGCTTCACTTTTTTTGACGTAAAATTACTACTAATACATCGTATAAGTATGCAACTATTTAAATATGGAGAAAAAAAAATTAATGAGAAAACTATAGTACCTATATGAACGACGCCCCAAATATGTGATGAGTAATACAATTTACGGTTCTGGAGGGATTCTTTGGTTTTTAAAAGCTCATATTCTTTTCTTTCTTTGCTATGGTGAATTAGATAAAGTAACAAAAGAAAGTTAAAAAAAAAGGTAAAACAAAGTTAGAACCAAAAGAATAAAAGTAGTAGTATTTGATAAACAAAAGTCGCCAGAGAAAACTTAAAGAGCAAAATAGAGACCTGATAATTGGAGCAAAAGAAAGTTAGTGCTTGATAAATGGAGGAAAAAGTCTAGCTAGGAGTGTGAGATTCGATCTCTCGACCATAGGCTTTTATAGCCCTTCAACACTCATCATAACCAAAGCACCCACCAAGTCTTTTGTTATCTGGGTGCTTGCTATTTTATTATATCCCTTTTATTAAATTCTCTATATAATTATACGTGTTCGGGGTCGAGGTTAATGGGTGCTCGAGCACCCAATTTTTATATGTAGATCCGCCCCTGCTTATTATATGTCATGGTAGGTTTAAGACAACAAATTCCAACAATAAAAATACAGAGGCGGCTCAATAGCATCGGAAACCTAAAGCAAAACCTTAATAAGAGGAAGGCCTTATATATATATATATATAAACATGATTTTATAAAGTATAAAAAACCGAATGAATTAAACGTTGCAAACTTTGTTTGTTGCATTACTTGTGTATTTGATTGTATCACAATTGAAATGAGAGAACCCAAAATATATTTAATGTATGAGAGTAAAAGTAAATAATAAGTTGGATTATTAGATATAGTTAAGTGATTAACTAATAAATAGAGAAAAGGAATCTAGCAAAAAGCCAAAATAAGATTGGTAAGAAAATTAATAGTTAGGTTATACTAATTAGTGAGAAGAAGAAATTAAGTTATTCAATATTAATATGAAAATAAAATAAAAAAAATTTAAATAATTATAAAAATTATTTATTATATATTAGATAGTAATTTTGGGGCCCTTAAATTCTTGGGGCCTAAAGCACTTGTTTTACACTTGCTTTAGGGTCTGACAGGTACTAATAAAATATATCTTTTTTTAAAATAAAGTAACAAGAAAGTAATGCACGTAAAATGGATCATAAAGAATAGTAAGTTGAGGTATTTTTCTTTCTAAAATCTTCAACACGCTTAAAGCTTATTCCAACTAATGAGACTGGATATAGAATTTATGAAAAAGGGAACAATTTTTGAATTTTTTACTCTAAAACAAGTACTACGGCTATAAATCGTAAAAGGAAACTAAAGTAAAATTGTTTTACTATTCTTCCGTTTTAATTTATATGACACACTTTCCGTATTAAATCCTATTTAAAAGAACGATATATTTTTTAATAAAAAATAATTTAATTTTAAATTTTTTATTTTACTCAATTTAATGAGAAACTTTTATTGTCATATAAAATTCTTTACCCAGTAAAGCTTTTACTCTTTTAGAGTTTTTTGGACCATAAACGGAGGGAGTAACCCGTTTGGTCATTAAAAAGTTTTACTTTTTTAAAAATCATTGTTTGACCATAAAATTTTTAATTTTCACTTGAAGATGAATTTTGAAATTTTTTGAAAATTTAAAAAACTCTGAAAAGCTTTATTTTTTTCAAAATTTTCACTCAAATTACTCACAAAAATTTAAAAACAACCCAAAATAATATTCATGTCCAAACACAGCTCTAATTTTCAAATGCTATTTTAACTTGAATTTTTTTTTTACTTTTTTCGGAATTTTACAATTGTTATGTCCAAACGTCCACTTATAAATATGAAGAGAGTGTCACCTAACATTTTGTTTGGATGGTTGTTACCTGTTGTACTGTATCGTATTGTTACTTTAAATACGATATTTATTTTGGTTGTTACTTAAATTTTATTGTAATGTATCGTTAAATTCGTCGTTACGTAACGATGAAATGTGTCACTTTATGTAACGACCAATTTAGTGTGGTTGCGTCGTTATCTTGTCTTTTTCTCTCATCTCACCCTTTATTATTTATTCAAAATAATTTTATTTTTACTCAGATTACTCATAAAAATTCAAAAACAACCCAAAATAATATTCATGTCCAAACACAGCTCTAATTTTCAAATGCTATTTTAACTTGAATTTTTTTTTTTTTACTTTTTTCGGAATTTTACAATTGTTATGTCCAAACGTCCACTTATAAATATGAAGAGAGTGTCACCTAACAGTTTGTTTGGATGGTTGTTACCTGTTGTACTGTATCGTATTGTTACTTTAAATACGATATTTATTTTGGTTGTTACTTAAATTTTATTGTAATGTATCGTTAAATTCGTCGTTACGTAACGATGAAATGTGTCACTTTATGTAACGACCAATTTAGTATGGTTGCGTCGTTATCTTGTCTTTTTCTCTCATCTCACCCTTTATTATTTATTCAAAATAATTTTATTTTATCATTTACCCTACCTTTTTATATAATAAATTTACCACGTATCATAATTTTTTTTAATAATATTGTAAGTTTATTCTTCATATTACTGGTGGGTGATATCATGAAACAACAGATACAATCTATCCAAATATTGTATTCATCAAACGATATAGTACAATATAATACAATACATTATGAAACGATGTGTAACAACCATCCAAACAAACTGTAAATTGAGGAGTTCGGAACCCAATTGTGGTTCTTTTGGACTCAAAATACAGAAATAGGTGGAAAAAAACTTGGTGACCAAAGTATATAAAACGCAGTTAGAAACCGCGCTTTACCTTAACGTCTATTTGGGACGTTAAGGTAAAGCGCCTTTCAAAACCACATTTTATATAAAACGCAGTTTCAAACCACGCTTTACTTGAAGCTGATAAGACGTTTAGGTAAAACGTGGTTTGATAAAGCACTTTATATAAAACGCTTTAGTAATCCACGTTTTACCTATTCAAATACCCGTCCTCTTCCCTTCCCCCACGCCCAAACCAGAAAGCAACCCCCTATTTTTAAAATAGTTCCAGCGGTCCCCCTTTCCCCCATTAACGATCCAAAAACCTCGAGTGGACCCCACCCGTCCCACAAAAAGTAAAGAGTGTTGGTCCCACATCCTAGCTAAGGCCTTCTCTCGTTGTGGATTGCTCGTTTCGGACTCAAATCTTCAATTTTTCAACTTTCCAAAAACATAAATCGAGGTATTCCGATTTAGTGTTTATCGAAACTCGTATAAAAATTGCATATTAGTTGTTTTACATGTGTTCTATGTTGTGTTGTTTGTTTTTTGCGATTAAACTGGTATGTTATTTTTATTCGGACTTAGGTTTTATTGTGCTAAATAAATATGTAAAAATTGAGAAATCATTATTATTTGTTAAAAAAATATAAATAAGTTTTTTTTACTGTTGTATATGTATTTCGTGAATGTTTTGTGATAAAATATATTTGTTGTTTTTATCTGGTTTATATTATTTATTTGTTTAAATACTAGTAATATAGTGCCTTTTAGGGTAGTAAAATGTATTGCCTTTTAACGTAATAAAATGTAGTGCCTTTTAGCGTAGTATCCCTATAGTTTAAGTATCTCTTATACTCAAAAATATGTCAAAATAATTGATAGATCAAATACAAACTCTGTCTAATTATAGTCAATGATCATAAGATAATAACATGAGAAAAGAACAACATTTTTCGGATATTTTGGTGCTACTGGGCCGCAAATATCGAGCATGGAACCCATATGTGAATATTTAATAATTAAATATTATATAATTATAAAAATTAATTATTTAATTTACAAACAAACATATAAAATAATAAAACTAACACATACAAGAATTAAGGATATCTTGGTGCTACTGGGCCTCAAATATCGAGCCTGAAACCCATATGTGAATATTTAATAATTATCCGTCCACTTTTACTTGTCCAAAGAGTGGCTTCTCTTGGCGCACGTTAAGCAAGGTCTGCTAACTTGCGCTAGTAGGGATGGCGAGACAGAGGAATAAGAACTCCATAGCTAAAGTAACGAGTGCAGACGAGGAAGATAAGGTAGAAGATGAAGATACAAGGTTAGTTACACCAGAAACGGGGATTCCCCAGGCTTTAGACTCGGTGCAACTATTCCATTGGATGAAAGGCATGGGTAGTGCACCAACTTTTCTGCATGGACAAGAGAAGAAGGAATCGAAGGAGCTGGTGGCAATTCAAGCATAGACAGCTCTGATAACAAAGACTCCTGCAGATCCAGCACTAAATGAGACGGACATGGCGACGACAACAAGTAAATTGACCTTCTCGTCTGGCATAGGGACTTCAAAACCAACTCTAGCTGATGTGGTTCAAGGTAATCGATTTATACAGCAGGTTTGAAATTGAACTATTACCCCCTATTGTTAAGGATGGAAGGAAAATTGTTAGATTGAACCATATAGAAGTGGAAGAGCAGAATAGGAGATGGAGGACTAGCTTAATTGGCTATGTTATAGGTGATCTCGTCAATTCAAAGAGATTTTGAAATTTGTGTATGGAGTTTGGTAGTTTGTTTCAACTCCACAGGTAATACTTCATGATGAAAGATACTTTATTTTAGAGATTTGGTTCTTCAAAATGGACCATGCACTTTCAATAATAGACCAATGATTTTGAAAAAAAGGGAATCGAATTTCCAAATATGTAAGGAATCCACAAAATATGTCCCAGTGTGAGTCAACTTCCCTGGACTACCTATATAGTACTGGACAATGGAGAACTTGGGGAGAATTGCAAGCTCGATTGGGAACCCAATTTGTACTGATAAACTAACAGCATAAGAGGCTAGAATATCCTATGCTCGTATGTTGATTGAGATGGATGTGTCCCAAGCATTACCTGAGACAGTGCTGATAGAAACTGCTAAAGAAAAAATAAGGGAGCAAAAATTGAGCTATGACTGGCATCCTTCCTTCTGTCAAGGCTGTCTCACAATAGGTCATGATACAGGGAAATGTAAAGGCCAAACAGAAATGACGAAGTACCCAGGACCTAATGCCAAAGGACAGATAGGTGGACAGAAAAAATGGGGAAAAAGAGTAACCACTAAATGGATTGCTAAGCCAAAGACAATTGGGGAAGCACATACTTAAGAGGTTAGAGTTGAGGCCAGCAAAGAAGAACCAATTGCACCGCTAGTCATCAGTACAGAAATAGAGCAGAAGGACAATGATTTTCATATAGCTAAGTCAAAAGAAAACAGGTGCAAAGTTCCAAGGAGAAAAGCTCAATGAGAAAGGGTATGACTGATGAGACTATTGAAGCTATACTGCATAAAAACAAATTCAATGCCCTGAGAATTCAGTAAAGGGAGGATGCTAGCTTGGCATCAAAATATGGAACAGTACCTTTGGTTCACCCCCCATAATTATTAGTTCATGGAATATTAGAGGGCTTAATAAGCCCTATAAGTAGAAAGAACTCAAGGCTTTTCTGCTTAAGAATAAAATTACAGTATTAGGGTGCCTTGAGACCAAAGTGAAAAAATGGAATGAAAAAAGAGTTAGAAGGAAGATTGAGACTGAATGGGAAGTATTCTCAAACTATTCATATGCTCCCAATGGGAGAATATGGATACTGTATAAGGCTCAACAAGTAGATATTAGTATAATTCAAGCTAGAACTCAATTGGTGCACTGTGAAATCAAGGACAAAAATTCAACTTTTAAGTGTTGGATTACTTTTGTATATGGTTATAATACTCTTATAGAGAGATAGGAAATATGGAGTCAACTTAGACAGATAAATAACACTATGGTGGAGGCCTGGTTAATCCTAGGAGACTTCAATACTATGTTATTTGTTAATGACAGAATTAATGGTAATCCAGTTCACCAGAGTGAAGTGGTTGATTTTCAAACTTGTGTTGAGGATACTGGTTTGGGATTGTTGAATAGAAAAGTATGTTTGTGGTCTTGGTGCAACAAAAGAGATGTTACTGATAGAATATATAGTAATATTGATTGGGCATTGGGAAACTCTTACTGGCAAAACGAATGAATAGAGTTTATAATTCAGTAGACAAAAAGGTTGAAATGCTTAAAGATCAGCTACAGGAAATTCAAAAGAGGATAGATAATGATCTATTCAACAATACTTTGATTTTGGAGGAGAAAGAATTACTGATGCAAGTAGAAAAGTGGCAAGGTATACAAGAGAATGTCTACAGGCAAAAGCCTAGGGCAGTGTGGATTGCAGCAGGAGACTCAAACACAAAGTTTTTTCATGGACATTTGAAGGCAAGGCAAGCCAGAAATAGAATCTCTACTATTTGTAATGAGCTTGGACAAAAACTAACTAATCCTTTATTAGTTGAGCAAGAGTTCACATCTTTCTTTGAAGGTCTTCTAGGAACAAGGGCTTCTTAATTGCCCTTCCTTGATGTAAACATAGCTAGGAATGGTCCTTGCTTGAATAGAGAGCAGCAGCTGAACATGATCAAGAGTGTATCTGATACTGAGATCCTACAAGGACTTAAGGAATTACCAAGTAACAAAGCACCAGGCATTGATGGATTTCCAGAAGAATTCTTCAAGAAATATTGGAATATAGTTGGAGAAAAGGTGATAAAGGCAGTCACGGAGTTCTTTGAATTAGGAAAGCTATTGAAGAGTGTATGCAGTGCAACTATTACATTAGTACCAAAAGTGGCTAGTCCTTCTTTTGTCAAAGAATTCTGACCTATAGCA
The DNA here is from genome assembly GCF_000393655.2 of Nicotiana sylvestris. Classification (NCBI taxonomy): domain Eukaryota; kingdom Viridiplantae; phylum Streptophyta; class Magnoliopsida; order Solanales; family Solanaceae; genus Nicotiana; species Nicotiana sylvestris. The sequence goes on from NC_091067.1 coordinate 78,581,055, forward strand.
TGTTGTACCCCTATCTATAAACTCATTTCCAGAATTCTCACTTCAAGACTAAAAATAGTGGTAGACTTCATTGTTGGACCAGCTCAGTCAGCATTCATAGAAGGAAGAAGTATTCTAGATAATGTTATCATTGCTCATGAACTGGTGAAAGGGTATAGAAAAAAAGGGATTTCACCTAGATGTATTATCAAAGTGGATATAAGAAAGGCCTATGATTCTGTTGAATGGTCATTCTTACAAATGGTACTGTTGGAGTATGAGATACCTACTAAGATGGTGCAGTGGATTATGGAATGTGTAACTAATGCAAACTATTCTATACGGATCAATGGTGGCCTCACAAAAAGATTTCAAGCAAATAAGGGATTGAGACAAGGAGATCCTATGTCCCCATATTTACTTGTCCTAGTGATGGAGTATTTGAGCAGAACTTTGAAGACTCAAGGACATTCCTGATTTCAATTTTCATTCAAGATGTGCCAAAATAAATCTCACCCATATCTGTTTTGCAGATGATCTGATCATGTGTTGCAGGGCTAACAGGATCTCTATCCAACTTCTACTAGACAAGTTCAACCATTTCTCAAAGGTGACAAGACTCATGGCTAATTTAGATTAAAGCTCTATCTATATAGCTGGAGTTACTCAGGGGTTCAAAGAAATGATATGCTCTGACTATCAATTTAAGCTGGAATCCTTGCCATTCAAGTATTTGGGAGTCCCTTTATCCTCAAGGAAGCTATCTATTCAGCAATGTATGCCATTAGTGGAGAAGATTACAAATAGAATAAAATGCTGGACATCAAAACTCCTATCATACAATGGCAGACTACAATTGATAAGAAGTGTTTTATTTAAAATGCAGACCTACTAGGGGCATGTGTTTTTGATACCTAAGAAGATTATACAACTAGTAAACTCTGTCGGTAGAACTTTTCTGTGAACTGGAAGTTATAGCCCGTCAAAGAGAGCTTTGATTTCCTGGGACAAAATATGCATGCATGTATCAGCTGGAGGTTTAAATGTTATAAATTTTGAATGGTGGAACAAAATAGTACTATGTAAGCTAATATGGGAAGTACATTCAAAAAAGAAGGATGCTCTCTGGATCAAATGGATACACTCAATATATATAAAGAAGAAGGATTTTAATATTATGCAGACTCCTACCCACGCTTGCTGGCTGGTAAGGAAGGTACTTGTTGTTAGAGACTGGTACATAAATATTGAATCCTTTGCAAATATTAACATGTTTTGCAGAAAGGGACAGTTCAGTATACAGAAGATGTACACTCTATCAAGATCTCAGTATCCAAAGGTTGGGTGAAAAGCTTTACTACTGGGTACTTGTATTCCTAGACATAATTTTATACTATGGCTAGCTCTAAATCACAGACTTACTACTATGGATAGACTAGTAGCATGGGACATACAGGTTGATCTTGGATGTGTTTTATGTAAGAATGGAAAGAATGAAACTATGGCTCACTTGTACTTTGAATGTCAATACTCAAAGAGCATATGTAATACTCTGCTTAACTAGATAGGAGAGAAGCATCAGATTGGCTCATGGGAAGAAGAAGTTATATGGTTGAGTACAATAAACAAAAAACAGTCGAGCTTATGGTAGTATTCTGGCATTTCTGTTTGCAACAATAATATACCATATTTGGATAGAAAGGAACATGCGCAGATTCCAAGGGAAAGAGATTGATATGAAAATGAAGAAGAAGAAGATACGAGACATTGTCCTTCAATTACATATCAAAGGGCAACAGAAGGCAAAATGGAAGAAGTACTTATAATGAATGAGTAGTTTTCCTCTATGAAGTCTAGTGTAGTAGAGGAACAATTAAGTTTATAAATGTATTTTTATAGTTATTTTGAGTCTAACTCTTTAGTCCAAAGGAGTTAGAGGTGCTGTAAATTTCATTACTAGTTAAATAAAATTTTTGTATTTGATCCAAAAAAAATATTTAATAATTAATTATTGTATAATTATAAAAATTAATTATTTACTTTACAAACAAACATGTAAAATAATAAAACTAACACATACAAGAATTTAGGATATTTTGGTACTACTAGGCCTCAAATATCGAGCCTGGAACCCATATGTGAATATTTAATATTATATAATTATAAAAATTAATTATTTAATTTACAAACAAACATATAAAATTATAAAACAAACATGTAAAATAATAAAACTAACACATACAAGAATTCAGGATATCTTGGTGCTATTGGGCCTCCAATATCGAGCCTGGAACTCTCATGTGAATACATAATAATAAAATATTTCATAATTATAAAAATTAATTATTTAATTTACAAACAAACATATAAAATTATAAAACAAACATGTAAAATAAGAAAAATAACACATACAAGAATTCAGGATATCTTGGTGCTATTGGGCCTCAAATATCGAGCTGGAACCCTTATGTGAATACATAATAATTAAATATTATATAATTATAAAAATTAATTATTTAATTTACAAACAAACATATAAAATTATACAACTAACATGTAATTAATGTTGTTTAATTTACAGTAGACGACATGGAGGTGCCGCCTGTTCATCCCGGATCTTCCAGCGATGAGCTACTATCGTTACATGGCGATCATAGGTTTGCCCATATATGGGAGGGAGAGTTACTGGCCCAGACTCTCCGCGTCAGGAGAGTGGACGACATGTGAGACTTTCTGAATGGCAGAGTACTCCATCCCCGTGTAGTCAGACGCCTGCAGGATACGGGCTTCTACATGATTTTGGAGATCAGGCGGCTGCAGCTCGATTGGTCTTTGGTCATGGCCCTGATAGAGCGGTGGCGATCGGAGACGCACACATTCCACCTGCCCATTAGCGAGGCCACCATCACACTGCAAGACGTGGAGGTTTTATATGGGATGCCCGTTGATGGACACCCCGTTGCTCTGTCGCATGGCATGAGAGAGATGACAGGTGTGCAGTACCTAGACATGCTGCAGTGGCTCACTGCTTTCCGGCCACAGGATGAGAATGTACTGGCTGGGACCAGTTGTTTTTCGTTGACGACTATTCGAGAGTATTTGGAGGCATTGCATCCTGACATCGAAGGCAATACACCAGATTATCATGTTCATCGGTATACGAGGTTGCTGCTACTCCTTATATTTGGAGGGGTCTTGTTCCCGAACACTTCGGGGAACCTAGTCAGCTTGAGATTTCTTCATTATCTTGAGCAGCTAGATGATTTACCCCAGTACAGTTGGGGTGCTGCTGTTCTCGCCTACTTATACAGGTAGATGTGTCGGGCGAGCATGAGCACCCAACATGACATTGCTGGATTTTTGCCGCTACTACAGGTGACAACATATTCAAATACTCTATTCATTTTAACATACCTATTAAAAATATATCTTAAATTTTACGTGAACTTTTTATGTTAGGTTTGGGCGCGAGAGCAGTTCCTGCAGTTACAGCCACCTCTACCACCATTAGATCCGAATGTACCACCTCCATTGCTCCCTCTAGCTATGAGGTGGGTTCTCCGGTGGGGACATACGCGTGAGTACGAGGCTCGGCATAATCTCTCTTTGTGCAGGGATATCTTGGATTTGCTGGAGGGAGCACAAGTAAATGTATATCTATGTTTACTTGTCATAGCTTCACATATGTTGCGTATACTCACGTTTTATGTTGTTACTTAATAGTTCATCTGGACATCATACAACGACGCATTGATAGCTGGCTTGCCCAATTATTGCTTGGTCGGCCGATTATGTGGGGCTCTTCCGTCCCGTTGATCTGCCTTGATATTGTGGAGCATCACACCATCTAGCGGGTACTTCGCCAGTTTGGCCATCCGAAGCTCGTACCGACACCACCCACCTGGAAGACCACACATTATCAACGGGATGATCGTTCCAGGGTGGACAATGCATATTTGGCATGGCTAGAGAAACAGATCAATACTTGGGACCAGCGATTTGACCTGATTCCCCCCTTCACCGAGTCGGCCAGATACTGAGCATGATTATATGGGCTGGTACTGCGGCGTTACCTGAATTTTCGTCGGGAATCCCATTCATCGAGCTGGCGGTCAGTAGCATACATCGGGAGGCACGAGGCACTGGTATGTTATTTGGTATTCTTACTTATAACTGTGACCTAGCGTTCCATAATTTATATTTTACATGTTGTGCAGGCTATTGGCCTGTATTTATTCCTTCAGTTGGGACTGCAGATGCAGCAGCATGCCGGCGAGGGATCGGCCATTTTGTACGAGTATGGCTGGCAGGTTATAGAGCTGGCTACCCAGACACTATAACGAGCCTGAGAGGACGAACGCTTAGTGCACGTCCCTGCTTATGTGGCGCTAGGGCACTACATCGAGGTAGGCCTGTCCCACGAGGTAGGGTAGCACGAGCAAGGGTGCCCCTTGAGGCAAGGCTGTGCCACGGAGTCGTGGCTGCCGGCAAGTAGGTGGTCCCCAGCAAGGGGGCATTGAGGCACCTATTGAGGATGTTGGAGCTGATCTGCCGGGTGACCTCCATTAGTCAGACGAGCATCACAGCAGCCTGCCGTCATTTAGCCTTCAGCTACCGCTCACTCCAGCGACTTTGCAGGTGACGCCGTCAGATCCATTGTTGATCACGAGCACGAGTATTACCGGAGAGGATTGGGAGCAGTACTTTTCAGGCCCATCGACCGCTGCTGAGGATCGACCGACCCGAGATGTGGATGGTGGCGCCGGTTGAGTTATGGATCATCATCGATGGGTGCTTGGGATCTTTCACAGGCACATGTACATTTGTATTATTATTAAATTTAAATTTATTTTTATCTCATTGATTCGCCATAAATAACTTTATAATTTTCTTATTAAGGCTTCATCCCCGCCCGTTACGGAAGCCATTTTGTGTGATGCTGATCAGGATGCAACGAATGCTTATATTTAGGAGCCCGATGAGACCATGGTGAGACAATTTAATTTTTTTTTGACTTAACACATACATTACTAATATATATTTTCATATACTGAGCTGACTTATTCTTCTGTAGGTTGTTGATGGACCGACGACCCCTTCTACCGATCCTGCCAGCACTACTAACAATCATGCTACAACACATCCTGCGATAAAGAGGATACGTGATGAGAATGATCATGATAGCGTATCCAGGCGAGATGGGATGCGCCTCAGGCCAGCAGCTGCATTGAAGCACACAGGCTGTGAGACACATTGATTTTTTTTTGTATTTTATGTAAATAATAACAATAATTTTTTATGTTTACATTATATGCACAATATGTTTTTATTTCCCCGTTTCTTCTTTATTTTAATACTACAACACAAATACAAACATAGCAACTTAACATAATTTAAATTCAATACAACTAATAAAAACACATGACACGGGAAACATAAAGATAAAGTACTACACTCAACACATACATGTCATTGTTAGGTCACGACCGCCTATAATTCTCTGCTCCAACCACTTAAATTTCTCTTCCAGCTTATTTTTTTCTTCTTCCTGCCTCTTTTAGTTTCTCCTTCAACTCCACAATTTCTCGTTAATACATAATCTCATCATCCCACTATTTTTTGGTCAAATCATGATAATACTGCAAAGACTCTTTGTAGTATTCCTGCTTATAGAGTTCATCAAATCATACCTCAAAATTGCAAAAATTTCCGTTGTTGCCTCCAAATCTGTTCACACACATTCAGTATCTGCGCCCAACTTGACCATCATCCCAACAGTCCACCAACATATAGCGTTTGCCACATTGGCACATTGGCACATAAATGGGTTCAGACATTTGTTAAAGCGGAAAAAATCCTGCTTTTATGGAAAGTTATGCTATTTGTTATGGTTAAGCGCAGAAAATAACTAGAATGCATCTGTTATTTATAGGCAAGGCAATGCACATAACGTAGTATTTAACCGTGCTATGCTCTCACATACCGTATTATTTAACCGCACTATGCTTTGCGTGTTAAAGATTCTTTCAGATACAAAACAACATTTTCGCAGGCGGGCATCTTTTCAGATCGACAAGATAACACACAAAACGTAGTATTTAACCATGCTATATATGCTCACACATAACGTAGTATTTAACCGCGCTATGCTTCGTGTGTTAAAGATTCTTTCGGATACTAAATAGCTTTTTCGCATGCGGATAACTTTTCAGATCGACAAGACAATACACATAACATAGTATTTAAGCGCGCTATATATATTCACATATTTATCAAACATCTTCCTCCTCTGATAATGTAGTTTTCTAATAATTTTAGAGTGAAATTCGAAAGTGAACGTAAAAATTTTCCGTTTTTTAATCCAATACTATTTTTGATTACATGAACGGAAGGGAGAAATTCATTAATTTACTCAACTGAAAAATGTTAAATATCAATAAGATTTAACAACAATGGAAACATAATTTTATTTGATACATCTTGCAACATAAACAAGTACATACACTCTTTGATAAAACCACATTACGAAAACAAAACACTACGTGTATCCTTGATAGTTGGGCACATTAGATGAACTTCCACCAGGAGCTGGATTACCACCGCCACCCAAACCAGCTGAAGGACATTTACGATGATCGTGTCCTGTTTGCGAGTATATGCCACATTTACGAGCATAAACAGTATCACCAACATCCATTTGATTCCGTATACGCATTCCTTTTTGCACTTGTAGCTTACGCAAATAGTCCTTGTTACACATCATTTTAAATGGTTCCGGTGGCCAATAATGATCAACACCCACTGGCTGCAACTGGCCACTATATGTATTTAAGTATGCAACAACATTGTATCGCCTATCAACATAGTTGGTTGTCCCTAAACCTGTATGTTAAAAGCACTTCATGGCATGTGATCACGACATGTGGTAGATGGACCATTTCCCACAAGAACACAACCTGCTGGCTTTATTTATGGTGTGTATATTATTCTCCCGATGTTGATGGATAGTGGTGCGAACTTCAAAAATATTTGGCTTGTTGCAATATTGTAAAAATGAATGCCAATGTGCTCGCCTCCTGTATTTCTCAAATCTTTTTATTGGTATTGACATAAATTCAACACCGCTCTCCATCAATTCCGATGCACCTCTATGCCTTTCAACAAACCTCTCCACCATCTATTTGAATGACATCCGCACCATGCCATTGACAGGCAATCCACGTGCAGACTTTAATAACCCGTTGAAAGATTCCGACACATTTGTAGTCAGGGTTCCCCATTGTCTACTACCATCCGCATGCAATGTCCACTTGTAAATCTCATGTCGCATCAACCAATGATATGCTCTAACTGCCGGATCGATTCCATGCACCTCCTGAATTTGCACTCCTGGTGATATTTCTTCTGAAAATTGGCCTTCACGTGCCTCACACAGTAACAGTGGTATGCATAGGGTTCTTGCCATTCAGGCAAATGCTCTACAGAACTTAATATACCACCATGCCGATCAGATATTAGACAAATGCCTGAACATTGTTTGACAACGTGCTGCTTCAAGTGGTTCAAAAATAGCGTCCACGTCTTTTGGCTTTCATTGGCACAGATGGCAAAAGCTAGTGGAAATATTTGTCCATTGGCATCTACTGTAATAGCAATCAACAGATTAATATCATACTTTCCATAGACATGAGTACCGTCTATGGAAATTACCGGACGGCAATGCACAAAACCATCAATTGCTGGTTTAAATGCTTAGAACACGTATCTGAATATATATTCCCGTATTCCTGCACTCCGCTCAAACTTCCATTCAACAATAGTCTCGGGGTTAAAGTGTTGCAATGCGGCCATGTACCTGGGTAGCGATGCAAATGAGTTATCCCAGTCACCATAAACAATTTCAAATGCACGTTTGCGCCTGAGATATGCCTTTCTTTTGGTAATAGCACACCCATATTCCTGGTGGATGGATATAATACACTCTTTGATCTTGTACCTAATGGACGCTTCAATGTATGGAGTCAGTTGAAGAGAAATCAAGTCAACATCCAAGTTGAAGTGATTCCCATTGAATGTATCCATTTCACAATTGTGGGTACCAATATATTTACCCACTCTCCACAACCCTATTTTATTCTTGCTCACATGTATCATCCAATGAAAACCCATAAACCATCTACGACAAATAACCTTGTATATATCCGGACTTGACTCTCATACCATCATCTACCGGCACTCTTTTACGCTGTACATTTTCGTCGCCCTGCTTAGGCGCGCTTTATCAGGAAAAAGTATGCCCTTTGCCAGCACCATTAGTCTAGACTCATCCCACATTGCTGTCCGAATTTCATCAAAATCCCTTGTGAGGGCATCCACATCCGGCATACTTGGAAAATGATCAAGGTAGAGAATATGGCTTGAATGAAATGGCACGTGGGACTCGTACACTCTTGTTCTAATGGGAGGTGGAACATTCTCCCCCGTCAAATCAGGTTCGACATTCTCTTCCTCCTCACCATCACCCTCGTCAGGGAAGGGTGTGTCATCTCCAGACTCATCAACATTGTTGTCATAATCACTATTATCTTCCTCACTCTGCGTGTCTGCCAAATCCCGAGTAAATACGTCGTCGAAGGGCAATTGAGTGAGGATAGGACCATCAAGTTACTCGTTTTCACTACACAAACAACAAAATAATAAGCTACTCAAATTGATAAATACTTTACATATAGCTATATGACTTCACTTACAAGTCATAATGTGTTGACATTCCATGATGGACATTATCCTGTTGGTGATGACTCTCGGATGGACCACCGTAATCCAGCACACCAAAACTACGCATATTCCAACTGGGCGTGGGTTCATAACTTGTAAAATTCATATCTGGACGGTACCCCATGTGGAATATATGAGTGTTAACATAAATTCAATACAACAAAAATAAACATCATAACACAAAGGAAAATTGAAGTTTACTAGTCGTTTTGTGAATTATGTAAAGTAGGAGAGAAATTATTTCCTCGCTCCTCATTCGCCCGTGGAGATAAGTTTAGATCCGGCCAAACTCTTTCAGCCGGAACTTGTTCGGCTAAAATTGCTCCAGAATAACCACCCGATGATTGAGGGTTATCCCTGCTTGCCAACCTCATTAGTGCGAACGTTTTCAACCTTCACGTACATTTCCAACATTTTTATCAAAATAAGTTCCCGGTATTCATCTGGAGTCCCCCAAAAAATCTCTTGGAGTTTCATCATCCTCGATGTTAAACTCAGCGTAACAAGCAACCCCTTGTGGAGTCACAGAATTCAGATATCTTTCGGTTATTTTAAGATTCACCGAATGTTTGCTCAACCTTATTTTATTACAAAACAACGATACCAGTCTATCATACTCTATTATAAGTGGCAACTTAACATGACTCTATGGAGATAAACTATAACTCACTGAGTTATTCGCCACCACAACCTCCCCCCTCCCCCCAATATAATGAAACCCTTACTTTTCGCTCTTTAGACATTATGAAAAAAAGCTTGAGAATTTAACAAGAAGAAAAATTTATCAGGAGTTGAGATTATTTTTAAATGAATTTTTGCAAAATCCTTAACGCTTTTAAATAAGGCAATGCCCAATCTGGGGGGGGGGGTCGAATTTTTTTTTGGTAAAACTCCCTTTTAAAATGCGTTTTACATATTTGAATTATTATTTTGTTAGTTAAACGCAGCATTGGTGCGCCCACAAAATAGGTAAAGCGTGGTTTGGAACTGCAACAACAACAACAACAACATCCCAGTATAATCCCACAAGTGGGGTCTAGGGAGGGTAATATGTACGCAGACCTTACCCCTACCCCGAGGGGCAGAGAGACTGTTTCCAGGAGACCCTCGGCTCAAGAGAGCAACAAGAGACAATATATTAGTACTATCAATAGGCTCATAATAAAACATATAATACATAACATAAAATAAAAATAACAACAATATAAGAAATATAGGAAATACGAAAATGATGGAGAAAAAGGATGTAAGGTATACTAATATCCAACAGATATAGCGCTGCATCAGTAGCTGATCAGTAGCATCCTAAGACTAACTCCTAAATGGTTAGTCTCACTCTAGTGCACTGCATTAATATTCACAAACTACCCTCTAACCTACAACTTTAATGCTCGACCTCCACAATTCCCTGTCAAGGGTCATGTCCTCGGAAATCCTAAGTCGTGCCATGTCCTGCCTGATCACCTCCCCCCAATACTTCTTAGGCCTCCCTCTACCTCTCCTCGTGCCCACCACCACCAGTCGCTCACACCTCCTCACTGGTGCATCAGTGCTCCTCCTCTGAATGTGCCCGAACCATCTGAGTCTTGCTTCCCGCATCTTGTCCTCCATGGGGGCCACGCCCACCTTCTCTCGAATATGACGTTAAGGTAAAGCGCGGTTTCTAACTGCATTTTATATACTTTGGTTACCAATTTTTTTCCACCTATTTTGATGTTTTGAGTCCACAAGAACCACAATTAGGGTTCCGGAGTCGTAAATTGAGAGTAGCAGACTAGGCAATAAAGGAGTTCAGAACCTAAATATTATTTTTTTGGACTCAAATACCTTAATAGATGTTTTAATAAAAATACATTTCTATATATAGCGTGCAAAAACAAGACGTTATACATTAACTGTAACGTCTATCGTTAAGGTATAGCGTCTTTTATTCATACGCTATACATATAACGCCCAAAAAAATGCTATACCCTGAATATGGACCCACCAATAAGTGAACTGACAAACACAATAATTTAAATGTGTATAGTATATTTAAAGAACGCTATACGACAAAAAAATTTCATATCCCGTGCTAGCCATTTCCTATATAAAGTGGTTAGGATTTTAGGAAAATTCATTCACATAAAATTCTAACTCCCGTTCAATTTTTTCTTGTTGTTAAATTCTGAAGCATTTTTTCGTAATGTCTGAAGAGCGTAGAATAAGAGTTTCATTATATTGGGGGGGGGGGGTGAGGTTGTGATGGAGAATAACTCTGTGAGGTATAGTTTATCTCCACGGGGTCATGTTAAATTACCACTTACAATAGAGTACGATAAATTGATATCGTTGTTATGCAAAAAAATGGGTATGAGGAAACGTTTAGTGATACTTAAAGTAACCGGAAGATATCTGTATTCCATCACTCCGCAAGGGCTGCTTTTTACTCGGAGTTAAACATCTACGATGATGAAACTTTGAGGGATTTTCTGAGGACTCCGGATGAATACCGGAAATATCTTGTAATAAATATGTTGGATATGTACATCAAGGTCGAAGACGTTCCAAACAATGAGATTGCCGGACATGTTCCGGATAACCCCCAGTCATCGGGTGGCTATTCTGGAGGAGTTTTTGTCGGACAAGTTCCGGATGAAAGAGTTTTCCTTGATTTAAACTTATCCCCGCCTTCTTTACATAGTTCACAAGATGAGTGGTAAGCTTCAATTTTCCTTTGTGTTACGATGTACATTTTTGTTGTATTGAATTTGTATTAACGCTCATATATTTAACAGGGGGTACAGGCCGGATATGAACTTTACAAATTTTGAACCCAAGCATAGTTTTAGTGTGTTGGATCATGGTGGTCCATCCGGGAGCCATCACCTAAATGAAAATGTCCATTATGGAAGTTCATCACATTACGACTTGTAAGTGAAGTGATACGGCTATATGGAAAGTATTTATTACATTCAGCATCTTATTATTTTGTTGATTGTGCAGTGAAAACGAGCAAGTTGAACCAAATGTACTCACTCAATTGCCCGAAGACGACGTATTAAATCGGGATCTGGCAGATGCACAGAGTGAGGAAGAGAACAGTGATTACGACAACAATGCTGATGAATCTAGAGACGAGACACCCTTTCTTCGTGAGGATGGTGATGAGGAGGATGAGAAGGAAGGACCTGATTTGACGAGAGAGTATGCTCCACCCCCCCTACCCCCCCCCTAGACGAAGAGTGTACGAGTCCCAAGTGCCGTTTCATTCAAGGGAGATTCCTTACCTTGATAACTTGCCAAGTATACCGGATGTGAAAGCTCTCACAAGGGATTTTGATGAAATTCAGATAGCAATGTGGGATGAGTCTAGACCAACGGTGCTGGCAAAGGGCATGCTTTTTCTTGGTAAAGCGCGCCTAAGCAGGGCTTGTAAAATACACAACGTAAAAGAGTGTCGTGAGATGACGGTATGGGAGTCAAGTCTGGTTGTATACAAGGTTGTTTGTCGCAGGTGGTTTTGGCCGTGTCATTGGATGTTGCGTGTGAGCAAGGAGAAGACAGGTCTATGAACTAAATTCCTCCAGCTATGGTTTCGAGCGTACTTAATTCTGAGCTAAATTCCTTTTCTTGCTTTATGAACTAAAACTATATCCCACCACCTTTCTTCTTTTGATGCATAAACATTATTCGTCTGAAATTTGGTTTGTTACTTCCTCTTGTGTATATGATGCATAACTGATTAAATATGATTCAAGTTAATGACATTCATCGGTTTACTAATTTGAGTCTTTGGGTGTGTACTTTGTCAAAGTGCTCTTAACAAATTGATTGTTGTTTCTTAGTTTAAACTATTAACTGGTTCTCTTAACTTGCACCCAAAAGTGTAGTCTGGTGGTCAATGAAGTGGGTGAAAACTATGGGAGCAGAGACAAAACATCTTTATATAAGTTACATCGGATATACTCTGACTTTGCATTTGAATTTTAAAAAAATAAAATAAAAGCTAATAGTAAAACAAAGGATAGGTAGATTCCACTATTTCATCCCCCCCCCCCCCCACTTTTTTTTTTTAAATTTTAATATCATAGTTGACTTCTGATCATATCTCTAATACTATCTAGTCAGGTAATTTCACTAAGCACCTCTAAGTGCTAGGTGCCAGCCATATGTAAAGTTACATGTTGCTCAAACCTGCCACATTTATACTTCTTCTGTACCTGTAGAAGTTTAATTCATTAAATAGGGCATTGAGTAGGTATTCTTTTAGATGCATGCTGTCTTACCTTGTATCTGCGCTGCTTCATAAGGGAAAGTCCTATGTAAAGTAAATTTTCTAGTTAAAAAAGAAAAAATGACTGAGGCTTTTCGATTTGTCAGATCTTAAGGCTAATGTTCTTTTAATAAAATGGGCATTCCGAGAATCGAACTGGGGACCTCTCGCACCCGAAGCGAGAATCATACGACTAGACCAAATGCCCTGTTGTTGAAGAATGTCATTTTGATTCATCATCAATGTGTTGTTCCCTGTGTCAGCACTAACCTGATTATATATCATATCATTCCTTGCAAATATAAAATCCTTAGACTCCTCATTTCTGGCCTTGATCTGCATTTGCTTATTGGAAGATTTTTTGAGGAACTGTTTACTCTCATTAGGATATTATCATTTATCACTAGATAAACAGAGAAATACGAAACTCTTCTGCTTTTTGCAGCCTTTCCTCGATGTTCACTTTCTCTGATTCGTATAGAGCTATCAGCCTGGTGCATTTTATTAGAAATCATATCTTATCATAATGAGTCCTTCGGATATCTGAATTCCGACATGTCACAGAGGACTGTAATTGGTTGATGAAATAAGATTTCTGACATTAGATGGTTTAACGCGTCATATTGAGTTGAAGTCATTAAAGTGTTAAACACTAACTTTGGGAATGATTAAAAGGAAATCATTGGCTTTGCTTTTGGTTTTCTCTGATTCTAGATTATTTCAAATGCCTTCTTGATTAATCTAGTGCGTTCTTGTTTGTGTTTTATTCCGCAGCTCATTATAAGTAAGTTGGCTCAAAAAACAACATGAACCTTGTGATGTTCGTGCTTCATTGCTTAGGTAAAAATGAAAGGAATGATTCATCAAATGGGGTTATTAATCCGCGCAGGAAACTCAGTGAGCTCTTACGTCAAACAGTCAGCATACTAGAGCAATCCTTGAGTTTTGGTAACACTTTTCTGTCATTGATCAATAATTTCGGCTATCATTGTTGACCTCCATGTTCCTTAAAAATGAACCTTGTTTATGAGTCTTTGCTGAAGGACAGGTATATTTGCTGATTATCACTTACTCAATTTTGCCTACTTTCTCTATTTGGAAACAAAGGCAGAACTGGAATGACATACATTTGCTGTTTTATCACCTCTCTCTTTCTTTTATTTCTTTTTTCTTTCGCTCTCTTTCTTTAAAAGAAAAATGCAAAACTGTTTTCTCTCAAGGCTTTAACTTGTAATAATTGAGATGCATCTTGTGCTAATCAGTTCCTCCGTATCTTAGTGGTCACTTGAGAGTTCTATGTTGGAATTTGAACTTTCAAAAAAAAAAATGGCAGGTGAGCACAAATTAACTTTCTTGCCGGAATGATGTTTTGTTGTTAAGTTTTTTTATTCTTTTAGATTGTTGAGTTTATCTTTTGTTAAATTTTGTATCTTTTAGATCCAGGTGAATTTGCGTGGTGTTCTTTGAGATGAGGAAGAATCTCATCTTGCTTGTTGAGATATCATAAATGAAATTTGGCTGAAAGCCTTAGTTGAATTACAAAGAGTGCATTTTGAACAGGAAATTTTAAAAAGTTCTGAAAGTTGAGCATTGTATATATACAAAGAAGTGCTCTAGGTTGTATGTCTTGACAGTTTGAATCTATATCTATAATTGAGGGACTTACACCAGCTACGTGGCGCTCTCATTTAGCGGGAAATGAATTTTCTTGCCTTTAGGTTTTTTTATACTTTAAACCTTAAATTAACCATTGAACCGCTTCACAAACGAAACGGTTCCTTCCCGTAACCCTTCTTCTCTTTTAATAAAGCTTCTTTACTCTCTCTTTCGCATACCTATCTCTCTTCCAAAATTCTATCAATTACTTTGCAATTTTCATCTTCCTTTTTCCTACTGTATTTCTCTCATACCTTTAACTGTGTTAATTTCTATGAACTTAACTCTATCTACCTTCTTTAGGGGTTCTATTCCCCTAATCTAATTTTATAGGTGTGGACAATCAGGGATGCCAAAACGCAATCGAAAAATTGAGGTAACGTCCAAACCTTCTTCACTAAGTATTATGCTTTTTTCCACAATTCATATCTGGTGCTGTAAAAATTCTGGAAAACTATAATCTTTTCCCTTATTAATAACTAAGTATCTAAAGATTCTAAAACACTTGCAGAAATCCAAAAATTCTTCATTACTGCATTTTTTTTTTTACAATTGATACTACTTGTGTCTCTAATGTTGAGTACAATCATATTGTATTACTGCTAAAAAAATACCCGAATAAAGTTCGACAACAATGTTTTTAAATGTGGATTATATATATAGATTCTTGCTACATTAGTATTGTTATATTTGTCATGCTCAACTTCTGTGTTCTGGTTGAAGAGTGACGTATGTATTTAATACTGCAATAAAAGCTTACTCTTCTTCTTTATCTTCCTACTAAACTCACGCCTTCGACAATAATATCTATAAATGTTTTGCCTTCCACGATTGCACTTGATAACAACTGAAAGAATTCTGTTATCTATAGACAAAATAAGGATAAAATAGACGTCAAGCCTTCAACAACAATATCTAAAGATGAGGTCACGCCTTAAACAACAATATCTATAAATATTGTTTACATATAGTTTAGTGTTATGGAGTTTAGACTATATTAGATTCTTATTATAACCTTGGATTTTGGTATTGCATAGAAGTTCAACTTCCTGGTACTTTTCTTCCTCTAAAACGAGTATTCGACAACAATATCTATAAAGGTTGTTTATATACAATTTAGTGATATGAAGTTTAAACTATATTAGATCTTCATTGTAGCCTCAGAAATTGATATTGGATATATAGTCGTTCAACTTCCTCCCCTGTTAGCATTTCTTTCTCTACACTTTGTTGTTCTGCTTGAAGCAGCATATGCATTAAATATAGCGGCTACATTGTAATGATCAGGAATATTTTTTCCTAGCAAAATTGTCATGCCTTATTATTTTTGTTTGATTAAATATAGATTGTTACTATATTAGCTTTGTTATATTTTTCCTGCTCTACTCTTTTCTGTTCTGCTTGAAAATGTTAACATACATAATGATCAGGAAAAAATACTTTCTTCCCAGCAATATTATAAAAATCATGAAATCTATTTTCCAACTTTCTCATATCTTGATTTTTTGCCGTATCTAAGTGCTTTTTCTCTTCTTTCAAAAGACACCCCTCTTTTTACTCTTTGAAAAGTCATGCCACTCTCTTCATCTTAATTGTAACCAATCGTTGTTTACTCTTCCTCATATTTTATCCTCGCTACAGCAAATCCCATCTTTCTTTCTCATTTTTTGTTTGCTGCATTATGATCTGTTTCTACCTCATATTTTTCTTATATTTAGCTCTTCTTCCTTCAAAAAGTACAGCTCTTTTTACTCATTCAAAAGTTACGCCTCTTACTCTTCTTCTTTCTCTTCCTACTAAACTCATGCCTTCGACAACAATATCTATAAATATTGTCTTCCCACGCTTGCAGTGGATAACAACTGCATGAATTCGGATATCTATAGACAAAATAAGGAAAAGACAGAGTGACGCCTTCAACAATAATATCTAAAAATAAAGTCACGCCTTAACCAACAATACCTATAAATGTTGTTTATATATAATTTAGTGTTATGGAGTTTAGACTATATTAGTTTCTTTTTTATAGCCTTAGATTTGGTATTGCATAATAATTCAACTTCCTGTTACTTCTCTTCCTCCAAAACTGACACATTCGACAATAATATCTATAAATGTTGTTTATATAAAATTTAGTATTATGAAGTTTAGAGTATATTAGATTTTCATCGTAAAAGCATCATAAAGGAAGAAGGTTTGGAATAGTGACGTGATGTCCTATTTTTCCTCCCACTCGCCAGACCTAAAAATTTTATTCTTTTTTCTTGGATGAGAAGAAGAACACGAAATTCATTAGCGGAGAAATCTGACTACGATTATCCAGAAAGGTCCTATTATCTCAGGGGTAATGCAATATAGATGGAAACATTGATCATACAAGCTCATCAAAGTGAGTTAGCAAAAATCTTACTCTTTTTTCCTTCCAATTACAACTTTTGTTAGTCAATGTGGAAGATTTTGTTTCCAATGTTAACGTGATGATTTAAATGGGGTTCTGTAATACAAGCAGGAAACGTGATGTGTTTAATGTAAATCGATTCGTTAGTTCTAGATTTCTCTACTAAAGGATGCAGATTATTCTGTGTGCATATTAGTAGACATTGATATTTTTTTTATCAGACATCATGTCTTCATATACTAACGAGGGCCTGGATCAGTCATATGAAGATTAGCTTGAGGATTGTTCTAACGATTCTAGGATGCATTTGAGCCCTAAGGATGTGTACGTCTATATTAGCTTTTTTTCCATTAGATTGTTCATCTTTTTTAGAAAGAATGTTTATCTTCTTTAGAATGAAGGATCATTCTAACCAACTATTTTGTCGAAAAACAGTAAATTGCCTGAGGCCTAACTAATATTTTGAGCTTCTTTATTACGCCAGGTAGCAAACATATATGCAGACTCCTCTGAAGATTGCCTACTTTGTTGTCTATCCATTTGCTTTTATTAAACCATGCAGTACTCATCGAGTTATGACTCTGAAAGATGTTAAAAAACTGATATGCACCCCGCAATCAAAGTCAAGGCAAAATAGTAGATCATTAAAATTTGCACATCCAAATCAGCATTCTCGGGCAAGCTTGGCATTCGATCGGAAGACCAAAGTACAGACTGAAGGAGGAAAGCATTAATGTTATGAAGACCAAAGGTTAATTCGTTTATTGTTGCCTATTCATTTTTGGAGGCTATGCTGCTCCATTTCTTTTGTGTTTGCGACAGGTTACCAGAAGAGACGCAGACAGAGCATAACAGAGATAGAAATGAAGTCTACTCCATTCGAATAGAGAGCTGATTGTTCCATTTAGATTTGGGGATGTAAAGCGTTGTCCCACTTTTTACTCTAAATGATCGTTTACTTCTTCTTGGACTTGTGATGTTGTGGTGATGAATCTTGCTGATATAATATTCATATATTTTACTTTCATTTTCTTTTTTCCTTTTCCAACTTTTTGCAGGCCTCCAAGTATATATAAATTCATATAAGCTTGTGATATTAATTAGTAGGAAAGTGCAGAAAGATTCTTCTATGTTCATATTCTATTTTCTTTTCTCTTTTTTGAGACATGGAATATCTTTTTCTACATTGTATTGTCTTTATAAATGTTCATAGAAGTTTATTTCATTTATTGTTCGTAGAACATTTTACTATGTAGAGCAACAGTACCTTCTGTAGAGGATTTAACCAAATAAAGCCGACAATGAATTATAAGAGAGAGAGAAAGAGAATAACTACTGTCAGAATTTCAGGTATAAGGAGTTACAAAAATATTAGGGGGCATTCCGAGAATCGAACTCGGGACCTCTCGCACCCAAAGCGAGAATCATACCACTAGACCAAATGCCCAGCTGTTGATGGTACCACATTGAAACTCTTAATGTTAGCTAGAAGTTCCACGTTTTTGTATCTTCTATTATTGAGAGCTGAGGATAGAAATTACAGTAGTTACGAAAGACAAATATAAATCTGAGCTACACACTGCTAAGTATAAATCTGCTACTTATTTGGTTGTCTATATACATGATCGAATGATTTTCATGCTTTTTTGTTTGGGTTTAACCGAATATAGGGTGACTCCTCAGCAACTGGAACCATTTTACTCCTGATTAGAGTGAAAAATTGGAGAGCTCTTGCCCCGAATACACAACCATGTCACCACATAAATGCTCCCTCTTTTGTTCTGGTGTGAACCTTTCTGCCACTAATAAATGATATATCAGTTATCATTGTCGACTTCCTTGACCCCTATATGAACCTTGTAAGAGAACAATGATTTATCTCATCGAATGAAAAACATTTTTACTACTTAATTAGTCAAAATAATGGAAGGCAATACTCCAGCAAGCCTATATTTCTGCTTATGATAGTGGGGATGCTTGCGTTAAATTTGGTTTACTTTCATATCTAGGTCCTCCTGAAACTTCTACATGAATAATCGGATAATCTGGTTAGTGGTAAATATGAGAGCTTGAGCAGAATTTGCAAATTATCTTTGGCACCTCCTTCCAGTTGTCTAAACCTTAGTTGAAAGCATTAGCCCACTATTCGTGCTAGTGGAGGAGATACCTGTTTCCGTTGAAATAGTCGAAATATGCTAAAACTGACTCGGATACCACTATTAATCTTTTAAAAAAAAAAAAAAAAAAGAAGAGGCCAAGGTCAGTTAACCAGCTTCATGGGATCCTGCCATTTGGTTTTCTTACTTTGAACAGGAAGAATCTTGGCCTGCAATATGTTGTAGTATTAATAAAGAAGGTATTTGACTGAGTGCTCATTTGATTAAAGATCAGAATGCCTAATTGCATGGGAATGCTAAAGAACTCTAAAAGTAAAGCATTAAGCAAAGGCGAAGCCACACTTAAGTTATTGACCACCCTTTGTCGGAAAATTACACTACGTATATAAGTAAAATATTCGGTTTTAGAGGTACGTAACACATATTGAACACCCTTTGTTGGAATTTTTTTTTTTATTTCAAGTTTGAACACCCTTCAGAAAATTCCTGGCTTCGCCACTGGCATTAAATATGGTATATTACAGTACTTGACAGAGCAAAGTTAAGTCTAAACTATGCTAGATGTTGTCTGCGTAAAATATTCAATGAAGGAAATAAATTAAATTGTCTGCACATGACTCTTTGAGCCCCCAAGATGTACTGTATTACTGTTTGAATGTCAATACCACAAATACAATACTGCAATTTTCAGAACATCAATCTCAGAATGGATTCTCTAGCAAAATAATAAACAAGAATCCTGGCAAAACAAATTATGTTCAGTTTATGTATTTTTTGACAACCTTTTATGCAAATATATTGAATTTCTAACCATATAATTTAAAGTACTTTTTATGTAGTATCTAAATACGTAAATTTTATTTTAAATTCTTTATTTTTATTTTTTTGATTTTAGCTCCAGATGAGTTTACCTAGTGTTCTTTGAGAGTTGGAGGAATCTCATCTTACATGGTAAGATATTAAAAATGACATTTGGCTGAAAAAGTTGGTTAACTTACAATGAGAACACATTCTCAACAGGAAATTACAAAAGCTCTGAAAGTTGAGCAATATGTATATTCAAAGAAGAATTAACTCTAGGTTGTCTGCGTTGATAGTTTGGATTAAAAATATATATTGCAGTTTGCATGTAAAAGTTGACTATTTTTTGGTTATTTCATGAGCCGAAGAAATTTTGTCTCAGTTTCACTGAGTTGTATATACATGACTTTAAGGTGTAATATCCTAATAGCATAAATGCCTGATGAGCTTTCTGCAGTTAACAAAAGATCAATCTCAAAATGGGGATAGCTTTTGATAACCTATTAAATAGAAATCCTACCTTATCCTTTGAATACTTACGCTGTCAGAATTTAAGGATAAGAAAGAGTTATTCAAAACAATAGGGGGCATTCCGAGAATCGAACTCGGGACCTCTCGCACCCAAAGCTAGAATCATACCACTAGACCAAATACCCAGCTTTTCATTGTACGTTATAGACAATTGTAATGTTTGTCGAAGTACGTGTTTTTGTATCTGGTAGAAACAACCATTTTCTTTTGAGGAATTATCACATGCTATTAGTGAGAGCTGAGGATAGAAATTACAGTAGTTACAAAGACATAAACATAAAAATCTGAGCTACACAATGCTAAAAAATTGAAAGAGAACCTATAAAAGTTAATTAAACTGCGCCAGTTCTAGTTGTTTAGATGTTGTGGTTCATCACCACTTCCTTTGACTTGGCAAAAGAGTGAATTGATAAGACTTTTTTCTTTCTAAATGAAGCTTGTATGATAATTCTAACAAGTGGTTTTTCCTTTTAAAATGACCTTCCTAGGATACCTCCTCTTTTATAAGGGCGAGTAGCAGGAAATAAATGTATTGTTAAATGTGTTTTCATTTTTAGTCAATATGGCACAAAATTAGTTGTACATTTCCCATCTTTTCTGAACTATTGTAAACCAGTCAGATATGAAAGATGCACTTCAACAACAATAACAACATATCCAGTATTACCCTACACCATAGGGTTTGGAGAGGGTAGTGTGTATACAGACCTTACCCCTATCTTGTGAGGATAGAAAGACTGTTTCCAATAAACCATCGACTCAGAAAAGCATAAGCACCACATAATGAAAATATCGACAAGAAGGGATAATACCAAAAAACCATATAAAAGCAGAATAAAAACAACAAGATAGCAAGGATCTCTATGTTTTTTCTTATTTTTTTGATCTTTTTTTTTTTGGACAGAGAACACGCTCTATTTCAGTTTAGAAACTCAGGATGATACTTGGTTTAAGTACCATACTTGGTATAAGAGGCAGATTTCTAACGCGTGAAATGCGCCCCCCCCCCCAAGTGTACCCTGCCTTTGTTGTTGAACTAAAGCGTTGAGGTATCTTTGTCATGATCCAACTCCCGTCGGAGCCGCGACAGCGCCTAACACTACTTATTAGCCAACAGTCACATGAAAACAACAAATTTGGTAAAATAAGTTTTAATAACTCAACATCGAAAATGTGATGATTCGATATTGTGCTTTGAAGCCATAAATGACTTATCTTATCCCTCCTCGATTTGCATGCGTAGTCCGGGAGTTTTTTCGGAAAGCTTTTATGCTAAAAAACTGAGAAAATATGAAAATTTTGCCTTAAAATCCATTTGAGTTGAATTCGGTCAACATTTTGAGAAAACGGACCCGGATCCGTATTTTGACGGTCTTGGTGGGTCCGTATCGTGATTTAGAACTTGGGCATATGCCCGAAATCGAATTCAGAGGTCCCTAGCTCGAGTTATCGCATTTTGTTGAAATTTGAAAGTGTAAAAGCTTAATGACTTTGAAAGTTTGACCAATGTTTGACTTTATTGATATTTGGTTCGTATTTTTGTTCCGTAATTCGGTATAGGTCCACTACTATATTTATGACTTGTCTGTCAAATTTGATGAGAAACGAAGTTGGTTTGAAGCGATTCGGACGTCCGGCTGTCAAAATAGAAGTTCATGAGTTTTCTTGAAAATTCCATTTTATTTGGTGTTCAATTCGTAGTTCTAAGTATTATTTTGACGTCGATCGCGTGAGCAAGTTCGTATGATATTTTTTGACTTGTGTGCATATTTGGTTTGGATCCCCGAGGGCTCGGGTGAGCTTCGGATAGGCTATGGAGTTTGGACTTAGGAAAAATATTGGTTTGTTTCAGCTCTAGTGCATACCTTAGACCTCGCAATTGCAAGGTCAGGCTTCACATTTGCGACCTCTGTTAGGTTCACATTTGCGAGCAACTCCTCGCATTTGCGAAGAATAGCTGGGGCACCTCAGGTTCGCATTTGCGAACAATACTTTGCTTTTGCAAAGTGGGGCTAGGGCAGGCTTGGTCATTGGTCGCAAATGCGGAATATCAATGTTCGCATTTGCGAACAAATCATCGCAAATGCGATGACAACATAAATTAGAGGACTTAGCAATTGCGACTATTTCTTCGCATTTGAGGGGTTTGCATTTGCGAACCCAGGTCGCAAATGCGACATCTACGACTAATCAAATAGATAAAAAATGGGATTTCATTCTTCAAATTTTCTAAACAAGAAAACCCTATAGGCGATTTTCCCAAGCACCCTTCTTCCCAAAATCATTGGTAAGTGATTCTAATCTATTTTCTTTCAATCTTTCATTACATTTCCTAAAATTTCAACCTAAAATCTAGTGTTTTCATGGTGGAAATTAGGGGTTTGGGTAGAATTAAGGATTTTTGTAAAATTGGGATTTAGACCTCAAATTGAGGTCAGATTCCAAAACAAATTGCATAACCGGACTCGAGGGTGAACGGTAATCGGATTGTAATCCGAATTTAGGGTTTGGACCAAGTGAGCCCGGGAGTTAACTTTTGTTGACTTTTTCAATAATGACCTAAATTGAATCCTTTGCAATCGTGGGTAGTTTCTAAGGTCTCATTTGAATCGTTTGGTTGATAACTTGCTAGATTCTATTGATTTACAAGGTTGTTTGAAAGGCAAAGATGTGGTTGGGCTTTGAATTGACCCTTGGAGCGAGGTAAGTATCATGGTTAACCTTAACTTGAGGGATTATAATTTGTTTGTCTATTTGCAACATGTTTAGATGTTAGGTATAATGTATATGTGAGGTGATGAGTAAAAATTATTATTGTCGAGTTAAAGAATGCGGGTGAGACTTGTTCCTTGTAATTTATTTCTTACTTTGATCATGTTATCCATGCTTAGAATAATTAAATTCTAAGGGTTCAAGGTGCACCCTCAGTATGGAATCCAGGTCTTGTGGATCAATGAAGAATTGTGGATCCTCCCGACCATAAAAAAGGAGTTGATAGAGGAAGGAAATCTGCTCTTGAGTCGCAAAACACAATTCCGTATTGAGGAAGTCCCGCACCATGACCTCGTACTCCCTGGGTGAGAGTCCCTGGGTTTGTAGGCGTTGTCGTACGAATTCCACCCATTCCGGATCCTTATCCGGTTGATTCATATAGTGGGATAGTAGCTGCAGCTCAGATGGGAGAATACCAAATAGGGAATGAAGTAAAATAGCATCAAACAAGTTAGCATAGATCCTATATCCAAAAGTTACCAAGCAATAAAGACATATGAACCATTTCAGAATAGAAAGAGCCCGCTGTAACTTGGGCCTTGTTATATAGTAGAAAAATAGTTTCACTTCTAAATCCAAAGGGAGATAGAACCTAATAAGAATGAGGAAAAGGCATAACCAGAAGAAAAAAGTGAATTGATCCAGTTGAGGCATTCTTGATTGATTGAGACAAAACGATTCCCTCAATACAGCTTAACTCCGCCAAGCCTGTACGAGTAGTGAAGAAGTATAGAGCACTTTGGTTGGTTGTTGACCAACAGACAGCATGGGAGAAAAAAAGAGAGAACTCTTTCTTTTTTATTATGATTGGGCCCTGCGGTGGTAGAACCTCGTGAACCAGGCGTACTACTGAACTTGCTTTTCTTCTCTTATGATATTTCGAGTGCTGCTTTCATTTCAGATACATTCAAATCCATTATTCTTTGTAGCCTGAAGAAGAAATATAGATTTTTAGTAGAGGAAGGACGTAGCTGGCACAATGAGGGAAATGAAGGCACTAGCAGATGCAGTTTTTGGAATAGATCGCTTAGCTCTACTTCTCAGTCAATCCCCTTTGTTCATGGCTTTGAATTTATTGTAATGCTTATATTTTATGTAAAGATCTCGATGACCGCTTAATTCATCTTTCCTTTCCCGCTCCTGAATGAGAAGTGGTCTTTTTTATTCCTGCGGTCTTGGCCTGAGAAAAGTGATCTCTGAAACTGAAATTCGACTGAAAAGTTACCAATAGAATAGGCTTTAGAGTAGCTCTTTCCAAATAGGTCGAGTAGCCATTTATAGAAATTGAATTAATTAAAAGGAGAAAAATTGTTGGGATTCACACGCACAGCCTTATCCTATGAGTCCGCCTATGCCACGCGCCTGCCTTTGAGAGCCTTTCCGCTGGTTCCCTTCGTCGGCGTCATTGAACCTCGTTAGCATTTCGAAAAGAATTGGAGGCTCAAAACGAATGGTCAAAGGAATTGATGATTCGTGTTTTGTCTCCGATCTTCGCCTAGTCTTAGAACCTGCACTGTAGAGAGGGGAACAAGCACCTCTTTCTGCCGCTCTCCTCCCAGATGTAGGTATTCCTGGAAGTGAGAACACTGCTGCCCAACTTATAACCCGGTCACTCCCCGTCTTCATCCTAGACGCCACTGGTACTATTCATCTATACTATATATGGATGACTCCTGCTTTCTCCCCAATGGAATGATCTGGACCCTTGCGAAAGGACCTCAAAATCCGACGACCTTGACTGAAAAGCTCCCAATTAGGTCAGTAGCTGGCCGAGTCGCTGATAGACCAAATAAGCACAGTAGCTGTTTAGAGCCGAAGGAGTGAAAGCCACTTGACTGTAAGGAGAGGAGCTCTATTTGGGATTCTATAGCCTACGCACTTGCCTTTAGGGGATCGAAGTTGGATGAATCTCCAGTGGTTCCTTCCATCGGCGTCATCGAACCACGTTAGCAATCCAGAATAACTGGAAGCTCGAAACGAGCGGTCAAAGGAATTGATCCGTTTAGTTCTGTTCTTCTCCTAGTTTTATAGCACACCCATGTTGAGGGATCTTTCCGACGCTAAGCGCGCTGCATCTCCTGTCCAACCAAGTGAAGAATATCTTGTCCAAGCTTGCATCCTTCTTCTGCCATTGGGAATGGAACATCTCTCCACTTGTAAGTGGTAGAAATTAAGGACTCTGTTGCAGGTTTTGGTTGATTAAAGAATCCTCTCAGAAGCCCATGTTTATTGTCAAAAACGAGACCTTTACGGGTCTGATTCTGATGGCTTGGCTCCTTGTACCGCCGTGCCCTCCAAATGCGTTATATTGGGCTTTTGACCTGATTTGTCAACAACGGGTCTTGGCGCCTTGGCTGCTGCTTAAACAGGACATCCTCTCAGAAGCCCGTGTATATTAGTCAAAGATGTGACTTTCACAGGTCCGATGGCTCTTTGACTGGTGTGCCTGAAAATGTGATTGATAAATGGGCTTTTGAAACTCGATTTGTCGCAACAATCTGTCTCCGCCTTTTCAAGTAGGGATCATCTCGGCAGTACAGGCAGTTATGATCCTACATTGCTGCTCGGTAGTGACCTAAGGTTCAATGATTTATCTTCTGCGCTAAGGCTAGCATCTCATCCCATCTTTCATCTTATTGCTTTGAGCTCTCTTCGGGAAAGTGTCAAAGTCTAACCTGCTGCTCCTTGATTTCACATAAAAAACGGAGTGCCTTCTGCTCCTTTTGCTCTTCTCTTTCTGTGTCTATTGATTTCCCGCCCACTCACACTTTCTTTATCGAATCTTTCTAGGCAGATAGGACAACTCCTGCTTGCTCTTGGCCTTGGCTGCTTAGAGACATTCCTTTAGTTCGTCTTAGAGAATGGAATTCCTAATTCCGTTTTCGTCTTTCTTATTGTAGGTTGGTCATCTGTTTCATTTTGAATTCCATCTCTTGCTTGCTTTCTGGTACCGGTTTCAGTTCCTTTGTTCAAATCAATATCTACTATGTCAGGCTTCCCTTCCCGGTTGTCCTGTTCAATCCGTTGTTCTTCTGTCTGAGGCAAAGGCGAATCCCTTTTACTGTATACGGTCGAGCTGGCTTGGCTGGTACATCAAGCATATCGGCATATTGCTTGTTCGGTGTGGTACACATATCTTTCAATGTAAATCAAGTAAGAGAATTCATTCCCACTGGCTGAGGAAAACGTGAAGAATTGCCATTTTATGAGCTTGTAAGGCCCGTTGCGTTGAAGTCCCCGAATAAAGAGGCTATACTAAGTCGGTGGGGCATTGGGCAGCCCCTATTGCCCAAGGGCAAGGCCACGCTAGGCCATTCTAGAACCTTCTATAGAATGCTAGCTTCTTGTAGCTTGTATGGCAGCCCCTTTGGCCGACCTAGGCAGCTTCCTAGGACTCTCTAGAGTCCTCTAAGATGCCACCACTCCTTTGTGCTTCCATGGAGCTTCCACCAACTCCTAGATCACTCTGGAACCTTCTAGAACCTTCCATAGCGCAAGATTGTGCTTCCATGGCCTGACGTGACTTATTAAATTGATCGTTCTTACCACGTTTATGGGCTATTATGACTGAGTATTGTTTCTAAAGTTGAGATTGGTATTGTGGAACCATTGTTGATGTAAGGCTTATTCTTGTTGATTCTATCTCCCTGTTGTTACTTGTTCATTATTATATAGTAAGGGAGAGTGTTAATGCACGAAGGGTGATGTCGTGCCGTATGTAAGTGTTAATGCATGAAGGGTGATATCGTGCCATATTGTGAGAGTTAATGCACGAAGGGTTATGCCGTGCCATATCTATTGATTTGTGATAAAAGTGAGTGTAAAAGCACGACGGGTGATATCGTGTCGTTATTATTGTTTCACTATGAGGTTGAGAGTAAAAGCACAAAGGGTGATGTCGTGCAATTTTATACATTATATTTACTCATTTTACTAGTTAAAGGCGTATTGACTGTTCTGGTTATCATTTTTGCTGTAATTATCATACTTTGTACCCCTTTCGCATGTCCCTCCCAATAGTACATGTTTAGCTTTTATTTGTTGTTATCTTGTACGTATACTATTATCTGCACAGGTTTATTACATGGATGTCTTGTCATAGTCTCGTCACTACTTCATCGAGGTTAGGCACGACACTTACGGAGTACATAGGGTCGGTTGTACTCATACTACACTCAGCATTTCTTGTGTAGACTTTGGTACTGGCCCCAGCTGTTTGTGAGGCGTAGCAGCTTGGATTTTCTCATTAGAGACTAGAGGTATATCTGCTGATGTCCGTAGACCTTAAAATCCGCTCCTACTTTCCCTATTTTACTATTTCTTTTCGTTCAGAACAATTATATTTATTTCAGACCCTGTTTGTAGAAATTCTAGAAGCTCGTGCGTTGTGACTCCAGATCCGGATTGTATTAGATATTATGGGATTTTATGTTATTCCGCACTCAAATTTAGCTTCTGTTGGGCTTAATTGATCCTGTTATTAAATTTGACTAAAATTGGCTTAAGGAATCCTCTAACGTTGGCTTGCCTAGCAAGAGAAAAGTTATGCGTCATCACGATATCGAAGGTGAGAATTCCAGTTCATGACAGAAAATATCATGAAATAGTTGAGAAAGTAACAACAATACTGCTACAAGCATCCCAAAAATCTGGTGTCATCGAGTACATGAGCATTAATGAGTATCAAAATACAAGGCCAAATTCTCAATACAACTGTCTGAATAGTAGAACAGTAATAATAGAATAATGAAAGAGGATTTCAAGGTTTGCGGACAGTATATCAGCTACCTTGTAGTCTCCAAAAGCTAGTAGCGACAGAACTCTAAAGATCACCTCATCTTGAAGTACTTGGATCTGCACACGAAGTGCAGAGTATAGTATGAGTACAACCGACCCCATGTGCTCAATAAGTAACAAAACTAACCTTGGGTTGAAAGTAATGACGAGCTTAGAACTAACAGCCAGAGACCAATATCAATAACCAGTAACAATACAAAACATAAAAGAAACAGTAGAAGCAGGTAACTCGATGATGTTATATTCACCTTGTTCACATTTCAAGAATTAAGGCATGCTTTCCAAGTATAACAATTTAAGCCCAACACGGATAAGACACTTCATTTACCAGCTAACATAAGGAATGTACATCTCTATGCCTACATGTCAGGTATACATGTCAAATCAATAATATTACAATGAAACCACTAAGAATAACCACAAATCAACACTTAGCACTGCTCGGGTGCCTGGCATAATTGCCCATCATCAAGCAAGTATATAAAATATTATGCTTACGCCCACTGCTGGTATGTCAGACTCCGGAGGGGCGGATCCTGGCCAAACGCTAATCATAATCATATAGTCCCATAGTGATGCCTGGTGCACGCGTCGTCTAAATCAATAATACTTAGCTCGATATGCGCCTGGCGTATGTGTCACCTCAAAATCAACACCAAATCGACTCCATGGCCCAAGCTCAATCATTAATTGATCAAGTTTCAGTTAACCACATCTCACAATATTCAATTCAACAATGTTACACATATGAGGCATCAATCAACATGTGAGGAATCTAATAAGAACGTACTGAGACAGATATATCAAACTCGAATGTAGCATCATAACTGTGAACATGCTTACAAATAAGGCAAATATCTTTGAAACAACAAAAATAGCCCTATCGAGTCTCGAACAAATAGCACATAGCGTAGACATGATTTTTAACATAAACCAGAACTTAAATGAACATATAGGTTAAGAAACACGGATATAAAAGGCATTATAATCAATCAATCCCATAATAGTCTAAAAGCCACCTCAAATCATGAACATACTGGTCTACACACACATGCCCGTCACCTGGCGCGTACATCATCTAGATACCTTTCATTAAATGTAGTTCCCAGGGTTAATTTCCCTCAAATACATGTTTAGAAATATTACCTCAAAATGCGAAAATCAATACTCAAAAAATTCCTTGCCACGCGAATCGGCCTCCGAGCGACTCGAATCTAGCCAAAGAAACTTAGTACCATCAATAATAGCCATACAAAATAATTTCAAATAATAAAGTTAAAGTCTTGAATAAAATTTGCAAAGTCAACCTCGGTCCAGTACTCTGGAACCCACAAAATTCAAAATTTTCGAACACCCATTCAATTACAAGTCCAACCATACTAATTTAATCTAATTTCATCCACAAATTGACCCTCAAATCACCAAATCTCACTCTCCAATAACATGGCCTAAAATCCCAAAATTTTACTTCAAATTCACATAAACTAGATGTAATAATAAATGGATAATCAACATCTATCATTGAAAGTGATCAAACTCTACTTAGCTCTTCAATTGTAGCAAAAGTCTACCAAAAATCGCCCTTAGCCGAGCTCCACAAATCCAAAATGAGAAAAATGACCAAACCCTCGTTTTATGTTTTACCCAGCGATTCTACATGTGCGGCTCACTTAATCGCATCTGCGGTTCCTCTTCTGCGGAATGGTGGTCGTATCTGCGACTTCCTCCATAAGTCGACCCTCCACTTTTGTTGAACTTCCACTGTGTCTGCGAGTCTGCTTCTGCGGACTCCTTCCACATCTGCGGTCCCTGACCTTCTAGCAACCTTCCGCTTCTTCGATCTCCTTTGCGTATTTGCGCATGTGCACCTATGCCCCAATGTCCACATCTGCAGAATCCCATGCCTCCGTCCAACTTACTTCACGCTTACTTGCCCGCATCTGCGGGCTCGCAGATGTGAAAAATCCCTCGCACCTACGCTCCTCCCCAGCTCCAGCCAATCCCGCTTCTGCGATCACCACGCCGCTTATGCGGCCTTGCACCTGCGGCCAAATCCTTGCAGGTGCGATTGCACTATAACCTACAACCTTCAGAATTTCCCCCAAGTCCAAACATGATCTGCCAACTATCAGAATCACACCCAAGGCCCCCGTGACCCCTGATAACTAGGGATTATAGTTCATTTTACACTCCTTCCTACTTGAGTTTTGATTAAAAATATGTACAAAATACTCCCAAAGGCTTACATGTTGTACTTGTTTGCATGGTTGGGTCAAAAAGGTGACAATCAGTCACAACCAGCTCAAAAAGGAGTGAAACATGCACAAGTACCAAGAACAAGTCCAAGCACAGTGCAACAGATCCACTGCGGCCGCACTCTATTTGGTGCGGTCCGCAATGAGGAGATTCAGAGAGTGCATATTTTGGAAACTCAAGCATTGCGGCCGTAAAGCATTTTGTGTGGACCGCAATGACCTCACCGCGGCCGTAATCAAAATTGTGTGGTCCGCAAAGAAGGAGTTCAGAAAGTTGGGACTTTGAAGAATTAATGCCAATGCAGACTGCGGTCCTTTTGTGCGGACCGCAATTGAAGCGACCGCGGCCGTGGTGCATTTTATGCGGCCCGCGGTGGCCAAGTTCAGAGAGCAGAGATTGAAGCCAAACAGCCTCACCGCGGCCGCACTCCATTTCTTGCGGTCCCCCGTACCCCCGTAGAGGTATTTTTTCCAGAAAATTCGCCCTAGTATAAATACTTTCTTTTCCCATTTTTAGGTTATCAGTTGTAATCTAACTTTGAGTTGCGCTCGTGAACGGTGGTTTTTGACCATTTTGAGTAATTTGTAGCTACTTTAACACTGAAGTTTCTTTATCTTAGTTTGTAATTAAATCTTATGGGTTGTTCTTTATCTATTTCTTTATTTTTTTCCATTATTATGAGTAGCTAGACCCATTAGCTAGGATTGTGGCTCGACCCTAGTGTGGGTATTTGATGGGTCTTGAGTTTTAAGGCTTGAATATCTATCGGTGTTTGATATTTGGAGTAATTTATGTTTTCCATGTTGAATTAGTGGTTGCAAACACTAATTTGTGCCTTTTTGACTTGGGCTCTTCTTGAGAAAGAGAGTTTGAGTCTAGGAAAATTAGTCCAACAAGGAATTGGGGCGTATTCAAGAGATTGATAGCCCCAATTAAAGGGTTAAACCTAGAGATAGTAATACCCGACTTGAACCTAAATTGCTTGCACAAATTATCATACCCAATTGGTCTTGAGAAAGTTAATTAGGGAAAAATCACTCAAACTACCGAGAGGTATAGAGTGAGAAGTTCAGTGCATTGGTTATATCGTAATCCCCAACATGACAACCTTGCCTTAGATTCAATTACCCGTCAAGTATTCACCTAGGAGAAAGTCACTTCCCTAGTGCCTCTTTAACCATTTAGACAACCTTTCAAGTATCTTACTCTTAGCTTAATTTAGCATCTTATTAGCATAATATTAGAAGTAATCAAAATACCAACTATGATTGGAAGTGCAATTAAGAGCAATTACGCATCTCTAGTTTAGATAGGAATCCAATTCCCACTTCTAGCTCCCTGTGGATTCGATCTCGACCATCTCGGGTAAAAGCTGCTTCGACTACTCTCACTACTTTGTAGTGGTGCAGGGTTGGCTCCGATCACTTTTTGGTGCTGTTGCTGGGGAGCTAACGGTTTTGGCTATCTATCTAAATAGTTTTGTGTATTGTTCTCCTTTCCTTCTTCGTTACTAAATTGTGTGTGTCGTAACTTCATGTACAACATGGCAGAAAACAACGCACCTCTTGGAGATCTTCCGCCGGGGGAGGAGGTAGATGACAATATTGATAATGAGGTTCCTATAGTACCTCAAGCTCAAAGGAAAGGCCGCCAGACCAATGATAATATTCCAGACCCTCCCCCGCCACCTCCAAGAGTGGCTCCTCAAGTGCTTCCCAACCAAGGATATGCAAGTGCAATTGTCCCACTCCGAATCCGGGCGGGCAATTTTCAAATTACAAATGTGATGCTGACATTGTTGGAGCAGCGAGGGTATTTCACGGGCACTGCCAATCAGAATGCTTACAAACATCTCAAGGGTTTCGTGGATACCTATTAGGGGAGCAAGCAAACTAATGTGTCAGAGGATGCACTTCGGTTGAGACTATTCCCTTTCTCACTTAGAGGGAAGGCATTGGATTGGCTTGAACGACCTCCCAATCATTCCATCACTACTTGGGATAAGTTGGAGGATAAATTCATTGCTAAGTTTTTCTCGTCGGGGCACATGGCAGCATTAAGATATGAGATCTTAACTTTCAAGTAGGAGCCCACTGAACCATTACATGAGATATGGGAGCGATATAGAACCATAGTAAAGGAATGTACCAACAATGATATGACTGAGGCAATGATACAACAGACTTTCTACCGGGGCATTAACACAACAAATCAGTGCATAGTGAACCAATTTTCTAGGGGTAATTTCATGAAGCTGTCTTATGATGAAGCTTGTGACATTCTTGACGAGATGGCTGACACGTCCTCCGCTTGGCAAAGTAGAGCCAATGTGCCACAGGGTGACCCCAAGGTCACTCACTTGCACAGAGAGCTACATGACCATGGGCAGGCTATATCAGAGCTGATAACAACAATGAACCAGCTAGCAAAGGCACAGTTACAACAAGTTCAAAATCCACGCCAAGTAAATGCTATGGAGGGTGTCAACATGCTAGTGAACAAAAGAAGACAAAGAGGTCAACAGAACCAAGGGAGTTGGACCAATATGACAATGATTGTGGTGGATTCCAAGATGATGGTTATGATGGGCAGAATGAAGAAGTGCAATATATGAACAATTATCAGGTCCAAAGGGGAAATTCTTCTAACCAACAACAATGGAGACCCTAAGGCAATTGGGGCAATCAACAACAACAAGGGAATAGTAATTGGGGGAACAACAACCAAAATTTCAATTGGGGTAATCAGAACAATAATCAGAACAATCAGGGTGGTTGGAATAATGACAATCAAGAAAATCGGGGACAAGGCTTTTAAATGACCCCAATGTATCAACAACCGAACAACTCACCCCCATTTCCATCCCAAGGTCCTAGTTCTTCCAACAGTGAAATGGGGAGAATTAAAATGATGTTTGAACAGATGATAAAAAAGAATGCGGATTCTCAGTTGGCTTCCTACAATACTTCAATCAGAAACTTGGAGGTTCAATTAGGCCAAATCTCACAATCCTTGAATACTCACCCTAAGGGGGATCTACCAAGTGATACGGTAGTTAACCCGAATGGTGGGAATAATCATGTTATGGCGGTAACTACAAGAAGTGGACGAGGCGGTAATGTGAATGCCTCCAAACAAAAAGAAATTTTGAGTGATAAAGTTGAGTTGCAAGAAGATGAGATTCCTTTGGTGGTTGAAAATGTGATTGATGAGAATGTAAATAAGGAAGTGAGGATTGATATTCAAGATGCCGAGGTGGAGACTCAGAATGGCGTGAACCCATCTAGGGAACACGTAATAGACATGCCGAAAACGGTTGTGCCTAAAGCCAAGGTTACCTCCACCTTATCCTCAAAGGCTAGCAAAGCAAAAAAATGAGAATCAATTTAAAAAGTTTATTAACATGATGAAGAGCTTATCCATTAATGTGCCTTTGGTGGAGGCTCTAGAATAAATACCGGGCTATGCCAAATTCATGAAGGACTTGGTGACAAAGAAAATATCCATGAATTGTGAAACCATCAAGATAACCCACCAAGTTAGTGCAATAGTGCACTCAATGGCCCCGAAGCTAGAAGATCCTGGCGCTTTCACCATTCCTTGCACTATTGGGAGTGCGGACTTTGAAAAAGCTCTATGTGATTTGAGGGCAAGTATCAACTTGATGCCCTACTCAATTTTCAAGACTTTGTGTATTGGAAAACTGAGGCTGACTTCCATGAGATTACAAATGGCGGATAGAACTATGAAGAGACCATTGTGTATTATTGATGATGTTCTTGTCCGGGTGGACAAATTTATCTTGCTAGCTAATTTTGTGATCTTGGACTATGAGGTTCCAATCATATTGGAAAGACCTTTTCTTTCTACTGGAAAGGCCTTAATTGATGTGGAAGCAGGGGAACTCACCTTCCGGGTGGGTGATGAGAAAGTCGTCTTTCATGTGTGCAAGTCAATGAAGCATCCCAACAGTTCTGAGGTGTGCTCCTTTGTGGACCTTGTCACGGCAGGGATAGTTGATGATACTAGTGCAATGATCAATGTGGAGGGCCCTCTAGAGGCAGTATTGTTGAATCTTGATGTAAATGAGGATGAAGGCCGAGTGGAGTGCGTGAATGCTTTACATGGAATGGGCTCTTACTCTTATGAGCCTAGGAAACTCTATTTGGATCTTGAGAATAGGAAGACTCCACCAACAAAACCTTCAATCGAGGAACCTCCGGTATTGGAGTTGAAGCCATTGCCTCCACACCTCAGGTATGAGTTCTTAGGCCCTAGTTCAACTTCGCCAGTTATTCTTTCTTCTTGTCTTACTAACATGTAGGTTGATGCCATATTGGCGGTGCTTCAAAAGCGGAAGAAGGCAATTGGATAGACCTTAGCTGTTATTCGGGGGATAAGCCCCTCCTTATGTATGCACAATATTATTCTAGAAAATGATGCAAAGCCCTCCTTGGAACATCAAAGGAGGTTGAACGAGGCAATACAAGAAGTTGTGAAAAATGAGGTGATCAAGTGGTTGGATGCCAAGGTTGTGTACCCCATCTCTGATAGCTCTTGGACTTCGTCGGTGCAATGTGTGCCGAAGAAGGGTGGCATGACCGTGGTTGCAAATTTGCAAAATGAGTTGATTCCCACCAGGACCGTCACCGGGTGGAGGGTGTGTATGGACTATCGCAAGTTGAATAAAGTGACCCGCACGGTCATTTTCCATTGCCTTTTCTTGATCAGATGTTAGATCGACTTGCTGGGCGTGCCTTCTACTGTTTCTTGGATGGGTATTCTGGGTACAACCAAATCTTGATTGCTCTGGAAGATCAGAAAAGACGACCTTCACTTATCCATATGGTACTTTTGCCTTTTCTAGGATGCCTTTTGGGTTGTGTAATGCACCGGCTACATTTCAGCGGTGTATGATGGCTATTTTCACCGATATGGTGGAAGATATTTTGGAGGTGTTCATCGACGACTTTAGTGTTGTGGGTGATTCATTTGATGAATGTTTGAAAAATCTTGATAGAGTGTTGGCCCGTTGTGAAGAAACCAATCTTGTTCTTAATTGAGAGAAATGCCACTTCATGGTGGAAGGGGGCATAGTTCTTGGGCATAAAATTTCAAAGCATGGTATAGAGGTGGACAAAGCAAAAATTGGTGTGATTTCAAGGCTCCCTCCCCCTACTTCTGTCAAGGGAGTTAGAAGTTTTCTTGGGCATGCGGGGTTCTACCGGAGATTTATCAAAGATTTTTTAAAGGTAGTGAATCCTTTATGCAAGTTATTAGAAAAAGAGGCCAAGTTCGTGTTCGATGAGAGATGTATGCAAGCCTTTGAACTTCTCATGCACAAGTTGACCACCACTCCTATTATTACCGTACCTAATTGGAGCTTGCCTTTTGAGCTCATGTGTGACGCGAGCGATGTTGCGGTTGGGGTGGTCTTGGGTCAAAGAGTGAACAAAATGTTTCATCCGGTGTACTATGCGAGCAAGACCATGAATGATGCTCAAGTGAACTACACGGTGATTGAGAAAGAGCTTTTGGCTATTGTGTTTGCAATGGAGAAATTTTGGCCATATCTCATGGGTGCCAAGGTCATAGTTCATACCGATCATGCCGCACTCCGGTACTTGATGACGAAGAAGAATTCCAAAGCTAGACTGATGCAATGGGTCCTGTTACTTCAAGAGTTTGATTTAGAGATTGTGGACCGGAAGGATAGTGAAAACCAAGTGGCGAACCACTTGTCCCCCTTGGAGGAGGAGGGGAGGCCTCGTGATGGCCTAGAGATCAATAATTTATTTCCCTATGAACAACTCCTTTCTGTGTCGGTGAATGGTATGCCATGGTTTGCGGATGTTGCTAATTTTCTTGTGACTGGTATAATCCCGTGTAAGCTCTCTTCTAACCAAAAGAAGAAGCTCAAACGGGATAGTTTGGATTTCTATTGGGATGAGCCGTACTTGTTTAAGATTTGCACAGATGGTGTGATCTGAAGGTGTGTCCCGGAGGAGGAGCAATTGAGTATCTTAGAGGCTTGTCATTCCTCTCCCTATGATGGACATCATGGCAGGGCGAGGACGACTTCAAAAGTTCTTAGTTGTGGGTTTAATTAGCCAACTTTATACAAAGATGCAAGTGAACTTGTGAAGAGATGCGACGAATGTCAAAGAGTGGGTGGAATTTCGAAGAAAGATGAGATGCCTCTCAATATCATTCTTGACGTTGATATTTTTGATGTATGTGGCATTGATTTTATGGTCCCGTTTGTTAGCTCGTGTGGGAACACATACATTCTTGTGGCTGTTGACTATATTTCAAAGTGGGTTGAAGCCGTGGCTTTACCCAACAATGAGTCCCGCAGTGTTGTTGGGTTTCTCAATAAGAGCATTTTTACAAGGCTTGGCACTCCTCGTGCAATCATAAGTGATGGGGGGTCTCATTTTTGTAATAGAGCTTTTGGTACTTTGCTTGCAAAGTATGGTGTCAATCACAAAGTTTCTACTCCTTATCATCCTCAAGCGAGTGGCCAAGTTGAAGTCTCAAACAGGGAAATCAAGAGTATATTGTCAAAGATGGTCAATGCAAATAGGACCGATTGGTCAAAGAAGTTGGATGATGCTCTATGGGCTTATAGAACAGCTTACAAGACTCCGATTGATATGTCTCTGTATCAGTTGGTGTTTGGTAAAGCTTGCCATCTACCGATTGAGTTAGAGCACAAGGCCATGTGGGCTTTGAGGAAGCTGAATCTTGAATGGGATGTGGCAGCAAATCTTCGTGTGGAGCAGCTTTGTGAATTTGATGAATTCTGATTCCATGCCTACTCCAGTTCGTCCTTGTACAAGGATAAAATGAAGTACATTCATGATAAATATGCTCGTGGCAAGGAGTTCAAAGTGGGTGATTTGGTTCTCTTGTTCAATCTCGGTTACGTCTATTTCTGGGAAAGCTTAAGTCGAAATGGAGTGGATCTTTTGAAGTGGTGTTTGTGATTCCGTTTGGTGCACTTGACTTGAAGAACAAAAATGGGGAGATTTTCAGAGTTAATGGACACAGGGTCAAGCACTACCTGGGCAAGATTGATGACAACCACGTGGTGACATTGCTCCATCTAAAGTGATTTGATGGTAACCTGCGTCATGCCGCGGCGTTAAATCAGGCACTTCTTGGGAGGCAACCCATGTGTCTTTCTTTTTGTTTTTATTTGATTTTCTTTGTAGTATAGGATTTGCTTTTGTACTAACTGGTTGTGAGATGTTGTAGGATTGTTTTGATGTAGTGCAAGACCAAGTTGGGAAAAATGCACACTCTCTGAAGTTTGCACTGCGGCCGCATTGCATTTTGTGCAGCCGCAAAGGCCTTAGTGTGGGGGCAACAATTCAATGCAGACCGCAGAGTTAATTGGTCAAAAATGAGGAGTCTTTGAAGTTTGCCACCGCGGCCGCAATGAATTTTGTGCGGTCCGCGGTGGACCACTGCGGCCACATTCCATTTCTTGTAGACCGCATTGGACATCTCCAAGTGCCTCTTGATTCTGAGTACCGCGGACCGCAGTGCCATTTTGTGCTGTCCGCGGTGGGTAGGTGAAGCGGGCCCCAGGTCCTTTTTCTATAAATAGGACTTGAGGCCCTCATTTCAAACTTTTTGATCCTTTGCTCTCAAATAGTAAAAAATTACTGTTCATCACTCTTACCTACTCGAATTCAACTGCTCAGTCTCATTAATCTACATTGCATCTCATTTCTGGTAATTTTAATTTTTTCTTTGTTTTTAACTTTGTTATTTTCTTTTAATTAGCTAGTTTTTCTTCTTTTTCTTCCATGTTCTTTAAATTGTTGCGTAGGTTTTGCTTAATAATGTTTAAATTAGGACTAATTAGTTAAAAACACTTATTGAACACCTAGGGGATCAATGATAGGTGAAAATTAGACTAAAAATGTGAAAAAATTGAAACCCTAGGTTGGTATTACTGTTCCTGCCTTACTGCGGTCCGTGATGGTATTTTGTATGGTCTGCGGTGCTTCTCCGCGGTCCACAATACCATTTTGTGCGGACCGCAATAGTATAACTTCAGAAAGTGGAGAGTTGAGGGCCGCAATGCATTTTGTGCAGTCCGCGGTAGCTTCTTTGCGTCCGCACTTCATTTTGTGCGGTCCACGATCTGCAATTCTGCTTTTCATTTTCAACTGCCTGCAATCTTATTCTGCACTGCCTCATCTAATACTGGGATACTAACAAGAACAAAATGCATTCTACTTGCAGATAATGGTGAAATCACAAGGAAGAGGCGATAAACAGACAGGGAAAGGAGAGTCCTCCCGGGGTAGGGGACGAGGCATGATTAGATTGACCCCACAAGCCACCAAGCTATCAAGGACACCAGGAGAATCATAAGGGTTGCTGATAGAGTTGCTTCCTAGTTGGGAAGTGAGTATATGCCCTCCCTGGAGGCATCCGACTCCAACTCCATGCCAGAATATGTTCCTGATTGGCCGGAGAGGCCCAAATTGAGGGATACATCTTCGGGCACCCCTACTGCCCAAGCATCAGTGCACATTTCTTCTGAGTTGTTTGAGGGCTTAGCTGCGGGCAGTGACAATGCATATTCTACCTCACCTACAACTTCACTATCTGGTGAGGATCCCGTAGAAGAAGAAGGAGGGGGTGACCCCCAAGTAGGAGGGGTGGAGAGAACCAGGAACCCAGAAGCATAGCAAGACAAGTTTGTAAGTGAAGTGGCCTACCACAAGTTTAGAGAATGGTGGCCCGAGAGGAAGTTAATACCTGAGTGGAAATTCATCACAAAGGACCTTTTGCCTTATAACCCCAATATGCTGAGGCAGTTCAGAGAAAGAGCAGGATACGACTATTTCATAGGCCATGTGGAGGATGCAAATGATCACTTGGTGAAGGAGTTTTACATGAATGTTGCCCACATAAAAAAGGCACCACAGTGACCAAGGTGCGAAATTTGAAAGTAAAATTTGATGGAAAAACGATCAATGACTACCTGGGCTTCCCGGAGGAGGATGAGGCATTGTACTTAAAAAAGGTGGCATTGGGTGAGGCTACTCATACTTGGTTAGCAAAGTACTTGGCAATCCCAGGTACCATCCCAGCTTGGTTGACCGCGGGAGTGAAAATTCTGAGGAGGACCCTGAACTTCGAAGCAAAAGGGTGGGAGACATTTGTTTGTAGCAGGATAGACCCCACCACCACGACAACTCTCTTCCTATCTCCCGGTCCATATTGGTGGCATCTATCATGGCTGGGTACCCGATCAACATCGGGAATGTGATGTCTAGGGTCATTACGCGGTTGGTGAACGAAGGTGATAGATCCTACCCCTTCCAAAATTTCCTGACCATGTATTTTGAGGATCTAGATGTGGACAAGAGAAGATTTGATGTGAAAGTGAAAGCCAAGGCACCTTTCTCCTAGTACATCACCAAGGGTCCTGACAACTCTAAGGACCCTAAAGGCAAAGCCACTACTTCAACTGGTTAGTCTGAAGAGCCAGTAGTAGTAGTGGCTCCTACTCAGCCTTCTTCAGCCACACCAGACATAGCCCCAGGACAATCAACTTCTACAGTTCCAGATATCCCCTCATCCATAGCATATCCTTTGATTGCCCACCGCCTGAGCCAGATCCTTGCCAGTATCAACAACTGGATGTAGACAACCACTTCTAAGTTGTCTGTACTTTCTACTTCGGTGGCAGCCCAATCTGTACCTCCTCAGCCACAGGTCCCACAGTACGTGGAGGTCACTCTCAAGGAGCTTCTAGAGAACCAAAATAAGCTCCTGGAGAACCAGCAATTAATATTGGACGTTGTGGGTTCACACGGAAAAGCATTGAAGGATTTGGCCAAAGAAGCAAAGAAACTAAGGAAGACTCGGGCATCAAAGGAGTCGGTGAAAGAGTTGAGAGTGGAGATGGAGAGGTTGAAGGCAGATCACTTGACTTTAGACCTTCTATTGCATGACCCGGCTCCAGCAGCCCGTCCTGAGCCGGAGCAGGAGATAGAGAGGCCACCCAAGAGGAAGAGGGTGATTCCCCGTACGGATGATGTTGTTATAGAGTTGGAGGACCCGCATGGAGGCTCCTCTAGCCACCCCCAGATTCTAGTACAAGCCCAGGACTCAGTATAGGCCCAGGTCCCAGTGGAGACACAGGTTTCAGGGAGCCAGTCACAGGTTCCTGAGCAGTCTGAGGACCCAGGGACCCAGACTCAGGATCCTATGTAGACGGAGGGCCAATAGGGAGTTTTTTTTTCCTCTCTATCTTTTCTTGTGCTTATTTTGGTTAGTTAGCATTGAGGACAATGCTAGCTTTCATTTGAGGGGGTAGCCCTATTTGGATGACTATATATATGACATTATCCTTTTTTTATGCTTTCCTTTTACTTTAGGTATGTACATAATTTTATTATTTTATTGCACTTTTCTTACTTTTTACTTTTGGTTTGTATATAAAGTTAAGTACTAATGTATATATTCATTCTCCCGTATGTATATTCGACTAAATTCCCTCTTGTATATATTCATTTTACATTACGCATTTTTCCTTTCATAGCTTCTTATTTTATTTTTTTAGCTTCTTGTTTTGAATTTTTGCGTGCAATAAGCCTTTGGTTTTCTTAATGCCACGGTTCTTTCCAAAGGTGGAATTTGTGTGAACCGGGTGGCTCTTCCCGATGATGGATGGCATGAAAACCTTCTTAAGGGTTTGAGTCTGTTTTCTTTTTGCTTTTTATGTAAATAGTAGCTAGTGAGTAAGGGTGCCTCAAGCAAAGCTTCACTTGGGCCTAACACATTTGCCTTTGATCCTATGGTCAAAAACAAATTGTTGTGTATAGGATGGTGAAAGTTGTGACCTTGAGACTCTTGTGTTGGCCGATAATCATCAAGTGGTTTTTCGGGACCATTGTGTTGCTCAAATCTTAGCTAAGGTTGTTGTGGGCCCCTGACTCTGTCTCTTTAGCAATCTCATAGCTTGTGTGGTGAGAATTTGAATTGCAAGTCCAAGTCCCGAGCCATTAGTCTAGAACTTGCCCTGAATGTTTGTCTAGGCGAAATTCCAAGTGTAATTTGACTTGAGATGTGATTATAGGCTCTCCTTGATCCGAATGATATCTTGAACACTTCCATAGCCTACCAATGATAATATCCCTAGTCAACCCTTTTGAGCCATGGACCTTTTTCTTTAAAAAAACCATGATACAAGCTTTTTCCTGTTTTAAAAAGATCCTCTCTTGGCACCCTATCTTTCCTTAGCACAAGGCAAAAACATAGGTTTGGGGGAGAGATGAGGAATGCAACAAAGTGGTAAAAGGTATAAAATGAAGAAAACGAAAGGCAATGAAAAAGAAAGAAAATCAAAAAGTCAAAAAGAATGAACAATCTAGAAGAAATGAAGGGACTCAATAAAAGAAAAGATATGAAAGGTGTGGAAAGTTGAAAAAGGAGAAAAAGGTTTGAAATGAACAAGAAATAGTGACTGTGTGTCTCTCTAACCCCTAATAAAGAAGTTAATGACTCAAAAAGTCAAGAAAATGTGCGCCAAAATGAAGCAAATGAAGTGCTAAAGGGAATATGGTACCTACTTAGACCAAATATTTTCTACCCTGAACCAAAAGCCTTCACTATATCTCCACAAAAGCCCTATATGATATTGAGTTGAATGAAGCTTACATTAGTGGTGACTCATATAAGGGCAAGTGTACTTAGAGCCGAACTTGTGACCTTTCTTTGAGAGATATGAGTGTGTTTCCACTATCCTCGTTCTGAGTTCTACAATCTAAAAGTGAGGTTTGCTTAGGGAGAGTTGCGGATGTGTGAGTTTGGGTTCCACAATGACCAAAGTAGTGGAAAGAGTTTCTTTGATGGGTCGAGTCTTGATGCTCTTGTGTCACACTAAATCCATGGTGTTTAGAAGGTCGAATGTTGTTAATGATTCATTTGAATTGAGGGCAATTGTTAGTCCCAATTGATGCTAGATGAGGTCACTTTAGGTCATCTGAATTTTCTTGGATTTACTTTTAAGGAGGTGGGGCTTATTTTATTTGCTTGAGGACAAGCAAAAGCTTAAGTTTGGGGGAGTTGATAACTAGGGATTATGGTTTATTTTACACTCATTCCTACTTGAGTTTTTGATTAAAAATGTGTACAAAATAGTCCCAAAGGCTTACATGTTGTACTTGTTTGTAGGGTTGGGTCAAAAAGGTGACAATCAGTCAAAACTAGCTCAAAAAAGAGTGAAACATGCACAAGTACCAAGAACAAGTCCAAGCACAATGCAACAGATCCACTGCGGCCGCACTCCATTTGGTGCGGTCCGCACTGAGGAAATTCAGAGAGTGCATATTTTGGAAACTCAAGCATTGCAGCCGCAAAGCATTTTGAGCGGACCGCAATGGCCTCACCGCGGCCACAATCGAAATTGTGCGGTCCGCAAAGAAGGAGTTCAGAGAGTTGGGACTTTGAAGAATTAATGTCAATGCAGTCCGCAGTCCTTTTTTTGCAGACCGCAATTGAAGCCACCATGGCCGCAGTGCATTTTGTGCGGCCCACGGTGGCCATGTTCAGAGAGCAAAGACTGAAGCCAGACAGCCTCACCACGGCCACACTCCATCTCTTGCGGTCTGCGGTACCCCCGCATGGGTGTTTTTGTTCAGAAAATTCAGCCTAGTATAAATACTTTCTTTTTTCCATTTTTAGGTCATCAGTTGTAATCTAACTTTGAGCTGCGCTCGTGAACGGTGGTTTTTGACCATTTTGAGTAATTTGTAGCTACTTTAACACTGATGTTTCTTTATCTAAGTTTGCAATTAAATATTATGGGTTGTTCTTCATCTATTTATTTGATTTCTTCCATTATTATGAGTAGCTAGACCCATTAGCTAGGGTTGTGGCTCAACCCTAGTGTGGGTATTTGATGGGTCTTGGGTTTTAAGGCTTGAATGTCTAAGGGTGTTTGATATTTGGACCAATTTATGTTTTCCATATTGAATTAGTGGTTGCAAATACTAATTTCTGCCTTTTTGACTTGGGCTCTTCTTGAGAAATAGAGTTTGAGTATATGAAAATTAGTCCAACAAGGAATTGTGGAGTATTCAAGAGATTGATAGCCCCAATTAAAGGGTTAAACCTAGAGATAGTAATACCCGACTTGAACCTAAATTGCTTGCACAAATTATCATACCCAATTGGTCTTGAGAAAGTCAACTAGGGCAAAATCACTCAAACTACCGAGAGGTATAGAGTGACAAGTTTAGTGCATTGGTTATATCGTAATCCCCAACATGTCGCGCCCCTTTTTTCTTGCGAAATCAGGTTTGTGATGTTTGGGAGGACAACTCGTTCCCTTTCGGGAAATGTGTTTGAATTGAAGAGTCGCCACCTAATGATTAAAGTGCATTAGAACACTAAGAGGGTTTTTTTTTGAGTAACCAGAGATTAGGTAAGGGCTTGAAATTATCCCAAGGGGAAGGTGTTAGGCACCCCTCAGGATCCACTAGTGTGGTTCCCGGCCAAACTATTGTTGTGACTTAAGTGCAAATAACACAAAGGCAAATAAAGGCTTCAAAAGAGGGGATTTTCACGTAATGGTTACAAAGGAACTAAAAGAGTTGATTTTCTTAAAAGAAATAGTTTTAAAAAAAGATTTAAAAGAAACAAAGAAAAACAAAGGGAAGGAGGGTCCTAGGTTTATTAATAATATGGATCACCCCACACAACATCCGGTAATCACTCCTCAGTTAGGGGCTACACGTGATGTTATCACGTGGTCATCATATCCTTGTCTACCCTTTCCCACCTTGTTAAGGTATTAAAGCGCGGAATGGTCTCGTTTACTAATTGCATGCTATTACCCGCCCTAATCCTATCAGCCTCGGAGGCACTTGGGACTACTAATCCTAGAGGGAGGAGGTATTGGGCTTATTTGTGGTTTCAAAAGGTAAAATACTAAGGCGACAAACAAAACACATATAACAAGTTTGGGGAAGTATATAAACAAATAAAAGGGCTCAAACAAACCTCTTTTAAACCAAAGAAAGCACATAATGTAGCATGACTTGCACGTACTGAATAGGGTCTGATTAAACTTAAAAGTTGGGGCAGACTGATTTATTGCATATTTCAGATAAGAAGCCCGAATCAGGCCTGCTTGCTAGTTGTAGTTAATAAAATCTGATTCAGTTTATAAACTGTCATATGGCTTGCCTAAGTGTTAGACGAAAACCTATAGGCATGATATCTACTGATTTCAGAAAAGATGAAGTATACTGATTTTAGAAAAGGTTGTCAATTATTTAGGAAAGATGATTTTTGACAAAAGATCATAAATTCTGCAGACATTAGACATTGTTGTTACTGGTTTTAGACTTATAAGCGAGTGAAACGTTTCAGACTTGGTTGATAGTTCTTATAGGCATGCTTTCTATG
Organism: Nicotiana sylvestris; assembly: GCF_000393655.2. Taxonomy (NCBI): domain Eukaryota; kingdom Viridiplantae; phylum Streptophyta; class Magnoliopsida; order Solanales; family Solanaceae; genus Nicotiana; species Nicotiana sylvestris. The sequence goes on from NC_091067.1 coordinate 78,625,840, forward strand.
CGTTGTTGATTTAAAAATTACCTTTTGGACATAATAAGAATGCAGAAACCCTATAGGCATTATAGTTGATTTTCAGAACCTATAGACATATTCTCTACATGCATATGCAAAAGTCAAGATATCTACATAAAAGTGCAAGGTTCCTATAATCATGGTATCTAAATGAGAATGCTGAAGTTCCTATAGACGTGGTAACTAAATGAATGCAGAAAATCTTATAGACATGGCGACTAAATGAGAATGCAGAAATCTTATAGGCATGGTATCTATATGAAAAATGCAGAAATCTTATAGGCATGGTAGCTATATGAAAAATTCAAAAATCTTATAGGCATGGTAGCTATATAAAAAATGCATGAATTTTATAAGCAAGTTATCTACCCTTTTTTACATGCATGGTTACCCTTCCCTTTTCACTAACCATCCCCAAAAGTTATTACAGTCCAAATAAAATAAAGAAAAATACATCAGAAATTGAAAATTTCAACCAAGGAGAGCCTGATCCAGACTTCCTATCTGAAGTATGAAGTAAACCAACTCCAAAGATCATGTTTCAAAGCCTTTCTGCCACTTGGGTGTGTCAGAGTTCCCTAAGAGTTTCATAAGAACTCCGGGCAGTGCTTACACCCAAATGTATCACCATATTAAGCCATAGTGCAGTGTGGAAGGCCCAACCCTCAGGTGTCCAAGTTCAGAGGGAACTCAAGGTCCCAAGGCAAGGCTCACAAGAGGGGGTAGAACTTAGGAACTAAGAGAGAGTGTAAGTGCAGAATTCTTAAAGGGGGAAAGGGAAAAGGAAATAGCACACATTGGGATATAGGGAATGAGGAGTTGCAAGAGGTAAAAAAAAAGGCTAGTGGGTATAACCCAACAATGAGAGATGCTGGCACACCCATAAGCCTACTGGAACACATTGTTTAGAGGTTAGGATACCATAAGGGATCAAGTTCAATCCATAGACAATAACTTGTATATTGCCATGTTTTAAACTGTAACTCAAAGTACATAAAGGGAAATAGAGAATAGGGCTTCATAGCAGAAACAAGCAAAAGGGAATCAACATGCTAGTTTAAGTATTTAACTCTGCAGAAGTAGTAAAGACATAGATGTAGAAAGCTGTAAGTAAACACATTGTGGGGATGCTGAAATTTGAAATTAAGACATACTAATTTCAAAGAAACAAGTAGAGAAAAATGCAGTAGTCTGGTAAAAACTTCAGTGCAGACAAGAAGAGAGAGTTCTATGATGTGAGTAAGAGTTCAGAAGAGATTGTGAATTGTGTAAAGTGTAGAAAAGTCGTGCCCTTTTATGTGTAAAAACCAAGTAGAGATAAGGTAAGAAATAATTGAAGAGCTGATTGTCAATCAATTACACAAGACTCCCTTTAGTTAAATGATTCAGATTCAAACGGGTATAAACCAATTAAGGAAAGAAATTAATCAAACACTTTGTGCAAAGTAGGCAATTAGGGGTGAATACATGAAAGTTATTTAAGGACAGGGTTTTTGAAATACACGGTTTGTGCGAATAAGGTAAGAAGATCAATTAACAACCAGTAAATCAAAAGGGTCTGAGATTTTGTATGAATGAACCGAGTGAAAATATGGGAAAGGTTTTTAACTTAAGGGAAATCAGCAAACAATGGAAAGGGAATCAATTAGACCCATATTCAGAGGGAAGTAGGAACTAATCACAAATTCAAAAGCTACTTTAAAGGGAAGTCTATCATATATAAGGAGCATACAAACATGTTAAGCATAAAGGAAGACTGTAGTGTCATTGTAAAGTCAGTATAAAATCCAGTATAGAAAAGTTTAGCAAAAGGTCAGAGTCATATGAAAGCAAGGAATGGGTCTGAAAGAGTTAGGGGTTTTGAAATAAACCCCAAGTTTAATCAAATCACATAATCAAGCTTGGCAGAACCCCCAAATTCTAGGGTTTCCACATTAAATCAAGTACAGAGATGAGAAGGCAAGTAGTTGAAACAGGCTCAGAGGTTTCAGAGTTGAAACCTCTTGCATGCTTCTTTCATCAACAGAGACTCATGAGAAAAACATGATAGCAAAGTAACATGTGGAACACAGTACAAACACTCAAAAGAAAAACACTGATAGGAACAGTAAAAGAAATATGTTTAAGAGATTTTTCAAAAGAAACTTAACCTGGGCTTAATAGAAGGAAAATAAGGAAACGTAAGAACTTAGCAGGAAAATACAGTAGGAGAAACATGCTGGAACATAGTAGAAGACAAAAAATATAAGAACACAGTAGAAAAGCATATGAGAGCATAGTATGGAAAACATGGTAGAAGAACATACAAGCATGGAGTATATAAAACTCAGTAAAAGAACATACAAGAACGGAGTGTAAAAACTTAGTAGAAGAACATACAAAACGGAGTGTAAAAACTCAGTAGAAGAACATACAAGGTAGAAGAAAACATAAAAACACAGTAGAGGCAAATAAACACAAAAGACAAAGAACAGAAAGCCAGAGAAGCACTTAAACATTTTCAGAAAACCCTAGATCGGAAACGAAGCGGTTTTGAAAGTAATTTTTGAAAGAAAAGTTAGTGAAATCATTTGAAAACTCAAGGAGAGCACAGATACACAACGGATCTAAGGAAATCGGAGAAAACCTCGAAGGGTTAGGGTTTCAAAAGAACCCTATAAGTGAGATAGGCTTTGAAAGGTCACCGATCTGAGTCGGAGGGGTCAGAATCAGGCTCAAACCACCATAGTATGCCAGAGTAAAGCCGGAGATGGCTGTGGAACCTTGAATCGACAGAGGTCTGGGTGCAAACCTTCGAGGTCAGCCCTCGAATCTTCAGGTATCAGGCGCGTGGGAGCAAAAAGAGGTGAGTATAAGACTCCCATAGCCTGAGAAGCCATGGATTCCGGTGGGTTTCAAGGTGGAGGTGGTGGCAAGAGGCGGTTAGGGTTTGGGAATGTTCGAGAGAGCTTGAGAGTTCAGAGGCGGCTGGTTAGGGAACTAATTTAGGGTTAAGGGGTGTTGGTAAATTAAAAAAGGAGAGGAGGGTTTGTGGCCGGTCCATTTGAAATTGAAATTGGGGTTAATTGGGGGGTCGATTTGGGCTAAAATTTAAATAGGTTGGGCTAGTATTTAAATATCCACTTTTTCCCTTTTTATTTTATAAAAAATAGTAAAATGATTTCTGGAAACAAATTAAAGGTACTAAATCGATTAATAATATGTAAATATTAAATTAAAAATACTGGAATCAAATTTGTAATTATAAACACAATTAAATCTTAAAATAAGCTAAAATTGCAATTATATGCAATTTAACTTTAAAATGCTAAATAAATTTGTAAAAAAATGTGCAAAAATTACCTTAGCTATATTTTGGTATAAATATGAGAATTCAATAAAGGAGTTACCAAAAATGATAATTTGGGAAAAAATTATTGGTTTTTTCTGATAAAATAAGGCGATAAATTGATTTAAAAATCTTTTAAAAATTGGATAAATAATAAAACACTTAGACATGCTTATATATGCATAAATATGTTATTTTGAAAGTAATTTGCATATGAAAAATATATAGGGAAAAAATTGGGTATCAACAGCTGCCCCTCTTTACCCAGGAAGGATGAAAGAGTTATCGGGTAAAGATATGATGGCCAATTTTGACCGAACGGAATGGTTTGAAGAATTTGACCGAGCTCTGGCTCCTGAGATGCTTACATATCCCTGGTCTTATAGGAATCAGGCCATATGTAGTTTCGGATCCGTCGGCGGAGTATGCCGATGGAGACTTTTCAGGAACAGACGCAATATTCAGATTGGGATGAATGGTTAAGGTTTAGTAGGGCTGCGAGAACTGGAGCGGGATTGCTCATGCTGAGATGGTCGTTTCTTGCCAGTTTACCTGCAAATAAGCTGCACAAGTGTATATTGTGCGGAAATTTAAACATGATGCAAGTTCCCGCCGGACCATGAAATGCTGTCTTTGGATGGTTAGGATGACGTCCTCAGACCATGATGTCCTGGGCCATGAAGCGTATGATAAGGGATTCGCAGGCCATGAAATGATGCTCTCGGGCTATGAGAATGATGCCTCTAAATTATGATGCCTTTGAATAATGATATGCAAAAGATAAAAAAAGGGTCCTCAAGCCATGGCATGGCGTTCTCGGGCTATGAAAATGGTGCCTCCGAACAATGACGACTTTGGATAGATTGCCGATCTTTTAGCCCATAAGATGCAGTGTTTGGCGGTATTTTAGCCCATGCAATGCATAAAGTGGTGATCTTTCAGCTGATGCAAGATGTAATTAAAGTGGTGATATTTCAGCCATGCAAGATGTAAATGAAGTGGCGATCTTTCAGCCGATGCAAGATGTAAATAAAGTGGCGATATTTTAGCCATGAAGGATGTAAATAAAGTGGCGATATTTCAGCCATGCAAGATGTAAATGAAGTGGCGATCTTTCAGCCGATGCAAAATGTAAATAAAGTGGCGATATTTCAGCCATGCAAGATGTAAATGAAGTGGCGATCTTTCAGCCGATGCAAGATGTAAATAAAGTGGCGATCTTTCAGCCGTTGCAAGATGTAAATAAAGTGGCGATCTTTTAGCCGATGCAAGATGTAAATGAAGTGGCGATCTTTCCGGCATGCAAGATGTAAATGAAGTGTCGATATTTCAGCCATGCAAGATGGAGGTAGAGCTTAACCTCGAAAGGTAGAATGGTAGCCTTATGCAATGCAGAGAATGCAGATGGAGGTAGAGCTTAACCTCGGAAGGTAGAATGGTAGCCTTATGCAATGCGGAGAATGCAGATGGAGGTAGAGCTTGACCTCGGAAGGCAGAATGGTAGCCTTATGCAATGTAGAGAATGCAGATGGAGGTAGAGCTTAACCTCAGAAGGCAGAATGGTAGCCTTATGCAATGCAGAGAATGCAGATGGAGGTAGAACTTAACCTCGGAAGGCAGAATGGTAGCCTTATGCAGGAAGTAAAAATGGCAAATGGCAATAGAGTTTTCTTAGCTGATCTTGGATTGCGGTATTGTGATTGCTGGGGATATTGTGCCTAGTGGGGACACTGTTGTGCGGATAGCAGTTGCGAGCAAGTGCAACGGTTCAGAGAGTTGTATTCCTGAACTTTGTGAGTGAGTATAGTATATTTGGTGATTTTACAACTCAAGTGCCTGCATCCAAAGAAAAATCGTGAGTTTGTAAAGGGGGAAAGGTTAGTTTGTATCCCCGTTGCCTTTGCTTAACCTGCTCGGCTTTGATCCGGCGATACCGTATATATCACTAGGGTAGCATTGCTAAACAGAGCGATTTCAGAAATAAACATGTATGAATTTAGTAAATAAAATGTAACATAAATACATAACTAAGAATAGTTTTCTTTAGATGAACCGACAACTGCGACGTGGTTCAAGACATTGCAACTTCTCTTGCTCCGGAATTTTGAGGGTCCTCCTCAAAATTCTGCCCCAGTTTACTGGGCTGCTGCTTCTGACGGCTGCTTACGGCGAATGGCTAAAATCACTTCAGAATTTTGAGGGTCCTCCTCAAAATTCTGCCCCAGTTTCCAATTGCGGGGAGAAATGAAAATTTTATTGACTTGTGACCGAACCCATAGGGCTGCCTACGTATCCCCTCTTAAACGGGAATCAGGTCAGGCGTAGTTCAAATAACATCATGAAAGAAAGCATAAAGGTTACACATAGTATCGCTTGACTGCATCTGAATTGATCGGCTTTGGCCAAACTTCCCCGTCCATTTCTGCAAGTATGAGGGCTTCTCCTGTTAGAATCCGGTGAACCATGTACGGACCCTGCCAGTTGGGAGAGAATTTCCCTTTGGCTTCATCTTGATGCGGGAAAATCTTCTTTAATACTAGCTGCCCTGGTGTGAATTGTCTTGGCTTGACTCTTTTGTTGAAGGCTCTGGACATTCTGTTCTGATAAAGCTGACCATGGCAAACTGCATTCATTCTCTTGCCATCTATAAGAGCCAGCTGCTCGTAATGACTCTTCACCCACTCTGCATCATCGAGTTCTGCTTCCTATATGTTCCTCAAGGAGGGATTTCTACTTCGGTGGGAATGACCGCTTCTGTACCATATACCAACATGTAGGGGGTTGCCCCAATTGATGTACGGACTATGGTGTGGTACCCCAATAAAGCAAATAATAGTTTCTTGTGCCAGTGTTTATGTTTCTCTATCATTTTCCTCAATATCTTCTTGATATTCTTGTTGGCGGCTTCTACGGCTCCGTTCATCTGAGGTTTGTAGGCTGTACAATTCTTGTGTTTGATCTTGAAGGTTTCACACATGGCTTTCATCAGGTCATTGTTGAGATTGGAACCATTATCAGTGATGATTGATTCTGGGATCCCGAATCGACAAATGATACGATCGCGGGCGAAGTCTGTCACGACTTTCTTAGTCACTGCTCTGTAAGATGCTGCTTCAACCCATTTGGTGAAATAATCAATTGCTACTTGGATGAACCTGTGCCCGTTTGATGCGGAGGGTTTGATTGGTCCAATAACATCCATTCTCCATGCGGCAAACGGCCGCAACGAGCTTGTCGCATTAAGCTCATTTGGAGGCACTTTTATCATGTCTGCATGTATCTGACAACGGTGGCACTTTCAGACATACTGGATGCAGTCCATTTCCATAGTCATCCAAAAATAACCAGCCCAGAGTATCTTCTTGGCTAAGACAAAACCGTTCATATGAGGACTGCAGGTCCCAACATGGATTTCTTCTAGCAGTTTAGATGCTTCATTTGCGTCGACACATCTTAGCAATCCTAAATCAGGAGTCCTCCTATACAGGATTCCTCCGCTATGGAAGAAATTGTTGGACAACCTCCGAAGTGTGCGTTTCTTAGTAGGATTTGCAAGTTCTGGGTATTCTCCCTTCGTCAAATATTCCTTGATATCATGAAACCAAGGATTTCCGTCTGTTTCTTCCTCAACATGAGCACAATAGGTTGGCTGATCATGGACCTTTACTAGAATGGGATCAATAAAGTTCTTGTCTAGATGTTGCATCATGGATGATAGGGTAGCCAATGCATCGACGAACTCATTATGGACTCTGGGAACATGCTGGAACTCCATCTTTGTGAACCACTTTCTCAACTCCTGTACATGATGCAGATAAGGGAGTATCTTAGAGTTCTTGGTTGCCCATTCTTCTCGGACCTGATGTATAAGCAAATCTGAATCCCCAATCATTAGCAACTCTTGAATGTTCATGTCAATAGCCATCTTGAGCCCTAAGATGCAGGCTTCGTACTCGGCCATGTTATTGGTGCACGGGAACCTGAGCTTGGCAGATACTGGATAATGCTGACCAGTTTCTGATACTAGGACTGCTCCTATGCCAACTCCTCTGAAATTTGTTGCTCCATCGAAAAACATTCTCCACCCATCATAGGATCCTGCAATGTCTTTTCCTATGAATGATACTTCTTCATCAGGAAAATATGTTTTCAAGGGTTCGTATTCTTCGTCCACGGGATTTTCAGCAAAGTGATCTGCTGGTGCCTATCCTTTGATTGCTTTCTAAGTCACGTAGACAATGTCAAATTCACTCAACAGGATTTGCCACTTGGCCAGCTTGCTAGTGGGCATGGGCTTCTGAAAGATGTACTTCAAGGGATCCATTATTGATATGAGATATGTAGTATAGGCATAGAAGTAGTGCCTCAACTTCTAAGCTACCCAAGTCAAAGCACAACAGGTTCACTCTAACAGAGAATACTGAGCCTCGTACGAGGTAAACTTCTTACTGAGGTAATAGATGGCCTACTCCTTCCTCCCTATTTCATCATGCTGCCCCAGAACACAACCGAACGCTCCATCCAATACTGCAAGGTAGAGTAATAAAGGTCTACCCGGATCAGGCAGAACTAAGACTGGTGGTGTTGATAGGTACTCCTTGATTCTATCAAAAGCTTTTTGGCAGTCATCAGTCCATGTGGTAGCGGCGTCCTTCTTTAACATCTTAAAGATCGGCTCGCAGATGACCGTAGATTGTGCTATGAACCGACTGATGTAGTTAAGTCTTCCCAAGAAGCTTATTATGTCCTTCTTGTTCTTTGGCGGTGGTAGTTCTTGAATATCTTTGACCTTAGATGGATCCAGTTCTATCCCTCGGCGACTCACAATGAACCCAAGTAGTTTTCCGGCAGGAACCCCAAATGCACATTTCGCAGGATTCAGTTTCAGGTTGTATCTTCTTAGTTTGTTGAAGAACTTCCTCAAATCTTCCATGTGGTCAGTGGCTTTCTTGGACTTTATGATGACATCATCTACATACACCTCAATCTCTTTATGTATCATATCATGGAAGATAGTAGTCATGGCCCTCATGTAGGTGGCCCCTGCATTCTTTAACCCGAATGGCATCATCTTGTAGTAGTACATCCCCCACAGCGTAATGAAAGCCGTGTTCCCAGCATTTTCTTTGTCCATCCAGATCTGATGATATCCAGCGAAGCAATCTACAAATGATTGCAACTCATGCTTGGCACAATTGTCGATCAGGATGTGTATGTTCAGCAAGGGGAAGTCGTCCTTTGGACTAGCTCGATTGAGATCGCGGTAGTCGACATAAACTCTGACCTTCCCATCCTTCTTCGGCACCGACACAATATTGGCTAACCATGTTGGATATTGTACTACCCTGAGGACCTTAGATTTGACCTGCTTAGTGACTTCTTCCTTGATTTTCAAACTCATGTTGGGTTTAAACTTTCTGAGCTTTTGTTTTATCGGTGGACATGTCGGAATAGTTGGCAGTTTGTGGGCCACAATAGATGTGCTCAAACTAGTCATGTCATCATATGACCAGGTGAATATGTCCTCATAGTTCTTCAGAAATTTTGTGTATTCTTCCTTTTCTGACGGTGACAAATGAACGCTGATCCGAGTTTCTTTGATATTTTCTACATCTCCCAGGTTAACAATCTCGGTCTCATCCAGGTTGGACTTAGGTCTGTTCTCAAAATTATCAACCTCTTTAACAATCTCTTCCGGTATATCATCTTCCTCTGAATCTATGTCCGTTTGTTGCGTTGTCTCGTTGGTATGTCACAGCCATTGGTTCATCAAGATAGGTAATAGTAATGTTGTATAAGTAAAGTAATAAGAGAAAATAATAAGAGTAATATTTGTAAGGAAACCGAAATGCTTTGATAAATTTCATAATTGTTTTGTATATTGGAAAATCTTATTGCGAAAATTCAAAAATGCGAAAGGAAAATCAACTAGTAAAATAAAAGATAGTGCATGATGCTTTGTTCAGCCTTGCTACCCCGAGGCTTTTCGAGCTCTAGTGGTTCTGATGGTCCAATTGTTGAGGCATGCTCCTCGGCTTACGGCCTGTATGGAAGGGCCTTCCTCCCCCTCCTCCTTGAAGATGACACAGCAATCCATGTTATCATCTTCTAGGAACAAATTCCTCACTGCTGCCAGTGCTTCCTCTTCTATTGACCCATAGATAACATCGGCCGGTTGGAAAGTCTGCTCCAAATATGGTATTGGTTGCTCCAGCGAGTAGTATGGACCGCGCCATGGTGGTGACCAGTTGTTGAATTCCTCCCAAGTATACTCATATCCCAGACCAAAAGTGGTGCCATGTTTCTTCAGTTTGATCAGCTTGGCGATTCCTTGGAGGTTCCTGCCAAGTCCCTTGCCAGGCTCATATCCGCTCCAGTTCAATATGCTTTCGATTTTGTTATCCCACCGTTTGTCTTTGTCAATGACGTTGACTCGCTCGATGTGGTGATAGGTTTCTCTGCCTATCTTTCTCCTTCCTCCAATCACTGGGATGGTTTGGCGACTGTATATGGGATTGCTACCGTCGCCGTGAATGATCACCTCTTGGTGGTTCCACTCAAATTTCACCGCCTGATGCAGTATTGACTCTACGGCCCCAACGGCATGAATCCACGGCCATCCCAATAGCAAGTTGTAAGATGCCGGCACGTCTATAACCTAAAAATCAACGTCGAACCAAGTAGGCCCCATTTGCAAACACAGGCTTATTTCCCCAATGGTGGATCTTTGGGAACCGTCGAAAGCTTTGACGTTGATGGCCCAGTCCTTGATCTCATGCAGACCCTTTCCCAATGTTCTGAGTGTTACCAACGGACAAATATTGAGGCTGGACCCTCCATCAATCGGACCCTAATGATAAATTAATCTTCGCATTGCATGGTTATATGCAACGCTTTGTTGTGACTCAACCCTTCTGGTGGCAGCTCATCTTCATGAAAAGTGATCTTGTGACTTTCCAATACCTGCCCTACCATGTTTTTCTCCTCTAGTGATGTTGCTTGGTACATATGCCTCACTCAGCACCTTCAACAAGGCATTCTTATGTACGTCAGAACTTTGCAGCAAAGCTAGGATAGAAATCTGTGCCGGTGTTTTGTTTAGCTGATCAATGATTGAGTATTCCTTGGCTTGTATCTTTCTCTAGAGATCATCAAGCCCAGTTCCAGTGATGGTCGACCAACCAAAGGCCTGCTTACCCGACTTAGCTAAATGCTCCGGAGTATAAACCCTATAGTATCTTGTTATACCCTGTGCCGCAACTGTTTTCCCGAATTTAACTTTCCCTTTCCTTCTCGCCTCGGCTGTGTAATCCTAAGGTATGGCATTTGTATGGAATGGTGTCACGGCCAACATTGCTACTGGGATGGGCACCTTTACTCCGAACGGATCATGTATTTTGGAGGGTAAAACTGTAACTTCAAACGGTGCGGGTGCATTTGTTGGAGACCCAAACTCGACTTCAATTGGTGTTGGCATCTTTGTAGGGGGTGGTGCTTCAAATTCATGTGGTATAGACATGTTTACCTCGTCATCCCCTGAAGGCTGAGTCTGGACTACGATCAGATTGAGGGTGACTATCGGCTTCTTTGGTTCGTCACCTTCTGTGATTAAACCGATCGATCCTTTGGGATCCCAATCATACTCTATTTCAATCATGTAAACACCTCCACCCTTATGGTCCGGTATAGGGTTGTTGCGGACATTCGGAGTAGGCTCCTTTGCTATAATGATCTTGTTATCGATCAGAGTTTGGATCTTATCTTTAAGAGAACAACATTCGTCAATGGTATGTCCCTTCATTCCGGAATGTTATGCACAGGATTTATTTGGATTGACCCACTGAGAAGGGCTTTCAGGGGGTTATAGCAGGGATAAGGGTGACATAACCAACAACTTTAAGCCTTTCGTACAGTTGGTCAATCGGTTCAGCAATGGCGGTATACTGTTTGGGGAGTCTTCGGTCGAAATTTGGTCGAGGTCTAGGAAAGGTTTTATATGTGGGAGGTAATTGATAGTGGGATGGCTGAGCATTGTGTGCTTGGTAGACATGTGCGGGTTGGGAATATCTAGGAAAAGTAGGTTGATATGTAGGAGGTAGGGTGATTGGTAAGTAGGTGATGGAGCTTGGTAAGACGGTGAGGGTGCTTGATAATTCGGGGTAGGTTGATATGTGAGTGGATGTATCGGATAGGCTTGGTATTTGATAGGGGATTTGGCTCTTTGTGCAACCATTACGGCACCTACGTCCATTTTCTTGGACGTACCACCAGACTGTAAAGCCTTATTGGTAGCTTACAAAGCTTTAAAGTTTGTAACCATACCACTTTTGATGCCTTCCTCAATCCTTTCCCTAGCTTGATGATGTCGGAAAATTTCTGGCTCTCAATAAACATCAGCCTTTCATAGTATTGCGGGTCTTGATCCCGGACGAAAAACTTGTTCATTTGTTCTTCTTCTAAAGTAGGTCTGACCTTAGCAGCTTCTGATCTCCAGCAAGTGGCATACTCGCGGAATGTTTTCGTAGGCTTCTTCTTTAAGTTCTGGATGTAGAACACATGTGGTGCATTTTTTGTGTTGAACCTGAACCTGTCCATAAAGTTGGATGCCATACTCACCCAGTTCAACCATTTCTTCGGGTCTTGGCTAATGTACCAAGATAGAGCATCTCCCTTCAGACTCCTCATGAAAAGCTTCTTGCGAATCCTTTCGTCTTTCCCTACTCCGACCAGCTTGTCGCAGTATGTTCTCAAGTGGACTCTCGGATCCCCTGTACCATCAAACATCTCGAACTTTGGAGGTTTTTACTCCTCGGGCAGTTCGACATCCGGTTGTATGCAAAGATCTTCGTAGTTCAACCCTTCAATCCCCTTACTTCCTTCGACACCTTGAATTCGACTAGTCAATTTTTTGAGTTCCGCAGCCAGGTTCCTGATGAGTGAGTCTTTATCATCAGAATCGGGCATGCTTGAGATGGGTTGGGTGGAGTATGGCATGGTCTCTACATAGATGGGGAGTGTAATGGTGGGCGTGAAAATGGTCATTTGTGGAATTTAAAGGTTCAGGGATAAGTAGTGGAGTATTGTTGGATGTGTAGCAAGTATTGCAGTGGTGGTGAGGAGTGGGATAGTTTTGTGACTTTGGGATATTTTGTGGAGGCGTGGGGTTCTGAGCATTCGGGAAATTAATGTCGGGAGTGGTGAGGGAAAATGACAGATTCGCCAGATTCCGAACCTGATCAAGTTCTTCTTGAAATTTTAACAGTTTCTGCTCGAGTTGGGACGCACTTTCTTTGGAGACCTAAGCACCATGAGTGACCTCTACCCATTCAATTGAGTTTTCCTTTCTGTTTGAATCTTCCATCTTCCCTTTGTTCTTGTTTCTGATAGGACTAAGAGGAGGAGTGGGTGGAGGGCCCCTGGATCTCATTGAATAAGATGATGTTGTCAGAGTGCACGCACTAACCTTTGGGGAGGGGAGTAAATACACAAAAAGTAAAAACAAAAGGTAACAAGTCAGTGGGGATTGTAGGAAAGTGTTGCGATATTTAAACACATAGCGTAAGAATGTAAATCGCGTCCTAATTTGGAGCCTCGTTGTGCCCGAGGTGGGCCTAGCGACAAATTGATTTGGAGAACTTAGAATGCTAAATGCCTTATTTTATTGATAAAAAGTAGACGAATCCCAAAACGACACTAAATAACAAGGAATAAAATGTCACTAGTGGCCATTGGCCTTATTACATTTCATAAAGTAAAAGAAAACTCCTATCTATTTGGTCCCAGAAGGACCTTCCCCAGACTCAGCATCTTTGGCTCCATCGAACAGCTTCACCAGCTCGCGAAGTCCCAGCAACAGGTAGGCTCTGGCCAGGTGTCCACCCTCATTTCCTTCAGCATTCTGGCAGTCCTCGATCCTCTTGAGAAACTTCCTTTCCAGCTCCACTGAACCTCGTTCCAGGTATCCTAATCACTTGTTGGCACTGACAGCCATGTCTTTCCACTCTTCAATTAGTTTTTGGTGGGATTCTTGAATCTCACGGTGCTCGCTTTCACATTCCCGAATCCTCTTGCGCAGTTGGTTGTATTTGGCCTGTGCTTCAGCCCTTTCATCGATGATTTTGTGACCTCGAACAAACCCAGGTTGGCCCAGATCATTGTGATTATCCTCTAGCCAGCCTGAATAGTATGGGGTGCAGCCAGCATGGTATTTGTCTGGTTCGATAGTATCTCTTCCCATGATGATCTTGCAATACCACATATGCTAAGCTTGGCACTTATAAGGACTATCATCAGCTTGGAAGTCAGCCCAGAAGTGACTCATCTTGTCGACCCTTGGTATAACCTGCTTCCTACCAACCTATCTTATAATTCGGAGAGGGACATAAGGGTAGGTTCCTCTCAAACCGATCAGTATCAGAAATGGTGCGTCCCTGGATCGGGTGATGAACTCTTCAGTAGGGAACCACTCGAACATCCATTGTATTTGATCTTCAGTTAGATTTTCAAATAGCTCCACCCACCCCTTGGCATCTTCTGGCTGAGCAAACATGTTGGGCATGTAGTTCATTCGCCTTGGTTGATGGAAGGCTATATGATCGTCCCAGTCTCTACGCTGAATCTCTTGCCGATATTCACCCCTTTGAATATGCTCCATGAGCCAGGGCTGGAGTAGCAAGTTGCAGCCCTCGAAGTGTTGGGCTCCTTGTTGACACTTTTCCAAGGATCGGTATATCTTTGCGATGATCATGGGCACTATGCTAAATGGTTGTCCACCAATTCCCTCCATCAAAGTTTTGGTGACCATGGCTAGCCTGGTGTGGATCTTTGCTTTCTTCATTGGAAACACTATCATTCCCAAGAAACAGAACATGAAGACAAAGACCCTTCGGTGAATATGCCCCAACGATGTAAGGGCAAACTCATCCGGATATGTGCGGTTGGATTTGCTGTGACCGTACCTCTCGTACAAATAATCAAAGGGAATGTAGGACTCCTTCAAACATGTCAAGTCTGGATTCTTCTTTAGGCCCATCATTTTGAGAAAACATCTACCCTTGAACAAACCCGGGGTCTCCCATGGTATACCATCCAACCCTCCTATTTCCTCTAGCAGGGGTGTCATCTCAATCTCTCCGAAGTGAAACACAGACCTATCACTATCCCAGAATAGAGTAGCAGCTTCTATGATTTTGTTGTTGGGTTGGACCTCCAGGAGGGAAGGTAGATTTCCTAGGTATTTCCGGACAAGAGTCTGATCACTGGAATGAAGATCCTCCTACCAGCTTAGTAACCTTGGGTGGATGTTTGTGACCATGCCGAATTTGGGGACTTCGTGCCTCATGTTTCTGCAAGACAAAAGCGTTAGGCCCTTACCCCCACTAGACTCGACTATTAAATATCAATAATTGGTATAAAAGCATTTAGTTCTCCAAATAAATGCACAAAACGTGATGGTGTCCGTTTAGGTTTTTGGGAAACCCAGTGGACTTTGGATAAGGCTATCTTAAAGAGTCATTATGCGAACAACATAACTGACTCGGCTAGATTTGACCATGATGCATGCACAATTAAACAGAGTAAGGTTTCTATGGGGGTTTTAGACTAGTACCATTGAGTGGACAACTCAAGAGGGAAAGGCACAGAACCGTCGACTACACTGTTGATCGACTGGTTTTACCGCAAGTACGCCTTTGCCGGATTTAAATGGTGATAATATCGAAAGAGCGCAACCACCCATTATAAGAGTTGCTATGGTATTTGTTTGGCACGAGTGGAATATGATGTTGAAAACATGTTTATGCAATAATTAAAACAAGTTCTCATGTATTTGCACGTTCATAAAGTAATAATTACAATAATGTAAAACAGTAATAAAAGAGTGCAGTAAAGGAAAGCAGTGAAAGAAACAAGGGAAAAAAACAAGAGACAAGTTAGTTTTTGCAGTAGAAGAGGGAATTAAATGCTTAAAGGTATTAAACAAATAAAGCACATAAGAAATGTAAAGTCACAGTAATAGCTTGAAATGGTAAAAACCTAAAAGTCATCCCCAGCAGAGTCGCCACGCTGTCGCGCCCCCTTTTTCCTGTGAAAACGGGTTTGTGACGTTTGGGAGGACAACTCGTTCCCTTTCGGGAATTAGGTTTGAATTGAAGAGTCGCCACCTAATGATTAAAGTGCATTAGGACACTAGGAGGGGTTTGTTTTGAGTAACCAGAGATTGGGTAAGGGCTTGAAATTATCCCAAGGGAAAGGTGTTAGGCACCCCTCAGGATCCACTAGTGTGGTTCCCGGCCAAACTATTGTTGTGACTTAAGTGCAAATAACACATAGGCAAATAAAGGCTTCAAATAAGAGGGGATTTTCACGTAATGGTTACAAAGGAACTAAAAGAGTTGATTTTCTTAAAAGAAATGGTTTAAAAAAAGATTTGAAAGAAACAAAGGAAAACAAAGGAAAGGGGGGTCCTAGGTTTATTAATAATATGGATAACCCCACACAACATCCGGTAATCACTCCTCAGTGAGGGGCTACACGTGATGTTATCGCGTGGTCATCATATCCATGTCTACCCTTTCCCACTCCGTTAAGGTATTAGAGCGCGGAATGGTCTCGTTTACTTATTGCATGCTATTACCCGCCCCAATCCTATCAGCCCCGGAGGCACTTGGGACTACTAATCCTAGAGGGAGGAGGTATTGGGCTTATTTGTGGTTTCAAAAGGTAAAATACTAAGGCGACAAACAAAACACATATAACAAGTTTGGGGAAGCATATAAACAAATAAAAGGGCTCAAAGAGACCTCCTTTAAACCAAAGAAAGCACATAATGTAGCATGACTTGCACGTACTGATTAGGATCTGATTAAACTTAAAAGTTGGGGCAGATTGATTTATTGCATATTTCAGATAGGAAGCCCGAATTAGGCATGCCTACTGGTTGTAGTTAATAAAATCTGATTCAGTTTATAAACTGTCATATGGCTTGCCTAAGTGTTAGATGAAAACCTATAGGCATGATATCTACTGATTTCAGAAAAGATGAAGTATAATAATTTTAGAAAAGGTTGTCAGTTATTCAAGAAAGACAAGTTTTGACAAAAGATCATAAATTCTGCAGACATTAGACATAGTTGTTACTGGTTTTAGACTTATAAGCGAGTGAAACGTTTCAGACTTGGTTGATAGTTTTTATAGGCATCCTTTCTATACGTTACTGATTTAAAAATTACGTTTTAGACATAATAAGAATGCAGAAACCCTATAGGCATTATAGTTGATTTTCAGAACCTATAGACATATTCTCTACATGCATATGCAGAAGTCAAGATATCTACATGAAAGTGCAAGGTTCCTATAATCATGGTATCTAAATGAGAATGCTGAAGTTCCTATAGACGTGATAACTAAATGAATGCAGAAATCTTATAGGCATTGTAGCTATATGAAAAATGCAGAAATCTTATAGGCAAGGTAGCTATATGAAAAATGCAGAAATCTTATAGGCATGGTAGCTATATGAAAAATGCAGGAATCTTATAGGCAAGTTATCTACCCTTTTTTACATGCATGGCTACCCTTCCCTTTTCACTAACCATCCCCAAAAGTTATTACAAGCTATTACAGTCCAAATAAAATAAAGAAAAATACATCAGAAATTGAAAATTTCAACCAAGGAGAACCTGATTCAGACTTCATGTCTGAAGTATAAAGTAAACCCACTCCAAAGATCATGTTTTAAAGCCTTTCTCCAACTTGGGTGTGTCAGAGTTCCCTAAGAGTTTCATAAGAACTCCGGGCAGTTCTTACACCCAAATGTATCACCATATTAAGCCAAAGTGCAGTGTGGAAGGGCCATCCCTCAGGTGTCCAAGTTCAGAGGGAACTCAAGGTCCCAAGGAAAGGCTCATAAGAGGGGGGCAGAACTTAGGAACTAAGAGAGATTGTAAGTGCAGAAATTCTTAAAGGGGGAAAGTGAAAAGGAAATAGCACACATAGGGATATAGGGAATGGGCAGTTGCAAGAGGTAAAAAGCAGGCTAGTGGGCATAACCCAATAATGAGAGATGCTGGCACACCCATAAGCCTACTGGAACACATTGTTTAGAGTTTAGGATCCCCTAAGGGATCAAGTTCAATCCTTAGATAATAACTTGTATATTGCCATATTTTAAACTGTAACTCAAAGCACATAAAGGGAAATAGAGAATAGAGATTCATAGCAGAAACAAGCAAAAGGGAATCAACATGCTAGTTTAAGTATTTAACTCAATAGAAGTAGTAAAGTAGACATAGATGCAGAAAGCTGTAAGTAAACACATTGTGGGGATGCTGAAATTTGAAATTAGGACATACCAGTTTTAAAGAAACAAGTAGAGAAAAATGTAGTAGTCTGGTAAAACCCTCAGTGCAGACAAGAAGAGAGAGTTCTATTATGTTAGTAAGAGTTCAGAAGAGATTGTGAATTGTGTAAAGTGTAGAAAGGTCGTGCCCTTTTAAAGTGTAAAAACCAAGTAGAGATAAGGTAAGAAATAATTGAAGAGCTGATTGTCAATCAATTACACAAGACTCCCTTTAGTTAAGGGATTCAGATTCAAACGGGTATAAACCAATTAAGGAAAGAAATTAATCAAACACTTTGTGCAAAGTAGGCAATTAGGGGTGAATACATGAAAGTTATTTAAGGACAGGGTTTTTGAAATACACAATTTGTGCGAATAAGGTAAGAAGATCAATTAACAACCAGTAAATCAAAAGGGTTTGAGATTTTGTATGAATGAACCGAGTCAAAATATGGGAAAGGTTTTTAACTTAAGGAAAATCAGCAAACAATGGAAAGGGAATCAATTAGACCCATATTTAGAGGGAAGTAGGAACTAATCACAAATTCAAAATCTACTTTAAAGGGAAGTCTATCATATATAAGGAGCATACGAACATGTTAAGCATGAAGGAAGACTGTAGTGTCATTGTAAAGTCAGTATAAAATCCAGTATAGAAAAGTTTAGCAAAAGGTCAGAGTCATATGAAAGAAAGGAATGGGTCTGAAAGAGTTAGGGGTTTTGAAATAAACCCTAAGTTCAATCAAATCACATAATCAAGCTTGGCGGAACCCCCAAATTCTTGAGTTTCCACATTGAATCAAGTACAGAGATGAGAAGGCAATTAGTTGAAACAGGCTTAGAGGTTTCAGAGTTGAAACCTCTTGCATGCTTCTTTCATCAACAGAAACTCATGAGAAAAACATGATAGCAAAGTAACATGCGGAACACAGTAGAAGCACTCAAAAGAAAAACACTGATAGGAACAGTAAAAGAAACATGGTTAAGAGATTTTTCAGAAGAAACTTAAACAGGGCTTAATAGAATGAAAATAAGGAAACTTAAGAACTTAGTAGGAAAATACAGTAGGAGAAACATGCTGGAACATAGTAGAAGACAAAAAATATAAGAACACAGTCGAAAAGCATATGAGAGCATAGTATGGTAAACATGGTAGAAGAACATAAAAGCATGGAGTATATAAAACTCAGTAAAAGAACATACAAGAACAGAGTATAAAAACTCAATAGAAGAACATACAAGAACGGAGTGTAAAAACTCATTAAAAGAACATACAAGAACTGAGTGTAAAAACTCACTAGAAGAACATACAAGGTAGAAGAAAACATAAGAACACAGTAGAGGCAAATAAACACAAAAGGCAAAGGAGAGAAAGTCAGAGAAGCACTCAAACATTTTCAGAAAACCCTAGATCGGAAACGAAGCACTTTTGAAAAAATCGTTTGAAAAATCAAGGAGAGCACAGATACACAACGGATCTAAGGAAATTGGAGAAAACCTCGAAGTGTTAGGGTTTCAAAAGAACCTTAGAAGTGAGATAGGCTTTGAAAGGTTACCGATCTAAGTCGAAGCGGTCGGAATCAGGCTCAAACCACCATGGTACGCCGGAGTAAAGCCGGAGATGGCCGTGGAACCTTGAATCGACAGAGGTCTAGGTGCAAACCTTCGAGGTCAGGCCTCGAATCTTCAGGTATCAGGCGCGTGGGAGGAAGACAAGGTGAGTATAAGACTCCCATAGCCTGAGAAGCCATGGATTCCGGTGGGTTTCAAGGTGGAGGTGGTGGCAAGAGGTGGTTAGGGTTTGGGAATGTTCGAGAGAGTTTGAGAGTTCAGAGGCGGCTGGTTAGGTGAACTGATTTAGGGTTAAGGGGTGTTGGTAAATTACAAAAGGAAAGGAGGGTTTGTGGCCGGTCCATTTGAAATTGAAATTGGGGTTAATTGGGGGGTAGATTTGGGCTACAATTTAACTAGGTAGGGCTAGTATTTAAATAGCCACTTTTTCCCTTTTTATTTTATAAAAAATAGTAAAATGATTTCTGGAAACAAATTAAAGGTACTACATCGATTAATAATATGTAAATATTAAATTAAAAATACTGGAATCAAATTTGTAATTATAAACACAATTAAATCTTAAAATAGACTAAACTTGCAATTATATGCAATTAAACTTTAAAATACTAAATAAATTTGTAAAAAAATATGCAAAAATTACCTTAGCTATATTTTGGTATAAATATGAGAATTCAATAAAGGAGTTACCAAAAATGATAATTTGGAAAATAATTATTGGTTTTTTCTGATAAAATAAGGTAAAAATCTTTTAAAAATTGGAAAATAATAAAACACTTGGACATGCTTATTTATGCATACGTATGTTATTTTGAAAGTATTTTGCATATGAAAAATATATAGGGAAAAAATTGGGTATCAACAACAACCTTGCATTAGATTCGAGAACCAGTCAAGTATTCACCTAGGAGAAAGTCACTTCCTAGTACCTCTTTAACCATTTAGACAACCTTTCAAGTATCTTACTCTTAGCTTAATTTAGCATCTTATTAGCATAATATTAGAAGTAATCAAAAGATCAACTATGATTGAAAGTGCAATTAAGAGCAATTACGCATCTCTAGTTTAGATAGGAATCCAATTCCTACTTCTAGCTCCCTATGGATTCGATCCCAACCATCTCGGGTAAAAGTTGCTTCGACCACTCTCGCTACTTTGTAGTGGTGCAGGGTTGGCTCCAATCAATCCCATCCAAACATACCAACAAGTCCTAAAATACAATGCGAACTTACCAGACACCTCAAATCACATCAAACAATATCAAAATCACGAATCGCACCCCAATTTAAATCTAATGAAGCTAATGAACTTCAGACTTCTAAAACTCATGCTAAACCATATTAAATTAACTCTGAATTATCTCAAATTTTGCATGCAAGTCCCAAATGACACAACGAACCTATTCTAACTCCAGGAACCAAAATCCAAACCCGAATCAATAAAGTCAAATCTCGGTCAAACCTCTCAACCTTCCAAACCTTCAACTTCCTAACTATCGCCAAAAAGTATCAAATCAACCTACAAACCTCCAAATTAACATCAGGACATAAGACTAAGTCCAAAATCACCATACGAAGCTATTAGAACCATCAAAACTATATTTGAGAGTCGTTTACACAAAAGTCAAACTCTGGTCAACTCTTTCAACTTAAACTTT
The DNA here is from genome assembly GCF_000393655.2 of Nicotiana sylvestris. Lineage (NCBI taxonomy): Eukaryota > Viridiplantae > Streptophyta > Magnoliopsida > Solanales > Solanaceae > Nicotiana > Nicotiana sylvestris. The sequence goes on from NC_091067.1 coordinate 78,646,747, forward strand.
TAACCTTGGGACTAAGTGTACCAATTCATCTGGAAACTTCCCTGACACCGGTCCAACCACCCCTACAAGTCACATAACCACAAATGAACAAAGAAGAGGCAATAAATAGGTAAATGGGGCTATAATACACAAAATGATCGGCCGAGTCGTTACATTCTCCCCTCTTAACAGATGTTCATTCTCGAACGGGTCTTGAATCATACATGGAGTCTCAAATATGTGTGGATATCAGCTCTGCATCTCCTGCTCGGTCTCCTAAGTAGCTTCCTCAACTGGCTGACCTCTCCATTGAACCTTCACCCGATCTATATTCTTCGACCTTAACTTTCGAATCTGCCAGTACAAAATAGCCACCGGCTCCACATCATAAGTCAAACCCCTATTAATTGCGTCGTGCTGAAGTCCAAAACATGTGACAGGTCACCATAATACTTTTAGAGCGTAGAAACATGAAATACTAGGTGAACACCCGATTGACTAGGTGGCAAGGCAAGTCTTTTTGACACCTATCCAACTCTCTCAAGCACTTTAAAAGGGCTAATATACTGAGGGATCAACTTGCCCTTCTTCCCAAACTCATCACACCCTTCATGGGCGAAACTCTAAGCAAAACCTTCTCACCCACCATGTAAGCTACATTTGGATCTTTCGGTCCGCATAACTCTTATGTCTGAACTGAGCTGTACGAAGTCGCTCCTGAATCACCCTGACCTTCTCCATAGTATGACAGACCAAATCAGTGCCCAACAACCTAGCCTACCCAGGCTCAAACTAACCAACCAGAGAATGACATCTCCTCCCATATAAGGCCTCACAAGGAGCCATCTGAATACTCTACTGGAGGCTGCTATTATAAGCGAACTCTGCTAATGGAAGAAACCAATTAAAAGAATCTCTGAAATCCATAACACAGACATATAACATGTATTCTAACATCTGAATAATGTGCTCGGACTACCCTTCCGTCTGAGGATGGAATGTTGTACTCTACTCTACACTGCGACATGAAATGAGTGCATCGATCCGAGATGATAGACACTAGCATACCATAAAAGAGAACCATCTCACAAATGTAAATCTAAGCCAACTACTCTAAAGAATAGATAGTCACAACTGGAATAAAATATGCAGACTTGGTCAATCTATCCACACCCATATTGCATCAAATTTCCTCAAGGTCTATGAGAGTCCAACTACAAAATCCATCGTGATACACTCCCACTTCTACTCCGGGTTGTCAAGCCTCTGAAGCAAACCACCGGGTCTCTGGAGCTTGTACTTTACCCGCTGACAGCTCAAACACCAAAAACCATACTCAATAATATCTCTCTTCATCCTTCGCCACTAATACTGTTGCCTCAAATCCTGATACATCTTTGTGGCACCCGGATGGATGGAATACCGCGAACTATGGGCCTTCTCAAGGATCAAATCTCTCAACCCTCCAATATTTGGATCACAAACCTATCCTTGAAGTCGCATAACACCATCATCACCAATCAAAACATCCTTAGTACCACCCCGTTGCACCGTGTCCCTCAACACCAACAAGTAATTATCGTCAAACTGGTGAGCCTTGATACACTCCAACAATGATGACTGAGCCACAATGCAAGCAAGAACCAGGCTAGGCTCTGAAACATTAAAATCTTACAAACTGATTGGCCAAATCCTGAATATCCATGGCTAGTGGCCTCTCTACTACCGGTAAATATGCCAAATTGCCCATACTCTTAGCCTTCTTATTCAATGCATCGGCCACTATGTTGGCCTTCCCCGAATGATATAATATGATGATATCATAGTCTTTCAGCAACTCTAAACATCTATATTGCCGCAAATTAAGGTCCTTATGCTTGAACAGAGACTCCTTCGGTTGGTATAGACCTCACATGGAATGCCGTACAAATAGTGCCTCCAAATCTTTAGTGCGTGAACAATGGCTGCCAATTCTAAGTCGTGCATGGGTTAATTCTTCTCATGAACCTTCAATGGTCTGGACGCGTAGGCAATCACCCTACTGTCCTGCATCAATACCGTGCCAAGCCACATACTCAACACATCAAAATACACGATGTAAGATCCCAAACATATAGGAAACCGACATTGAGGTTGTAGTTAATACATTCCTGAGCTTCTAAAAACTCACCTCACACTCATCGGACCATCTGAAAGGAGCACCTTTCTGGGTCAAAGGTGTAGCAATAGATGAGAAACCCTCCATAAAACGGTGATAATATCCGGCCAAATCAAGGAAACCCCGAATCTCAGTAGCAGAAAATGGTCTGCGTCAACTCTAAACTGCTTTAATCTTCTTCATATATACCTTGATTCCCTTACTGGACACCACATTCCCCAAAGACACTACTGAATTAAGCCAGAACTTATACTTAGAGAATTTAGCATATAGCTTCTTCTCCCTCAAAGTTTGGAGTACGATCCTCTAATATTGTTCATGATCCTTCGAGCTGCGTGAGTACACCAATATATCATCAATGAATACCATGATAAAATAATCAAGATACAGCTGGAACACATTGTTCATCGGGTGCATAAAAGCTGCTGGGGCATTGGTCAGCCCAAGAGACATCACTAGAAACTCATAGTGATTATAAGGGGTCCTAAAAGCCGTCTTTAGAATATCTGAATCTCAGATCTTTAATTGATGACACCCCGACCTCAAATTATTCTTCGAGAACACTCTAGCACCCTGAAGTTGATCAAATAAGTTATCAATTCGTAGTAGTGAGTACATGTCCTAAATAGTAACCTTGTTCAACTGCATGTAGTTAATACACATCCTCATAGTACTATCCTTCTTCCTCACAAATAGAACCGGTGCACCCTAAGGTGACATACTAGGCCTGATGAAGCCCTTATCAAGCAACTCCTGAAGTTATTCTTGTAACTTCTTCAATTCTGTTGGTGGATATGGTGGAATAGGAATGGTCTGAGTGCCTGGAACTAAATCAATACCAAAATTAATGTCCTTGTTCGATGGCATGCCCGACAGGTCTCCGGGAAACACATATGGGAAGTCCATCACTACCGGAACTGACTCAACGGTAGGAGCATCAACACTAACATCCCTCACGAAGGCCAAATATGCTAAACATCCCTTCTCAACCATCCATTGAGCTTTCAAATGTGAAATCACTCTACTAGAAACATAATCCAAGGAGCCTCTCCACTCTAACCTTGGCACCCCCGGCATCACCAACATCACGTTATTAGTGTGACGATCAAGGATAACGTGATATGTCGACAACCATTCCATGCAAAAATTATGTTAAAGTCAACCATGCTAAGCAATAAAAGATCAACTCTCATCTAATATCCCTCAATAGTCACCACACACGATCGTTATACATGGTCCACATTAATAAAATCACCTACTGGCGTAGATACACAAACATGCATAACTAAAGAATAACAAGGCATATCCAAATAACAAGCAAAGTATGATGATACATATGAATAAGTGGAACCAGGTTCAAACAATATTGAAGCATCCCTATGGCAGACTGAAATAATACCTGTAATCACAGTATCAAAAACAACTACCTCTGGCCTGGTAGGAAAAGCACAACATCGAGCCTAACCACTGCCTGTCAGACTAGCACGACCTCCATAGCTAGGCGGGTGGTGTAGCAACTAGTGCATGAGTCATATTCTGTCCTCCCTACTACAATGTACCTCTATAATGATGGGAACAATACTTCATCATATTCTCCTGATCTCTACAATTGTAGCAACCTCGAACTCGAAATGACTATAGGGCCTGGATCGGACTCCAAGAGCTAGAATAACCACTAGAAGAACCTGGTGCTGACAAACCCTAAACTGATGGAGCACGGTATGAGCTTTGAGCTGGAAGTGCACTAAAAGACGACTGAAATGGATGAGTGTTGTATGAACTATGGATAGCTGAAGAACCACGAGGAACCTGACAAGCCATCTGAGCGGGCCTATAAAGACAACCTCTATTGTGATGTGACTAACCTTTAGTCGATGTACCGCTAAAACCACCTAAACCACGGGGCCTCATTCTCTCCCGCTTCTCGCGCTTAAGCCTATGAACCTACTCCAAGCACCTAACAATCTCGACCACCTAGTCAAAACTAGCATCCGTTTCGGCCTCTCGATCCAAACTATAATGTAAACTATAGTTGAGGCCACCAATGAACCTCCTGATCCTCTCACTTTTAGTGGGAACCAACCATATAGCATGATGGGATAAATCTGCGAATCTCATCTCATACTGAGTCAAAGTCATAACTCCCTGGTGTAGCTGCTCAAAATCTCTATGCAGCTCCTCTCTAGGAGTCTGTAGGACAAAATTCTCTAAGATGAGAACTGAGAACTCATACCATGTAAGTGGCGCTATGCCAATTGGCCTGATTAACTCATAAGCCTGCTGCCCCTATCACTTGAAAAGTAGTAAATACAACTCCAGTGGTCTCCAAAACACCCTATGCAACTCTAGTGGTCTCCAAAATACCCGCTATGCAAAAAATCCACTAACATCGGTCTAGGAAATCCTGAGCATCCTATAACTCCTCTCTGCTGAAATCTAGAGGCTTAAGCCTCCCAAACCTCTCCAACATCTTCTGCTCTTCATCACTCATAGGTGGACCAACCTCGGCCTAAGCAGCAACAACTAGCTGAACTGGTAGTACTCTCGATGTCTGATAGCCCGGAGCTAGCTGCTCTGGAGTACAGGCGGTGGGAGTCTGGGCACCTCACCCAGCCTGCGAGGTAGCTGGTGCAACTAGAATTGGAACCGACTGAGCAGGCTCATGCACATGGTCAAAATCAGGTATACGGCATCTTGAAGTCTAGGAATAACATTAGACACTATCGGTGCCTGAGCTAGTTCTATCAGCTCAACTATATTGGGAACCTTCTCCTTAGCTGGAGCAACGGGTGGCTCCTCGGGTGCTGCTCTGGCTGTAGTGCAAGCCCTACCTAATTCTCTACCGCGGCCCTAGTAGGTGGTACTAGTGGTCGTCTACCTGCTCCGGCTGCATGTGTCCTCATCATCTGTGAGATAATAGAAGAGTCAAGGTTCAAACTTCGGAAATAACAAATTTGCATGACAAGAATGCAAGAAAGTGAAGTTTCATAATAGTTCGGTAGCCTCTCAAAAATAAGTACAGATGTCTCTGTACTGATCCTCAAGACTCTACTAAACTTGCTCATGATGTGAGACCTAAACAACTTAGTGTTCTGTTACCAACTTGTCACGACCCAACTCCCACCGGAGTCGTGACGGCGTCTATCACTACTTATTAGGCAAGCCAACAGTCACATGAGAACAACAAATTTTATAAAACAAGGTTTAATAACTGAACAATAGAAATATCATGAAATAGCTAAGAAAGTAACAACAATACTGCTACAACCATCCCAAAGATCTGGTGTCATCGAGTACATGAGAACTACCGAGTATCAGAATACAAGGCTAAATTCTCAATACAACTATTGGAATAGTAGAACAGTAATAATAGAAATAATGAAAGAGAACTTCAAGGTCTACGGACGGTATAGGAGCTACCTCGTAGTCTTCCAAAAACTAGTAGCAACAGAACTCTAGAGATGATCACCTCGTCCGGAAGTACCTGGATCTACACACGAAGTACAGAGTGTAGTATGTGTACAGACGACCTCGTGTACTCAACAAGTAACAAAACTAATCTTGGGCTGAAAGTAATGACGAGCTCAGAAATAACAGTCAAAGATCAATATCAATAACCAGTAATAGTTTAAAACATAAAAGAAACAGTAAAAGTAGGTAACTCAATGATATTATGTTCAGCTTGTTCACATTTCAAAAATTTAGGCATGTTTTTCAAGTATAACTGTTTAAGCCAACACGGATAAGACACTTCATTTACCAGCTAGCATAATGATGGTACATCTCTATGCCTACATGTCAGGTATACATGTCAAAATTAATAATATCGCAGTGAAACTATTAAGAATAACCACACATCAACACTTAGCAATGTACGGGTGCCTGGCATAACTACCCATAATCAAGCACGTATATAAAACATTGTGCCTGCGCCCACTGCTGGTGTGTCAGACTCTGGAGGCGGATCCTACCAAAGCGTTAATCATAATCATATAGCCCAATAGTGAGGCTTGGTGCATGTGTTGCCCAAATAAATAATACTTAGCTCAATGTGAGTCTAGCGTACGCGTCATCTCAAAATCTATACCAAATCGACTATATGACCCAAGCTCAATCATCAATTGATCAAGTCTCAGTTAACCACATCTCACAGTATTTAATTCAACAATGTTACACATATAAGGCATCAATCAACATGTGAAAAATCAAATAAGAACGTACTGAGAAAAATATATCAAACACGGATGGAGCATCATAACTGAGAACATGCGTACAAATAAGGCAAATATATCAAAGACAACAAAGATAGCCCTATCGAGTCTCAAACAAATAGTACATAGCCTAGACGTGATATCTAGCATGAATCAGAACTAAAATGAACATATAGGTTTAGAAACACAGATATAACGAGGCATAATAGTCAACTAATGCCATAATAGTCTAAAAGCCACCTCAAATCATGAACACACCTGTGTACGCACACACGCCTGTCACATCAATATCTTTTATATCACGTAGTTCCCTGGGTTACTTGCCCACAAATCCAAGTTTAGATATGTTACTTACCTTACTACGCGCAAATCAATACTCCAAAAATCCTTGGCACGTGAATCGAGCTCTGAGCGACTTGAATCTTGCCAAAGTAACTTAATACCAACAATAATAGCCATAGGAAACAATTTTAATTGATAAAGCTGAAGTCTTGAATCAAATATGCAAAGCCATCCCAAAAGGTCAATCTCAAATCCGTACCCCAGAACCTGATAAAATTCACAAACACCGAATACACATTCAATTACGAATCCAACCATACTAATTTCAATAATTCCATCCATAAACCGATCCTCAAATCATCAAATCTCAGTCTCCAATACCATGGACTGAAATTCCCAAATTTTACTTCAAATTCACATAAACTAGGTGTAATAATCAATGGGTAATCAATATCTATCATTAAAAGTAATCAATCTTTACTTACCTCATCAATTGTACCAAAAAATCTCCCAAAAATCTCCCTTAGCCGAGCTCCACAAATCCAAAATGAGAAAATGGGCAAACCCTCATTTTAATGTTCTGCCCAGTGATTTCGCACCTACGACTCACGTAACTGCATGTGTGGTTCCGTTTCTGCAGAATGGTAGTCGCATCTACGGCTTCCTCCAAAAGTCAGCCCTCCGCTTTTGCGGAACTTCCACCACATCTGCGAGTCCGCTTCTGCGGACTCCTTCGATATCTGTGATCCCTAACCTTCCAGCAACCTTCCGCTTCTGTGGTCTCCTTGGCGCATTTATGCGTGCGCACCTATACCCCATTGTCCGCATCTGCGGAATCCCATGCCTCTGTCCAACTTGCTTTTGCGCTCACTTGCCTGTATCTGCGCGCTCGCAGATGTAGAAAATCCCTCACACCTACGCTCCTCCCCAGCTCTAACCAATCCCGCTTCTGTGATCGCCAAGTCGCTTCTGCGGCCTTGCACCTGTGGCCAAATCCTCGTAGGTGCGATTGCACCAGAACCTGCAACCTTTAGCATTTCCTCCAAGTCCAAACATGATCGGCCAACCATCCGAATCACACTCAAGGCCTCGAGGACCCTATCCGAACATACCAACAAGTCTCGAAGCCTCAAATCACATTAAACAACATCAAATTCAAGCCTAATGAAACTAATGAACTTCCAGCTTCTAAAACCCATGTTGAACCATATAAAATCAACTCCAAATGATCTCCAATTTTACATGCAAGTCCCAAATGACACAACGGACCTATTCTAACTCCCGAAACGAAACTCGATATCAATAAAGTCAACTCTCGGTCAAACCTCTCAACCTTCCAAACCTTCAACTTCCCAACTTTCGCCAAAAAGCATCAAATCAATATATGCGCATACGCCTAAGTCCAAAATCACCATAAAAGCTATTGAAACCAACAAAACTCGATTCTGGAGTAGTCTAACAAAAGACAACTCCGGTCAACTCTTTGAACTTAAGCTTTCAACCTTGGGACTAAGTGTCCCAATTCATCTCGAAACCTCCCCGAATCCAATCCAACCACCCCGGCATGTCGCATAACCACAAATGAACATAGAAGAAGCAATAAATAGGAGGACATGGCTACAATACACAAAACGATCGGCCAGGTCATTACAATCTTATTTTTGAATCTTCTAAAGTACCTTATAGATTAATCTAGCGCTTTATTCATCACTTTTACATAACATCCTTCAGTTCATTTGGTTTTCTATATACATGATCTAATGATTTTCATGTTTTTTTTTATTTGGGTTTAACTGAATAGAGGGTGACTCCTTAGCTGCAGGAACCATTTTATTCCTGATTAGAGTGGAAAATTGGAGTGCTCTTTCCCCGAATAGGCAACCATATCACCACATAAATGCTCCCTTTTTTGTTCTGTTGTAAACCTTTCTACCATTGGTAAATGATATATCAGTTATCATTGTCGACTTCCTTGACTCCTATATGAACCTTGTAAGGTAACAATGATTATCTTGTTGAATGACAAACATTTTTACTACTTATATTTCTGCTTATTTGATAGAGGGGATGCTTGTGTTCAATTTGGTTTACTTTCATATCGTGGTCCCTCCAGGAACTTCTACATGAATAGTCAGATACCGTATCTGGTTAGTGGTAAATATGAGAGATTGAGCAGAATTTGTAAATTATCTTAGGCATTTCATTCCATCTGCCTAAGACTTGGTTGACAACATTACCTAGTATTTGTGCTAGTGGAAGGAGGCCCGGTATCCAATATCTACCGAAATAGTGGAGGTAGGTTCAAGCTGACTCAGATACCACTATTATTTTATTTTTTATTTATTAAAAAAAAGAGATTAAGTTCAGTTAACCACTTTCATGTTATCCTGCCATTTGGTATTCTTAATTTGAACAGGAAGAATCTTGGCTTGCAATATGTTGTAGTATTAATAAAGAAGGCATTTGGATGAGTGCTCATATGACTAAAGATCATAATGCCTACTTGCATGGGAGTGCTAAAGAACTCTCAAAGTCAAGCATTAAGTATGATATATTACAATGTTTGACAGAGCAGAGTTAGGTCTGAACTACTGCTAGATGTTGTCTGCGTAAACTATTCAATGAAGAAAATAAATTTTGGCTCTGCTAAATTAAATTGTCTGCACATGGCTCTGAGACTCAAGATGTACTGTATTACTGTTTGAGTGGCAATACCACAATAGAATAATGCAATATTCAGAACATCAGTCTCAATGTGGATTCGCTAGCAAAATAATAAACAAGAATATGACAAAATATTATGTAAGGCATCTGTTTCAGTTGTATTCGTTGAACACGTTATCTGCAAATATTTTGAATTTCTAATTATTGTAACTTAAATTACTTTTTATGTAATTTCTAAATACATAAAAATGTCAAAATTTAAACCGAATATTATTCGATTTGACCATTATACTTCGAACTACGTCACATAAAGTGAAACATATATAATATTAAATAATTAAAACCTCTTTTTTGTCTCCTTTTAAAATGGGCAAGGAAGGGAAAGACCTCAGCCAAGCTGTATTGTTTTCGGTCTTGACTCTGGAGTAGGGTGAAATGATAACTTTTGCTATTCATTTTTCTGGAGTAGTTGGTATCCTTATTCTAGCTTAGGCAAAATGGTTTTAACTGATTTTCCAGTAGTTTTTTTAGCCAATATGAACATAAGTGCAGTGGTTGCAAAAAATATTCAAGGACAGAGATGGGGCATTCCAAGAATCGAACTCGGGACCTCTCGCACCCGAAGCGAGAATCATACCACTAGACCAAATGACCATTGGTGATAGGGTTGCTTCTGTTTTGACATTTGTTCGAGAACCACACAGTAGATATCATTTAACAACTAGTACCTCTTCTTTTGTGGTTTAGTGAAAAGGAATATTCTTCTTATTATTATTATTATTATTATTATTATTATTATTATTATTATTATTATTAGAGGGTAACGAATATATAATTGATTCTATGTAAATGTATTGAGATCAAATTGTTATGTAAGAGGATCTACTCACCTAAAAAAATTATTTAAAATAGAGAGGGATGACCAATTTTAAAAAATAGCGAATGTTTTAAAACTAATTGAAATTTAATCATCATATAAATATAATAAGTTCGACAAAAATTATCTCTAAACTAACAACCAAAAAACTAGATTCTTGCGTAGTTACCTTTACCTTGCTATGCTTTTTTCCTCCTCGTGTTAAGATATATCATGGCTCCCACGTCCTACTCAAAGAAGGAAGAGCACCCCCACCCCACCACAAACCAATAACAAATTCTGATGATCTTTATAGCACGTGCTTGCATAGCTACGCCTTCCACTACTCATTCATCCCAACAATACAGGTTTCTCCCTTTTTCATTCGATTATTTGGATATTCTGTTGAAATAATGCTGGAGTTTAGCACAAAAAATACTGGATTATGAATTGAACATAATTCAAATTCATGAAACATTGCTGCAGTTCACGCAAAAAATATTGAAATCATGAAAAATGCTGAAGTTGATAAAAGTTTGCTGGAGTTCACGCAAAAAATGCTGGAGTTAAACCCCTAATAAAACAAATATTGAAGTTGATAAAAAATGTTGAAATTCATCCCAAAAAAACACCGGTGTTTGAACTTTTTGTTGGACACATGCCCATGTTGTCCAGCCAAAGGCCCAATGGCCTAATCCTATTCTCTTTTGGTTTCCAATCTTATTCGGAATTGGATTCGATTTATTCCTATTTTGAGTGGGTTTTAGCTTTAAGAGAAAGCACCACTCATGATCTATAAATAAGATAACCTTGGAGAATTATTCTATGCCCATTGATACAAGTCTTTGAAAGATTTAAGCACGTAAAAGTGGTTTTTGAGAGAGCTTTCATCAAGAGAGAAGAGAGAAGAAAAATATTTATTTTGCTGCAGATTTTTATTTCGACCAGCCAACTTTAAATCACGTTTACCGATTCGTTAACCATTGGATTGGGCTAAAATTTTGACTGAGTGTTTGTAACATCTTGGTCTTAGATTTAAATGATGGTGATCAGATTTGGAGGCTCGTAGCAACTGATTTCGAGCCTCGAATAGCAACTTCATTTTTTGTGGATTCTCCTCTTTCTTCAATTGATTAGTTGTTGCTCTTGTTGCTATTGTTGCTCCGTATTTGAAACTTGTTGTGTAGCTAATTTGGAGAACTTTTGTAACCCTATTATTGTTATAGTGGAGTTTTTTGGATCTTTGTGAACCCGTGATTTTTACCTTCGATTTGAAGGGTTTTCAACGTTAAAATTTGGTGTTCTTTATCTTCTTTATTTTCGAGTTTGCCTCTTCCTCGACATAACGGTGGTATCAAAGCCTTGTTATTTATCCGGGTTGTTACGGAATGGAGGCGAATATGAGCAAGATGGTATGTTTAAATGGGAGAAATTATAATGTTTGGAGAAGCAAGATGAAAGACTTGTTGTTCGTGAAGAAGATGTATCTACCCGTTTTTTCAGCTCATAAACCCGAAAGTATATCCGATGAAGATTGGGATTTCGAGAACCAACAAGTATGTGGATATATACAATAATGGGTTGAAGCTAATATTCGCAGCCATATTGTGAACGAAATACATACAAGATCATTGTGGGAAAAGCTAGAGACTCTTTAGCTTCAAAAATCGGGAACAACAAATTATTTCTGCTAAAGCAATTGATGACCTTTAAATACAAGGAAGGCATCCCTATCCTTGATCACATAAATGATTTTCAGGGCATCCTTGATCAGCTATCTGGAATGGGAGTTAATTTTGATGATGAGATACAAGGACTTTGGCTTCTTAATACTCTGCCAGACTCTTGGGAAACTCTTCGTGTTTCTTTAACAAATTCAGCTCCTGGAGATAAGGTGACCATGGAATATGCCAAGAGTGGTGTGTTGAATGAGGAATTAAGGAGAAAATCTCAGGGTTCGTCCTCACAGGTAGATATCTTGGTTACAGAAGACCGGGGGAGAGATAGAACAAGAGGCTCAAGGAATAGAGGTAAAAGTAGAAGTAAGTCAAGGTCCAAATACTATAATATTACATGCAACCACTGTGGCAAGAAAGGACACATCAAAAGGTTTTGCCGCAAGTTGAATCAAGACACTAGAGAAGGAAAGAAAGCTGAAAATAACGAGAATAATGTTGTTGTTATTGTTCTTTTTACTTATGATGAAAACGTCATCAATTAGGTATCCCATGAGACGAGCTGGATAGTAGATTCTGGAGCTACCTCACATGTTACATTAAGAAAAGATTTTTTCTCATCTTATACTCATGTTGATTCTAGAGTGTTAAAGATGGGCAATGCCAGTGAAGTTAAGGTGTTTGGTGTTGGCATAGTTTGTTTGAAAACTAATAATGGTTCAATATTAGTTCTTCAAGATGTCAAGCATGCTCCATACTTTCCTTTCAATTTGATCTCCGTAGGAAGATTAGACGATGAAGGTTACCATAATTCTCTCTTTAATGGCCAATGGAAGCTTACCAAGGGCTCGTTAGTAGTGGCTCGAGGAGTCAAGTCTGGTCAATTATATGTGACACAAGGCTCTATTCTTAATGACGCCATAAATCTAGTGGAAAGTGATACTTTATCAGAATTGTGGCACCGAAGACTGAGTCATATGAGCAAGAGGGGGATTACGTGTTGGGCTAAGAAAAGTTTGCTTTCTGGAGTGAAACAAGCAAAGCTGAAAAGGTGTATCCATTGTTTAGCTGGCAAACAGAAAAGGGTTTCCTTTCATAGTCATCCTCCCTCAAGAAAGCCTGATTTATTGGAGCTAGTACACTCTGATTTGTGTGGTCCTTTTAAAGTAAATTCAAAAGGTGGTGCACTTTACTTTGTGACCTTAATTGATGATCATTCTCGTAAGCTCTGGGTGTATCCTTTGAAATTTAAAGATCAAGCATTTAGCATGTTTAAGGAATTTCAAATCTTAGCTGAGAGACAGACGAGGAAGAAATTAAAATGTATTCACACTGATAATGGCGGTGAATATTGTGGTCCCTTTGATAACTATTGTAAGGAAAAAGTAATTCGTCATCAGAAAACTCCGCCCAAGACACCTCAATTGAATGGTTTGGCAGAGAGGATGAATAGAACTCTAGTTGAGAGAGTTAGATGCTTACTTTCAGAGGATAAACTTCCAAATACATTTTGGGTGGAAGCACTTAACACTGTTGCCTATGTTATCAATTTGTCTCCTGCAGTCGCTTTGGATGGTGATGTCCCAGACAGTGTTTGGTTTGCCAAAGATGTTTCTTATGATCACCTGAGAGTTTTTGGGTGTAAAACTTGTGTGCATGTTCCTAAAGATGAGAGATCGAAACTGGATGTCAAAACTAAGCAGTGCATCTTTATCGGTTATGGTCAAGATGAGTCTGGGTATCATTTTTATGATCCAGTTGACAATAAAATTATTAGAAGTCGTGATGCAATATTCTTTGAAGACCAAACTATTGAAGATATTGACAAAGCTGAGAAGATAGATTCTCAGAGTAATGAGAGCTTAGTTGATATTGATCCAGTTTCAATTGCTAAGGCACCTATTACACATGAAGGAACCCAAGACAATGATGGAGATAGTGATCAAGATCAAAATGATCATCATGGTGTAGATGTAATAGATGCTCCAGTTGATGAAGTTATGGTTGATCAACAACCAATTCCTGCACAGGTAACTACTTCGAATGCTCCTGAAACCTCTCTTAGAAGATCTACAAGGGAGAAGCAAAAATCCATGCGCTATCCTCCTAAAGAGTATGTACTTTTGACTGACATGGGAGAACCTGAGAATTATGATGAATCCATGCAAGATACTCACAAAGATTAGTGGATCGAAGTGATGGAAGATGAGATGAAGTCACTCTATGAGTATGGCACATATGAGTTAGTGAAATTGCTGAAAGGTAAGAGAGCTTTATCTAACAAATGTATATTCTGAATAAAGCAAGGTAACCATACCTCTGCGCCAAGATACAAGGCGAGATTAGTTGTTAAAGGTTTTGGCCAAAATAAGGGAGTTGACTTTGATGAAATTTTCTCCCCTGTTGTGAAGATGTCTTCTATTCGTGTGGTTCTAGGCTTAGCTGCAAGTCTAGATTTAGAGGTTTAGCAGATGGATGTCAAGACTTCTTTCCTTCATGGTGATTTAGATGAGGAGATTTATATGGAGTAACCTAAGGGTTTTGTAACTAAGGGAAAAGAAAATTATGTATGCAAATTGAAAAAATGCTTGTATGGATTGAAACAAGCTCCAAGACAATGGTATTTGAAGTTTGAATCTGTCATAGAAGAACAAGGGTACAAGAAAACTTCTTCAGACCACTGTGTATTCTTCCAGAAGTTCTCTGATGATGATTTTATTATTTTATTGTTTTATATGAATGACATGCTTATTATTGGCAAGAATAAATCCAGAATTGTAGTCCTTAAGAAGCAGTTGAGCAAATCGTTTGCGATGAAGGACTTGGGGCCAGTAAAGAAAATCTTGGGCATTCAAATCCAACGACACAGAGATAGAAATGGGTTATTTCTGTCCCAAAAGCAATACATTGAGAAGGTACCCAAGAGGTTCAATATGACAGATGCAAAAATGGTTAGTACTCCTCTTGCTAAACACTTCAAATTGAGTATTAGTCAGAGTCCATCTACCGATGAAGAGAAAAATGAGATGTCTCGTATTCCTTACTCTTCTGTCATTGGTAGCTTAATGTATACTATGGTTTGCACTAGACCAGATATTGCACATGTCGTTGGTACTGTTAGTAGATTCCTTTCTAATCGGAAAAGAACATTGGGATGCAATAAAATGGATATTTAAGGTATTTGAAAGGTACTGCAGATTTGAAGTTGTGCTTTGGCAATGGCAAGCCTGAACTTGTTTGTTACACAGACTCTGATTTATGAGGCAATCTTGATAATTCAAGATCCACTTCCGGTTATTTGATCACCTTTGCAGGGGGGGCTGTTTCTTGGCAATCTAGACTACAGAAGTGCATAGCTCTATCCACCACAGAAGCCGAATATATTGATGTCACAGAAGATGCCAAAGAACTATTATGGATGAAGGAGTTTATTGATGATCTTGGCTTTAAGCAGCCAATGTACATTTTATTTGTGATAATCAGAGTGCTATCTATCTCACCAAGCACTCCATTTTTCATTATAAGACCAAACATATAAATAGAAAGTATCATTGGATAAGAATGGTCATGGAAGAGAAATTATTTGAGGTTGAGAAGATACACACTGATGAAAATCCTTCGGATATGCTGACAAAGGCGGTGGTTGCAGATAAACATGAATTTTGTAGAAAATTGGTAGGCATGAAGCATGTCAATAGTTCCTCTACTTGAAGACACATTTGGCCCCTTGGCTGGAGGGGGAGTTTGTTGGGCACATGCCCATGTTGTCTAGCCAAAGACCCAATGACCTAATCCTATTCTCTTTTGGTTTCCAATCCTATTCGGAATTGGATTCGGTTTATTCCTATTTTGAGTGGGTTTTGGCTTTAAGAGAAAGCACCACTCATGATCTATAAATAGGACAACCTTGAAAAATTCTTCTATGCTTATTGATACAAGTCTTTGAAAGACTTAAGCACATAAGAGTGATTTTTTAGAGAGCTTTCATCAAAAGAGAAGAGAGAAGAAAAATATTTGTTTTGCTGCAGATTTTTATTCCGACTAGCTAACTTCAAATCACGTTTAACGATTCGTTAACCGTTGGATCGGGCTAAAATTTTGACTGAGTGTTTATAACATCTTGATCTTGGATTTGAACGGTGAAGATCGGATTTGGAGGCTTGTAGCATCTGATTTCGAGCCTCGAACAACAGCTTCGTTTTTGTGGATTCTCCTCTTTCTTCAATTGATTAGTTGTTGCTATTGTTGCTCCGTGTTTGGCACTTGTTGTGTAGCCAATTTGGAGAACTTTTGTAACCCTCTTATTGTTTTATTTTCAGGTTTGCCTCTTCCTCCACATAACACTTTTACCAAATAAAATTCGAGTATCGTATCACGAAATTTGAAAAGGGGAGAAAAGATGAAAATTCTGAACTTTCCTAATTTTCAGTTACCAATTCAAACAATGGATAGCGTTTGTTGAGCTATTCTCGTTCATTGGCTGCTAATTGCTTCGGTTTTTATCTTAACCAAAGCAAGTAAAACAGTGGCAAAATAATAGTGGGGGCATTCCGGGAATTGAACTCGGGACCTCTCGCACCCAAAGCGAGAATCATACCACTAGACTAAATGCCCTCTTTTGTGCTGAATGACGAAGATTTTGAGAATTTAGTAAAGTTCATTCTGACGTTCGTTGAAAGTGCAAAATATGTCATCAAATAACCAACTGAAGAAGCAAAAGGAGAAAACGAGAGGAGAACGTCCAATAATAAAATGTAAAGAAGATGATGACTTACGACTGATGAAGGAACCACGACGAAATGTGGGTTAAAGCAGTCCGACTCTAGATTTATGTTGGATTGCTTTGCTTTCTCCTAGTTCAGTCTAACAATATTGTGGCACAAAGCACAATTTCCTTTGTTCTATTCATGTCTTCACTTATGCACAAGGGGCCACGATATATCATTTTCATGTGCCGAGACAAAATCTTAGCATTCGAAAAATGCAGAGACTTTTGGGAATCAAAGTTTTGAAATTATTCTTGTTCCTTTAAAATAATGTTCAAAATACACTTATTTTTAGGATCTAAATTAAATTTATAAATTTTCCATGTTCTTCTATATTAACGTTCAAGATCTCTCGAAACACGACTTAACTGACGTTTATGGCTAGCTCGAAGTCTGACCTTTGAAAATATGATCGCACTGCTTGCTTGTTGAATGAAATACTATTAGGGAAGAAGAGAACTGGCTGAGGAATTCCCTCATCATGGTCCCTCTTTTATATTTTGCCAATCAACGCTTCAGCTTCACTTTAGTAGTACTTGATTTTGTTGTCATGGAATATCTTATTAATCCTTTTCCATTTTGGTTATAACTTGTAAGGCTTCTTATGGATTTCTCTTTGATATGTAATAGTAAAGGTTGCTTCAAATTTGCTTAATCTATTGCACTTCCATTTATCTGGTGCTGTCCCCCAATTTTGAGAAAAATCCCAGCACAAACTCAAAGATTTGGCGATGCAATACAGAATTGTTAACCATGTAAAGGATGTAAGTAGAATAAAGCCATGTAATAAAATGTGCTTCGGTAGAAAGTAAAGTCCAAGTGGATCATCTTTGC
Organism: Nicotiana sylvestris; assembly: GCF_000393655.2. Lineage (NCBI taxonomy): Eukaryota > Viridiplantae > Streptophyta > Magnoliopsida > Solanales > Solanaceae > Nicotiana > Nicotiana sylvestris. The sequence goes on from NC_091067.1 coordinate 78,664,173, forward strand.
TTATTGTCATTTGCCATATAGAAGTATAAGGGCTTCAATGCTTTTTCTAAGCTGGAAGTAAGGATTATGCAATAGGAAACTACAAAACAACAAAGCAAAATAAGGATGAGGAAACAGTCAACTGACCATCCATAAAAGCTTCCGGTTAGCGAGCATACCATCTTGTCTTGGTATAATGAGGAAATATCACTGAGCTCTACAATTCGAGATAACTTCCAATGATATTGTTATGTACAATTACAAATTTTGTAGGTATACCGTGAGATTAAGAGGCAAACACAGGAGACAAACTATACAACTCTCAAAATGTCAACCTAACTTTGTCAATCAAAGTCCTCTATACTCTTTTCAACGGGCAAGTATTTAGTAACAAAAGCTCAACCCAACAAAAACAAGAACATCAAGAACAACATGATCACCCTTACCACATTATTAATGGGTTCCTACCCGTAACACGCAGTCTGCAGAGAACTCCACCAGCTACCAGAAACTGCTCGTCAGCCTCCTCCGGGTGAAAATGAGATACAAGTTGCTACCATCAGAAAGACATCAGTGCTAACAACATGCTGGGGATTATTCCATTCCAACGAACTTCTTTACCATATTTACAAGCTAACAATAACAAGTGTGTTAGCTGAGCAAACAAAAAAATCAAAATAGAAAATCCAGCAAAGCTCTAACGCGTATATCTAGCACAACCTCTGTAAGTTCAATCAAGTCCGTATCATCTACACATTTTCAGGTGGAGTAACAATTAAAAATGGGAATAAGAAACAAGTAGTGACCAGGCATTCATGCAACAAACGAGAGGATTAATAAATTGCTGCATTGAGACACAGTAAACTACATAGCTGAAATTCAATCAACTATGACAGAGTTAGCACTAAGTAGGTACCATACCCTCCTAATCAACTTAAAAGACGTCTACATCATATTTGCATTGACAAGTACACACATTTAAAGAGATTAAAAAAACAAACAACTAAATGTGTGTGCGTTCGTGTACAGATGCATATCACTGCTTGTGCCTTAACTCAAGATTACCCACTAAGGAAGATACGGTTTAGAAGCTTCCTCACACCTCACCATGCCTGCCTTTAAAATCTCTCCCCAACATCAAACCCCCTCCGCTTCAAGAAAGGAAAGAAGCACAAAAAGGGTCTCATTATAAAAAAAGAGTGAGAGTTCAAAAATCTCTCATGTGCCATAATAAGTAGATAAGTAGAATGCTAAAGTATGTGATCCCTATAGCTTCTCATTTTCACCACATTACTGGTAATTCAGATTGTATCTTTCAGAGCTAGGTGAAGCAATTTATTGACTATTTAAATTTAAACAGATGGTAAATGACAACAGTACATTGGCCAAGTGAGTGAGGTTAAAACAGAAACTATTTCTGTCAGGGGGAGATTATGCCTGGCGATAAGATAGTTCCCATCTCTGTTCCTTATGCTAAAGTCTATATCGGCATTGTTGAGAAAACAAACTGAAGTAGCCACATTTATTTTCAAGGTTGCAACATTTCATCTCAAATAAAGTTGAAGGTGAACTGAAAATAATACAAAATGGTACCAACGTTGTTCCAAGCGATGATTTCTAAACATTGACCCAAAATGACTCCAAGCTCAAAGGAAAAGGAAAAAGAAAAGAAAGAAAGGAGAGGGGAAAATGTCTTACCATCCTTGGGATGCTTCTCTCTTGTAGTGTTTTCATTGCAGCTTCTGCAAATGCTTGTGCAGCTTCGGCTTCAGCTGCGGCAGCCTCAGCCTTCCTGGCAGCCTCCGCAGCTTCGGCTGTAGCTGTGTCTGCTTCTGCAACTGCTTGTGCAGCAGCAGCAGCTGCCTCTTGAGGTGACATATTCTTCATCTTCTCTAAATCTAAATCTATCTGAGATCTAGTTAGCATGTTTATGTCATCCTGATCAACCTTAGAACAGATCCTCTGACTGCTATCCAGGAGGGGAAGGGGGAGGTTTCTTCTTTTGTTGGCGAATGTCAATTTAGGTGCCACTTTATACTTCCGCTTCATCTGCAGAAGAACTATACTGCGAGTATTATGATCAACCATGACGAGAACCAGTAACAACCAATTATTCAAAAACTTGAACCAAAGTGCTAATTCTCACTGGCTTACTTCACAGTATAAGCTTAGGGCAAGATGTGCAATAACTAGAAAACATGAAGGACATAACTGAAAATCACCTTTATGAGTTTTCCAGTTGCAGTTAAATACTTCAGCTTTGCTGAGAGTAGCCTTCTAATGTTTGGAGTTTCCCAGTACTGGTCCTACAAAATGGGATTTGGGGGGAGGGGGAGTAAGTATTTGAGAAAATAAACTGACATATCTAGCAATAAGTCATGATTTTGCTAGGAAGTGAAATTGCAGCAGTATTAACCTGTTTGGCTTATTTAAACTTCTTACATGACCTTCATCACCTTATTGTTAAGAAACAAATTTACCAGAAAGTTCTGTGTTATGGTCAGGGTAGACGAACCAACTATTATCATGGGAGACCTGATTAGGAAAGCCCTTTTTGGGAATGGGGACCATCTCATAATATAGGAAATTAAGAAAATACATAAAATAATGTTAATTTAGCACAATATAGCACTATCAGGTTCATGTTACAGTTGGCCAATGCACCATTCCATATATATCAAAATGTAGACATACTCTAGGACCCATCTATGCGGTATTCTGCAAGTCCACTTCAAATGCAGTTGACTCTTTAATCACATTAAGGTTTGGTTATACTGACTCCAAGAATACCTAAAAGAAAATATGCAAGAATCACCAAACACCATCCAGATAGTTAGGAATGACAAATCCGCAAAACAAGAAGCAAAACTCCAAAATCAAAGTACATACACTACAGGTCCTTCAAAATCAATAAGAAAGCTGTGAATGGTAATTAATGAAATACTTCTCCAAATTTTGTATGTTTGGTTCTCCCATATGAAGCTAAATAAGAAGACAAGTACCTCTATGTACGTAGAAATGGTCGCCTGGTAGGAACCACCTGGCTCATTCAAGTTGCTTATAGCCTCCATTATAAGATTATCCAACCTATAAGAATAACAAATGAGCAGGACTTAGAGAAGATTATTCCTCCAAAGTAAACATATAAATAACATAAGAATAACATGAAATGCCACTAATGCTAGTTTATAATTGTTATACTGACTAAGTAGATAGAAAGTTGATGACCTTTTGATAAACATCCATTCTTTTTAGGTACGAGGTCTAGGGGACAGCTTCAGAATGCCGAATAACTAGCTAAACTTATGTCTGTAACCACATTTTGAGACAGCAAAATTCTTGTAAGCAAGACAATAGGGGAAAAACCAACATCTAATGATATCAATAAACACAACAAAATCCACAAGATTACAACATGAGGGTCGTGCTGTAACAACTAAGATGCACGAACAGGTATAACCTTAGGATAGATCTTCTTGAACCACCATGCTGTGGAGAGCCTCTAGAAGTTGTGGCTGGCCATGCTTCAGGAATTTCCGCATCACTTTCAGCTTCCGAGGTAACAGCCGCAGAACTCTCACCCTGCATAGGGGCCTGAATCATCCTTTTGAGGGCCAACTTTGCTTTCTCTCGAGAACCCCAGCCGTTTGCCATCACAGTCATATTTCTCCACTTGTCCTGCACATCATCTCAAAGATACATTATTGTGAAAAAGACTTCAGGTCAAATAAGTAGCTATAGAAAATTGAATATACTGGACAACTATCATCTGACTCTTGAAACATCTAAACTTCCTCTCCACTGAATAAAACTAATTAAAAAAGAAAAGAATAAAGCGAAATTCTACCTTGAGATCTACATTTGAACGCAGATACAACACTCCACTAAATTCTGGATCCTTAAGAATTGTACGCCATTTGCCTGGCCCATATTTAAGGACCCCAGCTCTAAGAGCAACTTCTTCTTCAGGAGTCCACTTCAGCTTAGGTGCACCCATCAAAGCATCAAGGAAATGAAGTTCCCAGAACAAACCTTATCAGAAAACCAATAGTGTGTGTCAAACCAAACACCCGACGAAGATAACTGGGACAACATATACAGACAATGATGGGTACTATACAACTGAAAAGTTACATAAACTTTTATAACAAACACTAAGTCAATAAAAAATGATTCGAAGAAACAGCAGATAAAATATATAAATTAATATTAACCTTATAAACATCATATTACGATAAGAAGTGCATTTGTCGCTGAGACACAAAAGAAAACCATAAAACAACCATAAACTACATGAATTGGTGTTACAAAAATCGCATAGCATATTTGTTCACATCTACTATACAGATAACAGATCTCCCAACTTCATGGATGAAGCTACCATCACGAGGCATAATCAGTACTATCTGACACAGGAAGAAATGCAGATGCGTGATACTATGTGCAGTATCACAGAAACAAAATCTTGGAAGACGCGCGCAAATACTTCTTTAAAAAATGCAAAAACAAATCCATACAACAATTATCTATCTTCTAAAACACATTCCAAATGATTTGTGAACATTTATTTTTCAGTATTGATTACTGCATTTCTCTGAGTACTTCAATCTGATTCCTTTATATTTGGATTTATCAAATCTAAAAAAAGGGCTTTAAACAACAACAATGCACAAAAAACAAAACATTCATTCATAGATAAAATCATTCAGAGCCAAAAGGAAAGGAAATTAAGTAACTAGAGAGAAAGCGTCTCATTCGGTCTCAAAGTAATGCTAGAACAGCCGTTTAAGATATAACTTAAGCTTAAGATCATACATTCTTCACATTAAGAGCTACGCTATTTTCCTTAGCTTTCAACATGCTAGACACAGGAAATGTGTTTGGTATGAGGGAAAATGACTTCCAAGAAAATGTTTCCATGGAAAAGTCATTTTCTAGTGTTAGTCATTTTCCATGGAAAACATTTTCCATCAAAAGGAGGAAAATGACTTCCCTTACTTGTGAGCGAAAATCATTTTCCTTACAACTACCTTAACTTTAACTTGGTATTACTTGCTTCAACTAACATTTAAACATTATTATTAATATCTAATACTCAAAAGTTACATCAGAACACTCTCCAACTTATTTATATATATTAAAAAGCCAAATTTCCACTCAACAAACCAAACACCAGAAAACATTTTCCAAGAAAATATTTTCTATGGAAGATGAATTCAGTCAAATCAAACACACCCACAATTCAAGAAATCAAAAGCATCACATATGATTTTAGAAAACATATTTTGCGTACAAATCAAACCAAGGCAAATTCAGTTGAAATTGAAAGGTGACGAGAGTTTTATGTAATCAGACCAAAATGATTCTGAGTACTTTTGTCGAGATCATAAGAAAATTGTGCAAATTTTAATTTTGCAAACTAAATAATTTCAGAAACCAAAAACAACCATGGCAGATTTCTCTCGTGCTTTCAAAAAAAAAAAAAAAAAAAAAGAGCACACACAAATTTCTTCCCTAAAATTGCTTCGAAATGCTAAACCTAAACCAAATCCAAACGCCACCTGAACTACTAGTCACAACAGCAAATCCAAATAAATTTCAACAAAATTACAGCTCACGATAGATAATTAATCGAGTAATTCGCACAGTGTAAAGGACTGAATAGACATCAACAAACTATGCAAAATCAGAAATCCAAAAACCTAATTTCGTCCAATAAATGAGATTAAAATTCAATTGACGAAAAAGGTACCGGAAATTGAGGGTGTAAAAGAGCAGAGGAAGATCAATAATCACTAGAAAACAGTCTGCAGGCGGAGTGGTTAGAGCCTTAATTACTTTGGAAAAAAGCTCCTCTTTATGTGTATTCGTTGTAGCGTACAATTTTACGCATTAGCTGTGGTAGTAGATGTTATAGTTTTGTGCAACTGAAATATTACCAGCTATTGTAATGCCAATACCCGATTTTAAGGAAATAGGAATATTTTCTGCCGGTGAGGATTGGGGTGAGATGGTGAAAAGCTCTGGGGGATGTCGTTACTCACCGTTCACCATGAAAGTAGAGAAGATTTGGGCGTGAGTTCCCTTGGCGACAATAGAATTATGAAATTAATAAAAAAAAGAAAAAAAAGTGAATTTTTTTAAAATGAAAATCCTATTTGACAATTAGAGTTATGTTTGAACATTAATACAAATTGGAGTTGTTTTTGAATTTTGTGTTTTGAACTGAAATTTTGAAAAATAGATTTTTACAGTTTTTTTAAATTTTAAAAAATTCTGAAATTTAATTTTAAGTGAAATCAATGGCCAAATATTTATTTCAAAAAATCAATGCACCTCAATTGATCCAGATCCCGAGCCTTCCTCTCTCTCGCCTTGGCCAGTCGGAATAACTTCTTCTCCCTGCCTTTATTCCCCAGCCTCCCGTACGGACGAGCATAAGCCGCAGTCTTAACCTCTGTGACCGCCACTTTCGCCTCCTTCCTAGCTACCTTATACCTCTCAATGTTCGCTCTCATCTCCTCATCACCAGTGCTCCCTACTAACTTCAGGTATGCTACCTTCTTCGCTTCCAATTTACCTTGGACTACTTCATTCCACCACCAGTCGCCTTTGTGACCACCAGCGTAGCCCGACGAGACCCCTAACACCTCCCTCGTTGCCTTCCTTATACAATCCGCCATCGTCGACCATATAATGCTCGCATCTCCACAACTCCTCCAGGATCCTATAGCCGATAACCTCCCCTATAACTCTTGAGCTTTATCCTTAGTCAAGGCACCCCACCCGATCCTTGGACATCCTCGAATAGACCTTTTCTTCCTCCTTATCATAATGCCTACGTCCATCACCAAGAGCCTATGCTGCGTCGCGAGGATCTCACCCGGGATAACCTTGTAATCCTTGCACAGCCCTCTGTCAGATCTCCTGAGGAGGAGGTAATCAATCTGAGTCTTCTCCACCATGCTCTAGAAAGTAACCAAATGCTCCTCCCTCTTTGGAAAACTCAAGTTCGCAATCACTAGCTCAAATGCCTTAGAAAAATCCAGCAACGAGGTGCCTCCTCCGTTTCGATCCCCAAAACCGAAGCCGCCATGCACCTCACTGTAGCCACCAGCAGACGACCCAATATGCCTATTGAAATCCCCTCCTATAAATAACCTCTCGGCAGGAGGAGTATTACGTATAATCTCATCCAACCCCTCCAGAAGCGCCTTTTAACCTCTTCATCCAAGCTTGTTTGCGGCGCGTAAGCGCTAACGACATTTAGGGTACACTCACCAACCAATAACTTAATAGTCATTTATATATCATTCACCCACCTTACCTCTACCACAGACTCTCTAAGATCCCTATCTAGCAAAATACTCACTCTATTCTTACCCTTCAAAACTCCAGAGTACCACTACTTATACCCATCTGCATCCCTCGCCCTCGATCCTACCCACCTAGTCTCTTAGACACACGTTATATTTACCTTCCTCTTCTGGAGGATCCTTGCCAACTCTATAGACTTACCGTCAATGTTCCTATGTTCCAAGACCCAATTCTCAACCTATAGGCTCCCTTGCCTCCCATCCCACCCCCTGTCCCCCGCCCCACCCCTAGCCCTACCCTCTGCCCCTTCCGAGGACATGACCTTACTCTACCATACCAAACTACAACCATTATACCCACAACAGCCTAAGGAAGAATCACTGGCACACAATAAGCAATGAACCAAACTAGAAGAAAACAAGTTGAAACTACAGACACGCTATTCGTATGATTAAACAAATGTGAACTAAAATGGCTACAGTTTAGCTAACACCAAACATGACTAATTACAGTTACATATAAGAAAAACACAGATAGGAAAATATGTACAAGTACAAGTGAACCCCCACGAAATGGAAATAACTTAACTAAGCAATCCGAAATTAATAATTACTACTAAGGGGGGGGAGATAAGAAAAAGTGACTGGATGCCCAGAGGTACCAACTCTAGAGGAGAAGAACTTGGATATAGTCGAGGAGCCGAGGCATTGCTGAAGAACTAGACGATGTTGGTTACCGCCATCGCCGCTAGCTGAAACTGCTAAAATCGCCGCCGCCACGAATCCTAAGCACTACTCTAATTAACCTGGACAAAGAAAAAGAGAAGACGAAAAAATGGGGTTCCCGCTGCCTCTACTGCCACTGTACATTGTGCAGTAAAGGTAAACAAGAAGGCAAAAGAGGGGGGACTAGCGGAGAAGAAAGAGATGAGAAAGAAAGAATGGGGAAAGAGAGATAGGGAGAAAGATAGAGAGGGGGGAAGGCATGGGGGAAAAAGAGAAGAGAGAAAGACAAAAGAGGGGAAAAGAAATCGAAGGGGGAATCGCCATCGCCGATATTCGCAGAAAATCTGCTAGCGCCGGTCACACTAGAATGGAAGGACAAAGAAAAAGAAGGAGAGAGAAAGAAAAGCAAGAGAGAGAAATAAGAGAGAAGAAAGAGAGAAGGGAAGAGAAAGGAGGGGAGGGCCTTGGGGGAAAGGGAGGACTTACCTGTGACTCACCAGCAATGGAGCGGCGATGGAGATGGGTGCAGGTACGTAGAAGGTGAATGTTAGGGAGATGGAGAAGTAGAAACAGAAGAAAAATTTAAAAAAAAATATTTTTTCCAGGAGAAAGGAACTAAAAAATTTATATTTATCGAATTATTTTTCATTAATTTAAAAGAAATTTTCAGAAAGCACTATAGTTTGGAGACTATTTACTTGGCGTAACTATAACTTCCATATTTACTTGGCGTAACTATAACTTCCATATTTACTAGCCATAGCAAAACTTACGTTGATAGGTGCCTGTATTTTCTGTATTCGTGCGTGTAGGATAGATTGTATCAATGAATACAGTTTTGGTGTATTCTAATGTATTCAGTTGTCTATATTTAATTTGGTTGTATTCAAAAAAAAAATTAAAAATATACATCGGTATTTGGTTGTATCCAATTTACTGTATTTATTTGTAGCTATTTTTATACTATATTCAATTTACTGTATTCAATTGGCTATATCCAATTCACTATATTCAAAAAGTACAAACAAAAATACAAAAAGTCTCTTTCGATATTATACACACACACATACTAATGAGACTAGTGATACAAGGCCAGGGTAGTTGAGTGTAATTTACTTACGTTAGTGGGTATATCTATAGTATTAGAAGTTAGTAACTACCAACACGTGGATTAGCTGTTAAATGTTAGTTAGTGGTTAGATATGTGTGTGTGTATATATATAGTGTAGTGTATAGAACAGAGATGTAATTCATTCTTCTCTTTACTGAATGAAAGAAGAAGTTGTTGAGGTCAAACTTCTCTCCTCAATTCCATTTGTGTTTGAGTTTTATCATGGTATCAGATCCACACGCCCATTAGTGTGGTCTCTCCATTTCGATCTTCAAATTTTTCATCAGAAGCTCACTGAAGACAGCATCAATGGCAGTGGTCGACAATGAAATGCCGGAAAAATTTAGTCACAATCATCCTCTATTTTTGAATGCAAATGACAATTCTATAGCAGTATTAATCTCTCTACAAATGCGAGGAATGGAGAATTATTTTGTTTGGAGTCGAGCAATGTGAACTACGATCCTAGTTTGGAACAAGCTAGGGTTTATTGATGGCACATGTAAAAGGGAATATTACAGTACAAATCTCGTAGATCTTTGGGAGAGGTGAAACGCAGTCGTATTATCATGGATAATGAATTGTGTGTCACTAGAGCTGCTCAGTGGAATCTTTTACTCATCAAATGCAACAGTTGTCTGGAATGATCTAGAGGAACGATTTGACAAAATTGATTGTTCAAGCATTTTTCAGATTCACAAATAAATTGCAACTATCAATCAAGGTACTGCATCGATCTCTTTGTATTTCTCAAAATTACAATTACTATGGGCAGAGTTTGATAGCTTAGCACCAGCACAGAGTTATGACTGTGCAAAATCAAATGAGTCAATAGCATTTTTGGAGCGATTGAAACTATTATAGTTCCTCATGAGATTGAACGAGTCATATGAACAAACCGCAGTCAGATATTGATGATAGTACCAGTTCTCTCTGTGAACTAGGCTTACTCAATGCTAATGGAACGCGAGAGTCAAAGAGCTATGACAAATCATCTTGATCTGATTGGGGAACGTGATCCAACTGCCTTAATGACAACTAGAGGTGGTGCCCCATTTAGACCTAAAAGAAGCTATAATCTATACTGTAATTTTTGCAAGATGAAAGGGCACATTCAAGAAAACTGCTACAAGATTGTTGGCTATCCAACAGAATTCAAGCCTAAGAAAGGAGGATTCAACTCTGCTAATTTTGCCTCAGTAGAAGACGCTCAACCACAACACCAAGGAAGCATGATTGCAGCCCATCCAATGATAGAGCCACCACATCATCATACTTTGGTATAGCACCAGTGTTCACTCAGGAACAATTCAACCATAATTTGAAGATGTTGAATAAGGAAGAAGTGTCAGACACCTCAACCAACATTGCAGGTATGTCCTGTTGCAGTGCTTGCTTGGTAAGTGATACAACTAGATCTCACAGTTGGATTATAGACACTAAAGTAACAAATCATATGACCTCCATTTATATCCTATTATTAGATACAATGGAAGTAATGAAAAACAATATCAAAACAGTAAATTTGCCTAATGGAACCAAGATAGAAGTATCACACATTGGAATTTGCAGAATAGGAGAAAATCAGGAAGTCAAAAATGTGCTACATATATATATGATTTCAAGTACAACCTGTTGTCAGCCTCTAAATTGACAAGGGAACTTAAATATATGGTTGCCTTTTTCCTAGCTTTTGTGTGTTCCAGGACCTCTCCACTAGGAGTAAAGGGGATTGGTAGAGAAGTTGATGAACTTTACCTACTGAGTATTGCATATCCTAATAAAGGACAAGAAAATAAGACCACACAGTCACTGCTTGCTAAATTGGACCAGAATACATTGCAGCTTTGGCATAAGAGGATGAGAAATCTCTCTTCAAGAGTCATGAGGCAACCACTGCGCACTAGTGAAGAAGTATGTAAAATGTAGTAAATAACTGTGATGCCCTTTGGCAAAACAAGTAAAACTATCGTTTCCTGCTAGTAACATTAGAGCAGAAAGTGTTTTTGATTTGCTATATATGGATGTTTGGGGACCATTTAGAATGGCTATCTATGATGGTAATAAGTACTTCTTAACAATAGTTAATGATTATTCAAGAGTGATCTAGATATATATGTTGAAACTAAAGTCATATGTGATAGTAATAGTCAAAGACTTTCTATTAATAGCACATAATAAATTCAAAAATAAGGTAACAATGATAAGAACTCACAATGGAACAGAATTTGTTAATTCTAAATGTACTAGCTTATTCAGTAGTCTTGGCATTGTCGCACCCCTTTTTTTCTCGCGGAGTCCGGGTTTCGATATTTTGGGACAATTCCTTTCCTTTTGGGAATTGAGTATGAAATTTTGAAGAGTCGCCTCCTAACGGATTAAGGTGCGTTAGGGCACCTAGAGCAAATAACTCGTGAACTAGGTTACATTACCAGAGATTGGGTAAGAGCTCGAAATTACCTTGAGGGGAAGGTGTTAGGCACCCCTCAAGGTCCACAATGGTGGGTCACGGCCAAACTCAATTTAGGTGAATTAGTCTTTAAGGAAATAAAGCAATTGAAACAAACATGTATCGCTTTTAAAATAAGGAGTAAAGGGGTCCTAGGTTTTTTAGCCTATAGGATCACTTTTGTGCAATACTTGGTAATTGTCCCCAAATTGGGGTGCTACACATAGCATTAGCGCATATGTCATCCTTTTCTTTTACTACCCAATTACCCTCCCCTTTTTTATTATTACCTAAGCATTCTAATAACATCCAGTACGTACCCTATGCGTGCACTACCCGTCCCTTATCTCTGGACCTGAAGGTGTTTAGGTCCTCTATTTAAGGCAGTTCTAGACTCACCTATGTTGTTTAAAAGGAGAAAACTAAGCGACAAACAAAAGCCAAGTAGGACTGTCACACAAGAAGCAATTAAGTGGGCTCATGTTAACCTCCACAAATAGACAAACAAATGCATGATGTTCAAACAAACAATTTTAAATAACTTTAGGATCCTACAGGCAGGATGTCTAAATGAGCACAAAAACAAAATATACATCAGTCTTAAAACGAGTAGACGAGTACCTATCAGTTTGCCTATTGATTTGGTTAATACTCTGAATATGGGCACATTTCAAACAAGCAATCACAGTTTAGACCCAGAATTTTAATTAACCTACAGGCTTGCCTAAGTGATAATCGGGCAGAACCTTATTGACATGGTATTTAAGCTGTAAACTAATTGCTGATTTTAACAGGCAGATTTTTATCTTAAATCCTATAGGCATACTTTCTAAATGCAGAAACCGATTCCTATAGGCATGATTTCTAAGTGCATAAACATATATTTTGAACACTTACTTTCTATAGGCATGATGTCTAAGCGTTAAGGCTGATTTTATACTTATTCCCTATAGGCATGATATCTAAGTTGCAGAAAACTGATTTTAAAATCTTATGGGCATGATTTCTAAATGCAGAAACTGATTTTGAAATCCTATAGGTATGGTATCTACAATTGTAAACCTATAGGCATGATTTCTATTAATCATATGTGGGCAGAATTCTTAAGCACATCGCTAGGAAAATTTGTTAATCAAATAGACAGAACCCTATGGACATGGTCACTAGTGCATGTTGAGTTGAAAATACATGTAGATCATATAAGCAGGATTTTTAATGCCAGAATTAAACATAAAGTCCTATAAGCAGGGTTTTCTAACCTGCAGATGTGCAGCACAGAATCAAACGATCATAAAAATCCTACAGGCAGGATCATAGTATTGTATCCACATACTGCAATCAGTATAGTTAAGTCCTATAGGCAGGGTTTCTACCCAATTTCAACAAAAGATATAAGAATAGACCCCCCCAACTTTTACTAATAACTCCATATCTGTTTATTACAGAGATTATTACAGGCCAATATAAATAAATTACACAATAAGAATCATTATACTATAGGGAGCCTTAGCATGCCCAACATCAATCCTGAAAACCAGGCCTTCAAGCAAGCAAGTCTGATATACACAGGTATCAGGATCCATAACACCTTAAGCCATGCTTCCAGTGTGTCAAAGTTCCCAAAGAGCCTCAAGGACCCCGGGCAGTGCTCACACTGGATCCATACATTCAACACAGGATCTGCAAAAGATTGGGAAACTAGCTCCAATGTGTCAAAGTTCAAAAGAGTCTCAGGGACCCTAGGTAGTGCTCACATTGGAGGTGGTAGGAACCTAAGTGGCTAAGAGTGGAAATTTGAAAAGTAGTACATGTAAGGGGTAGGGGATAGTTTTTAGAAAACAGTTTTTCTTTAGGAGCAAACAGAAGTAGAATTCTACCTAGATAAGCAGAATCCAAATAGATTGGTATAAATACTATGTCAACTAAAGTAATCACAAAGAAGTAGGGGTACTTGAATCACAAACAGAACTAACCATACATAATTGCAATATCTAAGCATGTTATGAATAGAGGCATACAACTGAATCAACAAGGTTTCAAATAACTGAAGTTGATTTGATTTATTAATTACCACTAGGTGGGAACATGTAGACATATATTGAAAAGAAGCATGCTGAAGTTAAGATAATCAACCAAACAAACACATAGAGCAGGATAGTAGGAAATTAAAGCATGCCAGTCTAGAAAGGATTACACAGAAATCATGGATCAAACAGAAACATGTTAAGGTAAACTATCCACACTAGCACACATAACAAGAGAGGTTAACAGGAATTAAGGCATGTTAGTTAAGAGAGAAACAAACATGAAATAGAGACATGTTAATGTCTATTGTGAACTGACTACATATCATGTAGAATAGAGCATGGCAACAGAAATTGAGGCATACTAGTTAAGAGAGCAGTAAACATGAAGACATAGGGCAAACAGAATCATGTTGAAGTTTAACTACATAGCATATAGAGGAGAACATGATAACAGAAATGGAGGCATACCAGTTAAAGAGATAGCAAACAGGAAGGTGAAGACGAATGAAATCCAAGGGTCTAGCCTTGGCTTTCAGCCTGCTAGACAGTGCAACAAATCAAAGAATTTTTGTAAGTGTGTAAGCGCGTATCAATGTGTGCTTGTAAGTATAGGTGTCTGCGTCAGAGCGTGTGTGTTCGTGTGTTTCTTAAAAAATTAGAATGATGAGGTTATATAACATTCAGCAGAGTAGAACAAATAAGGTAAAGGAAATTAAGAGTTCACAAATAAGGTATGCAAATCCTTCAGTCAATTAATTAAGGCTAAACTCAATCAATTAACATGATAGGATTCGGAAAGACCCCTTAAATTAGAAAAAATCTCATACAAAATCAATTAGCGGACAAAATTGAGGTTTAATAAGGTAAGAAATAAATCAGGGACCATTTATAGGTTGGTCAGAACAAATCAAACCTAGAAATCAGGCCAGTAGCATAGTTAAGGAAGGCAGTACCAATTATAAGTCACATATAGGAAAGAATAAATAAAAATCTCGGAAAGATACCAATTTTAAAAGCAAAAATATAATATCAAACCCTAATTAAGCAAGTAAACCAATTATTCCGTTTATTTAACAGAGCCAAAATAAACGGGCAAGATGAATAGCGGAAAACCTTAAGCATGTAGAAGCACATATATGAAACATCAAGCAAAGACTAGTCGAGCAGTAAAGAAGAAAGGCCATGGTTGAACCTTTAAATGTTTTAAAACATTTGAAGAAACTTAAAAGATAAAACCCTAGTTTTTTAGGGAAAAAGTGAAATCGATAGATAATAGCGTTAAAATGAAAGAACCTTAAGGGAAAATGGTTAAATAAACCCCAAACACTTCAGATCTAAAGAGATTTGAACCTATTCGACCAAAAATAGTTAGGTTTGTATAAAAAATAGACGAAGGTATAAAAATCGAGTTTTAGACTGGAGATTTGAAGCCACGAAAATACAAAAGTGATAATATTCACAAAAAAATGGTGAATACAGATGGATTCATCAGAAGATTTAGGGATTTGAACCAAGTCTGTTCGAATCCCCTTGAGATTCCATCAAACAATCAAGAAGTCGAATAACCAATAGAGATAAGAGGACGGATAGAGCCTAAGATTGAAGAGAAACCCCATAGATCGAAGGGGTTCAAGCTAGGGTTTGAGAGTGAAGAGAGGGGAGATTGAGAGAGAAGAGAGGAGGAGGGATTCAAAGGGCGGCGGATTTTGTAAAATGAAGTAGGGTTTGGGGGTTTGGTATATTAAAAAGGAAAGAATGTCCTGGACCGCTAATCTCTTGAAATCAACGGTCAGGATTAAATCTGGGGTTAGGGCAGGTTAAAATTGGGTTATGGGTATTGGGTTAGTTTAATTGGTTTGGGGTGATAATTTGGGTCAAGATCCAAAATTAAACAAAATTAAAGAGGCTATTTGTTAAATATCCAATTAATTGATAAAATAATTAATTAAATGATAAAAATGATTCTATGCATGAAAATGATTTAATATAATTACTTAACATTATAAAAATACAAAAGGTTATTTTCTTGTAGCAATAAGGTAATTATGCACACATGAGCCATTATTGCAAAGTTATTGCAATTATAACCCTAACAATGTGGCTATTCATGAAATAATTTAAACTTAGTATAAATATAAAATAATAAAATTAAGCAATAAAATTATCATAAAACCGTTGGTGATGCAATTAGTAATTATTTGGATAATAAAATTAATTAAATCCTTTTAAAAATTATAGAAAATTTATGGAAAAATACTGGTTGATGCTCATGCACTACTTTGAAAGTATATGAGGGAAAAATTGGGTATTAACAGTTGCCCCTCTTTACCCGGGAAGGATGAAAGAGTTGTCGGGTAAAGAAATAATAACCGATTTTGATCGAATGGGGTGTTTTGAAAAACAGAGGCCGCACCCTGGTCTCTGAGCTGCCTACATATCCCTAGTTTTACAGGAATCAAGTCATGTGTAGTTCTACACCCAATGGTAAATGAAGCCGATGGAATTGTTATATGAGTCTAAAGTGTAACGGATGTATCATAGGGCACATATCTAAACGATCACAGAGTAAAGGCGGGTAATTGATGAGAATCGGTTAAATGGCAGAGTGTAAGTGGTACAAGCGGAAACCGGAGCGAAGGTTGCTCCTGTTTGAAGAATGGTTACCTCCTGAATTTGCTGCAAAACTTAAAATACGATGCATGCAAGTATATAGATTATTGCGAGAATTTAAACATGATGCAAATTCCCTTTAGATCATAAAGATTGTCTTTGGACAGTGAAGATGACGTCCTTAGACCATGACGTCCCGGGCCATGAATCATGAGATAATAGATTCGCAAGCCATGAAATAATGTTCTCGGGCCATGAAAATGGTGCCTCTAAACCATGATGCATTTGAATAATGACGTGCAGTATTGAGAGATCCTCAGGCCATGATATGGTGTCTTCAGGCTATGAGTATGATGCCTTCGAACTGTGGTGCCTTTGGAAAAATTGGTTATACATTGATAAGTTAGGATTTTAACATGTTTTATGCCCCTACTTGCCTATGCTTTGATCATATATTGTTACAAAATAGTCCTAAAAGGCTCACAAGTTGTGCTTGATTGCAGGTTTTATTGATAAAGTGACGAAATATCAAAGATTAGCTCAAAAAGGAGTGAAACCTGATCAAGTATCAAAGACCAAGAAATCTAAGGAAAGAAGGCCTAGTGCGGACTGCGCAAAATTGAATGCGGCCGCACTAGGTGGTTCAGAGAGTTGGTAAACCAGGCTAGAAGAAGTGCGGCCGCGGTACACATCTTGCGGTCAACGGTGAAGGCTCCACAGCTGCACTACTCTTTTGTGCGGTCCGCGATCATGAGATTCAGAGAGATGAAAGTTTGCAAAGCCAATGCCATGCGGTCCGCGATCGTGATTGCGCGAACCGCGCCAGCTCCTTCCGCGGCCGCGGTCCATTCTACGTGGTCCGCGGAGTCCAAGTTTAGAGAAGCAAAAGTCAAAGTCAAAGAGCCCAGTACGGCCACGGTCCATTTAATGCGGCCCGCACTGACCCCACAGGGGTATTTTTGTCCAGTTTTCCAGCCTAGTATAAATAGAACATTTTACCATTTTTTAGGTTATCTGATATATCAAAGTTGAGCTGCGCTCGTGGGAACATCATTTGTAGCCATTTTTGGCATCTTAGCTTCAAATTAACAATAGATTCTCTGTATTTACATTAGCATTTAATTAATATGCCTTGTTCTCCATCTATTTCTTTATTTTCTTCTTCAAGCATGAGTAGCTAAACCCATTAGCTAGGGTTGTGGCTCAACCCTTGTATGGGTAATTGATGGGTGTTTCTATCTAATGTTAGATTGACTATGGGTGTTTGCTATTTGGGTTGATTTTATGTTTTAATTTAGCATTGGTGGTTGCAAACACTGATTCAAGCTTTGTGGGTTTAACTCTTCTTGAGAAAGAGAGTCTATGACCCCAAAATTTACCCAACAAGGAATTGGGATGGACTCATGAGAAATGATAGTCCCAATTAACGGGTTAAACCTCGAGAGAGTAATTACCCTACTTGAACCCTAGTTGTTTGGTCTAATTTGCCTACCCATTTGGTCTTGAGAGAGTCAATTGGGCAAAATCACTTTCTCTACTGAGAGTTGTGAGAGTGGGTAAAATTGTGCAACAGTTATAGCATAAGCCTCAATTATGTCAATCGAACCTTAGTAACATCTATCCGTCAATTAGCCACCTAGGTAGTGTCATGACCCTAGTGCCTTTCTTCCCATTAGATACAACTTAGCAATATTCTCGTAGCATAATTTAGTGTTAATCAATAGTTTTATAAAAATAGTTATAATTCGAAAACCTAAAAATGTTTGAAGTGACATTAGGAGTACAAACACATCTCTAGGCTAGACAGACAATCCAACTCCACTACTAGCTCCCTGAGGAAATCGATCCCGACCCTCATATCGGGTAAAAACTATTGCGACTAGCTCTTCCTACCTTAGTGTAGCATCAAGTTGGCAGTGATCACTTTTTGGCACCGTTGCCTGGGAGCTTACGGTGTTGAATATCTGTTTATTTAGTTTTGTGTTTTGCTTCTCTTTCCTTCTTGTTTACTATTTCTGTTTGTGTCAATCAATCAGGTACAAATGGCTCCTAATGCAAATGACCCTCTCGGCAATGTGATAGTGGGGGAGGAGGTAGAGGATCTAGAATAAGATGAGGTCTTACCTCAAGTTCCACGGAGAGGCCGAAATGCCAATATAAATGCAAATGAGAACAAAAATATTCCAGGCCCTCCTCCGCAACCGCCGAGAGTGGCTCCCAGAGTTTTACCAAATCAAGGATATGCCAGTGCTATTGTTCCTCCCCGAATCCGGGCGAGGAACTTTCAAATCACAAATGTTATGTTGACCTTGCTCGAGCAAAGATGGTATTTCACAGGCGCCTCTGATCAAAATTCCTACAAGCACTTGAAGGGGTTCGTGGATACATGCTGGGGTAGCAAGTAGATAAATGTGTCCGACGATGCATTGAGATTGAGGCTTTTCCCGTTCTCTCTTCGGGGTAAAGCATTGGATTGGTTAGAAAGGCTTCCCAATCATTCTATTACAACATGAGATGAATTGGCGGACAAATTTATTGCCAAGTTCTTTTCTCCAAGTCATATGGCGGCTCTTCGGGATGAAATTCTAGCCTTCAAGCAAGAGCCAACTGAACCTTTGCATGAGATATGATAAAGATATAGACAATGGTGAAAGAGTGCCCTAATAACGACATGACCGAGGCTATGATTCAACAAACCTTTTATCGGGGAATCAACACCATGAATCAATGCATTGTGAACCAATTGGACGGAGGGAACTTTATGAAACTTTCTTACCAAGAGGCATGTGATGTACTTGATGAAATGGCCTACACCTCTTCGGCATGGCAAAGCCGAGAAAATGTGCCCAAGGTGACCCCACGGTCATCCATTTGCACAAGGAATTGCACGATCATGGCCAAGCTATTGCCGAGCTTACAACAACTATGAATCAACTGGCGAAGGCGCAGTTACCACAAATCCAAAATTTGCGCCAAGTCAACTCGATGGAAGGTGTCACTATGCTTAAGAGAAGGCAAAAAGGGCAACAATCTCAAGGGAATTGTGAACAATATGACAATGATGGTAGTGGGTTTTCAAATAAGTGTTATGATGACCAAAGTGAAGAGGTTCAATATTTCAACAACTATCAAGGCAATAGAAGCAACTCTTCCAACCAACAATGGCGACCTCAAGGAAATTGGGGCAATCAACAACAAGGAGGAGGTAATTGGAATAACAACAACCAACAACAAGGTGGTGGCAATTGGAACAACAATAATCAAAACAACAATTGGGGTAATCAAGGTAGCAATCAAGGCAATTGGAACGGGAACAACAATAATTGGAGCAACAACAACAATCAAGGAGGGTGGAACAATAGCGGGAACCAAGGCAACTGGGGGCAAGGCTTTCAAAGGCCCCCAATGTATCAACAACCGAGAAATCCACCCCCTTTCCCTTCTCAAGGTCCTAGTTTTTTCGGAGGTGATAGGGGAAGAATTGAAAGCATGTTCGAGCAAATGATGAAAAAGAACCAAGATTCTGATGCCCAATTGGCTTCTCATAATACATCTATCCGGAACTTGGAGGTGCAGTTAGGCCAAATCTCTCAAGCATTGAATACTCGTCCCAAGGGTGCTCTACCAAGTGATATGGTAGTGAACCCGAAGGGTGGGAATAACAATCATGTGATGGCGGTTACAATAAGAAGTGGGAGAAGCGGTGATGTGAATGCCTTAAAGCAGAAGCAAATTGTGGATGAAGATGTTGAGTTGTGTGATGATGATGTACCTTTGGTTGTTGAAGATGTGGTTGACGAGAATGTGAACAATGATGTGAGGATTGATATTGATGAGGCCGAGGTAGAAACTTAAGATGCCATGAACCCGTCTAGGGAACATGTGATTGACATGCCCGATCCGGTTGTGCCAAGAGCCAAGGCACCTTTGCCAAGGCCACCTCCACCTTATCCTCAGAGGCTCGCGAAGCAGAAGAATGATAATCAGTTTAAAAAGTTCTTTGACATGATGAAGAGCTTATCTATTAATGTGCCTCTGGTGGAGGCACTTGAACAAATGTCGGGCTATGCAAAATTCATGAAAGACTTGGTTACAAAGAAGCGTTCTATGGACTGTGAAACTATAAAGATGACTCACCAGGTTAGAGCTATAGTGCACTCAATGGCCCCGAATCTTGAAGATCCCGGTGCTTTCACCATTCCTTACACCATTGGGAGTGCGGATTTTGCAAAGGCTCTTTGTGATTTGGGAGCTAGTATCAATTTGATGCCTTACTCTATCTTCAAAACATTGGGTATCGGGCAACCTAGGCTGAATTCAATGAGACTTAAAATGGCGGATCGATCAATAAAGCGACCTTTGGGTATTATTGATGATGTGCTTATTCGGGTAGACAAATTCATATTGCCAGCCGATTTTGTGATTTTGGATTGTGAGGTGGACTATGAGGTTCCTATTATCTTGGGCAGACCTTTCCTTGCAACGGGGAAGGCATTGGTTGATGTTGAAGCGGGTGAGCTCACTTTCCGAGTGGGGGATGAGAAGGTGGTATTCCATGTTTGCAAATCAATGAGACAACCCAATAGCACGGATGTGTGTTCATTTGTGGACATTGCCACAGCTGTTATAGTGGATGACACAAGTTCCATAATCCATGTTGAAGATCCCCTTGAGGCCATGCTTCTTAATATGGATGTCAATGATGATGCTAGTAGAGTGGAGTGCATGAATGCATTGCATGGTATGGGTTCATATTCGTATGAGCCTATGAAGCTATCTTTGGATCTTGAAAACCACAAAACTCCACCAACAAAGCCATCGATTGAGGTGCCACCAGTGTTAGAGTTGAAGCCACTTCCTCCCCACCTAAGGTATGAATTCTTGGGTTCAAATTCTACTTTACCTGTTATTCTTTCGTCTTGCTTAACTAACATGCAGGTTGACACCAATTTGGCAATACTTCAAAAGTGGAAAAAGGCGATTGGATAGACATTGGCCGACATTCGGGGTATAAGCCCGGCATTTTGCATGCATAAAATCATTTTGGAGGAGGATTCAAGGCCTTCCTTGGAGCATCAAAGAAGATTAAATGAGGCAATGCAAGAGGTAGTGAAGAAAGAGGTTATCAAGTGGCTAGATGCTGGGGTGATTTATCCTATTTCTGAAAGTTCATGGACTTCTCCGGTGCAATGTGTGCCGAAGAAGGGTGGTATGACTGTGGTGACCAATGACAACAATGAGCTCATTCCCACTAGAACGGTCACCGGGTGGAGAGTTTGTATGGATTACCAGAAGTTGAACAAGGTGACTAGAAAAGATCATTTTCCATTGCCATTCCTTGACCAAATGCTTGATCGTCTTGCGGGCCGGGCTTTCTATTGCTTTCTGGATGGTTACTCGGGGTACAATCAAATTCTAATTGCCCCGGAAGACCAAGAGAAGACCACCTTTACATTTCCTTATGGCACATTCGCTTTCTCTAGAATGCCATTTGGATTGTGTAATGCTCCGGCGACCTTCCAACGTTGCATGATGGCTATTTTCACCGACATGGTGGAGGATATCTTGGAGGTCTTCATGGATGACTTCAGCATGGTTGGGGATTCTTTTAAGTAGTGCTTGGTAAACTTGGATAGAGTGTTGGCCCGATGTGAAGACACCAACCTTGTTCTCAATTGGGAAAAGTGCCATTTTATGGTAGAAGAAGGTATAGTGTTGGGTCACAAGATCTCGAAGCGACGAATTGAAGTTGATAAGGCTAAGATTGAGGTTATTTCGAGGCTCCCTCCCCCTACTTCTATCAAAGGGGTGAGGAGTTTCCTTGGGCATGCGGGTTTCTACTGGAGGTTCATAAAGGATTTTTCTAAAGTGGTACATCCGTTGTGCAAGTTGCTAGAGAAAGATGCAAAGTTCTTGTTCGATGAGAGTTGTATGCAAGCATTCAAGTTTCTTAAGCTCAAGTTGACTTCTACCCCCATCATTACTGCACCAAATTGGAGCTTGCCTTTTGAGCTCATGTACGATGCTAGTGATGTTGCGGTTGGGGCTGTTTTGGGCCAAAGGATAAACAAAATATTCCATCCGGTGTACTACGCAAGCAAGGCAATGAATGAGGCTCAAAGGAACTACACAGTCACCGAGAAGGAGTTATTGGCTATTGTTTTTGCTATGGAAAAGTTCCGACCTTACATTATGGGGGCAAAAGTGATAGTGCATACCGACCATGCCGCTCTTAGGTATTTGATGACCAAGAAAGACTCAAAGGCAAGATTGATGAGATGGGTATTGCTTCTCCAAGAGTTTGATTTGGAAATTGTTGACCGAAAAGGGAGTGAGAATCAAGTAGCAGACCACTTGTCCCGTTTGGAGGAGGAGGGGAGGCCTTGTGATGGCCTTGAGATAAACGATGTATTTCTCGACGAGCAACTCCTTGCGGTGTCAATGAATGGAATGCCGTGGTTCGCCTATGTCGCAAATTATCTTGTTACCGGAATCATCCCGTGTGAGCTCTCTTCCAACCAAAGGAAGAAGCTCAAGCGGGATAGCTTGGATTTTTATTGGGACGAGCCATATTTGTTTAAAATTTGCACCGATGGTGTGATTCGACGATGTGTCCCGGAGGAGGAACAATTGGGTATTTTGGAGGCTTGCCATTCCTCTCCCTATGGTGGCCATCATGGCGGGGCGAGAACGGCTTCTAAAGTGCTTAGTTGCGGATTTTATTGGCCTACCTTGTTTAAAGATACGGGTGATGTGGTCAAGAGATGTGATGAATGCCAAAGAGCCAGCGGAATTTCTAAAAGGGATGAGATGCCCCTCAATACAATTCTCGAAGTGGGTATTTTTGATGTTTGGGGCATCGATTTCATGGGTCCTTTTGTGAGCTATTGTGGGAACACTTACATTCTCGTGGCGGTGGACTATGTCTCAAAGTGGGTTGAAGCCGTGACTTTTCCCAACAATGAAGCCCGGAGTGTTGTGGCATTTTTGAAAAATAGTATCTTCACAAGGTTTGACACTCCTCGTGCTATCATTAGTGATGGGGGGTCTCACTTTTGCAACAAGGCTTTCGACACGTTGCTTTCTAAGTACGGTGTCTGTGTCAATCATAAGGTTTTGACCCCCCATCATCCTCAAGCTAGTGGCCAAGTGGAAGTCTCCAACAGAGAAATTAAAAGTATCTTGTCTAAAACTGTCAACGCTAATATGACCGATTGGTCAAAAAAGTTGGATGAAGCTCTTTGGGCTTATCGGACGGCTTACAAAACTCCGATTGGTATGTCTCCGTATCGGTTGGTGTTTGGGAAATCTTGCCATCTTCCGGTGGAATTAGAGCACAAGGCCATGTGGGCTTTGAGAAAGTTGAACTTAGAATGGGATGTTGCGGAAAATCTTCAAGTTGAACAACTTAATGAGCTCGATGAGTTTAGATTCCATGCCTACTCCAGCTCGTCCTTGTACAAGAACAAAATGAAGTACATTCACGACAAATATGCTCGAGGCAAGGAATTCAAGGTTGGAGATATGGTTCTCTTGTTTAATTCCCGATTACGTCTGCTTCCGGGTAAGCTCAAGTCAAAGTAGAGTGGGCCTTTTGAAGTTGTGTTCGTGACCCTATTTGGTGCTCTTGATCTAAGGAACAATAATGGTGAAGTATTCAGAGTCAATGGATATCGAGTCAAGCATTATCTTGGGAAATTTGATGATAGCCACGTGGTGGCACTTCTCCATCTAAAGTGATGTGCTGGTAACATGCGTCGTGTCGCGACGTTAAATCAGGCGCTGCTTGGGAGGCAACCCATGTCTTTTTCTTTTTGTTGTTTTTCTGTGTTTTCTTGGTAGTGTAGGTTTGATTTTTGAGCTAATTGATTGTGAGATGTTGCAGGGGAAAAAAGTTGAACAGTCTCTAAAGATTGCCAGTGCGGATGCATTGCACTTTGTGCGGTCTGCACTAGTGATGGTCAAAAGTGGTGCTCTCTGAAGTTTGCCACCGCAGCCACATTCCATTTAGTGCGGTCCGTGATGGGACTCCGCGACTGCGATCTGTTTTTGTGTGGTCCGTGGAGGTTGCCTACTCAAGCTTCAAGTGAATAAAACCCAGCGTGGTCCGCAGTCGATTTTGTGCGGCCGCGCTGGTAGGTAAGGCTGGGTCCCATTGGTTTTCTATAAATAGACCCCACGGGTCACCATTTACCCTTTTCGAACTCTTAACACTCAGAGACATAAAAGTACTGTTCATAACCTCTTGTGATAGTGATTCTTGCTTAATATTGACTAATTACATTTCATCTTCTCATCTGGTAATGTTTCACTCAGTCATTGTGCATTTACTTGATTAATTTTGTTTTATTTAATTACTATTAGCTTATAATTTTTTTTTCTTGTTAGTTTCTTCTTCTTTATTCAGTTGTTAGCTTAGGGTAGTTTTAAATGCTAGGTTGGTATGCTGGATATGCATAATGGTTGGGCAAGTGAGTAGGGACAAAGTAGGTGAACTAACGTGAACAATTGTGCAAGAAAATGAAACCCTAACTTAGTGCCTGTGCAAAATACTCTCCGCAGCCCGCGGTCGCCTTTGTGCGGTTCGCGGTGCCCTGACGCTGTCCGCATTGCCATTTTGCACAGACCGCAGTGCCCAAGTGATTGAAATTGAACCTACACCTAGCGCGGCCGTATTGCACATTATGCGGTCCGCGCTGGCCCACCGCAGCCGCGTTGCTACTTTGTGCGGGCCGCGGTGGTTGGATTCAGAGAGATGTTTTTCAGGGCTTTGTCCCAATGCGGACCGCGGTCGCCTTTGCGTGGTCTGTGGTGCCCCTAGTGCGGCCGTACTCCTATTTGTGCGGGCCGCGGTGCTCTGTTCTGCAACTGTTTCTGCAACATTTAATCTGCTGTCTGCAATTCAATTTCAACACACATCAGCCCATGAAATGAAAAGACATGATATCAAAGGTAATAACAAGGCAATGCTTAGCCGTGCGCAGAGTTTGGGGGCAGAGCTTATCCCCGAGAGGAGAAGATAATGCAAAGTTTAGAATAGAGCAACATTTATGCAAGGGGAGACAATGCTTAGTCCCATGAGAAGGCAGTGCTTAGCCTTATGCAAATAGGGAGGCGAGGCTTAGCCCCATGCAAGATTTGAGATAGGGCTTAGTCTCATGCAAAGAGAAGGCAATGATTAGCCTTATGCAAATATAGAGGTAGGGCTTAGCCTCATGCAAGATTTGAGACAGAGCTTAGTCTCATGCAAAGAGAAGGCAGTGCTAAGCCTTATGCAAATATGGAGGCAGGGCTTAGCCTCATGCAAGGATCGAGATAGAGCTTAGTCTCATGCAAAGGGAAGGCAATGCTAGACCTTATGCAAATATGGAGGCAAGGCTTAGCCTCATGCAAGGATCGAGACAGAGCTTAGTCTCATGCAAATATAAGGCAATGCTTAGCCTTATGCAAATATGGAGGCAGAGCTTAGCCTCATGCAAGGATCGAGACAGAGCTTAGTCTCATGCAAGGAGAAGGCAGTGCTTAGCCTTATGCAAATAGGGAGGCAGGGCTTAGCCTCATACAAGATTTGAGACAGGGCTCAGTCTCATGTAAAGAGAAGGCAATGTTTATCCTTATGCAAATACGGAGGCAGGGCTTAACCTCATGCAAGATTTGAGATAAGGCTTAGTCTCATGCAAAGGGAAGGCAATGCTTAGCCTTATGCAGTGAAAAAGTAGCAGATAGGAGTAGAATATTTCTTAGCTGGAGATATATTTGCATCGGATGGCCTGATTGTTATGAGGATATTGACTTTGATATGTGTATATTTGCGAATACTCCTGTCATATTCGCTGTGCCTGCATCCAAAGAAAAATCGTGAGTTTTGTATAAGGAGGGTTGGTTCGTGCCCTTGTCTGCTTGCTTTGCTTTGCTCTGTTCCGGAGGCCCTGTTTGAGTTATCCTGGGTAACACCTGGCGGCCATAGAAATAAAGTTTTCGAAAATATGCACTTATTGATGGAATAGAGTTATTTTAGAAAACATAGTGGTATATAATATCAAGTAAATCATATGAACTAATGGCTGTAACACTTTAGAGACATTGCGGCTTCCTTGCACTAGAATTTTGAGGATCCTCCTCAAAATTCTACCCAGTTTGATCCTTAGGCCGTTCCGCGTGCAACAAAGTTTGCTGGATCTGCTCCGAAATTTTAAGAATCCTTCTTAAAATTCTGCTCCAGTTACTTAACCGATTTTGGACTTTCTGGCATATGATGGCGTTGGCTACACTTGCTCAGAATTTTGAGGGTCCTACTCAAAATTCTGCCCAGTTCCTGGTTCTGGGGAAAATAAATTTTTTATTAAGATATGACCGAACCTATAGGGATGCCTACGTATCCCCTCTTAAACGGGAATTAGGTCAAATGTGGTTCAGTTACATCAGATGAATGAATGTAAACAATCTAAACATAATATCTCTTGACTGCATCTGAATTGATAGGTTTTGGCCAAACTTCTCCGGCCATTTCTGCAAGTATTAGTGCCCTCCTGTTAGCAGCTGGTGAACCATGTAAGGACCTTGCCAGTTGGGGTGAAAATTTCCCTTTGGCTTCATCCTGATGTGGGAAGATCCACTTTAGCACCAACTACCTCGGTACGAATTGTCTTGGTCTGACCCTTTTGTTGAAAGCTCTGGACATTCTATTATCATAAAGCTAACCGTGACATACTGCGTTCATTCTTTTTTCGTCTATGAGGTCTAGTTGCTCATAGTGGCTCCTTATCCATTCTGCATCACTGAGTTTGACTTCTTGTATGATCCTTAAAGAAAGAATTCTACGTCAGCTGGAATGATAGCTTCAGTACCATAAACCAGAAAATAGGGAGTCGCCCTAGTTGATGTGCGAACTGTAGTGAGGTACCCAAATAGGGCAAATGGTAACTTCTCGTGCCATTGTTTGCGATTTTCTACCATCTTCCTTAGTATCTTCTTGATGTTCTTATTGGCAGCTTCCACAGCTCCATTCATTTGAGGCATGTATGCTGTAGAATTCTTGTGCTTGATTTTGAAGGTTTCACACATGGCTTTCATCAGGTCACTGTTGAGGTTGGCGGCATTATCAGTGATAATGGACTCAGAAACCCCGAATCGGCAAATAATATGATCCTTGACAAAATCTGCGATGACTTTCTTGGTTACAGCTTTGTAAGGTGCAGCCTCTACCCATTTTGTAAAATAGTCGATAGCCACTAAAATGAACGAGTGCCCATTAGAACGGTGGGCTCGTTTGGATCGATAACATCCATTCCCCAAGCAACAAAAGGACAAGGTGCACTCGTTGCATTGAGCTCATTCGGTGGTACCTTTATCATGTCTGTATGTATCTGGCATTAGTGGCATTTCTGGACGTACCTGATGCAATCCGTTTCTATGGTCATCCAAAAATATCCAGCTCTGAGTATCTTTTGGCTTGAACAAAACCATTCATATGTGGTCTGCAAGTTCCGGCATGAATCTCCTCAAGTAATCTGGAAGCCTCCTTTACGTCAACACAGCTTAACAATCCCAGATTAGGAGTTCTTCTATACAGGGTCCCTCCGCTTTGGAAGAAGTGATTGGACAACCTCTGCTGTGTGCGTTTCTGAGTATGGTTTGCTTGTTCTGGATATTCTCCTTTTGCCAAGTATTCTTTGATGTCGTGGAACTACGATTTTCCATCTGTTTCTTCTTCAACATGAGCACAATAAGCTGGTTGATTATGGATCCTCGCCGGGATAGGATCGATGAAGTTCTTATCTAGATGTTGTATCATTGATGACAAGGTGTACAGTGCGTCTGTGAACTCATTTTGAATTCTGTACACATGTTTGAATTCTATCTTTGTGAATCGCTTCATTAATTCCTGCACATGATACAAGTATGGTAGTATCTTGGTGTTCTTCGTAGCCCATTCTCTTTGAACTTGATGTACTAGAATATCTGAATCGCCAATTACCAGCAGCTCTTGTATATTCATATCGATGGACAAATTGAGCCCCATGATGCAAGCCTCGTATTATGCCATATTGTTAGTGCACGAAAACCTAAGCTTTGTCGATACCGGGTAATGTTGAACTATTTCTGACACCAAAACTGCTTCAATACCCACTCTTTTGAAGTTTGTAGCCCTATCAAAGAACATTCTCCAACCGTCGTAGGCTTCAGTAATGTCCTCTCCGACGAATGATACTTCTTCATCAGGAAAATACATTTTCAATGGCTCGTATTCTCCTCCTACAGGATTTTCAGCAGATGGTCTACCAATGCTTGTCCTTTGACTGCCTTCTGAGTTACATAAATGATATCGAACTTACTTAACAATATCTGCCACTTGGCTAACTTCCCGGTTGGCATGGGTTTCTGAAAGATATACTTCAGAGGGTCCATCCTGGATATAAGGTATGTGGTATAGGCAGAGAAGTAATGCCTCAATTTTTGAGTTGTCCAGGTCAAAGCACAGCAAGTGCGTTTGAGCAGAGAGTATTGTGCTTCATAAGGTGTGAACTTATTACTCAAGTAGTATATGACTTTCTCCTTTATTCCTGTCTCATCATGTTGTCCCAAAACACATCCGAAAGCTCCATCTAATAGGACAGATAGAGTAGTAAAGGTCTCCTAGGTTCTGGCGGGACTAGGACTGGTGGTATAGACAAGTATTCCTTGATTTTGTCAAAAACCTTCTGACAATCCTCGATCCAACTGGTTTCAGCATTTTTCCTCAACATTTTGAATATGGGTTCACCTATTACCGTAGACTGTGCTATGAAGCGGATGATGTAGTTGAGGCGTCCTAGAAAGCTCATCACGTCCTTTTTGCTCTTTGGTGGTGGTGATTCTTGGATAGCCTTAACTTTGGATGAGTCCAACTCGATTCCTCGGCGGCTGATGATGAATCCCAACAGCTTTCCTGCGGGAACCCCGAATATACATTTTGCGGGGTTCAATTTTAGACTGTACCTCCTAAGCCTGTCAAAGAACTTTCTCAAGTCTGCTATGTGATCTGCGGCCCTCTTGGATTTGATGATGACGTCATTAACATACACGTCTATTTCCTGGTGTATCATATCATGAAAGATGGTTTTCATAGCTCTTATGTAAGTAGCCCCAACATTCTTTAGACCGAATGACATCATCTTGTAGCAATACACTCCCCACGGTGTAATAAAAGCTATTTTCTCTGCATCATCTTCGTCCAACCAGATTTGGTGATAACCCGCGAAGCAATCTACAAAGGATTGGAGTTCATGCTTGGCGCAATTGTCGATCAAGACGTGTATATTTAGTAGTGGTAAATCGTCCTTGGGACTTGCTTTGTTTAAATCCCGATAGTCAACACACACCCTGACTTTCCCATCTTTCTTCAGAACCGGTACAGTGTTGGCTAACCAGGTTGGGTACTCAACTACCCTGAGGACTTTGGCTTTGATTTGCTTAGTGACTTCTTCCTTGATTTTTAGGCTCATATCTTGTTTGAACTTTCTGAGTTTTTGCTTCACCGGCGGACACATTAGATTGGTAGGCAACTTATGAGCCACTATGGATGTGCTCAGACCAGTCATGTCATCATATGACCATGCAAAGATATCCTCATATTCCTTTAGGAAACGAATGCACTCTTCCATCTCTAACGGTGATAAGTGAATGCTTATGCGAGTCTCCTTGACGGTTTCGACATCTCCCAAATTAATTGCTTCGGTTTCGTCCAGGTAGGACTTAGGTTTGTTCTCAAAGTTCTCAACTTCTCTGACAATTTCCTCACGTATTTCATCTTCTTCTTCTGAGTCACTATCCATATGTTGCGTTGCCTCATTACATGTCACAGTCATTGGTTCATCAGGAAAAGTAATAATAACTTTGTAGAAAAAAATGTGAAAGATAATAATGAATACTAAATAGTAGTGCGTTAATTAAATTTGAAAATATCCAAAACAGGTACGGCTTGATGACTCGAGCAATTATTTCGAAACAAAATGCGTCTTTAAAATAAAATTACTGAAAATATTTTAAATGCCTAGCGTGACTATAAAACAAATTAGGCTAATTGCCAAGCTACCCAGGGACTCGACGGGTCCGGGATGGTGTGGCAGTCTAATTCTTGAGAACGGCTCCCTTCTCCACAATCTGAATGGTGAGGCCTTCTTCCTCATCCTCCTCAATTATCACATTGCAATCCATATTCTCGTCTTCTAGGAACAAGTTTCTCAACCCAACCAAAGCTTCTTCCTCTGCAGATCCCCATATTGTATCGGCCTGGTGAAAAGTCTGACTTAGGTGTAGTACCGGCTGCTCAAGAGGGTAATAAGGACCATGCCATGGAGGCGACCAATCATCATATTCTTGCCAAGTGTATGGATATCTCAGCCCGAAAGTTGTACCATGTTTTAACTGTATCGGTTTGGTAATGCCCTGGAGTTTCTTCCCAAGCCCTTTGCCGGATTCATACCCAGACCATGCCAGTATGCTTTCTATTTTTTTACTCCACCACTTGTCCTTCTAAATTGCGTTGACATGTTCAATGTGGTGATAAGTTTCTCCACCCAACCTTCTATTCTCGATGACCGGGATAGTTTGACTGGTGTAAATAGGGTTACTTCCATCTCCGTGAATGATTACCTTCTGATGGTTCCATTCAAACTTCACGTCCTGGTGTAGCGTGGAAGCCACGGCCCCAGCAGCATGCATCCAAGGTCGACCCAATAGAAGATTGTATATAGCTGATATGTCTAGTACTTGGAACTCAACATCGAACCAAGTTGGTCCCATCTGCAGGCAAAGGTTAATCTCCCCAATCGTGGACCTTTGAGACCCATCAAACGCTTTCACGTTCATGCTTCCTGCCCGTATCTCATGGAAATCTTTGCCCAATCTTTTCAGAGTAGTCAATGGACAAATGTTGAGGCTTGAACCCCTATCTATTAGGACCCTGGCAATGAATTTGTCTTCGAACTGTACCATGATATGTAGTGCCCTGTTGTGACTTAACCCTTCAGGCGGTAGTTCATCCTTATAGAAGGTGATCTTGTGACTTTCCAGTACTTGCCCTACCATGTTGGCCATCTCTCCACTGGTGATGTTGTTGGGCACACAAACTTCATTCAACACCTTTATCAGAGCATTTTTATGTACCTCCGAATTTTGCAATAGCGACAAGATGGATATCTGGGCGGGGGTCTTGTTTAAATGATTGATGACAGAGTATTCCCTCGCCTGTACTTTCCTCCAAAGATTGTCTGGTCCAGTTTCAATGACAGGTTGTTTGGTAGCAGCCTCCTTGCTTGATCCTCCCAAATTTTCAGGTGTATAGATCCTTCCAGTTCTGGTCATTCCCTGTGTGGCACTAGATTCTTCCATCTTTGCTTTTCCCTTTCGCCTAGCTTCGGCGACGTAATCCCAAGGTATGGCATTGGACTTGAAAGGAAGCGTGGTTACTACTGTCACTGTGAAGGGTGTGTCCACTTCTACCTCAAATGGAATAGGTGTGGCTATGGGTGATGTTATTTCTAACTCAAATAGAACCAATGCGGTTACCTCAACCTCAATTGGCGGATATACCTGGACCATAATAGGATTGAGCGTGACTATGGGCTTCTTAGGATCGTCGCCCTCTTTGATAAGTCTAATTGATCCATCTGTATCCCACTCCTCATCAGTTTCTATCACATTGATCCCTTCACCCCTATGATATGGAAGAGGATTGTTGCGGACGTTGGGTGCAGCTTCCTTCGCCTGCATGACCTTGTTATCAATTAATGTCTGGATCTTATCTTTCAATATCCGGCACTCGTCAATAGTGTGCCCTTTCATATTAGAATGATATGCATAGGTTTTATTCGGGTTGACCCATTGAGATGAGTTCTCCATTGCCACAACGGGAATAGGGGTGACATAACCAGCAGCCTTCAACCTTTCGTACATCTGGTCGATCGGTTCAGCAATGGTGGTGTATTTTCTGAGTGGTTTGCGATCAAAATTAGGTTGGGGTTTCTGGTAATTTGGATGAGTTGGAGGTGAATGATAGTAGGTTGGCTGGGTGTTATAAGTGTGATAGGCAGTGGTGGGTTGAGAATATCTGGGAGGTGAGGGTTGGTATGTAGGTGGGGGTGTTTGGTATGTGAGTGGAAATTTTGGGCCTTGGGCCACCATTACTACCGCTACTTCTTTCTTCTTTGATATGCCACTTGATTGCAATGCTTTGTTCGTGGCTTGCAGTGCCTCAAAATTTGTCATCATCCCGCTTTTAATTCCCTCTTCAATCCTTTCTCCGAATTTGATGATATCAGAGAACTTATGATTCTCAATAACCATCAACCTTTCATAATATTGTGGGTCATGTGCCCAGACAAAGAACTTGTTTATCCATTCCTCGTTTAATGCTGGTTTGACCTTGGCTGCTTCTGACCTCCACCGAGTACCATACTCGCGAAAAGTCTCAGTTGGCTTCTTCTTTAGGTTCTGGATATAGAAGACATCTGGTGCATTCTCTGTATTGAACCTGAACCGGTCCATAAAGTCTGATGCCATGCTCACCCAATTGGCCCATTTCTTAGGATTCTAGCTTATGTACCAGGATAGGGCATCTTCGGTAAGACTTCTCATGAAGAGCTTCATTCGAATCCTTTCATCCTTTCCGACCCCCACGAGCTTGTCACAATAAGTTCTTAAAGGAACCTTGGGATCACCTTTTTCGTCAAACATTTTAAACTTTGGAGGTTTGTAACCCTCAGACAGTTCCACATATGGTTGTATGCATAAATCCTCATAGTTCAGACCTTTTATCCCTTTACCTCCTTCAACACCCTGAACTCGACTTGTCAACTTCTTGAGTTCCTCGACCATGTTCTTGATGAGCAGGTCCTTCTTAGCGGATTCTGGTGTATAGGAGATTGGTTGAGTGGAGTGAGGTAGGGTTTCCACGTATATGGGGTTATTTTGGTGGGTGCCAGGGAATTGGGTGTAGTGGTGGTCATTGGTCAAGTTTTGAGGATCAGGAATAGGTTGTGGTGTGTTCTGAGGAGTGTGATAGGTAGTG
Organism: Nicotiana sylvestris; assembly: GCF_000393655.2. Lineage (NCBI taxonomy): Eukaryota > Viridiplantae > Streptophyta > Magnoliopsida > Solanales > Solanaceae > Nicotiana > Nicotiana sylvestris. The sequence goes on from NC_091067.1 coordinate 78,697,441, forward strand.
GTTTGTGGGTATTGGGTTGTTGATGATGGTGTTGTGGAGGATTTGGTACCGGTAGAGGATTGGGATTTTAAGGTGGTGTGGCATATTAATGGGGTAGGGGAGGATTTTGTGGACGTTGGTTTGGCTTATTTTGAGGAGGTGCTGGGTTTTGAGCATTTTGTTGGTTAATGTCTGGGACGTTTAGGGTGAGGGAGAAATTTTCCAAGTTGCGGACATGCTCAAGTTCCCCTTGTAACTCTAGTATTTTCTGCTCCAATCGTAGGACCAAATCATTCTAGGCCAGAGTACTCCGATTGAAGTTTCAATATTCTCAGCATTTTCTTTTCGGATACCACTCAAATCATCCATCTTAGCTTTTCCTCTGCTTTTCGGATTACTCGACGAAGGAGGAGGTGGAGGACCTCTAGATCTGATGTGATATGCTGATGATGCTAGTATGTGCGAACCAACCTTAGGGGATGTGAATAATAAAAATAAAGAAAAACAAAAGATAAACAAGTTAGTAAGGATTCTGAAAATGTTTGCAGTATTTAAACACATATTGCAGGAATGTAAATCTATGTCCTAATTTGGGAGCCTCATTGTGCCTGAGGTAGGCCTAGTGACAAATAGAATTGGAGAATTTCCGTGCCAATAATTGCCTCATTTCATTAATGTAAAAATAGATAAATCTAAAATGACACTAAATAAGATAAGTCGCTGATGGCACTTGGCCTTATTACATTTGAAAAAGCAAATAAACCAAATCTACTTGGTCCCAGAAGGACCTTCTCCAGGCTGGATGTTTTTGGCTTCGTCGATCAGATTCTCGAGTTCGCACAGGTTCAACAATAGGTATGATCTTGCTAGATGTCCTCCTTCATTTCCTTCGGTATTCTGGCAATCGGTGACTCTCTTCCTCATCTTTCCTTCCAATTCTATTAAACTATACTCCAGATATTCCAACATTTCGCTTGATTTAACAGCCATCTCCCTCCATTCATTAATTAGTTCCATTCGGTCTTGTGTCACTCCATGTGCTCATTAATTAGTTCCATATCGGTCTTGTGTCGCTCCATGTGCTCGACCTCGGACTCGTGAACTCTTTTGCGCAATTTGTTGTACTTCACTTGTGCCTCGGCAATATGACTTTATTTCCTGTACCAACCCTTGGCTCGAATATTCTTGCTTTGTTATCCTCTAACCATGATGGGTAAAAGTACACATGACCAGCATGATATCGATCTGGCTCGATGGTATCCTTTTCCACGACAATTTTCAAATGCCACATGTGCTGAGCTTCACATTGTATGGGACGTCGCTATCCTTAAAATCTACCCTGCAGTGACTCATTTTAGCAACTTGCGGTATGACCTGCTTTCTGCCTGCCTCTCATAACTCTGATGGGAGCATAAGGGTATATGCCCCTCAACCCAATCAGTACCAAGTGTAGAACATCCCTATATTTGATGATGAACTCGTCAGTAGGGAACCATTCGAACATCCATTGAACCTGATCCTCAGTCAAGTTGACTCATCCTATAACATTTTCGGTTAGAGCAAACCTGTCTGGGATATAAGTCATTCTCTTAAGATGATGGAAAGCTATGTGTGTTTACCGTAAAAATGGTAATAAAAATTAAATTTGATTATGGGACTCTAAAAATACGTGATCTATTTTTATGCTAGTTGTTAAGTAGTTGATGCTATGTATATGAGACTTAGAAACGAAATGAGAATTAAGGATAGGGTGATAATCAAACCGATAGGCTAATTATTGGGGCCTCAAGCTTGTCGATTCAGGGCCTCGAGGTCGATTCCGGAGCTCAGCTGGGAGCTGTCGAGGATTGTCGAAGTATGGCTAACAGTTATGACAAAATCAATAAAGTCTCTTTATGGCCAATGATAAGCAATAAATTAAGAACAATAACGAAGATAATAAATGAAAGCAACGATAAATGGGAACAATAATATCGAAGAACATCTTAGAGAGCAAAGAGAATTTCTTGTATGTTTCTTGGGGAGCAACTGAAGCAACATGCCTTTACAAGATGACAAAAATCCCCTTTATATAGGAGGGGAATCCCAACATAGTACAAAATACATTAATTATAAAGATAAAGGGATGGGACATCTAGATGACACCCTGACCCAGGGCTAGGGTAGTCCACTAGGCTCTGTCAGTCCTAGCCGTGTACCTTGGGAACTCCCTACTCCTACCATATATGTGGTCGGCATTATTCAAAGGTCGGGCATCGATGAACCTCGAAGGGGAAATTTGACCGTAGCCTTGAAGCCTCGAGGCTTCGAGATGATCTTTTGAGGTGCCTTGATAATGAGGAATTGGACCCTCCGATTTCACCGTACACAGATAGTCTCCGCATTTCTTAGAGTGAAAGTAATGAGAAATGACCTTGAACCTTTGTCCCCTCCGTTATTCTTGCGATGACGGCAGTCATAAGGTGCCAAAAGACGGTGCACATACAACCCTCGAAGGCCTCCACATTGATCATGACAGTTAGCTGCCCCTTGGCCTCCTTCAATGCGCATGCGGGGCTTCTATAAATACTCCCTTCCTTGTTCTTACCAATTCATTACATTTCCGAAACCCAGAAAAGGTTCCTTCTTATTTTACCCTTTTCTTTCCTAGGAACGCGACTCCCCTTTCTCTCCTGGAATTTTCCAGCAATGGCAAAAACTTCCGCCTCTGTTTCCCAGAAGAATATGGCCTCATCCTCTTCTCTTTTACCTCAAGGTGAAGCGACAATGCCTCCTCGTGCTGAAGAATGCATTCCAGGATCTTTCGCGATGGCTTTTGATTTCAAGGTCGAGAGGCCTTCTTCGAAGCCGGGGCGCAGTGAGCCCATGACTCAGTATATTAGCTTGATAACAAACATCGGAAGAGTGAAAGCTGATTGTTGCTGGGGGGATGAGGTGCTTGTGGGGATCCCTTCTTGGGAGGAGGATATTACGACATACTGTAAGCACGTGATTTTTGCCCTATATGAGAATTACTCCCAAAAAATTCAAAAAATAAAATGATTTTTCTTTGGTGTGCAATTTTGTGATATTTTGAAGAATTATTTGTATTTGTCTGTGCGTGTTTATTCGCTAAATTAATAAAAAATACAAAAATATGTCGCATTTTGCATGTAGGATTTAATTCTACAATTGTTAGTAATTAAAATTGTTTTACAAAAATTAAAAATTACAAAAATAGGCATCGTTTGCATTTTTAGCATTTAATGTCCAAATATACAATTTTATGCTTAATTAATACTTAATTGTGCGTTAATTGTTATTGGGAGTTAATTTGCGCCTTTATAACTTAATTTAGTTCTTAATAATAGTTTAAGTATTTTTATAATTTAGTTTTAGAGAAATAAAAGAAGAAAAAAGAGCGAAAATATAAAGAAAGTCGGAATTGGGCCTCTTCTTCAATTTCAAGCCACAGGCCCAAAAAACGGCCCAATCTTCCCTACGACCCAGTCCATTTCGAACTGGGTCGACCCAGTCCATAACCCAAAAGACCCAAACCCCTTTGTCTTACATTTTACAAAACAAAACAAAAATAACAAAAACAAAAAACCCTAAACTAAACATCCGCCCCCTTCCTTACTTTCATCTCCTCCAAACTCCAAAAAACACCCCATCCATGGCTGCCCAAACCAGCTCCCTTCGTCCAGTCCGGCACCCACGCATCGACCACCGCCAAACACCATTGTTACACCCAGTCGCTTGGCCCGTCGACCCTACTGTTCCGTCGCCTCCTTCCACTGTTACACCCAGTCGCTTCCATGGCCAAGCTCATCGTCGACCAGCTGCTCAGGTTGCTGCATCCTTCTCCTTCGATGTCCTTAAGCCGAACAAGTCGACGCCACTGTGTCATGCTGCTGCCCATGTCCAGCTGCGACGAGCGTCCATGGCTACTCCAAGCTCGCGCTACTGCTTTTGTCTCTCGCTGCTGCCCTTGTTTCTGAAACACCATGGATTCCATGGATGCGGCTCGTCGCTGCTTACTCCGTCGCTAGCCAAACACACGAACAACTGCTTCAGTCTCCGAACTACTGCTGCTCGCGTTTCTGGTAGTTGAATTCGCTGGCCATGGCAGCATCGTCATTAGCTGCTTCTGCCTCCTTCGTCATCCCGTTTGCTACTGCTTCATCGTCCAGATTTTGCTACTGTCCTGTTTCTTCAGTTACTTCGTAATCGCGTTCGTCATCGTTGGTTCGAGCTTTGGTCGAGGCTCGTCAAATTCGTTGTTGGTTTAGTCGTTTGTTCGTCGTTCATCTCCGGTTAGTAGATTTTTGAATTTTATTTTGTCCGCATTTCATTTTGATATTTTCGAATCTAAAATCGGCAAAGGTTTGTTTTGTTTATCGTTTGAATTAATTTTTAGTTCATGTTCATGTGTTGTTTGTTAAATTAATTTTTCAGATTCCAAATGAAAGATTAATTAGTTATTTTTCATGTTTATTTCATGTTTGTATTGTTGTTTAAGTGAATATTTGTTAGTTTAATGTTTGTTAGATTCAAATTGGAATTTAATTAATTATCTCTTCAATTTGTCTCATGTTGTTATGTATTTTCCGGAAATTAGTAATGTTGTTTGAATCATTGAATCTGTCATGTTTTGTTGCTTAAAGATAGATTTAATTCATGTTCGTCTTGGTTTGAAGTTCATGTTTAAATCCAGTGATTTAATGTGAGTTTATGTTTGTTTGTGATTTGTTGATTTAATTTGAATCATGCATATTGTTGTTGGTATTGTTGTATCTTTGTTCATCCATTGATGATCTAAATTAACCAGGATTGGTTCCCGATATGGTTGATTTATTTCCATTAATTTGGAGTTTGTATTGTTCATCATGTTCATGTAAATTGTTGTTGAATATTGTTGAAGAATTGGTCATCTTGACTATATTTTGGTTGAGTTATGATTAATTGATTGTTTAGAGCAGAGGGGTAATTTGGTAAATTGCATTGCATCGGGGGTAGAATGGTAATTTCAGTAAGGTCGGAGGGGGTAGTTTAGGAATTGTACATTTTGTAATTGTTTATTTGAAGCATGAGGGACAAAATGAAATGGGGTGGGTTGTGATATGATTATTTAATATAAAGGGGGGACAAGATTTAAATTAAAGGGGGAATCTTGCATTATTTTAAATGAAGCATGGGGGACAAAATGAAATGGGGTGGTGTGATATGTTTATTTAATGTAATGGGGATGAGTGGAAAGATAATGGGTTGGGTAGAGAAAAAGTATTGATTTAATTGATTAAAAGATTTATGGGATGGGATTATATATATGAAGTCTTGAACAAAAGAACAAAAATACAGAGAGAGAACACATACAGACGAGAAAAAATACACACACAGATAGAGAGAAAAAACGGACAGAGAATAGAAGAGAGAAAAATTCCGAAAAAATATTTAAGCTTTCAAAATAAAAATAAAAGCTAAAAAATCTACTGCTTTCTTTCTTTGTTTGAAATTAGTATTAATGGTTGTTGTTTCATTTAAAGCTTAAAGCTTTTGTTTTTGGGATTACTACTCCACCGGTCTGTTACCGGTTTGTTACTGTTGCTGGGCAGTTGTTGCTGTTGCACTGTTATTACTGTTGCTGATTTTCATCTTCATTTTCTTTTGCTTCCAATATCAGGTACATATCTTTTAAACTCATATTGTGAAGAGCTTCAACATGGCAAGTAAATGAAGTTTGGAATTATAAGGATGTCTTCTACTCATTTAAATTTTATTAGTTTAAATTTCAGTTTTGTTTTAGTTGGTTAATATAGTATTAAATCAATTAGTAGATTAGTTCTCTTTCTTAATAACTAATGGCTTAGTTATTTTAGGAACGCGATCAACTCATTTCTTTTAATATATGAAATAATGTCAATGATTTTTTTTACAAAATATAGAGTTAAGTGTTTGCAAATAGTCGCATAGGCAGAGAATAAGAATTGGTTTATTTATCTCAAACTCAATCTTTGTAAACAAATTAACCAAACAATTATAACTTTGGACTAAAAACAAGTATATGAGAAGGATATGGGATTTACAAGCACGAATTGCAACATTTTATGTCAAGGATATGTAGAAATAGAATTCGCATTAAATATAACAATAAAAATTCTTCAGAAACTATTAATTTGTTTATCAAATTAATTCTTTTTCCAGTTTTATATGCGATTCGATTTTTGGATATGTTAATGTTGTATCCACGATAAAAATGGTAGTATTTTTAGTTACATGTTGTTTGTTTCTTTTTCATATCATTAATTCTTTAAAATTTGAATAGTTTTGAGGTATATAATTCATACGCGTAAAATAAGACTTGTAGCAACGCCTAATAAATTTTGAATTCTTTGTCAAGAAATTTGGTGGCATCCCAATCGGTAATTCTCCATGATTCTTACATTTAAAAATAGATGGATGCAATAAACATTTATGGAAAATCTATACTACTATTAAGAATCTTTTGCGTGATTAGGGATGCGTTCGCGTAACCTGATTATATTTCTAAAAGCAATTCGGATTATGCGTTCGCGCAACTTCGAACGAACATTTAATAAAAAGGGGGCTCTTCGGAGAATATCAATATTAATTTCATATAACTCGAGATGTGCGGTTCAATATTTAATTATACAAGAGCGACGAACGTTCTTAATTTTATTTTTAGCACAATTTCGAACTTAAGTCTTTTTTTTTATAATAAAAAAATTTCGAAAAAAAATAAATAATAATTATTATATTGTGTATACGTACGCGTGACACGATTTTCACGTTAAAAATATAATTTATAACACGAATATACGTACGCGTGATTCGATTCAAAGAAGGGTCTTTAAATCTAAATAGAAGCGGTAACAATAAAATCATGCAATAAAAATGTATTTAACAAATCAAAATAATCAAGCCAAATATAACAGTTGAGCGACCGTGCTAGAACCACGGAACTCGGGAATGCCTAACACCTTCTCCCGGGTTAACAGAATTCCTTATCCGGATTTCTGGTTCGCAGAATAATAAACAGAGTCATATTCTCCTCGATTCAGGGATTAAAATTGGTGACTTGGGACGCCTTAAAATTCCCAAGTGGCGACTCTGAAACAAACAAACAAATCCCGTTTCGACTGTCCTTCAATTGGAGAAAACTCCCACGCACCCTCGCGGGCGCGGATAAAGGAGGTGCGACACATACAAAATAGGTTTTCTTAATGTGTACGCTTATCTGTTTACTCTAGGGCCGGTGAGGCCATCTTTGCCCCCGATCGACCCAGTGATTCTCTACTTCTGCCAACAATGCCAAGTGACCCTTGGCCAAATTCATCTTTCATTTTGGCGTGTTGTTTACATGATCAGGTATTACGTGAACATGATCGGGGAGGTGCCCTTCACCCTTGATCATCTGATTAGGATGTACAACCCCCGTTTCTTCTCGAGGATAAATACATACGTCTCCATACCGATTTGCAAGACTCTACTAAACCTGCTCATGACTCATGAGACCTATGTAGCCAAGGCTCTGATACCAACTTGTCACGACCCTAAACTCAGACCTAGTTGTGATGGCGTCTATCGTGAAACAAGGCCAGCTGACACAAACTCCCAATCAAGTTAAACAGTTATAATAATTCAATTTAAGGCATTAACATGATTGAATCCCAAAATAACAGTGAAATAGCACAATTCGCGGAAAATAAACACAGTCCGACATCGGGGTGTCACCAGTTATGAACATCTAACATAAGTCTAAGAGTAGGAAAAGTCTACATAGTCTACTACAAAATCCAGTACAAATAAAAATAAAGATAGGAAGGAGAAGCACTGGGTTGCGAACACCGAACAGCTACCTAGTGAACTCAACAAAGTCTGCTGAAATCAATCAACCCTCACTAGTAGGGCCTGAAGCTCCTGAATCTGCACACATGGTGCAGGGAGTAATGTGAGTACGTCAACTCAGTGAGTAATAAAAATAAATGAAGGCTGAGCGATAAGAAAACACGTAAAACACAGCAAAATGCTACAAAGAGGCAGTGTAAAACCTTTACAAAGCAATAAAATAGTGAAATATTATAAAAATACCTTAGTTCAGTATAAACTTCTTTAAATCATTTTTTAGTAGTTAAACGAGTGAATGAAAAGCAGTTAGAAAAGTATAAATGCATAAAACCAGCCCCTCGGGAAAAGTACCAACAGAATCAGTCCCTCGGGCTATCTCACAATCACTCGTATCAGCCCCTCGGGCAATAACATGGAACAACATTAGCCCCTCGAGCTCTATCACATCTCACACTGGGTACCCGCACTCACTGGGAGTGTACAAACTCCGGGATGGCCCCTTACGGTCCAAGCGAAATATCAAGCCATCTCGTGGCATAATCAATGGGCTCTCGGCCTCATATCAAGCCACCTTGTGGCCTACAGCTCAGGCCCTCGGCCTCATAATCATGAATCAGCTCAATACTGTTGTGGTGCGCAGCTCGATCCCATAATAACCTCACAACACAGGCCCTAGACCCTGCTCAGTCGTAAATCTCTGAAAGCCACTCGGGCAAAGTAAAAATATGATGCTCAGCTCAAAATATCATTTAAGATGTCAAAACAGAGTAAACATGGCTGAGTTATAAAAACAGTAGAATATAGCATGACTGAGTACAAGTATAAAGTCAAAATAGTGAGGAATAGTAGTAAAAATCCCCTAAGGATCCAAAATAGTTGGTAGGAGGCCCAAATATGGCGTTTAACCCAAAACATAATGATAGCAAACAGTTTTCAATCAAATACGCAGTAAAACAGTCATTCAGGACGGACTAAGTCACAATCCCCAACAGTGTACAACTCCACACTCGTCGTCTAGCGTGGGCGTCACCTCAATATAACACAACGATGTGAAATCCGGGGTTTCATACCCTCATGACAACATTTACAATCATTATTCACCTCTTACCGGTCCAAACTCTAGCTCGCGATGCCCTTGCCTCTCGAATCAGCCTCCAGATGCTCCAAATCTAACCAAAATTAGTGCAAAACTATCAAAATATGCTAAGGGGACAAAGCCCACTCGAAAGAAATCAAATTACAATACAAGTCCCGAAATTGGCCAAACTCAACCCCGTGCCCACGTCTCGGAATCCAATAAAAATTATATCAATAGACTCATTATCACTCCCCGAGTTCATTCATATCAAAAGCACCAAAATCCAACGACAAACGGCCCCTCAAATCCCAAATTCTAGATCTCCAATTACAAGCCCTAGTTCTTCAATATTTAGGCTTAAATTCTACAAATTCCATGATTAATTAGGTATGAATCACATTTGGATTGAGTATTAAGTCCATAAATCTTACCTCCAAGTGTTCCCCCTTGACTCCCTCCCTTCAAAAAGCTTCAAAATCTCCCAAAAATGGAGGAATTTAGACCCAAAATCGCAGAAATGTGTCTTTTAAACATTCCGTCCAACACTTAAAAATCCTTCATCGTGAACGCGGTCAATGCCTCGCGTTCGCGAAGCACAAATTTGAGTTGACTATTTTTCCTTCTTCGCGAATGCGGCTCCCCTCTCATGAACGCGAAGACTCAGCTTCGCAACCCATTGCGAACGTGGCTTCCCTCTCGCGAACGCGTAGCTTCCTGACTCCAACCCTTCGCGAATGTGGGACCTCCATCATGAACGCTAAGGCCAAATCTACAGTCTCTCATCCTAACCCTTCGCGAACGCGAGGTCCTACTCGCAAACGCAAAGGCCAACGGTCTGCAACACTCACAGCAGATATCTGCAATTTTTCCCAACTTGAAACAATCCGTTTAACCACCCGAAACTCACCCGAGGCCCTTGGGACCCCAAACAAACATGCCAACCTATCCCATAACATCACTCAAAATTGTTCTAACCTTTGGCATGCTCAAAACAACATCAAAACATCAAATTTGCATCGGATTCAAGCCTAAGATTTCCAAAATCTTCCAAATTCTGCTTTCGATCAAAAAGTCTATCAAACCACGTCCGAATGACCTAAAATTTTGCAAACACATCCCAAATGACACAACAGACCTACTGAAACTTCCGGAATTCCATTCCAACCCCTATATCAAAATCTCACCTACCAACCGAAAAATGCCAAAATTTCAATCTCGCCAATTCAAGCCTAAATCTACTCCGGACCTCCAAAACACATTCCGATCACACTCCTAAGTCCCAAATCATCTCCCGAAGATATCCAAACCATTGGAACCCACATACAAGCCCTTTATCACATAAGCCAAACATCCAGTTGACTTTTCCAACTTAAGCTTACACAAAAGAAACTAAGTATCTCAAATCTTACCAAAATCTCTCCGAACTAGAGCCAACCAACCTGATAGCATAAAAATACCACTGAACAAGTCAATAAGAAGCAGAAATGGGAAAAACGGAGCGATAACTCATGAATCGACTTGCCGGGTCATTACAGTCACCCCTCCGGCGCGTGTTCCTGATTCCTGATCGAGATCCCATGGTAAGATGCCCCTTTTGAGCCGTTCTGCACCATATCGGAGTTCTCTTCTTTTGTAGCTAATTATGTATTGTCTATCCTATTTCAGACAGTTGGATAGTGGTATTTTGTATATTCTACTAGTTGCCCTAGTACTTGTGACACTAGTTCCTGGCACACGCTGTAGATTGTCATTTTTGGGTTGCATTTCTATTGTTATGAAATTGTTGATTTTCGAGCTACTAAAATATAATTAAGTGAATATTGAAAATGTTTAAATAAAACAATTGAGAACTCACTAGTTAATTAGGATTGTCTTGCCTGACAACGGTGTTGGGCGCCATCACGTCCTATAGTGAAATTTGGGTTGTGACAACATGGTATCAGTGCACTAGGTTTACGTAGGTCTTACAAGTCATGGGAAAACCTAATAGAGTCTTGCGGATCAGTAAAGAGACGTCTGTATTTATCTTCGAGAGGCTATAAGGTGTTAGGAAACTACTCTTTATTCATCTCCCATCATGTAGTGGATGGTATACTAATTTCCTTCTTCTATTCTCTCATAGATGGTGAGGACACGCATGACTAATTTTCCAAATCCGGGATGAGATGTTCCCCCCATTGCTAGAGGCCAAGGCAGATGCCGGGGGAGGGCACCAGCCCGAGGTAGGGGATGAGGGCATCCTAGAGCTGTTCCAGTAGCATCACCGGCGGATCCTGCGGGGATCCTATCATTAAGAAGTAGGGTGAGGTGCCCGCAGTTAAGCCTACCCCGGCGGACTTCATGACAGCACCGGGTTTCCAGGACGTCATGGGCAGTATGTTGCAGTTCATGGACACCATAACTCAGGCTGGTTTATTTCCAACAGATCCAACTACATACCAGGCGGGATGGGGAACACAGACCCTTACTACTCAAGCTCCTTGTCATATAGCTGCAGTGTATCAGACTCCGGGTGCACTACCCATGGAAGGGGCTCAGCTAGTTGCTGCAGTGGTACACGAGCCCATACATGTTGCGGATGGCGATCCGCAAAAGTTATTGGATAGATGGACTAGGATACACCCTCTTATCTTCGGGGGTGAGCGTTATGAGGAGGCCCAGTATTTCATTGATAGGTGCAGGGACAGACTATACAACATGAGGATATTGGAGTCGCATGGGGTTGATTTCACTACTTTCCAGCTGGAGGGCAGGGCTTGTAGATGGTGGCAGTCTTATGTTCTTGGCAGGCTAGCAGGTTCTCCCCCCATCACTTGGGGTCAGTTCACACAGTTATTCCTGGATAGGTATATTCCACCCTCTGAGAGGGAAGAGCTGCGGTATCAGTTTGAGTAGCTTGAGTAGGGTTAGATGTTAGTGACCGACTATGAGGAAAGGTTTTCTAAGTTATCCCGCCATGCACTGATGATACTTCCTACTGACGCAGAGAGGGTGCAGAGGTTCGTTGCAGGGTTTCATTCTGGAATTAGGGCCTACATGGCCTGAAAGGTGGAGATGGGGATTCCTTATCAGCTAATGGTAGATATTGCTCGGAGGATTGAGGGCTACCGCTTGAGAGGTAGGGAGAAGATGTAGCAGGACAAGAGGGCTAGATTCTACGGAGAGTTCAGAGGTGCCTCGGCTAGGGGCAGGGGTCAGTTTGGGAGGGGCCAGCCTAGCAGGCCCCCATATTCAGCACCACCACCACCTCCTCGAGGTGCTCCAGCATGCCCCTATTTCAGCGCCATTCTAGAGTGTTCTTACAGCCCGCCAGCTATTCAGGGTTCCTCCAGTGGGTATTCAGGTCCCCAGGGTTCTTCTAGGTTCTATTTTAGCGTTATGCCGGAGAGTTCATACCATCTACCAGCTATTCAGGCTTCTTCCAGTGGGTCTACATGCCATCAGGGTCAGACATCAGGGCAGCAGATTGCTGCACCATGGGGTTATTTTGAGTGCGGAGACCTTGGTCATATGTGGAGATACAACCCCAAGCTTCAGAGCAAGTCAGTACAGCAGAGTCAACAGCCCATGATTATAGCACCGGTTGCCCAGCCGCCTAGAGGTGAGGGACAGACTAGTAGGGGCCATCCTAGAGGTGGAGGCTAGACAGGGATAGGTCAGCCAACTACTACTCAGTTAGGTGGAGGCCAGCCAGCCGGCGCTCTAGCCAGATTCTATTCCTTTTCGGCCAGACTAGATGCATTAGCCTCAGATGTCGTTATCACAAGTATTATTTCCATATACGGTAGGGATGCTTCAGTACTATTTGATCCAGGGTCTACCTATTCATATGTGTCATCTCTGTTTGCTCATTTCCTGGATATTCCTCGTGAGTCCCTGGGTACTCCCGTTCATGTATCCACTCTTGTGGGCGATTCTATGGTTGTGGATCAGATCTATCGATCCTGTGTGGTCACATTCTGTGATTTCGAGACTAGAGCAGATCTCTTGTTACTTTATATGACCAACATTGAGGTCATCCTAGGCATGGATTGGTTATCCCCATACCACATCGTTCTGGCTTGCCATGCCCAAACTATTATTTTAGCAATGCTAGAGTTGCCAAGGTTGGAGTGGAAGGGTTCCTCAGTTAGTACATCTAGTCGGGTGATCTCTTTTCTGAAGGCTCGACATATGGTCGAGAAGGGTTGTTTGGCTTGTCTAGCCTATGTTCGGGACACCACCACAGAGTCTCCAGCGATTGATTCAATACCAGTAGTCCGGGAGTTCGTCGATGTATTTCCTTCTGAACTTCCTGGCATGCCACCAGATTGTGATATTGATTTCTGCATTGATTTTATTCTAGGTACCCAACCTATATCTATTCCACCGTACTGTATGGCTCCGAAAGAGTTGAAGGAGCAGCTTGAGGAGTTGTTAGCAAAAGGGTTTGTTAGACCATGTGTGTCACCTTGGGGTGCACCAGTGTTGTTTGTAAAGAAGAAGGATGGGACCATATGGATATGCATTGATTACCGCCAGTTGAACAAGCGTACCATTAAAACAAGTACACGTTACTGTGCATTGATGATTTGTTCGACCAGTTGTAGGGTGCTAGGGTGTTCTCTAAGATCGACATGAGATCAGGGTACCATCAGTTGAAGATTCAGAACTCAGATGTTCCGAAGACTGCTTTCCGTACTAGATATGGTCATTATGAGTTTCTGGTGATGTCTTTTGGCTTGACTAATGCCCCAGTTGTGTTTATGGACTTGATGAATAGGGTGTTCAGACCTTATATTGATCCTTTGATAGCATCTTCATTGAAGACATCTTGATATACTCACGTATCCTGGGAGAGCATAAGCAATATTTGAGAGTAGCGCTTCAAACTTTGCGAGAGCAGAAGCTATATGCTAAGTTCTCCAAGTGTGAGTTTTGGCTAGAGTTAGTGGCATTCTTGGGGCATATTGTGTCAGGAGAGGGTATTAATGTGGATCGCAAGAAGATTGAGGCCGTTTAGAGTTGGCCACGTCGTACTTTAGCGACCGAGATCAGGAGTTTCCTAGGGATAGCAGGTTGTTATCGTCGATTCATGTAGGGTTTTTCATATATTGCAGCACATCTGACTAGATTGACCTAGAAGGGTGCTCCTTTCTGTATGTCTGATGATTGCGAGATGAGCTTTCAGAAGCTCAAGATAGCTTTGACTATAGCACCGGTTCTTGTGTTGCCTTCTGGTTCGGGGATATATACGGTATATTGTGATGCTTCATGCGTCGGCTTGGGAAGTGTGTTGATGTAGGATGGGCGAGTTATTGCATATGCTTCAGGTCAGTTGAAGATTCATGAGAATAACTACCCGGTACACGACCTGGAGTTAGCAGCGATTGTTCATGCTCTTAAGATATGGAGGCATTATCTGTATGGGGTGTCCTGTGAGGTTTACACTGATCATCGCAGCTTGCAACATTTGTTCAAGTAGAGGAATCTTAATTTGAGGTAGCGTAGATGGCTTGAGTTACTAAAGGAATATGACATCGCCATTCTTTATCATCTGGGCAAGGAAAATATGGTCGCAAATGCCTTGAGTAGGAAAGCAGAGAGTATGGGTAGATTGGCATTCATTTCAGCGGAGGAGAGGCCACTAGCTTTGGACATTTAGTCCTTGGCTAACAGACTTGTGAGGTTATACATTTTAGAGCCCTATCGAGTCCTTGCGTGTGTTGTTGCTCAGTCTTCACTTTTGGGGCAGATCAACGCTCGACAAGTTGATAATCCACATTTGGCAGTTCTCAAAGAGACAGTGCTCAGCGACTACATGGTTGGCAGGTTTCTATTGGTGAGGATGGTGTTCTATGACTCCAAGGTCGTCTATGTATTCCTAATGTTGATAGCTTGAAGAAGAGGATTCTAGAGGAGGCACACAGTTCACGGTATTCCATCCATCCAGATGCTACAAAGATGTATCGTGACCGAAGACAACATTATTGGTGGCAGCGGATGAAGAAAGACATAGTTGAGTATGTGGCTTAGTGTTTGAATTGTCAACAGGTTAATATAAGCACCAGAGGCCAGGTGGCCTACTGCAGGAGATGCCTATACCTGAGTGGAAGTGGTAGCACATTACCATAGACTTCGTAGTCGGGTTGTTGCAGACATTGCAGAAGTTTGATGTGGTTTAGGTCATTATCGACAGGTTGACCAAGTCGGCACACTTTATTCCAATGGTGACTACTTATACTTCAGAGAGGTTGGCACAGATCTACGTTCGGGAGATAGTTCAAATGCACGGTGTGCCCGTTTCCATCATATTAGATTGAGGCCCTCAGTTCACGTCACATTTCTGGAGAGTTGTTTAGAGTGAGTTGGGGACCTTTTTGGAGCTCAGCACAACATTCCATCCTCAGACCGACAGAGAGTCGAAACGGACAGATCAGATTTTGGAGGACATGCTTAGAGCATGTGTGATTGACTTTGGAGGACAGCGGGATCAGTTCTTGCTTTTGGCCGAGTTGCTTACAACAACAATTATCAGTCCAACATCGAGATGGCTCCATTTGAGGCTTTATACGGCCGGCGATGTCGTTCTCCTATCGGGTGGTTTGAGCCCGATGAGGCTAAGTTTTATGGTACAGATTTGGTGAAAGATTCCTTAGAAAAAGTAAAGTTGATTCAGGAAAGGCTCTACATAGCTCAGTCCAGAGTTACACGGATCAGAAGGCGTCCGATGTATCATTCATGGTCGGCGAGAAGGTTCTCTTGAAAGTCTCACCGATGAAGGGTATTATGAGATTCGGGAAGAAGGGCAAGTTGAGCCCAAGGTTTATTGGCCCATTTGAGGTGTTGAGGCGATTTGGGGAGGTTGCTTATGAGTTTTCTTTACCTCCCAACTTATCGGGAGTTCATCCAGTTTTTCACATATCTATGCTGCGGAAGTATCACGCTGACTTGTTCTATGTGTTAGACTTCAGTATTATTCAGCTGGATGAGAGATTGGGTTATAAGGAGGAGCCAATTTCCATTATTGATAGGCAGGATCGCTAGATGAGATCCAAGAGGATTTCTACAGTAAAGGTCTAGTGGAGGGGCCAACCAGTCAAGGAGGCGACCTGGGAGACCGAGGAGGACATGCGGAGCAGATATCCATTCTTATTTGGCACTTCAGTTATGAATCTAAACCCGTTCGAGGATGAACGTTTGTTTAAGAGGTGGAGAATTTAACGACCCGACTGGTCGTTTTGATTTTTAGAACCCTGTTCCCCTAGATAAGACTTCCCGTACTTGCTTTACTGATTTATGACTTGCGGGAATGGTTTGTTCCGTATTTGGAAGAGTTTGGGTTGAAATCGGAACACTCGGTTGCTTAAGGTTGGCTTAAAAGGCTAAGTTTGACTTTGGTCAATGTTTTGAGTAAACGACCTCGGAATCTGGATTTGAAGGTTCCAACAGGTTTGTATGATGATTTCAGACTTGGGCATATGTCCGGATCGAGTTTTGGATGACCCTCGAGCGTCTTGGCGCCTATTAGTGAAAGTTGATTCCTTAAGGATTTTGAAGTTCTTAAATATTTGGTTTGGAGCGGGTTTTTATGTTATCAAACTCCAAACGGAGTTCCGAGACTGGGAATAGTTCCGTATTGTCAATTAAGACTTGCACGTAAAATTTGGTGTCAATCCGAGTAGTATAAATGTGTTTTATCACATTGGATGTAAATTGAAGAACTTGAAGTTCTTAGGTTTGGATCAATTAGTTTTAGGGTGTGATTCTTAGATTTAGCGTTGTTTCGGGCATTCCGAGGGTTCTAGCGGGTCTGTTTTATGATTTCAAACTTGTCGGTATGTTCGGGCGGGGCTCGGGGCCCCCGAGCATTAATCGGACGAGGCTCGAGTTAAGTTGGAAAGTTTTTGAAGGAGCTGAAGCTCCTGGTATCTATCATAACCGCACTTGCGGTTGGTCAGCCGCGGGTGCGAGACCGCAAAAGCGGTCGAGTCTTCATAGGTGCGACCAAGGGGAGGAGCCCAGGAACTGCAGATGCGGCTCCTCTTCCGCAGAAGCGGAATCGCAGGAGCGGCCCCTAGACCGCAGAAGCGGTCCCAGCCATCCCAGCCCAACTCCGCAGATGCGGATGTTCCCTCGCAGAAGCAAGACCGCAGATGCGGTCCCCTAACCGCAGGTGCGGAAGTCTCTGAAGGCAGTGCCTTCATTTAATACGGGAATGTGCCATTTTTGACATATTTCATTCATTATTTGGGCAATTTGGGAGCTTCCAAAGAGGGATTTCAACCTAGCACTTGTAAGGTAAGTTACTTCTACTTAATGTGAGTTCAAATACTTAGTTTATGGATAGATTAATACACAAAAATTTGTAAAAATTATGGGATTAGAGTAAAACTTAAGGTTTTGATATAACAAGATTTTACCACGAAATTTGTTATGGAATAAAGTAAAAATCATATATTTTTTATCCTTAGGTTATGAGTAACAACTTTCCTCAAAGATTTCCGGAATCCGGGCACGTGGGCCCAGGGATGGATTTTAGGAAACTTGTATTTAGGGTTGGGAAATTACTTTAATAATTAGAATATGAACTCTTGAGCTTGTATTGACTAGTTCTTACCCTGTTTAATTAGTTTGGATCGTTCGGCTCCAAATTGAGAGTTTGAGCACATTCTTGATATTTCGAAGCAAGCTTTGGAGCAAGGTGAGTTTCCTCTCTAACCTCGTAAGAGGGAAATAAACCCTAGGTGAATCTAATAAATGTATGTCATTGTCTGTTGGGGCTACGTACGTATGTGATGACGAGAGTCTGTGCGTAGCTACTATTATGCTAATTGTCCGGGTAGTTTAGGGCTCGTATCATGCCATACTTGCAAATGCTTATATTCGTACTTGCTAATGAGATCACTTAAGACATGTTAGGGAATGAAAATAAATATAAATGACCATATGCACTTACTAGAGAACTTGCATGAATTTATTTGACTATAAATGTACATTTATGTGCCTCCTTTATAATAATTGATATTTGTGGATCGGGCCGATCACATCGGTAGAAATAGAGGCATCTATGGTTTGAGCCATTCGACCCTCTGGCAGTGCACAATTATTATTATGTTGGACCAAGTCGTACGACCTCAGCATAATGTGCGCATAATATTTATGTGGAATAACTCCATGATTTACTCTGTTTAAATGCTTGAAGTGCAAATTATTATGTGACATGACTGAATTTGATATATCGTGTCCTCCTAAATTGTGATATAGTTATTATATTAATACTAATCATGCTTAGTGTAAGTCATATATATTATTGTTGATATTGACCTTAGTAAGTGTCAAGTCGACCCCTCGTCACTACTTCTTAGAGGTTAAACTGGATACTTGCTGGGTACATATTAGATATGTACTCATACTACGCTTCTGTACTTAACTGTACAGGATCTGAGGCAGGTGCATCTAGTCACCCCTCCGGCGCACGTTCCAGATTCCTGATCGAAATCCCACGGTGAACTGCCCATTCTGAGCCATTCTGCAGCATACCGGAGTTCTCTTCTTTTGTAGCTAATTATGTACTATCTACTCTATTTCAGGCAGTAGGATAGTGGTATTTTGTATATTCTACTAGTTACCCTAGTACTTGTGACACTAGTTCCTGGCACACGCGGTAGGCTATCATTTTTGGGTTGCATTTCTATTGTTATGAAATTGTTGATTTTCGACATGCTACAATATAAGTTAAGTGAATATTGAAAATGTTTATATAAAACAATTGAGTGTCACACCTCCTTTTTTTCTACACCCCGGAAAGGGTATAAGGGAGTTTTTTCCAACTTAAAGTGACAATCTAAACGGGATTCATTTATTATTAAAAATTTAGAGTCGCCACTTGGGATAATTTATGGTGTCCCAAGTCACCGGTTCAAATCCCGAATCGAGGAAAAGATTGACTCTGTTTTACAGTCCGCGAACACAGAAATCCGGGTAAGGAATTCTGTTAACTCGGGAAAAGGTGTTAGGCATTCCCGAGTTCCGTGGTTCTAGCACGGTCGCTCAACTGTTATTTTTGACCTAATTATCTGATTTTAAAACACTTTTAAACCTATGTGCATTTTAACTTTAAAAACTGCTTTTAATTATCTTGAGGAAGATTTCAACGTCATCTAAAACACATCTTGGACTACGTCACATAAATGCACCCGCGGTCCATGACACATTTTATCCAACGTTGCTGAGATTTGAATTTGGGTCACATAAATGCACACCCGAGTTTAAGGAAATTATTTTAAATTATGCGCCTAAAACAAACTGCGAAAGTTCACAAATTATTTCTTTCTACTATGCAATCTGCCTTTTTAAAGGTAGGGGTAAGGTCTGCGTACACTCGACCCTCCCCAAACCTCACTTGCGGGACTAAACCGGGTTTGTTGCGGTATACTAACACTGTAATCTGTTGTCTTACATGAAATATTTTATAATAAATTAAGAAAGCTGGCTAAGTGACACAACAGAATAGTTTGACTCTAACTTTATAATTGATAAATTCATAAACAACGAATACTTTATCGACAGTTGAAATTACGCTATTTGGTACTCCAAAGAAACAACAAATACTTAAAAACCAAGAACTGCAACTACCATCTACTTTTCTCCGTTTTCTTACCATAAACCATTCATAACGAATTTAACCCAATTAAAGGTTTCAGAAGACATTTTTTGCTCAATCACTATTGGAAAGAAAACAAAGTTAAACCCAAAACGATTCCAAATTCAAGGCTAAACCAAAAAAAAATTAACTTACAACCTAAAATTCTAACACTGCAGTAAAAAGATGAAACCTTTTATCCATTATTATCTTCCAAATACACGCCTAACCATCCAAGTTGTGAATCCAAGACTTTGATAAAACTAAAACAATGTAATACCATAGTGATAAAATTCATAAGGGGAAAATGCTTATACAAAAACTACAGCAGAAAATGGGATACGAAATAGAAGATTAAAATATAAGCAGCTGTTGAACATGTAAGAAATCAATTTCCAGATCCATGGAACAATTATTCAGAGCAATAACGAGTTGAGATTCATTGAAAAAAAATAATCCTTCATTAAATAGATAGTACAAGTTCAGGAAGTGTACCTAGAAACTTGGAAAAGCAAACTTCAAATAGCCAAATAAAGGCTGAATCAGGCAGATTTGTGCTAGAAGAAGCCAAAACCAGTAGGCTCAAGCAGCAGAACAACAACAAACGAGCAACAAACAAACACTAATTCGAGCTTCAACAGTCCACACCTCAGTCAGATCCGAATTTCACGTAACAGCAAATAAACAACAAAAGAACGGAGGTGAGATCGAAACCAATGGTTATTGGCTCATTTTTTGTCTCTCACTTTCGTTTTCCTTTCTTTTTCCGCAGGTAGCTGCTGATTTCTTTTGGATCTTTGGTTGCTAGGTTCAGGGAGATGGGGTTCGGATCCTTCTTTTGCGCCGTTACTTGTTTTTTTTTCCAGATTTCCCCCCCCCCCCCCCTTTAGGTCTATGTGTTCTCCCTTTTAAACTTCTAGCCTCTCTCCCTTTCCAGCTCCTCTTTTTCTTTACAATTGTATTATTTCAGCTTTTTGAAATGTTCATCCCAAGTTGTCTTATTTTCCAACTCTTAAAAGTATTGAATAGGGTGTCCTTTATATTGTTGATCCCCTTTTTATTAAATTAATCCCTAGACTGATCCTACCATGTGCTAGCAACTTCTTAAGTAGGTGAGATACACCTTTTCATTAAACAATTTTTAGGCTATCTTAAAGGCTTCCTAATTAATTTCAAACACAGTTGGGATTTGAATTCTTTCAGACAAATAAATATCCCAAACTTAGTTCAAACCCTCTACACTCCTCTACACACTGTTATGCATGTCCCAAAGAAAAGAACAGAACGATTAGGCGTCGATGAGAACCAACAGAGAACCAAACAGAAAACCAGCCAGAAAACCAAACAGAAGGTGGCCTAAATATCTTGGCGCTTGAAATCACGCATACTAGAAAATCATAGAACCAAACAGAAAGCCATGAGAAATGCATCGCTGGTTCAGACTTATTCAAACAAATCCTAAAGTCGGATAAATCGTCCATTTCAACTCGAGAAAACTTAATCCCAAGAGATATTTCAACACCATAAACAGCTAAAGGCATTCGAGACATAGAAAACGAACATTCGAATTAGCTTTTGTTAACTGAACATGCTCGAGGCAAATCAGAACAGTGAATACAGGATTCCAAACAACAAAATGACATATCAAATACAATTTACAAACACGAATTGAGAACAAATGCTAACTCCGAATCCAAACTCAACTGAAATTAATCGCAGGCCTATGTTTATAGATGGATTAGCATAGCTCTTATCACATTTTTCCAATCGATAACCAAACAGATATAAAAAAAATATTGAACCTGATTGCGCGAAGCCTCGATTAATTTCGTATCCAATACAAATGAATCCGGCCTTGAAATTAAGAGTAACAACAGCTGAGAAATAGACACTAGTGGCCACGAATCAACGGTGAGCGCAAGCAAATTCCATCTCTATCGAAACAGAACTTGAATAAAAAAAAACTTTAATTGATTCTGCCTGGAATCTCTTCAGGCGAGTATAGAGATGAAAATAAATCAACCCGACTCAATTACATAGCAAATCGACTCAGCCTGGAACATTTCTTATGGGAATTTTTTTTTCGTTTCTCCTCCAATTATTGTCGTTCCCTTCTCTTTACTTTCCGTTTTCCAGTCATCCTCTCTATGCGTGTGTGTGTGTTTGTGTTTAGTGTGGTTCAAGAAGAAGCTTGGTCTGTCGATGAAGACGAGGGTCTTAGGGTGTGTAACATTACAGAAGATCAGTGGAGATGGCTGGATAGTCGTTTGGGGATGGGGTGGTTCGAAGAAGATGATCTGAGGGGTGGGGTGATGGGTCTATTGCGGCTGCCCCTCTCTTTAGTGTATTATAGGTTAATTTAAGAGGGATCCGGGTCGGGGACGGGTTTGAGTCGGGTCGTGGGAGGGTTTTGGGCCGGATTGGATTGGGTTTGGGTGGGTTTTTGTCTTGGGCCTGGGATTCTGACCAAATTGGCCCAAACCAGATTTTCCTCTTCTTAATTTCTTTTTCTTTTCAATTTTCTTTCTAATTAAAATAAAATACAAGCCTAAATTTAACCATGGCCAAATTATCCTATAAATATTAATTAACTCTAAGTAGTTATTATCACAAATAACTAAATACCAAATTAAAAGAAAATCACACAATTTTGACATTAAACACTAAAATGCGAAGTACGTTATTTTGTGATTTTTTTTTTCATTTTTGTAAAACAAATATTTACTTGGCTAATCCTAATTGTAAAATTAAATCCTAGATGCAAATGCGACATATTTTTGTATTTTCATTAATTTAACAAATAGACAAATGCAAATAATAATAGAAAATACTATAAAAATCCACAAAATTGCAAACAACGGAAAAATTATTTTATTTTGAATTTTTTGGGAGTAATTCTCATAGGGCAAAAATCACGTGCTCACATTGAGAACTCACTAGTTAATTAGGATTGGCTTGCCTGACAACGGTGTTGGGCACCATCACGACCTATTGTGGAATTTGGGTTATGACAGTGGTGTTAGGCGCCATCACGACCTCTAATGAATTTTGGGTCGTGAAAACATCCATAGCATTTAGGAGAGAATTTATTCTCTCAATAAGTTTTTTTCTTTTAATATTAGTAGATTTATGCAAGTCACTTGACCAAACCATATTAATATAATATGCTTCTTCAGTATATTATCTTTCTTATCTGATTTATTGTCTATCAAGATTTACTTTGTTAACTTCCGCATGACGCCTTGTTATTTTTTATCCTAAGAAGTGATATCAAAGTCAATGGTTGAACCAGGTTAAATACATGCTTAAGGCGGGGTTCAAATCAAACTATAACAAACTTGATGATGATGAAGACTTTTTGTTACAAAAAAAACCCAGGAATACTACATGTGTGGATACAGACTTTCAAGTTTCAACCATATTTTTCAAAAATTATATTGCTACATCTTTAAAACCGAAATATCATTTTTAACTCATACTTATGGGCTCCAATATTATTAATCTGTGATCACTTTTAATGCACAGGGCTCTAATTTAACCAAAAAATAGCACATGCGCCTTATTGGGAGCCCCCATTTTACCTGTAGCCATTTTTTAAATTTTTTTAACTTGTACCCACTTTTTAAACAATTTCAGACATTTTTCTCATCTTTCTTCTTCTTCTTCTTCTTCCGATAACATTGATTTTATATGGTGTTTGCGAACATATTTTAAGGTAGTTTATGATGTTTTACAGTGGTAAGCTGTTGTGGCACTTTATTTTTTACTATTGTATATAGTTTCTTCTTTTTCTTTTGCTTAATTGAAAATTAAGTTCCTTAGGTTTATTGTTATTTTGAAAAATTGGTGATTGGGGTTTGTTCCTGATGATATTTGGAGGTTATGTTTCAAATTTGAGATCATATGTTGGATTGTTAAAATTCGAAAAATAAATTTTTTTTTTGGGCAATTTGCACTTTAGGCCTATTTTGCCTTAAGTGTATGAAAATATTGGTTGCACTTCAGACCTTTTGGTCCTAAGTGCATCTGAAGTGTAATTTTTCACTTCAAGCTTATTGGCCTTAAGTATAGTAAAACGTTTGTTGCACTTCAGACCTTTTGACTCTAAGCGCATCTGAAGTGTAATTTTTCACTTCAAACTTATTGGCCTTAAGTGTAGGAAAACGTCTGTTGCACTTCAGACCTTTTGGCCTTAAGTGCGTCCGATGTGCAATTTTTCACTTCAGACTTATTGGTCTTAGGTGCATGAAACCATTTGTAATGACCCGATCGGTCATTCTGAGAAATTGCACTTCGCTCGGTAGTTTTCGGGCATGAGTAGCTCCGTATGATGTATTATGACTTATGAGAACCGTCGGTTTTGGTTTTCAGGTATTTCGTAGTCAGTTTGGAAGAATGAAATTCAAAGTTTAAAAGCTTAAACTTAAAGGTTGACGAGATGTTGACTTATATGTAAATGAACCCGGAATAGAATTTTGATGATTCTAATAGCTCCGTATGGTGATTTTAAACTCAGGAGCGCGTTCGGAAAATTATTTGGAAGTCTGTAGTTTAATTAGGCTTAAAATGGCTAAAATTGAAATTTAAGTTTGGAAATTTGACCGGGGAGTTGACTTTTTGATATCGGGATCGAAATCTAAATCCAAAAATTGGAATAGCTCCAATATGTCATTTATGACTGGTGTGCAAAATTTGGGGTCAATCGGATGTGATTTGATAGGCTTCGACTTCGGTTATAGAAGTTTGAGGTTTCGGGTTCATTAAGCTTGAATTGGTGTGCGGTTCGTCTTTTTATTTTTGTTTTATGTGATTTGAGGACTCGACTAAGTTTATATGATATTTTAGGACTTGATTTTTCCTTTGGTTGAGGTCCAGTGGGTCTCGAGTGTGTTTCGGGATGAGTTTTGAGCGAGTCTGGGCATTTTGGCATTATGATATTGTTCAGGCACTTTTGGGGGTACGGACCGCACATTTTTTGGGTGCTGAGGCAAAGGAGAGGTTCAGACCGCAAGAGTGTAGACCACAGCAGAAAAGTGCAGACCTTAGAGGAGGAGTGCGGACCGCACAATTCTACCTGCGACCGCACTCCAGGGAATTCAGCAGGTTCGCTGGTCCGACTTCGGAAACTTATATCTTTTGATATACGAGGAATTTTGAGATGATTTAAAACAAAAAATTGTACATCCTCGTGTCTATTCCAGAAAGTTAAAGAAGTCATAATTTGGACATCTGTAGAGAAAGTTATAACTAAAATACTATCCTAGCCGTGCAGTCACCGAAAGGCGCAACCGCACCATTTTTGTGCTACCGCAGAAGCTAGGATTTCAACCCCCAACTTTGGGAGGCGTGGCTGGCACTCGGTGCCAAACTAGACCGAGCGAACCACTCTGTAACTCATTCATTCCTATTGTAACTATCATAGGCCATCATGGCCACAACTCGTAATGTATAACTATAAGTGGGCAACACTATATCAATAAACTATCGTTCTTAAAATATGAATACATATGAGTTGTCAAGGCCTCTGACATACTATACAAAATGAACCTTTGTCTATAAAGCCTCTAAGATTATTTGACATCAAATAGGACAGGGTACCGTCTAACCTATAAGTATGTAGTAAAACTCTGACACGATGACTCATAGACTCGGTTGCACTCCGAATGAGGTGGAGTCTTACCGATTCTTCGCTGAATACTAACCTTGTTTACTATAAGGGCTCGTCAAATTGATTATCTATTCCTGTAGGAATGAATGCAGCGCCCCCATAAAAGGGACGTCAGTACAAAATAATGTACCGAGTATGTAAGGCGATATACTGAAAGCTGAAACTGAACTTATAATATAATAACTGCAAGTAGATGGAAGTCAAAGATAATTTGAAGATATGCTTACCTGCTAATACTGACTCAACTCTCTCAATATAGAAAGTAAAATAGTTGTCCGGCCGTATAAGGCTCGGTATATATGTATAATTGCTCTGCCGTTGTAGGTTCGCTCATAGGCGCTCGACCATACTAGGCTCTATATCTCGACCAACTGGGCTCGCTCATAAGCGCTCAGCCACAGTAGGCTCGGTATATATATAACTGATGTGCGGTAGTTGGCTCGCTCATAGGCGCTCGAACTTGCTAGGCTCTATATCTCGACCAACTGGGATCGCTCATAAGTGCTCGGCCATAGTAGGCTCGATATATATATAACTGCTCTGCCATAGTAGGCCCGCTCATAGGCGCTCGACCATACTAGACTCTGTATCTCGACCAACTGGGCTCGCTCATAAGTTCTCGACCACAATAGGCTCGGTATATAACTTACCATCTGATCAGAGGTTGCCCAATAGAGGCCTGCCCATCGATTATAGCTCGATGGTAATGAAAATACTTTTAATACTATATATATGTAAACTCTCTGGACTTTTGATCGGAAGAAGGATATACTCAACTGAATATGTAGTCCCGATAAGAAGAATATGGTAACTTACATAACTAGGAAAATATATGCAATTTGGGAGACTAGCAAAATATACATAAATTCCGGGATACGAACTTTTCTTTATGCCTCTTACGCGGTTGGTCATACAACCTTTTAGCACAAGCCGGCATTCGAGCTCTTATGCTCGTGCTTCTTAGGCGTGTTTGGTCAACTATTTCGGGTTCAGCCTCCGAGTCGGGTATCGACTCGAGCTCATTTGACCCTCAAGTTTTTGAATTTAGAGCTGGCCCTTAGGCTCTTACACGTTGGGTCTGTACGACCTTTTGTATGTGCTGGCGACAGTGGCTCTTACACATTGGGTCGGTACGACCTTTTGTATGTGCTGGCGACAGTGGCTCTTATGCTTTTGCTCTTAGGCATATTTAGTTAACTGTTTTGGGTTCAGTCTTCGAATCGGATTTCGACTCGAGCTCATTCGACCCTCAAATTTTTGAATTTAGAGCTGGCCCTTAGGCTTTTACGCGTTGGGTCGGTACGTCCTTTTGTATGTGCTGGTGACAGTGGCTCTTACGCATTGGGTCGGTACGACCTTTTGTATGTGTTGGCGACAATGGCTCTTATGCATTGGGTGGGTGCGACCTTTTATAGGCTTTATTTTTCCCTCATTAAGGACTTTTCAAATAATGTTTGCCTGACTCTTCGACGGTTTGATAACAACCTCGATTATGAGTTGTTATATGGCAATTATCGATTACCTCGAGAGGTTTGGTTCGGTGGCTGAGTACCTCGAAGCCTGTGTTTAGGTGCTGACATAGTTGAAGCACTTTTTCCTATGTCGAGGGTAGCCTGTTTAACTGGTTCTTTTCGAAGTATATTCGACGTAATTGAAGGCATGTGATTTTATACCGACGGTCGGGCATCCCCGAGTCATGTTAGTTTGGCTGGTAAAACCTTGTGACCGTAGTCATTTGTGTTTGGCCGGAGCCTTTTAGTCCTGAGTGAAGTAGTTTCGGCGTTTATATCGACGGTATGCCTTTTAAGGGTCTTACAAGTTCGATATATAGCCTTAACTTTGAGATCAGGTTTATGCCTTTAGTAAGGTCTTACAAGTTTTACATGCCTTTGAGGTCTTACAGTTTTGGATACTTGGTACAAGTATGGTTCATGCCTTGATCGATGTGTTACAGATATTGTCAGTTGGTATAAGTGTGGTTCATGCCCTGTTTGAGGTCTTACATATATTGATGTTGCCTTATATAGGTCTTACGAGACCGAGGCTGCCCGCATGTGGTCATATGCCTTCGGGCTTTGATAAGTTGATGGAGATGGAGATTGACGATAGTCCCCAAATCATCTGAGATTTCTTGGCTCAGGAGCCATTACTTGTAAACTTAGTATTGCCTCATCGAGGGCTTACGATTTCGGAGTTTCCGACCCGGAGGTCATGTGGCCATGAGTTTTCGACGCCACTCCCCAAGTGTTCGGGACATTTTTGGCTCTAGAGTTGTTTTGTGATCTCGTTGTTGCCTCATTTAGGCTTACGAGTTTGAAGCTCCGACCTGGGGGTCATACTCTTTCGAGTTTTTGACGCAAGTCCCCGAGTATTTGGGATGCTTTTTGGCTCTCAAGCCATTTCTTTGCAAAAAATGTTGGGCTTCCTTGAAACGCAAAATGCTTTTGTAAAGTATTCTTTGATTACTTGGTACAAGTATACATGCCTTTGCTGTTAGGGGCTTGGTTGTTCTATGCGGACATGGTTCGATTGACCGTTTGGCTATATACATTATTTTCCTATCGAGACCCCACTTAGCGCATCTAGGCTTCTCTGAGTAGGTGACCTTCCGGGGGCATACCCCCCAGTATTCGAGGTTGATTGTAAAAGAAGCCTTGAATACTTATTGAGTCTTCCTTAGGTAGCATATGGTTGTTGCCTCGTTAAAAACCTTGCCAGTAAAACCCTTTTTGGAATAAAAACCAATCAAAGGAAAAGAGTGCAATGCATGCTTTTGAAACCTAAGGCCTTCGAGTTGGAGAGTGATTTGGCCATTTTCATCGGATACCTGCACTCAAGACAGTGTAGAATGTAATTGAAAGAGAAAGGAGACAGTCATACCTTAGTGTAGAATGTGTCGGCGATGTTTCGAGTCATGATATGTTTCAATCGCTTGTAATGAGGACATGGTATGGTCCCCTTCTTTGTTTAGTCGGGGATAGCCGAGAGTGTATCTTTTTATCGCTATATTACTGTTTGCTTATCCTTTGGCGCCTTTGAAGGTGGAGGTACCGGTGTCTGGGCCACATCGTGCACTGCGAACATTACTCTCGCCGCATGCTGTTCCCCGTAGACAGTCTTAATCCCATCCTTTGTCGGGAATTTCATCATTTGATGGAGGGTGGATGGTAGTGCTCTCATGTAGTGTATCCATGGCCTTTCGAGCAAGGCGTTGTTCCTCATGTCTCCCTCGATGACATGGAATTTGGCATTTTAGGTTGTGCCAGCCACGTTGACTGGGAGGGTCATTTCCCTTTTAATTGTTTCGCTCGACATGTTGAATCCATTGAAGACTCAAGAGGCGGATAAGATTAGGTCAAGCAGTCTGAGCTGCTCTACCACCCTCGACTTGATAATGTTGGCCGAGCTGTCTGGATCCACAAGTATACATTTAATTTGAAATGTATTTACAAGGAAAGAGGTTACCACTATGTCGTTGTGAGGCTGAGACAAGGTCTCGATGTCATCGTCGCTTAATGTGAGAGCATCCTCGAGTATGTAAACCCGAGTCATTTTTTTTGTGATGGATATTTTTGTTCTTCTCATCATGGGCTCCTGTGGGGCATCGATGCCTCCCAAGATCATATGGATAACATGTTGTGGCTCATTCGTTTCGTTCTTCTTGGCCGCCTCTCTCTCCCAGAACTAATTTTTGGCCCGGTCGCTGAGGAATTCTCGGAGGTGACCTTTACTGAGTAGTCTGGCTACTTCTTCCAGGATCTGGTGGTAATCCTCAGTCCTGTGGCCATGCGTGTTATGAAATTCACACACTAAGTTATGATTTCTTTGCGAAGGATCTGATTGCACAGGCCTGGGCCACCTAGCGTCTCTGATTTTACTGATGGAGAACACGATGACCGATATATCGACGTTGAAGTTGTACTCCGACAAGCGAGGTGCCTCCGTTGGCCCCATGTGCATATCAAATCCAGCTCTGTTGACGAGTCCCCGAGGATTCTGGCGTCGGTCCATTTTTCGATCATTGCGGGGTATGTTACGCCTCTGGGCATTTCTTCTATCTTCGGTGTAGGGTTGGTATCTTTCCTTGTTTGGCTTTAAATCCTTTGCCGGAAGCATGTTGGGATATATCGAGTCCGAGGGGGCTCCTAGCTAGTCATCTTTGACCCTTATCTTTGACTGGTATTGGCTGTGGACGCCCGACCAGGTCACGACGGGATACTCGACTAGGTTCTATTTCAGCTGCTTCGAAGCCACCGAGGTTCGTTCATTCAAACCTTGAGTGAAGGTCTGCACTGCCCAGTCATTGGATACTAGTGGTCATTCCATTCGTTCCATTTGAAATCGGGATACGAACTCTCGCAACATCTTATTCTCCCTCTACTTGATCTTGAAGGCATCGGATTTCCTTGTTGCCATTTTGATGGCACCGACATGTGCCTTTATGAAAGAATCTACCAGCATGGCAAATGAGTCTATATAGTTAGGAGCTAGGTTGTGATACCACATCATGGACCCTTTCAAGAGTGTTTCCCCGAACTTCTTTAGCAAGACAGACTCGATCTTGTCGTCCTTTAGATCGTTGCCCTTCACTACACAAGTGTAAGTAGTAACGTGCTCACTAGGGTCCGAGGTTCCGTTGTATTTCGGAAGCTTGGGCATTCTGAACTTTTTTGGAATGGATTTTGGCGCCGCTTCCTATGGGAATGGCTATTGCACGAACTTCTTCGAGTCTACACCTTTTAGGATCGGGGGTGCGCCTAGAATTTGGTCGACCCTGGAGTTGTAGGTCTCGGCCTTCTTGTCGTTGGCCTCTATCTTCATCTCGCCCGACTCGATCCTCTTTGTGAGGTCCTCGAGCATATTCACGATGGCAGGGTCGACTGCCGACCCATTGTTTCTCAACCTCTCTAGTACCTGCTCGGCTGGTGGGGTCGTGCCTGGTGCTATTGTGCTAGGCATTTTCTGGTGCCTTTGTAGCTGGGCAATCGCTAGCTGTTGTTCCTGTAACATTTCAAATATAACGTGAAAGCTAACCTCCTATTCTTCCCTAGTTGGGGTTTTCTAAGCATCTTGTTGGTCTCCTTGGTGCATGCTCGTGTTAGTGTGGGAGCTTATATCGACGTTTTGGGCGTCGCGTGAGACCGCATCCACGGGAATTGGCTCTAGTCCGTTCTCAGGGTTTCGTGGTGGTACACCAACACCTGGAACATCCATACCATTTTCTCTATGATTCTCAAGATTGTTGTTCACCGAATCAGACATTTTGACCTGAAATCAAAGATCTTGGTCAAGAAAAAGTGTGAAAGATAACTTGCGTTACGTAGTAAAACCAGCAAGAAAATAATCACTACTATAGATCACGTATTTTTAGAACCTCACAAAATCAAATTTAATTATTATTACAATTTTCACGGTAAATAGTTTGGTGCCCACCATGGAGCTAAGACTTAGAAGCGAAATAAGAGCTTGAGAGCAAGGTGATAACTAAACCGAATGGTTGTTAATCAGGGCCTCGAGCTTGCCTATTCGAGGGCCTTAGGGTAGAGTCTAAAGATCGGCTGGGAGCTATCGAGGGTGGTCGATGGAGACTAACAGTTATAAATAAATCAATGACGGCTCTTTATGACCACTTATAAGTAAAAAATGAAGAACAATAAATAGCACACAATGAATATAAGCAATAAGTGAAGTAATGAGATCTAGGAAATATGTTAGAAAGCAGAGAGAATGTTTTTGTTTATTTAGTATAATGTTTTTGTTTATTTAGTATTGAGCAACAGATGTTTACAAAATGACAAGGATCCCCTTTATATATGAGGAAAAATCCCAACATAGTACAAATACATTTATTACAAAGATATGGAGATGGGACAACTAGTTAATGCCATGATGCGGGCTTAGACTATCCTGACAGACTTTGTCAGCTCTAGTTACACGCCTTGAGAACCCCCCACTTTCTCTTTATAACCTTTGGTCCGTACTGTTTTGAGGTCGAGCGTCGATGGCCCTCGAGGGATAAAACTCGACCATGGTTTTGAGCCTTTGAGATGTCGTAACGATAGAAAATTGGACCCCCTGATTTTACCATATACAGACCCATAATGGTCGTTTCTTGTTGTCATCTCACTAATTTCATTGATATTTCGTACTCAGTCATATTCATGTATTCATATCATATCTCATTCTCAGTTGTTATTTATTGATACATTATATTATTGTTGTCAGGCTAGTTTTATGACATTGTGAGCCCGTGAGTGAGACTGGAGAGATTGATGACTGAGTGAGGTCGAGGGCCTGAGTGAGAGTGATATTATGGGATTGGGCTGCACGCCGCAGCATGTTATACTGATTACACTTTTGGGATCGGGTTGTGCACCGCAACGATATAGCGTTTGGGCTGAAAGAGCCCCTCCGGAGTCTGCACACCCCAGTAAGCGCAGTCGACTATATATATATATATTGATCGGGTTAGACACTGGAACGAGCCTTATGGCTATATATGTATAGATATGGACCGAGTTGCACACTATAACGAGTATTGTACAGTGTTGAGTGATTGAGTGTGCTGAGTATTGCGCATAGTAAGAGATAATGCGAAATAGTGAGGTTGAGTACTCTGAGAGTGTGAATACATGAGTTCATCACTGAGAGGCATTGCATTTGACATGCATACTTGATATACATGCATAGAGACGCATTTCTTTTTTGCTGCCCGATTTTGGTGACATTCATGATTTTTACCTATATCTTGACATGTAGACATAGAGATGTACTTTCCTCACGCTATCTGAAAATGAAACATTTACCTGATGAAATTTTTTTGGGAAAAAAGTTATGGTTTTTAAACTTACTCATATTTTTGGCGATTTTGGTAAAGGATTTGGATTTTCACTGATATACTTGAAAAACGGAACTATTTTGGAAAACTATAAAAAGGCTGAGCATTTTACATTTGAGATACTTCTTTATTTACTTGCTTTACACTATTATGAACTGCTATTGGTTAATTGTGTTGGACCCGACCTATGTCCTATCTCGTCACTGCTTTCAACCTAAGGTTAGGTTTGTTACTTATTGAGTACATGGGGTCGGTTGTACTTATATTATACTTCCTGCACATTGCGTGCAGATTTCGGATGCCGATGTTGATGTGCGTTGCGGGAGCTGGATTCAAAGGTGTACCTGCGTCCCTGTTCTAGCTGCCTCTTATTCATGGTATCCTTAGATTATAAAACTCTATTTATGTACTTTTCAAACAGAAGATGTATTTACTTCATATCAGCTTTGTAAACTCTATTCTTAGAAACTCATGATTTGTACTACTAGTCCTTGGAAAATGTATAAGATACAGATAATTTCTTTGTTTAGTTTTCTTATTAATATTATTGAAATTGGAAAGTTATTAGTTGGCTTACCAAGTGGGTTAGGTTAGGTGCCATCACGACTAGTGAATTTTAGGTCGTGACACCATTGGTTGCACTTCAGACCTATTTGACCTTAAGTCCATCTGAAGTGCAATTTTTTTACTTCAGACTAAATTTTTTAGACTTCAGACCCAATAAGTCTGAAGTTGATAATAAAGAGGGTAGGCTTGCAAAATTTTTTGCAAAATGGCTATAGGTTCAATTGTGACCCCAAAATCGGGTATAGAGGCAAGAGCCCTCAATTTAACCCATACATAGTTTCAACCATACCAAGCAACATTGATGAAGATTAAGTAAAGAAAAAGGATAAAGTTTTGTCAAGAAATTAAGGCCAAAGGGAGAATTATTAGGGTTTGCCTTGAATTATACAATAATTAAAATTATTTTTCTTGGTGAAAAAGAAAAATATTTTGTTGGCGGAAAAGACTTCTTGGTGGAAAATGTCTCTTCCATATTTGACTAATCCTTTTCTTAGAGGAGGATTTTTGCACTTCTATAAATTAAAGATCATCTCTTCCTACAAATACAATAACAACATGCATAATATAATCATTAAAAGAGTCTTGTTTAGGGGAGGATCAATAAGTTTTTTCTCTCTTTTAATTTATGTAGGTTACTTGACTAAATCATATTAATATTGTATGCTTTAGTATATTTTTTTCTTGTCTGATTTATCGTCCACCAAAATTTACTTTTTTAGTTTTCGCATGACGCCTTAATATTTTTGATCTCAACAGTTGATGCTAACTTTAGCATCCATATCTAGTTTCAGATTCTGTTCTAGTCCTACCATTTCATTTGATTAAGCACTGAAGATGAAGGGAGATGAGAAAAATATTTGGACTACAATTTAAAAAAAGTTTTCAAGTATTCAATTGAAAACTAATTATAAGAGAAAGCAATAGACTAACAAAGGAGTAAAGAGACTGAAAATACCAAAGCTTACCGAAATCTTTGAGATGCGAAAAGCAAGAGATTGATAATAAATTAAAAAGTCATATTCGGGAAGGTAAACAAAAGAGCAATCTACGCTAAATACCATGAAACCTAAATTTATTACCATTCTTTATTCATTTTTATAATAATTACAAAATATACACACTCCACTCAAACTTATTACCCCGTCATTCACCATAACTCTAGTCCTTCAGTCACAAAAGACTCCTAAAGCCAAATTGACAAACTTTCCTAGTTATTCTTTGGTTAATAAACCAAAACTAAAGTAACTTTCTTTAAATTTTAATTTTTTTTGCAAGATTGTTGGTTCTGGAAATAGCTAAAAAAAATCTTTTTTCTCTCCCTCTTTCTTTCGGTTTTAGTTTTGAATTCAGTATTGAATTAGCTACTAATTTATTTAGTATTTGAATTATCTGAGCACATAATTTGGTTTTAGTGGGTATTATTTTATGATGTATATTGTGGTGTTAATGATGATTTTTGGAGATTTAATTATGAGAAAAATTAATCTGCCATTGGAGGATCTTAAAGCTTGCAACTCATAAATTGGGTTTGTTCAGTTTGTGGTTATTTTGATCCGATTATGACCAAGTATTTTCTAAATATTAATTGGAGGATGTGGTTATATTCTGAGACAATCTGGTGGTGATTTTAGATTAGATTTTTAAATTTTTGGTTAAAATTGAATTGAACTAGCAAAGAAGATGTCACGACCCCAAACACCCCGGTCGTGATGGTGTTGATATTCAATTTTTCCCTCATATATTTTAAAATGCATATATACTTTCAAAATAGTGCATGGGCATAAACCAGTATTTTTACATAATTTTTCTATAATTTTAAAAGGATTTTAATTAATTTATTCTTGCATTTTATTACCAAATAATTACTAATTGCATCACAAATTATTTTATGATAATTTTATTGCATAATTTTATTATTTTTACATTTATACTAAGCTTTAATTATTTCATAAAGAGCCACATTCACATGTTAGGGTTACACTTCCAATAACCTTGCAATAATGGCCCATGTGTGCATAATTACCTTATTTCACAAGAACATAACCTTTTGCATTTTTATAATATTAAGTAATTAGTTTAAATCATTTCATGCACACAAATTATTTTTATCATTTAATTAACTATTTTTACAAATTATTTTATCAATTAATTAGGTATTTAACAGATAGCCTTTTTAATTTTGTTTAATTTCGGGCCTAGCCCAAATACCCTGACCCAATTCCTAACCCGTCTAACCCCCTCAGATCAAATCCTGGTCATTGATCTCAAAAGATCAACGGTCCAAGATCATTTTCTTTTTTAATTAATACCAACTACCCCCTAACCCTAGTCACTTCTCTAATTCCACCGCCCCCAAATCCCTTCCCTTCTCTCTTCTCTCTCAGACACTCCCCTAACTCTAGCCGCCGTCACTGGAAAACCCTCTGTTCCATGGGGTTTCCCTTTGATTTTAGGCCCCAGTCGGCCTCTTACATTCACTGGTTGTTTGATTTCTTCGTGGTTTGAAGGAATCTCAAAGAGATTCAACTCAGAGTCGACCTAGACTCTTCATTTTTTTCGATGAACTTTCCTCGTGTTCATTGCTATGTTTGTGAGTATTGTTATCTTTATGTTTATGGCTTGAAACTCCAGTTCTTAACTGGATTTTTCTCACCTCCTTCCATTCCTCAAAACCCTCATCTCTTTCTACTTGAGTCTGTTCAGATCCTTGTAGATCTGAAATGATTTTAAGTTTATCTGGTATTTTCTTTAAAAAAAACCTCATGTTTTCCTTATTACTAATCGATTTTAATATTTCTCTAAAACTAGGGTTTCACTTCTTTGCATTTTTGCAAAACTTTTCTAAAGAAGTTTGAGTGTTTGATTCCGTTACTATTTGTTTGCTTGACTGTCTATGACTAAACCTTAGGATTTCTGACTACTTTATTAATTGTTCTGGTATTTGCCTGTTATTCCTTGTTTGTCAATTAGCAGAGATTAATTGATGTTGTTTAACTATTTAGGGTTCAAAATTACATTATTCTACTGAGATTGTTACTTTATGTGATTTTACGTATTTTCCTTATTTGTGACTCGTAATTAGTACTACTTGCCTTAATTAGTTTACTAGCCTAGTTTCTAGGTTTTGAGTTATTCAAACCGACTTATAAATAGCCTATGACTTATTTCTTCCCTTATTTAAACCCCAATCTGGGCTGTTAATTGATTCTCCCAATTTTATGGGATCTTTCCCCGTTTCTCCCTATTTTATGGGATCTTTCCCCGATTCTTCTCTGTTAATTGATTGAGTTTAGCAACCCCAATCAACTGGCTAATTTTATTTGTATACCTTATTTGTGAACTCTATTATTATTTGCCTTATTTGTTTTACTCTGCTAAGTGCTATATAAACCCTATTATGATTTCTTCCAAACACGCGAATACACTCAGAAAGATACAGAAACACACACACAAACTCTTGTTCACACACACTCTCCATTGTAATTCTTTCTGTTACTTGCGTTTGTTGCACTATCTAGCCGGCTGAAAGACAAGGCTAGACTAATGGATTCATTGCCTTCACCTTCTTGTTTGCTATCTCTTAACTGGTATGCCCTTATTTCTGTTATCATAATCTCTTCTATGTGCTATGTGTCTCAGTATACTTCTGCTTTGATACTTGTCTCCTAGCCATCTCATTCTCAACTACTATGCTTCAGTTCATATTCTCTATGACTTATATGATTAGTTCACTCTGAACCTCAACATATGCATGTTTATTATATGCTTCTTATTTATTTTAACCAGTATGCTTTAGTCTTGTTACCTCTTTATCCCATGTGGCTGTGTGGTTAGTGTGACAATATGCTTCTGTTCTGCCCTATGTTTCTCTTAACCAGCATGACTTAAGTCATGTACTGTTCTATATTGTCACGACCCCAGTTCGCCCTCCTTGAACCATCGTGATGGCACTTAGTCTTTACGACTAGGTAAGCCTAAACTTGCAGAAAATAACCAAAACTTGCAGAAGTAAAACAATCTAAAAATAGAAATAAGGCAATAACAGTGTTAAATGTGCCGCTCGGCATACACCATATTTATATAGATCTCAAAACCAATATCTAAATCCAAGACCCAGAAACCCACGAATCACAAGCTAAGAAAAAGAAATACTACATAGCTCTAACTCCAGAATTTTGTCTAATAAAAACAGAGGTACAGAAGGGCTAAACACTAAAAAGCAGGAATAGAAAGGGACTTCTCGGTCTGCGGACACGGCAGATGTACCTCGAAATCTCTAGAACTGCCGCCTCCCTCAAGGATGGTAGGCCTGAGTAGCGGTACCTGGATCTGCATATGAAAAACATACGCAGAAAGGGCATGAGTACACCACAACGGTACTAGTAAGTGCCAAGCCTAACCTCGGTTGGGTAGTGACGAGGAAGGTCAGGGCCCTACTGAGATTAAATAAATATAAAGATGACAGGATAAGATAAGCAGTACAATTGAGAATCTACAGTAAGAATCTACATAGGATAATAAGAGTACAATAATGGAAACAGAGATGAAGGCAAACCACAAGGATATAGCCGTTCATAACAAGGATGATAACCGGGGTTGGTATCCCGAGGATCTCTTGGTATCCTCAATATATACTAGGGATCTCTTGGTATCCTCAATATACGTGCCAGGGATCTCTTGGTATCTCGAGGATCTCTTGGTATCCTCAATATATGCTATGGATCTCTTGGTATCTCGAGAATCTCTTGGTATCGTCAATATATGCTAGGGATCTCTTGGTATCCCGAGGATCTCTTTGTATTCTCAAATATGTTAGGGATCTCTTGGCATCCCGAGGATCTCTTGGTATCCCGATGATCTCTTGGTATCCTCAATATATGCTAGGGATCTCTCGGTATCTCGAGGATCTCTTGGAATCCTCAATATATGCTAGGGATCTATCGGTATCCCGAGGATCTCTTGATATCCTCAATATACGTGTCAGGGAGCTCTTGGTATCACGTACCTCAGTTCAAATCATAAATACATACAGGGGATCTCCCGGGATGCCGTCCCGTAGTCCCAAAGTAAAAACACACAGCAGCAACACAAGAATACCCGATTAAGCTAAATTTCGTACCAAGTAAAGAGTTAATTCTAGCCTAACATGCTTCACATAATGCAATTAAGGCAGTTTAAGCAAAAAGGCAATTAAATCAACTAAACATGATTTTCTAAACTAGCAACATGCTAAATTCACAAGTAGAATAAAACATGAAAAAAGAACTTAATTGAAACACTTAAGGAAAAACCGGATTTTCAACAATTAGCTCAAGTACGCACTCGTCACCTCACGTACAAGGAATTTCAATTATCAAATATATCATATCCTAATAGGGAAGGTCCCCCACACAAGTTTAGACAAGCCACTTATCTCGAACCGGATCAAAGTCAACCCGAAACCACGCTTTTGCCACGAGTACTCGATTCCAAATGGCCCAAATCTATTCAATTCAATTGCATAATGTAAATAACACTTCAAGTAACTGATTCTACAATTAAAGTCTAAGACAATATGCGAAATTATGTAAAATGAGCAAAACGCCCCTCGGGTCCACATCTCGGAATCGGGTGAAATTTATAGTTTAAGAATGCTCACACTCTCACGAGTCTAACCATACCAAAATTATCCAAATCCGATGTCAAATCCCCAATCAATACTCAATTTCTTTGCCTAAGAACTTTTCCCCAATTTTCATACAAATTCCGAAATTAAAGGATGAATTCATGTTTAGATTAATGAGTTACAAGAAGAAATGAGTTAAGAATCATTACCCAATCAATACCTCTGAAAATCCTTCAAAATCTCGCTCAAATCCAAGCTCCCAAGCTTAACTTTTGATAAAAATAGCTAAACCCTCGATTTTGAAATCTTATATCTGCCCAGAAAATTCCTTCTTTGCGAACGCGGTCAAAGCCTCGCGTTCACGAAGCACAAAATAACTTTGACCATTTTTCCTTCTTCGCAAATGCGTCCCCTACTCCGTGAACGCGATGCTTTGCACAGACAAACCATCACGACCACGACGGGCACCACGTGAACGCGATGCACAAAACTCCACTGGGCCAATTCCTCTTCCGCGAACGCGAAGCCCAATCGCGAACGCATAACACAACCATCCAGCCTCTTCGCGAACGCGTAGGCCCTCTTGCGAACACGAAGGCCAAAATCCCCCCAGTCCCAGCTCCTCTTTGCAAACGCGAGAACCCACTCGCGAACGCAATGAAGGAAACCAGAACTGACTGTTGCAACATTTTCTGCAATTTCCTAAGTTCCAAAAAATGACCCATTGAGCATCCAAAACAAGACGAGGCCCCGGGACCTCAACCAAGCCTGCCAACCAATCCTAAAACATCATTCAAACTTGTTCCAACCTTCAAAACGCTCAAAACAACATCAAAACGCCTATTTTTCATCGGATTCAAGCTTAAAAATTCCAAAAACTCTAAAAACACACTTTTGATCAAAAAGTCTACCAAACCTCGTCCGAATGACCTAAAATTTTGCACCCACATCCCAAATGACATAATGGAACTACTGCAACTCTCGGAATTCCATCCCAACCCTAGGATCAGAATCTCACTATCTAACCGAAAACTTCCAAAATTCAACTTTCGACATTTCAAGCCTAAATTAGATATGGACCTCCAAAACACAATCCGAATATGCTCCTAACCTCGAAATCACCCAACGGAGCCAACGGAACCATCAGATTTCCATTCCGAGGCCGTCTCCACACTGTTTTGACTACAGTTAGTTTTTCCAACATTTAAGCTCTCATTTAGGGACTAAGTGTCCTAAAACTCTCCGAAACTTAAAAACGAACATCCTGGCAAATCAAAATGGAAGAAATAGACTAGGGGAAAGCAGTTAATAGGGGATCGAGGCATTAATTCTTAAGACGACCGGCTGGGTCATCATATCCTCCTACACTTAAACAATCGTTCGTCCTCGAATGAGCATAAAGACATACCTGAAGTAGTGAAAAGATGAGGGTAACAGTTGCGCATATCCTGCTCGGTCTCCTAGGTCGCCTTTTCGACCGGCTGACCCCGCCATTGAACCTTCACTGATGCAATATACTTTTACCTCAGCTTTCTGACCTGCCTGTCCAATATTGCCACTGGCTCCTCAACATAGGATAGATCTTTGTCTAACTAGACTGAACTGAAATCCAACACGTGCGACGAATCACCGTGATACCTTCGGAGCATCGAAACATGAAATACCGAGTGAACTCCTGCCAAGATAGGTGGTAAGGCAAGTTCATAAGTAACCTCCCAAACACGTCTCAATATCTCAAAAGGGCCAATAAACCTCAGACTCAACTTCCCTTTCTTCCCAAATCTCATAACGCCTTTCATAGGGGAAACATGAAGCAGAACCCGCTCTCCAACTATATAGGAAACATCACAAACCTTCCGGTCCGTGTAACTCTTCTGTCTGGACTGGGCTGTATGGAGTCTATCCTGAATCACCTTAATCTTCTCCAAAGCATCTTGAACTAAGTCTGTGCCCAATAGTCTAGCCTCATCCGGCTCAAACCAACCCACCAGGGATCTACACTGTCTCCCATATAAAGCCTCATACGGTGCTATCTGAATGCTGGACTGATAGCTATTATTGTAAGCAAACTCCGCCAATGGCAAGAACTGATCCCAAGACCCTCCAAACTCAATCACACACACACAAAGCATATCCTCAAGAATCTGAATAGTGTGCTCGGACTGTCCATCTTTCTGAGGGTGAAATGCTATACTCAACTCCACCCGAGTACCCAACTCATGCTAGACGGCCCTCCAGAACCGTGATGTAAACTGAGCACCCCTATCTGAGATGATGGACACTGGAATACCATGCAGACGAACAATCTACCGGATATAAATCTCCGCCAACCGCTCTGAAGAATAAGTAGTACACATAGGAATAAAATAAGCGGACTTAGTCAGCCGATCCACAATCACCCAAATAGCATCAAACTTTCTCAAAGTCCATAGGAGCCCAACTATAAATTCCATGGTGATCCACTCCCACTTCCACTCCGGGATCTCTATCTGCTGAAGCAACCCGCTCGTCTCTGGTGCTCATACTTCACCTACCGACAGTTAAGACACCGAGCTACGAATCCGACTATATCTTTCTTCATTCGCCTCCACCAATAGTGCTGCCTCAAATCCCGATACATCTTCGCGGCACCCGAATGGATGGAATACCGCGAGCTATGGGCCTCCTCCAGAATCAACTCTCGAATCCCATCAACATTGGGTACACAAATCCAACCCTGCATCCTCAATACCCCATCATCACCAATAGTCACATCTATGGAATCACCGTGCTGAACCTTGTCCTTGATGACAAGCAAATGAGGGTCATCATACTGATGCTCCCTGATATGATCAAATAAGGAAGACTGAGAAACCACACAAGCTAGAACCCGACTAGGCTCCGAAAGAT
This sequence comes from Nicotiana sylvestris, assembly GCF_000393655.2. Taxonomy (NCBI): domain Eukaryota; kingdom Viridiplantae; phylum Streptophyta; class Magnoliopsida; order Solanales; family Solanaceae; genus Nicotiana; species Nicotiana sylvestris. The sequence goes on from NC_091067.1 coordinate 78,738,537, forward strand.
CCAATCTCACACACTAGCTGGCTAAGGCCTGAACATCTATCGCCATATGCCTCTCTGATGCTGGTAAATAAGCCAAACTCCCTAAACTCTCTGCCCGGTGACTCAAGGCATGAGCCACTACATTGGCCTTTCCCGGGTGATACAAAATAGTGATGTCATAATCCTTTAGCAACTCTAACCACCTCCTCTAGCGCAAATTTAGATCCTTTTGCTTGAACAAGTGTTGCAAGCTCCGATGGTCAGTATAAATATCACAGGGAACCCCGTATAAATAATGGCGCCAAATCTTCAGGGCGTGAACAATGGAAGCTAACTCAAGGTTGTGAACAAGGTAGTTCTTCTCATGAATCTTCAACTGTCTGGACGCATAGGAAATCACCCTACCGTCCTACATCAAACCACTCCGAGGCCAACCCTCGAGGCATCACAATCGACCGTATACGACCCCGAACCTATAGGCAATATCAAAACTGGGACTGTGGTCAAAGCTGTCTTGATTTTTTGGAAGCCCGCCTCACACTCCTCCGTCCACTGAAATGGAGCACCCTTCTGGGTCAACCTGATCATAGGGGCTGCAATCGATGAAAACCCCTCCACAAAACGACAGTAGTAGCCCGCCAAACCAAGGAAACTACGGATCTCTATAGCTGAGGATGGTCTGGGCCAACTCTGCACGACCTCTATCTTCTTCGATCCACCTGAATACCCTCACTCGATACCACGTAGCCTAGGAATGCCACTGAATCTAACCAAAACTCACATTTTGAGAACTTAGCATATAACTTCTTCTCTCTCAAAGTCTGAAGAACTTTCCTCATGTGATCTCATGATCTTCCCGACTCCGGGAATACATCAGAATATCATCAATAAAGACAATGATGAACGAGTCAAGATACGGTCGGAACACACTGTGCATCAAATGCATAAAGGCTGTTGGGGCATTGGTCAGCCCAAATGACATGACAAGGAACTCGTAATGACCATGCCGAGTACAAAAAGCAGTCTTTGGGATATTTAGCTCCCGAATCTGCAACTGATGGTAACTTGAGCAAAAATCATTCATAGAAAACACTTGTGCGCCCTGAAGCTAGTCAAACAGATCATCAATACGAGGCAGAGGATAACAATTCTTCATTGTAACCTTGTTCAACTAACGATAATCAATACACATACGCATAAAACCATCTTTTTTCTTCACAAACAAGACAGGAGCACCCCAAGGTGAAACACTGGGTCGAGTAAAACCCTTATCAAGCAATTCCTCTAACTGATCTTTCAACTCCTTCAACTCAGGAGGAGCCATACGATACAGAGGGATAGAAATGGGTTGAGTGCTCGATAACAGATCAATGCAAAAATCAATATCTTAATCAGGCGGCATGCCTGGAAGGTAAGCTGGAAACACATCGGGAAACTCCCGTACTACTAGGACTGAATCAACTGAAGGGGTATCAATGCTGGCATCTCTCACATAAGCTAAATACGCGTCACACCCCTTCTCAACCATGCGCTGAGCCTTAAGGAAAGAAATAACTCTACTGGGAGTGTGATCTAAAGTACCCCTCCACTCAACACGCGGTACACCTAGCATAGCCAGCGTCACGGTTTTGGCGTGACAATCAAGAATAGCATAATGGGGCGACAACCAGTCCATGCCCAAGATAATATCAAAATCAACCATGCTGAGTAAGAATAAATCAGCTCTGGTCTCAAAACCACGAAGAGTAACCAAACACGACCGATAAACACGGTCCACAACAAGTGAATCTCCAACAGAAGTAGAAACATAAATAAGGGAACTCAAAGAATCCCAAGGTACACCCAAATGCGGAGCAAAATAAGATGACACATAAGAGTAAGTAGAGCCTGGATCGAATAGAACCGATGCATCTCTATGACAAACCATGACAATACCTGTGATTACAGAATCGGAGGCAACAACCTCGGTACGAGCAGGAAGGGCATAGTATCTAGCTTGGCCTCCCCCTCGAGGGCAACCTCTACCTCCCCGACATCCACCTCTAGCTGGCTGAGTAGGTGGGGTAGCAACTGGAGCTGCAATCATAGCTTGAGACCTCTGCGGGGCACGCTGTGGTTGAGAAGTCTATAGAGGTGCACTCCTCCCAAGTCTAGGGCAATCTCTCACCACGTGTCGTGTGTCACAACATTCAAAACAAGCTCTGGGAGGATGTGGTGGCTGTGACTGGCTAGGGCCAGGTCTGTTGGACTAACCTCTAAAAGCACCCCACGCTGGAGGTGCATAATAAGGCCCCTGAGGTCTAGGAGGAGTTGGAATACCACTAGCTACTGGAAGAGCTGAATGAACAGGGCGAGTCATATAACCCCTACCATGACGACCTGCAACTGGGGCACGAGCACCAGAGAAATGGCCCGACTCTCGAGACCTCTTGGCTTCTCTCTCCTCTTTTTCCCTAGCATGCATAACCTCAATCCTCCTAGCAATGCTCACTACCTGTTAATAAGAAATATCCATCTCTAACTCACAAGCCATGCTGGATCTGATGCTGGGAATAAGCCCCTCAATAAACCGGCGAACCCTCTCGCGGACAGTAGAAACCAAGGCTGGGGCATGTCTGGCCAAGTTGATGTAATGGATTGCATACTATGAGACAGTCATAGCACCCTAGGGCAAATGCTCAAACTCTGCATGCCACGCGTCCCTGAGGCTCTGAGGAACATACTCCCCCAGGAACAGATCTGAAAACTGAGTCCAAGTCAGTGAAGCAGCCTCATCTGGACGGTCTAACTCATAGGTGTGCCACCACTCATAGGCGGCCCCTCAAAGCAGGAAAGTAGTGAAGGAAACCCCGCTCGATCCTAATATACCTATGGTACGGAGAATGCGGTAACACTCATCTTGAAATCCCAGAGCATCATCCGATGCTAGACCACTAAATACAGGAGGCTTATACTTCTTGAACCTCTCAAGCCTCACCTGCTCATCTTCGAAAGCAGCTGCCCTATCCTCGGGCTGAATTGGCACTACATGCAATACAGGAATAATCTCTAGGACCTGATTAACATGCACTCGCTACTCAAGAGTGCGGGTGGTGGGAGTTTGTGCTCCTTCCCCGGCCTGGGATGTGGCTGCAGCAAGGGGAAGCAACCCTGCCTGAGCCAAAGTGGTATATATGCTCATGAACTGCGCCAAAGCTTCTTGAAGGGCTGGAGTAATAGCAGTAGGCGTGTCAGGTGCCTGGACTCCGGCTAGAACTTCTGGTGGTACCTCGACGGCAGCTCGCACAGGTGCTCTAGCTGCACCACGTGCACGCCCTTGGCCTCTACCCCGGCCCCGGCCTTTGATGGCTGTAGTAGGGAGTGCGGGTGCCTGATCATCTCGAGTAGCACATGTCCTCACCATCTATGAGAGAATAGAAGACAGAAGTTTAGAATTGTGATGTCAAAATATCGCACGACAGGGAAATAAAATGAAGTGGAAATTTTCCTAATAGTTACATAGCCTCTCGTAGATAAGTACAGACGTCTCCATACCTATTAACGAGACTCTAATAAACCAGCTTGTGATCCATGACTCCTATGAACCTTGAGCTGTGATACCAACTTGTCACGACCCCGGTTCGGCCTCCGTGAACCATCGTGATGGCACCTAGTCTTTACGACTAGGTAAGCCTAAACTTGCAGAAGATAACCAAAACTTGCAGAAGTAAAACAATCTAAAAATAGAAGTAAGGCAATAACAGTGTTAAATGTGCCGCTCGGCATACACCATATTTATATAGATCTCAAAACCAATATCTAAATCCAAGACCCAGAAACCCACGAATCACAAGCTAAGAAAAAGAAATACTACATAGCTCTAACTCCGGAATTTTGTCTAATAAAAACAGAGGTACAGAAGGGCTAAACACTAAAAAGCAGGAATAGAAAGGGACTTCTCGGTCTGCGGACACGGCAGATGTACCTCGAAATCTCTAGAACTGTCGCCTCCCTCAAGGATGGTAGGCGTGAGTAGCGGTACCTGGATCTACACATGAAAAACATACGCAGAAAGGGCATGAGTACACCACAACGGTACTAGTAAGTGCCAAGCCTAACCTCGGTTGGGTAGTGACGAGGAAGGTCAGGGCCCTACTGAGATTAAATAAATAGAAAGATGACAGGATAAGATAAGCAGTACAATTGAGAATCTACAGTAAGAATCTACATAGGATAATAAGAGTACAATAATGGAAACAGAGATGAAGGCAAACCACAAGGATATCATCGTTCATAACAAGGATGATAATCGGGGTTGGTATCCCGAGTATCTCTTGGTATCCTCAATATATGCTAGGGATCTCTTGGTATCTCGAGGATCTCTTGGTATCCTCAATATATGCTAGGGATCTCTTGGTATCCCGAGGATCTCTTGGTATCCTCAATATATGCTAGGGATCTCTTGGTATCCCGAGGATCTCTTGGTATCCTCAATATATGCTAGGAATCTCTTGGTATCCCAAGGATCTCTTGGTATCCTCAATATACATTCCAGGGATATCTTGGTATCCCGGACTTCAGTTCAGATCATAAATACATATAGGGGATATCCCGGGATGTCATCTCGTAGTCCCAAAGTAAAAACACACAACAGCAACACAAGAATACGCGATTAAGCTAAATTTCGTACCAAGTAAACAGTTAATTCTAGCCTAACATGCTTCATGTAATGCAATTAAGGCAGTTTAAGCAAAAAGACAATTAAGTCAACTAAACATGCTTTTATAAACTAGCAACATGCTAAATTTACAAGTAGAATAAAAGAGGAAAAAAGAACTCAATTGAAATACTTAAGGAAAATTGAATTTTCAACAATTAGCTCAAGTACGCGCTCGTCACCTCACGTACAAGGCATTTCAATTATCAAATATATCATATCCTAATGGGAAGGTCCCCCGCACAAGGTTAGACAAGTCACTTACCTCGAACCGGCTCAAAGTCAACCCGAAACCACACTTTTGCCACGCGTACTCGACTCCAAATGGCCCAAATCTATTCAATTCGATTGCATAATGTAAATAACACTTCCAGTAACTGATTCTACAATTAAAGTCAGAGCTAATACGTAAAATTATGTAAAATGACCAAAATGCCCCTCGAGCCCACGTCTTGGAATCAGGTGAAATTTATAGATTCAGAATCCTCACACTCTCATGAGTCTAACCACACCAAAATTATCCAAATCCGATGTCAAATCCCCAATCAAAACTCAATTTCTTGGCCTAAGAACGTTTCCCCAATTTTCATACAAATTCTAAAATTAAAGGATGAATTTATGTTTAGATTAATGGGTTACAAGCAAAAATGAGTTAAGAATCGTTACCCAATCGATACCTCTAAAAATCCCTCAAAATCTCGCTCAAATCCGAGCTCCCAAGCTTAAGTTTTGATAAAAATGGCTAAACCCTCGATTTTGAAATCTTATAACTGCCCAGAAAATTCCTACTTCGCGAACGCGGTCAAAGCCTCGCGTTCGCGAAACACAAAATAACTTTGACAATTTTTCCTTCTTCGCGAACGCGTCCCCTACTCCGCGAATGTGATTCTTTTCACAGACGACCATCACGAATGCGATGGGCACCACATGAATGCGATGCATAAAACTCCACTGGGCCAATTCCTCTTCCGCGAACGCGAACACATAACACAACCATCCAGCCTCTTAGTGAACATGTAGGCCCTCTTGTGAATGTGATGGCCAAACTCCCCCCCTCCAGTACCAGTTCCTCTTCGCGAACGCGAGAACCCACTCGCGAACGCAATGAAGGAAACCGGAACTAACTGCAGCAACATTTTCTTCAATTTCCCAAGTTCCAAAAAATGACCCGTTGAGCATCCGAAACACACCTGAGGCCCTCAGGACCTCAACCAAACCTGCCAACCAATCCTAAGACATCATTCAAACTTGTTCCAACCTTCGAAACGCTCAAAACAACATCAAAACGCCTATTTTTCATCGGATTCAAGCTTAAAATTCCAAAAACTCTAAAATTACACTTTCGATCAAAAAGTTTACCAAACCTCGTCCGAATGATCTGAAATTTTGCACCCACATCCCAAATGATATAACAGAAGTACTGCAACTCTCGGAATTTCATTCCGACCCTTGAATCAAATTCTCACTATCGAACCGAAAACTTCCAAAATTCAACTTTCGGCATTTCAAGCCTAAATTAGCTACGGACCTCCAAAACACAATCCGAACATGCTCCTAACCCCGAAATCACCCAACAGAGCTAACAGAACCATTGGATTTCCATTCTGAGACCGTCTTCACACTGTTCCGACTACGATCAACTTTCCAACACTTAAGCTCTTATTTAGGGACTAAGTGTCCCAAAACTCTCCGAAACTTAAAACCGAACATCCCGGCAAATCAAAATAGCAGAAATAGACTTGAGGAAAGTAGTTAATAGGGGATGGGGGCATTAATTCCTAAGACGACCAGCCGAGTCGTCACATATATGATAGCGTGTCCCTGTTTTTCCCATGATACTGGTTTACTCATTCGGAAACTAGCATGTATAATTCTCATTGCCCCACCCTGTTCTGTATGGTAGTTTAATTAGTCATTTTGATTTCAACATGTTTCTCTATTTAATTCACGACCCAAAAATCCCTCCGAAGGAGTCGTAATGGCACCTAGTCTCTAAACTAGGTAAGCCTAACATTAATTGAGATAACATTTATATTTGCTAACTTTAATTTAAATAACTTTTAACAATTTCAAAAACTGGTGGTACAAGCCACAAGCCTTTCCAAGAGTAGTTATACAAAATAAATACATCACTGCTCCAAAACAAAAGGAACAAATGGAAATAAGTACAAATGAAGGTGACTCTGAGGCATACGAACATTGTAGCAGGTTTACCTTGAGTCTCCACCGCAACGACCCGCACACCTACTACCGATTAAATACCTGAATCTGTACACAAAAATGTACAGAAGTGTAGTATGAGCACAACACGGTGGTGCCCAGTAAGTATCAAGACTAACCTTGGTGGGGTAGTGATGAGGAATAGTCGAGACACCTACTAGTCAAATAAATTGAACTGGATTTGATAATAAACTATCAACCTTGAAATGACATAGTAATATCAACAACAGGGAAAGAACAAACTACAATCAGCAGAAATAATAAACAGAAACACAGGTCGAAAAAGATAACCAAATAAATTAACACCAACATAGCTAGACACAAACAAGTAAAAATGTACTCAAATAAGGAAGTGATGTCGGCTCAATAAATCATATTGTTTGTGATGCACAATTTCTAGCCATCTCGAACTCGATGTCTCATATCATAACATCAATTACCACACTTTTAGCACAAACCGGCACCTTGTGCCTACATATTTCTATCTCACTTTACACAACAACATTCTCATGTTACTCAATTCATAGGGTCCATAACTAATGCAATTATGATATTCAAGGAGTTTGATTTACATAACATAAAGTAGAGTATAGCTTCTAAACCAATTAGGAACTCAGCAAGAAAAAATGAAGTTATTTTTAGAAATCATTTGAATAAAGAAAGTACCATTGTCAATTAAAGGACACCATCGAATGAATTATTATCTTTAACAAGGAATTTAATAAATTAACTTAGTAGAAATTCCATTTTAAGTAAAATACAACCTCAGACGGTTTAAGGAAATTTAATTGAGTAACTAAATGAATTGAAGATGAAACAATTACTGAAATTTTAAAGTATTGAAAAATATGTATATAAATAAACACAATGGGGTTCCTTCATAAAGGATCACAATGGTACAGAAATCTGAAAAGTTAAAACACTTGAATTGGTAACAACAAATAAGCATAGCAAACAGAAAGTGCACGACATCACCCTTCATTATTTTACTCTCGTTCTCACCATAAGAATCAATATTCACTTTTATTCTTTCTTGTTGCAGGCGTGCAACCCGATCCCATTTCAAATATTACCGTGGCAGCGTGCCAACCGATCCTATTTCATATATCACCGTGGCGGCGTGCCACCCGATCCCATTTCATATATCTTGTTGCAGGCGTGCAACCCGATCCCATTTCAAATATTACCGTGGCAGCGTGCCAACCGATCCCATTTCATATATCACCGTGGCGGCGTGCCACCCGATCCCATTTCATATATCTTGTTGCAGGCGTGCAACCTGCTCCCATTTCATATATCTTGTTGCAGGCGTGCAACCCGCTCTCAATTCATATATCTTGTTGCAGGCATGCAACCCGCTCCCAGTTCAAATATCACCGTGGCGGCGTGCCACCCGATCCCATTTACAAATCAACATCAATCATAAAAGAATCCCGGCAAGGGAACAAGAGTATAACAACAACATCCCGACAAGGGAGACAAGATCGTAAGCCACAACATCCCGGCAAGGGAACAATAGTATAACAATAATATCCCGGCAAGGGAAACAATATCATAAGCAATTTGAAAAAGTCAACAAAAGTCAACTCCCTAGGCCCGCACCTCGAAACCCGACAAAATTTACAAAAATCGAATACCCATTCCGATACGAGTTCACCCATACAAAAATTATCCAATTCTGATACCATTCGGTCCTTCAAATCATCATTTTATATTTTGGAAGAACTTTACAAATTTTTCCCCAAATTCCATCCCAAATCACGTATCAAATGATGAATTCAATGATAGATTCATGTATTTTAGCCAAATCCGAGTTAGAATCACTTACCCTGTTGAATTTTCTTGAAAAACATTCATAAAATCGCCAAGATCTAAGCTCCCTAGGTCAAAATATGAAATAAGACCCTAAATCTCGTATTTATATTGCACCTCCCAGATTTCTATCACCGCTGACCGCGGAAAATCCACCGCTACAGCGAAAAATATTGACTGCAGTGACATGCTTTAGTATTTTGGCCATACCTTTCTCTACAGATGTATAAATTGTGATTTCTTTAACTTTCTGGAAACTAGACACAAATTGCTACAATTTCGTTTTTGAATCATCTCAAAATTCCTTGTAGATGAAAAGATATAGGCTTCCAAAGTCAGACCACTGAACCTGCAGATTCTTCCTCACCGCAGACCGCGGACCATTTTCCGCTACCGCAAAAATTCCACTGCTGCAGCAAAATATCACCGATGACAACATTCCTTTTGGCTTATGGGGTGATGATTTACCGCTGTCCGCGGCCCTCCCACAATCCATAACAACTTCCGAGTGCCGAAATGTTCGAACTCGCTCAAAACTTACCCCGAAAGTCATCCGAGGCCCCCGGAACCTCAACCAAATGTACCAACACATCCCATAACATCCTACAAACTTAGCCCCACTCTCAAATTACTTCAAACATCCCTAAGACCACGAATCAGATGCCCAAACGCATGAAAATCACTATGAACTTCAAGAACCTCTAGAATTGCAACCAGCGTCCGAACCATATCAAATCAACCCCAAATGACACCAAATTTTGCAGGCAAGTCCCAAATGACATAACAGAGCTGTTACAACTTTTGGAATCACATTCTAACCTCGATAACATAAAAGTCAACTATGGGTCAAACCTCTCCATTTTTCAAACTTCAACTTTTCCAACCTTCACCAAGATGCCACAAATTACCCTATGGGCCTCAAAAACCAAATCCGAACACATGCCCAAGTACAAAATCACCATACGAAGCTTGTGACATCATCCAAAACTCATTTCGAAGTCGTTTACTCAAAAGTCAAATTCCGATCAAATTCTCTCCGCTTAAGCATCCAGAACTATATTCCTTCTTTCCAATTCGACTCCGATTCATTCGAAAACTGAATCCAACCATGCACATAAGTTGATATACATAATGTGAAGCTTCTTTTGACCTCAAACTACCAAACCAGGCGCAGTTTCTCAAAACGACCAGTCGGATCGTTACATTCTCCTCCACTTAAACATACGTTCATCCTCAAACGTTCCAGGAGTCATTCCACAGCCATCGAACCACTGCATGAACTCCTCATGCATACAATCGGAGGTGATTCCCCATCACCCAAACCATGCAGAACTGACAATGCCACTTAACTGAGGATCTTATCTCATCCTTAGTCCATAACCTTAGAACAGGACCGAAACCTCTACATCTGAAATTCATCATAGGACCCGCATTCCACATCATCACACTGAATACACTCGAACAAGCTGAATCGAGCCAAAAATTACAACGTAGAATACAATCACATGCTGATCCAAGCAGCTCAAATACCCGAAGCAATAACCTCTGACCACCATAGCTTCCTAAATAACACTCTGGATGCTGGAAATACACTTCACATTGAATATAACCTTGTTCTGGACTTCCACAACACTGCCCATGATAAAGAAACTTTGATGACCCAGCTGGTCATTTTAATAATTGACGCCCTGATCCCTATTAACTGCTTTCCCTGAGTTTATTTCTTCTATTTTGATTTGCTGGGATGTTCAGTTTTGGTATCCGGGAGTTTTGGGATGTTCTATTTTGACTAAGTGTTGGAATGTTGACTGTAGTCAGAACAGTGTGAAGATAGCCTTAGAATAGAAATCCGATGGTTTTGTTAGCTCCGTTGGGTGATTTTGGGCTTAGAGGCGTGTTCAGATTGTGTTTTGGAGGTCCGTAGCTAATTTAGGCTTGAAATGCCGAAAGTTGAATTTTTAAAGTTTCCGGTTCAATAGTGAGAATTTGATCCAAGGGTCGGAATGGAATTCAGGAAGTTGGAGTAGCTCCGTATTGTTGAATGTGATGTGTGTGCAAAAGTTTAGGTCATTCGGACAAGGTTTGATAGACTTTTTGATCGAAAGCGTGTTTTTAGAGTTTTTGAAGTTCATAGGCTTGAATCCGATAAAAAATAGGTGTTTTGTGTTGTTTTGAGCATTCCAAAGGTTGGATCAAGTTTGAATGAAGTTATGGGATATGTTGGTAGGTTTGGTTGAGGTCCCGGGGGCCTCAGGTGTGTTTCGGATGCTCAACGGACCATCTTTGGACTTGGGAAAGATTGCTGATTTTATGCTGTTGTGTTGCATAGAAAACATTCATCGCGTTTGCGAGAGGGTCTCGCGTTCGCGTAGAACATCTGGGTAAAGCAGCTGAATCGTGCTTCGCGTTCGCGAAGGTATAGACCCATTGGTCTTCGCGTTCGCGACATGGTCCTCGTGTTTGCGTAGGATCTACCAGTGTAAGCTGCGCGTTCGCGAAAGAAGAAGTTGGCCAGTAGGATTGTTTTGCATCGCGTTCGTGATAGTAGTCTCTTGTTCGCGAAGAAGAATGCGTATGGGCAGAATATAAAATTTCAAAGTCGAGGGTTTAGCCATTTTTTGAAAATTAAAGCTTGGGAGCTCGGATTTGAGCGAGGTTTTGAGGGATTTTTAGAGATATCAATTGGGTAATGATTCTTAACTCATTTTTTCTTGTAACCCATTAATCTAAACATGAATTCATCATTTTATTTTGGATTGAAGATGAAAATTGGGGAAAAGTTGGAAGAAAGTTCGTAGACCTAGAATTCGACTTTTGATTGAGAATTTTACCTTGGATATGGATAATTTTGGTATGCATGAACTCGTGAGAGCGTGAGGATTCTGAAAATATAAATTTTACCCAATTCCAAGATATGAGCCCGAGGGGCATTTTGGTCATTTTATCTAATTTCGCATATTAACTTAGTATTCTTTATAGAATCAGTTACTTGAAGTGATATTTACATTATGAAATTGAATTGAATAGATTTGGTCCATTTGGAGTCGAGTACTCGTGGCAAGAGTGTAGTTTCGGGTTGATTTTGAGTCGGTTCGACGTAAATGGCTTGTCTAACCTTGTGGGGGGACCTTTCACCTTTGGATTTGGTATATTTGGTAATTAAAATGCGTTGTATGTGAGGTGAAGAGTGCGTATCTGTGCTAATTGTTGGAAATCCAGTTTTCATTAAGTAATTACTAGTATGTTTCCTTTCATGTTTTTATTACTCGTACTATTAAGCCTGTTGTTAGCTTAGGACAGCATCTCTAAGTAATTTAATTGTTTTATTTGCTCAAACTGCCTTACCTGAATTCTGTGCAGCATGCTAGGCTAAAATTACTTGTTGTCTTAGTATGAAATTTGCCATTTCTAAATATTTTCCTATTGCTGCTGTGTATTTACATTGGGACTACGGATGTGGGATTCCAGTAGCTCCCCCTTGTTTGTTTTATTTAGGACTACGGATGTGGGATTCTGGTAGATCCCCCTTGTCGATTTATTTGGGATTACGGATGTGGGATTCTGGTAGATCCCCCTGCATAGTTATATGGAACTATGGGACTGCACCCGGTAGATACCCCCAGTATTGGGTATTTACATTTGGGGACTACGGAATGGGATTCCGGTAGATCCCCAGCACATTATGAGTTGGACTACGGGACGACACCCGGGAGACCCACTGGACATTTACATTTGGGGGCTACAGGACGGTATCCTGGTAGATCCTCGGTTGCTATCTCTGTATTGAGCTGTGTTCCCTCGGTGATTATTTTGCCTTTGTTCTAGTTGTTATTGCTCTTTCTATTCTATGTTATTTCTTACTGTTGCACTTAATTATACTGTCTTGTTCTACACTGTTATACTTGTATTTTATTTAACCTCAGTAGGGCCCTGACCTTCCTCGTCACTACCCGACCGAGGTTAGGCTTGGCACTTACTGAGTACCACTGTGGTGTACTCATGCCCTTTCTGCACATGTTTTTCATATGCAAATCCAGGTACATTGACTCAGACTTACCATCCTTGAGGCAAGGCGACCATTCGGAAACTTCGAGGTATATCTGCCGCATCCGCAGATCGAGGAGTCTCTCTCCACTCTCTCTTATAGTTACCGCTCTTTTGTATTTATTTTATTTTAGACTATTCTGGAGTTAGAGCACTATGTAGTGATCCTTAGCTTGTGATTCATGGGTCTTCGGGTCTTGGAGATATGTATTGGTTTGTGAGAGTTAAATATTATGTATGCCGAGCGGCACTTTTAAACATTGTCTTATTACTCTAATTCTGTTTTAAATTGTTTTACTTCTGCAAATTGGTTTATTTTTCCACAATTTATGCTTACCTAGTCGTACGGACTAGGTGCTGTCACGATGGTTCATGGATGGAGAACCGAGGTCGTGACAAGTTGGTATTAGAGCTCTAGGTTCATAATTGTCATGGAGCACAAGCCGATTTATTAGAGTCTCGCTAAACGGTATGGAGACGTCTATACTTATCTACGAGAGGCTATGTAACTGTTAGGAAAATTTCAACTTCATTTGATTTCCTTGTCGTGCGATATTTTGGACATCACAATTCTAAACTTCTATCTTCTATTCTCTCACAGATGAGGACACATACTGCCTGAAATGATCAGGCACCTGCGCCCCCTACTGCAGCCGTCAGAAGCCGGGGCTGGGGTAGAGGCCGAGGACGCGCACGTGGTACATATAGAGCACATGCACGAGCTACCGCTGAGGTACCACCAGCAGTTCCAAATAGAGTCCATGCATCAAACATGCCTACTGCTACTACTACTCCAGCTCTTCAGGAGACTCTGGCACAGTTCATGAGCATGTACACCACTCTAGCTCAAGCAGGGTTGCTTCCCCTTGCTGCAACTACATCTCAGGCCGGGGGAGGAGCACAGACTCCTGTCTCCCGCATTCCTGAGCAGGTCCCTAAGCTTATTCTTGTACCACCTGCAGTGCCAGTTCAGCCCGAAGGCAGGGCAGCGGCTTTCGAGGAGGAGCAGCTGAGGCTTGAGAGGTTCAAGAGGTACAGGCCTCCTGTATTCAGTGGTCTAGCATCGGATGATGCTCTAGAATTCCAAGATGAGAGTTACCGCATTCTCCGTACCATGGGTATATAAAGATCGAGCGGGATTTCCTTCACTACTTTCCAGCTTCGAGGAGCCGCCTGTGAGTGGTGGCGCACCTATGAGTTAGACAGTCCGGATGAGGCTGCTTCACTGACTTGGACTCAGTTTTTAGATTTTTTCTGAGTGTATGTTCCTCAGAGCCTCAGGGACACATGGCGCGCAGAGTTTGAGCATTTGCGCCAGGGTACTATGCCTGTCTCTAAGTATGCTGTCTGTTACACCAGTTTAGCTAGGCATGCACCAGCCTTGGTTTCTATTGTTAGCGAGAGGGTTCACCGGTTCATTGAGGGCCTTATTCCAAACATCAGGTCTAGCATGGCGTGTGAGTTGGAGATGGATATTTCTTATTAACAGGTGGTAAGAATTGCTAGGAGGATTGAGGGTATACATGCTAGGGAAAGAGAGGAGAGGGAGGCCAAGAGGTCTCGAGAGTCGGGCCATTTCTCTAGTGCCCGTGCACCAGCAGCAGGTCGTCATGGTATGGATTATATGAGTCGCCCATGTTCATTCAGCTCTTCCAACAGCCAGTGGTATTCCAGCTCCTCCTAGGCCTCAGGAGCCTTATTTTGCACCACTGGTATATAGCGCGCCTCCTGCGCGGGGTGCTTTTAGAGGTCAGCCCAACAGACCTGGCCCGAGCTAGTCACAACCACCACGTCCTCCTAGAGCTTGTTTTAAGTGTAGTAACAAACGTCATATGGTGAGGGATTGCCCCAGACTTGGGAGGGGTGCACCTCCACAGACTTCTCAGCCACATCGTGCCCCGCAGAGTTCTCAGGCTATGGTTACAGCTCCAGTTGCTACCTCACCTACTCAGCCAGCTAGAGGTGGAGGTTGGGCTGGTATAGGTCGCCCTAGAGGGGGAGGCCAGGCCAGATACTATGCCCTTCCTGCCCGTACCGAGGCTATTGCCTCCAATTCTATTATCACAGGTATTATACTAGTTTGTCATAGAGATGCATCGGTTCTATTCGATCCAGGCTCCACTTATTCTTATGTGTCTTCTTATTTTGCTCCACATTTGGGTGTATCTAGGGATTCTTTGAGTTCCCCTGTTTATGTTTCTACTCTTGTAGAAGATTATCTTATTGTGGACCGCGTTTATCGGTCGTGTTTGGTTGCTCTTAGTGGTTTTGAGACCAGAGCTGATTTATTATTGCTCAGTATGGTAGATTTTGACACTATCTTACGCGTGGACTGGTTGACGCCCCATTATGCTATTCTTGATTGTCATGCCAAAACGGTGATGCTGGCTATGCCAGGTGTGCCGCGTATTGAGTGGAGGGGTACTTTAGATCACACTCCTAGTAGAGTTATCTCTTTTCTTAAAGCTCAGCTTATGGTTGAGAAGGGGTGTGACGCGTATTTAGCTTATGTGAGAGATGTCAGTATTGACACCCCTTCAGTTGATTCAGTTCTAGTAGTACGGGATTTTCTCGATGTGTTTCCTACTGATCTTCCGAGCATGACGCCTCATAGAGATATTGATATTGTCATTGATCTGTTACCGGGCACTCAGCCCATTTCTATTCCTCCGTATCGCATGGCTCCTCCTGAGTTGAAGGAGTTGAAGGATCAGTTACAGGAATTGCTTAGTAAGGGTTTTATTCGGCTCAGTGTATCACCTTGGGGTGCTCCTGTCTTGTTTGTGAATAAAAAGGATGGTTCTATGCGTATGTGTATTGATTATCGCCAGTTGAACAAGGTTACAGTGAAGAAACATTATCCTTTGCCTCGTATTGATGATCTGTTTGACCAGCTTCATGGCGTATGGGCATTTTCTAAGATTGACTTGCGCTCAGGTTACCATCAGTTGAAGATTCGGGAGCCAGATATCTCGAAAACTACTTTCAGAACTCAGTATGGTCATTACGAGTCCCTTGTTATGTCATTTAGGCTGACCAATGCCCCAACAACCTTTATGCATTTGATGCACAGTGTGTTCCGGCCGTATCTTGACTCATTTGTCATTGTATTTATTGATGATATTCTGGTGTATTCCCGGAGTCGAGAAGATTATGAGCAACACTTGAGGATCGTGCTTCAGAATCTGATAGAGAAGAAATTATATGCTAAGTTCTCGAAATGTGAGTTTTGGTTGGATTCATTGGCATTCCTAGGCCATGTTGTATCGACTGAGGGCATTCAGGTGGATCCGAAGAAAATAGAGGCCGTACAGAGTTGGCCCAGACCATCCTCGGCTACGGAGATCCGTAGTTTCCTTGGCTTGGTGGGTTACTACCGTCGTTTTGTGGAGGGGTTTTCATCAATTGCAGCCCCCATGACCAGGTTGACCCAGAAGGGTGCTCCATTCCAGTGGACGGAGGAGTGTGAGGCGAGCTTTCAGAAGCTCAAGACAGCTTTGACCACATCCCCAATTCTGATATTGCCTATAGGTTCGGGGTCTTATACGGTATATTATGATGCCTCGAGGATTGGCCTCAGAGCGGTGTTGATGCAGGACGGTAGGATGATTGCCTACGCATCCAGACAGTTGAACATACATGAGAAGAATTACCCTATCCATGAACTTGAATTAGTTGACATTGTTCACGCCCTGAAGAACTGACACCATTATTCATACGGGGTTCCCTATGAGATTTATACTAACCATCGGAGCTTGCAGCACCTGTTCAAGCAAAAGGATCTATATTTGCGCCAGAGGAGATGGTTAGAGTTGCTGAAGGATTATGATATCACTATTTTATATCACTTGGGCAAGGCCAATGTGGTAGCCGATGCCTCGAGTCGCCAGGCAGAGAGTTTGGGGAGTTTCGCTTATTTACCAGCATCGGAGGGACCTATGACGATGGATGTTCAGGCCCTAGCCAGCCAGTTTGTGAGATTGGATCTTTCGGAGCCTAGTTAGGTTCTACCTTGCGTGGTTTCTCGGTCTTCCTAATTTGATCGTATAAGGGAGTGACAGTATGATGACCCTCATTTGCTTGTCCTCAAGGAAAAGGTTCAGTACGGTGATGCCAGAGATATGACTATTGGTGATGATGGGGTATTGAGGATGCAGGGTTGGATTTGTGTACCCAATGTTGATGGGCTTCGAGAGTTGATTCTGGAGGAGGCCCATAGCTCGCGGTATTCCATTCATCCGGGTGCCTCGAAGATGTATCAGGATTTGAGGCAGCACTACTGGTGGAGGTGGATGAAGAAAGATATAGTTGGATTTGTAGCTCAGTCCCTTAACTGTCAGCAGGTGACGTATGAGCACCAGAGACCGGGTGGGTTACTTCAGCAGATAGAGATTCTGGAGTGGAAGTGGGAACGGATCACCATGGACTTTGTAGTTGGACTCCCACGAACTTTGAGAAAGTTTGATGCTATTTGGGTGATTGTGGATCGACTGACCAAGTCCGCTCACTTTATTCCTGTATGTACTACTTATTTCTCAGAGCGGTTGGCGGAGATCTATATCTGGGAGATTGTTTGTCTACATGGTATTCCGGTTTCCATCATTTCAGATAGAGATACTCAGTTCACATCACGGTTCTGGAGAGTCATTCAGCATGAGGTGGGTACTCGGGTGGAGTTGAGTACAACATTTCACCCGCAGATGGACGGACAATCCGACTGCACTACTCAGATTCTTGAGAATATGCTCCGTGTATGTGTGATTGAGTTTGGAGGGTCTTGGGATCAGTTCTTTCCATTGGCGGAGTTTGCTTACAACAATAACTATCAGTCCAGCATTCAGATAGCACCATATGAGGCTTTATATGGTAGATGGTGTAGATCCCCGGTGGGTTGGTTTGAGCCGGGTGAGGCCAGATTATTGGGCATAGACTTAGTTCAGAATGCTTTGGAGAAGGTTAAGGTGATTCAGGATAGACTCTGCACAGCCTAGTCCAGACAGAAGAGTTACAGGGACCGGAAGGTTCGTGATGTTTCCTATATGGTTGGAGAGCGGGTTCTGCTTCGGGTTTCGCCTATGAAGGGAGTTATGAGATTTGGGAAAAAGGGAAAGTTGAGTCCAAGGTTTATTGGCCCTTTTAAAATATTGAGGCGTGTTGGGGAGGTTGCTTATGAGCTTGCATTACCTTCCAGTTTGGCAGGAGTTCATCCGGTATTTTATGTTTCGATGCTCCGGAGGTATCACGGTGATCCGTCGCACGTGTTGGATTTCAGTTCAGTTTAGTTGGATAAGGATCTATCTTCTGTTGAGTAACTAGTGACAATATTGGACAGGCAGGTTAGAAAGTTGAGGTCAAAGAACATTGCTTCGGTAAAGGTTCAGTGGCGGGGCCAGCCGGTCGAGGAGGTGACCTGGGAGACCGAGTAGGATATGCGCAGCCGTTACCCTCATCTTTTCTCTACTTCAGGTATATCTCTATGCTCGTTCGAGGACGAACGAATGTTTAAGTGTAGGGGGATGTGACGACCCGGCCAGTCATTTTAAGAATTTATGCCCTGATCCCCTATTAACTGCTTTCCACGAGTTTATTTCTGCTATTTTGATTTGTCGGGATGTTCGGTTTTGGGTTTCAGAGAGTTTTGGGACACTTAGTCCCTAAATGAGAGCTTAAGTGTTGAAAAGTTGATTGTAGTCGGAATAGTGTGAAAACGGCCTCAGAATGGAAATCCAATGGTTCCGTTAGCTCCGTTGGGTTATTTTGGCCTTAGGGGCGTGTTCAGATTGTGTTTTGGAGGTTCGTAGCTAATTTAGACTTGAAATGCCGAAAGTTGAATTTTTGAAGTTTCCGGTTCAATAGTGAGATTTTGATCCGAGGGTCGAAATGGAATTCTGGAAGTTGGAGTAGCTCTGTAGTGTTGAATGTGACGTGTGTGCAAAATTTCAGGTTATTCAGACGAGGTTGGATAGACTTTTTGATTGAAAGCGTGTCTTTAGAGTTTTTGGAGTTCTTAGGCTTAAATCCGATGAAAAATAGGTATTTTGTGTTGTTTTGAGCATTTTGAAGGTTGGAGCAAGTTTGAATGAAGTTATGGGATATGTTGGTAGGTTTGGTTGAGGTCTCAGGGGCCTCGAGTGTGTTTCAGATGCTCAACGAACCATTTTTGGACTTGGGAAAGATTAGAGATTTTCTGCTATTGTACTGTAGTGAAAACATTTGTCGCGTTCGCGAGAGGGTCTTGTGTTCGCATAGAACTTCTGGGCCCGTGTTCGCGAAGGTATGGATCCGTTGGTCTTCGCGTTCGCGTAGGGTCTTCCCGTGTAAGCTATGCATTCGCGGATGGACCCCGCGTTCGAGAAAGAGGAAATTGGCCAGTAGGATTTTTGTGCATCGCATTCGCGATAGTAGTCTCGCGTTAGCGAAGAAGAACGCGTCTGGGCAGAATATAAAATTTCAAAGTCGAGGGTTTAGCCATTTTTGTGAAAACTAAAGCTTGGGAACTCGGATTTGAACGAGGTTTTGAGGGATTTTCAGAGATATCGATTGGGTAATGATTCTCAACTCTTTTTTACTTGTAACCCATTAATCTAAACATGAATTCATCATTTAATTTCGGATTGGAGATGAAAATTGGAGAAAAGTTGGAAGAAAGTTCTTAGACTTTTGATTGGGAATTTTACCTTGGATTTGGATAATTTTGGTATGCATGAACTCGTGAGGGCGTGAGGATTCTTAAAATACAAATTTTACCCGATTCGAGACGTGAGCCCGAGGGGCATTTTGGTCATTTTACCTAATTTCGCGTATTAGCTTAGAATTTCTTTGTAGAGTCAGTTACTTGAAGTGTTATTTACATTATGAAATTGAATTGAATAGATTTGGGCCATTTGGAGTCGAGTACTCGTGGCAAGAGCGTGGTTTCGGGTTGATTTTGAGGCGGTTCGAGGTAAGTGTCTTGCCTAACCTTGTGTGGGGGACCTTTCCCCTTAGGATTTGGTATATTTGGTAATTGAAATGCCTTGTACGTGAAGTGACGAGTGTGTACCTGTGCTAATTGTTGGAAATCTGGTTTTCATTAAATAATTACTAGTATGTTTCCTTTCCTATTTTTTACTTGCACTATTAAGCCCGTTGTTAGCTTAGGAAAGCATGTCTAAGTGATTTAATTGCTTTATTCGCTCAAACTGCCTAACCTGAATTCTGTGCAGCATGCTAGGCTAAAATTACTTGTTGCCTTAATATGAAATTTGCCATTTCTGAATATTTTTCTGTTGCTGCTGTGTATTTAAGTTGGGACTATCGATGTGGGATTCTGGTAGCTCCCCCTTGTTTGTTTTATTTGGGACTACGGATGTGGGATTCCAGTAGATCCCCTTGTTTGTTTGTTTAGGACTACGGATGTAGGATTCCGGTAGATCCCCCGGCACAGTTATATGGAACTACGGGACTACACCCGGTAGATTCCCTCAGTACTGGGTATTTACATTTGGGGACTATGGAACGGGATTCTGGTAGATCCCCGGCGCATTATGAGTTGGACTACGGGACGACACCCGGGAGATCCACTGGATATTTACATTTGGGGGGTATAGGACGGTATCCTGGAAGATCCCTGGTTGCTATCTCTATGTTGAGTTGTGTTCCCTTGTGATCATTTTGCCTCTGTTCTAGTTATTGTTTCTCTTTCTATTCTATGTTATTTCTTACTGTTGCACTTAATTATACTGTCTTGTTTACACTGTTATAATTGTATTTTATTTAACCTTAGTAGGGCCCTGACCTTCCTCGTCACTACCCGACCGAGGTTAGGCTTGACACTTATTGAGTACTGATATGGTGTACTCATACCCTTTTTGCGCATGTTTTTCATGTGCAGATCCAGGTACCTTGACTCAAACTTACCATCCTTGAAACGAGGCAACCGTTCGGAGACTTCGAGGTATATCTGCCGTGTCCGCAGACCGAGGAGTCTCTTTCCACTCTATCTTATAGTTACCGCTCTTCTGTATTTATTTTGTTTTAGACTATTCTAGAGTTAGAGCACTATGTAGTGATCCTTAGCTTGTGATTCATGGGTTTCCGGGTCTTGGAGATATGTATTGGTTTCTAAGAGTTAAATATTGTGTATGCCGAGCGGCACTTTTAAACACTGTCTTATTACTCTAATTCTGTTTTAAATTGTTTTACTTCCGCAAATTGGTTTATTTTTTCGCAACTTAGGCTTACCTAGTTGTAGGGACTAGGTGCCGTCATAATGGTTCACAGAGGGAAAACAGGGGTCGTGACAGAAACATGCGGAAACTCATAGCTGCCCGTGAAGTCAACAAGTCAAGAAACTATCTTGCCCGCCAATGGCCATTAACCAACTCTTAGCAGAAAAAACCACATACTTCCACACACTCCTCATCCCCAATTCCATGGTACAAACCTCATATCAAAACAAAACTCATCTCAGCCAATACAAGCAATCCAACTAACTGCTCATCACAGAACCACATGGATTCTCAAACTACACAGTTTGTACACCAACCCAACAATGACTCAATTATGCAACACAAATAAAGGAAAGCAACGTATAAGAATTAACTAACAAGTACAACATGTGTAACAACAAATAAATTTATCATTTCATCCCACAGAGGGAAAACACGACACCAGATAAACACAAGGAAAGTGTATCCCACATAACATCCACTGTGGCGTGCATCCCGCTCCCAAATACTCATCGAGCCAAAATGCTCGGGCTCACTAATCATAAGAATACTGATATCAAGTACAGTAGAGTGCATAAATAAAACTATGGGAAAAAGTGAATAGAAGTAATATGACATAAAATAAACAAGTACAGCTGAGGTGCAATGAGCAAATTAACATCACGAGGGCTATCTCGCCCGCATCGCCATAAGGCCCGAACAGAATCACAACATGCATGGAGAATAGTCATACAACCTCACAACTCATCACAACATAAGAGAGAAGTACATAACATAGGCTAGATGCTCCAATAATATACATTCTGCCTGATAACATAACCAAAATGATAATCTCACAGGAGCACACAAACTTAACCTGATAAAAGATACATATTTTCACTGAGCTTTCACATTGTCTCAACCAAATCTTGATCCTTCCCAATTGGATAAATATACTTCAAAAATATCCACAACAACCCGTCGATAATACATGCTATTAATCATCCCATTCTCAACATTTCTTCAAAATCCGCAAACAGGAAATAGTCCATATATAAGGGCATCTAGCCCCAAACATTAGGAATACAAAATTTCCATACCCGACTCAACTATGCTAATCAAATGATTGATGTCTCACTCACATCCTATCATTCTGCTGAAGCACCCATATAGGATTTCTGGCCGCATAACAGCACATGAACCTCAAAAGCCTCAAAACCCAGTAATCACCATGCTACTGGCCACGCACCCGCAAACCAAAACTCAAGGTCTTTTTCAAAAATGCACATTCTTCACATATGATAGCCAACAAGGTCAACTCTCTATTAATTTCTGATTCCTATTCAGGAGAAAGCCACAATGTACCACATATTCCTTATGCCTATAGTAGACAGTCAAATCAAGCCGTTGCCAAACCACCGAGAACCCTCTGAGGTCCACTCGTACGCAACTAATCCATCAAGACTGCACCTCCCCAACTCAACTGAGTCACACAGACCGTCCAATCCAAGAGTGCGCCATAAATTCCAGTAGATAATTCCCATTCAAAAGGACCAATTACTTCCATTGCCATGCTGGCCCCATCACTAACAAACTGAACCATTTCTTTGGATAGTCGATAAGCAATATCCCCCATCAAAGCCCCAATATCATCCCTTGCAAGATCTCAATATTTTGTTATATAAACATTTCAGAAACCTTCCAATACCACTTATATACATACCTCAGGTCAAAACTGATGTAAATCTGACTCTACAATCTGGACGCCGCTAGTGGACTCCTCCACTTAGCGCGAAGCCATAGAAAACTACATTTGATGATCCGTAAAACTAACTTTCGCAGCTCGCATAACACCAATCACAAGTTACCCCAATACCACCAACCATCCTCAATCAACATCCACCTCGCAACCTTGCCACAATTGCGACGACTAGTCAACCAATTAAACTTTCACAAGCTCGCACTTATCAACCAGATGTCGGAAACTGTAGCACCTCCATATGAAAAATTGAATAATCCCTCAATGCCTCAGTATCTTCAGTCTGGGCGACACGTTGAGACAATGCCTGAGCATCCCTAACTCCTTCGTAGCCCGTTTGTAGCATCACGAACCACTGGCGCATAGCGGACACTAAGAGCGTAATAGCATACACGAGTGGATGCAGAGGAACATAAGTCATATACATCTAGATGAATCAAAATATAGCACAATAAGGAATAAAAGAAGGGGAATTTCCTAACAGTTCTGTAGCCTCTCGAAGATAAGTACAGACGTCTCCGTACCAATCCTCAAGACTCTACTAAATCTGCTTGTGACTCGTAGCACCTATGAACCTAGATCTCTGATACCAACTTGTCACGACCCAAAAATCCCTCTAAAGGAGTCGTGATGGCACCTAGTCTCTAAACTAGGTAAGCCTAACATTAACTGAGATAATATTTATATTTGCTAACTTTAATTTAAATAACTCTTAACAATTTACAGTTTCCAAGACTGGTGGTACAAGTCACAATCCTTTCTAAGAGTAGTTATACAAAATAAATACATCACTGCTCCAAAACAAAAGGAAGAAATGGAAATAAGTACAAATAAAGGTGACTCTGAGGCCTGCGAACGCTGTAGCATATTTACCTTGAGTCTCCACCGCAACGACCCACACAACTACTACCGATCAAATACCTGGGTCTGTACACAAAAATGTACAAAAGTGTAGTATGAGCACACCACGATGGTGCCCAGTAAGTATCAAGACTAACCTTGATGGGGTAGTGACGAGGAACAGTCCAGACACCTACTGATCAAATAAATTGAACAGGATTTGATAATAAACTATCAACCTAGAAATGACATTGTAATATCAACATCAGGGAAAGAAGAAACTACAATCAGTGGAAACAATAAAGAGAAACACGGGTGGAAACAAAAGATAACCAAATAAATTAACACCAACATAGTTGGACACAAACAAGTAAAAATGAAATCAAACAAGGAAGGCGATGTCAGTTCAATAAATCATATCGTTTCTGATGCACAATTTCCAGCCATCTCAAACTCGATGTCTCATATCATAACCTCAATTACCAAAATTTTAGCACAACCTGGCACCTTGTGCCCACATATTTCTATCTCACTTTGCACAACAATTTTCTCATGTTACTCAATTCATAGGGTCCATAACTAATGCAATTAATATGTTCAAGGAGCCTGATTTACATAACATAAAGAAGAGTATAGCTTCTAAACCAATTAAGAACTCAACAAGAAAAGATGAAGTTATTTTTAGAAATCATTTGAATAAAGAAAGTACCATTTTCAATTAGAGTACAACATCAAATGAATTATTACCTTTAACAAGGAGTTTAATAAATTAACTTAGTAGAAATTCCATTTTTAAGTAAAATACAACCTTAGAAGGTTTAAGGAAATTTAATTGAGTAACTAAATGAAATGAAGATGAAACAATTATTGAAATTTTAAAGTATTGAAAAATATGTATATAAATACGACGAAGTATTGAAAACACGATGGGTTTCCTTCACAAAGGATCATAGCGGTAAAGAAATCTGAACAATTAAAACACTTGAATTGGTAACAACAAATAAGCATAGCAAACAAAAAGTGCACGGCATTACCCTTCGTGCTTTTACTCTCGTCCTCACCATAAGAATCAATATTCACTTTTATTCTTTCTTGTTTCAGGCGTGCAACCCGATCCCATTTCAAATATTATCATGGCGGCATGCTACCCGATCCCATATCATATATCACTGCGGCAGGGTGCCACCCGATCCCCTTTCATATATCTTGTTGCAGGCGTGCAACCCAATCCCATTTCATATATCTTGTTGCAGGCGTGAAACTTGCTCCCATTTCATATATCTTGTTGTAGGCATGCAACCCGCTCCCATTTCATATATCTTGTTGCACGTGTGCAACCTGCTCCCATTTCATATATCTTGTTGCAGGCGTGTAACCCGCTCCCATTTCAAATATCACCATGGCAGCGTGCCACCCGATCCCATTTACAAATCAACATTAATCATAAAGAATCCCGGCAAGGGAAAAATAGTATAACAACAATACCCTGGCAAGGAAAATAATATCATAAGCAATAATATCCTGTCAAAGGAACAATAGTATAACAAAAATATCCCGGCAATGGAAACAATATCATAAGCAATAACATCCCAGCAAGGGAATCAACAAGTACATAATAAGGGTCACAGAGAAACCAAGAAGCACGATAACCTCAACAAAACAACATGACATAATAAGCACGTGATAACTACACCGGTAACCACAATAATTGGACATATAACATATTTGCACGAAGTCATAGAGGAACTCACAATAAAGAAGTATCAAAACAATAAGGAAGGTAATCACTTCAATTAAGGCAATTAAGGGTTAAGGTAACAAGTAAGAATTACAGGAAATCTAGAAACGTCATATGGAGCATATAGAGGCAATTTAAGCAATTAGAAAACTCAATCATAACGGGATACTTTCCACATAAGGACCTAATAACCCTAAAGGTAAATTTCCCACAAATAAGTCCGAGCACACACTTGTCACCTCGCATGCATGGAATACAATTAGCATAGAAGACTCAATTCCTAAGGGGAAGTCCCCCACACAATGTTAGGCAAGATACTTACCTCAATCCGTCCAATTCAATACTCAATTTAGCTTTTCCTTTTCCAATTCATCAATGTTCGGCTCAATCTAGCCAAAAATAACTTGAATACATCTAACAATGCAAGACAAAATAATTCCAATTAACAAAACTATGATTCTTATACAATTTGCAAAAAGTCAACAAAAGTCAACTCACCGGGCCCGCACCTCGGAACCAGACAAAATTTACAAAAATTAAATACATATTTCGATACGAGTTCACCAATACAAAAATTATCCAATTCCGATACCATTTGGTACTTCAAATCATCATTTTACATTTTGGAAGAACTTTACAAATTTTCCCCAAATTCCATCCCAAATCACGAATCAAATGATGAATTCAATGATAGATTCATGTATTTTAGCCAAATCCGAGTTAGACTCACTTACCCCGATAAATTTCTTGAAAAACCTTCGAAATATCGCCATGATCCGAGCTTCCTAGGTCAAAATATGAAATAAAACCCTAAATCTAGTATTTATAGTGCACCTCCTAGATTTCTATCACTACTGACTGCGGAAAAACCACTACTGACCGCGGTAAATCCACTGCTACAGCGGAAAATGTTGACTCCAGTGACATGCTTTATTATTTTGGTCATAACCTTCACTACAAATGTTCAAATTGTGATTTCCTTACCTTTCTGGAAACTAGACACGAAGGGATACAACTTTTGTTTTTGAATCATCTCAAAATTCCTTGTAGATTAAAAGATATATGATTTTGAAGTCAGACCACTGAACTTGCAGATTCTTCCTCACCGCGGACCGCAGACCATTTTTCGCTACCGCAACAATTCCACTGCTGTAGTGAAATATCACCACTGACAGCGGTCCTTTTTTCTGCTGGGGTGATGATTTACCACTATCCGTGGCCCCCCCACGATCCGTAACAACTTTCGAGTGCCCAAATGTCCGAACTCGCTCAAAACTCACCCCGAAACTCATCTGAGGCCCCCGAAACCTCAAATAAATGTAACAACACATCCCATAACATCATACGAACTTAGCCCCACTCTCAAATCACTTCAAATATCACTAAGACCACGAATTAGATGCCCAAACGCATGAAAATCACTATGAACTTCCCTCTAGAATTGCGACCAGCGTCCGAACCATATCAAATCAACCCCATAGGACACCAAATTTTGCAAGCAAGTACCAAAAGTCATAACAGAGTTGTTCCAACTTTCGGAATCGCATTCCGACCTCGATAACGTAAAAGTCAACTATGGGTCAAACCTCTCCATTTTTCAAACTTCAACTTTTCCAACTTTCACCAAGATGCCACAAATTATCCTACGGGCCTCCAAACCCAAATTTGAAGACACGCCCAAGTCCAAAATCACCATACAAAGCTAGTGACATCATCCAAAACTCATTCCAGAGCCGTTTACTCAAAAGTCAAATTTCGGTCAAATTTTGTCCGCTTAAGCTTCCAGAACTATATTCTTTCTTTCAAATTCGACTCCGATTCATCCGAAAACTGAATCCAACCATGCACACAAATCGATATACATAATGTGAAGCTGCTCTTGACCTCAAACTGCCGAACCGAGCACAATTGCTTAAAACAACCAGTCGGGTCGCTACAAATACATGTCTATATGCTCACCTAGAAATAGTTAATGGACTAAGTCAATTCCAATCATGTGAAACCTTGTTTGACTTCATTGTGACTCTGTTTTGTCTATGATTCAAGTGTTCCTGGTGATTCTAACTACTAGAATTCATGTCTGGACTCAATCTGCTAAATGTGGTTCTGTTTGTAGTTTTTGATCTTGTGACCTAATTCTATTCACTTCTAAAAATCCAAACTTTTTTTTCCCTAAAACTACCTCCTTCTTTTATATACGATTTTAAACTCCTCCTATTAGAAATCTAGGGTCCTACCCCTCCAGTGTGAGCACTGCCTAGGAGTACATGAGACTCCTCCGAACTCTGACACACTGGGCTGGCTTTTCCAAATTTGTTTACAAAAACTATTTCTTTGAAAAAGTTCTGGTATGAGCATGCCCGTGGTCCTTGAGTCCCTTGGGAACTTTGACACACCAGAAGCCCATTTGGTAATATGGACTATTGGTGCACTCCAGATCTAATTGAAGGCCTGGCTTCCAGGTTGATTTTGGGCCTGCCAAGGCTTCCTATAGTATAGTAATGTTCATTGCGTAATTCATTTGTATTAGCCT
Source organism: Nicotiana sylvestris (assembly GCF_000393655.2). Taxonomy (NCBI): domain Eukaryota; kingdom Viridiplantae; phylum Streptophyta; class Magnoliopsida; order Solanales; family Solanaceae; genus Nicotiana; species Nicotiana sylvestris. Next base: position 78,766,347 of record NC_091067.1, read on the forward strand.
GTAATAATAATCTTTGTAAAACAGATATGGGGGTACTTAGTAAAAAATTGGGAAGGGATTTTTATATCTTTATTGAGGTTCGGGTAGAAACCATGCCCATAGGTTATTGTGATTATATTTATATGCATTAGAAACCATGTTATAAGGTTTATCTCATTATGCTAAATTTTCATACTTTGCATCTTAGAAATCCTGCTTGTAGGATCTACATGTATTTTCAACTCAGCATGCACTAGTGACCATATCCATAGGGTTTTGTCTGTTTGATTAACCAATTTTCCTGGCTATGTGCTTAAGAATTCTATCCACATGGTATTAATAGAAATCATGTCTATAAGGTCTAAAAAAATCAGTTTCTGTATTCAGAAACCATGCTTATAGTTTTTCAAAATTAGTTTCTGCATTTAGATATCATGCCTATAAGATTTCAAAAATCAGTTTCTACATTTCGATATCATGAATATAAGGTTTCAAAATCCATTTCAGCACTTAGAAAGCATGCCTATAGGATTTAAAGATAAAATCTACCGGTTAAAAATTAGTAGTTGATTTACAACTGAGATGTCATATCTTTAGGGTTCTGCCCTACTATCACTTAGGCAAACCTGTAGGTTAACTAAAATTCTGGGTCTAAAACCGTGATTGTGTGTTTGAAATATGCCCGAATTTAGAGTGTTAACAAAATCAGTAGGCAAACTGATAGGTACTCATCTGCCCAATTCAATAAAACTGCTGTATATTCTGTTCATGCTCACTAGATATCCTGCCTATAGGATCCTAGAATATTTGTTTGAATAGCATGCATTTGTTTGTCTATTTGTGGAGGTTAACATGAGCCCACTTAGTTGCTTCCTTATGTGATAGTCCTATTTGACTTTTGTCTATTGCTTAGTTTTCTCCTTTTAAACAACATATGTGAGTCTAGAGCCGCCTTAAATAGATGTCCTAAACACCTCCAGGGCCAGAGGTAAAGGATGGGTAGTGCACGCATAGGGTACGTACTGGATATTATTAGAATGCTTAGGTAATAATCAAAAAGGGGAGGATAATTGGGTATTTAAAGGAAATGATGACCTGTGTGCTAATGCTATATGTAGCACCCCATCTTGGGGACGATTACCAAGTATTGCATAGAAGTGATCCTATAGGCTAAAAAACCCAGGACCCCTTGTTACTCCTCGTTAGTAATATCTGTTTGTTTATCTGCTTATAAGACTAATTCCCTTAAATTGAGTTTGGCCGGGACCCACCATTGTGGACCTCAAGGGGTGCCTAACACTTTCCCCTACAGGTAATTTCTAGCCCTTACCCAATCTCTAGTAATATAAACTAGTTCATGAGCTATTTGCTTTAGGTGCCCTAATTCACCTTAATCCATTAGGTGGCGAATCTTCAAATCTCATACCCAATTCCGAAAGGAAAGGAGTTGTCCCAAAATGTCAAAACCTGGACTTCGCAAGGAAAAAGGGGGCGTGACAGCATGGCGACTCTGTTGGGGATATTCTTAAGCTCTTACCATAACAAACTTATTTTTTTGCGAATTAGTCTTAAGCATGCTTTATTCTGTTAATACATGTGCACCCTTTCCCTTTCCCTTTCCCCCCTTATTTGTATTTAATTGCCTATTTTTCAAGCATTTGTGATTTTCTTCATTGCAAAAGATGACTTGTATCCTTGTTTTCTTTCTTAAACGTCTTTCAATTATTAAATACCGCATTTATCATTTTAAACATGCAAATACGTGAAAACATGCTATTTATTGTTGCATAAATCATGCTCAACATCATATTCCACTCGTGCGTATCAATCCGATAGCAACGCTTGATGAGTGTTTGCGCCATTCCTATATATCATCCTTTAAATCCGAAAAGGCATATTTGCGGTAAAACTAGTCGGTTAGCGGTGCAGTCAACGATTTTGTGCCTTTCCCTCTCAAGTTGTATAATTAATTAATTATACATGTATCATGGTCAAACCTAGTCGGGTTAATATGTTGTCTATATAATAACCCTTTAAGAGAAGCCTCGTCCAAAAGTCTATCGGCTTTTCCATAATTCCAACAGACGCAACCACGATTGTGTGCATTAATTTTGAAGAAATAATTGCCAATATGCTAGTCATTGTTGTATAAATAGTCGGATCTAGAAGGGGAAAGGGCCTAACCGTATTTGTTTTGCAGAAAATAAGGCACGAAGTCCCAAGGTTCGGCATGGTCCGTAATATACCACCATTATTTCTAGACTTATGGGAGGATCTTCCATCAAGTGATAAGAATCATGTGAAAAAGGTCTTGGGAAATTTGCCTTCTTTATTGAACCTCCAACCGAACAACAAGTTAATCGAAGCTGCCACAATGTTCTGGACATAGAAAGAGCCGTGTTTTGCTTTGGAAACATAGAAATGACCCATCTCTTAGAAGAAATAGGGGGATTCGCTGGGATGCCTTGGGATAGTCCTGGTTTATTGGTGACAGAAAATAGCTCTACTAGGGGGTTTCTGAAGATGATGGGATTAAAGAAGAACGATGACTTGGACTGCCTGAAAACTTCCTACATACCCTTCGATTTCCTCTATGAATGATATGGTCAGAGCAGATCTTATCATATTTTTGATGATGAATTCTCCATAACTTCCTTGGGTTGGATTCACCGTAGGGTTTTTGTGTTCATCGTCTGTTTCTTGGGTATGTTAGTGTTCCCGATCCAAAGGGACAGAATCCACACTAGACTGGCCATGGTAGCCAAAACCTTGATGGATGGTATCGAGGGGCAAACATATACCATTGCCCCTATGATCATAGCAGACATAAACCAGGCCTTGGAGTGCTGTCAAAATGGGTACAAATACTTCGAAGGTTATAATCTACTATTACAAGTTTGGTTGTTAGAGCATATCCAAAAAGGTCAATACCGTTAAGAGCTTCTGCGAAAGTCGTGGAATGACCACATAGATTTCCATCATCCTAAGAGAATGACTTATATCCCAGACAGGTTTTCTCAACCCGAAAATGCTATAGGGTGGGCATAGTTGTTTTAGCAATTTGACCGAGGATCATGTTCAATGGATGTTCGAATGGTTCCCTACCGACGAGTTCATCATCAGATCTAGGGATGTTCCACACTTGGTATTGATCGGGTTGAGGGGAATATACCCTTATGCTCCCATCAGAGTTATGAGACAGGCAGGCAGGAAGCAGGTCATACCGCGAGTTGCTAAAATGAATCACTATAGGGCGAATTTTTAGGATGACAACATCCCATACAAATGCGAAGCTCAGCACATGTGGCATTTGAAAGTTATCGTGGAAAAGGATACCATCGAGCCAGATCGATATCATGCTGGTAATATGTACTTTTACCCATCATGGTTAGAGGATAACATAACAGGAATATTCGAACCAAGGGTTGGTCCAGGAAATAGAGTCATAGATGAAGTTTTCGAGGCACAAGTGAAGTACAACAAACTGTGCAAAAGAGTTCATGAGTTCGAGGCCGAGCACATGGAGCGACACAAGACCGATATGGAGCTAATTAATGAATGGAGGGAGATGGCGCTTAAATCAAGCGAAAGGTTGGAATATCTGGAGTACAGTCTGATGGAATTGGAGGGCAAAATGAGGAAGAGAGTCACTGATTGCCAGAACGCCGAAGGAAATGAAGGAGGACATTTAGCAAGGGCATACCTACTGCTGAACCTGCACGAACTCGGGAATTTGATCAACGAAGCCAAAAACATCCAGCCTGGAGAAGGTCCTTCTAGGACCAAGTAGATTAAGTTTATTTGCTTTTTCAAATGTAATAAGGCCAAGTGCCATTAGTGACTTATCTTATTTAGTGTCATTTTAGATTCATCTATTTTAACATTAATGAAATGAGGCAATTATTAGCACTGAAATTCTCCAAATCTATTTGTCGATGGGCCTACCTCGGGCACAACGAGGCTCCCAAATTAGGACGCAAATTTACATTCCCGCAATATGTGTTTAAACACTACAAACACTTTCAGAATCCTTACTAACATTTTTACCTTTTGTTTTTCTTTATTTTTATTCTCATCCCCTAATGTTTGTTCGCACATACTGACATCATCAGCATATTATACCAGATCTATAGGCCCTCCACCTCCTCCTCCTCCGAGTAATCCGAAAAGCTGAGGAAAATCTAAGATGGATAACTTGAGTGGCATCCAGAAAGAAAATGCTTTGAATATCGAAACTTCAGACGGTCGGAGTACTCTAACCCAGAATGATTTGGTCCTATGATTGGAGCAGAAAATACTAGAGTTACAAGGGGAACTTGAGCAGGTCCGCAACTTGGCAAACCTCTCCCTCACCCTAAACGTCCCAGACGTTAACCAACAAAATGATCAAAACACAGCACCTCCTCAAAATACTCCAAACCAACGTCTACAAATCCTCCAACACCCCATCAATATGCAACTCCTCCCCAAAATCCCAATCCTCCACCAGTACCCACTCCTCCTCAGCACCAACATCTTCCTACCCACTACCCACAAACCACTACCTATCACACTTCTCAGAATACACCACAACCCATTCTCGATCCTTAAAACTCAACCAATGACCACCACTACACCCAAATCCCTGGCACCCACAAAAACAACCACATATACGTAGAAACCTTACCTCACTCCACTCAACCAATATCCTATATGTTGATACCCAATTTTTTTCTATAATATTTTTCTAATACCTGTATGCCTTCAAAACTATGCATTAGCATCAACTGATATTTTTTCATAATTTTTGCATTTTTTAAAGATTTTAATTAATTTATTCTAGCATTTTTATTTATATAAACAATCACTAATTGCATCAAAAATAGTTTTATAATAATTTTGTCACTTAATTGTATCATTTGCATTTGTACTAAGTTTTAATTATTTCAGAAATAGCCACATTTGTATTTTTTTGGGGTTATAACTGCAATTACTTTTCAATTATAGCTCATGCATGCATTATTACATTATTTTATCAGAAATTAGTCTTTTATATTTTTAAAATATTAAGTAATTATTTTAAAACATTTCTAGGCATGAAAGTCATTTTTTATAATTTATTAACTATTTTTTAAAAATTATTTTAGTAATTAAATGGGTATTTAACAAATGACCCTTTTATTTTCGGACTTAGCCTAAATTAAATAGTCCAAATACCTAACCCATTAAGACCAGGCCCAAACCAACTACCCCTAGCCCAATTAAATCCTACTCGGCCCCAAACCCTCTAAATCCATCAACGACCATCATCACTTCTTACCATTTTTAACCAAACGGCCCCCTAAACCCTAGCCATTATTCACAAATGGCCACCCTACAATACCTAATCCTTTCCGTCTCTCTAGGACCTAAACCTAACCCTAGCCTCCGCCACCCAAACCTAATCCTTCTCCCTCCGATTCTCACTCGACCCATGGATTTCCATGATCGTTTGAGGCTCCTACTGATCTTCTATGTCTCCTGGTTACTCATTCTTATGATTTCCTGGAAAGATCTTGAAGAGATCTAACCAGATCTAGTTCAAGACTCTCTGGGAGTCCATCTATGGTTGTGAGTGTTACTATTTTGATGCTTTTGCGGTTCAAATCTCTTGTTTGAGACTCGATTCTCTTTACCCTTTCATTCTTTATTCAAAACCCTCATTTCAAACATGAATCCATCCAGATCTTTGTAGATTTGGAAGGTTTCTGAGTTCGTCATCAATTTTTCTTTAAAGAGTTTCTTGTTTCTTTACTATTAGTCGAATTCTGGCACCATGTTATCTTAGGTTTGATTTCTTTATTATCTGTTGTTCGATCCTCTGCATATTTGAAGTGTTTTCAATTTCCCATGGTTGTTCTTTATGGCTCTTTTACTTTTCTACTGTTAATCGATTTTTAGCACTACGCTACTTTAGGTTTTTTATTTCTCTTGTTCGAATCTCTATATGTTTGAAGTGCCTTCTATTTCCATGGCTATTTCTTTAAAGTTCTCCTAATCTTCCTGCTACTAATCAACCCTATGTATCTTTCTAATTATCTAGGATTTGCACTTCCATTTTTTGCAAAAGATTTTCTGAAGTTTTATGTTTCGCTTGATCTTTCTCGCATGGTTATGCTTTTGGTCAAATTATTTCACTATTCAGTGTTTGATTTCAACCGCTTGTCCGTTATTGTTTGAATAATTGAATGATTAGCCTAATTATATAGGGTTTCATTTGTTTACTAAACTAATTTACTGATTTCTAATTGTCTTCCTTAATCCTGAGATTCTTAATTGACATCTCTTGTCTATCTATAGGTTGATTGACCCTTTGATATGTCTCTGATTACCCGTGTTACCTTATTTGTGAAATTGATTACTTGATTTAAGGGTTCTAATGCTAATAGACTGATGAGCCTACTTCTTTCCTTATTTGAAATTCAATTAGATTTATTTATGGTGTAATTCCCTAATTTCCTGTTCCAATCAATTTTGATTGATTATTTGATTACTTCCTTACGTTATTTTTGCAATGTCAATTTGCCTTGACTTATTTACCTACACTATTCGACTCATATACATACATACATATATATATATATATATATATATATATATATATATATATATATATATATATATATATATGCAACCTTATTCTACCTTAGACACGAATAATAGTTCACACACACACAAAACTTTCCTCTCATCTCTCTGCTATTTGTGATCACTGCTGGACTAGCTGGCTGAAAGCCAAGGCTAGGCTGTTGAATCCTGCTTACTTTACCTTCTGTTTTTGCTCCCTTAACTAGTATGCCTCTACCATTGTCATTCAATTGAAATGTGTGTTTATCAACCTTCTACTTCTATTTAAATTTATGTGTTTACCAACATACTTACTTCTGTTCAATCCATGTGTTTGTTAGTATGACTACTTCTGTCCAATCTATGTGTTTGTTAGCATGACTACTTCTGTCCAATCTATGTGGCTACTTCTGCTCAAAACTATTTAGTCAATAGCATGTCTAACTATGTGTTTCCTAGCATGTCTATTAATATTCAATCTATGTGTTTATGTATACTCCTGTCTAATACATGTGTTTACTACAATATCATGTTGACTTTTGTTTTTAATTAGAACTAGGTGTTCTGCTTTCAACAAGTTTGCATGTTTACTTATGTCTGAAATTAGATCTATGTCTTGTCTACTTTCCTACTAGCATGATCTCCTATCTGAATACCTTGCTCCCCAAACCCTATTACCCTTTACATGGGGTTTTTGATCTTCAGCATGCCTTGCTTCTGTGTTTGGTCACTTAGTAACAACTAATAAGCTTAAGTAATACTATTTCTGAATGCTCATTGTTTGGCTGGAACCTTTGCCTAGGTTCCAGGAACTGAATGATTCTGTTTACTTCTGGTTTTCCCGAAAGTCTGAAACTGTTTTTCTCAAAACTATTCTTGCAAATCGCTATCACTTCAACTCTTAGAACATCTAGGGTCTGGCCCCTCCAGTGTGAGCATTGCTTTGGAGTCCATGAGACTTCTCTGAACTTTTACACCCTAGGGCTGGCTATTCCACACTGCACAAGTTATTGATATTTAAAGGAGGCCTTGGTGTGAGCATTACCTTGGGTCCTGAAGGCCCTTGGGAACTTTGACACACTAAGATACCCTCCCTAGCATTATGAGATGTGGCAATTGAGACTGTTTGAAGGCCTGGTTCCCCAGGTTTTGCTTTGGGCCTATCCGGGCTCCCTATTGTATACTATTATTATTCTTGTAATTTATTCACACTTGGTTTGTAATATTATTCACTTTGTAAACAGATATTGGGGTAATTAGTAAATTGGGAGGGATTATTATATACATTTTGTTGGGGAATGGGTAGATATCTTGCCTATAGGATTTAAAAACAATGTTTACATTCCTAGAAACCATGCCTATAGGACATTGCAATTCATCACTTGTGTGCATTATAGAAATCATGTCTATAGGGTTCAAACTAAACTTATGCAATTAGAAATCATCGTGCTATTTGATTGTTTGCATGCATTCTAGATATCATGCCTATAGGATCTTAAATCAATTTCTGCACTTAGGAGTCATGATAAATAGGTTCAGCATGTTCAATATTTAGAAACCATGCCTATTGGGTAAAATTAATTGTACATTCTGGACACAACGTTTATGATTTTAAAATCAGTCTCTGTATGCCAATCCGGCTTTAAAATTGCTGCATTTAGTTTCCATTGTTTAAAATCAGTCATTGCACCTAGACAACATGCTTATTAGACTTAAATTGCCTGAAATTGTTTACTGTTTCATTATATCGTAGGATGTCATTGATGCACCCCTAGGCAAGCTTGTAGGGCAATTAACAATCCTGTAAATTGCAAAAATTGTGCTTTTGTTAACTGTCCAGATTCAACCCCTCTAAAATCAATAGGCAAACTGATTAGGTATTGGTTCCCACTTTAATAAAGCTTTGCATATGTTCTGATTTGTGTTCTCCAAGATATCCTGTCATTAGGACTCTTTTCAAATGTCTAAAACACTGTTATCTGAGATGTGCACTTGCTTGCCTTATTTGTGGAGGTAAAAATGTGAGCCATTTAATTGCTTCGTCTTTGGTCCAGTCCTAATTGTTTTGGTTGTTTCATAAAATTTTCTCCTTTAAGTACCTTAGGACAGTCTAGAACTGCCTAAATTAGAGGTCTTAAATTCCTCCAGGGCCACAAGGAAAGGATGGGTAAGCACGCATAGGATACATTGCAAGGTTGCTAGAACGCTTTAGGCTATGACTAAGGGGAGTGTAAATGGGTAGTAAAGGATATGATGACCTGTACGCTAGTGCCACGTGTAACCCCTCTATTTGAGGAAGGCTTACCGGGTATTGTATAGATGTGATCCTATAGGCTAACAAACCTAGGACTTCCCTTATCTTATTTGCATATGTGTGCTTAGACTGCTTATCTATCAAGTTTACTTGATCTTAAATGTGTGCTTAGACTGCCTATTTGTTAAATGACTAATTCACATAATTGAGTTTGGCCGGGACCCACCGTTGTGGACCATGAGGGTTGCCTAACACCTTCCCCTAAAGGTTATTTCGAGCCCTTACCCAAGTCTCTGGTAATGCAAACCAGTTTCATGAGTTATCTGATATAGGTGCCCTAACACACCTTAAATCCACTATGTGGCGACTCTTCAAATTCAAATACCCAATTCCTAAAAGGAAATTAGTTGTTTCCCCATGAATGTCGAAACGCGAACTCCGCGAGGAAAAAGGGGGCGCGACAACATGCCGACTCTGCTGGGGATATCTTAGGCTCTTATCATAACGAACTTGTTTTGTAAATTAGTCTTAAGCATGCTTTATCCTGTGCACCCTCCCCCTTATTTGGATTTAACTACTTATTTTCAAGTATTTTTGAGTTCCTTTATTTCCTGAAACTGACTTGTCTCTTTGTTTTCTTTTTTGTAACTGTCTTTCAATTATTTAAATACCGCATTTATCGTTTTTAATGTGAAATACTTGACAACATGCTATTTATTGTTGCATAAATCATGCTCAACATCATATTCCACTCATGCTTAATCAATCCTATAGCAACGCTTGATGAGCGTTTGTGCTTTTCCTATATATCACCTTTTAAATTCGAAAAGGTGTATTTACTGTAAAACTAATCGATTAGTAGTGCGTTCAATAGTTCCGTGCCTTTCCCCCTCAAGTTATCTGCTTGAGGGTCCCAGTCTAGACCACTATAACAACTTTACTCTGATTAATTGTACATGAATCATGGTTGTTTACAGTGAAAATGGTAATAACAATTAAATTTGATTATGAGGTTCTAAAAATATGTGATCTATTTTTATGCTAGTTGATAAGCAATGGATGCTTGGTAAAAGATTAGAAATCAAGATAAGACATTAAAAATAAGATGTTAACCAAATCGAATGGATGTCAATCGGAGCCTCGAGCTTGCTTATTCGGGACCTCGGGGTTGAGTCAGATGGTCAGCTTAGAGTGATTGAGGGTAGTCGATGGATGACTAATAGTTATAATAAAATCAATGACAGCTCTTTATGGCCAATTATAAGCAATAAATGAAGAACAGTAAATAGAACACAATGAATGTAAGTAATAAATGGAAGCAACGAGATCAAGAGAATATGTTAGAGAGTAGAGAGAATGTTCTTGTGTATTTAGTATTAAGCATCAGATGTTTACAAAGTGACAAGGATCCCCTTTCTATATGAGGGGAACCTTAACATAGTACAAATACATTTATTACAAAGATATGGAGATGGGACAACTAGTTGATGCCATGATTCAGGTCTGCACTTAGCTTGCTAGGCTTTGTCAATTCTAGTTATGCGCCTTGGGAACTCCCCACTTTTTCATCATAATCGTTGTCCTGCAAAGCCCCGAGGGCGAGCGTCGATAGACCTCAGGGGTGAACCTCGACCATAGTCTCGAACATGTGAAATGTGCTTACGAGGCATCGCAACAACGAAAAATTGGACACTTCGATTTTGCTGTATACAGATAGTCCCCGCGATTCTTAGAGTAAAAGTGATGAGAAATGACCTTGAATTCTTGTCCCTCTGGTACTCCGTAACGATGGAAGTCATAAGATGCCAAAAGATCGCGTGCACACAGCCCTTAAAATCCTTCGTATTGATTACAACATTGGTTGTCCCTTGGCCTCCTTCAACGCGCGTATGGGGCCTCTATAAATACATATTCTCTCGTTCTTTAAAAATTACTGCATCACCAGGCCCCAAAAAGGTTCCTTCTACCTTCACTTTTGTTCTTTCTTCGAAACACAATTTCCCTTTCTCCTCTGAAATCTTTTAGGAATGGCGAAAACTTTTCCCTCTACTTCTTAGGAGAACGTGACCTCCTCATCTTCGCTTCCATCTAAAGGCAAAGCGGTAGTGCCTCCTCGTATTGAGGAATGTGTTCCAGGATCTTTTGCAACGGCTTCCAATTCAAGGTCGAGAAATCTTCTTTGAAGCCGGGATGTCGTGAGCTTGTGTCTTAGTATATTAGCTCAATAACAGACATCGAAAGGGTGAGGACTAATTGCCGCTGGAGGGATGTGGTGCTTGTGGAGATCCCTTCTCGGGAGGAGGATATAATGACATATAAAGCCGACTTTCTCAGTGTGTATACTTACCCATTTACCCTTGGGCCGGTGGGGCCATCCTTGCCTCCGACAAACCCCGTAATTCTCGACTTTTTCCAACGGTATCAAGTGACCCTCGACCAAATTCACCCTTTGTTCTGGCACATTGTCTACATGATCAGGTACTATGTGAACATGATTGGGGAGATGACCTTCACCCTCGATCACCTGATTAGGATGTACAGCCCCCACCTCTTCCGTGGGGGTTTGATTAAGCTCCACTGCCGAGCTGTGAGGGTCCTTTTTTCTTGCATTGAAGAAGTTGGTAATGGAGGGTGGATGAGCCGCATTGTCCGAGTTAAGACTTCGGACCTGATCCTGGTGGAAAGGATGCCGTTCCTCGAAAGGTGGAACATGGAGCGTAAGTAGACACGTTATCTAGCATTTCTTTGCTTCTTTATAAGTACATCTTTCCATGCGCTTAATTTCTTCTGCTAATGTAGCCGTGGCAATTTATCCTGGCGCGGTCACGGACCTCTCGGGTTGGGTCAGCCGGTTGGACTCGATTTGCCCATACGCTGAGCAAATGTGGCGTGATCTGTCCCAAGCTCGAAGGTAAGCCAAGGACTATGGTGAGCCTTTACTCCTATTGGAGTCGTACCTATTAATCTGAATTGCTACTGATAGCGTCCTTACTCTCCCTACTTACCTATTGCATTCGTGTTGGTCTGGGGGAGGTCCCCTTGATGAAGGGAACATCGTTTGGTGAAGAGGGTAACTCGGGACCCTAGAAGGGAAGAAAAGACAAAGGGAACCGTCGAATAAACCTTCGGAATCCACTAAGGCTGACTCGAAAGCCCTAACTTCAGAAGCAGCGGGAAGTCCCCAAGTTGAAGGCGAGGGGGAAAATAAGTTCTTGATAGCGTTCGAGGGAGGGAAAAAACTGATCGACCCTCATGCTGTAGAGATGGTGGCTCTCAATCTGGATCTTGATGTTGTCGCAGTCCAAATTCGGGCTGGGGAGGCCACTGAGGGAGTATCGGGTGATGTCCCCGAGCTGGCCGATGGACAAAATATCCCTCGAGCTGGGACACATTCGATAGGAGGTTTGGAGGAACCTAGTTTTGGAGCCCTGTAGGGACAAGAGGTGGCCCTGATTGACCCTGATGGTGTTGTTGTCGTGCGTGATTCCCCTTAGGGAATGACTTTACCTCCTAAGGGAATGCAAGATGCCCTGAATGAAGAACCTTCCGCTGTGGGGGTGCCTGTTGGGGACAGAGATGCGTTTGAAAGGCCTTTAGCCGCTCCCGAGGGAATTCCTGAGCTCAATGCTTCACTCTTCTTTGGGAAGATGAGCAAGCTTTGTGAGTAGGTAGTTTTTGTAAATCCTGCCCGTCGTCCTGATCTTTGTCTTTCTAACTTGTCTTTTTCATGGCTTTAGGCTAGGGCGCTTTATAATCAGACTTTTGACCGGTTTAAGGCTGAGGTAGCCCGTCATGAGTGTGAGAAGTCTCATCTTGTTGAACAGGTTACCTAGTTTCTGTTTGCTATTGTCTGAATATTTGCCCGGTCCCAGCGTTTTAACATCTTGGATCTGATTCATGCAGTTTGAGGAGGAAGGTGCCCTGCTGATGGAGGAGCTACAAGCTAGGGACTCCGAAGTCCTCACACTCAAACGACACGTGAGAGAGATAACCTCTAAGAGGGATACCCTCCAAGAAAAGATGGCCTTAGTCGGGCATCAACTTCATGATGCGAGGGCAGATAGTGATAAATATAGGTGCCTCCATTCTGAGTTAGTTGTTGCACTATCCAGGATCAAAACCAAAGCTAGGGCGCTTATATATTTGCACAAAGAGTATGCCATTGTAATAAAGGCTCAAACCGGGAGAGTTCCTGAGGAGGCCGAACTGAAATTAACTCGAGCTGTGGAGAATGCTCGGTTAGAATCTCGAAGGTAGACTCTTGAGGATATACATGCGGGGGGTATCAATTTGTCTGCCGAGATTGAGAGGGTGAAGACCTTAGAGAAGAAAACTGCTGCCATGTTTACTTCTGGAGGTATGCCGAGTAGTGGCTTAGAAGATGATGAGAATGAAGGTGGAATCACCAGAGGGGAAGAGGTCATTGAAGGTCCCGGGACTATAGCCGGAACCATTGGGGCACAACCTCTGGTGCAGCCTTCAAAGATGTAGGCTCAATGATAGATTAGGGTTCTGTTTGGATCCTTCCTTGTAAGGGTTTTTTTCCAAAAGCCTTGTAAACATACCTCCGTGAGCAATATGTATAAAAGGCTTTTTGTTTTTTATAACTTCTTTTCTCCTTTGCCTTTTGGGAATAATGTATGATGTTTTTGATAATCGATCCAAGATCTTAGACCTTGGGTTAGACCCTTAGGTTTTTGCTATTGCTGAGCAACTCGTAAGGGTCGAAAGTCAGTCCCCGAGTGTTCTCAGGTTAGACCTGGCTTTTATACGTTGGGTCACTGTGACCTTCGATTTTAGCACTAGCGACAGTGGCTCTTACGCGTTAGGTCGGTACGACCTTTGGTTTTAGCGCTGGCAACAGTGGCTCTTTGCGTTTGGTCGGTGTGACCTTCGATTTTAATGTTGGCGACAATGGCTCTTATGTTTTTGCTCTTACGCATATTTAGTTAACTGTTTTGGGTTCAGTCTCCGAATCGGGTTTCGACTCGAGCTCATTTGACCCACAAGTTTTCGAATTTTAAGGCTGGCCCTTAGGCTCTTACGCGTGGTGTCGGTACGACTCCTGTGTGGGCTGGCGACAATGGCTCTTACGCATTGGGTCGGTACGATCTCTTTGTTACATCTCGCATTTTTGTACGTTATAATTTCGTTTTTAGTTAACTGATATAGACGTGGGGATGAGATCATCTTGACGTTAACATACATACGCTATTTATAACAAGCGATAAATAAGTATTATGAAGGATAAAGGGGTAGACGGATTAAAAAAACGAGTCGTTGAAAATGGACAATTTGGAATAAAATATGGGTCTAGCGATAATACCCGATAATTATAAATTAGTACCATGCAAGGTACCATATGACCACGGTAGTATAATATATAAAGTATATATGAAGTATTTTGAAAATAAATAAAATTTTAAGTAATTTGTGGTAATTTTTAAATTATGCGGGTAATAGATTAATTATCGGATAACGAAATATTACCCGGTTAACTAATAAATGGATAAAAATTAACAAATCACCCCTAAGAGAACGTGGCAGCCCCCCCCCCCCAGTTTAAGGTGACTCATTAATTCACCTTCACATGTGTCAAAAGTCCAAATTACAAAGTCTTATCAAGACTTTTTATGAGCCTTATCAATTAAGAGTGATGAACACTTCATTTCAAGATCAAGAACCATTCTTTCTTGAACCAAGAACAAGAGAACAAACATTTGGCATTCTAACTTTAACCAACAAATGAGAGAGAGTAGGAACATATTATTCAAATTCAATCCTTAGCAACATTTCATTCAAAAAAATGTTAAAAGTAGATTAATTCGTCCGAAAACCTCTGATCAGATGGTATGTTATATACCGAGCCTGCTGTGGCTGAGTGCCTATGAGCGAGCCCAGTTGGTCGAGATACAGAGCCTAGTATGGTCGAGCGCTTATAAGCGATCCTACTACGGTAGGGCATATATATATGTATACCGATCCTTATAGGGCCAGATAACTATTTTACTCACTATATTGAGAGAGTTGAGTCATGAGTCAGTATCAGCTGATGAGCATCTCTTCAGATTATCATTGATACCCAGTTGCTTTTAGTTATTATATTATCAGTTCAGTTCAGCTTCAGTATATTGTCATACATACTCGGTACATTATTTTGTATTGACGTCCCTTTCTGGGGACGCTGCATTTCATGCGTGTAGGTTTAGACAGACAGACGAGTAGACCTCCTCAGTAGGTGTTGCTCGAGTTCTGCTTTATCGGAAATCTCCCTTTCTTTCGGAGTTGTCGGGTCCAGCGGTGTGGTGTATATCTTGTGTATATATGTAGATAGGTTATGGGTAGGTCGGGGACCTATTCCGATCATAGTACATCTATTAGTAGAGGCTTGTAGACATATCCTATCGGTTAGTGCAGTATGTTGGGCTTGTAGGCCCTGTATAAATATTTTGTTGGCTTGTCAGTTGTAGTAATTATGACGGCCTTGCCGTCCCAGCTTTATGTTGACATTAGTCAGTGTTAGTCTCCATTTAGTTTTGTATCTTGTATTGCACATTATATTGTAATGTGGGCAATAGTCAAAGTATGATATTATATGTTCAGTGTCTCTTAGTCGCAAGTGATACGCAAGGATAAATGAGGCACTGGGTGCCGGTCTCGCCCCCAGGCTCGGGGCATGACAAAAGTGGTATCAGAGCAGTTCTGTCCTATGGAGTCTACAAGCCGTGTCTAGTAGGGTCTTGTTTATAGATGTGTGGTGCACCATATTATATAAGTAGGGGACTATAAGGCATTTAGGAGTTGGTTACCCCTCGTTCAAATCTAAGTCGTGTTGTACCACTGAGTTATAGGAAATTTGAGTGAAACTTACGTGTTGACATTTGCATGCACATATGACGGTAAATGTGAAGACTACGCCTAGCCATAGGAGAGAAACAGCAGTAGATGAGGGGACTAGTAGGGTACCCCCAACAGATGGGGCCCGATCGGAGTCGCAGGGAGAGACCCCTACCCAGCGATTATCGGCTCCTCCTCCATGTGAGGAGATTCCTAGGGAGACCGCACATCCAGTTCCCCTTCCGCTTCCATCATATTAGGACTTGAGGAGTGCGGTACATTTGTTGGCACAGTTGGTAGCTACCCAGCAACATGCTAGGGCATCTGCTAGTGCAGGACCTTCTGAGGGATCTGGGAGTTCAAGCGTCCGAGAGTTTATTTCTTTGAATCCCCTAGAGTTCGCGGGGACAGATCAGAGGGAGGTCCCACAGGATTTCATATATCAGCTTCATAGGATCTTTTGGGTTATGCATGCCATGGAGAAAGAGGCAGTTGAGTTAGCAGCTTTTCGACTCCGAGATATAGCCATCCTTTGGTATGTGGGATGGGAAAGGTCTAGGGCACGTGATGCACCTCCTGCTATTTGGAGGGAATTTTACAGATTCCTTCCTTGACCAGTACTTACCACGAGAGATCCGATAGGCCCGACTCGATTAGTTTCTAGCCCTCAAGCAGGGCAATATAAGTGTTCGAGAATGTAGTCTCTGTTTTGACTCATTGGCCAGATATGCACAATCCATAGTTGCTACTATGCGGGATAGAATCCACAGGTTTATAGCAGGATTGGCCCCATAGTTGATTGAGGCGTGTGCTACCACTGCATTACAGGATAGTATGGATATCTTGCAGATTCAGGCATTTCTCCAGAATATAGAGAGGGGTAGGCATCGGTAATAGAGTATGGAGAGGACTCAATCAGGGTAGCGTAAGAGGATGAGATTTGCCAGGTCTCAGGAGCAGTCTCAAGGTAGTTACAGTCCCCAGTACTTTGAATGGTCACCTAAACCTCCGCCACCTCAGCTATAGGATTACAGGTATGACTGCTCTACTCAGTCAGGACTAAGTAAAAGCTCCCAGGAATCAAGTTTGCAGTGACAACGAGTTTCGAGATAGACAGGGCTGTTTCCACCGCGGTGTGCCATCTGCAGTCGAGGACACTTGGGCCAATGTCGAGCTAGTTCCGATGATTGTTATACATGTGGATGTACAGGGCATATGATGCAAAATTGCCCAAATAGAGATTCTGGGGGCATGACGCAACCAGCGAATTCAACAAAAGGATCAGCTATGTTCGTGCATTCTTCATGGCACAAGTCTCAGTCTTCAGCTGGTAGAGGTCGAGGCAGAGGTAGAGGGTCCTATTTAGGTGGTAACCAAAATCGTATCTATGCGCTAGCAAGTTAACAGGACCAAGAGTCCTCACCAGACGTTGTGACAAGTATGTTGACCATTTGTTCTCACGATGTTTATGCCTTGATAGACCCAGGATCTACTTTATCATGTATTACCCCATTTGTCGCGCAGAAATTTGATATAGTGCCTGAAATACTAAGTGATCCTTTTGCGGTATCTACACCGGTCGGAGAATCGATTATTGCTAGATGCATTTATCGAGGTTGTACGGTATCAGTTTTTGATGTTGGGTTTCGATGCTATCATGGGCATGGACTGGTTGGCAACTTGTTATGCCATAGTTGATTGTCGAGCAAAGACAACTAGATTTCATTTTCCGAGTGAGCCAATCCTTGAATGGGTAGGTAATACAGTGACACCCAGAGGCAGGTTTATTTCCTATTTGAAGGCAAGGAAAATGATCGCAAAAGGGTGCATTTATCATATTGTGTGAGTTAAAGATGCAGATGTTGAGATACCTACACTTCAGTCTTTTCTAGTAGTAAAAGAGTACATGGATGTATTTCCAGATGAACTTCCAGGTATTCCTCCCGAGCGAGAGATTCATTTTTTGCATCGATTTGCTTCTAGGAACACAACCAATATCCATCCCTCCGTATAGAATAGCACCTGCCGAATTGAAGGAGTTGAAGGAGCAGTTAAAAGATTTGTTGGAGAAAGGTTTCATCAGGCCTAGTACTTCACTTTGGGGTGCACTGGTACTATTTGTGCGGAAGAAAGATGGCTCGCTAAGGATGTGTATCGATTATATGCAACTGAACAAGGTAACTATTAAGAATAAGTATCCCCTTCCAAGGATAGACGACTTGTTTGATCAGTTGCAGGGAGCTAGATACTTTTCAAAGATATATTTGAGGTCGGGGTACCACCAGGTCAGAGTTTGGGAGAAATATATTCGCAAAACAGCCTTTAGGACCCGATATGGCCACTTTGAATTCCTTGTTATGTCCTTCGGGTTGACAAATGCACCTGCCATATTTATGGACTTGATGAATAGTCTGTTCCGGCAATATTTGGATCTGTTCGTGATAGTCTTTATTGATAATATTCTGGTTTATTCACGTTCAGAGGATGAGCATGTGGATCACCTGCGAGCAATATTCAAAACCCTCCGCGATAATAAATTGTATGCTAAGTTTTCTAAGTGTGAGTTCTGGTTAAAGCCTGTAGCATTCTTGGGGAATATTGTATCCGACGAAGGTATAAAGGTAGACACTCAGAAGATTGAGGCTGTGAAATTCTGGACTAGACCTACCACTCCGACATAGATTCGTATCTTTCTAGGCTTAGCAGTATATTACCGGAGGTTTGTAGAGGGTTTTTCTTCTCTTTCAGCACCATTAACAAAACTGACATAGAAAGCGACTAAGTTTCAGTGGATCCAGGCCTGTGAGTAGAGTTTCCAAGAGCTTAAGAAAAGGTTGACCTCAGTGCTAGTTCTAGCACTTCCAGAAGGTCTAGATGGTTATGCCATGTATTGTGATGCCTCAAGTGTCGGGTTAGAATGTGTCCTGATGAAACATGGGAAAGTAATTGCATATGTTTCAAGGCAGTTAAGGAAGCATGAACAGAATTATCCGACCCATGACCTCGAGTTAGTTACGGTTGTCCATGCACTTAAGATATGGCGGCATTATTTATATGTTGTTTATGTTGATGTGTTCACAGATCATAAAAGCCTGCAATATATCTTCAAGCAAATAGAGTTGAATTTGCGACAGAGGCAATGGCTTGAGTTATTGAAAGATTACGATGTTAACATTTTTTACCATCCAGGGAAATCTAATGTCGTAGCAGATGCCTTAAGTCGCCGATCTATGGGCAGTTTAGCACATGTAGAGGCCAAAAAAAGATAATTAACCAAAGAGATTCATCAATTGGCTTATTTGGGGGTTCGATTAGTAGACTATGCGGATGGAGGAGTTGTACTCCAAAATACTGCCAAATCATCTCTTATAGCTGAAGTAAAGGAGAGGCAGTACGGGGATCCAAATTTAGTCGAGTTGAGAGAGCGGGTGCCACAACTGAAGAAACCAATGTTAGATCTCAAAGGAGATGGGGTTCTCAAATACAGGGGTCATTTGTGTGTTCTAGATGTATCAGGGCCATGAGATAGGATTATGTCAGAGACACATTATTCATGGTATTCCATTCACCCTAGGTCGACAAAGATGTATCATGACATTAAGGAGGTGTATTGGTGGAACGATATGAATAATAACATTGTTGAGTATGTCGCTCAGTGCCCTAGTTGCCAGCAGGTGAAGATAGAGCACCAGAAGTTCGGAGGGCTAATGCAGACTATAGAGATCCTGACATGGAAATGGGAGGCGATAAACATGGACTTTATCATGGGTTTACCTCGTTCTCAACGTAAGTTCAATTCCATATGGGTGATAGTCGATAGGCTCACGAAATCAGCTTATTTCCTACCGGTCAAATCTACTTATATAGTAGAAGATTATGCAAAGTTATATATTAAAGAAATAGTGCGACTCTACAGAGTGCCAATATCTATTATATCTGGCAGTGGGGCCCAGTTTACAGCACATTTTTGGAGGTTGTTTCAGAAAGGTCTAGGAACTCAAGTGAATCTCAGCACAGTTTTTCATTCACAAACGGATGGACAAGCTGAGCGCATGATTCAAATGCTCGAGGATATGTTGCGAGCATGTGTGCTGGATTTTAAGGGAAGTTGGGATGAACATCTATGTCTTATCGAGTTTTCATATAATAACAGTTACTACTCCAGTATCCAGATGGCTCCGTATGAGGCTTTGTATGGGCGCAGGTGCAGATCTCCCATAGGATGGTTCAATGTTGGAGAATCTGGGTTATATGGGCCAGACCTGGTTCAGCAGGCCATAGAAAAAGTAAAGCTTATTTGGGAGCGACAGTTGACAGCTCAGAGTCGACAAAAGTCATATTCTAATGTGTGGCGACGAGATTTAGAGTTCGGGGTTAATGACTGGGTATTCTTAAAGGGTGTCACCTATGAAAGGTGCAATGAGATTTGGCAAGAAAGGTAAGTTTAGCCCACGGTATATTGGGCCTTATAGGATCATTCGGAGAGTGGGCCAAGTAGCTTACGATTTAGAATTGCCCTTGGAATTGGAGTCTGTCCATCCAGTTTTTCATGTATCTATGTTACGGAAGTGCATTGTCAATCCTACCCGAGTAGTGCCCACGGATGATGTGCAGATTACAGAGAACTTATCATATGAGGAAGTTCCGATTGCCATCCTATACCGACAAATCCGCAAGCTACAGAATAAGGAGGTAGCCCCCATGAAAGTACTCTGGAGGAACAACAATGTGGAAGAAATGACTTGGGAGACCAAGGAAAACATGAAGTCTAGATATCCCTACCTATTCCCTCCTCCAGAGAGGGGTTCAACTGAGACATCATAATCATAAAATACATGTATAAATTCTTGTGTTGGTTATTGTCGTTGGTCATGAGAGGCCATTGTCGTTATTCTTAATTATGGTTCTGTGTGTCATTGGATTATTGAGCTTCTACGGGAGAGTTGGTGGTGTTGTTGTTACAGAGGCGACCTTGCCAAAGTTATATAGATCACGGGGAGTTGAACATTCGAGTACAATTGTTTCTAAGGGGGGAAGGATGTTACATCTCGCATTTTCGTACATTATAATTTCATTTTCAGTTAACCGACATAGACACGGGGATGAGATCATCTTGACGTTAACATACTTATGCTATTTATAACAAGCGATGAATAAGTATTATGAAGGATAAAAGGGTACATGGATTAAAGAAAACGAGTTTCGTTGAAAATGGACAATTTGGAATAAAATGCGGGTCGAGCGATAATACCCGATAATTATAAACTAGTACCATGCAAGGTACCAACTGACCACGGTAGCATAATATATAAAATATAAATGAAGTATTTTGAAAATAATAGAATTTTAAGTAATAAGTGGTAATTTTTAAATTATGTGGGTAATAGATTAATTACTGGGTAACGAAACATTACCCGGTTAACTAATAAGTGGATAAAAATTAACAATTCACCCCTAAGAGAACATGGCAGCCCCCCACCCCCCCTATTTAAGGTGGCTCATTAATTCACCTTCACATGTGTCAAAAGTCCAAATTACAAAGTCTTAGCTACACCTTTTGTGAGCATTATCAATTAAGAGTGATAAACACTTAATTTCAAGATCAAGAACCATTCTTACATTCTGTCTTGAACCAAGAATAAGAGAACAAACATTTGAAATTCTAACATTAACCAACAAACGTGAGAGAATAGGAACATATTGTTCAAATTCAATCCTTAGAAACATTTCATTCAAAAAAACGTTAAAAGCAGATTAATTCATCCGAAATTTCAAGTTTGTCCAAGTGTGAATTTCATCCATATTCCGCAAAAGCAGGTTCGTTTAAATAATTTTGGGACCAGGTATGTTAAGGCTAAGTTTTTCCTTCATTTTAGCATGACATCGTAATTACACAAGTTTGACAACGAGGCATAAGAAAAATTCATATCCCGGAATTACATATATTATGCTAGCCTCGCAAGTTGTGTATATTTTTCTAGTTTTGTAAGTTACAATATTCTCCTTACCGGGACTTCATTCAATTAAGTATTTTCTTATTCCAGTCCAGAGAGCATAGAATTTATATATACAGTATTTTCATTACCATCGAGCTATAATCGATGGGCAGGCCCCTATTGGGCAACCTCTGATCAGATGGTAAGTTATATACCGAGCCTGTTGTGGCCGAGGGCCTATGAGCAAGCCCAATTGGTCGAGCTATATAGCCTAGTATGGTCGAGCGCTTATGAGCGAGCCTACTATGATAGAGCAGATATATATATGTATACCGAGCCTAATAGGGACGGATAACTATTTTAATCACTATATTGAGAGAGTTGAGTCATGAGTCAGTATCAACTGATGAGAATCTCTTTAGATTATGTTTGATCCCTAGTTGCTTTCAGTTATTATATTATCAGTTCAGTTTCAGCTTCAGTAAATTACCCAACATACTCGGTACATTATTTCATACTGACGTCCCTTTCTGGGGGCCCTGCATTTCATACGTGCAGGTTTAGACAGATAGACAAGTAGACCTCCTCAGTAGGTGTTGCCTGAGTTCATCTTTATCGGTAAGCTCCCCTTATTTCGGAGTTATCGGGTTCAGCAGTATGGTGTATATCTTGTGTATATATGTAGATAGGTTATGGGTAGGTCGGGGCCCTGTTTCGATCACAGTACATCTATCAGTAGAAGCTTGTAGATATATCCTGTCACTTAGTGTAGTATGTTGGGCTTGTAGGCCCTGTACGAATATTTTGTTGGCTTGTCAGTTGTAGTAATTATGACGACCTTGCCGCCCCAGATTTATGTTGACATTATTCAGTGTTAGTCTCCATTTAGTTTTATATCTTGTATTGTACATTATCTTGTAATGTGGCCCACAACCAAAGTATGACATTATATGTTCAGAGTCTCTTAGTCGCAAGTGGTACGCAAGGATAGATTAGGCACTAGGTGTCGGTCTAGCCCCTGGGCTTGGGGTGTGACACTCTTATAGGCTTTATTTTTTCCAAGTTATGGACTTTTTGAAATTGTATTTGCCAGACTCTTCGACGGTTCGATAGAAACCTCGATTGTGAGTTGTTATATGGCGATGATCGAGCACCTCAAGAGGTTTGGCTCGGTGGCTGAGTATCTCGAAGCCTGTATTTAGGAGCTGACATAGTCGAAGCTTTTTTGCCTATGTCGAGGGTAGCTTGTTTAACCGGTTCTTTTTGAAGTATATTCGAAATAATTGAAGGCCTGTGATTTTATACCGAAGGTCGGGCGTCCCCTAGTCACGTTAGTTTGGCTGGTACAGCCTTGTGACCGTAGTCATTTGTGTTTGGCCGGAGCCTGTCAGTCCCTAATGAAGTAGTTTCAGCGTTTATATTGGGGGTATGCCTTTTTAGGGGTCTTATAAGTTCAATATATAGCCTTAAATTTGAGATCGTGATTATGCCATTAGTAAGGTCTTACAAATTTTATAAGCCTTTGAGGTCTTACAGTTTTGTTTACTTGGTACAAGTATGCTTCATGCCTTGCTTCAGGTCTTACAGATATTGTTGTTGCTCACTTGGTGCAAATGTGGTTCATGCCTTGCTTGAGGTCTTACAGATATTGTTGTTGCTCACTTGGTACAAGTGTGGTTCATGCGTTGCTTGAGGTTTTACAGATATTGTTGCTGCCTTATATAGGTCTTACGAGACCGAGGCTGCCCGCATATGGTCTTATGGCCTCAGGCTTTGATAAGTCGATGGAGATGGCGATTGACGGTAGTCCCTGAGTCATCGAGGATTTCTCGGCTTGGGAGCCATTACTTGTAAACTTGGTATTGCCTCATTGAGGGCTTACAATTTTGGAGGTTCCGACCCAGAGGTCATGTGGCCTTGAGTTTTCGACGCTAGTCCCCGAGTGTTCGGGACATTTTTGGCTCTGGAGCCGTTTTGTGATCTTGTTGTTGCCTCATTGAGGTCTTACAAGTTTGAAGCTCCGATCTGGGGGTCGTATTGTTTTGAGATGTTAGCTCTAGTCCCGGAGTATTCGGGACATTTTTTGGCTCTGGGGCCATTTTATGCAAAAACATATCGAGCTTCCTTGTAACACAAAATGCTTTTGGGAAGTATTCTTTGATTACTTGGTGCAAGTATACATATTTTCGTTGTTAAGGACTCGGTTATTCTTATACAGACACGGTTTGTTCGACCATTTGGCTCGGTACATTATTCTCTAAGGAGGTGAGCTTTCGAGGGGATGCCCTCTAGTATTCGAGGTTGACTGCAAAAGAAGCCTTGAATACTTGTTAAGTTTTCCTTAGGTGGAAGATAGATGATGCCTCGTTAAAAACCTTGTCGATAAAACCCTTCTAGGGACAAAATCCGGTCGAAGGAAAAGAGTGCAACGCATGCTTTTAAGAGTCCGAGGTCCTCAAGCTCGAGGATGTTTTAGAATCTTCCATCGGACACCTTAGTAGTAGTATCGTTTCAGCATTGATATGTTCCAATTTCTTGGAAGTTGTTCGCCTTTCAAGGTACCGAGCTTGTAGGACCCATTGCCGATCACTTCGAGGACTCGGTACGGTCCTTCCCAATTTTGGCCTAGCTTTCCTTCATTAGGGTTTCGGGTGTTGAGGGTGACTTTTCTTAGGACCAAGTCCCAGACTTTGAGATGTTAGAGGTTTGTTCTCCTGTTATAATACATTTTGATCCTTTGCTTTTGGGAGGCCATTCCGACCACCAAGGCTTCTCGCATTTCATCCAATAGTTCGAGGGTTGTAGTCATGGCCTCTTTGTTCGAGCTCTCAGTGGTGTGTCCGAATCTGGCGCTTGGCTCCCCGACCTCCACTGGTATCAAATCCTCAACACCATATACTAGAGAGAAAGTTGTTTCCCCTGTGCTTAATTTTGGAGTTATTCGTAGCACTTCGGGCAATATTTCTCTCCATTTTCCTTTAGAAATATGCTTTGGAGAGGGTACATTGTTAAAACGCAAATACAGTGGCACTGAAAATATGGTTTCAGTTTTCGCGATGTGCTTATTAACGCAAGAGCTAATTTTTCTAGGTGCGGATACTTGGTTTCGGCATCTCCTAGGGTCCGACTTATATAAAAAACTGGGAATTGCGTACCTTGCTCTTCTCGAACTAGCACACCACTTACCGCTATCTCAGATACGGCCAGGTATAGATACAGCGTCTCATCCTCTTTTGGTGTGTGGAGCAAAGGCGGACTAGTCATATATCTCTTCAATTCTTCTAAGGCGTGCTGACATTTTGGAGTCCATTCGAAGTTGTTTTTCTTTTTGAGCAAAGAAAAGAAATGATGACTCCTGTCTGATGATCTTGATATGAATCTACCCAAAGCCGCTATCCGCCCTGTCAGCCATTGCACGATCTTTACATTATTTATCACCGTAATTTCTTCGATGGCCTTGATTTTGTCAGGGTTGATCTCGATCCCCCTGTTCGACACCATAAAGCCTAAGAATTTGCCCGAACCCACTCCGAAGGCACATTTCTCGGGATTAAGCTTTATGTTTTAACTCCTCGTCCTTAATGAATGCATGTTTTACTTCGGACAGGGGTCTCCTTTTTTGCTTCACCGATTTAAACCTGGGGTCAAAACTTAATCGGTGGGTGGTTATTTCCGGCGGGATTCCTATCATATCTAAGTGGGACCAAGCGAAACAGTTGATGTTATTAATAAGGAATTGAATGATGTTTTTCCTGAGTTTGGGGGTTAATCTCGTTCCCAGGTATACCTTCCGATCTGGGAGATGCTCGATCAAAATATCTTGCTCCAATTCTTCAATTGTTGATTTTGTTGCGTCCGACTCTTTGGGGGAAATGAAAGTTCGAGGAGCGAGGAAATCTTCTTCATCATCCTCGGGGGTCTGTACGCTCCCAGACTCATCCGAGGTAGTGTGTATAGGATGCGGTGCCTCCTAGTAAACTGCAAACATTTATTTTGCCGCATGTTGTTATCCATATACGGTTGTTATACCATCCTTTGTTGGAAACTTCATCATCTGGTGTAGAGTTGACGGCACTGCCCTCATGTTGTGTATCCACAGCCTACCAAGCAATGCACTGTACCTCATGTCACCGCCGATGAAATGGAACTTGGTGTTTTGAACTATACCGAAAATGTCAATTGGGAGGGCGATCTCCCCTTTCGTTACTTCTCCGGCCATGTTGAAGTCGTGGATGACCTGGGAGGCGAGTACGATTTGATCGAGCAACCCAAGATCTTCTACTACTCTCGGCCTGATTATGTTGGCCGAGCTGTCTGGATCCAAGAGCACACGTTTAATTCGAATGTTACTTAAAATAAATGAAATTACCAGTGCGTCGTTTTGTGGTTCTCTCGAGGTCTTGAGATCCTTCTCGCTGAATGCAAGGGTGTCTTCGGTCATGCGATCTCGGATAGGTCCTTCTATAGCAGCGGATATTTTTATCCGTTTGATCACGGGTCCTTGGGGAATGTCGGTCCCCCCGATAATCATTTGAACGACATGTCGAGGAATCTTTCCTTTTGCCCTGGTTGGATTTTTCCAAGTTTCCCGCTGAATCTTTCGGCGTGCTCCCTTGTTAATGTGAGGACCATCATTAACGTATTGGGCATCACATGAGGTCATACCCTTGGGAATCTATTCCGGTGTACTCTCAGGGTTTTGCGGCGGCACACCCATACCTGAAATAACCATACCACCCTTTCCATAGTTTTTGAAGCTGTTATTTTCAGGTAAATTTACTGGTTTAGGCATCTTGACCTGAAATCAAAGATCTTGGACAAGAAAAAGTGTGAAAGGTAACCTGCGTTATGTAGTTAAACCGGCAAGAAAATAATCACTATTATTTTTATCCCCGCGATGGGCTCCAAACTGTTTATCGTGAAAATGGTAATAACAATTAAATTTGACTATGATGTTCTAAAATTACGTGATCTATTTGTATGCTAGTTGATAATCAATGGATGCTAGGTAAAAGGTTAGAAATCAAGATAAGAGATTAAAAACAAGATGTTAACCAAACCAAATGGATGTCAATCGGGGCCTCGAGCTTGCTTATTCGAGACCTCGGGGTCAAGTCAGATGGCCAGCTTAGAGTGATTTAGGGTAGTCGATGGACAACTAACAGTTATAATAAAATTAATGACAGATCTTTATGGCCAATGATAAGCATTAAATGAAGAACAATAAATAGAATACAATGAATGTAAGTAATAAATGGAAGCAATGAGATCAAAAAAATATGTTAGATAGCAGAGAGAATGTTCTTGTGTATTTAGTATTGAGCATCAGGTGTTTACAAAGTGACAAGGATCCCCTGTATATATGAGGGGGAACCCCAACATAGCACAAATACATTTATTAAAAAGATATGGAGATGGGACAGCTAGTTGATGCCATGATTCGGGTATGAACTTAGCTTGCTAGGATTTGTTAGTTCTAGTTATCCGCCTTGGGAACTGCCCACTTTTTCATCATAACCATTGGTCTGCACTACCCGAGGTCGAGCGTCGATAGCGTTTGGGGGTGGACCTCAACCATAGTCTCGAACCTATGAAATGTGCTTACGAGGCATCACAACGACGGAAAATTGGACCCTCCAATTTTGCCATATACAATGGTCAAACCTAGCCAGGTTAATATGCTATCCACATAATAAACTTTTAAGACAAGCCTAACCCAAAAGTCCATCGGGTTTTGCATAATCCCAACAGACACGATCACGATTGTATGCATTAATTTGGAGAAATAAATGCCAATATGCTAATCATTCTTGTATAAATAAATGAACCTGGAGGGGAAATGGCCTAACCACCTTTTGCTTTTCAGAAAATGAGGTACGAAGTCCCCAGATTCGGCATGGTCAGTAGCATACCTTCACTTTTGCTAGAATGGTGGAGGGACCTTCCCTCAAGTGACCAAAATCATATGAAACGAGTCTTAGAAAATTTGCGTTCTCTATTGGATCTTCAGCCAAACAAAATGTTGATCGAGGCTGCCACCATGTTTTGGGACAAGGAAAGGGTTGTGTTTCGCTCTGGGGACATAGAAATGACCCCTCTTTTGGAAGAAAAAGGGGGGATTTGCTGGGTTGCCTTGGGATAGCCCTGGTTTATTAGCACCTGAAAATCGCACCACTAGAGGATTCCTTAAGATGATGGGGCTGAAGAAAAATGATGACTTAGAGAGTCTGAAAACTCCTACATACCTTTCGACTTCCTCTATGAACGATGCGGTCACAATAACTCTTACCGTACTTTTGATGATGAGTTCTCAATCACCTCCTTGGGCTGGGTTCATTGTAGGGTCTTCGTGTTCATTGTATGTTTCTTGGGCATGTTGGTGTTCCCGATCCAAGGGGATAGAATCCATACCAGGCTGGCCATGGTTGCCAAAACTTTGATGGACGGGATCGAGGGGCAAATGTATACCATTGTCCCTATGATCATTGCAGATATGTACCGGGCCTTGGAACGCTGTCAGAAGGGGTTCAGATTCTTTGCGGGTTGGAATTTGCTGTTACAGGTTTGGTTGTTAGAACATCTCCAAAGGGGTCAATACCGCCAAGAGTTTCCACGAAGGCCTTGGAATGATCACATAGCTTTCCATCACCCTAAGAGAATGACTTATATTCTGGATATGTTTGCTCAACCTAAGGAGTTTTTCAACAAGTTAACTGAGGACCAGGTTCAGTGGATGTTCGAGAGGTTCCCCACCAACGAGTTCATCATCAAATCCAGGGTTGTTCTACACTTGGTGTAGATTGGGTTAAGGGGCATATACCCTTATGCGCCCTCAGGGTTATTAGATAGGCAAGCAGGAGATAGGTCATACAACGAGTCATTAAAATGAGTCACTTCATAGCTAATTTTTAGGGTGACGCCATCCTATACAAGAATGAAGCACAACATATGTGGACTTTGAAGATTATTGTGTAAAAGGATACCATCGAGCAGGACCGATATCATGTGGGTCACACATATCCTCATGGTTGGATGATAACACAGCAGGAATATTCGATCCAAGGGTTGGTCTAGGAAACAAGATCATAGATGAGGTTGCCGAAGCACAAGTGAAGTATAACAAGCTGCGCAAAATAATTCATGAGTCTGAAGCTGAGCGTATAGAGCAGCATAAAGCCGACCTAGAAATAATCAATGAGTGGAAAGAGAGAGCTGTTAAATCCAGCGAAAGGCTGGAATATCTAGAGTACAGTTTGATGGAATTGGAGGGGAAAATGAGAAAGAGAGTCACCGATTGCCAGAACGCTGAGGGAAACAAAGGAGGACATTTGGCTAGGGCATTCCTACTATTGAACCTACACGAGCTGGGGGAACTGATCGACAAGAGCATCCAGCTCGGAGAGGATACTTTTGGGACCAAGTAGATTAGGTTTACTTGCTTTTTTTATGTAATAAGGCCAAGTGTCATTAGTAACATTATCTTATTTAGTGTCGTTTTTGGTCGTCTATATTTAACATTAATGAAATGAATCAATTATTGGCACTGAATTTCTCCAAATATATTTTTCGCTAGGCCCACCTCGGGCACAGAGAGGCTCCCAATTTAGGACGCGAATTTACATTCCCGCAATATGGGTTTAAATACCGCAAACTTTTCAGAGCCCTTACTGACTTGTTTACCTTTTGTTTTTCTTTATTCTTTATTATTCCCATCCCCTAAGGTTGGTTCGCACATACTGGCATCATCAGTATATCACACCAGATCTAGAGGTCGTCCACCTCCTCCTCCTCCAAGTAATACAAAGAGCAGAGGGAAGGCTAAAATGGATGACTAAAGTGGTATTTGAAAGGAAAATGCAGAGAATGCAGAAACTTTAGACGGTCGGAGTACTCCGAGACCAAATGATTTAGTTTTATAGTTGGACCAAAAGATACTGGAGTTACAGGGAGAACTTGAGCAGGTCCACAACTTAGCAAACCTATCCCTCACCCTGAACGTCCCCGATATCAACCAACAAAACACCAAAAACCCAGAACCTCACCAAAATACACCAAACCAGCATCCACAAAACCCTCATGCACCGTATCAATATGCAACTCCGCCTCAAAATCTCAATCCTTTATCGATACCAACTCCACCACAACACCACCATCAACCAATCTAGTACCCACAAGTCACCACCTATCACACTCCTCAGAACACACCACAACCCATTCCCGATCCTCAAACTCAACCAACGATCACCACTACACCCAAATCCCTGGCACTCACCAAAACAACCCTATATATGTGGAAACCATACCTTACTCTATTCAACCAATCTCCTATACACCAGAATCCGCTGAATAGGACCTTCTCATCAAGAACATGGCTGAGGAACTCAAGAAATTGACAAGTCGAGTTCAGGGTGTCGAAGGAGGCAAAAGGATAGAAGGTTTGAATTATGAGGATCTATGCATACAACCGGACCTGAAACTACCGAGGGTTACAAACCTCCTAAGTTTGAGATGTTTGACAGAACAGGTGATCCCAAGGTTCATTTTAGAACTTACTGTGACAAGCTCGTGGGGGTCAAAAAAGATGAAAGGATCTGAATGAAGCTCTTCATGAGAAGTTTTACTGGAGATGCCCTATCCTAGTACTTAATCTAAAACCCTAAGAAATGGGCCAATCGGGTGAGTATGACATCAAAGTTTATGGACTGCTCAGGTTCAACATGGAGAATGCACCGGATGTCTTCTACATCCATAATTTAAAGAAGAAGCCAACTAAGACCTTCCGTGAGTCTTCTACCTGGTGGAGGTTAGAAGCAGCCAAGGACAGACCAACACTAGAAGAAGAACAAATGAACAAGTTCTTTGTCATGGAACATGACCCACAGAATTATGAAAGGTTAATGGTCATTGAGAATCACAAATTCTCCAATATCATTAAACTCGGAGAAAGGATTGAAGAAGGTATCAAAAGCGGAATGGTGACAAATTTCGAGGCATTACAGGCCACGAACAAAGCATTACAATCATGTGGCATATCAAAGAAGAGAGACATGAGGGCAGTAATGGTGGCTCAAGGCCCAAAATCTCCACTCACATGCCAAACACCTCCACCCACATACCAACCCTCATCTCCCAGATATTCCCAACCAGCCACTGCCTATCACACCTATAACTCCCAACCATCTCATTTTCAGTCACTTCTGACTCGCCAAAACTACCCAAGACCCCAACCTAACATTGATCGCAAACCACCCAAATAATACACCCCTATTGTTGAATCTATCGACCAGCTGTATGAAAGGCTGAAAGCCACTGGTTATGTCACTCCTATTCTTACTGTGGCAGTGGAGAAATCATCTCAATAGGTCAACCCAAACAAAACCTATGCATACCATTCCGGTATGAAGGGGCACGCCATTGACGAGTGCCGAATATTGAAAGATAAATTCCAGACATTGATTGACAACAAGGTCATACACCCAACATCCACAACAATCCACTCCTAGATCAAAGGGGCGGTGGGATATATGTTATATAAATGGATGAAGAATGAGATCCTGAGGGGTCAATCGGGCTTATTCGAGAGGGCAATGACTTTAAACATCCTGTCACACTTACCCCTATTGTAGTATAGATGCAGTCGCGAGTCGAGATTGAGGTAGCCATATCGGTTCCATTTAACGTAGAGGTAGCTCCAACTGCAACCACACCTATTCCATTTTAGGTAGAAGTGGCCACACCTTTCACAATGACAATATCAACCACACCTTCCAAAGCAAAACCTTGGGATTACGTTGCCAAGGCTAGGCGAAAGGGAAAGGCAAAGATGGGAGAATCTGATGCTGCACAAGGAATGAGCAGAACCGGAAGGGTCTATACACATGAACACTTGGGAGGATCGAGTAAGGAGGCCACTACCAAGCAACCTTTCATTGAAACAGGGCCAGATGATCTTTGGAGGAAAGTACAGGCGAGGGAATACTCCGTCATCGATCATTTGAATAAAACCCCTGTTCAGATAACCATCCTATCACTATTGCAAAATTTAGAGGTCCGCAAGAATGCTTTGATGAAGGTTTTAAATGAAGCTTACGTACCCAACAATATCACCTACGGAGAAATGGCCAACATGGTAGGTCGGGTACTGGAAAGTCATAAGATCACCTTCCACGAGGATGAATTACTGCCTGAAGGGTTGAATCATAACTGAGCATTGCATATCACGGTACAATTTAAAGACAAATTCACTGCCAGATTCCTGATTGATTGAGGTTCAAGCCTCAACATTTATTCGTTGGATACTCTGAAAAAGACTAGGCAAAGTTTTCCATGAAATACTGGTAGGAAGTATTAACGTGAAAGCCTTTGATGGGTCTCAAAGAGTCACGATTAGGGAGATTAATCTTTGTCTGCAGATGTGGCCAACTTGGTTTGATGTTGAATTCCAAGTGCTTGACATATCAGCTACATATAATCTTCTGTTGGGTCGACCTTGGATACATGCCGCTGGGGTTATGTCTTCAACACTACATCAGGACGTAAAGTTTGAATGGAACCATCAGGAGATGATTATTAACGGAGATGGGAGTAACCCCATTTACACCAGTCAAACCATCCCGGTTATCGGGAACAGAAAAAGGCTAGCAGGGGAAACTTATCACCACATCGAACATGTCAATGTCATTGAGAAAGACAAATGGTGGAGTAACAAAATAGAATGCATACTAGCATGGTCTGGGTATGAACCTGGCAAAGGTCTTGGGAAGAATCTCCAGGGCATTACCAAACCTATACAGCTGAAACGTCATGGTACTAACTTTGGGCTCGGATACCAGTATACATGGCAAGAGTATGACGATTGGTCGCCTCCATGGCATGGATCTTATTACCCTCTCGAGCAACCAGTGCCACATCTGGGTCAAACTTTTCACCAGGCTAATACAATATAGGGAACGGCAGAGGAAGAAACTTTAGCTGGGCTGTGGAAAAGGGAGTCGTTCTCAGGAATTGGACCGCCACACCATCCCCGGCTCACCGAGTCCCTTAGTAGCTTCGAATTTAGCCTAATTTAATTCTATAGCCATGCTAGGCATTTCAGATGTTTCAATAATTTTATTTTAAAGATGCATTTTGTTTCAAAATAATTGCTCGATTCATCGAGCCGTATTTGCAATAGATAACCAATTTAATCAATGCATTGCTATTTATTATTCATTATTACATTTCACATTTTATTTCTACAATATTATTATTACCTTTCTTGATGAACCGGTGAATGTGACATGTAATGGACAACGCAACATAAGGATAGTGACTCAGAAGAAGAGGATGAAATAGATGAGGAAGTTGTCATAGAGGTTGAGAACTTTGAAAATAAACCTAAGTCCAACCTGGACTAAACCGAAGCAGTAAATTTGGGAGACGACAAAATCGTCAAGGAGACTCGCATAAGCATTCACTTATCACCGACATAGAAGGAAGAGTACATCCATTTCTTGAAAGAGTATAAGGATATCTTTGCATGGTCATATGATGACACGACCGGTCTAAGCACAGCTATAGTGGCTCATAAATTACCTACCAATCCAATGTGTCCGCCAGTGAAGCAGAAACTCAGAAAGTTCAAACCAGATATGAGCCTGAAAATAAAAAAGAAAGTTACTAAGTAGATCAAAGCTAATGTCCTCAAGGTGGTTGAGTACCCAACCTGGTTAGCCAACATTGTGTCAGTTTCGAAGAAAGATGGGAAAGTCAAAGTATGTGTTGACTATAGAGACTTAAACAGAGCAAGTCCCAAATACGACTTCCCACTGCCAAATATACATATCTTAATCGACAATTACACCAAGCATGAGCTCCAATCCTTTGTAGATTATTTTTCGGGTTATCACTAGATCTAAATGGATGAAGAAGACGTAGAGAAAACAACTTTTATTACATCATGGGGGGTATACTGCTATAAGATTATGCCATTTGGTCTAAAGAATGTTGCGGCTATTTACTTGAGCCATGACAACAATATTCCATGATATGATACACAAAGAAATTGAGGTGTATGTTGATGACGTCATTATCAAATCCAAGAGGGATGTAGATCACATAGCAGACTTGAGAAAGTTCTTTGACAGGTTAAGGAGGTACAACTTGAAACTGAACCCCGAAAAATGTGCATTCAGAGTTCCCACAAGAAAGCTATTGGGATTCATTGTCACCGCTGAGGGATCGAGTTGGACCCGTCAAAAGTTAAGGTTATTCAAGAGTTACTGCCACCTAGGAGCAAGAAGGGCGTGTTGAACTTCCTAGGATGTCTCAACTATATCAGTCGCTTCATAGCACAGTCCACAGTTATATGTGAACCCACCTTCAAGATATCGAGGAAAGATGCCGAAACAAGTTGGACCGAAGATTGTCAGAAAGCTTTCGACAAAATCAAGGAGTACATGTCCACACCACCAGTATTGGTCCCGCTAGAGCCAGGTAGACCCTTGCTACTCTACCTTGCAGTTCTAGATGGAGACTTCGGTTGCATTTTGGGGCAGTACGACGAGACAGGGAGGAAGGAACAGGCTATCTATTACCTGAGTAAAAAGTTCACTCCATATGAAGCGCGATACTCTCTATTGGAATGTACCTCTTGCGCTCTAACTTGGATAGCTCAGAAGCTGAGGCTTTACTTCTGCGCCTACACAATATACCTCATATCAAGGATGGATCCCTTGAAATATGTCTTACAGAAACCCATGCCCACTGGCAAGCTGGCTAAGTGGCAAATCATATTGAGCGAATTCGACATAGTTTATGGGACTCAGAAAGCAGTCAAGGGACATGCAGAGGCAGATCATCTTGCTGAAAATCCCGTGAAAGGAGATTACGAACCCCTGAAAATGTATTTTCCCGATTAAGAAGTATCATTCGTAAGAGAAAACATTACTGAAGCTTCCAACGGTTGGAGGATGTTCTTTGATGCAACTGTGAACTTCAAAGGAGTGGGTATTGGAGCAGTTGGGTATCAAAAATAGGTCAACATTATTCGGTATCCACTAAACTCAGATTTCCTTGTGCCAACAACATGGCAGAGTATGAAGCCTGCATACTAGGGCTCAACATGGCAATCGACATGAATATTCAGGAACTGCTGGTTATCGGTGATTCAGATCTGCTTGTGCACCAGGTACAAGGAGAATGGGACACCAAGAATTCCAAGATATTGTCATATCTACACCATGTACATGAATTGAGAAAGAGGATCACGAAGATGGAGTTTAGGCATGTTCCCAGAATTCTGAACGAGTTTGCCAATGCATTGGCCACCTTGTCATCCATGATACATCATCCTGACAAGAACTTCATCAATCCCATCCCAATGAGGATCCATAGCCAGCCGGCGTATTGTGCCCATGTTGAAGAAGAAACAGACGCAAAGCCTTGGTTTCATGATATCAAATAATATTTGGCAAAAGGAGAATATTCGGAGCATGTGAATCATAATCAGAAGCGTACGCTTTGGAGGTTGTCTAATAGTTTCTTCCATAGCGGAGGAAACATGTACAGAAGAACTACTAATTTGGGATTGCTAAGGTGTGTCGACGCAAAAGACATTTCTAAGCTTCTTGAGGAGATACATATTAGGACCTGTGGCCCGCATATGAATGGTTTTGTCATGGACAAAAAAGATACTTAGGGCTGGTTATTTTTGGATGACCATGGAGACAGATTGCATCCAGTGTGTTAGAAAATGCTACCAGTGTCAAGTGCATGCCGATATGATAAAAGTGCCACCAAATGAGCTCAATGCAACAACCTCACGTTGGCCATTCGCCACCTGGGGAATGGATGTCATTGGTCCAATCGATCCCACCACCTCAAATGGGCATCGGTTAATCTTGATAGCTATTGATTACTTCACCAAATAGGTCGAAACAGCATCTTACAAGGCAGTAACTCAGAAAGTCGTGGCAGATTTTGTCCGTGATCGGATTATTTGCCAGTTTGGAGTTCCAGAATCAATCATCACTGGAAATGCCTCAAATCTCAACAGTGATCTGATGAAGACAATATGTGAGACTTTCAAAATCAAGCACAAGAATTCCATAGCCTATAGACCTCAGATGAACAGAGCTGTAGAAGCCGCTAACAAGAATATCAAGAAGATACTAAGGAAGATGGTAGAAAATCACAAGCAATTGCACGAGAAGTTACCTTTTGCTTTATTGGAGTACCGCACTACAGTTCGCACGTCAACTGGGGTAACTCCCTACTTATTGGTTTATTGTACTGAGGTTGTCATTCCCGCCGAGGTAGAAATTCCTTCATTAAGGATCATACAAAAAGCCGAACTCAGTGATGCAGAATGGAAAAGGAGTTGCTATGAGTAACTAGCCCTCATAGATGGAAAAAGAATGAATGCACTATGTCACGATCAGCTTTATCAAAACAGAATGTCAAGAGCTTTCAACAAAAGGGTCAAACCAAGACAGTTTGCACCAGGACACCTGGTGCTGAAGAAGATCTTCCCGCATCAAGATGAAGCTAAAGGGAAATTCTCTCCCAACTGGCAAGGTCCCTACATGGTTCACTGGGTGTTAATAGGAGGAGCACACATACTCGCAGAAATAAATGGAGAAGTCTGGCCAAAACCAATCAATTCAGACGCAGTCAAGAGATACTATGTTTAGATTGTTTACATTTCTTCACCTGATGTAATTGAACTACGCTCGACCTGATTCCCGTTTAAGAGGGGATACATAGGAAGCCTTGTGGGTTTGGTCATATCATAATAAAAATTTTATTTCCACCCAGAACCGGAAACTAAGGCAGAATTTTGGGGAGGACCCTCGAAATTCCGAAGCAAGTCCAGCCGACGCCATTACATGCTAGAAAATCATAAATTGGTTAAGAAATTAAGGCAGAATTTTGGTAAGGATTCTCATAATTCCAAAGAAGGTTCAACAAGTTTCGTCACTCACAAACGGCCGAAGGATCATTTACTAAACTGGGGCAGAATTTTGAGGAGGACCTTCAAAATTATAAAACAAGAAAGTTATAATTTCTCTGAAATGTGTTACAGTCATCAGTTCATCTAAACTACTTGATATTTCACTTCCTGAAAATAACTCTATTTTCATCAATAATTGCATATTTTCAAAATATCTATTTCCGTAACAGCCAGGTGTTACCTAGGGAAACTCAAACAAGGCCTCCAGAACGGAGCAGAGCAAAGCCATTAGATTGAGGCATGAACCAAACTCCCCTTACAAAACTTACAATTTTTCTTTCAGTCCAAGCACATCTGACATAACAATAGCATTCGCAAAAATATACACATAGCAAAATCACTAGCAATCGGGCTACTAGACATCGAATATATCTCCAGCTAAGAAATACTCTACTCCTATTTGCCAACTGTTCAATGCATAAGGCTAAGAATTGCCTTCTATTTGCATAGGATTAAGCCCTGTCCCGAACCTTGCATGAGGCTAAGCCTGCCTCCATATTTGAGTAAGGCGAAGCACTACCTTCCATTTACATGGGACTAAGCCCTGTCCCGCATCTTGCATGAGACTAAGCTCTGTCTCCATCTGCATGAGGCTAATCTCTACCTTCATATCCGCATAAGGCTAAGATCTGCCTTCCATCTGCATGGGACTAAGCCCTGTCCCGCACCTTTCATGAGGCTAATGCCTACCTCCATTTTGCATAAGGCTAAGCACTGCCTTCCATCTGCATGGGAATAAGCCCTATCCCGCATCTGCATGAGGCTAAGCCCTGCTTCCATTTTGCATAAGGCTAAGCATTGCCTTCCATTTGCATGGGACTAAGCCTTGTCCCGAATCTTGCATGAGGCTAAGCCCTGGCTCCATCTTGCATAAGGCTAAGCACTGCCTTCTCTTTGCATGAGACTAAGCCCTGTCTCCATCTCCATGAGGCTAAGCCCTGCCTTCATATCGGCATAAGGCTAAGCACTGCCTTCTCATGGAACTAAACATTATCCCTCCATGCATAAAAGTTGCTCTATTCCGACACTATCTATTTGCTCCTCTTTCGAGCTAAGCTGTGCCCTCAACCTCACAAAACTAAGCCTTGTCTTGTTGATTTCAGTATCATATTATTGCATCTCATGGCTGAAATATAGCCAATTTTCCAAAGGTGTCATAGTCCAAAGGCTCATCCTCATAGCCTGAAGACACCATGCTATGGCCTGAGGATCTCTCAAAACTTACATAGCATTATTCAAAGGCGTCATGGTTCGGAGGCACCATTGGCATAGCCCGAGAACATCATTTCATGGCTTGCGAATCCCTTACTACGCAATTAATGGCCTAGGACGTCATGGTCTAAGGTCTGCATCCTCAAATGTCCAAAGACAATCTTTCATGGTCCAAAGGGAATTTGCATCATGTTTAAATTCTCACAGTAAGTTATACACTTGCATGCATCATATTTTGAGTTTGCAGGTGATCCCGGAGGTAACCATTCTTTAAACAGGAGCAGCCTTCACTCTGGTTTCTGCTCGTACCATTTTTCACTTTGTCATTCATAACAAATTCTCATCAGTTACCCAACCTACTCCGTGATATCCAGCTATCTGCCCTATAATACATCTGATGCATTCCGGGTTCGCAACCATAACTCTATCGAAAATCACCCTTCACAAAAAAGACCTTTTGATGAAACTAGCTACCATTCCTATAATAACTCCATCAGCTTCATTCACCGATGGGTCCAGAACTACACATGGCATGATTCCTGTAAAGTCAGGGATATGTACACAGCTTAAAAACTAGGGCTCGGCCTCTATTCAAAGCATCCCAATCGGTCAAAATTGGCCATCATTTTTTTACCCGAAAACTCTTTCATCCTTCCCGGGTAAAGAGGGGCAACTGTTGATACTCAATTTTTCCCTATAATATTTTTCAAATACCTGTATGCCTTTAAAACTATGCATTAGCATCAACTGATATTTTTTTTCATAATTTCTGCATTTTTAAAAGATTTTAATTAATTTATTCCAATATTTTTATTTATATAAAAAATCACTAATTGCATGACAAATAGTCTTATAATAATTTTTCAGCTTAATTTTATCATTTGCATTTGTACTAAGTTTTAATTATTTTAGAAATATCCACATTTGTAGTTTTTGGTGTTATAATTGCAATTACTTTGCAATTATAGCTCATTCATGCATTATTACACTATTTTACTAGAAAATAACCTTTTATATTTTTAAAATATAAAGTAATTATTTTAAAACATTTCTAGGAATGAAAGTCATTTTTTATAATTTACTAACTTTTTAAAAAAAATTATTTTAGCAATGAAATTGTTATTTAACAAATGACCCCTTTTATTTTTGGACTTAGCCTAAATTAAACAGCCCAAATCCCTAATCCACTAAGACCAGGCCAAAACCAACTACCCCTAGCCCAGTTAAATCCTACCCGGCCCCAAACCCTCTAAATCCTGGTCGTTGATCATAGAGATCAACGGCCACCATCACTTCTTACCATTTTTAACCAAACGACCCCCCCTAAATCCTAGCCATTATCCACAAAACGGTCGCCCTAGAATCCCTAATCCTCTCCGTCTCTCTAAGACCTAAACCTAACCCTAGCCGCCGCCACCCAAAACTAATCATATTCCCTCCAATTTTCACTCGGCCCATGGATTTCCATGGTCGTTTGAGGCTCCTACTAATCTTCTCCGTCTCCTGGTTGCTTGTTCTTATGATTTCCTAGAAAGATTTCAAAGAGATCTAACCAGATCTGGTTCAAGAGTCTCTGAGAGTCCGTCTATGGTTGTGAGTGTTACTATTTCAATGCTTTTGCAGTTCAAATCTCTTGTTTAGACTGGATTCTCTTTACCCTTTCATTCTTTCTTCAAAACCCTCATTTCAAACATGAATCCATCCAGATCTTTGTAGATTGGGAAGGTTTCTGAGTTCGTCGTCGATTTTTCTTTAAAGAGTTTCTTGTTTCTTCACTATTAGTCGATTTCTTGCACCATTTTATCTTAGGTTTGATTTCTTTATTATCTGCTATTTGATCCTCTGCATATTTGAAGTGTTTTCAATTTCCCATGGTTCTTCTTTAAGGTTCTTTTACTTTTCTACCATTAACCAATTTTTAGCACTACGCTACTTTAGGTTTTTTGCTTTCTCTTGTTCGAATCTCTATATGTTTGAAGTACTTTCTGTTTCCATGGCTATTTATTTAATGTTCTCCTAATCTTCCTGCTACTAATTAACCCTAAGTATTTTTCTAATTATCTGGGGTTTCCACTTCCGTTTCTTGCAAAAGGTTTTCTGAAATTTTATGTTTCGTTTGATCTTTCTCGCATGGTTATGCTTCTGGTCCAATTGTTTAACTATTCAGTGTGTGATTTCAACCTCTTGTCCGTTATTGTTTGAATAATTGAATGATTAGCTAATTATCTAGGGTTTCATTTGTTTACTAAACTAATTTACTGGTCTCTGATTGTCTTCCTTAATCCTAAGATTCTTAATTGACATCTCTTGTCTATCTATGGTTTGATTGACCCTTTGATTGGTCTCTGATTACCTGTGTTGCCTTATTTGTGAAACTGATTAATTGATTTAAGGGTTCTAACCCTAATTGACTGATGAGCCTACTTCTTGCCTTATTTGAAATTCAATTAGAGTTATTTATGGTATAATTCCCTAATTTCCTGTCCCCAATCAAGCTTGATTGATTATTTGATTACTTCCTTACATTATTTTTGCAATGTCAATTTTTCTTGCCTTATTTACCTACACTATATATATATATATATATATATATATATATATATATATATATATAGAGAGAGAGAGAGAGAGAGTGCACTCTCATTCTACCTTAGACACGAACAATAGTTCTCACACACACAAAATGTTCCTCTCATCTCTCTGCTATTTATGATCATTGCTGGACTAGCCGGCTGAAAGCCAAGGCTAGGCTGTTGAATCCTGCTTACTTTACCTTCTATTTTTGCTCCCTTAACTGGTATGCCTCTACCATTTTCATTCAATTGAAATGTGTGTTTATCGGCAAACTACTTCTGCTTAAATTTGTGTGTTTATCAGCATGTTACTTCTGTTTAAATTTGTGTGTTTACCAGCATACTTACTTCTGTTCAATCCATGTGTTTGTTAGCATGACTACTTCTGTCCAGTCTATGTGGCTACTTCTGCTCAAAACTAAGTAGTCAATAACATGTCTAACTATGTGTTTCCTAGCATGTCAATTAATGTTCAATCTATGTGTTTATGTTTACTCCTATCTAATACATATGTTTACTACTATAGCATGTTGACTTCTGTTTTTAATTAAAACTAGGTGTTCTGCTTTCAGCAAGTTTGCATGTTTTCTTATGTCTAAAATTGGATCTATTTCTTGTCTACTTCCCTACTAGCAGGATCTCCTATTTGGCTACCTTGCTCCCCAATTTCTATTACCCTTTACATGTGGTTGTTTGATCTTCAACATACCTTGCTTCTGTGTTTGGTCACTTAGTAACAGCTAATAAACTTAAGTAACCTTATTTCTGAATGCTATTTGTTTGGCTGGAACCTTTGCCTAGGTTCCAGGAACAGAATGATTATGTTTACTTATGATTTTCCTGAATGTCTAAAACTGTTTTTCTCAAAACTATTCTTGCAAATCACTATCACTTCAACTCTTGGAACATCTAGGGTCCTTCCCCTCCAGTGTGAGCATTGCTTTGGAGTCCATGAGACTCCTCTAAACTTTGACACCCTGGGGTTGGCTATTCCACACTGCACAAGTTGTTGATCTTTAAAGGATGCTTTGGTATGAGCATTGCCCTGGGTCCTGGAGGCCCTTGGAAACTTTGACACAT
Organism: Nicotiana sylvestris; assembly: GCF_000393655.2. Lineage (NCBI taxonomy): Eukaryota > Viridiplantae > Streptophyta > Magnoliopsida > Solanales > Solanaceae > Nicotiana > Nicotiana sylvestris. The sequence goes on from NC_091067.1 coordinate 78,807,795, forward strand.
TAAGATACCCTCCCTAGCATTATGATATATGGCAATTGAGACTGTTTGAAGGCTTGGTTCCCCAGGTTTTGCTTTGGGCCTATCCGAGCTCCCTATAGTTTACTATTATCATTCCTGTAATTTATTCACACTTGGTTTGTAATATTATTCACTTTTTAAACAAATATTAGGGAAATTAGTAAACTGGGAGGGATTATTATACACATTTTGTTGGGGAATGGGTAGATATCCTGCTTATAGGATTTAAAAACAATGTTTAGATTCCTAGAAACCATGCCTATAAGACATTTCAATGTTCATCACTTGTGTGCATTATAGAAATCATGTCTATAGGGTTCAAACTAAAATTTTGCAATTAGAAATCATCGTGTTGTTTGATTGTTTGCATGCATTATAGATATCATGCATATAGGATCTTAAATCAATTTCTACACTTAGGAGTCATGATAAATAGGTTCGGTATGTTCAATATTTAGAAACCATGCCTATATGGTAAAATTAATCTTACATTCTGGACACTACGTTTGTGGTTTGAAAATCAGTGTCTGCATGCCAATCCGGCTTTAAAATTATTGAATTTAGTTTCCATTGTTTAAAATCAGTCATTGCACCTAGACAACATGCTTATAGTGCCTAAATTACCTGAAATTGTTTATTGTTTCATTATACTTCTGAATATCGACTATATATCATAGGATGTCATTGATGCACCCCTAGGCAAGTCTGTAGGGCGATTAAAAATCTTGTAAATTGCAAAAACTGTGGTTCTGTTAACTGCCCAGATTCAGCCCCTCTAAAATTAGTAGGCAAACTGATTAGGTATTGGTTCCCGCTTTAATAAAGCTTTGCATATGTTCTGATTTGTGTTCACCTAGATATCCTATCATTAGGACTCTTTTCAAATGTCTAAAACACTATTGTCTGAGACATGCACTTGCTTGCCCTATGCGTGGAGGTAAATATGTGAGCCATTTAATTACTTTGTCTTTGGTCCAGTCTTAATTGTTTTGGTAATCGCCTAGACTTTTCTCCTTTAAGTACCTTAGGACAGTCTAGAACTGCCTAAATTAGAGGTCCTAAATTCATCTACGGCCACAAGGAAGGGACGGGTAATGTACGCATAGGATACATCGCAAGGTTGCTAGAACGCTTTAGGCTATGACCAAGGGGATGGTAATTGGGTAGTAAAGGATATGATGACCTGTGCGCTAATGCCACGTGTAACCCCTATTTGAGGAAGGCTTACCGAGTATTGTACAGATGTGATCCTATAGGCTAACAAACCTAGGACTTACCTCATCTTATTTGCATATATGTGCATAGACTGCTTATCTATCAAGTTTCCATTATCTTATATGTGTGCTTAGACTGCCTATTTGTTAAATGACTAATTCATATAATTGAGTTCAGTTGGGACATACCGTTGTGGACCGCGAGGGGTACCTAACACCTTCCCCTCAAGGTTCTTTCGAGCCCTTACCCATTTCTTTAGTAAAGTAAACCAGTTTCATGAGTTATCTGATCTATGTGCCCTAACGCACCTTAAATCTGTTAAGTAGCGACTCTTCAAATTCAAATACCCAAAAGGAAATGAGTTGTTTCCCTATTAATGTCAAAACCCGAACTCCGCAAGGAAAAAAGAGGCGTGACACTATACACCAGAATCCGCCGAGAAGGACATGCGCATCAAGAACATGGTCGAGGAGCTCAAGAAGTTGACAAGTCGAGTTCAGGGTGTTGAAGGAGGTAAAGGGATAGAAGGTCTTAACTTCGAGGATTTATGCATACAACCAGATGTGAAACTGTCAGAGGGTTACAAACCTCCCAAGTTCGAAATTTTTGACGGAACGGGTGATCCCAAGGTTCATACGAGAACTTATTGTGACAAGCTTATGGGGGTCGGAAACGATGAAAGGATTCAAATGAAGCTCTTCATGAGAAGTCTTACCGGAGAAGCCCTATCCTGGTACATAAGCCAGAATCCTAAGAAGTGGGCCAATTGGGTGAGCATGGCATCAGACTTTATGGAGTTCAGGTTTAATATGGAAAATACATCGAATGTCTTCTATATCCAAAACCTAAAGAAGAAGCCAACTGAGACTCTCTGCGAGTATGCTACTCGGTGGAGGTCGGAAGCAGCCAAGGTCAGACCAGCATTAGACGAGAAACATATGAACAAGTTCTTTGTCAGGGCACAGGACCCACAGTATTATGAAAGATTAATAGTCATTGAGAATCATAAGTTCTCCAATATCATCAAACTCGAAGAAAGGATTGAAGAGGGTATTAAAAGCGGTATGGTGACAAATTTCATAGCACTGCTGGCCACGAAAGTACTACAATCAGGTGGCATATCAAAGAACAAAGAAGTAGGGGCAGCAATGGTGGCCCAAAGCCCAAAATCTCCACTCATATACCAAACACTTCCACCTACATACCAAGCCTCACCTCTCAGATATTCTCAACCCGCCACCACCTATAACACTTATAATACCCAACCAGCCTACTATCATTCACCTCCAACTCTTCCAAATTACCATAAACCCCGACCTAATTTTGATCGCAAACCATCTAGACAGTACACCGCCATTGCTGAACCCATGGACCAGTTGTACGAAAGATTGAAGGTTGTTGGTTATGTCATCCCTATTCCTGCTGTGGCCTGGAGAATTCATCTCAATGGGTCAACCCGAACAAAACATAGCATATCATTTGGTATGAAAGGGCACACCATTGATGAGTGTCAGACATTGAAATATAAGATTCAGTCATTAATTGATAACAAGGTCATACATGCGAAGGAAGCTGCACCTAACGTCCACAAAAATCCTCTTCCAGATTATAGGGGTGAAGGGATCAATGTGATAGAAACTAATGAGGAGTGGGATCTTAAGGGATCAATTGGACTTATCAAAGAGGGCGACGATCCTAAGAAGCCCGTAGTCACGATCAATCCTATTGTGGTCCAAGTATAGCCTCCAGTTGAGGTTGAGGAACCGCATCGATTCCATCTGAGTTAGAAGTAACACTACCTGCAGCCACACTTGTCCCATTTAAGGTAGAAGTGGCCACACCTTTCATAGTGACAGTAGCAACTACACCTCCTTTCAAGGCAATGCTATACCTTGGGATTATGTTGCCGAAGCTAGGCGAAATGGAAAAGCAAAGATGGAAGAATCTGGTGCCACAAAAGGGGTGACCAGAACTGGAAGGATCTATACACCTGAAAATATGGGAGGATCAATCAAGGAGGCTGCTACCAAACAACCTATCATTGAAACTGGACCGGACGATCTTTGGAGGAAAGTACAGGCGAGAGAATACTTTATTGTCGATCATTTAAACAAGAACCCCACCCAGATATCCACATGTCACTATTGCAAAATTCAGAGGCACATAAGAGTGCTCTGATGAAGGTGTTGAATGAAGTTTATGTGCCCAACAGTATCACCAGTGGAGAGATGGCCAATATGATAGGGCAAGTACTGCAGAGTCACAAGATCACCTTCCACAAGGATGAACTACCGCCTGAAGGGTTAAGTCACAACAAGGCACTGCATATCACGGTACAGTTTGAAGAGAAATTCATTGCCAAGGTCCTAAAATATGGGAGTTCAAGCCTCAACATTTGTCCATAGACTACTCTGAAAAGATTGGGCAAAGATTTCAATGAGATACGGGCAAGGAGTATGAACATGAAAGCATTTGATGGATCTCAAAGGGCCACGATTGGAGAGATTAACCTTTGTGTGCAGATGGGACCAACTTGGTTCAATGTTGAGTTTCAAGTACTAGACATAGCAGCTACATACAATATTATATTAGGACGACCTTGGATACATGCCACTGAGGCCGTGGCTTCCATGCTACACCGGGCCTTGAAGTTCGAATGGAACCATCAGGAGGTAATCATTCACGGTGATTGAAGTAACCCTATATACACCAGTAAAATTATCCCAGTTATCGAGAATAGAAGAAGGTTGGGTGGAGAAACTTATCACCATATTGAACACGTCAACGTAGTTGAGAAGGACAAGTGGTAGAGTAACAAAATAAAAAGCATACTGGCATGGTCTGGGTATGAACCCGGCAAAGGGCTTGGGAAGGAACTCCAGGGCATTACCAAACCGATATAGTTGAAACGTCATGGCACAACTTTCGGACTGGGATATCTATACACCTGGCAAGAATATGATGATTGGTCACCTCCATGGCGTGGTCCTTATTACCCTCTCGGGCAGCCAATGCCACATCTGAGTCAGACTTTTCACCAGGCTGATACAATATAGGGATCTGCAGAGGAAGAATCTTTAACTAGGTTGAGAAACTTGTTCCTTGACGACGAGAATATGGATTGCAATGTGATAATTGAGGAGGGGGAGGAAGAAGGCCTCACCATTCAGACTGTGGAGAAGGGAGCCATTCTCAAGAATTGGACTGCCACACCATCCTGGGCCCATTGAGTTCCTGGGTAGCTTGGCAATTAGCCTGATTTGTTTTAATAGGCATTCTATGCGTTTAAGATATTTTCAGTATTTTGTTTCATTGATGCATTTCATTTTGAAAAAATTACTTGAGCCATCGAGCCGTACCTGTTTTGGATATTTTCAAATTTAATTAATGCATTGGTATTTATTATTCATTAAAATCTTTCACATTTTTCTTCTACAACGTTATTATTACTTTTCGTGATGAACCGATGACTGTGACATGTAATGAGACAATGCAATATAAGGATAGTGACTCAGAAGAAGAAGATGAAATACATGAGGAGGTTGTTAGAGAAGTTGAGAAATTTGAGAACAAACCTAAGTCCAACCTGGACGAAACCAAAGAAATCAATTTGGGAGATACCGAAACCGTCAAGGAGACTCACATAAGCATTCACTTATCACCATCACAGAAAGAAGAATACACTCATTTCTTAAAAGAGTATGAGGATATTTTTGCATGGTCATATGATGACATGACCGGTCTGAGCACATCTATAGTGGATCATAAGTTGCCTATTAATCCAATGTGTCCAACGATGAAGTAGAAACTTAGAAAATTCAAACCAGATATGAGCCTGAAATTTAAGGAGGAAGTCACTAAGAAGATCAAAGCCAAAGTCCACAGGGTAGTTGAGTACCCAACCTGGTTAGCCAATATCGTACCAGTTCCAAAGAAAGATGGGAAAGTCAGGGTGTGTGTTGACTGCCGGGATTTAAATAGAGCAAGTCCCAAGGATGATTTCCCACTGCCAAATATACACATCCTGATCGACAATTGTGCGAAGCATGAACTCCAATCCTTTCTAGATTGTTTCACGGGTTATCACCAGATCTGGATGGACGAAGAAGACGCAGAGAAAACAACTTTCATTACACCGTGGGGAGTGTACTACTACAAGATGATGCCATTCGGTCTAAAGAATGCTGGGCTACTTACATGAGAGCCATGACAACCATCTTTCATGATATGATACACAAGGAAATAGAGGTGTATGTTGACGATGTCATCATCAAATCCAAGAGGTCCGCAAATCACATAGCAGACTTCAGAAAGTTCTTTGATAGGGTTAGGAGGTACAATCTAAAACTAAACCCCGCAAAATGTGCATTCAGGGTTCCCACAGGAAAACTATTGGGATTCATCATCAGTCGCCGAGGAATCGAGTTGGACCCATCCAAAGTTAAGGCTATACAAGAATTACCACCACCAAAGAGCAAAAAGGACGTGATGAGCTTCCTAGGATGCCTCAACTACATCAGCTGCTTCATAGCACAGTCCACGGTAATATGTGAACCCATCTTCAAAATGTTGAGGAAAGATGTTGAAACTAGTTGGACCGAGGACTGTTAGAAGGCTTTTGACAAAATCAAGGAATACCTATCTACACCGCCAGTTCTAGTCCCGCCAAAACCTGGGAAACCTTTGCTACTCTATATGTCTATATTAGATGGAGCTTTCGGATGTGTTTTGAGACAATATGACGAGACAGGAAGAAAGGAGCAAGCCATATACTACTTAAGTAAGAAGTTCACACCTTATGAGGCACGATACTTTCTGTTGGAACGCAATTGATGTGCTTTGACATGGACAGCTCAGAAATTGAGGCATTACTTCTGTGCCTATACCACATACCTCATATCCAGGATGGACCCTTTGATGTACATCTTTCAGAAGCCCATGCCAATTGGGAAGTTAGCCAAGTGGAAAATATTGTTATGTGAGTTTGATATCATCTATGTAACTCAGAAGGCGGTCAAAGGAAAAGCAATGTTAGACCATCTTGCTGAAAATCCTATGGGAGGAGAATACAAACCCTTAAAAACATATTTTCCTGATTAAGAAGTATCATTCGTAGGAGAGGACATTGTTGAAGCCTATGACGATTGGAGAATGTTCTTCGATGGGGCTGCAAACTTCAAAGGAGTAGGCATTGGAGCAGTTTTGGTATTATAAACAGGTCAACATTACCCGGTATCCGCAAAGATTAGGTTTCCATGCACCAACAATATGGCAGAATACGAGGCTTGCATCATGGGGCTCAATTTAGCCATCGATATGAATATACAAAAGTTGCTGGTAATTAGTGATTCGAATCTTCTGGTACATCAGGTTCAAGGAGAATGGGCTACGAAGAACACCAAGATACTACCATACTTGTATCATGTGCAGGAATTGATGAAGATATTCACAAAGATAGAATTCAAACATGTGCCTAGAATTCAAAATGAGTTTGCAAATGCACAGCCCACTTTGTCATAAATGATACAACATCCAGATAAGAATTTCATCGATCCCATCCCGGTGAGGATCCATAATCAACCGGCTTACTGTGCTCATGTTGAGGAAGAAATGGATAGAAAACCTTGGTTCCACGACATCAAAGAATATTTGGCAAGAGGAGAATATCCAAAATAGGCAAACCATACTCAGAAACGCACTCTGCGGAGGCTGTCCAATAACTTCTTCCAAAGCGGAGGGACCCTATATAGAAGAACTCCTTATCTGGGGTTGTTAAGGTGTGTTGACACAAAGGAGGTTTCCAGATTGTTTGAGGAGATTCATGCCGGAACTTACGGACTACATATGAATGGATTTGTTCTAGCCAAGAAGATACTCAAAGCTAGATATTTTTGGATGACCATGAAAATGGATTGCATTTGGTACGTCCATAAATGCCACCAATGCTAGCTACATGCAGACATGATAAGGGTACCACCAAACGAGCTCAATTCAACAAGTGCACCTTGGCCTTTTGCTGCCTGGAGAATGGATGTCATCAGTCCAATCAAGCCTACTGCTTCTAACGGGCACCGATTCATTTTAGTGGCAATCGACTATTTCACAAAATGGGTAGAGGTTGCATCTTACAAAGTTGTAACCAAGAAAGTCGTCGCAGATTTTGTCAAGGATCGTATTGTTTGCCAATTTGGGGTTCCCGAGTCCATTATCACTGATAATACCGCCAACCTCAATAGTGACCTGATGAAATCCATGTGTGAAACCTTCGAAATCAAGCAAAAGAACTCTATAGCATACATGCCTCAAATGAATGGAGTCGTGGAAGCTGCCAATAAGAACATCAAGAAGATACTGAGGAAGATGATAGAAAATCACAAACAATGGCACGAGAAGTTACCCTTTGCCCTATTGGGATACCGCACTACGGTCCGCACATCAACTAGGGCAACTCCCTATTTACTGGTTTATGGTACCAAAGTTGTCATTCCAGTCGAGGTAGAAATCCCTTCTTTAAGGATCATACAGGAAGTCAAACTTAGTGATGCAGAATGGATAAGGAGCCGCTATGAGCAACTGCCCTCATAAATGGAAAAAGAATGAACACAGTCTGTCACGGTTTGCTTTATCAGAACAAAATGTCCAGAGCTTTCAACAAAAGGGTCAGACCAAGATAATTTGCACCGGGGCAGCTGGTCCTGAAGCGGATCTTCCCACATCACGATAAAGCCAAAGGGAAATTTTAACTCAACTGGCAAGGTCCTTACATGGTGGTTCACTGGGTGCTAATAGGAGGAGCACTCATACTTGTAGAAATGGACGGAGAAGTTTGGCCAAAACACATCAATTCAGATGCAGTCAAGAGATACTATGTTTAGATTATTTATTCATTCATCTAATGTAACTGAACTACGCTTGACCTAATTCCCGTTTAAGAGGGGATACGTAGGTAGCCCTGTGGGTTCGGTCATATCCTAATAAAATCTTCATTTCCCACAAAACCAGTAACTGGGGCAGAATTTTGAGGAGGGCCCTCAAAATTCTGGATCAAGTCCAGCTGATGCCATCACATGCCAAAAAGTCAGAAATTAGTTAAGTAACTGGGGTAGAATTTTGAGAAAGATTCTCAAAATTCCAGAGCAGATCCAACAAACTTCGTGCACATAGAACGACCAAAGGATCAAACTGGGGCAGAATTTTGAGGCGGACCCTCAAAATTCTAAAGCAAGGAAGCTGTAATGTCTCTAAAATTGTTAGAGTCATTAGTTCATCTAATTTACTTGATATTATATACCACTATGTTTCTAAATAACTCTATTTCATCAATAAGTGCATATTTTTGAAAACTTTATTTCTATGGCCGCGAGGTGTTACCCAGGACGACTCGAACAGGGCCTCCAGAGCAAAGCAAAGCAAAGAAAGCAGATAAAGGCACGAACCAACCTCACCCTCCCCCTACAAAACTCATGATTTTTCTTTGGATGTAGGCACAATGAACATAAGAAGAGTATCTGCAAATATACACGTATCAAAATCACTAACAATCTGGCCATTAGATGCAAATATATCTCCAGCTAAGAAATATTCTACTCCTATCTTCTGCTTGTTCACTGCATAAGGCTAAGCATTGCCTTTTCTCTGCATGATACTAAGCCCTGTCTCAAATCTTGCATGAGGCTAAGCCCTACCTCCAAATTTGCATAAGGCTAAGTATTGCCTTCTCTCTGCATGAGACTAAGCCCTGTCTCAAATCTTGCATGAGGCTAAGTCCTGCCTCCATATTTGCATAATGCTAAGCATTGCCTTCTCTTTGCATGAGTCTAAGCCCTATCTCAATTCTTGCATGAGGCTAAGCCCTGCCTCCACATTTGCATAAGGCTAAGCATTGCCTTCTCTTTGCATGAGACTAAGCCCTGTCTCAAGTCTTGCATAAGGCTAAGCCCTACCTCCACATTTGCATAAGGCTAAGCATTGCCTTTTCTCTGCATGAGAGTATGCCCTGTCTCAAATCTTGTATGAGGCTAAGCCTTGCCTTCCTATTTGCATAAGGCTAAGCATTGCCTTATCTCTGCATGAGACTAAGCCATGTCTCAAATCTTACATGAGGCTAAGCCTGCCTCTATATTTGCATAAGGCTAAGCATTTCCTTCTCTTTGCATGAGACTAAGCCCTATCTCAAATCTTGCATGAGGCTAAGCCTTGCCTCCCTATTTGCATAAGGCTAAGCACTGCCTTCTCTTTGCGTGAGACTAAGCCTTGTCTCAAGTCTTGCATGAGGCTAAGCCCTGCCTCCATATTTGCATAAGGCTAAGCGCTGCCTTCTCGTGAGATTAAGCTTTGTCTACTTGTGCATAATTATTGCCCTATTCTAGACTTTGCATTATCTTCTTCTCTCGGGGCTAAGCTCTGCCCCAAAACTCTGCACAAGACTAAGCTTTGTCTTGTTCTCACCTTTGGTATCATGTCTCTGCATTTCATGGGTTGATGTATAGCCAATTTGTCCAAAGGAGTCATAGTCCGAAGGCATCATCCTCATAGTCTAAAGACACTATGTCATGGTCTGAGGATCTCTCAATACTACACGTCATTATTCAAAGTCTTCATAGTTCAGAGGCACCATTTTCATGGCCCGTGAACATCATTTCATGGCATGCGAATCTCTTATCTCATGATTCATGGCCCGGGACGTCATGGTCTAAGGACGTCATCTTCACTGTACAAAGTCAACCTTTATGTCCAAAGGGAATTTGCATAATGTTTAAATTCTCGCAATAATCTATATACTCGCAGTATCGTGTTTAAAGTTTTGCAGGTAACCCAAGAAGTAACCGTTCTTCAAACAGGAGCAACCTTCGCTCCGATTTCTGCTCGTACCACTTACACTCTGCCACTTAACCGATTCCCATCAATCACCAATCTTTACTCTGTGACCGTTCAGATATTTGCCCTATGATTCATCCGTTACACTTCAGACTCATATTCATAACCCAACATAAACCCATCTGATATTATTCATATAACAATTCCATCGGTTTGATTCACCGTTGGGTCCAGAACTATATAGGGCCTGATTCCTGTAAAACCAAGGATATGTAGGTAGTTCAAAGACCAGGGGAGGCCTCTATTTTTTAAAACATCACATTCGGTGAAAATCGGTCATCATTTCTTTACCCGAAAACTCTTTCATCCTTCCCGGATAAAGAGGGAAAGCTGTTGATACCCAATTTTTCCCTCATATATTTTAAAAGGCATATATACTTACAAAATAGTGCATGAGTATCAACCAGTATTTTTACATAAATTTTCTGTAATTTTAAAAGGATTTTAATTAATTTATTCTAGCATTTTATTATCCAAATAATTACTAATTGCAACACAAACAGTTTTATGAAAATTTTATATTTTTATATTTATACTAAGCTTTAATTATTTTATGAATAGCCACATTTACATGTTAGGGTTATAATTGTAATAACCTTACAATAATGGCCCATGTGTGCATAATTACCTTATTTCATAAAAAGATAACCTTTTGTATTTTTATAATATTAAGTAAGTATTTTAAATTATTTTTATCATTTAATTAACTATTTTTATAAATTATTTTATCAATTAATTTGGTATTTAACAGATAGCCTTTTTAATTTTGTTTAATTTCGGACCTAGCCCAAATACTGACACAATTCCTAACCCGCCTAACCCCCCTCAGATCAAATCCTGGCCGTTGATCTCAAAAGATCAACGATCCAGGATCATTTCCTTTTTTAATTAACACCAACTACCCCCTAACCCTAGTCACTTCTCTAATTTCGCCGCCCCCAAATCCCTTCCCTCCTCTCTTCTCTCTCAGATGCTCCCCTAAATCTAGCCTCCGTAACAGGAAACCCCTCTGTTCCATGGGGTTTCCCTTTGATTTTAGGCCCTAACCGGCCTCTTACCTTTACTAGTTGTTCGATTTCTTCGTGGTTTGAAGGAATCTCAAAGAGATTCAACTCAAACTCGACCTAGACTCTTCATTTTTTTCGATGAACCTGCCTCGTGTTCATCTCTATATTTGTAAGTATTGTTATCTTTATGTTTGTGGCTTGAAACTCTGGTTCTTAACTGAATTTTTCTTACCTCGTTCCATTCTTCAAAACCCTCATCTCTTTCTACTTGAGTCTGTTCAGATCCTTGTAGATCTGAAATGATTTTAAGTTTATCTGGTATTTTCTTTAAAAACCCTTATGTTTTTCCTTATTATTAATTGATTTTAATGTTTCTCTAAAACTAGGGTTTCACTTCTTTGCGTTTCTGCAAAACTTTTCTAAAGAAGTTTGAGTGTTTGATTCTGTTACTCTTCATTTGCTTGACTTTCTATGTTCTAAACCCTAGCGTTTCTGACTACTTCTTTCGTTGTTCTGGTATTTGCCTGTTATTCCCTGTATGTCAATTAGCATAGATTAATTGATGTTATTTGACTATTTAGGGTTCGAAATTATATTATTCTGCTAAGATTGTTACTTTTTGTGATTTTTACTTTTTTTCCTTATTTGTGACTTCTAATTAGTACTACTTGCCTTAATTAGTTTACTGGCCTGATTTCTAGGTTTTGAGTTATTCAAACTGACTTATAAATGGTCTATGACTTATTTCTTGCCTTATTTAAACCCCAATCTGGGATATTAATTGATTCTCCCTATTTTATGGGGTCTTTCCCGGATTCTTCTGTGTTAATTGATTGAGTTTAGCAGCCCCAATCAACTGGCTGATTTTATTTATATACCTTATTTGTGAACTCTATTATTCTTTGCCTTATTGCTTTACTCTGCTAAGCGCTATATAAACTCCATTTTTATTTCTTCCAAACACGCGAACACACTCAGAAAGATACAAAAACACACACACAAACTTTTATTCACACACACTCTCCATTGTAATTCTTTCTGTTACTTGCATTTGTTGCATTGTCTAGCCGGCTGAAAGCCAAGGCTAGACTATTGGATTCAACTTGCCTTCACCTTCCTGTTTGCTATATCTTAACTGGTATGCCCCTATTTCTGTTATCATAATCTCTTCTATGTGCTATATGGCGCGACATACTTCTGCTTTGATACTTGTCTCCTAGCCATCTCCTTCTCAACTACTATGCCTCAGTTTCTATTCTCCATAACTTATATGATTAGTTCACTCTGAACCTCAACATATCCATGTTTATTATATGCTTCCAGTATTCTTTAGTCTTGTTACCTATTTGTCCTGTGTGTCTATGTGGTTAGTGTTCCAACATGCTTCTGTCATGCCCTATATTTCTCTTAACCATCATGACTTAAGTCATGTCCTGTTCTATATGATAGCATGTCCCAATTTTGCCCATGATACTGGTTTACCTATTCTGAAACTAGCATGTATAATTCCCACTGCTCCACCCTGTTCTGTATAGTAGTTTGATTAGTCATTTTGATTTCAGCACATTTCTCTATTTAATACATGTCTATATGCTCACCTAGTTATAGTTAATGGACTAAGTCAATTCCAACCATGTGAAGCCTTATTTGACTTCATTGTGACTCTATTTTGTCTAGAATTCCAGCGTTCCTAGTGATTGTAACTACTGGAATTCATGTCTGGACTCAATCTGTTAAATGTGGTTCTGTTTGTAGTTTTCGATCTTGTGACCTGTTTCTATTCACTTCTAAAAATCCAATTTTTTTTCCTAAAACTGCCTCCTATTTTTATATACTATTTTCAACTCCTCCTCTTAGATATCTAAGGTCTTTCCCTTCCAGTGTGAGCACTGCCTAGGAGTCCATGAGACTCTTCCGAACTCTGACACGTTGGGGCTAGCTTTTCCAAACTTGTTTACAAAAACTATTTCTTTGAAAAAGTTCTGGTGTGAGCATTTCCCGGGGTCCCTGAGGCCCTTGGAAACTTTGACAAACCAGAAGCCCATTTGGTAATATGGACTATTGGTGCACTCCAGATCTGATTGAAGGCCTGGCTTCCAGGTTGATTTTGGGCCTGCCAAGGCTCCCTATAGTATAGTAATTTTCATTATGTAATTCATTTGTATTGGCCTGTAATAACAATCTTTGTAAAATAGATATGGGGTTACTTAGTAAAAAATTAGGAAGGGATTTGTATATCTTTGTTGGGGTTCGGGTAGAAACTATGCCCATAGGTGATTGTGATGGTATTTATATGCATTAGAAACCATGTTATAGGGTTTACCTCATTATGCTTAATTTTCATACTTTGCATCTTAGAAATTCTGCTTATAGGATCTATATGTATTTTAAACTCAGCGTGCACTATAGACCATGCCCATAAGGTTCTATCCGTTTGATTAACCAATTTTTCTGGCGATGTGCTTAAGAATTCTGCCTAACTGGGATTAATAGAAATCATGCCTATAAGGTCTAAAAAAGCAGTTTCTGCATGTAGAAACCATGCTTATAGGTTTTCAAAATCAGTTCCTCCATTTATATATCATGCCTATAGGATTTCAAAAATCAGTTTTTGCATTTAGGTATCATGCCTATAAGGTTTCAAAACCTGTTTCAGCACTTAGAAAGCATGCCTATAGGATTTAAAGATAAAATCCGCCTGTTAAAAATTAGTAGTTAATTAACAGCTGAGATGCCATATCTATAGGGTTCTGCCCGACTATCACTTAGGAAAACCTATTGGTTAACTAAAATTATGGGTCTAAAACTGTGATTGCTTGTTTGAAATATGCCCGGATTCAGAGTGTTAACAAAATCAATAAAACTGTTGTATATTTTATTTATGCTTACTAGATATCCTGCTATAGGATCCTAAAATCATTTGTTTGAACATCGTGCATTTGTTTGTCTATTTGTGGAGGTTAGCATGAGCCCAATTAATTGCTTCCTTATATGATAGTCCTATTTGAGTTTTGTCTGTCGCTTAGTTTTCTCCTTTTAAAAGACATAGGTGAGTCTAGAACCGCCTTAAACAGAGGTCCTAAACACCTCCAGGGCCAGAGATAAGGGACGGGTAGTGTACGCATAGAGGTACGTACTAGATGTTATTAGAACGCTTAGGTAAAAATCAAAAAGGGGAGGGTAATTGGGTAGTAAAAGGAAGAGATGACCTGTGCGCTAATGCTCTGTGTAGCGCCCCAACTTGGAGACAATTACCAAGTATTGTACAGAAGTGATCCTATAGGCTAAAAAACTTAGGACCCCCTTTTACTCCTCGTTTTAAAAGTAATATATGTTTGTTTATCTGCTTATAAGACTAATTTGCTTAAATTGAGTTTGGCCGGGACCCACCGTTGTGGACCTCAAGGGATACCTAACACCTTCCCCTCAAGGTAATTTCGAGCCCTTACCCAATCTCTGGTAATGTAAACTAGTTCATGAGTTATTTGCTTTAGGTGCCCTAACGCATCTTAAATCGTTAGGTAGTGACTCTTCAAATCTCATACCTGATTCCGAACGGAAAGAAGTTGTCCCAAAATGTCGAAACCTGAACTCCGCGAGGAAAAAAGGGTCACGACAGATGGCGTCTATCACAGTACTAGGCCAGCCAAAACAACACGAACAATATGAAGATATTTTGAAAAAGTCATTTTTCTAAACAGATTAAGTCTCAAATCTTTCATTTTTAAGATATCAAAAGAAATATGTGGAAAAAAGTATGTAAATACATCAACACAGCCCAAATCTGGTATCACTAGTCATGAGCCACTAAATACAACTCAACACTATCTGCTTAATACAAAATAAGTCTGAAATATAAAGTACTAGGATAGGAAGGAGAAAGGCAGGGCTGCGAATGTCGTGCAGCTACCTTGCTAACTCTGGAAATACACAGAAGGTGCTGAAAGCTCTCACTCTGATGCTCGGTCGCCTAGATCTGCACATAAGATGCAGGGAGTAATGTAAGTACGTCAACTCAGTAAGTAAACAAAGTAAATAAAGTCTGAGAGCAGTGACTAGAATTTAAAAACCATATGCATACTTTATCAAGAATCTCAAAAGAAATATCAAAGTCAAAATCTGTAGTTCAATAACCAATTATCTCGTAAAAACTCGAGTTTCAATAAAAATCCTTTAAAACATTTATTCAACATTTTTCAGTAGAGGCTCAGTATAAAAGAAGAGTGAAAACAGAAAATCTCATAACAAGCCCCTCGGGCAAAGTATCACTCAAAAGTATAGACCCTCGGGCAAGCCTCTCAGTCACTCGTGACTCAACTCTCGCCAATCAGTACTCACACTCAGCACTCCCGCTCAATAGATATATCATAATAAATAATGTTGTGGCATGCAGCCCGATCCATAATATATATAGTCGACTACGCTCACTGGGGGTGTACAGACTCTGGAGGGGCTCCTACAGCCCAAGCGTTATATCGTTGTGGCGCGCAGCCCGATCCAATATATCGTTGCGGCGTGCAGCCCGATCCATATATATAAATATCACTGTGGCGTGCAGCCCGATCTATATATATATATATATATGTGTGTGTGTGTGTGTGTGTGTGTGTGTGTGTATGTATGTATGTATATAATCCTCACCATAAAGTCCTCGACCTCTCTCTCAGTCATCCACCTCACAGCCACTCGGGCATTTCGGTGAAAATTAGGGAACTCAGCCCAAACAATTTTCATATATTTGAAAGTAGGGTAATGAAACTGAATCAACAATAGCCAGGTAATATCATAACTGAGGATATGCTTTCAATTCAAAATAGTGTGAGAAAAGTAGTAAAATACACCTAAGGGTCCAAACAGTTCGGCACAAGGCCCCAAACATGGCATTCAGTCCAATTAACAGATTTATTTCTAAAACACATGGATATCATATAAAGTTCATCAAAATATGCAACTATATAGTCTCCACGGGACGTACCAAGTCACAATCCCTACGGGTGCACGCGTACACGCCCATCACCTAGCATATGTGTCACCTCATTTATCAAAACAGTACGAAATTCCGGGGTTTCATACCCTCAGGTCTAGATTTACAATTGTTACTTATCTCAAACCAGATGAAATCCTACTCCGCAATTCCCTTTCCTCTCAACTCGCCTCGAATCTATCCAAAATCAGAATCATAACATCAATATACACTAAGGGAACAAAGCCCACGCGAAAATAATTAAGTTACATCAAAAATCTCGATATTGGTCAAACTCGACCCCCGGGCCCACATCTCGGAATCCGATAAAAATAACATCAATGGAATCCTTATCCTCCCACGAGTCCATACATACCAAGAACATCAATATCGGACCTCAAATGGTACCTCAAATCCCCAATTTACACTCTCCAATTTCAAGCCCTAATTCTCCAATTTTAGGCTTTAAATCCCACTAATTTTATGTCTAATTAGTTAGAAATCACCATAGAATCGAGTATTGAGATCAAAAACCTTACCTCAACATGTTTCCCTTTGAATCCCTCTTCAATCCCTCTAAAAAGCTTCAAAACCATTCAAAAACGGTGAGAAATGGGCTAACAATCGCGGAGATGGGTTTTTATACATTCTGCCCAGGTGTTCCCTTCTTCGCGAACGCGGTCAAAGCCTCACGTTCACGAAGCACAAAAATTCCACTGCTCAATTTTCCTCTTTTGAAAACACAAGCTCCTTCTCGCGAACGCGAAGCTTTAGCTGCAAAGGCTTTCGCGAACGCGACCCCTTCCACGCGAACGAGATGAACAAACTCCTGGGGTCCTAGCTGTACCAACTTTCTTCTTTGCAAACGCGACTCCACTCACATGTTCGCGATACACACTCTGCCTCACCCTTCGCGAACGTGGGACCTACATCACAAAGGTGAAGAGCAACTCACCTGCCTTACTCAACATCCCTTCGCGAACGCGAAGAAGGATTTCTCTGCAATAAAATACCAAAAAATCTGCCATCTCTTCTAGTCCAAAAATGATCTGTTCACCATTCGAAACTCATGCGAGGCCCTCGGGACCTCGACCAAACATGCCAACATATACCATAACATCATTCAAACTTGTTCCAAACTTTAAAACGCTCCAAACAACATCAAAATATCAAATTACCATCGTATTTAAGCTTAAGGATTCCAAATCTTCCGAATTCCGCAACGATCGAAAAGTCTCTCAAACCCCATTTGAATAACCCGAAATTTTGCACACACGTTACAAATGACACAACGGACCTACTCCAATCTCCGTAATTCCATTGCGACCCCGATATCAAAATTTCAACTGCCTCCCGGAAAATGCTAAATTGCCAACTTCGCCAATTCAAGCCTAAATCTACCACGAAGCTCCAAAATACATTCTGATCACGCCCCTCAGTCCCAAATCACCTAACGAAGCTATCCGAACCATCGGAATTCACATCCGAGACCTTTTCATATAAGTCAACATCTGATTGACTTTTCGATCTTACGCTTACTAAAAGAGACTAAGTGTCTCATACCTCTCCCAAACTATTCTGAAACCGAACCAACAAACCTGATACCACATAATACAGTTGAAAAAGACACAAAGAAGCAAAAATTGGGGAAACAGAGCGATATCTCATGAAACGACCGGTCGGGTCGTTACATCCTCCCCCTCTTAAACAAACGTTCGTCCTCGAACGAGTCAAGAAACATACCTGAAACCTCAAATAGGTGAGGATACCTTCTCCGCATCTCCCCCTCGGTCTCCCAGATAGCCTCCTCCATAGGCCGGCCTCTCCACTGCACTTTCACTGAAGCTATATCCTTTGATCTCATCTTTCGGACATGCCGCTCCAAAATAGCCACAGGCTCCGCATCATAAGTCAAATCACCATCTAATTGAACCGTGCTGAAATCCAAGACATGAGACGGATTGCCAATATACTTCCGGAGCATAGAAACATGAAATACCAGATGTACACTCGACAAGCTGGGTGGCAAAGCAAGCTCATAAGCCACCTCCGCAATCCTTCGAAGTACCTCGAAAGGCCCAATGAACCAAGGACTCAATTTACCCTTCTTCCAAAATCTCATAACACCCTTCGTGGGTGAAACCCTTAGTAGAACCTTCTCCCCAACCATGTAAGACACATCAAGGACCTTCCTATCAGCATAACTCTTTTGTCTTAATTGCGTTTTACGAAGCTGCTCCTGAATCACCTTCATCTTGTCCAAAGTATCTTGCACTAAGTCTTTAGCCAAAAGCCTAGCCTCACCCAGCTCAAACCAACCAACTGGAGATCTACACCGTGTCCCATATAAACCCTCATATAGAGCCATTTGAATACTCAACTGAAAAATGTTGTTATAAGCAAACTCCGCGAGCGGTAGAAACCAATCCTATGACCCTCCAAAGTCAATGACACAAGCGCGCAACATGTCCTCCAATATCTGAATAGTGCGCTTGGACTACCCGTTCGTCTGAGGGTGAAAAGTTGTGCTCAACTCAACCTGAGTACCCAACTCTCTCTATACGGTCCTCCAGAACTACGAAGTGAATTGAGTACCTCTATCTGAAATGATAGAAACTGGGACACCATGCAAGCGAACAATCTCTCGAATATAAATCTCTGCTAACCGCTCCAATGAATAGGTAGTACACATAGGAATAAAGTGTGCGGACTTGATCAGTCGATCCACAATCACCCAAATGGCATCAAACTTCATCAAAGTCCGTGGGAGCCCAACTATGAAATTCATGGTGATCTGCTCCCACTTCCACTCTGGAATATCTAACCACTAAAGCAAGCCACCCGGTCTCTGATGCTTATAGTTCACCTGCTGACAATTGAGACACTGAGCTAAAAATCCCACAATATCTTTCTTCATTCTCCTCCACCAATAGTGTTGCCTCAAATCCTGATACATCTTCGCGACACCTGGATGGATGGAATACCATGAGCTATGGGCCTCCTCCAGAATCAACTCTCAAAGCCCATCTACATTGGGCACATATATCCAGCCCTGCATCCTCAATACCTATCCGGCCATGCATCCTCAATACCCCATCAATAGTCACATCTCTAGCATCATCGTTCTGAACTCTGTCCTTGAGGACAAGCAAATGAGGATCATCATAATGGCGCTCTCTGATGCGATCAAACAAGGAAGACCGAGAAATTACACAAGTTAATACCCGACTAAGCTCCGAAATATCCAACCTCACGAACCGATTGTCCAAGGCTTAAACATCAACTGCAAGAGGTCTCTCCCCAACAAGAATATATACCAAACTGCTCATACTCACCGCCTTCCTACTCAAGGCATCGGCCACTATATTGGCCTTCCCTGGATGGTATAAGATAGTGATATCATAATACTTTAGCAGCTACAACTATCTCCGCTGCCTCAAATTGAAATCTTTCTGCTTGAACAAGTGTTAGAGGCTACGATGATTAGTAAAAACCTCACAAGGCACACCATACAGATAATGCCTCCAAATTTTCAATGCATGAACAATGGCAGCCAACTCTAGATCATGAACGGGGTAGTTCTTCTCATGGGGCTTCAACTGACGAGAAGTATAAGCAATCACTCTAGCCTCCTGCATCAACACACACCCAATACCAACTCTCGAAGTATCACAATACATTGTATATGAACTGAAGCTGATGGCAAAACTAACACTGGAGTTGTGATCAAGGTAGTCTTGAGCTTCTGAAAGCTTGCCTCACACTCATCCAACCACCTGAATGGAGCACCCTTTTGAGTCGTTTTGGCCAAGGGTGATGCTATAGATGAAAATCGCTTAACGAAACGACGTTAATAGCCCGCCAAACCAAGAAAGCTACAAATCTTTATGGTTGAGGATGGTCTGGGCCAACTCTAAACCGCCTTTATCTTCTTCGGATCAACCTTAATACCCTCATTGGACACTACATGCCCCAAGAAAGCCACTGAACTGAGCCAAAACTCACACTTGGAGAACTTTGCATAAAGTTTCTTCTCCCTCAATCTCTGCAATACAACTCTCAAATGCTCCACATGCTCCTCCTAACTATGCGAGTATACCAGAATATCATCAATGAATACAATAACGAATGAGTCGATATAAGGCTAAAACATGTTGTTCATCAAATGCATGAACGTTGTTGGGGCATTGGTCAGCCTAAAAGACATTACAAGGAACTCATAATGACCATATCAGGTCCTAAAGGCTGTCTTAAGAATATCCGAGTCCCTGATCTTCAACTGGTGATACCCTGACTGGAGATCAATTGGAGAACACTCTCGCTCCCTGAAGCTGGTCAAATAGATTATAAATACGAGGCAAAAGATACTAGTTCTTGATTGTAACTTTGTTCAACTTCCTGTAATAAATGCACATCCTCATCGTGCCATCCTTCTTATTCACAAATAGAATAGGCGCACCCTAAGGCAAAACACTAGGCTGAATAAACCCATTATCAAGGAGTTCATGAAGCTGCTCTTTCAACTCCATCGGTGCCATACGATATGGTAGAATCTAAATAGGCTGAGTGCCTGGCACCAAATTAATACCAAAGTCAATATCCATGTCTGGTGGCATGCACGTCAGGTCTGCAGGAAACACGTTGGGAAAATCCCTCACTACTGGAACAGAATCAATACTAGGAGTCTCTACACTGACATCCCTCACAAAAGCTAAGTATGAGAGACAACCTTTCCTAACCATCTGCTGGGCCTTCAGAAATGAAATCACCCTACTGGGGACAAAATCAATCGAACCTCACCACTCAATCCGTGGCACACCCAGCATAGCCAACATCACTATCTTAGCATGACAGTCCAATATAGCATAGCACGAAAATAGCCAATCCATGCCTAATATTACATCAAAGTCCACCATACAAAGCAACAAAAGGTCAACTCGTGTCTCCAGACCCCCAATAGTCACCACAAATGACCGGTATACACGATCCACAACAATAGTATCGCCCACTGGGGTAGATACATGAACAGATGAAACAAGAGACTCATGTGGCGTATCCAAATAAAAAGCAAATTATGATAACACATATGAAAAAGTGGAACCCGGATCAAATAACATAGAGGCATCTTTGTGGCAAACTAAGACAATACCTCTAATCACGGCATCTGAAGCAATAACATCTGGTCTAGCTGGGAGTGCATAGAAATAGTCCTGACCACCACCGGATCGACCTTCCCTTTTAGGGCGACCCCTAGCTTACCGACCCCCGCCCCTAGCTGCCTGGGCGGGTGGTGAAGTAACTAGAGCTGAAGTCGAGGGCTGACTCCTCTGCTGAGCTGGACCCCCAAGAAGACGAGGACACTGCCTCCTCACATGCCCAAACTCTCCACACTCATAACAACTCCCTGGTGCTGGAGACGGGGACTGAAGGGAATCCCTGGAACCGGGATGACTGGTAGAAGAACTTGATACAGAAGAGCCCTGAACTGCTGGAGTACGGGATGAAATTTGGGCTGGAAGGGCACCAAGTGATGAATGGACCTGATAAGAACTGTGAGAACCATGGCCCGATGATGCCCCATGATGAATTGGGCGAGCCAACTAGGCTTGTCTAAATGGGCGGCCTCTGCCGTGCTGAAATTGGCCTCTCAATGGAGCACCACCAAAACTACCAGATCCTCGAGACCTCTTGCCTCCCTCTCATCTCACTCTTGGGGACGAGCTGACTCAATCTCTCGAGCAATATCAACAACCTACTCAAACGTAGCACCTGACACCCTCTCTCTAGTCATGAGAATTTGAAGCTGATATGTGAGGCCATCCATGAAACTCCTGATCCTCTCTCTATCTGTAGGAACCAACCAAATGGCATAATGAGCTAATTCTTAAAATCTCATCTTGTACTGCATCATAATCATATCATCCTGACGCAATTGCTTGAACTGCCTGCGCAACTCCTCTCTATAAGACTGTGGCGCATACTTCTCCAAAAGGAGAGTGAAAAACTACTTCCAAGTAAGGGGTGCTGCATCAACAGGCCTATGCCTCTCATAGGCCTCCCACCAAGTAAAGGCATCTCCTGAAAATTGGAAAGTAGTGAACGAGACACTACTGGTTTCCAAAATACTCGCGGTCCGAAGCATCCTCTGACATTTGTCTAAGAAACCCTAGGCATCCTCGCCCTCTGCACCACTGAAAGTCATAGGCTGAAGTTTACCAAACCTTTCCAATTGACGCTACTCTTTGTCGGGCATAACTGGTACAACATAATCCTGGGCTGGTGCACCGGCTAGGCTGGAGGTGCCCCCAGTGTCTGAAATCCCTGCACAACCTGCTCAGATGTGTGAGCAGCGAGAGTCTAAGTGCCTCTCCCGGCCTGAGAAGTAGCTGTGGCCATAGTAACTGAGATCGCTTGAGCCAGACCAGTGCACACTGATAGAATCTGGGCTAGGGACTCATGAAGGCCTCGAATAACAATCGGCATAGCCGGTGCCTGAGTTGGTTCTGCTGGAGCGTCCGCAACTGGGACCTGATCATGAACTGGGGCGGCTGGTGGATCTACAAGTGCTTCCCAAGATGCTATGCAGGCCATACCCTCTCCCCTACAATGGCCTCGACTGCAACCTCGGCCTTTCGTGGCCCCAACTGGTGGCACTGGTGGTCGTCCGTTCTGGCCGGTAGCATGTATCCTCACCATCTGTGAGAGAATAGAATAATAGAAGTTTAGTACCAAAATCAACAGATTCGCACGACAGGAATTTCAAGAATGTGAAGTTTTTCCTAAAGGTTCTGCAGCCTCCCGAGGATAAGTACAAACATCTCTGTACCGATCTGCGAGACTCTACTAAACCAGTTCATGACCTGTGAGACCTATGTAACCTAGGCTCTGATACCAACTTGTCACGACCCCAAACACCCTGGTCGTGATGGCACCTATCACACTACTAGGCCAGCCAAAACAATACGAACAATATGAAAATCTTTTGAAAAAATCATTTTTCTAAACAAATTAAGTCTCAAATCTTTCATTTTTAAGATATCAAAAGAAATACGCGGAAACAAATACGTAAATACATCAACACAACCTAAATCTCGTGTCACTAGTCATGAGCCACTAAGTACAACTCAACACTATCTGCTTAATACAAAATAAGCCTGAAATATAAAGTACTATGATAGGAAGGAGAAAGGTAGGGCTGCGAACGCCGCGCAGCTACCTTGCTAACTCCGGAAATACACAGAAGCTGCTGAAAGCTCTCACTCTGATGCTCGAGCACCTGGATCTGCACACAAGGTGCAGGGAGAATGTGAGTACCCCAACTCAGTAAGTAACCAAAGTAAATAAAGTTTAAGAACAGTGAAAAGCATTTAAAAACCATATGCATACTTTATCAAGAATCTCAAGAGAAATGTCAAAGTCAAAATCTGCATTTCAATAACCAATTATCTCGTAAAAACTCCAGTTTAAATGAAAATCCTTTAAAACATTTATTCAACATTTTTCAGTAGAGGCTCAGTATAAAAAGGAGTGAAAATAGAAAATTTGATAAACAAGCCCCTCGGGCAAAGTATTACTCATAAGTATAGCCCCTCGGGCAAGCCTCTCAGTCACTCGTGACTCAACTCTCATCAATCAGTACTCACACTCAGCACTCCCGCTTAATAGATATATCATAATAAATATCTCTGTGGCGTGCAGCCCAATCCGTAATATATATATATAGTCGACTACGCTCACTGGGGGTGTACAGATTCCGGAGGGGCTCCTACAGCCCAAGTGTTATATCGTTGCGGCGCGCAGCCCGATCCAATATATCACTACGGGGGCAGGCCGATCCAATATATCACTACGGTGAAATATAAAGGGTGAACGAATCAAAGAAAATGAGTTTTATTGAAGGTTGTCGATTTAGGATAAAATACGATCTGAGCTATAATATCCGGTATTTATGGACTATTGCCATACAAGGTACCATATGACCATGATAGTATGATGTATATAGTATATTAAAAATGATTAGTATTTTAATTAATTTAAGATAATTCTTAATTATGTGGGTAATTGGTTAATTATTGGTTTAATGGGAGATTAACCATGTAATTAAGGATTTGTCGATATTTTTAGGTAGGACAAAGCCCCCCACATGGCAGAAAGTGGAGGAAGATTTAATAAGTGACTCTTAAATTTAGGTAATCAAATTAAGAGGGCACACAGATACTACACTTAGCCATCCCTTGCAAACACGTAGAAAGGGGAGTTTGTATTAGTCATCCCTACATTTTGTCTTGAATGGATATCAAAATTCATTTGGAGGAGATTTGGAAATTCATATGAGACTCCATATTACAATAGAAACGGGAGTTCTTTGATTAGTAAGGAATTCATACGAAATTGCACTGCGTAATAACAACGAGATTTTGCAATTCTAAGGGAGTACGATGCAATCCTTCTCAAGAATATCATACGGATTTTTTCCTACTCTAGGTATGTTAAGGCTAAACCTTATCTTCATTTTGGCATGATCCCGTAACTACATGTGTTTGATAACAAGACATAAAGAGAAGTTCATACTCCCGAATTTATATACATTATCCTAGTCTCATAAGTTACACTATTCTCTCTTATCGGGACTTTATATTCAATTGAGTATTGTTTTCTTCTAGTCAAGAGAGCAGAGGGTATATACACACACACACACACACACACACACACACACACAGAGTTAGTATTTTCACCACCATTGAGCTATAATTGGTGGGCAGGCCCCTACTGGGCAACCTTTGATCAGATGGTAAGTTATATACCGAGCCTATTATGGTCGAACGCCTATATTAGCGAGCCCAGTTGTCCGAGATACAACGCCTAGTATGGTCCAGTGCCTATGAGTGAGCCTACTATTGTAGAGCAGTTATATATACCGAGCCTTATATGGCCGGAAAGTTATTTGATTTACTATATTAAGAGAGTTGAGTCAGTATCAGCGGGTAAGTATATCTCCAGATCATCTTTGACTCCCAGTTACTTTTAGTTATTATACTATCAGTTCAGTTTCAGCTTTCAGTTATTTTATTGCCTTGCATACTCGGTACATTATTTTGTAACAACGTCCCTTTTCCTGGGGACACTGCATTTCATGCGTACAGGTTCAGATAGACAGACGGGTAGACCTCCTCAGTAGGTGTTTCCCGAGTTTAGCTTTATCGGTAAGCTTCATGTCCTTCAGAGTTGCCGGGTCTAGAGTTTTGTACATTTTATGTATATATGTATATAGGTTATGTGTAGGTCGGGGCCCTATTCCGATCATAGTACATCCATCAGTAAAGGTTTGTAGACATATCTTGTTATTTAGTGAAGTATGTTGGGCTTGTAGGCCTAGTATGTATATTTTGTTGGTTTGTCAGCTGTAGTAGATATGATGGCGTTGTTGGCCCAGCTTTATATTGATGTTTAGTCAGCGTTAGTTTACGTTTAGTTTTATATTTTACTTCGCAAATTGTCTTACAATGTGGCCCCATGGCCAAAGTATGACATTATATGTTCAGAGTCCCTTAGTCGCAAGTTGGTACGCAAGGATAGGTGAGGCACCGGGCTCCGATCTTGCACCCCCCTTCCCCCAGGTTCGGGGCATGACAGAAGTGGTATCAGAGCATTTCTGTCCAGGGAGTCTACAAGCCGTGTCTAGTAGGGTCTTGTTTATAGATGTGTTGTGCACCACATTATATAAGCTGGGGACTACAGGGCATTTAGGAGTTGGTTATCCTTCTTTCAAATCTAAATCGTGTTGTAGAACTGAGTTATAGGAAATTTTAGTTAAACTTACGTGTTGGCGTTTGCAAGCACAGATGACGGTGACTAGGAAGACTACGGCTAGCCAAATGAGAGATACATCAGTAGGTGAGGGGACTAGCAAGGTACCCCCAGTAGATGGGGCCCAATCTGAGGCCGAGGGAGAGACCCCTACTCAGCCATTACAGGCGCCTCCACCACCTGAGGAGATTCCTAGGGAGCCCGCACATCCACTTTCCCCTCCGCTTCCATTAGATCAGGACTTGAGAAGTGCAGTGCATTTGTTGACACAATTGGTATCTACCCAGCAACAGGCCAGGGCATCCGCTAGTGCAGGATCTTCTAAGGGGTTTGGGATTTCAAGGGTCCGAGATTTTATTGCTTTGAGTCCCCCAGAGTTCACGGGGACAGATCAGAGGGAGGACCCGCAACTTTCATAAATCAGCTTCATAGGATCTTTCGAGTTATGCATGCCACGGAGAAATAGGCAGTTGAGTTAGCATCTTTTCAACTTCGAGATATAGCCATCCTTTGGTACGAGGGATGAGAGAGGTCCAGGGGACGTGATGCACCTCCAGCTATTTGGAAGAATTTTTCAGATGCCTTCCTTGACCAGTACTTACTGCGGAAGATCCGACAGGCTCGAGTCGATCAGTTTCTAGCCCTCAAGCAGGGCAATATGAGTGTTCGAGAGTATAGTCTCCATTTTGACTCATTGGCTAGATATGTTCCATCCATAGTTGCTACTATGCGGGACAGGATCTACAGGTTTATAGTAGGATTGGCCCCAGAGTTGACCAAGGCATGTACCGCCGCTGCATTGCAGGATAGTATGGATATTTCCCAGATTCAGGCATTCACCTAGAATATAGAAAGAGGTAGGCATCGGCAGCAGGGTACTGAGAGGACTAAATTCGGGCAGCATAAGAGGATGAGATTTTCCAGGTCTCAGGAGCAGTCTCAGGGTAGTTATAGGCCCCAGTACTTCGAACGGCCACCTAGGCCTCTACCACCTCAGTTAAAGGGTTACAGGCATGGCCGATATACTCAGTCAAGACCAGGTAAGAGCTCATGGGCATCGGGTTTGCAGCGACAGTGAGGTTTAGTGCAGACACGGTCATTTCTTCCGTGGTGTAACATATGTGGTAGAGGACACTTGGGCCAATGCCGAGCTGGTTCCAATGCCTGTTATAAATGTGGACATCCGGGGCATATGATGCGAGATTGCCCAAATAGAAATTCTGGGGGTATGGCACAACCAGTGAATTCAGCAACAGGATCATCTATGTCTGTGCATCCTTCAGGGCGCGAGTCTCAGTCTTCGGGTGGTAGAGGTAGAGACAGAAGTAGAGGTTCCAGTTCAGGTGGTAACCGGAATCGTAGTTATGCTTTAGCGGGTCGACATGACCAAGAGTCTTCACCAGACCATGTGACAGGTATGTTGACCATTTGCACTCACGATGCTTATGCCTTGATAGACCCATGATCTACTTTGTCGTGTATTACCCCTTTGTCGCGGGGAAGATGGGCATAGTGCCTGAAATATTAAGTGATCCTTTTGCGGTATCCTGGTCGGAGAATCAATTATTACTAGACGGGTTTACCAAGGTTGTACAGTGACAGTTTGTGACAGTTTGTGGTCGTTAGACCTCAGCCGACCTAGTTGAGCTAGAGATGTTGAATTTTGATGCTATTATGGACATGGACTGGTTGACGGCTTGTTATGCCACAGTTGATTGTCGAAAAAATGCAACTAGACATAGTCACCGCCAATGCAATTGTTCTTCTTCTTTTATGGAAGATGGCATGGCACTGAAAACGACCTTAGGCCTGGAAAATATATTCTTTATGTTTCAGTAGGGAAACTATCCACAACCGGACAAAGTAGACAACAGTTTGCAAAAATGATATTACGCCGTTATAAACCTCTTGAATGGTCCTCATCAATCATTTTTGTCTCAGTGGCATTGACAGTCCCTAACTTGACAACACTAACTTCATTTTCATATTCTCATAATCTTATTCAGATTTAATGGGCCTAATGGCTTTTCCAAGTGTTAAAATCTCTTTCCATATATAGTATTTAAAAATTGAATCTTGATGGATTAGTTAGTAATTCCACCAAATGCTGACAGATCATCCATCAAATGCTGATGAGTCCACCCTGTTTTCTTTATTTTCTGTATGCATGAAAAGGTGAGATGGGGTTGCTGTAAGGTAGATTTTTGTGAGTGTGGTTTACTTTCTCCAGCTTGTTTTGAGACCCTTTTTGAGTTGTTTCCAACCATATCATTCCTTTACTTACTTGTCCACCCTTTTTCTTTACTTCTTTGAATCTGTTTATTTAGCTTAACTTACAAGTATCATAATAATTGCTTCTTCCTTTGAGTTCTTGCTTGATCAATCATCTTCATCCATGGCTACTGAGACTGTATCATCAGATCATCCTACTGCCCTTGAGGTATTCAGTGAATCCCTCTTCCTTCTATTAAATTTTCCAGATGAATATTTGTTTTTCTTCTTTGTCTTGTTATTTGATAATTGCATATGTTTAAAGCTCTGTGAAACTTCTGATGTTATTCCCTTTTTCCTATTTAGTCCTCTGTGTTTAGTTGTATTAGAGAGAATCAAACTGTAGACATCATAAAAGCTAGTCATAGGAAATGAAATAAAGGAACAGAGAGGGGACTGTTAGGGCACCGCGGAGTACTTGTTTTTACTTTTTCACCAGTGACATATTAATTAGCAGAAGCTAATGTGTCAAAGAAAAATAAGAATTCTTACTTGGGAAGGATATAACTTATACTTCCTCCATTTCACTCCATAGTTGACATGCATATTAAAAATAAATTTTGATTTTTACCTGTCACTTTACGATATCAGACAAAAAATTTTTTTTGTTATACCTACAGTATTTATTACTTATCTTAAATCATTTTCTCAAATCCAATAAAATATGCATCAATTAATATGGGTATCATGGTAAAAAAG
Organism: Nicotiana sylvestris; assembly: GCF_000393655.2. NCBI lineage: Eukaryota > Viridiplantae > Streptophyta > Magnoliopsida > Solanales > Solanaceae > Nicotiana > Nicotiana sylvestris. The sequence goes on from NC_091067.1 coordinate 78,836,652, forward strand.
AAAAAATTATTTTCCAGAGGGAGTACTAAGCATCCTCAAGCAGAAAAGTGAATTCTTTTGTGAAAATAATGAAATTGCCATCTGTATCGTAACAGAATTAAAAGAAAAATGAAGTCTAAAGAGTTTTAACGAGATGGCACCATGGGTTTGGCCTAGCGGAAATGAAGTGAGTAAAAATTATGGTAGTATCTGGGTTTACATCCCAGCAAACATAGTTACTTGATCGATACCTGTGTTGGTAGAAGAAAATAGGTACGAGTTAGAATAGTCGAGGTGTAGACTTGATTTGCTTTGTCGTTTATGACCTAGGTGCACACTAAAAATATGGGAGTTCAAATAAGAGGATGGAGCATCTTTTCCTACTGTGCTTTCTCTGAGTGACAATCTTAGTTATAGCTTACTAGGAAATAGCCTATCCCTTTAAATTGCTCTTTTCCTTTTCCGATAGCTTTATGTTTTATCAAATCTTGTTCCACACTACCAAGGCACAAAAGAACAAGCTGCCACACTTTTAAAGTGAAAGCCTTGTGTGCTTGAACTTTCTCATCTTTTTACCTTCTTTTTCTCTTGTAGTCTGTTGATTCAACTTTTTAAAAGATTGCTACTTTTCTTGGTTGGTACTTCTCTTTGTTCTGTTTAATTCTTGCTCTCATGTTTACAACAGCAAGTTGAGAAGGAAGTGCATGAAGAGGTTAAGACAATGGACTCTCCGAAGGACAATGAAGTGAAACCTAAAGAGGACTCTCCAAGTCAAGTGTTGTCTTCTGCTGAATCAGTAGAAAACATAAATATAGAGAGTGTAACTCCAGCAATTGAAGAGATAAAGAAGAAGAGTGATGAGGAAGAGAAACCGAAAGTAGAAGAACCAGCACAAACTGTTATCGAAGAAATAAAAAAGAAAGCTGATGAGGATGAGAAGCCAACAATAGAGGAGGTAAAGAAAACTGATGAGGTCGAGACGCCTAAAACTGAACAACAAGCACCAGCAATCACTGCTACTGAAGAAGTTAACAAGCATGTTGAGACTCCGGCTTCGGATGTTACAAGAGAAGAAGTTGTAGTATTAAACAAGGAATCCGCCCCTGAACCTGAAGCTGATAGTGTTCCAGAAGAAGCAGTTGATGTTGTCAAAGGTGAATTAGAATCTGAAAAGGTTGAAATTCCACAGAAAGAATCTGAGAAAGAGCTGCAGGACAAACCAACGATAGAAGAATTACAGGCCAATGAACCACAGAAAGCTGTGGCAAAAGAAGAAGAAGAAGAAGTTTCAGAAGCAGAACAAAATAAGGAAAGAATTGTTGCTAATGTAGAGGACAAACTGGCTGAACAACCAGAAGTTAGTGAGAAGATTGAGCAAGAACCTGCTGAGACTAAGCCTGAAAATACAGAGGCTATAACTGATGTACTATTGAAGGAGGAGGTGGGAAAGGTTGAAGAGATTAATGATACAAAAGATGTGAAAACTAATCAAGAAGATGAGAAGAAAAGTGTTGTAACTGAAGCAAAGGAAGTTGAAACATGTGAACTTCCTGAAAAAGCCCCAGAAGTTGAGATTGCTCCTAGAGGCATTGAACTAATTTCTGAGAATCGAAACAAGAAGGATGAGATAAATCTTACCACAGAAGTCCATGAAGCTACTGAAGTTGAGAAGAAAGTGAATGAGACCACTGCTACTGTTACTGAAAAATCAGTTGAAGAGTCTCAGAAGCCTGAGACAGAAACAAAAGTAGAAGAAGAAACTGCTGGAGAAGTTGAACCAAAGTTGGAGCAAAAGGTAAAAACAGATGCTGCTAAGGATGGTGAAGAAAGGAAAACTTTGGAAGAAGCTTTTAAAGAAGAAGTTCCACCCAAGACAAAGCAATCAAACAACCTTATTTCCAAGATGAAGCAGTCTCTTGTGAAGGCTAAGAAAGCAATCATAGGAAAGTCTCCAAGCTCCAAATCTGAAACAAAAAATGAAGTTACAGCCAAATAAAAGACATCAGCAGCAGTGAAACCAAGAAAAAACAGACAGCATCATAACTTTATTTGTTGTGTGATTTTTCATTCTTGTTTTCTGTCATCAGGGGTCCTGCTATATTTCTACTTCCACTTCTGTTTGCTGCAAGTTTTAGTTATTATCCTAGGTATACCATAGTTGTGCTTTTTTTAATCTTCCAAACTAGAAAGGGTGGTTTTCTTGATTTCTTCTTATTTGATCTCTGCATTCGATTTGTCTAATCGTGGAAGAACTTATTCAATTAATTGGATGGTGATGTACATAAAGAACTGTCACATTTATGAATATTAGTTTTATTATTATTTGTCATTAATCATTATTATTGTTTTATGGTTTTGTGGGCATCTTGATGTTTTGATGTTGTTTTGGATCCCATAAATACAACATACTATATAGATGATAATATGAGATTGAGTGTGTTAGGTGTTTGTCCAGATTTTCTTACCATAATTGGTTTTCCTATCTCAGGAAGGAAAGTACAACATATTTACCATAATTGGGTTTTTCTTTTCCTAGAAGGAAAATATAATTCTTTCATATTTGGTAGTCCCTTTTCTTGTAGAAAAACTTTGGAGTTCTATAAATTGGAGATTCGTCCTTCTCATTCAGTAGCATTCACAATGTAGCCATATGGGATTTGAGAGTTGTGTTTAGGGGGAGAACTTTACGGGACAAGTGTTAGTGTATCACTTGTGTTTGCCTCTTAGTGAGAACTTTACGGGACAAGTGTTAGTGTATCACTTGTGTTTGCCTATTCGTGAGGTTGTTCTCTCAATATTAGGTCAGTTGACCGAACCACGTTATATTTTTGTGTCTCTTTTTGTAGATTTCTCTTTTGTTATCTAATTTATCGTCGTTGAGGATTTACTTTACTAGCTTCCGCATGACATGTGATTTTCTTCGGTCCTGTAGCAGCCAAAAAGTGTAACTTAAACTCTATATATATTGTTGAACAATTCTTTCAAAAGTATATATATTGGCAAGTTTCAGTAGGTACAGTGATACAGACTCACTGATACTCGCACGACTCCAACCATTTACTTAAATTATGGGTCGATCTCTAACAGCTTGTTTGGATGGTTGTTACGCATTGTATCGTATTGTTACTTTAAGTACAATGTTTGTTTTGATTGTTACTTAAATTTTATTGTATCGTATCGTTAAATCCGTTGTTACATAACGACGAGATGTGCCACTTTATGTAACGACCGATTTGATGTGATCGCGTCGTTACCTTGTCTTTTTCTCTCAATCTCACCCTTTATTATTATTAAATTATTTCATTTTACCATTTACCCTATCTTTTTACATAGTAATTTTACCTTGTATCATAATTTTTCTTTATAATATTGCAAGTTTATTCTTCATAATACTGATGCGTGATATCATGAAACGATGGCAAACACCATACATTATGAAATGATGCGTAACAACCATCCAAACAAGCTGTAAAGCAAACGATGGTGCTAATTAATCCCCTTTCCTCATTAATACAGACTCACTCATATAGCACCAAGGGAACGTCTGGAAGATAAGGTAGGTCTAATATTCCCTAAAAATGGGAGAAGGGTTCAGAAAATTTTTTAGTGGAAAACAACAGCAAAAAGGATAATTTATCAGCTGAAAGACTGAAACATTAGTAAATGAAAGCAACACAGGTAAGCAGAAGTTTATAGGAACCTGCTCGTGTTTTTATTATGTTAGAAAAATCAGTTTATATGTCTAATACACATGAATACACTTGAAAGGCCAGGAACTTCAACCTTGGGAGAGGGAAGTGCTGGGACCAACTGCTCTCGAGTTATCTCGAATGTACATTTGAAGGATAAAGTATCGGTTTCTCTCTAAAATATCAGAGTCCCTGCAGTTCGCAGTGTACTGTGGTGCTATATCCCCACTGTGGATACAGAAATTAGCTTTCATTCTGGAACTCCTAATACTACCTTCCAGTAAGAACAGTCAGAAGTTCGCTTTGGTTGGAAGTAAAAAGAGCTTCCTTCCTTGCCCGCAATATGAAAGTGAATCCACAATCAACATTAAGTTGCAGGCACTAATTGGAACCTGTATAAATAATAGGATTGCTAAGAGAAGCACTTCATGCCATTCTCCTGGTTACATATACTTTGCACACATAGGGATGACCATGGAAGCAATATTATAAGATATAACTTCATTTTAACGGCTTAGCATAACTAATGAAGTTCTTTCTCACCACATTGGAGTCGGTAAATCACCAGTAGTGACCCTGGTCCTTATACAAAATCACCACGTTTACTTCAAAGCACATCTGTTGGGCTGGTCAAGTTATTAGGAGCTGGTCATTCTTCCGCACCAAAGCTGATTTACCAAGATACTCATTCGTTGCTTGTACCTGACATTCATGGGAAGGAAAACTTTTTAAGCACGTCCACAATTGATGTAAATTTAAGTGCACCAGGGAAAACTGTGTCTTCCGCGAATTAAAACCAAAGATACACAAGGCTACAAACATTTGTTCTGGACGACTGCAAGCAAATATAACATCTAGGGTGAATTTACAGTAGACCGATGATAAACAAGGAGCTTCAGACAATCCTAGAAAACTGGCTCTTCATTGGGGAAGGAAATGATGCTACATTCTCAAGGAAAAGAAACTCTCCTATTGCATGCCAAAAGAAATTCAAAATTTGCCAACTCAAATGGTAACTGCAATCAATCTGATACCAGTGTGTGCTTGTGACTTGCGGGTGAAATTGAGCATCCTCTCCGGCCAGTGGCCTAGGTTGATCAACTACTTTCCTTAAATGGGAAGATTGAACAAGCTAACACCTCAGAAGAAAGCTATGTGAAAATTAATGGTCCCTTATCAAGTAACAAAAATGTTGTAGCAGCTTAGGGAATGTGAACTTCAATCAAAGTTTTTAAGAGGTATTCTGTTTGAAGAACTGAAAAGGGAGTCCACATCCAGTACTTAAAGGTTTTCAGCTGGAATTATATATGAAGAGTAGCCACAATACAAAGCTCACCTTCTCTTGTTGGCAAAGATTCAAAAATAAAAGAATAAAATTGCTTGGTAATTTACAATAGATTGCTAGCCAATATAGAGTTCAATAGAGCAAAACTAAAGGATGATAGCATGTTTTTTTGGTACATCATTACTCTCTCTTGCAAGCTTCCTTATCACTGATTTGTGAGAAGGGGGAAGGACAACGAAAAGACAAGAAGATGATAATCTCAGCTATCAAAATCAATCAATTTTATCATTGATTCTTCAAAGGTAACAAGGTCATGAAGTTATTAGCAGACTAGTTGATATCTTTTTCAAATCAGAAGTTGCAAAGCCTAGGACTGAATGTGCATAAAAAAAAACTGCAGCATTTATATCTCCTTAAAATTTTAGCAATTATTAGTTCATTTTATACAATAATTATCAAAAAGAACTTTCCACATTTTGCTCCGAATAACTTCAAACCGGTCTATTTAACTCCATACAAAAGAACACATAATTGTCCCCCTTAATACTTCTCTGTTTCGTGTTAGACAACAAGCTTTCTCATGCAAAATCATACGAAAGAAAAGACAGCTTTAAGTTGCATTACATATTGCCTCAGTTAATTCTAACATCGGTTAGTTTACTTTCATTCAAACACAAAGAAGTACAAGAAAATTATGCTCAAAATTATGCCAATGATAGTGAATCCTACACGTCCACTAGCTGTCTATGAACACAAACCTCAATCTAGACAGTCATATGTGTCCGTGTCCATAGATTCAAAATCATACCTACACTTGAGGAGACTATAGTTTGTGGCCACTCACTTTTAAGTTCACGGAAACAATTTTACATCACTAGAGTTCTTCTCTGTTTTTTCTCCGAAAATCTAAAGGGTTTCAATTTCTGTTTCACACACCAACACTATTTAGTTTCTTATTGTGTGCTTTGCTCAACCACATGATGCATTTTATCTCATGGTAATTAAAACATGAAATCGACACATACTGCTCTGAAATCTACTTTTTTGGAAACTGTCTTATTGAATAAGCTTATAAGGGATCTGTCTCCCAGCTCAATACGTAAACTATAGCAACATTCAATGTAGATGGAACTTTCTAATTGACTGTAAAAGATCGAACGCAATGAGTTCTCGGCGAAAACACACACCTGATTTGAAATCTGATTGATTTAGCAGCTCGGATCAGCATTATTCATTATATGTGAGTTCTTAGTGCGTCCTTGGTTTCGGGGTCTAAAGTTGAAGTATTCCGTACGTCTGTATGAACTCCTGCAGTTGTGATATTTAAACCCACAGCTGCATTTGTCGATGGTTGCCCTGCCAAAGGAACCAAAGATGCAGGTGGTACCGACACTGGAAGTCCTTGACCAGGATGCCTAAAAGAGTGAAGGTTACATCCAGCTACTCCTGGAAAAGTAGCGGAGCCAGAAACTGGTGGGGAGTGAAGATGTGCTCCTTGCATAGTGGGTATTGGATAAATAGAGCAGCCAGGGGATCCACCATTCATCTCAAGTTTACCCATCCCAAAACCCATTCCCATCCCTAAACCCATCGGAGAAAATTGTGGCACATTGGCGGCATGCATGTATTGAATTCCTGCAGGAAACATCATTGGTGGCGCACACAACCCAGCTCCCATAGACATCATCTGAAATAAATCAGAACATGAAAGCAATCAACTATAGTTACGACATAACAGACGGAAAAAGAAATTCACTCATGTTTTCTATTTATAAAGGTGTAACCAAAGTAGCATCAAGGTGAAGCAGGGTGACTAGCAATACTTGGAGATTACAAAACGATAACAACTACTACTAAGCCTCCGTCCCGAACAAGTTGGGCTCGGCAAAAAAAATGAATGCAAATAAGTATAAGGTTAAGGGAGTGAACTGTAGTAGCACAATAATCATCACACATCATACTGCTTATTGGCTATTGCAAGTCTTAAAACGTGAATTTGAACATGAAGACAGCTTTTGCCATATTGTACCTCTTCCAAAACAAAAACTCTGTGTTGCTGAAATTTATGACTACATAGATAGTACTAGAGAAATTGATGCATTTTCTTTTCACTGCAGAGAATCCCCAAACCATCCCCCTCGCACTAGCATGATGAAGAAGTAAGGAAATGGAAGGACAGATAATTCCAAGAGACTAGATAAAGGAAAAAAATAATGCATAAACACAAGAGAAACTTCATCTAACCTGTACTTGAACTTGAAGTGTCTTCAAGTATTCAATAGCTTCATCGAGCATTGAGGCTTTATCCACCTAGCAATCGAGGGTGGAAACCATTAAACCGTACAACTGAAAAAGAGACACTACAGAAAAGAAAGTATGCATATGGGCAGTTCAGAGAAATCTTGTCACCGATGACTCAACTAATCAGAGAGATAACTCACCTTATTGCAGTTTGGTATGAGATCCTGTAATGCACTCATCTTCTCATTAATCCTATCCCTTCGCCTCTGTTTGCAATGAAGATGAATTAGACTGCATTATCTGAATTATCTCAACTACAAAATTATCTAGAATTGGAAGATGCAAGTAGCACTAGATTATGTTGCAATCATTTCTAAGATTGTTATTTCACCCGCTCAGATAGATTATGCACTTCTGCAGCTCTGCTTCTCTTTGAACCTGCACCTCCTCGAGCAGGATAAGCGCTTTTGATACCAACAGATTCTTCTTCAACATCCTGAATAAAAGATTGTTTCCTTGTCATGAATGATCAGAAAAATATTATTTTCTTTTCATGTTGACAAAGAAGCAAGTTGGGTTGCTCTGGTGGTAAGCACCCTCCACTTCCAACCAAGAGGTTGTGAGTTCGAGTCACCCCAAGAGCAAGGTGGGGAGTTCTTGGAGGGAAGGATGCCGAGTGTCTATTGGAAACAGCCTCTCTACCCTAGGGTAGGGGTAAGGTCTGCGTACACACTACCCTCCCCAGACCCCACTTGTGGGATTATACTGGGTTGTTGTTGTTGTTGACAAAGAAGCAACAGACAACAAAAAGGTTCTGAAAATAATGGCTTTCAGAAATTAACTTACTTCACTTTGGAATTCAGACTCCTCGTTGTCACGAGTTTTCCTTTTCAAAGTACGAGGATGATCACTTGATGCTCTCTCTGCGCTACTGCCAGAGCATACAGATGAACACACAACTACAGGTTCAACATTTCTCTCACCATCAGGAAATTCTTTGATTGCATTTGCACCAGTAAATTGATCACGAGACATGTCATTATTACTTGGACTATCTCCGCATAAATTATCAGACTGTTCAATGGGACATGCCCTCTCGTGAAGGCCGACAGATCCTTTTGACTCGACTTTGGAAGATGCCATATAAGGTGGAGAATGGACATCATTTTCCTTTTCTGAACTGAAGTATGATTCAAATGGTACCTCACTAACACGATTTCTGCTACTTCCCCCATTCTCTCTCTCTATATTTCCCCTTGCCCCTATGGTAGACGAGCCTGAAACAGCTGAACCCCCAGTAATAGGTCTTGAGAAATGCGCGAAGTTCAACAAACTGGAGCTATTTCCAGGTATGTTTTGCTTTTGCATCTTCATGCTTTTGATAACACCAGCTGAAGCTTGACTTGAATTTGAATATCCAAAAGTGGAAACTGGCATATTGCAGCTAGTATTACTGCTAATAATATCTGAGATTCGTGATCCTAGGGGCAGAATTGGTGCCGAAGATTTCTTTGGTGCCCCTGAACATAACAGGTTAAATGTAGAAGGAGAGAGCTTTGATGCATTTCCTTGTTCTGAGTTCACAATGTTATGAATGGGAACACTATGTGAAGCCCCATTCATCTGATTAGAAATACCTCTCTTATCCATTGATGCAAATCCTCTCCTACCAGATGGTTCATTGACCGTCAGACCAGATATTTCTGGTAACAGTGGAGAATGATAATCTTGTTGTGGGCTATCATTTGCAGAATAACTCAACCAAGGCACCATTTCATCCTCTTCAGTCAACTCCATTTCATCATTGGGCACAGATAATGGCATATTATCAAACATAGAGTCCATTACACCAAATTTTCCGATCTTTGTGGTTGAGGAATTCCCAGTGAACTTGTCTTTAACTCTCAGAGAGCTTGATGGAAGATTAATAAAAGTAGGGCTCTTCTTAGCTCTGCTGGACCGACTTTGCATCACAATTTGACCATTTTCCCATACTAGCTCTACCAATTCATCCTCAAGACTGCATGAACACCAAACAAACTTTTTAAGTATACTAACAATCAACCAGCTAACTATCAATAAGTTAGTTCCAATGACAAAAGGCCATTAAAAGAAATGCATCATAAAACTTGTACTCACCAAAAGACTTACAACAACTACTACTACAGTACGTCTCAATCCTAAACTAGTTGATTACTCACAAACAGTGGCGGCATAGCCACCCTATGCCAAGGCTGGTCAAGCGCACACCCTTCGCGGAAAAATTATATTGTGTATATAAGTTAAATACTACTCCCTCCGTTCCAATTTATGTGAACCTGTTTGACTGGATACGGAGTTTAAGAAAAAATGACGACTTTTGAAATTTGTGGTCCTAAACAAGTCAAAAAGGTGCCCAGAGTATTTGTGTGGTTATAAAAGCTTCTCATTAAGGGTAGAATTGTAAGTTTAAGCTAAATTGTTTCCAAATTTATAAAGGGGTCACTCTTTTTGGATCAGACCAAAAAGGAAATAGGTTCACATAACCTGGAACGGAGGAAGTACTTTATATGGTTATATATTTTATTTGAACATCCTTAACACAGTTGAGTGAGACAGTCCAACAGTTCAGGATGGTCAAAGTAACGTGTTGATCACGGATTCAAAGCTCTGCCCATGTTATTTGCCAAAAATAAATAGAAACCACCATCTGTGGTCTATATGATCCTTTTTTAATCTAAAAAAATTTCTAATAAAAATTTGTGTGAAAATAAACAAGTAATCTTAATAGTAATTTTTTAACTAAAAGTTATTTCTTAAATAAATTTTATAATTGAAAGTCAAGCTCTACAAAAGAATTTCAACAAAAGCTCTCTACAAACTACAAATCCTCTCGACTCTCTCTTTCCTTTTGTTTTATGCTTACTTTTATTAGTAAAATTTCTAATGTTGTCTTTTTGTTATCTTAATTCTGATTTATAAAATTATAGTTCTATTATTTTTTTTATTGTTTAGTTGAATATTGCATAGTTTGATCTAAAAAATTTGGTACACCATCATTGAACAAAAAAAATTATTGACTTGTTTAAAGTATAAACACCTTGACGGAATTCCTGGCTACACCACTGCTCACAAAGAGATTCAAAAAAATAATACTTGAACTTACCTAGAGGACGGATCAGTTGTGGATGACCTTTTCTCCTGGCCAGATTCAAGCTTCCCTCTAGCCATTTTCAAGAACTCAGAGAGAGGCATGATGAAGAAGTGCAACAACTGTTACTCACAATTGCTCAAAGTTTGGGCATTCAAGAATTACTGGGTATTCTGCATTTATTTTCAACAAATATCAGAAGTTCAGAGAGCCATTCTCAAGCATAACTCTGAAAACTGAAAACCAAAATTTGTCTAATAAACTAATGTCTTAATCAGTAAAATAGTATAAGACCCATAACAGCAGTACGAATATAGTAATGCATAATCAGTCCAAACCTATTTGTTTAATGTTGTCAAATAAGATACTTTTTAGAAATAATAAAAGCAACCAAATCAAGTTTATTTTTAAGTTTAAAAGTTCAATTTGTTTAAATTAAGTTTCAATGATTAGAGGATAAATCCCATCAAGATTTTCTAAATTAATCAACAACCCCAACAAAGTATTAAGAAAAAGCAACTAAGACTCACTTCTTCATTTACACCAAAATCAACCCTCAACTTCAGTTCAAAAGCTCCAAATTCACTTCAGTAGCTACACCTCCTTAAAAATGTAAACTTTCTGCAAGCAAATCCCAATATTCAACCATCAAGATTTGATAGTATTCCACATGGGGTACATAGCTTTCCAAAAAAGGTACAAGCCTTCACAACTACCAAGCTGATGAGTTTTTGAGCTCCAAGAAAAGCAACTGTACTTTTCAAAATAATAATTATATATATATAAAGAGAGAGATAGTAATGATCACAAGCAAGAGAAAGTTGAAAGAAAGAGGATTATAGGGGAGTGGTAGATGGCGGCAAAAGGGTTATTTGGGAATTTGGAGGAGGCGGAGGGAAGAAGGGATTCACAGCTGAATGAAGTTTTCGCTCTCAAAACAGTGTCTTTCCTCCTATTCCTCTGGCATGTAACGTAACCATACTTAAACCAGCAAAAGAAACACTTAAGTACAGTTTATTATCCAATTTTTCGCTCCCCTTTATTTTAGCATTATATTTTTTATGCCCTGACAGTGTGTATATATTTAAACTCTAATTGGAAATTGGTGAATTTTGATTTTGATGGTTAACTGACATATATATTAGGTTGGTCGAAGGACCTGGTGAAGGACATGGTCGTGCTAGATTGATCTTGGAGAGTACTGACACTTAATTCTAGCGGGAATAGAATTGAATTTGCACCATATATCATTTTATTTCGTGATAAATGACCTAGCAGCTGTCCAAATAATATAGAATCTTGGTTTAGAGACCAAGCTTGTGAGGAAGTAAAATAATAATTGGAGTATTATTAAGGAAAGAAATTTATTTTTCTTATACTTCACTTATCTAAAGTCAGGAGATCTTGAAGGGATATATTCTGCACGAAATTGGTAAAAATTAAATAGATATTTTGTTGTAAAAGAAATATAATTGCAGCCGAAAACAAATACCAAAAAAAATGTATGGTCATGTATGGTAAGTTCTTTATGAAGTAGGTCTCTTATTATTTGTTATCTTTTATGATTTGGACTCTTTATGATACTAACATGCTGCTTAAAAATAGTCCAAAATTACTTTATTGCAGACATGCACTTCTATTATTTCTTCAAAGTAAATTGAGAGAAAATTATGAAAAACGAGCTTCAAATTCTAAAGTGGATATTGAAGGCTGGAACTAGAGCTCTCAAAACGGACCATCTCATCCCAGCCCAATCCAAGCCTCATGAACTTTTAAATTTGATGGACTAGGACGGGCCGACCCACCATATGAATGAGCCTTAAAATAGCTAGCCCAACCCAGCACTAAGAGGGCCGCGGACGGGCCGACCCTTCAAAAAATTTTCTTTAAATCTTTAAATAGTTTTTCGTGACGTAGTCACTTAATCATGTAAAGAACTTCTGTTTGCTTAGAGCATACAAAAAGCTTGATGTGTGACGAGGAATCTCGTAATTGAAATGCAAATTCTTTATATCTCAAACTCTTCTTTTTTAAAGTTACATGAATATTTTCTTAATACTTTTCTTTCATTTTCCTCAGATTCAAGGATTGCTTCAATAAGTTCATATGCGGAGGTTTTTTTTAAATAAGGATTAACATCATTTGTCGATTTCATCATTATAGCCCATAAAATATTTAAAATTCGTGAAATTTGCTAGTGGTCAATTTTTTGTGTATTTAAAATTAATTTTTTCCTATATTGAAGAGCCGTTAAATATTAATAATATATTAAAGTAATTCAAACTGATCATTGTCCACTTAAAATAATATTTTCTGTTGAAAAAAGATTATTATTGGCCACCTAAAACTTTTTTAGTTTGTTATTAATTAAGCAAACGAAAAATTAATTTTATCATATTACATGCATGCCAAAAATATAAATTTTAGTAGATATGGAAGGGTAAATGAGCAATCTAGGGTTGGGGAATAGGGATTGTAGTTAATAGTTTTTTAGTTTTTATTTTTTTAAATATTAAATATTTAATAGTTAATTAATTTAAATTTAATTAATTTTTGGCCTACGGGCTAGCCCAGCCCCAATCTCGATCAAGCCTCAAGGGTCAGCGGGCTGACTTGTGCTGGGCTTATAAGCCTCAGTTTTAAATAGACTCAAAAAATCCTAGCCCAACCCTACCAAGTAGCAGGCTGGGTTGGGCCAGCCACTGTAATGACCCGGTCGATCGTTTGGAGAGTTATAGCCCCGTATCCTTTCTGTTTCTGTTGTGTTCTACAGCTGTATTTGACTTATCGGGTTAGTTGGCTCAGGTTCAGAGTGATTCCGGAGTGAATTGAGACACTTAGTCTCTTAATTGGAAGTTTAAGTTGGAAAAGTCAACTGAATGTCGATTTATATGTAAACGACCTCGGATTTGAGTTTTGAGGGTTTCGTTAGTTCCGTTAGGTGATTTTGGACTTAGGAGCGCGTCCAGAATGTGATTTTGAGGTCCGTAGTAGAATTAGGCTTGAATTGGTAAAAGTTGGATTTTGGCGAATTTGACCGGCAGTGGAAATTTGGAATTCGAGGTCGGATTGGCTTTTCGGAAGATGGACTACGTCTGTGGTGTCATTTATGACTTGTGTGCGAAATTTGAGGTCAAGAAGATGTGATTTGGTATGTTTTGACATCATTTGTAGAATTTAGAAATTTCAAAGTTCATTAGGCTTGAATCCGTGTGTAATTCGTATTTTTGATGTTGTTTGAGGTGATTTAAGGATTCGACTAAGTTCGTATCGGGTGATAAGACTACTTGGTATGTTTGGTTGAAGTCCCGAGGGCCTCGGGGTGATTTCAGGTGGTTAACGGCTTGATTTTGAGTTGAGGAAAGCAGCTGAAGTGCTGTTGCTACTGGTGTAACCGCATGGGCACCGCAGGTGCGAGCACGTAGAAGCGTGGTAAAGATCACAGATGCAACCAAGGATGAGATGGGCAGAGGTTACAGGTGTGAAGACTTTCCCGCACCTGCGATGGTCACAGAAGCGGGCAGTGAGGCGCAGGTGCGAGTGTAGTTAGCAGGTGCGATGTGATTTCTGCACCTGCAATGTGTGCAGATGCGGTATTTTGATCGCACAAGCGAAGGTAGTGGCTTAAGTAATTTTCTGCAGATGCGGATACTTTAACGCAAAAGCGGCTCTGCAGGTGCGCATATTGAGTTGCAGGTGCGAAAAACCTGGGCAGAACCTATAAATAGAAGACGTCAAGATTTTTAATCATTTTTAGCTCGGATTTTGGGGATTTTGAGAGGGATTTCGAAGTGATTACTAAGGTAAGTTTCTTTTGCCTATTTATCTTCAATAATGGTGTTTTCCCACTGATTTTACACCTAAATAGTGATTTTGAAGTGAAATTTGGGAGTTTAGGGCTTGAGAATTGGGGAGTGAATTTTGGGGATTTGGATGACCAAATGGTATCAGATTTTGATAAATTTAGTATGGTTAGACTCGTGAGTGAATGAACTTTTAGATTTTGTGACTTTTGTTAGATATCGAGACGTGGGCCCGGGGGCTGGGTTGAGCCAATTTCAAATTTTTGGGTCTAATTTAATAGTTTTCTTGTGGAATTGATTCCTTTAGCTTATATTGATTGTATTGTACTGCTTGTGGCTAGATTTGGGACATTCGGAGGCCGACTCGCGAGGCAAGGGCATTTTTGAGTAGGGTTTCGCTCGAATTGAGGTAAGTAACAATTATAAATTTGTTCTTGAGGGTATGAAACCCCGGACATTGTGCTATATGATTACTTTGGAGGTGACGCACATGCTAGATGGCGGGCGTGTGGGCGTACACCGTGAGAATTGTGACTTGGTCCGTCCCGTGGAATCATAAATTGGAATAACTTGTTATTAGCTATATGTTTCTCTCAGTGTTACAGAATTTGGACGGAAATCCATGTTAGAAATCATGCTTAGGCTATATAATATCATTGTTGGGACCCGCAGAGGTCGTGTACTTGTTGAAATAGCTGCTATTTGCTATCTTGTACTCAGTCATGGCTTTACTTGCTTATCATGCCTCCATCTCTTCTTGTTCCTTGTTGATACATGTTATTATCTGTGTTTGGGCTAACTTATATGATTTATGAGAGCCCGAGATACTGGAGAGGTTTCTGACTGAGATAGGGTCTGAGTGTCGGGTTGTGAGCTATGTGAGTATATTTGGATCGGGTTGCATGCTGCAACGAGCATGAGGGCTGTATGTATATAGATCGGGGTGCATGCCACAATGAGACTTAGGGCTGTATATATGTATATGGATTGGGTTGCGCACCGCAACGAGCCTTATGGCTATTTATATATTATGGATTGGGCTGCACGACACAGCAAATGGGCTGAAGGAGCCCATCCAGAGTCTGTACGCCCATAGTGAGCGCAAGTACCAATAGAGTGTGAGTACTGAGGGCTGAGAGCCGAGTCATTGAGTTGTTGAGCTGAGTTGAGTGATAGTAGCCTGGAGAGGATTTACTTGCTTTTATTTGTTGTTGCACTTAGTTTCTATCTGTCATTGTTGTGAAATTTTTGGAAGATGTTATATTCGGTTACTTGAACGTGAAACTGTATAAAACTGATTTGACTTAAATTTCCGGAATTGAAAGCATGTCTATTATTTACTAAAATTATTTGAAGATAAACTATAATTATGTAGCTCGTCATTTCCTTTAGCTCCTTATTTATTACTGTTACTTACTGAGTTGGAAGTACTCACGTTACTCCCTACACCTTGTATGCAAATCCAGGTGTTTCGGCATGGTGGACATTGATCTCGTGCGTGGTTGAGTTCCGGAGACTTACGAGGTAGTTGCCGGCATCTGCAGTCTTTGTCTCTCCTTTCTTGTTATCTTTTCTTTTCAGTATTGGCATTTGATCAGAATATTGTAGACTCTATTTTTAGACTAGTTATTTAGATGCTCATGACTTAGTGACACCCCGTTGTCGGACTATTTTTCTGCACTTATGTTTTGGGTTTATCCCGTTTTATGGCAAACTTCGGTTAATTTAAATGTCTTAACTCATTCTTGTTAAATATTGGAAGTTGTTTTGGAAATATCGGCTTGCCTAGTACCACGATAGGCGACATCACGACGGATTGGGTTTTAGGTCATGACAAGTTGGCATCAGAGCTAGGTTACATAGGTCTCACGAGTCATGAGCAGGTTTAGTAGAGTCTTGCAGATTGGTACAGAGACGTTTGTACTTATCTTTGAGAGGCTGTAGAACCCTTAGGAAACTTCACATCTTTGAATTCTTGTCGTGTGAATCTATTAATTCTAGTAACTAAACTTCTGTTATTCTATTCTTTCACAAATGGTGAGGATACGTGCTACTGTACAGGACAGACAACCACTAGTACCACCAGTCAGGGCCGCGAGAGGCCGAGGTCGCGATAGAGGCCGTGGTAAGAGCAGAGGTGCAGCTCGCACCGCAGCTAGGGCAGCACCTACAAATCCACCAGTTGCCCAAGTTCAGGATGAGGTCCCAGTTGTGGATGCACCAGGGGAACTAGCTCAGGCACCAGCTGTATCTATTGTGATTCCAGGCCTTTAGGAGGCCTTAGCTTAGATTTTGACTGTGTGCACTAGTCTTGCTCAGGCGGTCTGTGTTCCAGTCGCAGCAGCCACTTCTCAGACCAGGGAGGAACTCAGACTCCCGCTGCCCGTACACTAGAGCAGGTGATGCAAGGACTCCAGACACTGGGGGCAGTACCAGCCCAGCCGGTGGCAGCTGCTCAGGCCCATGTGGTTCCTGTTATGACTGATGACGAGCAGCGAAGACTAAAGAAGTCAGGTAGACTTCAGCCTCCATCTTTCAGCGGGGCAGAGTCTGAGGACGCCTAGGGTTTCTTGGACAGATGTTAGAGGATTCTCCATACAACAGGTATTTTGGAGATCAGTAGGATCTTGTTCACTACTTTTTAGTTCACTAGAGCTGCCTTCACCTGGTAGGAGGCTTATGAGAGGCGTAGGCCGATTGGTGCAGTGCCACTTACATGGTAGGAGTTCTCCGTTCTCTTCTTGGAGAAGTATATACCATAGTCTCACAGAGATGACCTGCACAAATAGTTCGAGCAGTTGCGTCAGGATGATATGACGGTGATGCAGTACGAGATGATATTTTCTGAGTTAGCCCATCATGCTGTTTGCTTGGTTCCCACTGATAGGGAGAGGATCAGGAGGTTTGTTGATGGCCTCACATTTTAGCTGCAGGTTCTTATGACTAGAGAGAGGGTGACCGGTGCTACTTTTGAGGAGGTTGTTGACATTGCTCAGGAGATAGAGTCTGTTCGCCGCCAGGAACGAGTTGAGAGAGAGGCCAAGAGGCATCGTGGATCAGGTAGTTTTGGTGGTATTCCTTCTGGACGTCAGTTCCACCACGGTAGGGTTCATCCCTAGATGCATGCTTATACGGCTAATCTAGTTCACCGTGGTACATCATCTAGCCATAGTTTCCACAGTTCTCAACAGGGTCACTCATTTCTTAGTGCCTTTCCAGCTCAGAGGTCGTCCCGTGCTCTATCGGTTTAGGGCTCATCTATGCCAGGTTCTTCTACCAGTTATACCAGTGCTTAAGGCTCCCTTAAGTTCCCACCGCCAGTACCGGGGAGTTACTATGAGTGTGGAGAGTTTGTTCATATCAGGAGACAGTGTCCCCGCCTAGTGGGAGGTCCAGCTCAGCAAGGAGCCAACCTACGACTTTAGCACCAGTTATTTCACCACCTGCCAAGTAAGATCGAGGTGGAGCTTAATTAGCTAGGGGTCGCCCAATAGGGAGAGGCTGATCAGGTGGTCGTCAGGCCCATTTCTATTCACTACCTGCTAGACCAGATGATATTGCTTCAAATACAGTGATCACAAGTATTATCTCAGTATGTCACAGAGATGCTTCTGTATTATTTTACCCTGGTTCCACCTATTCCTGTGTATCATCATATTTTGCTCATTATGTGGATATGTCCTGTGAGTCTTTAGCTTCATCTGTTCATGTATCTACTCCGATAGGCGATACTATTATTGTGGACCATTTGTATTGGTCGTGTGTAGTGACTATTGGGGGATTGGAGACTAGAGTTGACCTTTTGATGTATAGTATGGTTGATTTTGATGTGATATTGGGTATGGATTGTTTGTCTCCATGTCATGCTATTTAAGACTGTTACGCTAAGACCATAACATTGGCGATGTCGGGGTTGCCTCGGATCTAGTGGCGAGTTTCTTTAGATTATGTCCCTAGTAGAGTGATTTCATACTTAAGGCCCATTAGATGGTTGGGAAGGGTTGTTTATCTTATTTGGCTTTTGTGAGGGATGTTAGTGCTGAAACCCCTACTATTGATTCTATTCTGGTGGTGCAAGATTTTCCGGATGTGTTTCTTGCAGACCTGCCGAGCATGCCGCCGAACAGGGATATTGACTTTGGTATTGATTTTATGTCAGGCACTTAGCTCATTTCTATTTCTCTGTACCGTATGGCACTGGGCGAGTTGAAGGAGTTGAAAGAGCATCTTCAGGAACTCCTTGAGAAGGGGTTTATTAGGCCTAGTGTGTTCCCTTGGGGTGCTCTAGTTCTATTTGTGAAAAAAAAGATGGTACCATGAGAATGTGCATTGATTACAGGTAGTTGAACAAAGTCACAATCAAGAACAAGTATCCTTTGCCTCGTATTGATGATCTATTTGACCAACTTCAGGGAGCGAGGGTGTTCTCCAAGATTGATTTGAGGTTAGGGTATCACCAGTTGAAGATTCGGGACTCGGACATTCTAAAGACAACTTTTAGGACTCGTTATAGTCATTATGAGTTCCTTGTGATGTTTTTTGGGCTGAACAATGCCCCAACATCGTTCATGCATCTGATGAACAATGTATTTCAGTCTTATCTCGACTCGTTTGTCATAGTATTCATTGATGATATCCTGGTGTACTCTCGTACCCAGGAGGATCACGCCCAACATTTGAGGATTGTATTGTAGTGCTTAAGGGAGGAGAAACTTTATGCTAAGTTTTCCAAGTGTGAGTTTTGGCTCAGTTCACTGGCATTCTTGGGGCACGTGGTATCTAGTGAGGGTATTCGGGTAGATCCGAAGAAGATAGAGGCGGTTCAGAGATGTTATAGACCATCCTCAGCTACAGAGATTCAGAGCTTTCTTGGTTTGGATGGTTATTACCGTCGGTTCATGTAGGGTTTCTCATCTATTGCATCGTCCTTGACTAAATTGACCCAAAAGGGTGCTCCTTTCAGGTGGTCGGATGAGTGTGAGGCGAGCTTTCAGAAGCTTAAGACTGCCTTAACCACAACTCCAGTTCTAGTTCTACCATCAGCTTCTGGTTCTTATACAATATACTGCAATGCTTCTTGGATCGGTATCGGGTGTGTTTTGATGCATGAGGGTAGAGTGATTGCTTATGCTTCATGTTAGTTGAAGCCCCATGAGAATAACTACCATGTTCATGATTTGGAGTCGGCTGCCATTGTTCACGCGTTGAATATTTGGAGGCACTACCTCTATGGCGTGTTTTGTGAGGTATTTATTGGTCATCGTAGCCTCCAGCATTTGTTCAAATAGAAGGATCTCAATTTGAGGCTACGGAAATGGTTGGAGCTGCTAAAGAACTACGATATTACTATTCTGTACCATCCGTGACAGGACAATGTGGTGGCCGATGCCTTGAGTAGGAAGGCAATGAGCATGGGCAGTCTTGCATTCATTCCTATTAGGGAAAGACCTCTTGTAGTTGATGTTCAGGCTTTGGCCAGCTCGTAAGATTGGATATTTCGGAGCCCAGTCGGGTTCTAGCTTGTGTGGTTTCTCGGTCTTCCTTGTTTGATCGCATCAGAGAGCACCAGTATGATAATCCTCATTTTCTTGTCCTCAAGGACAAGGTTCAACACGATGATGCCAGAGATGTGGCTATTGGATATGATAGGGTGTTGAGGATGCAGGGCCGGATACGTGTGCCCAATGTAGATGGTTTATGGGAGTTGATTCTTGAAGAGGCCCATAGCTCGTGGTATTCCATTCATTCGGGTGCAGCACAAATGTATCAGGATTTGAGACAGCACTGCTGGTGGAGGAGGATGAAGAAAGATATAGTTGGGTTTGTAACTCGGTGTCTCAACTATCAGCAGGTCAAGTATGAGCATCAGAGATCGGGTGGCTTGCTTCAGAGGTTAGAGATCCCGGAGTGGAAATGGGAGCGGATCACCATAGATTTCGTAGTTGGTCTCTCGCGGACTTCGAGGAAGTTCGATGCTATTTGGGTGATTTTGGATTGGCTGACCAAGTCCGCGCACTTCATTCCAGTTGATACAACCTATTCTTCAGACCGGTTGGCTGAGATTTACATCAGAGAGATTGTTCGCCTGTATGGTGTCACGACCCAAACCGATGGGCTGCGACGGGTGCCTGAGTCCTACCTGTCAAACATCCCTAAGCATGCGTCTAGGATATAAACCTGTATAACATCTGTTGAATTACGAAGATAACATACATGAAGGAAACCTGCCAACCAGGCATATGTATATATATATATGCAGAATATAGTAGGCGAGCCGACAACGCTGCTATAGACAACTATACATCCAATAACTGAAAGCCGACAAGGCCACATACAATCCAACTAGACATACTGTCTACATACCTCTAATAGAAACATAACTATACAAAGACGGGACTGACGAACGTATCGTACCAAAATCAAAAGCAGCTCCGGATCAAGTGGAGAATGCAAACTCTCGCTGATCAGGGATCCTAAGAAGGGGGACCATTAGCTTACCTACCTGTACCTGCGAGCATGAAATGCAGGCCCCGTGAAATAGGGAGTCAGTACGAAAAATATACTAGTATGTAAGGCATAAAAATTAGTATGTAAAAGACATATATGAAACAAGGAATACAGAAACATATCTTTAAATCTGAATAACTTTGTAAATCTTGAAACGTTTATAATGTCATGCACATGCGTATTAATGTCGTGCCATGCATAGGTATGGGTGTACCTAATATCATCAAGCCACTGAGGGCATCCCATCATATCGTCTCGGCCACTGTGGGCAACATCATCAACACATACCAGCTGATCAGGTGGTGGTGCATATATAACACCATAACCTTTTCCCATATACATATATTTACATATATACGTGTATATAACGCCATCTGGTCATGGGTCAATGCACATGTATAAATGAGTGAAATGCATGAAAATACGTAATAATCTCAATATTTCTTCCGGATAAACTTTCCAAACTGCGTATTATTCTGAGACCCATAAACAGAAGATAATAATAATTCTCATAGGGAATCAAGAATATAGACACCCTTACTATTTCTATAAATATAGTAATTTGTGAAACTGTGTGTTTGCTCGTTTCTTCAGTATAATTTGGACCATTCCAAAAGAAAGAAGGGAAGGCCTTAACACACCTGAAGTAGGGAAAACTGTGTATAATATTTTGCTGAAAACCTTCGTGGATTGAACTTATAACCCAAAAATCGTATTAAGCTTCTGCACAATTTGTTCCTGCTTCTTTAAAACTTATGAACGAAATTTTTTTGCCTAGGATTCGTTGAAAGTTGAAACGAAATCATTTCTGAATGAAGCTTGTTTGAAATGAAATTTGCTTCTGCTTCAATACTTCGTTTTGAGCTAAGGTTAATACATTATTCAAGATCCATGTTCTGATCCTAAATGAAATAAGATTCCTACTAAAGTTACGTTTTATCTTAGGTGGCCACATGGATTTAATGACTTATGAGTCATGTTTAGCCATTATGTCTTTATGCCACGTGAGAGGGTGTATGAAGATTATTAATCTTTACCCACTTATTAGTTAACTAGGTAATGTCCCGTTATCCGGTAATTAACCTATTACCCGCATAAATTAAAATTTATCTCAAATTACCTAAAATTCTACCTATTTTTAATATACTTTATATATATATATATATCATATTATTACGGCCATATGGTACCTTGTACGGTACTAGTCCATAATTATCGGGTAGTATTCTCGACCCGCGCTTTATCCCAAATTGGCCGTTTTCGACGAAACTCGTTTTATTTAATTCGTGTACCCTTTATCCTTCATGACACTTATTTATTGCTTGTTATAAATAACATAAATGCATTAACGTCAAGATGATCTCATCCCCGAGTATACGTTAATTAACTGAAGACGAAACTTTTAACATACGAAAACGCGAGATGTAACATCCTTCCCCCCTTAGAAACATTCGTCCTCGAATGTTCAACTCCCCGAAACCTATATAACTTTGGTAGGGTCGCCTTTGTAACAACACTACTACTAACTCTCCCCATAGAAGCATAATAATCCAACGCCACACATGACCATAATTATGAATAACGACAATGGTCTCACACGACCAATGACAATAACTAACGTAAAAATCCGTGCACGTACCTTGAGGTTATGACGTCTCAGTCGGACCCTTCTCTGGAGGAGGAAATAAGTAGGGATATCTAGACTTCATGTCTTCCTCAGCCTCCCAAGTCATTTCTTCCACATTGTTGTTCCTCCAAAATACTTTCACAGAGGCTACCTCCTTATTCCGTAGCTCGCGAATTTGTCGATCTAGAATGGCAACCAGAATTTTCTCGTATGACAAGTCTTCTGTATCTGTACATCATTCGTGGGCACCACTCGGGTAGGATTGCCAATGCACTTTCGTAACATAGATACATGAAAAACAAGATGGACAGACTCCAATTCGGAGGGAAATTCTAACTCATAAGCAACTTGGCCCACCCTTCAAATGATCCTATAAGGACCAATATACCATGGACTAAGTTTGCCTTTCTTGCCAAACCTCATCACACCCTTCATAGGTGACACCTTTAAGAATACCCAGTCATCAACCCCGAACTCTAAATCTCGTCGCCGCACATCAGAATATGACTTTTGATGCCTCTGAGCTGTCAATAGTCGATCCTAGATAAGCTTTACTTTTTCTAGAGCTTGTTGAACCAGGTCTGGCCTATGTAATGTAGATTCTCCAACATCGAACCACCCTATAGGTGACCTACACTTCCGTCCGTAAAGAGCTTCGTATGGAGCCATCCAAATACTGGAATGGTAGCTATTATTATATGCAAACTCAATAAGCGGCAGATGATCATCCCAGCTACCTTTGAAGTCTATTACACAAGCTCGTAACATATCTTCCAGTGTTTGAATAGTGTGCTCAGCCTGTCGGTCTGTCTGGGTATAAAATGTTGTACTAAGGCTTACTTGAGTCCCCACTCCTTTTTGGAAGGACCTCCAGAAGTTAGTTGTAAATTGAGATCCTCTATCCAAGATAATAGATATAGGGATACCATGCAGTCGTACTATCTCCTTGATATAAAGCCTCACATAATCCTCTGAGGAATATGTAGTTCTAACGGGCAGAAAATGGGCTGACTTTGTAAGCCTATCAACAATCACCCATATCGAATCGAACTTACGCTGGGTACAAGGTAATCCTATGATGAAGTCCATATTGATTACTTCCCATTTCCAAGTCGGAATCCCCATACCTTGCAATAACCCACCGGGTTTCTGATGCTCAATTTTAACCTGCTGACAGTTAGGACACTAAGCAACAAACTTTGCTATATCATTTTTCATTCCGTCCCACCAATACACTTCCCTGATATCATGATACATCTTTGTTGCTCCTGGATGGATAGAATAACGAGAATAGTGAGTTTCTCCCATAACCTACCGACGCATCCCTGCAACATTAGGCACATATAATGGTCCTCGATATCTAAGGACCTCGTCTTTTGTAATTTCAAATGGCGTCTTCTCCTTCTGAAGAGTGGTATCTCTTTAATGAACTAGCACATGATCCTCGTACTGACGTTCCTTTACTTCAGTTACTAAAGAGGATATTCCAATGTCACATGAGTCCAGTAACCGAACTCCAAGACTAGATAGCTAATGAACCTCATGGGCTATTCCCCTCTTTTCTGGCTGTAAATACGACATGCTACCTATGGATCTACGGCTGAGGGCATCGGCTATTACATTTGCCTTCCCCGAATGGTATAAAATATCAACGTAATATTCTTTAAGTAGCTCCAACCATCTCCTTTGACGTAGATTCAATTCCTTTTGGTTGAAGATGTACTGGAGGCTCTTATGATCCGTATAGATATCAATATGAATGTCATACAAGTAGTGCCTCCACATCTTTAGTGCATTAATCACCGCGGCTAACTCTAAATCGTTGGTCAGGTAATTCTTCTCGTGCTTTCTTAGCTGTCTAGAAGCATAAGCCACAACCTTACCATGTTGCATTAGCACACAATCTAATCCAACGCCTAAAGTGTCACAATAGATCACATAACCATCGGTCCCTTCTGGAAGCGTTAGAACCGGTGTTGACGTTAATCTATCCTTTAATGCCTGGAAACTTCATTTGCAAGCATCAGTCCATTGAAACTCTGCTCCCTTCTAAGTCAACTTTGTCAAAGGTGCTAAAAGGGAAGAAAATTCTCCCACAAATCGCCTGTAATAACCTGCCAAACCGAGAAAGCTACGAACCTCCGTCGGTGTTATGGGTCTAGGCCAAGTCTTTACTGCTTCAATCTCTTGTGTATCCACCGGGATGCCTTCACCCGAAAAAACATGCCTAAGGAAAGCTACAGCGTTCAACCAGAATTCACACTTAGAAAATTTTGCGTATAGCTTCCCTTCTTGTAGAACTCTAAGCACAGTACGCAGATGATCTGCTTGCTCATCCTCTGAACGAGAATATACCAATATATCATCGATAAATACAATTACGAACATATCTAAAAAAAGGTCTGAACACACGGTTCATCAAATCCATGAATACTGCTGGGGCATTGTTCAGACCGAACGACATAACCCAAAACTCAAAGTGCCCATATCTAGTCCTGAATGCTGTCTTCGAAATATCTTCATCCTTAACCCTTACCTGATGTTACCCGGACCTCAAGTCTATCTTTGAAAAACACTTGGCACCTTGCAATTGATCAAATAAATCATTAATTCTTGGGAGCGGGTACTAATTCTTGATCGTCACCTTATTCAGTTGCCTATAATCAATATACATTTGTAAGGAACCATCTTTCTTTCTCACAAACAACACAGGTGCTCCCCACGGTGACGTACTAGGTTTGATAAAAACTTTTTTTAAGTAAGTCCTTTAATTGTTCTTTCAATTCTTCAGCTCTACGGGGACCACTCTGTAGGGAGGAATAGATATTTGGTGAGTATCTAGTAGTAGGTCAATAGAAAACTCAATTTCTCGCTCTGGCGGGATACCCAGAAGCTCATCGGGAAAAACATCGGGAAACTCATTAACCACAGGGATGGACTGAATGGTTGGTGACTCTACTTCCACATTCTGAACCCGAACTAAGTGATAAATACAATCCTTTCTGATCATCTTCCTTGCCTTGAGATACGTAATGAATCTTCCTCTCGGTGATGCCGTATTACCTTTTCACTCCAAAACAGGCTCCCTTGGAAATTGAGATCGGACTATCTTTGCTCTATAATCAACGTTGGCATGACAAGAAGCCAACCAATCCATACCCATAATAACATCAAATTCTACCATATCGAACTCGATTAGATCTGCTACGGTAGATCGACCGTGAACTACTACTATACAACCCCTACATACTCTCTTAGCTATCACTGAGTCCTCAATAGGTGTAGACACCTCAAAAGGTTTAACCAATTCAGGTTTTATTTCAAACTTACTAGCAACCAACGAAATAACGTATGATAAGGTGGAACCTGGGTCAATCAGTACATATACATCATAGGAGGAGACTGATAATATACCTATAATAACATCAGCGATGACTCCTGGTCCTGTCACCCTACTAACGCATAAATACGATTCTGAGGATTGCTCGAACTAGACGCTCCGCCTCTACCTCTACCACGATTCATTGGTGCTTGTGGACCGTGCCCAGGGGGCATACTGATGATGACGAACCAACTACAGATTTCGCTAGCTGAGCTATGCTTGCATCACCTCTTATTGAATAATCCCTCATAACGTGGCCCGGATAAACACAATTATAACAAACACCTAATCCCGTACGACACTTCCCGGTATGCTGCTTACCACATTGAGCACATCGTGGCAAAGACGGCCTCATCTGATTTGACTCGCCCCTATACTAAAAACCTGAGGCCCTGAAATTATGACCAGACCGTAAATATGTGGAACGATCGAATCTCTTACCACCAAACTGAGGGGTGCGCTAGCCGATGGCTGGGCTGGATACCTCGGGTACTGCTGCCTCTGACCACCTCGAAACTCACCAGAAGGACTCGAAGACCTCAATCTGTTATTCTGGGCCCTATCATGCTCACAATCGGCCCTCTATTTCTATTTACGCTCCTTTACACCCTGAGTGTATGCCTGAATAAGAGAAATATCCATGTCTGGCTAAAGTGAGACCGACATACAATCATTAAGAAAGTGAGGCTCTAATCCCATCACGAACCGGTGAACCCGATCCTCCATTTTAGATACAATAGTGGGAGCATACCTAGCCAACGAAACAAATTGAAGACTGTACTCTCGAACACTCATGTTACCCTATCGAAAGGTCAAGAACCTATCAAATTTGGCTTGCCTAAGCTCTGGTGGCAGAAAATGACGAAGAAAATCTTCTGTAAACTCCTGCCATACTGTTGGAGGGGCATCCTCACCTCTGGACAATTCCCAAGACTCGTAACAATTAACTGTAACATCTCGGAGTCTATAGGAAGCTAACTTAACTGACTCAATCGCGGTGGCCTTCATTACCTTTAACGTCCTCTACACCCTATCAATAAATACCTGAGGGTCTTTATTTGGATCTACCCCAGTAAATACTAGGGAGGGGGGGTCTAAATTAATGAAGTCACGAACCCTCGCACTCACGGACCTATCTGCGTGACCAATATCTACTTCCTGACGCCGAGCCTGTACGGCTACTAATCGGGTCAATAACTGAATAGCATCTAGCATCTCCTAACCCGACGCATCCGGCTGAGGTGCTGAATTTACAGGGGCGGGCACTGGAGCTGGTGTTCCTCGAAGCTCTTCTGGAAAAGGCGGGGTCTGTGAAGTTTGAGATGGAACCTCACCATGAGACTCTCCCCGAGCCCTAGTAACTCGTTGCGCTCGACTAGTAGTCTCACCGGCCATGGACTTTCCCTTCTGGGCGGCCGTACTCTTTGGAGGCATCGCTGAAAATATAACATATTGTTAGGAAAATGAATTCTTGTACCGCACGATCTGAGATAAAAAGAGAGGATAACATCCTATATGTCCTGCAGCCTCCTATTTATAAGTGTGGTGCATGACACACCCATAAATAAGACTTTACTAGACACGGTCTATTGACAACCCTAGGACAGAACTGCTCTGATACCACTTTTGTCACGACCTAAACCGATGGGCTGCGATGGGTGCCTGAGTCCTACCTGTCAAACATCCTTAAGCATGCGTCTAGGACATGAACCAGTATAAAATCTATTGAATTACGAAGATAACATACATGAAGGAAACCTGCCAATAAGGCATATGTACGTATACGTGCAGAATACAGTGGGCGAGCCGGCAAGGCTGCTATAGACAACTATACATCTAATAAATGAAAGCTATCAAGGCCACATACAACCCAACTAGACATACTGTCTATAAACCTCTAATAGAAACATAACTGTATAAAGACGGGACTGAGCCACGTCATACCCATATACATATATATATATATATATATATACACCAAAGTGTCGTACCAAACTCAAAAGCAGCTCTGGATCAAGTAGATCACGCCAACTCGCTGATCAGGGATCCTAAGAAGGGGACCATTAGCTTTCCTACCTGCACTTGCGGTCATGAAACGAAGGGCCCGTAAAATAGGGCGTCAGTACGAAAAATGTACTGAGTATGTAAGGCATGAAAATTAGTACGTAAAAGACATAGATGAAACATGGAATACAAAAACACATCTTTAAATCTGAATAACTTTGTAAATTCTGAAACGTTTATAATGTCATGCACGTGCGTATTAATGTCATGCCATGCATAGGTATGGGTGTACATAATATCATCAAGCCACTGAGGGCATCCCATCATATCGTCTCGGCCACTATAGGCAACATCATCAATATATACCAGCTGATCGGGTGGTGGTGCATATATAGCGCAGTAAACCTTTCCCATATCCCATACACATATATTTACATATATACGCGTAAATAATGCCATATGGTCATGGGTCAATGAACATGTATAAATGAGTGAAACGCATGAAAAATACGTAATAATCTCAATATTCCTTCCGAATAAATTTTTTCAACTGCGTATTATTCTGAGACCCACGAACAGAAGATAATAATAATTCTCATAGGGAATCAAGAATATAGACACCCTTACTATTTCTATGAATAGAGTAATTTATGAAAACTGTGTGTTTGCTCGTTTCTTCAGTATAATTTGGACCATGCCAATAGAAAGAAGGGAGATCATTAACATACCTGAAGTAGGGGAAAATCCGTATAATATTCCGTTGAAAACCTTTATGGATTGAACTTAGAACCCATAAATCGGATTAAGCTTCTGCGCAATTTGTTCCTACTTCTTTAAAACTTATGAACAAAATGTTTTCCCCTAGGATTCGTTGAAAGTTGGAACGAAATCATTTCTTAATGAAGCTTGTTTGAAATGAAATTTGCTTCTGCTTCAACACTTCTTTTGAACTAAGGTTAATACATTATTCAAGATCCTTGTTCTGATTCTAAATGAAATAAGATTCCCACTAAAGTTACTGTCACGTCCCGGATTTTCCACCCTTGGGAGTCGTGATGGCACCTATTAGTATGAGCTAGGGTAGCCGACTATTTGAACAAATTACCTTTTTTTTCATTTTAATCCTTTACAAGCAATTATGAGCAATAACTTAAAGACAACGGAATTTATATCTAGTGGAAGAAAAATAATAAAATTACTGAGTATAACCAATACAACTATTTATACAAGACTACCCAGAACTGGAGTCACAGCTTCACAGATGGTCTAAGAGTACTACAAATAAGGTTTGAAATAAATAAATACAACATTGTCTCTGGAAATACATGAATGAAACAGAAATAGTAGATAGAAGGAGCCATTAAGGCCTGCGGACGCCTGCAGGACTACCTCGGGTCACTTGATGAACCAGAAACAACAATCTCACTATAGTCCGAAGTCTACAACACTTGGGTCTGAACAAAAGAGTGCAAAGTGTAATATCATCACAACCGACTCCATGTGCTGGTAAGTGCGTAGCCTAACCTTGTCGAAATAGTGACGAAGCTAGGACAAAATAAACCTATGCAGTTTAACTATATATGGCAGAAAAGAAGAACAATAATATACAGTCAAGTATGGGAGGGGGAAACATGTTGCGGGGAAACATTGAATAATAATATAAGAACAACAAATAAATATGAGGATCACCACAGTTCAATTGAAAATAGGAAGGGGAAATCATGCTGCAGGGTACAACAAGTATCAACAGGAAACCAACAATTAAATGTAGAGAAACTGTAACTCAGTTATCAATAAAAATAAGGAAATCAAAGACAAGTGCACGGTATCACCCTTCGTGCTTTAACACTCTCTCACCAAAACAATACACGACATCACCCTTCGTGTTTTAGCACTCTCTCACCAAAACAATACACGGCATCACCCTTCGTGCTTTAGCACTCTCTCACCAAAACAATACACGGCATCACCCTTCGTGCTTTACACTCTTCCTCACCCAAGCAACAAATCACAAGGCAAATAGGGTAAGGCAATCTATAACATCGAAATAAAATCAAGTAACAATAGAAAATTAGTAAGTAAACATAAAGGACAACATAACTTAATTGTCATCAAGAATCAAGAAAATCAAGGACAAGGGTACGACATCAATCCTCACCATAAAATCAATATAATAGGTACGAAATGGTACATCGTGCGGCACAACATCACCCTTCGTACTTTACACTCTTTCCTCACAAATCATACACGACATCACCCTTCGTGCTTTAACACTCTTCCTCACCCAAACAACAATCACAAGAAATAGGGCAAGGGAATAAATGAAACTACAATAAGAATCCTGGCAAGGGAACAATAGTTCAACAATCAAGTCCCGGCAAGGGAAAAACATCGTAAGTAGCATCAACATCCGGCAAGGGAGAAAACATTAAAAACAACAAATTCCAAGGAAGGGAGATAATATAATGATTCCCTTCTCTTTTTTTCACTTTTACTTCCCAACTCACATTACAACTTTGAGCCAATGCTCTAAAAGGTTCAATTTCCACTTATACTTTCACATTTCATTGCACAACTTGAGCCAACGCTCCTCAATGTTCAAATGTCACAATTACTTCCACAAACTTTGCCCAACAATAGAAATCATCATCAAAGCATGAATAATACAACGAAACCATAATAATCACAATATAAGACTCATGGGTATGCTGAACACCAACGTATAGATACTCGTCACCATGCCTATACGTCGTACTCGACAAATACCACATAGCAAATAGGACTTGACTCCTAATCCCTCAAGTTAAGGTTAGA
The DNA here is from genome assembly GCF_000393655.2 of Nicotiana sylvestris. Classification (NCBI taxonomy): domain Eukaryota; kingdom Viridiplantae; phylum Streptophyta; class Magnoliopsida; order Solanales; family Solanaceae; genus Nicotiana; species Nicotiana sylvestris. The sequence goes on from NC_091067.1 coordinate 78,867,113, forward strand.
CCAAACACTTACCTCGATGCCACGAACACAATTCAAGTCTCTACTATCGCTTTACCTCTTGATTCCACCACCAATTCGCTCGTATCTAGTCACAAGTTACTTAATTACATCGATACATGCTAAATGAATCAATTTTAATGCATGAAAATGAGTTTTCTAAAGTTTTACCCAAAAAGTCAAAAATTACCCCCGGGCCCACATGGTCAAAACCCGAGGTTCGAACCAAAACCCGATTACCCATTCCCTCATGAACCCAAATATATAATTTGTTTTGAAATCGAACCTCAAATCAAAGTCCAAATCCCCATTTTTTGAAAAACCTAGGTTCTATCCAAAACACCCAATTTCCCCCATGAAAATCATTGATTTTGAGTTGAAATCATGTTAAAAGATGTTAATGATTGAAGAAAACGGGTTAAAATTGACTTACAATCGATTTGGAAGAAGAGTTGTCTTTGAAAAATTTCCCAAGAGTGTGAAAAATGGGAGTTTTTTGGCTAAGTATAAAAATTGCAGGTTGCAGATATGGGAATTGCGACCAGGGTTCGCAATTGCGAACCCCGACCTCCTATGTTCGTATTTGCGAACAAAATGTCGCATGTGCGACCAAGTAGATTTTTCGGTCTTCTTCGCATTTGCGATAGACCTCTCGCAAATGCGAAATCGCATTTGCGATACAAGAGTCGCATTTGCGACTAAGGCAGTAGCTGGGGGGAATCGCATTTGCGATGGGAACCTCGCATTTGCAAGATTGTGCTGGCCTGGGTTAGTTCGCATTTGCGACATAGCCTTTGCAAATGCGATCTCACATTTGCGAGCCAGGCTTCGCAAATGAGAAACCTGCAGGCATGCAATACATCAGTTCAAAATCTGCAACATCCTAAGTCAAAATTCCACTCTGTGGCCTATCCAAAACTCACCCGAGCCCTCGGGGATCCAAACCAAATATGCACACCAAACTAAAAACATCATACGGACTCGCTTGTGCATTCAAATCACTAAAATAACATCAACAACTATGAATTTAGCATCAAAATCATGAAATTTCTTAAGAACTTCAAACTTGTCAAATTTCTCAAATAAGGTCCGATTCATATCATGTCAAAAACTTTTCTTACAAAATTTCACAGAATTATCTTAAATCATATATAAGAACTGTACGGGGTATCGGGACCAAAATACGGGCCCGATACCATCAAGTTTTAATCGCAATTCATTCCAAAACTCACAAACAATTTCAGAAAATAATATTCTTTAAAAATTCATTTCTCGGGCTTGGGACCTCGGAATTCGATTCTGAGCATACGCCCAAGTCCCATATTTTTCTACGGACCCTCCGGGACTGTCCTATTATGGGCCCGGGTCTGTTTACCCAAAATATTGATCGAAGTCAACTTAAACACATTTTAAATGCAAAATTCATCATTTTTCACAGATTTTCACAAAATGGCTTTCCGGCGCGTCCGGACTGTGCACACCAATCGAGGTGATGCCAAAAGAGGTTTTTAAGCCTTTGAAATGCAAAATTCACTTTTAAAACAAGTGATGACCTTTTGGGTCATCACAATTACATTTTACCTTAGATGGCCACATGGATTTAATGACTTATGAGTTATGTTTCGCCATTGTGGCTTTATGCCACGTGGAAGGGTGGGTGAAGATTATTAATCTTTACCCACTTAATAGTTAACTGGGTAATGTCCCGTTACCCGGTAATTAACCAATTACCCGCATAATTTAAAAATTATCTCAAATTACTTAAAATGCTACTTATTTTTAATATACTTTATATATATATATATATATCATATTATTACGACCATATGGTACTAGTCCATAATTATCGGGTAGTATCGCTCGACCCTCACTTTATCCCAAATTGGCCATTTTCAATGAAACTCGTTTTTTTTTTAATTCGTGTACCCTATATCCTTCATGACACTTATTTATTGCTTGTTATAAATAACATAAATGCGTTAACTTCAAGATGATCTCATCCTCAAGTCTACGTCAATTAACGGAAGACGAAACTTTAACGTACGAAAAAGCGAGATGTAACATATGGTGTGCCAGTTTCCATCATTTCAGAGAGAGACACGCAATTTACATTGCATTTTTGGAGAGTCGTTCAGTGAGAGTTGGACACTTAAGTGTAGTTAAGTATAACATTTAATCCTTAGAAGGACGGACAGTCCGAGCCTACTATTTAAATATTGGAGGACATGCTACGCGCTTGTGTCATTGATTTTGGGGGTTCATGAGATCGATTTCTGCCGCTTGCGGAGTTTGCTTACAACAACAATTATCAGTTGGGTATTCAGATGGCTCCATATGAGTCTTTATATGGGAGACGATGTAGATCTCCAGTGGGTTGGTTTTAGCCGGGAGATGCTAGGATATTGGGTACTAACTTGGTTCAGGATGCTTTGGACAAGTTTAAATTAATTCAGGAGTTGCTTCGCACGACGCAGTCAAGACAAAAGAGTTATGCCGACAGGAAGGTTCGTGATATGTCTTACATGGTTGGGGAGAAGGTTCTGCTAAAGGTTTCACCCATGAAGGGTGTTATGAGGCTTGGAAAGAATGGCAAGTTGAGCCCTCGGTTCGTTGGACCTTTTGAGGTACTTCAGAGGATCGATGAGGTATCTTACAAGCTTGCCTTGCCACCTAGCTTGTAGAGTGTGCATCCAGTATTTCATTTCTATACTCCGGAAATATATCAGAGATTTGTCTCATGTTTTGGATTTCAGCACAGTTCAGTTGGATGGTAATTTGACTTATGATGTAGAGCCGGTGGCTATTTTGGAGCGGCATGTCCGAAAGTTGAGGTCAAAGGATATAGTTTTAGTAAAAGTGTAGTGGAGAGGTCAGCCCGTGGAGGAGGCTATTTGGGAGATTGAGTGGGAGATGCAGAGCAGATATCCACACCTATTTGAGGCTCCAAGTATGTTTCTTGACACGTTCAAGGACGAACGTTAAGAGGGGCAGGATATAACGACCCGATCGATCGTTTCAAGAGTTATAGCCCTGTTTCCCCATTTTCTCCTTCTGTTGTGTTCTACAGCTGTATTATGACTTATCGGGTTAGTTTGCTCGAGTCTAGACTGATTCCGAAGTGAATTGAGACACTTAGTCTTTTAATTGGAAGCTGAAGTTAGAAAAGTCGACTAGATGTCGATTTATGTGTGAACGACCTCGGATTTGAATTTTGAGGGTTTCGTTAGGTGATTTTGGACTTAGGAGCGCATCCAGAATGTGATTTGTGGTTCGTAGTAGAATTAGACTTGTATTGGCAAAATTTGAAATTTTGGTGAATTTGACCGGCTGTGGAAATTTTGATATTGGAGTCGGATTGGATTTCTGGAAGATGGACTAGGTTTGTGGTGTCATATATGACTTATGTGCAAAATTTGAGGCCAATTAGCGTGATTTGATATGTTTTGACATTGTTTGTAGAATTTGAAAATTTCAAAGTTCATTAGGCTTGAATCCGTGTGTAATTCATGTTTTTGATGTTATTTGAGGTGATTTGAAGGTTTGACTAAGTTCGTATTAGGTTATAATACTAGTTGGTATGTTTGGTTGAGGTTTCGAGGGCCTCAGGGTGATTTTGGGTGGTTAACGGCTTGATTTTGAGTTGAGGAAAGCAGCTGAAGTGCTGCTGCTACTGGTGTAACCGCAGCTGTAGAGTGGGCCCCGCAGATGCGAGCCCGCTGAAGCATGGCAAGGATTGCAAATGCGACCAAGGATGATATGGGCAGAGGTCGCAAGTGTGAAAACTTTCCTGCACATGCAATGGTCGCCGAAGAGGGTAGTGAGGCGCAGGTGCGAGTGTGGTCTGCAGGTGCGATGTGATTTCCGCACCTGAGATGTGCGCAAATGCGGCATTTTGATCGCAGAAGCAAAGGCAGTGGCTTAAGTGATTTTTCGCAGATGCAGATACTTTAATGCCAAAGCGGCTCCGCAGGTGCGTATATTGAGTTGCAGGTGCGAAAATCCTGGGTAGAACCTATAAATAGAAGACTTCAAAAATTTTCATCATTTTTGAGCTCAAATTTTGGGGATTTTGAGAGGGATTTCGAAGTTATTACTGAGGTAAGTTCCTTGTACCTATTTATCTTCAATAATAGTGTTTTCCCATTGATTTTACACCTAAATAGTGAGATTTTGAAGTGAAATTTGAGAGTTTAGGGCTTGAGAATTAGGGAGTGAATTTTGCGGATTTGGATGACCAAATGGTGTCAAATTTTAATAAATTTAGTATGGTTAGACTCGTGAGTGAATGGACTTTTGGGTTTTGTGACTTTTGTTGGATTTCGAGCCAATTTTGGATTTTCGGGTCTAATTTAGTAGTTTTCCTATGGAATTGATTCCTTTAGCTTATATTGATTGTATTGTACTGCTTGTGGTTATGAGGGTATGAAACCCCGGACATTGTGCTATGTGATTACTTTGGAGGTGACACACATGCTAAGTGACGGGCGTGTGGGCATACATCGTGGGAATTGTGACTTGGGCCTACCCGTGGAATCATAAATTGGAATAACTTGTTATTAGCTATATGTTGCTCTCAGTGTTATAGAAATTGGACTGAAATCCATGTTAGAAACCATGCTTGGGCTATATGATGTCATTGTTGGGATCCACAGAGGTCGTGTACTTGTTGAAATAGATACTATTTGCTGTCTTGTGCTCAATCATGGCTTTACTTGCTTATCATACATCCACCTCTTCTTGTTCCTTGTTGATATGTGTTATTATCTATGTTTGGGCTGATTTATATGATTTCTTGAGAGCCCGAGAGACTGGAAAGGTTTGTGACTGAGATAGGGCCTGAGTGCCCCGCTGTGAGCTTTATGAGTATATATAGATCGGGTTGCACGCTGCAACAAGCCTGAGGGATGTATGAATATGGATCGGGTTGCACGTCGCAACGAGCCCTAGAGCTGTATATGTATATGGATCGGGTTGGGTGCCGCAATGAGCCTTATGGCTATTATATATTATGGATCGGGCTGAACGCCACAGCGATATAGTGCTTTGGATGAAAGAGGCCCTTCCGAGTCTGTACACCCCTGTAAGCGCAGGTACCAATTGAGTGTGAGTACTGAGGGTTGAGAGCCAAGTGATTGAGCTATTGAGATGAGTTGAGTGACAGTAGCCCGGAGAGGTTGTATATGCTTTTATTTGTCTTTTCATTTAGTTGCTATCTGTCATTGTTGTAAAATTTCTGGAAGATGTTATATTTGGTTACTTGAACGTGAAACTGTATAAAACTGATTTGACTTAAATTTCTGGAATTGAAAGTATGTCTATTCTTTACTGAAATTTATGAAGATAAATTATTATTGTGTAGCTCGTCATTTTCTTTAGTTCCTTATTTATTATTATTACTTACTGAGTTGGAAGTACTCACGTTACTCCATGTATCTTGTGTGCAGATCCAGGTGTTTCTGGGCACGATGGACGTTGATCTCGTGCGTGGTTGAGTTCCGGAGACTTACGAGGTAGTTGCCGGCGTCCGCAGTCCTTGTCTCTCCTTTCTTGTTATCTTTTCTTTTCAGTATTAGCATTTGACGTAAACTGTTGTAGACTCTGTTCTTAGACTGGTTATTTAGATCCTCATGACTTAGTGACACCCGGATGTCGGGCTATTTTTTCGCACTTATATTTTGGATTTATCCCGTTTTATGGCAAACTTTGGTTAATTTAAATGTCTTAACTCTTTTCCAATAAATATTGGAAGTTGTTTTTAAAATATCGGCTTGCCTTGTACCATGATAGGCGCCATCACGACGGGTTGGATTTTAAGGTCGTGACAGCCTCCTGAGTCAAGCCAATTTTGACGGCTCTAGTTGGAACGTGCAGAAGAACCATACTAGACAACATGTTCCTTGATACAATGTCAAATTCATTGTGTCTAGTCTAGTTTAATGTATTACGCTTATTGAGTTGTAATTTTATTTGATTATGCAAGACGCATTTCGAAATGTTTTTTCTCTGTACGTGAATTCAAGTCTTAGGCTCGAGTTAGCTTGGGCATTTTGCTATATTCAGAGTGGTTGTAGGTAGTCAAGTGGCTAGTATTTAGTCTCTTAGATTATAAGAGTTTTGTTACTTGAAGCTGCTCATTGTTTTAGTGAAGTTTTGTGAGAAATTAAGAGGCGGGTCGTGGTTTTTACTCCCTTGAACAAGTAGGTTTTCCACGTAAAATCTTCTTTGTATTTAATTTTGCACTTTACTATTTCAGTTATTTAACAAAGGAGCATATATAAGAATCAAGTTCTTATATATATATCCAAGTAGTGCACCAAACTAACATGTATCATCGTATATAACTTGAATGACTTATCTTATATAGTTTAATACATATTACATACAATGTAAATTTTGTTTTTTCAGGATATTTTTATCTATTATGACATGTAATTTAATTTACTTTTAGGATTATAAATTATGAATTTAAAAAAATAGTTACTTGTAAATATTTTTGAATGTCTTTAATGCATAACGCCAACCTCTATTTTAGATGATGTCCCTTCCTTTTGTTTTCTTCAATAAAATTTGATATATTTTTCATTTAATATTATTTTAATATTAAATGTCTACTTTATATTAGTTGCAAATTTCTTTAACAAGTTTCAATTTTATTAAATCATCTCATAAAACGAGATACATATAGTTTTCATTTGACAGACTGCTCAGAGGTAATCCAAACAATACATGAAGGCAACAATTTATTTAACAAGGTTGTTAATGATTGCAGGTGATTAATGCACCAGCAGAAGGTAACCCTTCAGCACACCTTCCGACAGGGGAATAGAACTGCTCATCAACTAGCAAAGAAATGCCTGGATATGGATAATCAAGTTTTGGGAATAGCTGGAAGAAGAATGCCCAGAAGATCAGCAAAAAAGTTTTTGTTAGACCTACAAGTGATATAATAGATTTTGTAGATAGTGAAAGACTTGAAATTACTACGCATGAAAAACTACTATCTTTTGATGCTTGCAAACTGTTAGCAAGCCTAGGTAACCAGTGTGTCCTTTATGACACATCTTATGATAAACATGTACCAACATTCCTTAGTTATTAATATATATATATATTTATATATTTCCTGTTTGCTAAAAAAAGTATAGTTTTCATTTATATTTATTTTTACTAGGACCCGCAAAATGTAGCGAAAACTATTGCCTCTAAGGCCATCTCCAAGGCTGCACCAAATTTTGCACCAAATTCAATTTTGGTGCAAACTTTGGTGTTTTTTTGCTCCAATGGAACACTAAATCTTGCACAATTATAAAGCATGAATAGTATTGCACGCTATTCATCACATCAAATTTGATTTATTATTATTTTATTCATCTTTTTATTTTTTGAACTTTTAATTTATCATATATTGTGTATATAATTAATTTTTGTATTAAGATCTTTATAATTTTAATTCTATATCCTATTTTTTTGATATATTAATTTTTGTATATATTATATTTATATAAAAGTATAAGTTAATTTTATTATTATTATTATTATTATTATTATTATTATTATTATTATTATTATTATTGTATAAAAAGAAATATAACCATTATTTAAAAGCAAAAAATGCAAATGTAAGATATCTAATGTTGCTAAAATTGAAAAGTGAAAACTAAAATTTAAAAAAGAAAATTAACAATGCATAAAATAAAAATACATTATAACTAAAGTACATCAAAGGAGGATACATTAAAATTGAAATTACATTAAAAACATAAAACATAAGTTTAGTAATCTTCTATGTCATTTTCAGGAGCACCAAAAATACCAAAATACTGAGAAAACGGGGTAGAAGATTGTTGTACTTGTGGTTGTTGAAATTGTTGGCTTCTTTTATCGATTATTCGTTTTTGTTCTTATCGCAAAAATTCACGAAGATTTGGATCGTCAATGGAATTCATGTTCGTCACCGATTTGAACAATTTTTAGCTCGACACAAAAACATTAAGGATAAAAATGCGCATTTCGCACTTTGTAATGCATTAATCGAGCATTTATGGGAGAATAGAGGCGAAAGTTAAATATTTATGTGGTACTTAAATTAAATTTGACTATGATGTAATATTTATTTAATTATCTTTTATCAATAATTTCACTTTTAGTTGATTTATCCTTTAAAGTAATTTTGTAATAAATGATTATATAAGTGGTGAATGTGAATTATATATAATGAATATGGAAAAAAGAAAAAAGATAGTATTTGTTTGAAGGAAATAAAAAATAAAATTTAAATAGAAGATAATAATATAATATAGAAGAGAGAGAAGAAATATTATTTTTTAGTGTAAAAAATGATATAATGGTTGGAGTATATTTAATGTTATACCATTTTAGTGTGAAATTTAGTGTTAGGATTTGAGATGATCTAAGCAAAAAGTTCGGAACCAAAGTAATGCTTAAAATCCTTTTAAGGAACCAAAGTAACTACTCCACGTATTGTAGGCATGCACTATAGGAGCCTGGCCTAGCGTCCCAGCTTAATTGACGTTCGGTCCGATTTGACCAGTATGGCGCATGCCTGCAATGTCCTATACTACTCCTCCCATATAGCAGTGCGAGGCAACCCATTCTATCTCTATGATTGATCTTCTCTTTCATTTACTCTCTCTTCTTTAGCTTCCTCTTTTAGATTAGTTCTGTCGCAGGCGTCACAAAGCTCAATGACATTCACATAACCTAATGTTTGTGTCACGATCCAAAATTTATCTAGTCCTAATGACATCTAATCCAACCCGCTAGGTAAGCCAAGTAATATTCAACAGAACTCAAATGAAAATCAAGAGTAAATGAGTAAAATAATTGAACTTTTATACAAACTCCCAAAAATTGACAGCACAAGTAATGAGCTACTAAGACTTTAGATTTGCAAAGTTGGTATGAAAAATAATTACAACATCTGTTTGAATATACATAGACAAAACTCAAATAAAAAACTACCAAGGACAAATGGTAGCCATGTCTGGACAACGAGTACATCTTCTATGTCAGCTCCATGTGCAGTTACATCAGTTCCAAGATCTGCACATAAGGTGCAGGAGTGCAGTATGAGTACAACCGACCACATGTACTCAATAAGTAACAAACCTAACCTCAGGTTGAAAGTAATGACGAGCTCAGAATATGGTCAGAGTTCAACATGGGCAGATTAATGTATGCAATTGGAGGTGGTACGCCACCCGGTCCCTTAGTTAATTTTTTTTTATATATACTAGTATTTTTCTCAAAATATCTTACATAACCAATGAGTGGCATTCCAAGTCACAAAGTGACTAAAGGTGCCATGGTTGAAGTGCGGAAGTCCCACACGCAGCAACTAGGATCTAGACTCTCTGGATGTCTTAGTTGTTCGCCTGTTACTTTTTGCCCTTTTCATTTTTTTTATGCTCCTTTTGTTAATTTCCCTTACTTTCTTCACCATTGGTATTCACTTTTTTTTTGTACAATCTCATTTTTATATTATATATTTGCTTCCTGTGTCTTTTTCTGGATCTTCATATTTTATTTGGATATAATTTAATTATTTTCTCTTTTTATCCATCTAGTATTATTTTATTAATTATAGAATATTTTTACAGTGATGCATCAAATACATAATATAATATTAATTAGTTTGCATGTAGATTGAAGGGGTGTATCACATATTCGTTTATGCATAAAAATCTTTTAAGATTGGATTGAATAAATTCAAAATAGATCGAATCGGACCGAAATGAATTAATCCAAAACGGATCGAATCAACTGAATGTACACCCTAATTCAATCTTCTTTACTAGTGGTCAGTTTGCATTAAAATAGTGGCACTCGTAGCCATCAAATCTTGGATCCGCTATGGAGTTCAACACCAATGGCCAATAACGACTCATAATTGTCACGACCCAAAATCTCTCCGAAGGAGTCGTGATGACATATAGTCTCTAAAATTAGGTAAGCCTAACATTAACAGAAATAACAGCAATATTTACTAACATTGAACAATTTCAAAATTGAAATCTCTGTACAATTTACAATCCCAAAACCGGTAGTACAAGTCATAAGCCTTTCTAGGAGTAGTTATACATAATAAATACATCATTGTTCCAGAACAAAATGAAACAATATAAATAAATACAATTGAAGGTGACTCTGAGGTCTGCGAACGCAACAACAGGTTTATCTTGAGTCTCCACAACAACGATCCACACAACCACTAACAATCGAATACCTGGATCTGTATAAAAAGATTCAAAAGTGTAGAATGATCACACAATATCGGTGCCCGGTAAGTATCAAGACTAACCTCGGTGGAATAGTGACGAGGAACATTCAAGACACCTATTGGCCTAACAATCTGAGTAGGATATGACATAAAGCTAACAAAATAGGGGTAACAAAGTAATGCTAATAGCAGGAGGAATTCAAATTACAAAACAGTAGTGATAATAAGCGAAAAACACGAATGGCAACGAGAAATAACCAAGTAATTAAACGACAACATGGTTGGGATACAGATAAGTATAAATGTGCTCAAGTAGGAAAAACGATGTCAACTCAACTACCCAATTGTTTCTAATACTCGATCTCAATAATTCCATCTCTTGTAATTCCATACCATAAACCACAACTTACAACCCTTTAACACACACGACACCTTGTGCCCACATCTTTCTATCTCATTTTATACGGCAAAATTCACGTGCTACTCGGTACATAATATCCGTGACAATTGCTAATTAAGATGTCCAAGAGATTTCATTATATATCTTAAAGTAAATTTACAGTTTCTAGAACAAATAGGAAATCAACGAGAAAGATGAGTTTTGTTTTAGAAATCATTTGAGTGAAGAAAATAATATTTTCAAATAAAATTCAACATCGAATAGCTATTGCATTTAATATAGAATTTATTAAGTCAAAACATAACAATCCCTTTTTTAAGTAAAATAAAACTTTGAAAATCAATTCACCAGAATAATAGTATTAGGAAAATAGCTCAGGAAATGACAGCCAGGAAATAAGTCAATAACAATAACTCGATCCTCAAAACTTAGTAAAACCAGAAATACAAATTATAAAAGTCACGCACGAAGGAACTAAAGTCAATACAGTAAAATAGGGGATACCGAAATTCAATATCATAATATCACCATATAATATCACTATCATTAGTCACCCTTATTCCACCATATCAATTCACCCTTATTTCACCTGTTGCAGCCCGATCCCATCGTACAATATCAATATCATAATGATAAACATAATATGTTACAGCGCACAATCCGATTATACCATGTAATATCAATATCATAATTCACCCTTATTTCACCATAATAATCCACCCTTATTTCACATGTTGCGGTGTGCAACCCTATCCCATGGTACAATAACAATATCACAATATAAATATCCTCCCTTATTCCACCACCTCCTTTATTTCACTTGTTGCGACGAGCAACCCGATCCCCCGTACAATAATTAAAATCAACAACAACAATTCAACAACTATATTACAAGAATTTCTAAAACCAAGAGTATGAGTACACGACAACAAGGGAACCACGTAAAAATCAAAGGAATACAACAACATTTACAAAAATAATAAGACATGTAAGGCACGTGAGAACTACTCAGGCAATCACAACAATTTGGACATGTATCATACATGCACAGAGTCATAGAGGAACTCACAATTAAGAAGTAACAAAACAACAAGGAAGGCAATAACATCAACTAAGGCAAATAAAAGCCACACAACGAGCAAGAGGTAAATAAGTGTTAACAACATCATATAGAACATGTAAGAGTAGCCTAACAACAAGATACCACATATTATAACAATTTGATCAAAGGCATGAAATGAGACTAGACAATCTAATCGGTCAATACCACATATAAAATGTATACCCACTCGTCACCTTGCGTACACGACTTTCACATATACAAGATAGCACAATAGACTCAATTCCTAAGGGTTGGTTTCCCCCCCCCCCCACAAAGTTAGACAAGATACTTATCTCAATTCGGCCAACTCAATACTCAATTTAGCTTTTCCTTTACCAATTCACCATCACTCGGCTCAATCTATCCAAATACGACTTAAATACATCAAACAATGCAAGAGAAAATGATTTCAATTAACAAAGCTACGATCCTTATACAATTTGCAAATAGTCAACAAAAGTCAACTCCCTAGGGCCGCACCTCAAAACCCGACAAAAATTACAAAACCCGAACACCCATTCCGATACGAGTTCAACAATACCAAAATTATTAAGTTCTGATACTAATTCGTCCTTCAAATAATCATTTTTCATTTTAGAAAGGTTTTACAATTTTTCCCAATTTTTCCTTTAGATTCTCATGAATTTGATGTTAAATCTAAGATATAATTACAAAATATAGTTGAAATTTGATTAGAGGCACTTACCCAATGATTTGACATGAAAATCCTCTCTCAAAATTGCCTACTCTCGGACCTTGGGTTTAAAATATGATAAAATGAAGCTAAGATTCAGAATGCCCAGCTTTTAGCAGGCTCCAGATGTCGCATTTGCGACACTGGGTTTGCAAATGCGAACTCACAAAAGCGAAGCCTAAAAAATCCTTCCTTCATCGCTAATGCGATAGGGAGTTCGCAAATGCGAACTCTAAAGGCTTCGCAAAAGCGGTACTTTCTTCGCAAATGCGACCCAATCCCCAGCAGCCTAGATGCACAATTGCGATGACTACATCGCAATTGCGGTAGTTGCATTTGCGACTAAAACCTCTCAAATGCGAGAAAACCAGAATCAGCACACAAAAAGTTAACAAAACAATTCGAAGCTAATCCGAAACTCACCCAAGCCCCTGAAACTCCAAACCAAACACCCACATAAGTCTAAATACATAACACGAACTCGCTCGCTTGATCGGAACAACAAAATAACCTCTAGAATCACGAGTTAGATGCCAAAATGTATGAAAATCACCTTGAACTTCAAGAACTTCTAGAATCGCAACCAAGCGTCCAAACCATATCAAATCAACTCCAAATTATACCAAATTTTGTAGGCAAGTTCCAAATGACATAACATAGCTGCTCCAACTCTCGGAATCACATTCCGACCTCGATATCACCAATGTCAACTCTCGGTCAAATCTTTCAATCTTCCAAAACTTCAACTTTCCAATTTTCGCCAAATTGCTTCAAATTACCCTAGGGACCTCCAATTCCAAATCAGAACGTACGCTTGAGTGCAAAATCACCACCCAAGCCTATCGGAACCATTAAAACTCCAATCCGAGGTCAAATACTCAAAAGTCAAATGTTGGTCAATTCTTTCAACTTCAAGCTTTTCAAATGAAAGTCACTTCTAAAAATCCTTTCCGAACTTGTCAAAAACCCGAACCGATGATGCACGCAAGTCATAATATACTGTGTGAAGCTACTCGTGACCTCAAACTTCCATACCGGACACAATTTCTCAAAATGACCAGTCAGGTCGTTATATCTTCCCCAACTTAAATATATGTTCGTCCTCGAACGTGCACGAAGTCTTTCCAAAGCCATCAAATCACTGCATGAGCTCAGCATACATACACCTGTGGGTAATTCCCCATCACCCAAACCTATGTAGGATTGACAATGCAATTTAACTGAAAATCTCACTTCATCCTTTGTCCATAACCTTAAGACATAACCTAAATCTTAACATCTAAAATTCATCATATGACCCAAATCTCGCATCATCACACTATATAAACCTGAACAAGCCAAATCGAGTCATAATTCCAACCCAGGGTGCAATCACATGATGTTCCACACAACTCAAATGCCTGTAGCAATAACCTCTGACTACCATAGCCGCCTAAATAACATTCTAGATGTCGGTAATACACTTCACATTGAATAGAACCTTGTTCCGGACCTCCTCAACGCTGCCCATGATAAAGAAACATGCGGGAACCCATAACCACCCAGGAAGTCAACAAGTCAAGAAGCTCTCTCGTCCGTCAAGGTCCATTGCAAATCTTAGCAGAAACAACTGCATACTTCCAAACTCTCCTCACCCCCAATACAATAGTGCGAATCTCAGGTCTAAGAACCTCATCTCAGTCAATACAAGAAGCCTAACTAACAACTCATCACGAAACCTCACGAATTTTCACACCACATAGCTATTACACCAACTAAGCAGTAACTCAGTTATGCAGTACAAATAGAAGGAAAGCAAGGTATGAGGATTATCTAACAAGGACAATATGTGTAACAACAAAAGTACAGTTTCATTAAATCATCCCACAGAGGGAAAACAAAGCGCCAAATAAACACAAGGAAAGGGTACCCCACATAATATCCGCTGCGGCGTGCAACCCGCTCCTAAATACTCATCAAGCCAAAGTTCTCGGGTTCACTGATTACATGAATACTGATATCAAGCACAACAGAGTACACAAGTATAACTGTGGGAAAATGAATAGAAATAATAAAACATGGAAGAAAGCAACCACAAATAAGGTGTAATGAGCAAATCAACATCACGAGGGCAATCTCATCCACACCGCCATAAGGCCTAAACGGAATTACAACATGTGTGGAGAATAATCATGCAACCTCACAACCTCTCATAGCATAAGAGAGTATCACATAACATAGACCAGGGGCATAAATAATATCCATTATGCCCGGTAACATAACCGTGATAACAATCTCACAAGAGCACCCAATATGGATCTGATATAAAATACACATTCTCATTGAGCTTTCAAATAGCCCCGAAACCATATCCTGATAATCCCCAAATAGGTAATATATCCTTCTAAAAGTTCATAGCAACCTATCGATAATGTATGCTATTAGTTATCCCACTCTCAACATTACTTCACAATTCGCAAAAAAGAAATAGCCCGCATATGGGGACATCTAGCCCAAAAACCTCAGGAATACCAAAACCTCCTTACCCGAACTCAACTACGCTGCTCGAATGGCTGATACATCACTCATACCCTATCATCTTAGTGAAGCACCATATAGATTTTCCAGCCGTGTAACAAAACCTGAACCTCAAAAGCCTCAAAACCCAGTAATCAACATGCCACTAGCCACGCATCCGCAAACCAAAACTCAAGGTTCTTTCCTAAAATGCATGTTCTTCACATATGATATCCAATAATGCCAACCTTCTATTAACTTCTGATATCCATCCCGGAGAAAACCATAATGTACAACATATTCCTTATGCCCATAGTAGCCAGTCGACTCAAGCCGTTGCCGAAACCATCGAGAACTCTCCGTAATCCACCCGCATGCAACTAAGCCATTAGGACCATATCTCCCTAACTCAACCAGGTCATAAAAACCGTCTAACCCAAGGACCAATTACTTCCATTGCTATGCTGATCCAACACCACAGAGCTGACCCATTTCTTCAGATACTCTTTATTTTACCTCTGGGGTAATACTTCTCCCTATCGATATGAAGTGATCTCAATCTAAGTCCAAATGCAGATAATCCTAGCACGAACCACATATCCCCAAAGTTCAAAAACCACCGCATTTCCTCTGAAGCACCCCGTAATGCCGCAACCAAGATTCCCACGCTGAATAGACCGTATGTGGATCTGAAGTTGTTCCTCTTACCCTCTTTTTATGCTGAAATGTTGATCCACTAATGACACATAAACACCATAAGCCCCCAAAATCATCCCATGCAAGATCTCAGATCTTAATCATATATAAATTCCTCGAAACCTTCCAATACTATATATACACATCTCAGACCAAAACTTATATAATACATGACTTTGCAATCTACATGCCTTGAGTGGACTCCCCCACTTGGTGCAAAGCCATAGAAAACAAAATCTGATGATCCGCAAAACAAACCTTCACAGCTCGTACAACACCAATCACAAGGTACTCCAAATCATCCACTAAGCGTACGTCCATTCTCATGACAGTCAAACTCGCTTCCTTCAATGCCTTGAATGATAACATGTACCTTTCACTAAGAAGATATCCCATACAAACCACATAGTCTCTAATACTACCATTTATCCTCAATCAACATCCACCTCGTGACCCCACCACGATTTCTACGACTAGTCAACTAATTAAACCTTCCCAAGCTTGTACTCATCAACCAGATGCCCAGGCCCGCTCCACCTCTATGTGAACAACTGAATAGTACTTCAATACCTCCGCATCTTTAGTCTAGACTACACGTTGAGACAATGTTCGAGCACCCCTGGCTCCCTTGTAGCCAATCTGCAACATCACGAATTGCTGGTGCATAGTTGATACTGAGAGCACAATACCATACATGAGTGGATGTAAAGGAGCATAAGATACATGCTTCAAGCTGAATCGATGTAACACACAAGGAATGAAAGAAGTGAAATTTCCTAATAGTTTCCATAGCCCCTCGAAGATAAGTACAAACGTCTCCATACCGATCCGCAAGACTCGACTAAACCTGGTTATAACTCGTAGCACCTATGAACCTAGAGTTCTAATACCAATTGTCTTGACTCCAAATCCCTCCGAAGGAGTTGTGATGACACCTAGTCTCTAAAACTAGGTAAGCCTAACATTAACAGAAATAACAACAATCTTTACTAACATCGAACAATTTCAAAATAGAAATCTCTGTACAACTTACAATCCCAAAACCGATAGTACAAGTCTTAAGCCTTTCTAGGAGTAGTTATACATAATGAATACATCGTTGTTCTAGAACAAAAGGAAACAATGGAAATAAATACAATTAAAGGTGACTCTGAGGCATGCGAACGTAGTAGCAGGTTTACCTTAAGTCTCCACAGTAACGATCCGCACAACCACTAATGATCGAATACCTGGATCTGTAGTGTAGAATGAGCACACCACAACGGTGCTCAATAAGAATCAAGACTAACCTCAGTGGACTAGTGATGAGGAACAATCAAGACACCTATTGGCCTAACAATCTGAGTAGGATATGACATAAAGCTAACAAAATAGGAATATCAAAGTAATGCTAATAGCAAGAAGAATTCAAATTACAAAACTGTAGTGATAATAAGGGGAAAACACGAATGGCAATGAGAAATAATCAAGTAATTAAACGACAATATGGTTGGGATACAGATAACTATAAATGTGCTCAAGTAGGGAAAACGATGTCAATTCAACCAAACCAATTGTTTCTAATACACGATATCAATAATTCCATCTCTCGTAATCCCATACCATAAACCACAACTTACAACCCTTTAACACACACGACACCTTGTGCCCACATCATTCTATCTCACTTTACACGGCGAAATCCACGTTCCACTCGGTATATAATATCTGTGACAATTGCTAATTAAGATGTCCAAGAGATTCCATTTATATATCATAAATTAAATTTACAGATTCTAGAACAAATAGGAAATCAACGAGAAAGATGAGTTTTGTTTTAGAAATCATTTGAGTGAAGAAAATAATATTTTCAAATAAAATTCAGCATCGAATAACTATTACACTTAATATAGAATTTATTAAGTTGAAACAATAACAATCCTTTAAGTAAAATAAAAACCTTAAACAAGTTAGGGAGATTAAGCTGAGGAAGCAATTGAAATAAAATATAACGATTATTAGAAATAGTAGATACTGAAATATACTGTGAGTCCTAACTTAAAGTCATACAAGGTATCATGATATTAGTTCTTTCATTTTAATATATTACATTACTAATGACTAAGCAGGGCAAGAGGAAATGACTCAACGTAGTAAGTTTACTTTGAAAATCAATTCACCAGAATAATAGTATTAGGAAAAGAGCTCAAGAAATGATAGCCAGGAAATAAGTCAATAACAATAACTCGATCCTCAAAACTCAGTGAAAATAAGAAATACAAATTATGAGAGTCTCGCACGAAGGAACTAAAGTCAATTCAGTAAAACAAGGGATACCAAAATTCAATATCATATTATCACTATATAATATCATTATCATAAGTCACCCTTACTCTAACATATCAATTCATCCTTATTACATCTATTGCGGCATGCAACCCGATCCCACCGTACAATATCAATATCATAATGATAAACATAATATGTTGCGGTGTTCAACCTGATCCCACCATATAATATCAATATCATAATTCACCATTATTTTACTATAATAATCCACCCTTATTTCACCTGTTGCGGCGTGCAACCCGATCCCACGGTACAATAACAATATCAAAATATAAATATCCTCCCTTATTCCACCACCTCCCTTATTTCACCTATTGCGGTGTGCAACCCGATCCCTATACAATAATTAAAATCAACAATAACAATTCAACAACTCTATTACAAGAATTTCTACAACCAAGAGTATGAGTACACGACAACAAGGGAACCTCATAAAAATCAAAGGAATACAACAACCTTTACAAAAACAATAAGACATGTAAGGCACGTGATAACTACGTAGGCAATCATAATAATTTAGACATATAGCATATATGCACAGAGTCATAGAGGAACTTACAATTAAGAAGTAACAAAACAACAAGGAAGGCAATAACTTCAACTAAGGCAAATAAGGGCCACACAACGAGCAAGAGGTAAATAAGTGCTAACAACCTCATATAGAGCATGCAAGAGTGTACTAACAACAAGATACCACATATTATAACAATTTGATCAAAGGCATGGAAAAAGACTAGACAATTTAATCGGTCAATACCACATATAGACTGTGTACCACTAGTCACCTTGCGTACACAGCTTTCACATATCAAGATAGCACAATGGACTCAATTCCTAAGGGTGGTTTTTCCCACACAATATTAGACAAGATACTTACCTCAATTCGGCCAAATCAATACTCAATTTAGCTTTTCCTTTACCAATTCACCATCGTGCAGTCCAATCTAGCCAAAGGCGACTTAAATACATCAAACAATGCAAAAGAAAATAATTTCAATTAACAAAGCTACGATCCTTATACAATTTACAAATAGTCAACTCCCTGGGACCGCACCTCAGAACTCGACAAAATTTACAAAACCCGAACACATTCCGATACGAGTTCAATAATATGAAAATTATCAAGTTCCGATATCAATTCGTCCTTCAAATCATCATTTTTCATATTTGAAATATTTTACAACTTTCCCCAAATTTTTCGTTAGATTCTCATGAATTTGACTTTAATTGTAATATTTAATCATAAAATATAGTTGAAAATTGATTAGAGGCACTTACTGTAACGACCCGGCTAGTTATTTCATGAGTTACCGCTCTGTTTTTCCCGTTTCTGCTTCTTATTGTCTTGTTCAACTGTATTATGTGTTATCGGGTTGGTTGGCTCGGGTTCAGAAAGGTTTTGATAAGGGTTAAGATACTTAGTCTCCTTTGAGTTAACTTAAGCTCGAAAAGTCCACCGGATGTTTACTTATGTGAAAAGGGGCTCGAATATGAATTCTGATGGTTCGGATAGTTTTAGGACATGATTTAGGACTTAGGAGTGTGACCGAAATTTGTTTTAGAGGTCCGGATTGGATTTAGGCTTGAATTGGCAAAATTGAAATTTTGGCGTTTTCCGGTTGGTAGGTCAGATTTTGATATAGGGGTCGGAATGGAATTCCGGGATTTGCATTAGGTCCGTTGTGTCATTTGGGATATGTGTGCAAAATTTCAGGTCATTCAGACGTGGTTTGATAGACTTTTTGATCAAAAGCGGATTTCGAAAGATATTTGGAACCTTAGGCTTGAATCCAAGGTTATTTGGTTGATTCGATGTTGTTTGATGTGTTTTGAAGATTGGTATAACTTTGGATAGTGGTATATGACTTGTTCATGCTTTTGGTTGAGGTCCTAGGGGCCTCGGGGTGATTTCGGATAGTTGACGGAAGATTTTGAGTTGGGTTTGGCAGCTGAAGTTTCTATTACTATCATAACCGCACCTGCGGCTAGGGGACCACAGGTGCAGACTCGCAGAAGCGGATATGGAGCCGCAGATACGGCCTCAGGCAAAGATAGAGAAGACGCAGATATAAGAGGTGAACCGCACCTGCGGGACCGAAGATGCGGAGTCTGCGTCGCAGGTGCAAAAATGGGACTTAAGTGAAAAACCACAGAAGCAGTGTCTTTGACCGCAGAAGCGGGAATAGACCGCAGGTGCGAAAACCTTGGTCAGAAAGTATATATTTCATCCTTCGTGAATTTCAACCTTTCTTCACCATCTTTAAATTAATTTTGGAGATTTTTGGGGGATTTTGAAGAAGGAATCCAAGGGAACTTCATTGAGGTAAGATTTTTGTACATAAAACTCGTTCCTATGGTGTTATTTCGTTGATTAGGCTTGAAATTTATGGAAATTTGTGGGTAAATATTGAAGAAACTAGAGCTTGAGATTGGAGACCTTTGATTAAGGGTTTCAGGGGTCATTTGTTATAAGATTTTGGTACTTTTGATATGAATGAACTCGTGGAGTGATAAGGATTCCATTGATGTAAATTTTGTCAGATTTCGAGACGTGGGCCCAGGGGTCGGGTTTGGAAAATTTGGGGATTTGTGTTGTAATTTGATTATTTTTAAGTGGGCATTGTTCCCTTAGCATGTTTTTATGATTATATACCGATTTTGGTTAGATTTGGAGCATTCAGAGGCCGATTCGAGAGGCAAGGGTAACGCGGGCTAGAGTTTGGACCGGATAGCGGTAAGTAATGATTGTAAATACTGTCATGAGGGTATGAAACCCCAGATTTCACATTGTTGTGCCTCTTTGAGGTGACGTACACACTAGATGACGAGCATGGGGTCGTATACTATTGGGAATTGTGACTTAGTCCATCCTGTATGATTGCTTAATCGCGTATTTGATTAAAAACCGTTTGCTATCATCATGTTTTGGGCTGAATGCCATATTTGGGCCTCGTGCCAACTATTTTGGACCCTTAGGGGATTTTTACTACTATGCCTCACTGTTTTTGACTTCATATCTATACTCAGTCATGCTATATTCTACTGTTTTCACAACTCAACCATCTTTACTCGCTTTTGATATTTTAAATGATATTTTTGGGCTGAGCATCATGTTTTACTATTTTCCGAGTGGCTTCTGAGATTCTGACTGAGTAAGGTCGAGGGTCTGTTTTGTGAGGATACTATTGGATCGAGCTGTGCTGTGCAGCAGTGATATACTGATTTATGATTATGAGGCCGAGGGCCTGATTTGTTATGCCTCGAGGTGGCTTGTTATAAGGCCGAGTGCCTGTTTGATTATGCCACAAGATAGCTTGTTATTGTGATTGGGCCGTAAGGGGCCCCTCCCGGAGTCTGTACACCCCTAGTGAGCGCGGGTACCCAATGTGAGATGTGATATAGCCCGAGAGGCTGATGTTGTTCCATGTTATTGCCCGAGGGGCTGATACGAGTGATTGTGAGATAGCCCGAGCGGCTGATTTTGTTGGGATTTTGCCCGAGGGGCTGATTTTATGTGTCTATCTTTTCTCACTACTTTTCATTCACTCGTTTAAACTACTAAAAGATGTCTTAAGGGGTTTTTTACTGAACTAAGGTGTTTCTACGAGCTTTTACTGTTTTATTGCATTGTACTATTCTGGTTTTATACTGCCTCGTTGTAGCATTTTGCTGTAATTTACGTGTTTTCTTATCGCTCAGCTGCCTTTACTTTTATTACTTACTGAGTTGGCATACTCACATTACTCCCTACACCCTGTTAGCAGATTCAGAAGTCTCGGGCCACGCTAGCGAGGGCTAATTTTCCTCCCCCGCAGGCTTATTTGGAGTTGACTAGGTAGCTGCTCGGTGTTCGCAGCCCAGTGCTTCTCCCTCCTATCTTTATTTTCCTTGTACTAGCTCTGTAATTAACTGTGTAATCCTTTTTCATACTCTTAGATGGATGTTTAGATGCTAATGACTGATGATACCCCGATGTCGGGCTGTGTTTGTTTTTGCATTTTTCTATCCTACTCTATATTTTGGGATTTATGGCTTATTAATGACTTAAAATGAATTATTATAACTGTTTAATTGGTTTGGAGGTTTGTGTCGGCGGGCCTTGTTTCACGATATGCGCTATCACGATCGGGTCCGTGTTAGGGTCGTGACACTTACCCAATGATTTGATATGAAAATCCTCTCTCAAAATCACCCACTGTAGGACCTAGGGTTCAAAATATGATTAAATGAAGCTTAGATTCGGAATGCCCAGCTTTTAGCAAGTTGCAAATGTCGCATTTGTGACACTGTGTTTGCAAATGCGAACTCGCAAAAGCGAAGAATCCTTCGGAAAAGCGAAGCCTAAAAATCATGCCTTCATCGCAAATGCGATAGGGAATTCACAAATGCGAACTCTAAAGGCTTCGCAAAAGCGGTACTTTCTTTGCAAATGCGACCTAATCCCCAGCAGCTCAGGTACACAATTGTAATGACTACCTCGCAATTGCGGTAATCGCATTTGTGACAAAACCTCACAAATGCGAGAAAACTAGGACCAGCACACAAAAAGTTAACAAAACAATCCGAAGCTAATCCGAAACTCACCCGAGCCCCCGAGGCTCCAAACCAAACACCCATGCAAGTCTGAATACATAATAAGAACTTGCTCGCACGATCAAAACACCAAAATATCTCTATAACCACGAATCGGATGCCAAAACACATGAAAATCACCTTGAACTTCAAGAACTTTTAGATTCGCAACCAAGTATCCGAACCATATCAAATAAACTCCAAATGACACCAAATTTTGCAGGCAAGTCCCAAATGACATAACGGAGCTGCTCCAACTCTCTAAATCACATTCTGACCCCGATATCACCAAAGTCAACTCTCGGTCAAACCTTTCAATCTTCCAAAACTTCAACTTTCCAAATTTCACCAAATTACTTCAAATTACCCTACGGACCTCCAAATCCAAATCCGGACGTACCCCTAAGTTCAAAATCAACACCCGAGCCTATCGGATCCGTCGAAACTCCAATCCGAGGTCAAATACTCAAAAGTTAATTCTTGGTCAATTCTTTCAACTTCAAGCTTTTCAAATGAAAGTCACTTCTAAAATTCTTTCCGAACTTCTCAAAAACCCAAACCAATGATGCACACAAGTCATAATGCACTATGTGAAGCTACTTGTGACCTCAAACTGCCAAACCTAATGCAATTTCTCAAAATGACCAGTTGGGTAGTTACAGTAATAATATAGTGATGGCAATAAAGGTAATAACTCAAGAGATATTATGCTCAGCTCGTTCACAATGAGGGGAAAATAGACATGCTTTTCGAGTATAACAGTGAAAGTCCAAATCTTATAACTGAAAATCAACTAAACATGAGTTCATCAAAAGAACTACGTTTTTCCAATTTCCCAACATAAGATAAGAATTATCATTTATATGTTAGCATGAGAAAAATGCGTCCCTATGCCTACATGCCAATATACATTTCCAGTCATCAAATGTCATACTACCATCTAACATAAGGAAAATACATCTCTATGCCTACATGTCAAATATACATGCCAAATCATGAAATGTCATATTACTGTCTAGCATAAGAAATATACATCTCTAGGCCTGTATGTCAAATATACATTTCAAGTTAATGATTTTACAGCAATATCATCAAGTAAACTCACTCTCAGCACACTCAAGGTGCTTGGCTCAAATGCCCCACTTTGTCACACACACAATCACTCAGCATTGTACGGGTGCCTGGAATCAATACCCCTAACCAAGGAACGTGTACATATATCAATGTGCATGCGCCCACTGCTGGCATATTAGACTCTAGAGGAGCGGATCCTACCTAAACGCTAATCAAAAGATAATATGGCCTATTGCGGCATGCAACTCGATCCAACATCAATCTGTTGTGGTGTGCAACCCGATCCAATATAACTCATAATACGGATCTATGGCCCAAATCAATCATCAATCTTCTCAAGTCTCAATGTCTCACAACTCAAAAAAAACATAATCCAATTATACAACACGGAATAGCACAATGTGCCACGGATACAACTCAAACTCGTGTCCATACAAGGATATCAATAACATGTGAGATAACATATCAATAGTGCACATAGACAAAGATATAACATGCATATGTAACTATCATAACTGTACAATATGACTACGGCTAAAGCAAATAGCTCAACATAGCAAAAATAGCCTATCATGTCTCAAACAATTAAGCAGGTGACCTAGACATGATTTTTAGCATGAATAATATCTCATATAGTCATATAAATGGATAAAACAGTATATCAAAGAAGCATGATAGCAAAACAAGCTACATAATAGCCTAAGAACTACTCAGATCATGAATGCCTCGGTGCACACTCCCACACCCGTCACCTAGCATGTGCATCACCCCTAACCAATCTCAAATATCATAGTTCTTAGGGATAATTAATATCAAATCTAAGTTTAGATATGTTACTTACCTCGAACAAGCCAAATCAATGCCGAGCAAGCCAACAATACTCTATAAACGCCATCCCGTGCGAATCAACCTCCAAATGGCTCAAAACTAGCCAAAACCAACTCAAAAATATCAAATAATGCCATAGAAAATAAACCCAAGCGATAAAGGTAGAATCTTTAGCCAAATATTCAAAGTCAACCAAAAGGTCAATCCCGACCCGCACCTCGAAGCCTGACAAAACTCACAAATTCTTACAATCCATTCGAATACGAGTCCAACCATACTAATTTCACTCAAATTTGACTCCGAATCGATGCTCAAAACTCAATTGTTCATTTTAGAAAAGTTAGACACGAATCTATAATTTCTCTTTTAGAATCATCAATCAAATGCCAAAATTAAAGATAAAATCATGGAATATAATCAAAATCGAGTTAAAAATACGTACCCTAATCCATATGAAAAGAATTCTCTCCAAATCCCCATCTATAACTCAAAATGTGATAAAGTGAGCTCAAGGTCCGAAATAGAGTACTTAAATGCACTACCTACGCGATCGTGGATATACCCTCGCAATTGCGAAACAAATCTGCTCAGCCTTCAAAAATATCTACACGACCATGACCGTAACACTGCGAACGCGAAGTCCATTAGGTCACCCACCATTGCGAGCGCGACTACATAAACGCAAACGCATTTCAAAAACCCACGCCTGCCATATCCTTCTCCGTGAACGCATAACCTATATCGACTATATTTGATATTATATTATACTATATTATATTATACTATATTCAACTAGCGAGCATATTAAGTGTGTATTTTGCGCTCGTCAAATTTTAGCGTCATTGTCGGAGATTGACAATCAATAGTGTTTGAAATAGTTTGTAGTTCTAATTTAGGAATATTTTCTTTTTTACTTTTTGTTTTTCCCTTTTTACGTTTGGTGTTCTTTGACTATAAGCATGCTACAGTTTTAGATTGGTGCATGACTCGATCTTTTGGGAAAGAAGTGAAACAATACGAGCCAGAGATAGAAAAACAACTATGACAGTTGAGGAAGGAAATAAATCTCATCGTGACTTTAGAGAAGGTTAGGCCATACTCAACCAAAGAAACTATGGCTGGAATCGGTGATGATGATAATGTGGATTTGGCTGCAAGAGAGGCAGCCCAATTATGAGAAAAAGCTTCACGGGATGCTGAGGAAGTAGCTATTAGAGATGCACAGATTATCTATGAAGAGGAGAGGGCTCAGAGAATTTCTCAAAATCAACCCTTGGCTATAGCACAGTTCGGACATATAACTCTCGGTGATGGGAGACCACTTGGTGATTATGCTAGACCGGTCTACAACCAAGAATTATCAAGTATTAGACCACCTGCAATTGCCGCTAACAATTTTGAGTTGAGGCAAGGTTGCTTCAAACCCTTCAAAACTGTTGTGTCTTCAAAGTAAAGATGAACGAAGATCCAACCAACATCTAATGGACTTCAAGGGGATTATGAACACCTTTCAATACAATAGTGTGTTACAAGATGTAGTTTACTTAAGGGAATTCCCCTTCACACTCAAAGATGATGCAAAGCAGTGGCTTCGAAGCTTGCCCACGGGATCGATTAAAATATAGGATGAGATGACTAGAAAATTTTTGATAAATATTTCTCATCTACTAAAATGGGCAAGTTTAGAAGAGAAATCTATAACTTCTGCCAGAAGGAGACTGAGACTGTGTTCGAAGCACGTGACAGGTTTAGGGAGATAGTCAGAAAGTGTCAACAGAGTTGAATTGAACTTTGGATGCAGCTCCAGGACTTTTTGGATGGATTGGCACCAGGATCATAGAGAACATTGAGCAATGCAGCTACAAGCCCGTTGATGAAGAAGACTCTAGAGGAGATAGTCACAATTCTTGATGAGTTGTCTGAAGATGCAAATCAGTGGCCCTCTGAGAGTGCTAAAATAAGAAGATCGACAGGTGTTCATCAAGTTGATGCTAACACATCTGTGTAGGTACAGATTGATGGTATGGACAAAGAAATATGGAAGCTGACCTTGGATACAATATAAAGTGATCCTCATACAGCTTGTGATATATGTGGAAGAGGACACCCTACTCATTAGTATCAAGCCTCAACTAAGGAAGTGAATGTTGTGGGAAACTATAACCTTAATGCAATGGGTTAGAGACACCTCGATTTTCATGGAGTTCATCTAGGGGTACTGCAAATGCATGGTAGCAAAACAACCCCATACCTTAGTGACAAGGAGCTCCAGTTTTCCAAAATCAGTAGAGGCAGCAATTTCAGCCTCAGCAATCCAATCAGCATGGTCTAGAAGATCTAATGAAAGCCTTCATTGTCAAGATAGATAAGAGGTTAGACGCTCATAGAGCAGCCATCAAAGAACTGGGCACTGGTTTTCACAACCTGGAAAGACAAGTTGGGCAGATTGCAACTATAATGTCTGAGATAATCCCGGATACTTTGCCTACCCATACTGAAAGAAACCCCCAAAAATAGTGAATGCTATAACCTTGAGAAGTGGGCAAGTGCTGAAAGATCCTACCCCAGCCCAAAAAGAGGTGGAACTCAAAAACGAAAGTGGGGAGCAGCTGAAAAATGAAGTTGATAAGAAAAAGAAAGGAAAGAAGGGAGCTGAGAAAAAGAAGAAGGAAGAGAATTCAAGAAGGGAGGAAGCTGAAGAGAGCAAACATATGCCTACTTTAATTTTTCCCCAAAAGCTATATAGAGAAAAATTGGATTAGTAGTTTGAGAAATTTCTGGATATGCTGAAACAGGTTCATGTGAACTTACCATTCACGGAAGCACTCACACAAATGCCAGCGTATGCCAAGTTCTTGAAGGAAATTCTGACAAAGAAGAGGAAGATGGAAGAGACCTCAGTGGTCAAGCTCACAGAGTATTACAGTGCAATCTTGCAAAACAGACTCCCACAAAAGTGTGGAGATCTAGGGAGTTTTACTATACATTGCTATTTAGGCACTATTAATTTTGATAAATCTTTATGTAATTCTAGTGCCTCAATTAATCTAATGCCATTAACTATTTACAGGAAACTAGTGTATGGGATCAGAGAGATAAGGTCAGCACTAATATCTTTGCAGCTAGCAGACCAAACGACTCTAATACCCGAGGAGATTGTGGAAGATGTTTTGGTGCAGGTAGATAAGTTTGTCTTTAATGTAGATTTTATAGTGGTGAATATGGAGGAAAATACGGAGGTCCCCCTCATCCTAGGAAGACCATTTTTAGTAACTGGTAGAGCTATATTGGATATACATGATAGAAACTCATGCTTCGAGTAGGTGAGGAGACTTTGACTTTTGAAATGAATGTAGAAACAGGGGTGAAAAAGGAGAAGCTGGCTGCAAGTGTTGAGTGGAAAGTAAAGAACTCGAAAGAGAAAGCTGCAGTGATTGACAAAGATAAATGTTGGTAGTACCCTAAGAAGGTTGAGAAGAAGCTATCCGCATGAATGTGCGCGTGGAATGGAGCCTGATTTCAACTCAGACCCCGAGTAGCTATTCAGGGAAGTGTCCTTTACCTTATGCTTTTTAATTGTGTGTCATGGGACATGCCACAACTTAAAGTGGGGGAGGGGGATATTTTTAAGTATGTTTGTATGTATATATATGTTTCTTTTTGTTAGTTGTAGTAATTAGAGATGAAAAAAATTGAAAAAGCATAAAAAATTTAAATTTTTCAATTTTTTCCGACGATGGATATCATATCAACAGGTTTTTTGAGAGATGAAAGTCGAAGAAAAAAGACAAAAATATTTTCTTTTGTTAGGTAGTGTTTAAGTAGAGTAATAATTCCCCCTTGTTTTTGTCACGACCCAAACTGATAGGCCGCAATGAAAGTGGTATCAGAGTAGTTCTGCCCTAGGGATTATACAAGCCGTGTCTAGTAGAGTCTTGTTTATGGGTGTGTTGTGCACCACACTTATAAGAAGGATGCTACAGGGCATTTAGGAATGTAACTCTTTTTTCTTACTCTAGATCGTGTGGTAAAGCTCAGTTGTAAGAATTCAATCTCCTAAATTCTATTTTATTCGTAATACAATGATATCTACAAGTAGAAAGACAGCTAGTAAGAGATTGAAGGAGCTGCGGAAGAGATGAGTCAGAGGAACTCGATTTTGCATCATGCTTATGATGAGTAAATGCGAGGTATTCAGCAGATCATGTGTGTACCAATATGTGTAAGCTTTTTGATAATGAGTCCTAAGGCAAGAATATCTATCCACTCGTATGGTAAAAAGGAATAAAAGAATCGGAAGGTAGACACAAGTTTCAGCAAGTAAAATAAGCAAGGTGAAGAAGGGTACGAGGTACCTAGTTAATGAAGATTAACAATATTTACAATTCAAGTAGAGAAATATAAGCATTTTGAGTTACTTTCAACAGTAACAGAGATATATACAATTAGCCATACCTATCTCAATTATGCCCTATGGGAGCTGACAGATATAGTTTAAGAGAAGGATGGGATATCAGGATCAAGTTGGGGTTAGAGTAACCCAAAATTGTGGATGGATTGTTAGCATTAGTTGAAATTTCAGAAGGATAGTGCAAATATGGTAATAGATCTCCTTGTGAGACACATAGATGGTGAACTCTAGAATAGTACAATCAGATATGAATACTAGAATATTTAGAAACTTCAGAAGATAGGCAGCGGGATTCTAGAAGGGATAAATATTTACCTTAGTATGACTCCAGCCCCGAGTAAAAAAAGAATGGAGAATGTTAGGCATTCCGAAGAGCCAGTGAGATGAAACAAAGGGAGCTAAAAGTGAAAGAATATTTTATTTAAATTCTTAGAATAAAGTGATAGACAAAAATATTAGCCCGAGAATAAAAAGAGAGTGAATGAAGCATTATGAGTAATATGTGATAAATGGATGATAACGCTAAATCAAAATATGATACAGTGACAAAGTCTATAGTCAAGTGAAGGAAAAGACAATAGGTGACAGGCCTTGAGGCAATAAAAGAGTATAAGCCATAAAGTCATATCCCCATTTCGAAAAAATGAGTTGGTGACTCTAACGTGATTACTAGAAGGAAAAGGTAGACCCCCGCAATAATAGAAATTAATTTGCGCTAGTGATTAAGGTAAGATGAACATGAATTAGGGACCAAATGATTTGATAATAGTCGGAATCAAGAGAATTTCAAAGATAACGTTCCGGCGATAATAGAATGGACAACAGAAGAATAACCTTTAAAGGTCATTCAGGAAGATGCTTCCCTAAAGCAATCACTGTAAGAAAAGTTAAGCTTAAGGTACTAAGTATGCCAATTACACTAGGTGTCACCCTCATGAGTAAGAAATTCAATTATCCTTGGTAAAGAAGGGTTACCACAAGGTGAGTAAGAGTCCTTGAAGATGTGAAAAGATGCCATAGATGAAGAGATAAAACATTGATAGGTATATCGTCGTAACTCGAACTCTTAGTAATTCCCTAAATGGGGGAATATGGAGTGATGTGGCATTAAGTCGGAATTAAATAATTGTAGTAACTATGGAATAATGAAGGTATAATGCGATAATACTGAGAAAGGGATAAGATTACACTTATCCAAATCCTACAGGTATGCTGCAATTTCAAAATATTATGCAAATACGACATCAAGAAGAGGAAGTAATGGCTCCTACCTGAGAGGTTATTGATAGATAAGGAGCTAGTGCGAGACGTAAATTAAGACAAAGAAAGTGACCCAAGAAAGATTACGTGGAATATTGATATGAGAATGGCCAACGAGTAGTTAATAGTTGATTCAGGAAGGGCCTAGTTATGGCTAGACAAAAAGGATACAGACAAATCAATAAATCGTGCAAGATAAACAGAATAAACCCCAACATGGGGAATTCGGTCTCAGAGATATGATATCATGACCTTGAGAAATATTCAGATACGTGTTGGGGTAGTTAAAGATATTGTATGAGTGTTATGGAAATAAAAGAGAGTCCCACGGGGAAGATAGTCAAAATTTCAGTTCAGAAGCAATTGTATGAGCACATGAGTGTGGAGGTAAGTAACTAAGGTTAATTATAGGTAAGTACGAACATAAAAAATTCTGTCAGGTAAGTGATATAACAAGCTTGTAACTTTACAAGAGCTAGAAGGTCCTTCCTAAGTACTACAATGAAAGAATATCTGTGGAAATAAGAAAGAAAGCTTCAACCTAAACATAGTAACTAGAAGAAGAAATGGTCTTCTAATACTAGTCTCACTACAGCATTGTATGCACTCCATAAGAAAGTGGTCCGACACCTATCGTGGATAATGAGCGGGAAGTCAAAAGTAATGGTCAAAATCATAGGAGTTGCACAAAAGAAAAAAAAGTTTCGACATGTGTGGGCACTAAGATAAGCCAAGTATTCATGCAGCAAGTGGCAGAACGACCAGGAAAAACAATTGCTCTCATGTAAGGAAAGTTGAGAAGGAACAAAAGGAATTATTTGATAAATGATCCAGATCTAGTTATGCTATGAACGGACTTAAGATTTTAGAGTATTACCCATGCAACATATATTTTGACAATCACACAGTCAGAGAAGACTACGGTATAAGTTAAACGAAAGAATTGAGCCCATGTCATAGACAAAGGATCAAATCGTTAGAAGATTGAATCAAGGATATTCCATAGAGTCCTTGAAGGGCTAAATTAATAACTAACACCATGAGCCGCAGATCGGAAGATAATTTAAGCCTACATAAAGGTTGATTAGAGGGAAGAGGAAACTAAATAATTACATCACCCAAGTAAATCAGGAGTATGATTATTGGACCCAGAAAATTATGGACATCGTGATTGAGAACATTGCAGGGTCACCCTTAATATGAGAGGTCCAAAAGAGATAGTACAACAACCATAGTCTATAACGGGTCTACGATAAAGCCAGTTAGAAATGTAACAGCCTCATAAGAAGTCAGTATGAAGTTCTCACCGGATTGTAGTATTATAATAGAACTTCAAGTTGTGATGTGAATCATACCTATGTGGAAGGAAGGTCGTGAAAGAGATAGAAGATGTGATGCGATAGTTTAAGGTAAATAAGGTAAAGGCGAACAACGTACGAGATACTCAAGTGCAGAAGGTTGTGAATAGTCCATACTTCTGATAGGAGGCTAGAAGTATTGGGATTAGTATCCAGGAATGATAGAGGAGTCATTGGTGGCATATCTTCCAACCTATGGTTTCTAGGTACTGAGAGGTCTAGTTAAGAGATTAAAGAAGATTTTGAGACGATGTGATATCTCGCTTGATGTTCCAGAATAACATAAGGAAATCTATTGTGCAAGCAAGTTGAAGGAAGGTTGCAAGTAGTATAAATAGATATGTATAGGTCTCCAGCTATTGTATGGTAGAACAACAAGGTTTTAAGAAGGCATGAGTAAGGATAAGGAAAGGCGAGTAAGAAGGTAACAAAAATGGATAAGTCCTCAGGATTAAGCCCATGAAAACAAGAAGAGCTAATGGTTTCTCTAAGTTATAGAAAGCTCAGTATAACCTGAATAAACTCAAAGGAGTCTAAAACTAATAGCATTTAGAAAAGATGGAATGCTGCCCTAGTAGTAGAATAAGGGTGTAATTGTGATGGGTAAAGGATGGCGTTTGAGTCTTCGATTGAGTAGTAACTTGAAAAAAAACAAAAAAACAAAGGGGAATTCATGGACGACACATGATTAAAATACCCACGTAAGGTGAATCACATTGGAATGCTATGAAATACGGTTATGGAAGTACGGTATCACCCCCAGGTGGATCAGGAAAATCACTTCAAATGTTCCTTGATGTGATGTGAACCCTAGTCGCGGTGTTACATAAATGGTCAAGTTATTAGTGGTATAGTATAGATCAATATTGAGGTGAATCAACAATGGATGGATAAAAGTTATAAAGTATGAGATGAGATTAGGCAATCATTCCTAAGATGAACAGTAATGAGGAAGCATTAAAGAACTTAAACTTATACATATATGATAAGCAATGAAAGAGTAACCTAGAATTTGGTAGCAAACCTCAATAACGATGAACCGTGGTAAGAGTTATGGTATAGTATAACCTACTTAGATGCAGTAAAGTCATACGGATAGATAACCGGGTCTATGAGATAAGATATAGCAATATTCATGAGTTCAACAAAGTACCAAGCGAAGAACTTCAGTATACCTATAAATGCCAAAAGAGACATCTTATCAAGTGTTGATACCCAAGTTTTTCCTATATATTTTTAATATTTCAAAATAGCATACATATGCATATATAAGCATATCAAAATGTTTTATCATTTTTCCATAATTTTTAAAGGTTTTTAAAATCGATTTATTTTCCTTTTTCATCCATAAAATCCCAATAATTCTGTCTAAAATTATTACTTTTGATGATTCATTTATTGGATCTTTATATTTATGCCAAAATATGCTAAGATAATTTTTGCATATTTATACAATTTTATTTAGTATTTTTTAAGCTAATTGCATATAATTGCAATACTAGCCTTTTTAAGATTTAATTATGTTTTATATTCATAAAATTAATCCCTATATTTTTAAATTGTTAATTATATATTATAAATCATTTTAGTGCTTTCAATTTATTTTCAGAAATTTATTTACTATTTTTTATAAATTAAAAAGGGAAAAGTGGCTATTTAAATTTTAGCCCCAAATTGGTCTTCAATTTGACCCCAAATTAAGCCCAATTTCCCTAGACCAATTTCATTTTAACCCGACCCCTAACCCAATTAAACTAGCCCAACCCGGATCCCTTACCTACACTTTTTAATCCAGGCCGTTGATCATTCTGATCAACGACCATCATTCACCCTTTCAATTTTTAAACCCAAATGACCCCTTACCCTAACTCATTTCCCACCTCCCGCTGCCTCTGAATCGCTTTCCTCTAAGCTCTCTCTGCAACCTCACATGAACCCTAGCCGCTGCCATCTAATTCCATCCTAATCCACCTCGACCCCTGCCTAATCCATGGCCGCTCATGGCCATTTGAGATGTGTATCGGCCTCCTATGGCTCCTGGGTGTCTGTGTCCGTGATTTCATGGCCAGATCTGGTCCAGTCCTTGCTCAATCTCTGGCTTTGGTCTATCTCCGGCCAGCCATGACCGTTCAAGTCAGATCCTTGACCTTTCAAGCTAGATCGGTAACTTTTCAAGGTCTTTCTCACCTTTTCTGTGTTCTATGAAACCCTAGCTTTAAGATCTTTTGATTTTCTTTCAGATCTATCTTAGATCTGTGCTTACTACAAACTTCTTAAGTGTTTTTCTGAAGGTTCTTCGATTTTCTTTCAAAATGACTCTTCATTTTTCAACGATTAAGGTTTCTCTTAACTTCATTTAAAGATCTCTTCTCTGATTTTTGGTGTTGTTTTACGATTTTACTATGTTCAAACAACTTGCTTATGCTTTCCTTCTACTTGATTCAACATGTTGAAAACCCTAGGTACTTTTGGTCTCATCCGAGTTTTGAAACTGTTTGTTTAAATGTGTACTTGTTCGATTAAGTTCTTTGTTTCTGACTTTTTTTCCTTGTTTGATTTATCTGATTTGAGTTCTTATCATCTCTTAAACTCGACTACTGTCGAAGCCCTAATTTCTTAAAAGGGGTTTTTCTCACTTATTACTACTGTGAGACCTTTACTTGTTTCTGATTTTTCTTACCTGTTACTGTGTTCTTCTTCACTGTTGATTCTATGCGACTACTTGGCATACTTGACTACTGTGCATCAAATTTTTTCTTACTACTGAATCCTAGCTTACCCCTACTGCTACTGTATGTTTGTGTTGCTTCTTTTTGTTAACATGTTTGACCCTGCATGCCTGTTTATTCCTTGCTATTTATATGTTGAGGTGTAGAATCATGACCCTTTCTTGATTGATTCTGACTCCCTCAATCTTACGACTGATTTTAAAGGGTTCCCTTATAAACCCTAATTTTTTACTCATTTGTTTAAAATTAATTGATTCTTTTCCTTTACTGTGATGTCTGATCTTGCTAAATTCTTTCCCAAAACTAAGCATATTTTGTACTTAGACTTGATTATTTATTTTATACTTTTACTGCCCCCTTCTATGGCAATAATCAGTCTGTTTCAAACTGAATTTTCTTTCCTTAAGTAACCACTGTTAGTATCCATGAAGCAGTGATTCCTCAATTAAAGGGAATCACTTGCGTTAATTGATTTTGATTAGTTATTATTTCAATGTTTGTGTTAAGACTTTACTTATTACCTTATTTTTCACTCGTTTTCCAAACTATAAATACCCACCCTCTCTTCTTTCAAAGACACAGACAATTTGAGTTCATAACACACACTTACACTCAAAACTCTCTCTTTTCTCTACTACCACTTGTGCTACTGCTTTGTCCAGCCGGCTGAAAGCCAAGGCTAGACTGTGGAATCTTGCTTACTTTTCCTTTCTGCACTTTGCTTCTCTACTTGTATGTCCTAGTTAATTTTTAAAGCCCCAACAACAACATGTTTCTTTGATTGTTCCAATTTCTTTCATTATTGTCTACTCCTGCTTATGTTTCTGTAGTCAAGTTATATTACTCGCATGCTTTAATATGTTCCCTTCCCTTTTAAATTAATGCTTCCCTATGTGTGTACTCTGTCAGTCACTTTTTATGTATTTACTGACTTGTGAATCCCAAACCCCCATATTCCCTCTAGGTATTGTGTTCTCTGGCTAGTTTGTGGGCATGCCAGCATCAACTATTGCTGTGCATGACCAAACTTGACCCCTACTGGGGTCATATGCTTTATACAATGTACTCCCCAAAAACCCTTTGACCCCTTTGTGTGACTACTGATTCTGTGTGTTTGTGTTTTGTTCACTACCCCAATTGATTTCAAACACTTCTGCTACTGATTACTTTCAAAATGGACTTGCTAGACTAGCTTAAGCAAACTCTTTTTCAACTATGCTCTGCACTTCCACTATATTTCTAGAACCTAGGTTCTGCCCTCTTGTGTGAGCCTTGCCTTGGGACCTTTGAGCTCCCTCTGATCTTGGACACATAAGGGCTGGCCCTTCCACATGACACTCATTTCTGTTTGGTTATGCAAACATAGGTGTAAGCACTGCCCTGGATCCTCATGAGGTCCTTAGGGAACTTTGACACACCCAGGTATGAGAAAGACTTTGAAATTTTGGCATTTGAGGTGGTTTATTCCATAGCTCAGAGAGGAAGTCAGAATCAGGCTCCCTATGGTTGTAACTTCTTATTTTTGCATTTTCTCTCTGATGTAATTCAATCATTTGTTCTATAATAATTTGTAAACAATATTGGGGCTAGTTAGTGAAAAGGGATGGGGTGATTTTACATGCTTTAACCATTAGAAGGGTAGATAACATGTTTATAGGGTGTATTTCGATATGATCTTTTAGAGGACATGCCTATAAGCTCTGCTTTTGTTTTAATAAAATTCTGCGTGCTTATTTTCAATATTAGAAACCATGTTTATAGGATCTAAAGGGCTTCAAATAGAAATCGTGCCTATAGGATCTGCTTTGGTTTTAATAAAATTCTGCATGCTTTTACATAATTAGAAACCATGTCTATAGGATCTAAATGACCTTTTAATAGAAATCATGCCTATAGGAACTTCGGTTTGATCGAATAAATCCTGACTACTCCACTTCATTTTCACTTAGATACCATGTCTATTTGAATTAAAATTAGCTATTATAGAGATCATGCCTATAAGATCTAAAACCAATTTAGTTAAAAAAAATCAGTTTGACTCGTGCCTGTCTGAATCAGATTAAATAACCTGCTCCTTTAAATTAATACGGTTTAGAAAGCATGTCTATAGGATCCAAATCACTTGTTTAAAATTGTTTACTGTTTTACTGCACTCCCAATCAGTAATAGATATCATGCTCCTAGGACCTCACTATTACGCCTAGGCAAGCCTTAGGTAATAATAAAACTGAATCTGCCCTTATTTAGCAACTGCTACAACCAGCAGGTAGGCCTGATTAAGACTTCTTATCTGAGTTATGTAATAAATTTGGTCTGCTTCAACAATTTAAAAACCCTGCTCTAGTGTTTTAGAATTCAGACCCTAATTGTGTTTAAGTCATGCTATTCATATGCATCGTCTGCGGAGGTATATATGAACCCTTTAATTGTTTATATGTCCCCTTCAAAATGTAGTCCTACGTGTTTTGTATGCCGCCTTAGCCTTTTACCTTTAAAACCTAAGAGTTAGCCTAAAACCTCCCTCTTATAGGAATATTAGTCCTAAATTTCCCCGGGATTGATAGGAATGGGACAGGTAATAGCACGCAATAGAGGTCGAGACCAATCCGCGCTCTAATACCTTAACGGAGTGGGAAGGGTAGATATTGATATGATGATCGATACGCTAATACCATATGTATCCCCTCTTCTGAGGAGTGTCATACCGGGTATTGCATTGAGGTGATCCATATTATAAACAAACCTAGGACCCCCTCCTTTTTACATTCTTAAGTATGTTTTAAACTCTTTTTTCGAATTTCTCCTTTTAATAGTTGTTTTCAAATGTTCGTGTAACTTAAATCCCCTACTATTTGAGCCTATACTTGTCTATTTGCTAATTGTACAAAATTCACAAAACTGTCTGGCCGGGAACCACACTAGTGGATCCTGAGGGGTGCCTAACACCTTTCCTTTAGGATAATTTCAAGCCCTTACCCTATCTCTGGTTATCAAACAGACTTAAAAATGAACCCTATATGTGTCCTAATGCACCTTAAATCATTAGGTGGCGACTCTTCGAAAATGCAAACACAGTTCCCAAAAGGAATGAGTTGTCCCATACCCAAAATGTCATAAACCCGATTTTCCGATATGAAGAGGGAAAAAGGGGGCGCGATAGCATGACGAATCTGCTGGGGATATTTAGGCTTTTACCACTTCAGATTATTCTTGTGAATTTGTACCTCTCTTATGTGCGATTACTTGTTTTAATTTCTTTTTTCAACTGCAAAACTAACATATCTTCTTTGTTTCCTTCCGTTATTACTGCTTTAAATTATAAAATTGCTGTGTTTATCGCTTTCTTAACGTGCAAATGCATACCAATATTCTTTTAATCATTGCATAATCATGCTCAACATCATAACCCACTCGTGCCAAACAAATACCATAGCAACGCTTTTAATGAGTGGTTGCGCTCTTTCTATATCATTACCCCCTAAATTCGGAAAGGCATATTTGCGGTAAAACTAGTCGATTCGCGGTGCAGTCAACAGTTCTGTGCCTTCCCCCTTGAGTTGTCTGCTCAAGGGTACCAGTGTAAAACCCAATAGAAACCTTACTCTACATAAATTATGCATGCATCATGGTCAAACCTAGCCGGGTCAGTTATGTTGTCCACATAATGATCCTTTAAGATAGCCTTGTCCAAAGTCCATTGGGTTTCCCTAAACCCAAATGGACATCATCATGTTATGTGCATTTATTTGGAGAACTAAATGTTTCATGCTAATTGTTGATGATAAATAGTCGAGTATGGGGGGGTAGGGTCTAACCCTTTTATTTAGAAGAAAATGAGACACAAGGTCCCCAGTTTTGGTATGATTAGCACGCCCCCACTCTTGCTAGAATGGTGGAGGAGTCTTCCATCAAATGACCAAATCGATGAGTGGAAAGAGAGGGCCACCAAAGCTCGCGAAAGGTTGGAATATCTGGAATACAGTCTATTAGAATTGGAAGGAAAAGTGAGGAAGAGAGTCACCGACTGCTAGAACGCTGAGGGAAACGAAGGAGAACACCTGGAAAAGGCATTTTTACTGGTGAATCTACGTGAAATGGAGGATCTGATCAATGAGAGCATTCAACCTAAGGAGGGTCCTTCAGGGACCAAGTAGATAGGAGTTTATGTTTTCGCTTTATAAATGTAATAAGGCCAATGGCTATTAGTGACCTTTTATTTCCTGTTTATTTAGTGTTAATTTGGATTCGTCTTATTTTCTATCAATAAAATGAGGTATTTAGCATTCTAAATTCTCCAAAACAATTTGTCACTAGGCCTACCTCGGGCACAAAGAGGTCCCCAAATTAGGACATGATTTACATTCACGCACTATGTGTTTAAATATCGCAATACTTTTTATGATCCTCACTAACTTGGTTACCTTTTTGTTTTTACTTTTTGTTTATTATTCCCCTCCCAAAGGTTAGTTCGTACACTCTGGCATCATCATCTTATTCCACGAGATCCAGGGGCCCTCTGCCCACTCCTCCTCTCAGTCCTGTCAAAAACAAGAACAAAAGCAAGATGGAAGATTTGAACAACTTCAGAAAGGAGAATCCAACTGAATGGGTAGAGGCCACTAATGGCCATGGTACTCAGGTTCCTAAGGAGAATGTATCCTAGCTTGAACATAAGCTACTAAAATTCCAAGAAGAGCTCGATCAGGTTCGGAATCTCGCAAGCCTGTCATTTTCCCTCAGCACCCCAGATATCAACTTTCCCAACGCTCAAAAACCTACACCTCCTCAAAATATCCCAAAGCAACAAAATCATCTCGTTCCTCACCATCAAACTGTTCCACCAAACACCTGCCATACCCCAAACAACACGTCACTACTCATTCCAGAACCTCAAACTCCACAAACGACCACTTCCCACCCACCATAACACCCCTATCTACATGGAAACCATGCCATACTCCACCCAACCTATCTCAATCACACCCGAGTCTGATGAAAAAGATCTACTTATCAGAAACCTAGCTGAGGAACTTAAGAAATTGACTAGCCGGTTTCAGGGCGTTGAGGGAAGCAAAGGAATTGAAGGGTTGAACTATGAAGATCTTTGCATACAGCCCGATGTCAAACTGCCCGAGGGGTACAAACCTCCGAAGTTCGAAATGTTTGATGGTACAGAGATCCGAGGGTCCATCTAAGGACGTACTACGACAAGCTAGTTGGAGTAGGGAAAGTCGAGAGATCCGATGAAGCTGTTCATGAGGAGTTTGAAAGGAGATGCACTGTCCTGGTACATCAGCTAAGATCTAAAGAACTGGTCAAGCTAGGTAGGCATGGCATCTGATTTTATGGATAGGTTCAGGTTTAACACAGAGAATGCTCCGGATGTGTTCTATATACAGAATCTAAAAAAAAAAAATAGAGACATTTCGCGAGTATGCCACTCGTTGGTGGTCCGAAGCTGCTAAGGTCAGATCTACCTTAGAAGAGGAACAAATGAACAAGTTCTTTGTCCGGGCTCAGGACCTACAATATTATGAACAACTAATGATGATCGAGAACCACAAATTCTCCGACATTATCAAACTAGGTGAAAGAATTGAAGAGGGTATCAAAAGCGGTATGGTTACAAACTTTGAGGCCTTGAAATCTACAAATAAGGCTTTACAGTCCGGTGGTGTGTCCAAGAAAAGGGACGTAGGGGTCGTGATGGTTGCACAAAGGACCAAGTCTCCCCTAAAATACCAAACTTACCCAATACCTCCACTCACATATCAGCCAACCCCAAATTACCAAGCACCTTTACCCTCATGCCAAACTCCATCGACTTATTAGTCACCTCCACCTCCCGCATATCAACCTACTTCGCCCAGATACTCCCAACCCGCTCATGTATACCAAACCTATAATACTCAACCATCCCACTATCAATCACCTCCTGCATGCTAAAATGTCCCTAGATCTC
Source organism: Nicotiana sylvestris (assembly GCF_000393655.2). NCBI lineage: Eukaryota > Viridiplantae > Streptophyta > Magnoliopsida > Solanales > Solanaceae > Nicotiana > Nicotiana sylvestris. The sequence goes on from NC_091067.1 coordinate 78,907,260, forward strand.
GGCCAAATTTTGATTGCAGACCTCCAAAACAATATACAGCCATTGCTGAACCCATTGACCAGTTGTATGAGAGACTCAAAGTTGCTGGTTATGTCACCCCCATCCCTGCTGCAACCCCTGAGAACCCTTCTTAGTAGGTTAACCCAAACAAATCATGTGCATACCACTCCGGCATGAAAGAGCACACTATCAATGAATGTCGTCCCTTGAAAGACAAGATCCAGTCTTTAATTGATAACAAGATCTTTGTGGCAAAGGAACCCACTCCAAATGTCCGCAATAACCTGCTGCTACACCATAAGGGTGGAGGTATCTACATGATTGAAATAGAGGATGATTGGGATCCCGAGGGATCAATTGGGTTGATCGCAGAAAGTGATGACCCAAAGAAGCCAGCGGTCACTCTCAATCCAATCATAGTCCATATTTAACCATCTAAGGATGCTGAGGTGAACTTGTCTGTACCACTTGAATTTGAAGCAACATCATCCGCAAAGACACCAGCACAAATTGAGGTTGAATTCATGTCTTCAGCAAACGCACCGCACTATTTGAGGTTGCAGTTTTGCCACCCAAGGCACACACTCCATTCGGAGTAAGGATAGCCACGCCGATTCCAATGGTGATGTCGGCCATGACCCCATTCCATACAAAGGTTGTACCCTGTGACTATACAGCCGAGGCGAGGAGCAAAGGCAAGGTCAGGTTCGAAGAGACTGTTGCGGCATAGGGTATGACAAGAACTAGTAGAGTCTATATCCCTGAACATCTAGCTGAATCAAGCAAACAGGCCTATAACCGGTCACCCATCATCGAGACAAGTCCAGATGACCTCTAGAGGAAAATACAGGCCAAGGAGTATTCGGTCATCGACCAGTTAAACAAGACGCTGACACATATATCCATTTTGTCTTTGCTGCTGAATTCTGAGGCACACAAGAATGCTCTACTAAAGTGTTGAGTGAAGCATATGTACCAAGCAACATCACTGGAGGGGAAATGGCCAACATGGTAGGACAGGTGTTGGAGAGCCATAAAATCACCTTTCATGAGGACGAGCTGCCACCTGAAGGTTTGGGGCACAACAAAGCACTACACATCACCGTGCAATGCGAGGACTATTTTATCACCAGAATCCTGATCGATGGAGGTTCCTGCCTCAACATTTATACGCTGGTAACACTCAAGAAGCTGGGTAAAGGACTGCATGAGATAAAAGATGGAGTGATCAATGTGAAAGCCTTCGACAGATCTCAGAGGTCCACCATTGGTGAGATTGTCCTATGCTTGCAAATGGGACCACCATGGTTCGATGTCAATTTCCAGGTGATAGACGTGCCAACATCTTACAACCTGCTGTTGGATGGCCATGGATTCATGCTGCTGGGGCCGTAGCATCAACACTAAAAGGTGATTATTTACGGCGATGGTAGCAACCCTATATAAAGTCGCCAAACCATTTCGGCGATCGAGGGAAGAAGGGAGATGGGTGCAAAGACTTACCACGACATTGAACGTGTAAGTATTGTTGACAAAGACAAATGGTGGGATAACAAAATTGAGAGTATGCTAAATTGGAGTGGGTAAGAACCTGACAAAGGGCTCGGCAAGAACCTCCAAGGAATCGCTAAGCCTATAAAACTCAAGAAACATGGCACTACCTTCAGTTTGGGATATGATTACACCTGGGAAGAATTCAACAACTGGCCGCCACCATGGGGTGGTCCTTATTATCCTCTAGAGCAGCCAATACCGTGTCTGGAGCAGACTTTCCAACAGGCTGACATTATTTATGGGTCAGACGAAGAAGAAACACTTGCAGCGGTGCAGAACTTGTTCCTATAAGACAATGAAATGGATTGTTGTGTCAATTCTCGAGGAGAAGGTGGAGGAAGGCCCTTCCATACAGGCTATGAGCAGAGGGGCACGCCTCAACAATTAGAGCATCAGGAGAACCAGAGCCCGACGAGCCTCGGGGTAGCAAGGGTAAAACAATCATCATTCACTATTTTTTTACTAAATAATTTTCTTTTCACATTTTCAATTCCTGCAATAAGATCTTCAATGATCAAAACAGTTATGCAATTTATCAAAGCATTTTGACTTTTTTATGAATCAACACTCATTATCATTTTCTCTCATTACTTTACTTATACAACATTACTATTACATATCTTGATGAACCAATGACTGTGACATACAATGAGACAACGCAACAAATGGACATCGATTAAGAGTAAGATGACATACCTGACGAGATTGTTAGAGAAGTTGAGAATTTCGAAAACAAACCTAAGTCCAACCTGGATGAGACCAAAATTGTTAACCTGGGAGATGCAGAAAACATCAAGGAAACATGAATCAATGTTCACCTATTGCTATCAGAAAAAGGAAGAATACATCAAATTTCTAAAGGAATATGAGGACATATTTGCCTGGTCGTATGATGACATGACTGGTCTGAGTACATCTATTGTGGCTCAGAAACTGCTGACCGACCCGACATGTCCACCGGTAAAGCAAAAGCTCAGAAAGTTCAAGCCTGATATGAGTTTGAAAATCAAGGAATAAGTCACTAAGCAAGTCAAAGCTAAGGTTCTCAGGGTAGTAGAATACCCGACATGGTTAGCCAATATCGTTCCAGTGCCAAAGAAGGATGGGAAGGTCAGAGTCTGTGCCGACTACCGGGATCTCAACCGGGCCAGTCCAAAGGACGACTCCCCTTTGCCAAATGTACCATTATTGACAATTGCGCTAAGTGGGAGCTACAGTCATTCGTGGATTGTTTCACTGGTTATCATCAGATCTGGATGGATGAAGAAGATGCTGAAAAAATGGCTTTCATTACAATGTGGGAAATGTACCATTACAAGATGATGCAATTCGGTTTGAAGCATGCAGGGGACACCTACATGAGGGCCATGACTACCATATTCCATGATATGATACATAAGGAGATAGAGGTATATGTGGACGATGTTATTATCAAATCCAAGAAGTTCACTGACCACATGGAAGATTTGAAGAAGTTCTTCAATAGATTGTAGAGGTAAAACCTGAAACTGAACCTCGCAAAGTGCACATTTGGGGTTCCTACTGGAAAATTGCTTGGGTTTATTGTGACTCACCGAGGAATAGAACTGGATCCGTCGAAAGTCAAAGCTATTCAAGAACTACCACCGCCAAACAACAAGAAGGATGTGATGGGTTTCTTGGGGAGACTCAACTACATCAGCCGGTTCATAGCACAGTCTACAACTATCTGCGAGCCGATCTTTAAGATGTTGAAGAAGGACGCCGCTACCAAATGGACTAATGACTGCCAAAGGGCCTTCGGCAAAATCAAGAACTACCTGTCAACACCACCAGTCTTGGTCCCACCCGAGCCAAGTAGACCCTTATTATTAAACCTTGCAGTACTGGATGGAGCTTTCGGTTGCGTTCTGGGGTAGCATGATGAAATGGGGAGGAAAAAGCAGGTCATCTATTGTCTCAGTAAGAAGTTCACCCCTTACGAGGCTCGGTATTCTCTATTGGAATGCACCTGTTGTGCTTTGACCTGGGTAGCTCAGAAGCTAAGACATTACTTCTGTGCATACACTACATATCTCACATCAAGGATGGATCCTTTGAAGTACATATTTCAGAAACCGATGCCCATTGGCTAGCTAGCCAAGTGGCAAGTCTTGTTGAGTGAGTTCGACATTGTCTACGTAACTCAAAAAGCGGTGAAGGGACAAGCGCTAGCAGACCACCTCGCTGAGAATCCTGTGGATGGAGAATATGAACCCTTGAAAATGTACTTTCCTGATGAACATGTATCATTCATAGGAGAAGACATTGTAGAACCCTATGACGGTTGAAGATTGTTTTTCGATGGAGCAGCAAATTTCAAAGGAGTTGGCATAGGAGCAGACCTAGTATCAGAAATCGGTCAGCATTATCTGGTATCTGCCAAACTCAGGTTCCCGTGCACCAACAACATGGCCGAGTATGAAGCCTGCATCTTAGGACTCAAAATGGCCATTGACATGAATGTTCAAGAGCTACTAGTAATTGGAGATTCAGACTTGCTTATACATCAGGTACGAGAAGAATGGTCAACCAAGAACTCCAAGATACTCCTGTATCTGCATCATTGTGACGACCCAAAGGGTCATCACTTGCTTTCAGTTGATTTCTATGTCTCTGATGCCTTGAAAACCTTATTAGAGTCATCTCGATTTGTGTGTGCAGTCCGGACGCGTAGCCGAAAAGCTTAAATATGAAACTCTGTGAAAAATGCTAAGTTTTGATGTATGAATAAATTTGACTTTGGTCAACATTTTAGGTAAACGGACCCGGATCCGTGATTTTACGGTCCCGGAGGGTCCGTAGGAAAATATGGGACTTAAGAGTATGCCCGAAATCGAATTCCGAGGTCCCAAGCCCGAGAAATGAATTTTTAAGTGAAATTGTTTTCAGAAATTGTTTAAGGAAATTTGAAGTGAAAACTGATTAGAAAGCAATGGTATTGGGCCTGTATTTTGGTTCCAGCGCCCGGTACAGGTCTTATATATTACTTGAGTCATTTCTGTGAAATTTGGTTAAAAACGGACGCCGTTTGACGTGATCCGGACCTTAATTGAGAAATTGATGTTTAAAAGTGTTTTGAGAAATATTATTGATCTCGAGGTTTAATTCGATGCTCGTGATGTTATTTTGGTAATTTGAGTACATGAATATGTCCGTAGGATATTTTTGAGGTTGTGTGTATACTTGGGTTGGAGTTTCGAGGGCTCGGGTGAGTTTCGAGTGGGCTCCGAAATGCCTTAGGCTTAGAAAGTCAGATGTTGCAGGTTCAGGAAGTTGCAGTCTCTGAACCCTGTAGAGCGGTCTACGAGAAATCGCGTGCGACCGCGGAGGGGCCAGCGCGGCCGCGGTCGCCTTTGTGCGGTCCGCGGTGGAGGCTGTGCGGCCGCAGTCGCCTTTGTGCGGTCCGCACAGGGTGCTGAACTGCAGGTATTCAGGGAGGGGACAGCGCGACCGCCGTCGCCTTTGTGCGGTCCGCGGTGGAGGCTGTGCGGCCGCGGTCCATTTGATGCGGTCCGCACTGGGGGTCTGAGAGGGGTATAAATAAACGGGAATTTCAATTATTTTTCACTTTTCAAAACCCCAAAAACATAAGAGACGATTTTTCAAACAACCTTTCTTCTCCAAAACGTTGGTAAGTAATTTCTAACTCATTTTCTTCACTCCTTAACATCTTTTAACATGATTTCAACTTCAAATCAAAGATTTTCATGGGGAAAATTGGGTGTTTTGGGTAGAACCTAGTTTTTTCTAAAATTGGGAATTTGGACCTCAATTTGAGGTCCGATTTCAAAACAAATTATATATTTGGATTCGTGGGGGAATGGGTAATCGGGTTTTGGTCTGACCCTCGGGTTTCGACCATGTGGGCTCGGGGGGTGATTTTTGACTTTTGGGTAAAACTTTAGAAAACTCATTTTCATGCATTGGGGTTGATTCATTTAGCACTTATTGATGTAATTAAGTAACTTGTGACTAGATTCGAGCGGATTGGTGGTGGAATTGAGGGGTAAAGCTATAATTGAGACTTGAGCGGTGTTCAAGGCATCGAGGTAAGTGTTTGATCTAACCCTAGCTTGACGGATTAGGAGTTGAGTCATACTTGCTACTTGCTTCTTGTTGAGTACGACGTATAGGCATGGTGACGCGTATCTATACGTTGGTGTCAAGCATGGCCGTGGGTCTTACATTGGAAGTAGTTTTGTGTCCTTGAATGACACTTTGTGTGCTTTAATTAATGATCTTCTATGATTGAGCATTTCCATTAATTGAACTGAGTACCAGCTAAATGAGATTGGTTATAGCTGATTCTCCCTTGCCGGGATGACTATTTCGATATCGTTGTTCCCTTGCCGGGAAATTATTATATCACTTATGTTCCCTTGTCGGGATTTCTTGTGATTGTGTGATGAACTGTAAAAGGGAGCGGGTGGTACGCCTACCACAAAATAATGAAATGGGAGCGGGTGGTACACCTACCACAAGATATAATTAAATGGGAGCGGGTGGTACGCCTACCACAAGATATTATGAAATGGGAGCGGGTGGTACGCCTACCACAAGATATTATGAAATGGGAGCGGGTGGTACGCCTACCACAAGATATGATGAAATGAGAGCGGGTGGTACGCTACCATAAGATATGATGAAATGGGAGCGGGTGGTACGCCTACCATAAGATATGCTTGTAAACACGTGATTTTTGCCCTATATGAGAATTACTCCCAAAAAATTCAAAATAAAATGATTTTCCTTGGTGTGAAATTTTGAGAATTTTTGTGACATTTTTTGGATAATTATTTGTATTTGTCTGTGCATTTTTATTTGTTAAATCAATAAAAAATACAAAAATATGTCGCATTTTGCATTAGGATTTAATTCTACAATTGTTAGTAATTAAGTTTGTTTTACAAAAATTGAAAATTACAAAAAATAGGCATCTTTTGCATTTTTAGCATTTAATGTCCAATTGTACAATTTCATGCTTAATTATTACTTAATTGTGTGTTAATTGTTATTGGGAGTTAATTTACGCTTTTATAAATTAATTTAGTTCTATATGATAGTTTAAGGATTTTTAGAATTTAGTTTTAGAAAAATAAAAGAAGAAAAGAGAGCAAAAAAATAAAGAAAATCGGAATTGGGTCTCTTCTTCAATATTGAACCACAAGCCCAAATATACCCAACCTTCCCCTATGACCCGGTCCATTCCAAACCGGGTCGACCCAGTCCAGTACCAACAACCCAACTCCCCCTCTTCATTTTTCATTTTTTCAATTTTTTACCAAAAATAAAACAAAACAAAACCCTAAAAAAAAACACTACCTACCCCCCATCTATCTTCTTTCTCGTCCTGTTCCAAGCCCCACCTCCCATGGCTGCCCCTTTCCCCTCCATCCTCACGTCCAAGCAATCCGCCATCGTCATCTCCCGCTTCGTCATCACCATGTTCGCCACTGCTGCGTCTTCGTCGTCAATCATCATTCATGGTTGCCATGGCTAGTGCATCCATCAATGCCACAGATGCGTCTTCATCGTCCATGGCTGCTACCTTTCTTCTCCAACTGCTTCTGCTTCTGTGTTCAACCTCACCTCCCATGGCCGCCTGTGTCGTCGACTAAACGACCAGCTGCTTCACCACAGTCCGTCGACCAGCTCAACCAATCCGTCGACCTCACGTCCATTACGACCATCGCCGTTCACCTCCAAACCAGCAAAACAATCAACGTCCCTGGTTGTTGCGCCATTGCTGCTCCTGCTACATCCAGTCGATGACGACGAACAGCTCGTCGACCTCCAGCAGACCCAAACGGCTCACCTCCCATGATTGCCTCGTCGAACATCGACTGCCATGGCCAAGCTGCTTCTGCTTCCCGCTGTTGCTGCCTTCTTCCTCAGCTCGACTGTTCCACTTTCTGTCTTGATGATGAGTGATAAGAATCTTTCGATCATCACTGCAACATGGTGCTTGAAAATGGTAAGGAAAATGTTAAGGAAACGTCAACTTGTTAACAAAGATAGGTTTATTAGCAAGATGTTCCTTCGTGGAGATTCTGTGACCATTGTCCTCCGAGTTTTTCGTTTCTGTTCAAGTTCATCGTTGCTCATTTCCGGTTAGTTGGTTTAAGTTTCGTTTTCCGTATTTTGTTTTGATATTTTCGGATTTAAAATCGGTAAATGTTCGATTTTTGTTTTGTTCATGTATATCGTTGAATTAACTTTCTAGTTTGTTCATATGTTTTGTTGAATTAATTCATGTGTTTGTTCACGTATTTTGTTGATTGAATTAATTGTTTTTCAGTTTGTTTCATGAGTTTTTATTTATTTTTGTAAAAGAAATTGTTAGTTTAATTTTAATGTTGTTAGATTCAAAAAGAAAATTGCTAGTTTAATTTTAATATTGTTAGATTCAAAAAAAATAAAATAATTGTTAGTTTAATTTTAATGTGGTTAGATTCAAGTTGAAATTCAATCAATCATTTCTTCTTCGGTTTATTTTTATTTGTTTAAAAGAATTTAGTTGTAACATAGAAGCATGTTAGTTTAATCACTTAAATAGTCCATTTTTGTTGTTTAATTTAGATTTAATTCGTGTTTTTTTGAAGTTCGTTTTTAATTCAGTGATTTAATGTGAAGTTATGTTTTAATTTTTTTTGATTCAATGTATCTTCGTTATAATTTTGTTGGAATTAATTTTAAAAAGATCAATTGATTATTTGAAGTTTAGTGATTTGAATATGTTTATTTGTTTTGTTTAAGCTTAATTCAAGTTTAATTCGAATTTGAATAAAACTTGCTTGTTATTGTTGTTGAATCTTTTCATTTATGTCCATACTTTGTTTGATTGTTCTTGAATCCGAAATTAGTATAAGTTTGATTTTCTTGTTTATTGTTTATCATTTGTGATTATTTCTTGAGTTTGTCTCATGATCTTGTTTAATTTTAATATAGAAATTGTTGGTTGTAATGTTGTTAGATTTAATTTTAAGTTCAAATGATTATTGAATTTAGAAATATGAATATACTTGTTTGTTGTTGTTGTTGTTTTTGAATCTGAAAGTAGGTTTGTTTGTTGTTAAAAAATATTGTTCAATCAAAATAATTTAGTTGTTCTTTGTTGTTCATCATTTAGTTTGATTTTGTTGTTGAAAATTATTTAGAAATTGGTCATATTTGCTGTATTTTGGTTGAAATTGATTAGGTGAATTGTTTATAGCTGATGAGGGTAGTTTGGTAATTTGCAGTACGTTCAGGGGTAAATTAGTAATTTCAATAAGGTCAGAGGGGTAGTTTGGTAATTGAACATTTTGTAATTCTTTATGTTAAGCATGGGGGACAAAATATAATGGGGTGTGGGTGATATAATTGTTTAATATAAATGGGGAACAAGACATAATGTAGTGGAGGAGAATATGGTAATTGTTTATGTTAGGCATGAGGGACAAGATGTAATGGAGTGGAGTTGATATATTTGTTTAATGTAGTGGGGGATGAGTGAGAAGATAGTGGTTTTGGTAGGAGAAAGTGGTTGTTATTAATTGATTAAAGTGTTTGGGATGGGATATAAATAAGAGAACTTGATCAGATTTCGGGGAGAGAGAACAGGGACAGAGAAAAGGACAGACAGATAGAGAATACAAAAAAAAAGACAGAATACAGACGAAAATTTTAAGAGAGAGGAAATTCCGAAAAATACTAAGACTTCAGAAAATAAAAATAAAAACATTCTGGAAATTCAAAAGAAGAATAGTATACACCTGATTACAATCCAAATATTTTGATATACGGATTCAGAAATTAAGGGTTAAACACTAACTAGTCTTTCAAAATCTGAAAAGATTCCCTTTGCTTCTGTCCGTTGATTGTTGTTGGTGTTTCTGGATTTTTGTCTTGATTTTAAAATCTGTCACTAAGTTTCTCGTTGCTGGTTGTTACTGGTTGCTGGGGTTGCTGTTGTTGTATGCTACTGAATTTCTGCTGATCTCCCTTTTCTTTTGCTTCCAATATCAGGTACACAACTGACACGCTGATTATTGTAAACTGAAACAGGAAGCATGAATACGAAAATGAAGAGTTGAAGTTCTAAATTTATTTTAATTATATTCTGAATTTTATTTGTATATATAAATTATTTAGCTTACAAAAATCAGAATCATGTAGCTATTTAATATATATAGTGGAACATCTGACGATAGCTTAACGGATGAACTATCTATATATATTGCTTAAAAATAAATAAATGGTGTAGTAACTCCGTCTAGTTAAAAATCAAACGAATAGACCATTTCGGAACTTGTAGGAATATTGTTTAGTTAAATAATATTGGTTAATTTCAGCATGTAAATGGTTTAGGATTAAAATTAGATTGCTAAGTTTTTTTTTTAATTTGACAAACTGAGAACATGCCTAGTATAATGTAACTAGGTAGTAACATGTGAATAAGACGACCCATGTCTAGTTTTATGTCATACACGTTGGGCCTGGGCCCGCAGTGGCAACAGACTGTCCTGTTTGCATCATTTTCAGATTTTATGAATCATATTCGAAACCCATCTATAACAACTCAAGCATGTAAATAAATTAAGACATTTTCTCTTTTATTTTGTAGAGACAAATTTAATAAGAGAAAAATGTAGGCATTTTAGGACTGTCCTTTAAAAATAAAATGAGATGAGCCTTGCCCAATAAAATGCACCAATTGCGGGGCCCTCAATAAATGTTTAATTGAATATTTAGAATTCGGGATGGACTGTTTAGTGAATTCCACGGTCTTACCCAGAAATAATAATACGCTAATCGCTTTAGGCACGATTTTAATAATAATACATTCCTAAACACGGGTGCGCATTTATGCGACCCAAATTCAAATCCCAAAACATTGAATAAAAATACGTTCCGGATCGCGGGTGCATTTTATGTGACGCAATCCAAAGACATGTTTTTAAACGATGTTCACATTCTTTTAAAAATATAATAATAAAAGCGGTAAAGAGTTAAAAATTGGCACATCGGTTCATAATTGTATTAAAATCAGATAAATAAGCCAAATATGACAGTTGAGCGACCGTGCTAGAACCACGGAACTCGGGAATGCCTAACACCTTCTCCCGGGTTAACAGAATTCCTTATCCGGATTTCTGGTACGCAGACTGTAATATGGAGTCATTATTTTCCTCGATTCGGGACTAAAATTGGTGACTTGGGACACCCTAAATCTCCCAAGTGGCGACTCTGAAATAAATAAATAAATCCCGTTTCGATTGTCCTTTAATTGGAAAAAACTCCTTGTACCCTCGCGGGTGCCGGAAAAAGGAGGTGTGACGCACGTGATTTTTGCCCTATATGAGAATTACTCCCAAAAAATTCAAAATAAAATGATTTTCCTTGGTGTGCAATTTTGAGAATTTTGTGACATTTTTGGATAATTATTTGTATTTGTCTGTGCATGTTTATTTGTTAAATTAATAAAAAATACAAAAATATGTCGCATTTTTGCATGTAGGATTTAATTATGCAATTGTTAGTAATTAAGTTTGTTTTACAAAAATTGAAAATTACAAAAAATAGGCATCTTTTGCATTTTTAGCATTTAATGTCCAAATATACAATTTTATGCTTAATTATTACTTAATTGTGTGTTAATTGTTATTGGGAGTTAATTTGCGCTTTTATAACTTAATTTAGATCTTAATAATAATTCAAGTATTTTTATAATTTAGTTTTAGAAAAATAAAAAGAAGAAAAGAGGGCAAAAATACAAAGAAAAATCGGATTGGGCCACTTCTTCAATTGTGAGCCACATGCCCAAAAAATTGTCCAACCTTCTCATGACCCGGTCCACTTCAAACCGGGTCGACCCAATCCATAACCCAACACCCCCTATCTTGCATTTCAAAAAAAAAAAAACCTAAAAAAACCTAAACTCATCCCATCCGCCCCCCTCTCTATCTTCTTCTCCAAAAAAGCTCCAAACAAACCCATCAATGGCTGCCCTTCCCCCGCCTCTTCTCCTTCACATACACACACACACAACCACAACAACGCAACACACACACACCCGCTGCCCGTGTTTCTTCTTCTTCTTCAAGATCGCGAGGGTTTCTTCTTCTTCAAGTTCACGATGATTGTTGCTTCTTCTTCTTCTTCCTCACTTCATGCTGTTGCATTTACAGCTTCCATAGCTGCTGCCGCTACTTCGTCTTCTTCTCCGTCCAAACAAACCCTCGAGACTCCAGCTCCACCATCGCCCAACGACAACCATGAACGACCCCAAGAAACCGTAGTTGCCGCTGCATCGTCTGCTTCTTCTACTACTATTGCGTCTGCTATGGCTGCTGCATGACTGCTTCGTCCAGCATCTACTGCTACTGCCCGTCGAGCAGCTGGTTCGAAGCTTCCCCGTACTGCTGCTGCTCACGTTTTTGCGTTGCTGCTGCCCCGTCCGGCATCGCTTCCACTGCTGCTTCGCTTCACCTTCTTCAGTTGCTTCTTAGGATCGTCTTCGTCGTCATTTGTGCGAGTTTTGGTTGGGGTCGTCAAAACAGCCCATATGAGTTCGCCGTTGGTCAATCATTGTTCGTCGTTTCGATCCGGTTAGTGGGTTTTGAGTTTTATTTTTATCCATATTTCGTTTTCTCGAAGCCAAAATCGGTAAATGTTTGATTTTTGTTTTGTTCGTTGGTCATCGTTTTGTTAAATTTTTAGTTTGTTCATGTGTTTTGTTGGTTTAATTTTCAGACTTAAATGAAAATTTAATTAATTGTTTTTCAGTTTATTTCATGTTAATTTTATTTATTTTTGTAAAAAAGAAATTGTTAGTTTAAGTTTAATATTGTTAGATTTAGTTTAAATCGCTTGAATCCGTTGTTTGTTGTTAATATAGATTTAATTCGTATTAATTTTTTTTGAAGTTCGTTTTTAATTCAGTGATTTAATGTGAAGTTATGTTTTGGTTTTTAATTTTTGGATCATGTATCTTTGTTATAATTTTGTTGGATTTAATTTAAAAAGATTAATTGATTATTTGAAGATTAGTGATTTGAATATGTTTATTTGTTTTTGTTTAAGTTTAATTCGAAGTTGAATAAAGCTTGTTTGTTATTGTTGTTGAATCTTTTCATTTATGCTCATACTTTGTTTGATTGATCTTGAATCCGAAATTAGTATAGTTTGATCTTCTTGTTTGTTGATTATCATTTTTTGATTATTTCTTCAGTTTGCTTCATGATTTTGTTTAGTTTTAATATAGGAATTGTTGGTTGTAAAGTTGTTAGATTTTAAGTTCAAATGATTATTGAATTTAGAAATCTGAATATATTTGTTTGTTGTTGTTGTTGTTGAATCTGAAAGTAGGTTTGTTTGTTGTTAAAGATGTTGTTCAATCAAGATAATTTTAGTTGTTTCTTTGTTGTTCATCATTTAGTTTGAATTTGTTGTTGAACATTGTTAGAAATTGATCATATTGGCTATATTTTGGTTAAGATTGATTAGGTGAATTGGTTATAGCTGATGGGGTAGTTTGGTAATTTGCAGTACGTTCAGGGGTAAAATGGTAATTGCAATAAGGTCGGAGGGGTAGTTTGGGAATTGAACATTTGAATAATTCTTTATGTTAAGCATGGGGGACAAAAGGTAATGGGGTGTAGGTGATATAATTGTTTAATATAATGGGGGACAAGACATAATGTAGTGGAGGGGAATATGGTAATTGTTTATGATAAGCATGGGGGACAAGATGTAATGAGGTGGGGTTGATATATTTGTTTAATGTAGTGGGATTAAAATGGGGATGAGTGGGAAGATAATGGGTTTGGTATGAGAAAATGGTTGTTTTATTAATTAATTAAAGGGTTTGGGATGTGATATATATAGGAGGCTTGATCAGATTTTGGGAGAGAAAAAACAGATAGAGAGAGAAAAAAAGAGCTGAATATTTAAGAGAGAAAGAAAAATTCCGAAAAATATTAAAACTTTCAAGAAAGAAAAAGAAAAGAAAAAAAAATACAAATAAAAAAAGCTGGAAATTAGAAGAAAGAGTAGTATATACCTGATAAATATTCTGATATACGGGTTTAGAAATTAAGGGTTAAACATTAATTAGCCTTTCAAATCTGAAAATTCCCTTGGTTTCTGTCCGTTGTTTGTTGACAGTGTTTCTGGATTTTATTTTGATTTTCAAATCTGTCACTGGGATTTCTGTTGACTGGATTGCTGGTTATTATTGTTGTTGCTGTGTTACGTACTACGTGGCTGACTTTTTTCTTCTTATATTGGCAATATCAGGTACACAACTGTAATTTTGGCATTTTGTAAGCTGAAATGAAGAATGGAATGTTAAATTTCTAATTTAGTTTTAATTTTTTTTTAATTGTATTTAGGTTATTTCATGTATTATTATTCTGTAAATCGCCGTCGTTTGCATAATTAGGCATATTGTAGCGATGTATTAAATAATGCTTTGCTTTAACCTGATTATTAGGTAGTATATATTTAAGCATGTTCATTACTGATTAAACTGTCAAATAATAAAAATAGAAGAAAATAATGTAAAAATGGCTTTATTAAATCAGTTTGGCAAAATTGATTAAGTTCCTTATTCATAAGGGTTTTGGTATCGCCAACGTTAAGTTAATCGAAATCATGTAGCTAAATTAAGTTAAAATAGGAATTAATTTTGCGAATCAAGTATTAGGACATAATTTGAATTAAAACAAGGATAATTAAGGTTAAATTATTTAATTTTTAGAAATACGGTTTAGTAATCAAGATTATTTCTAATTTTCAGTATTTGTAAATAATTAATTTCAATAGATCAAGTCATCTAACAATATGATTTTTAATCCGACTATGGGATAATTATTTTTTTTTAAAAAAAATTAATTATTTGACAGTTCCATGTTGTATTTATAATTATAATTTTAGTAATATTACTTTTCATTAATATTTGTTTTAAACTAGTATCTAATATGTTATTTTAAGTATGTAGAGATTGATTTTATATTTATAGAAAAACTTAGTAATAATAAAATGTAGTCATTAAAAAATAATCATAAAATAAAGGAGGATTTCGCTAAAAATAAATAAATATAAACAATACAAAATTTGCAGGGTCCTCCAATCTTATTTATTTTTTTTAAAAAAAATATATATTTAGATTCCGGGATGGACCATTTAGTAAATTTCACAGTCCTACCTAATAGTTTAATAACGCGTAGTATTTTGGTGCATATTTAATAAAGTTATTTTCTTAAATACGGGTGTGCATTTATGTAACCCAAACCCCGATCTTGACGAAGTCAAAATGCGTCAACAAATCATGTGTACACTGGTTGTGACGTGGTTCGAGATGCTTTTTCACGACGTTGCAATTCTTGTATAAAATAATAATAAGAATAATGATAAAAGCGGTTTAATGCTAAATTTGCATATAAGTTCTTAATTGTTTAAAAATCAGGTAAATAAGCCAAATATAACAGTTGAGCGACCGTGCTAGAACCACGGAATTCGGGAATGCCTAACACCTTCTCCCGGGTTAACAGAATTCCTTATCCGGATTTCTGATTCGCAGACTGTAATATGGAGTCATTCTTTTCCTCGATTCGGGATTAAATTGGTGACTTGGGACATCCTAAATCTCCAAGTGGCGACTCTGAAATAAATAAATAAATCCCGTTTCGATTGTCCTTTAATTGGAAAAAACTTCTTCACCCTCGCGGTTGCCGGAAAAAGGAGGTGTGACAATGATGAAATGGGAGCGAGTGGTATGCCTACCACAAGATATGAGAAATGGGATCGGGTTGCACGCCTGCAACAAGATGGAAACTGAAAGTGAAAGCTGTCTTTACTTCTCTTTATCTGTGTTAGAAGTTATATTGTTCGCTTCCTTGTTATTTCTTGTTATTTTGTTTTGTCAGCTACCCCCGAAGCATGTTCCCCTTCCCCAACTTTAATTGCTTATTACTTGTTACTTTACACCATATGTTATATAACTGCACAGGTTTATCTGGAGTCTGGTCCTAGCCTCGTCACTACTTTGCCAAGATTAGGCCAGGCACTTACCAGCACATGGGGTCGGTTGTGCTTTCGGACAGTAGTTGGAGGGCTTCCTTCAGTCCACTCGGAGACCCAAGGTAGATTTGTAGGCATCCGCAGGCCCTACCGTCTCCCTCAATCTCTATTTCCTGTTTCATTTCCTTTGTTCAGAAACAGTGTATTGCATTTCTTCAAGCCCTGTATGTAGAAACTCTTAGACAGTCTGTGACACTGTGACACTAGGTTTTGGGGTATTTTGAGGTTTTAAAAGTTGTAATAGACGTAGCCTTCAGATATTTCATGGTTATCTTCCGCTTAATTATTTAAGTTATGTTGTTTTATGTTATTACACGTAATTGTTAAAAGGAAGTAATTTGGTAAGGAATTAGGTAGTTAAGGGTTGGCTTGCCTAGCTCACATCAGTAGGCGCCATCACGACTCCCGAGGGTGGGAAGTCCGGGTCGTGACAATCATGTATAGGAATTGAGAAAGAGATTCACGAAGATGGAGTTCCAACATGTTCCCAGAGTCCATAATGAGTTCACCGATGCATTGGATACCCTGTCATCTATGATACAACATCCGGATAAGAATTTCATTGATCCCATTCCAGTAAAGATTCATGATCAACCAGCTTACTGTGCCCATGTTGAAGAAGAAGCAGACGGAAAGCCTTGGTTTCATGATATCAAGGAATATTTGGCAAAAGGAGAGTACCCATAGCTTGCCAATCCTACTCATAAACGCACACATCGGAGATTGTCCAACAATTTCTTTCACAGCGGAGGAATCCTGTTTAGGAGGACTCCTGATTTGGGATTACTAAGGGGTGTCGACGCAAAGGAAGCATCCAGGCTACTAGTGGAAATTCATGCTGGGACCTGCGGTCCACATATAAATGGTTTTGTCTTAGCAAAGGAGATACTCCAGGTTGGTTACTTTTGGATGACTATGGAAACAGACTACATCTAGTATGTCCGGAAATGCCACCACTGTTAGATACATGCAGACATGATAAAGGTACCTCCAAATGAGCTTAATACAACAAGCTCACCATGGTCGTTCGCTGCCTGGGGAATGGATGTTATTGGACCAATCGAGCCTGCCGCTTCCAACGGACACAAGTTTATCCTAGTGGCCATCGACTATTTCACCAAATGGGTCGAAGTAGCATCTTACAGAGCAGTAACTAAGAAAGTCGTGGCGGACTTTATCCGCGACCTCATTGTTTGCCGATTCGGGATTCCAGAGTTAATCATTACGGATAATGGCTCCAACCTTAACAACGACTTGATGAAAGATATGTGTGAGACTTTCAAGATCATACACAAGAATTCCACAGCCTACAAGCCCAAAATGAATGGAGCTATAGAGGACACCAACAAGAATATCAAGAAGATATTAAGGAAAATGATAGAGAAGCATAAGCAGTGGCACAAAAAGTTATCCTTTGCTCTATTGGGGTATCGCACCACAGTCCGCACATCAACCGGGGCAACCCCCTATATGCTGGTTTATGGTACAGAGGTTATCATTCCCGCTGAGGTAGAAATTCCTTCCCTAAGGATCATACAAGAAGCTGAGCTCGACGATGCAGAGTGGGTAAAAAGTCGTTATGAGCAACTAGCCCTTATAGACGGAAAGAGAATGAATGCAGTCTGCCATGGTCAACTCTATCAGAATAGAATGTCCAGAGCCTTCAACAAGAGAGTCAGACCAAGACAATTCACACCGGGACAGCTGGTGCTAAAGAAATTTTTTTCGCATCAAGATGAAGCCAAAGGGAAGTTCGCTCCCAACTGGCAGGGTCCATACATGGTTCACCGGGTTCTGACAGGAGGAGCCCTCATACTTGCAGAAATGGACGGAGAAGTTTGGCTGAAGCCAATTAATTCAGATGCAGTCAAGCGTTACTATGTGTAATCTCTATGCTTTCATATATGATTTAAATTGAAATACGCCAGAACTGATTCCTGTTTAAGAGGGGATACATAGGTAGCCCTATGGGTTCGGTCACAATTCAATAAAAATTTCATTTCCCCCGCAATTGGAAACTGGGGCAGAATTTTGAGGAGGACCCTCAAAATTCCAAAGTAATTTCAGCTGAGCAACAGTCAGAAACGTCAACCCATCAAACTAGGGCAGAATTTTTAGGGGGACCCTCAAAATTTCATAGCAAGATAGGTTGCAATGTCCCGAGCTACGTCGCAGTCATCGGTCCATCTAAAAGGCTATTTTAAATATATACTTATGTTATGTTTTTACAAAATCTTGCATGTTTACTACTGAAACTGCTTTGTTTAGCAATGCCACCCCAATGATACAGACGGTATCACCAGATCAAAGCCGAATGAAGCAAAGCCAGCGGGGATACGAACAAACCTTCCCCCTTACCAAACTTAACCTTCCCCCTTACAAAACTCATGATTTTTCTTTTGATGCGGACATTAGGATTGCGAAATCATTAAACATATTGTATGCCCATGGGACAAACATTGTTCAAGAATACGATTCTCAGAATCGTTGCACTTGCCAACATTTTCTATCAGCACACACCCGTGATATTCCGTATGTCAGAATGCTCCCAATAATCACAATGCCTCAATCTGCTATTAGCTAAGAAAACTCTACTATCAGTTGTTATCTTATTTCTTGTATAAGGCTAACATTCTGCCTTCCGAGACTAAACGCTATCTCCATCTGCATTCTTGCATAAGGCTACCATTTTGCCTTCCGAGGTTAAGCTCTACCTCCATCTGCATTCATATTGCATAAGGCTACTATTCTGCCTCCTAATCTGCATAAGGCTACCATTCTGCCTTCCGAGGTTAAGCTCTACCTCCATCTGCATTTACATTGCATAAGGCTATCATTCTGCCTTCCGAGACTAAATGCTGTCTCCACCTGCACCCGCATTGCATAAGGCTACCATTCTACCTTCTGAGACTAAACGTTGTCTCCATCTGCACTCTTGTATAAGGCTACCATTCTGCCTTCCGAGGTTAAGCTCTACCTCTAACCACATCTTTGCATTAGGCTATCATAATTCCTTCCGAGGCTAAGCTCTACCTCCAATTTTCTTCGAAACTAAGCGATATCCCAAGCTATATTTATTTTGCTTTTTCTTACGAGCTAAGATCTACCCTTCAATTTGCAAGACTAAGCTCTGTCTTGTCCGCATCATACTACTACATCCTTCATGGGCTGAAATATCGCCAATTCATCCAAAGGCGTCATCGTTCGGAGGCACCATCCTCATAGCCCAAGAACACCATGTCATGGCCTGAGGATCTCTTTCAATCTTTTGCATATCATTATTCAAAGGCATCATGGTTCAGAGTCACCATCCTCATAGCCTGAGAGCATCATTTCATGGCACGCAAATCCTTTATCATACGCTTCATGGCCCAGGACATCATGGTCTAAGGACGTTATCCTAGTCGTCCAGAGACAACATTTCATGGTCCGGCAGGAATTTGCATCATGTTTAGATTTATGCACAGTATACGCTTGTATTGTTCCTAATTTCAGGTAAACCGACGAGCAACGACCATCCCGGCAGGAGTGGTCCCACTCCAGTTCCCGCAACCTTATCAAACCTAACCATTCCCGCAAGCCGTCCACTCACCCTACCCTGGATATTGCGTCCGTTCTTGAAAAGCCTCCATCGGCATACTCCGCAGGTGAATCCTGAACTACATATAACATGATTCCTGTAAAACTAGGGATATGTAGGCAGCTCAGAAGCCAGGGTGCGGCCTAACTTCTTTGAACTATTTCATTAGGTCAAAATTGGCCATCATATCTTTACCCGACAACTCTTTCATCCTTCCTGGGTAAAAAGGGACAGTAGTTGATACCCAATTTTTTTCTATATATTTTAAATATACAAAATAACTTCAAAATAGCATACATATGAATATATAAGCATATCCAAATATTTTATTATTTTTCCATAATTTTTAAAGGTTTTTAAAATCGATTTATTTCGTCTCTTCATTTATAAAATCCCAATAATTATGTCTAAAATAATTATTTTTGATGATCCATTTATTAGATCTTTATATTTATGCCAAAATATGGCTAAGATAATTTTTACATATTTTTACAATTTTATTTAGTATTTTTAAGCTAATTGCATATAATTGCAATACTAGCCTTTTTAAGATTAATTCTGTTTTATATTCATAAAATTAAGCCCTATATTTTTAAATTGGTAATTATATATTATAAATAATTTTAATGCTTTCAATTTATTTTCAGAAATTTATTTACTATTGTTTTATAAATTAAAAACGGAAAAGTGTCTATTTAAATTTTAGCCCCAAATTGGTCTTCAACTTGACCCCAAATTAAGCCCAATTTACCCAGCCTAATTTCCATTTTACCCCGACCCCTCACACAATTAAACCAGCCCAACCCGGATCCCCTACCTACCCTTTTTAATCCAGGCCGTTGATCATTCAGATCAACTACCAGCATTCACCCTTTCCATTTTTAAACCCAAATGACCCTTGCCCTAACTCATTTCCCACCACCCGCCACCTCTGAATCCCTTTCCTCTCAGCTCTCTCTATAACCTCACATGAACCCTAGCCGCCATCTATTTCCATCCTAATCCACCTCGACCCCTACCTAATCCATGGCCTCTCATGGCCATTTGAGATGTGTATCGACCTCCTATGGCTCTTGGGTGTTTGTTTCCATGATTTCATGGCCAGATCTCAAAGAGATCTGGTCCAGTCCTTTCTCAATCTCTGTCTCTAGTCTATATCCGGTCAACCATGGCCGTTCAAGTCAATTCCTTGACCTTTCCGGCTAGATCGGTAACTATTCAAGGTCTTTCTCACCTTTTCTGGGTTCTCTAAAACCCTAAATTTAAGATCTTTGATTTTCTTTCAGATATATCTTAGATCTGTGCTTACTACGAACTTCTTAAGTGCTTTTCTGAAGGTTCTTCGATTTTCTTTCAAAATGACTCATCATTTTTCAACGATTAAGGTTTCTCTTAACTTCTTTTAAAGATCTCTTCTCTGATTTTTGGTGTTGTTTTACGATTTTACTACGTTCAAACAACTTTCTTATGCTTTCTTTCTACTTGATTCAACATATTGAAAACCCTAGGTCTTTTTGGTCTCATCCGCGTTTTGAAACTGTTTGTTTGAATGTGTACTTGTTCGATTAAATTCTTTGTTTCTGACTTTTTTTTCCTTGTCTGATTTATCTGATTTGAGTTCTTATCATCTCTTAAACTCGACTACTGTCGAAGCCTAATTTCTTAAAAGGGGTTTTTCTCACTTATTACTACTATGAGACCTTTACTTGTTTCTGATTTTTTTTACCTGTTTTCGTGTTCTTTTTCACTATTGATTCTATGCGACTACTCGACCTACTTGACTACTGTGCTTTGAATATTTTCTTACTACTGAATCCTGGCTTACCTCTATTACTACTGTATGTTTGTGTTGCTTCTTTTTGTCAACATATTTGACCCTGCATGCCTGTTTATTCCTTGCTATTTATATGCTGAGGTGCAGAATCATGACCCTTTGTTAATTGATTCTGACTCCCTCAATCTTATGACAGATTGCAAAGGGTTCCCTTATAAACCCTAATTTTTACTCATTTGTTTAAAATTAATTAATTGTTTTCCTTTACTGTGATGTCTGATCTTACTAAATCCTTTTCCAAAACTAATCATATTTTGTACTTAGACTTGATTATTTACTTCATACTTTTACTGCACCCTTATATGACAATAATCAGTCTGTTTCAAACTGATTTTTCTTTCCTTAATTAACCACTGTTAGTATCCGTTAAGCAGTGATTCCTCAATTAATGGGAATCACTCGTGTTAATTGATTCTGATTAGTGATTATTTCCATGTTTGTGTTAAGACTTTACTTATTACCTTATTCTTCACTCGTTTCAAAACTATAAATATCCACCATCTTTTCTTTCAAAGACACGAACAATTTGAGTTCATAACACACATTTACACTCAAAACTCTCTCTTTTCTCTACTACCACTTGTGCTACTACTTTGTCCGGCTGACTGAAAGCCAAGACTAGACTGTGGAATCTTGCTTACTTTTCCTTTCTGCACTTTGCTTCTCTACTGGTATGTCCTAGTTAATTTTTAAAGCCCCAACAACAACATGTTTCTTTGATTGTTACAATTTCTTTCATTCTTGTCTACTCCTGCTTATGTTTCTGCAGTCAAGTTATATTACTAGATGCTTTAATATGTTCCCTTCCCTTTTAAATTAATGCTTCTCTATGTGTGTACTCTATCAGTCACTTGTTATGTATTTACTGACTTATGAGTCCCAAACCCCCATATCCCCTCTATGTGTTTGTGTTCTCTAGCTGGTTTGTGGGCATGCCAGCATCAGCTATTGCTGTGCATGACCAAACCTGACCCCTACTGAGGTTATATGCTTTATACAATGTACTCCCCAAAAAACCCTTGACCCCTTTGTGTGACTACTGATTCTGTGTGTTTGAGTTTTGTTCATTACCCCAATTGATTTCAAACACTTCTGCTACTGATTACTTTCAAAATGTACTTGCTAGTCCAGCTTAAGCAAGCTCTTTTTCAACTATGCTCTGCACTTCCACTATATTCCTAGAACCTAGGTTCTGCCCCTCTTGTGTGAGCCTTGCCTTGGGACCCTTGAGCTCCCTCTTAACTTGGACACATAAGGGCTGGCCCTTCCACACGGCTCTCATTTCTGTATTGTTATCCAAACCTGGGTGTAAGCACTTCCCGGGATCCCCATGAGGTCCTTAGGGAACTTTGACACACCCAGGTATGAGAAAGACTTTGAAATTTTGGCATTTGAGGTGGTTTATTCCATAGCTCAGAGAGGAAGTCAAAATCAGGCTCCTTATGATTGTAATTTCTTATTTTTTGCATTTTCGCTCTGATGTAATTCAATCAGTTGGTCTTTAATAATTTGTTAACAATATTGGGGCTGGTTAGTGAAAAGAGATGGGGTGATTCTACATGCTTTAACCATTAGAAGGGTAGGTAACGTGTCTATAGGGCGTATTTTGATATGATCTATTATAGAACATGCCTATAGGCTCTGCTTTTGTTTTAATAAAATTCTGCATGCTTATTTTCATAATTAGAAACCATGTCTATAAGATCTAAAGGGCTTCAAATAGAAATCATGCCTATACGATCTGTTTTGGTTTTAATAAAATTTTGCATGCTTTTACATAATTAGAAACCATGTCTATAGGATCTAAATGGCCTTTTAATAGAAATCATGCCTATAGGAACTTCGCTTTGATCAAATTAATCCTGCCTACTCCACTTTATCTTCACTTAGATACCATGTCTGTAGGAATTAAAATCAGCTATGATAGAGATCATGCCTATAGGATCTAAAACCAATTTAGTTTAAAAAAATCAGTTTGACTTGTGCCTGTCTGAATCAGATTAAATAACCTGCTCCTTTAAATTAATACGGTTAGAAAGCATTTCTATAGGATCCAAATTGCTCGTTTAAAATTGTTTACTGTTTTACTGCACTCCTAATCAGTAATAGATATCATGCTCCTAGGACCTGACTATTACGCCTAGGCAAGCCTTAGATAATAATGATAAAACTGAATCTGCCCTTATTTAGCAACTGCTACAACCAGCAGACAGGCCTGATTCAGACTTCTTATCTGAGTTATGTTATAAATTTGGTCTGCTTCAACAATTTAGATACCTTGCTCTAGTGTTTTAGAATTCAGACCCTAATTGTGTTTAAGTCATGCTATTTCTATGCGGAGGTATATATGAGCCCTTTAATTGTTTATATGTCCCCTACAAAATGCAGTGCTACGTGTTTTGTATGCCGCCTTAGCCTTTTACCTTTAAAACCTAAGAGTCAGCCTAAAATCCTCCCTCTTATAGGAATAGTAGTCCTAAATTCCTCTGGGACTGATAGGAATGGGACGAGTAATAGCATGCAATAGAGGTCGAGACCAATCCGCGTTCTAATACTTTAATTGGTTGGGAAGGGTAGATATGGATATGATGACCGGTGCGCTAATACCACGTGTATCCCCTCTTCTGAGGAGTGTCATACGGGGTATTACATTGAGGTGATCCATATTATAAACAAACCTAGGACCCCCTCCCTTTTACATTCTTAAATATGTTTTAAACTCTTTTTTTCAAATTTCGCCTTTTAATAGTTGTTTTCAAACGTTTGTGTGTTTAAACTTAAATCCCCTACTATTTGAGCCTATACTTGTCTATTTGCTAATTGTACAAAATTCAAAAAACTGTCTGGCTGGGAACTACACTAGTGGATCTTGAGGGGTGCCTAACACCTTCCCCTAAGGATAATTTGAAGCCCATACCCTATCTTTGGTTATCAAAAAGACTTATATATGAACCCTATAGGTGTCCTAATGCACCTTAAATCATTAGGTGGCGACTCTTCAAAAATGTAAACTCAGTTCCCAAAAGGAATGAGTTGTCCCATACCCAAAATGTCATAAACCCGATTTTCCGATGTGAAGAGGGAAAAAGGGGGCGCGACATCAAGCTCTATATATGCTCATAAAGTGACACCTAGAGATTGGCTAAAGGATGGGGAATAAGGAGAGAAGAGTCGCATAGGCATGCATACAAGGTCAGAGTTGTACAAGTTGCATGATGGAAAGTAGAAACATTTACGCGATTGGAAGGATTCCGACCACAAGCCTTGGTGTGAGAAGAGGCCTAAAGAGGGGAATGCCCTAACCTTTTGATTTATTCACAGAACAGTCGCCTAGATGACAAGGAAAGTACTAAAATATTCGGAAGACATAGGTTATGAAAATGATAAGTGCGCCAGTCAATATTCGAGGACGAATGTTCCAAAGGGTGGAATGGTGTTAAACCCCATGTTTTCGTACATGAAAGTACACCATGAGTAAATAGATATAAGCGCGGGAATGAAATTATTTTTGAGGTTATAAGTATTATGTTATTTCAAATAAGTGATAAGTAAATTCGTGAAGGCGAGAGGGCAAGCAAATCGAAGAAAATGAATTTCGTCAAAGTTTGACATTTTAGGATAAAATACGGTCCGAGCTATAATACCCAATATTTATGGACTAGTACCATACAAGGTACCACATGACCATGATAGTAAGGTGTATAAAGTGTATTAAAAGTGAGTAGTATTTTAAGTAAATTGAGATAATTCTTAATTATGTGAATAATTGATTAATTATTTGTTAATATGGGATTAATAAATTAATTAAGGAATTAATTAATACATTGTTGGATACGAATTGACCACTCCAAATGTGGCAGCACACAAAGTCATAACATATGACTATTAAATCATTCTTCAAGGTGTCATTTTAAAAGAGTTGGGTGGACAACTAAGCCACAAAGTAGGGCCCACTCCCAAAGGTTAAGAAAACCTTTCACATTCATTCTTTGAATCGCTAAAATGAAGATGGAAGCTTTAGCAACTCATTCAAAATTCTATCAACATGACTTTGCTACAAAAGATCATACAAGACTACGTGATGTTATATCAACGGGGGTTTGCGATTCGAAAGGAGTACGGTACAATCTTTCTCAAAGAATATCATACAGATTCTTCCCTACATCGATCCGCCGTTATGCATTGTCGCAATCAACGGTGTTAAAGGGATTGTCAAGCGAATCGGTTTAGGTATGTGTGAGCACGTGATTTTTTCCCTATATGAATTACTCCCATAAATTCAAAACAAAATAATTTCTTTTCATTATTTGCAATTTTTGTGGATTTTGTGGCATTTTCTGATAATTGTTTGCATTGGTCTGTGCATTTTTATTTTTGTTTAATTAATGAAAAATACAAAAATATGTTGCATCTGCATTTAGGATTTAATTTTATATTTTTAGATTAATTATTAAATTAGTTTGTTTTATAAGATATGAAAATCACAAAAATAGTTCATTTTGCATTTTAACTCTTTAATGTTGAATTTTATAGTTTTTCTCTAAATTTAGGATTTAATTACCTATTGTAAATACTATGATGAGTGATTAATCTAATTGGGTAGGTTAATTTGGTTTTAAAAATTAATTTACGTTTTATTTTAATTTGAAAAGAAAAAGGATTTGAAATTGAAAAAGAAAAAGAAAATAATTTCAATAAGAAGTCTATTTGGGCCATTTTTATTTAAAATTCCCCAGGCCCAAACAAATTACCCATCCAAACCCACCAAAACCGGCCTAGAACCAGTCCATAATCGGGCTCCCATTTCCCCTTAAACCAAAGCGACACCGTTTAGTCAAGATAGATCTGAGCCGTCGAGGTTAACCGATCTAACGGCTCAGAAGTGAGGGACACCCGGTATATAACTGTCCAAACAGCCCCCTACCCCCATCTCGTCTCTCATCTCACCCTCTCCAACCAGACCGGAACCCTAGTAGCCGCCCTTGAAATCCCACCGCTACTGCTGGCGGCGCCACCACCAACCGCCCTGAAATTAACACCCCACACTCCCCTCCACCTCCCCATCCCAAATCTCCAAGCAATTCCTCTTAAATCTCCCTCCATCGCCTCGAATCTCAAATCTAAGGTCAGCGCCTAAAACCCTAAAATTCCCAAAATCTGCCTAGAATTACACCACGCGACCCCTCATCTCCTTCCTTCCTCAAATATGTGCTGGTTTCATCTCAAACCGGTCCGTCAGTGGTGGATCAGAGGTCCGGAATGCCCTAGGTCTCTCCCTAGGTTCTTTTCTGGCTCAACAAGTTTGAGTGAACCCAAAACTGTCATTAATCGTTTGTCTTTTATTAAGGACATTCAATTAATGATCGTCAAAGGCTCACTTTCTTCTTCAAAATTTTGTTCGAGTTCATGCAGTTCTTGCTAAGGCAGGTCTGGGGTAATCTTCTTTGTGTCGATTGGTTTCCTTTTGATATTTTCTTTTGTTTGTTTGTTGTATTTCCAGTTTCTTTCTTTAGAAGTTTCGTTTCTTGCTTAATTGCATTATGTTTATGATTTTAAGTTCACCAGTTAGCTTGTTTGCTTAATTGTTAATGACAATCGGTTTCATAGGGTTTGAGTTTAGCTTGGTTTCAATTCGTGAGATTTTCTTCTTTCTGCTAGGTTTCATTTTATGTTTGTGAATTAATTCTGGAACTGAACGCATTAATATTAGTCAAGTATAGTTCATCATTTGCATTGATTCTTGTTTCAAGGGCATTTTCTGAATTCATGTTTATGTGTGAAGGATTTTAGGCTAGTTCTTCATAATTTCAACATTTGTTTTGAATTTCATTGGTTTTCAGTCCAGCTGAAGGCGTCATTTCATTTGTTTGCTGTTTGTTGTGATTGTGAGAATTCAGAACTTAAGGGGGGTAAGTGCATAACTAGGAAAACTTTAGGGGTAGCTTTGAAGATTGGTTTAACCTGAAGAATCTTTTAATAACTGATGAGGAAGCTTCCTAAATGGACAACTGCTCAAAATTGTTAGGGAAAACAGGTTGCAAATTGAAAATATCTGAAGGAAATGGACAGCTGTCCAAAAATCAGTTTTAAAAGATGCCATGTGAGGGTATTTTGGGAAAATCTAATTGCCCTGCCTTGGAAGACACACAACAGACCCCAGCTTTATAAATGAACCCCTCTTTTCACTCAATAGACAATGTTTTACACTCTAGAGAGACTGAAAGAGGAAAATATACTGAATTGGAGAAGTAACTGATTTCCTTCTGAAATTTCCTGGGAATGTTGAAAATTGTTTGAATTAGTTTTGGTTTCTTGGTTTTGGCTCTCTGAATCTTTGTTACTCTAGAACGTTCCTGGAAATGATTCCAAAGTTGTGCATATGTGCGGAAACTTGGCTCTAATCTTTGTTTAGAAGTTTGCTTTGAACTGCTGGAAGCTGGTTTTTAGAAATTTGGGTTGGATTCAATTGTGTAACCATTATTATATTGCCGCTGATATTGCTATGCTGCTGCTGGGTTATTGGTCTCACCCTTCATTGTTTCTTTTCATATCCAGGTATTTCTATAAGCTATGGATGGCAAATGATTATACATAGGCATTTTCGAGAGGAAACTTGATTGAATCTGAAGTTATTTTGAGTTTTGGTGTTTTGTCTTCTTCTACTTTCAATGATACTTCTGTGGTAAGTTTAGAGCCATGCATGTTGTTTCCAATCTTTCCATGCCTTAAATATACTGTAAGGAAGTTTCTATATAATTATAATGCTCAAGAGTTGAATATGAGAGTTGTTATTAGCAATTTTGTAATCCCTCGAGTGTTGGTTTAAGCTCTTGAATAAATGTGATATGGTATTTGGATATATTGATTTGAATGGCTTAGCATTTTGTTGAATTGACTAAGGATGCCTTTTAAGTTGATGGTGTTGGTTTTTGAGTTAAATCTATTGAAAATTGTCGAGCATGGATGGAAAGTTAGAAGCTAGGTATACATATCATGATTGCGATGTGTTAAAAGAAGTCATACATTCCTTTCATTGAAGTGTTTAGTCGATTCAGTGGTCTTTAGTGTTTGAGGCTGATTTTCAGAAATAAGTTGGCCAGTCTGCAATATAGAACCTACGAGCTTGTCTCTTGAGCCCAATAATTCAAGGTGTTAATGCCAGGCTTTTCATATAGCAAACATGATCCTAAGTGTAGGCGAAAAATAAAATTAGAAGTTTCGCTTAGTTAATTTGGACTGATTAGTAAAAATGCAGGACTATTTGATTATTCCAATTTCTTGTTTGTTCGAGACTTAGTCTTGATCAATTTACCCTTAATTGATTTGGCACGATTATTGTTCCTAAAATTTGGGCCTAAAAGTTGGCCCAATAATAGACGTTTGGTTTGATTGACTCCACACCACATTCTAGGACTTGACCATTTTCCCCATCGAGAATTGGGCTCATTGGGCCAAAGCCTGAAAGGAGCTGGAATGAGTGCGATCCGTGTCTTACTAGTTGAAGAAATTTGATTTTGGGTTAACCGGACCTTTAATTTGATGATTGCTAATTAGTTAATAGGATTGAGATTTCATTTGAATAAGTAGAAGTGCCGCAAGCTTTCCTTAACTGACTAATTTTTAAAAATTAGAAGCAAGGTGTGCCATGCTAAACAAGAACCTCAAAATGCAAGGCCCTCCTTTAATTATTTCTTTTAAATCCTTAGAATCCGAGGCGTGCCATTTAGCAAATTTCATGGCCCTCGCAAAGTTGCAAACGCGTAGTTGCTTTAGGCGCGTATTTTAATAATATTATCTTCCTAAACTCGGGTGTGCATTTCATGTGACCAAAATCCAAATCTCAACAACGTTAAATAAATGCGTCGTGGACCGCGGGTGCATTTCATGTGACGTGGTTCAAAGACGTATTTTAAATAACGTTGAATCTTCCTAAAAAAATAATATAAAAAGCGGATTGAAAGTTAAAATGCACATAGGTTCAAAATGTTCAAACATCAGATAATAGGCCAATAATAACAGTTGAGCGATGATAAGTAGGATTTTAACATGTTTTATACCCATACTTGCTTGCGCTTTGAGTGTAACTTGCTACAAAATAGTCTCAAAATTCTTACAGATTGCGCTTGATTGCAGGTTTGAGCTATAAAGTGACAAATAGTCAAAGATCGGCTCAAATCGGAGTGAAACCTGCTCAAGTGCCAAAGATCATTAAAGTAAGGACATTCAGAACATGGTGCGGACCGCACCATCATGTCATGCGGCCGCACCATAGGGGTTCAGAGACTGTGAAACTACAAGTCAAACATAATGCGGCCGTGTCCCACTTCATGCGGCCCGCGTCTCACTCATGCGGCCGACAATCTTGCTATGCGGTCGCGTCCAAAAAGTTCAGAGAGTGTCATATTCAAGAAGCAAACCACTCGGCCGCGTCCCACTTCATGCGGCCCGTGTCCCTCTCCATGAGGCCGCACTCTATGGTCACGCGGTCCACATCCAAGAAGTACAGAGAAGCTGCCAAAACTATTCATGCAGCCGCACAACAACTTTGTGCGGTCCGCGCCAGTCTTCATGCGGCCGCATTCCAACTTTGTGTGGTCCGTATCACCATCTTCAGAGAGCAAGATTCAGAGGTCAAGCAACCCAGTGCGGCCGCGTGCCAACTTTGTGCGGTCTGCACTAACCCCGCAGGGGCATTTTTGTCCAGTTTTTCCAGCCCACTATAAATAGAACATTTTACCATTTTTAGGGAAGTTTTGGTACATCTGATAGCTGCTGCACTCGGGAGACTTATGTTTTGGCCGATTTTGGGCATTTATAGCTTGGTTTCATCATAGATTATTGTAGTTTGACATTAGTAATTAATTAATATGGTTGCTTCATCTTCTATTTCTTCAGTTTCTTCTTTAATTATGTCCTAGCTAAACCCATTAGCTAGGGTTGTGGCTCAACCCTAGTGTGGGTAATTAATGGGTGCTGCTTCTTAATGATAGATTGATATTGGGAGTTTGTTATTTGGGTTAATTTTATGGTTTAATTAAGGATTGATGGTTGCAAACATTGATTCTAGCTTAGTGGGTCTTGACTCTTCTTGAGAAAGAGAGTCTATGACCCCAAAATTGACCCAACAAGGAATTGGGGTGGACCCATGAGAAATGGTAGTCCCAATTAATGGGTTAAACCTCGAGAGAGTAATCACCCTACTTGAACCCCAGTTGCTTGGTCTAATTGGCCTACCCAATTGGTCTTGAGAGAGTCAATTGGGCAAATTCCCCCTCTCTGGCGAGAGGTGTGAGAGTGGGTACAATTGTGCAACGGTTATAACATTGATCCCAATATGTCAATCTATTATTAGTAGTTTCTACCCGTTAGTTAACCACCTAGGGGATGCCACAACCCTAGTGCCTTTCTCTATGTTAATCACAACTTAGAACATATCCCTTCAGCATAAATTAGCTTAAATTTGTAGTTGATAATAGTAGTTATTAAAAAAACCCCCAAAAACTTTTAGAAGTACAATTAGGAGCAAGCACGCATTCCTAGTCTGAAAAAATACGCAACTCCATGCCAAGCTCCCTGTGGAAATTGACCCCGATACAACTATTCGGGTAAAAGTCTTAGCGCCCGCTCTTCCTACCGTTGTGTGAGGTTGAGTTTGCTGCGATCACTTTTTGGCGCCGTTGCCGGGGAGCTTACGGTGTTAACTATTTGTGTAGCTAGTTTTGTGTTTTGCTTCTATTTCCTTCTTTTTTCTAATTTTATTTGTGTGAATTCACTCAGGTACACATGGCTTTAAATGCAAATGACCCTCTTGGCAACGTGGTCGTGGGGGAGGAGGTTGAGGATCTAGAACAAGAAGACGTATTACCTCAAGCTACTAGGAGAGGTCGACATGCCAATGCAAATGCCAATGCAAATGAGAATATACCATACCCTCCTCCACCTCCACCAAGAGTGGCACCAAGAGTTCTACCCAATCAAGGGTACGCAAGTGCAATAGTTCCTCCCCGAATCCGGGCGGGGAACTTCCAGGTTACAAATGTGATGCTTACCTTGCTCGAACAACGAGGTTATTTCACAAGGGCCGCTGATCAGAATGCTTACAAACACTTGAAGGGATTCATGGATAGTTGTTAGGGTAGCAAGCAGACAAATGTTTCGGAGGATGCATTGAGACTTCAACTTTTCCCGTTCTCACTTCGGGGGAAGGCATTAGATTGGTCGGAGAGGCTCCCCAATCATTCCATCACTACATGGGATGAGTTGGCGGACAAGTTCATCGCTACGTTTTTCTCTCCAGGTCACATGGCGGCTCTACGGGACGAGATTCTAGCCGTCAAGCAAGAGCCAACTGAACCGTTACATGAGATATGGGGAGGTTTAGAACAATGGTGAAAGAATGCCCTAACAATGATATGACTGATGTGATGATCCAACAAACATTCTATAGGGGCATCAACAAAACCAACCAATGTATTGTGAACCAACTGGCGGGAGGAAATTTTATGAAGCTTCATTACAATGAAGCTTGTGATGTGTTAGATGAGATGGCCGACATATCGTCGGCATGGCAAAGTCGGGCTAATGTGCCTCAAGGTGATCCTAACGTCATACATTTGCTTAAGGAGTTACATGATCATGGCCAAGCCATTGCCGAACTTACAACAACAATGAATCAGTTGGCTAAAGCGTAGTTACAACAAGTTCAAAACCCACGCCAAGTCAACGCCATGGAAGGAGTGAATATGATGAGAAGGAGGCAAAGAGGGCAACAACCTCAAGAAATTTTGATAACTATGATAATGGTGGTGGCTATTCGAATGAATGCTATGATGATCAAAGTGAGGAAGTCCAATACGTCAACAACTATCAAGGGAATAGAGGTAATCAAGGGAACCAACAATGGAGACCCCAAGGAAATTGGGGCAATCAACAAGGTGGTAATTGGAACAATAACAACAACCAAGGAGGAAATTGGGGGAAAAAAAATTCGGGTAATCAAGGGAATTGGAGCGAAAACGACAACAACAATTGGAACAACAACAATGGGCAAGGTGTGTGGAATAACAATGGTGGCCAAGGAAATTGGGGGCAAGGCTTTCAAAGGCCTCTGATGTTTCAACAACCGAACAACCCGCCGCCGTTTCAATCTCAAGGGTCTAGTTCTTCGGGAAATGAATTTGGTAGAATTGAAGTTATGTTTGAGCAAATGATGAAGAAGAACCAAGACTCCGAAGCTCAATTGGCCTCCCCCAACACTTCTATCCGTAACTTGGAAGTACAACTTGCCAAATTTCTCAGTCTTTAAATACTCGCCAAAAGGGTGCTCTAACAAGTGATACGGTAGTAAACCCCAAGGGTGGGCACAATAATCATGTCATGAAGGTGACAACGCGAAGTGGAAGAGGCGGTGATGTGCATGCCTCAAGAGGAAACCAAGTTATGGTGGATGAAGATGAGTTACGAGATAATGAAATGCCTTTGGTGGTTGAAGATGTAGTTGAACCAAGTGTGAGAGATGATGTGCGGATTGATATTCATAAGGTTGAAGAGGAGACACAAGAGGCCGTGAACCCGTCTAGGGAACACGTGATTGATATGCCCGAGCCGGTGGTGCCCTAAAGTCAAAGCACCCTCACCTCGGACTCCTCCGCCTTATCCTCAACGGTTGGCCAAGCAAAAAGGTGACAACCAATTTAAGAAATTCATTGAGATGATGAAGAGTTTGACTATCAATGTGCCTTTGGTGGAGGCACTCGAGCAAATGCCGGGGTACGCAAAGTTCATGAAAGAGTTGGTTACAAAAAAGAGATCAATGGAGTGTGAGACAATCAAGATGACCCATCAAGTGAGCGCAATTGTGCATTCTATGGATCCGAAACTTGAGGACCCCGATGCATCCACTATCCCATGTACCATTGGAAGTGCCGACTTTGCAAAAGCCCTTTGTGACTTGGGGGCAAGTATCAATTTAATGCCATATTCGGTCTTCAAGACCTTGGGAATCGGGCAACCTCGTCCAACATCTATGAGGCTTCAAATGGCGGACCGGTCAATGAAGTGGCCTTTGGGGATTATTGATGATGTCCTTGTTCGTGTTGATAAGTTCATATTGCCGGCCGATTTCGTTATCTTGGATTGTGAGGTGGATTTTGAGGTGCCAATTATCCTTGGAAGACCTTTCCTAGCTACTGGAAAGGCTTTGCTAGATGTCAAAGCGGGAGAGTTGACCTTCCGTGTTGGTGATGAAAAGGTGGTGTTCCATGTGTCCAAATCTATGAGGCAACCGAATAGCACTGAGGTGTGCTCGTTTGTTGACATTGTCACGACGGTGATAGTGGATGACACAAGCGTAATGGTGAATGTTGAGGACCCACTTGAGGCCGTGTTGTTGAACATGGATGTTGATGATGATTCCGGGAGAGTTGAATGTGTAAACGCTTTGCATGGTATGGGCTCGTATTCTTATGAGCCTAGGAAGTTATCCTTGGATCTTGAGAATCGCAAAACTCCCCCAACCAAGCCATCTATTGAGGAGCCGCCGGTGTTGGAGTTGAAACCACTTCCTTCTCACCTCAGGTATGAATACTTGGGCCCTAATTTCACTTTGCCTATTATTCTTTCATCTTGCTTGACTAACGTGCAGGTTGACGCCCCTTTGGCAGTTCTACAAAAGCGCAAGAGGGCGATCAGATGGACATTGGCGGATATTTGGGGTATAAGCCCCGCCTTTTGCATGCATAAGATCATATTGGAGGAGGTTGCGAGGACCTCACTTGAACAACAAAAGAGACTCAACGAAGCTATGCAAGAATTGGTCAAGAAGGAAGTTATCAAGTGGCTTGACGCCGGTGTGGTGTATCCTATTTCTGATAGCTCATGGACTTCTCCGGTGCAATACGTACCGAAGAAGGGCGGGATGACTGTGGTAACCAATGATAACAATGAGTTGATTCCTACTCGGACGGTGACGGGATGGAGAGTTTGTATGGACTATAGAAAGCTTAACAAGGTGACTCGAAAGAATCATTTCCCTTTGCCGTTCCTCGACCAAATGCTTGATCGTCTTGCGGGTCGGTTGTTCTATTGCTTTTTAGATGGGTATTCGGGGTACAACCAGATTCTCATCTCCCCGGAAGATCAGGAAAAGACGACCTTTACTTGTCCCTATGGCACATTCGCATTTTCTAGGATGCCGTTTGGATTGTGTAATGCCCCAGCGACCTTTCAACGATGTATGATGGCAATTTTCACCGACATGGTGGAAGATATATTGGAGGTCTTTATGGATGATTTTAGCGTGGTGGGGGACTCCTTTGAAGAATGCTTGACAAATTTGGATTGTGTGTTGGCCCGATGTGAAGATACAAACCTAGTTCTCAATTGGGAAAAATGCCATTTTATGGTAGAAGAGGGTATTGTATTGGGTCATAAGATTTCGAAGAGAGGTATTGAAGTTGACAAAGCCAAGATTGAAGTCATTTCAAGGTTACCTCCCCTACTTCTGTCAAAGGGGTGAGGAGCTTTTTGGGGCACGCGGGTTTCTACCGAAGGTTCATCAAAGATTTCTCTAAGGTAGTTAACCCATTGTGCAAGTTGTTAGAGATGGAGGCCAAGTTTGTCTTTGATGAGAAATGCATGGAGGCATTCGAGCTTCTAAAATACAAGTTGACAACTATCCCTATCATTACCGCACCCAATTGGAGCTTTCCATTTGAGCTCATGTGCGATGCTAGTGATGTTGCGGTAGGGGAGGTCTTGGGCCAAAGGATCAACAAGATGTTCCATCCGGTGTACTACTCAAGCAAAATGATGAATGAAGCTCAAAGAAACTATACAGTCACCGAGAAGGAGTTGCTAGCTATTGTGTTTGCCATGGAAAAGTTCCGACCATACCTTATGGGGGCCAAAGTGATTATCTATACCGATCATGCCGCCCTTAGGTATTTGATGACCAAGAAAGATTCAAAAGCAAGGTTGATGAGATGGGTTCTACTTCTTCAAGAGTTTGATCTAGAAATTGTGGACCGGAAAGGATGTGAAAATCAAATAGCGGACCACTTGTCCCGCTTGGAGGAAGAGGGGAGGCATTCTGACGGCCTTGAGATCAATGATGCGTTCCCGGATGAACAACTCCTTGCGGTATCTATGCATGATATGTCGTGGTTTGCTGATGTGGCAAATTATCTTGTGACCCGTATAATCCCGCATGAGCTCCCTTCTAACCAAAGGAAGAAGCTCAAGCGGGATAGTTTGGATTATTATTGGGATGAGCCATATTTGTTCAAGAATTGCACCGATGGTGTGATTCGCCGGTGTGTCCCGGAAGAAGAACAATTGAGTATTTTGGAGGCTTGTCATTCCTCTCCCTATGGTGGCCATCATGGCGGGGTGAGGACGGCTTCTAAGGTGCTTAGTTGCGGTTTCTATTGGCCCTCCTTGTTTAAAGATATCGGTGATTTTGTCAAGAGATGTGATGAATGCCAACGAGCCGGTGGGATTTCAAAAAAGGATGAGATGCCTCTCAACACAATTCTAGAGGTGGACATTTTTTATATGTGGGGTATCGACTTTATGGGGCCGTTCGTGAGTTCGTGTGGGAACACCTATATCTTGGTAGCGGTTGATTATGTGTCAAAATGGGACGAAGCCATCGCTTTTCCCAACAACAAAGCTCGAAGTGTGGTGGCGTTCTTGAAAAAGAGTATCTTCACAAGGTTTGGCACTCCACGTGCTATCATTAGTGATGGTGGTTCTCATTTTTGCAACCGGGCTTTTGATTCATTGCTTGCCAAGTATGGTATAAATCACAAGGTGACCACTCCTTATCATCCTCAAGCGAGTGGCCAAGTTGAGGTTTCCAACCGAGAGATCAAGAGTATTTTGTCCAAAACTGTCAATGCCAATAGGACCGATTGGTTGAAGAAATTAGATGATGCTCTTTGGGCCTATCGGACAGCTTACAAGACCCCGATTGGTATGTCTCCGTACCGGTTGGTGTTTGGGAAAGCTTGTCATCTTTCGGTGGAATTGGAGCATAAGTCTATGTGGGCCTTAAGAAAATTGAACTTAGAATGGGATGTCGCTACGAATCTCCAGGTTGAGCAACTCAATGAGCTAGACGAGTTTAGATTTCATGCCTACTCCAGCTCGTCCTTGTACAAGGACAAGATGAAGTACCTTCACGATAAGTATGCTCGAGGGAAGGAATTCAAAGTTGGTGACATGGTTCTTCTGTTCAACTCCCGGTTGAGGTTATTCCCGGGAAAGCTTAAGTCTAAATGGAGTGGTCCATTTGAAGTTGTTGGTGTAACCCCATTTGGTGCTATTGATCTCAAGAACAAAAATGGTGAAGTTTTCCAGGTCAATGGGCATCGTGTCAAGCATTACTTGGGAAAGTTTGATGACAGCCACGTGGTGGTACTCATTCATTTGAAGTGACTTTAATGGTAACATGCGTCGTGCCGCGATGTTAAATCAGGTGCTTCTTGGGAGGCAACCCATGTCTTTTTCTTTCTTTTTGATTTCTGTTGTAGATTAGGATTTTTGATCTAATGGTTTGTGAGATGTTGCAGGAATTGTGATTGAACCAGTGCAAAACACTTGTGCAAAAAGTGCACAGTCTCTGAACAGTGATCGTGCAGCCGCAATCCCACTTTGTGCGGTCCGCACCGGCCAAAGAAAATATTGCCAAGTTTCTGAAGATGGCCAGTGCGGCCGCATCCTTGCTTGTGCGGTCCGCACCGGTGAAGGCCAAGAATGATCAGTCTCTGAACTGCGTTCATGCGGCCGCGTCCCACTTTGAGCGACCTGCGTGGTTCTCATGCGGCCGCAACCCGTCTCATGCGGTCTGCCGTTTCAGCACTAGGTAAATGGTAAAGTCCCAGCACGGCCCGCGGTCGTGTTCACGCTGCCGCACTGGACGGTAAGTGCTGGGCCCCGCGGTGTTTCTTATAAATAGGCTATTAGGGTCTTCATTAGAACTTTTCGCAAAAATTGACCCCTGAGCCCTAAAAGTTACTGTTCACATCAGAGACCCTTCTTAGTGTTAATATCAAGAGCATTTTTTCGCTTTCCTAGTAACATATCTCTCACATTAGTCTTTACTTAGTATTAGTTTAAACTTTATACATGTTTCCCTAGTCATAACTTCTTCATTTTTCTTTTTTTGTTCTTCGTCGTTTCATGATTAGGATAGTTTTATATTGTTCTTGTTGTTCTTTGAAATGATGGGCATGTTATAAATGAGTAGGGACAAAGTAGGATGCTAAAACGTGAAAGACTTGATTTTTTTTGTAAAACCCTAATTGCCCCTGTAATGAAAGCCCAGCGCGGCCGCATTCCCTGATTATGCGGTCCGCATGCCTTTTACGCGGCCACATCATTCTGTTACGCGGTCCGCGTAAGCCTTGAGCCTAAAGGTTGATACTTCCCAGCGTGGCCGCACGCCTTGTTTGTGCGGTCCGCTCCATGCCCCACGCGGCCGCATCCCAAGTTTGCGCGGTCCGCGTGGGTGACGTTCAGAGGGCACAAGTTTTTAATAGCATGGCCAATGTGGCCGCATGACCAGTTTGTGTGGACCATGTTGGGCCCCACGCGGACGCACCCCTTGTTCATGCGGTCCGCATGGTTCCTAATCAGAGAGGTGTTCATTTCCTAATTTGGTCAGTGCGGTCCGCATGCCTTGTTTGTGCGGTCCGCACTGCTATCACCTGTTCTCTGTCTGTGTTTCTGTTCTGTTCTTAAACTCTGCAATTACCTGAACTAACAATGTTAGACTTATTTGTGTGGAGAAAATGGTTAAACAACGAGGGCGTGGAGCTAAACAACCCGGACGAGGAGGTGACCCCTCCCGGGGAGGTAAACCAAAATTGAAGAAACTCACTCCCCAACCAAAGCTAAAAACAAGAAAGCACGTGATGAGTGATGAAGAACAGTCGGGTAGTGAGTACCTCCCCTCCCAGGATGTCTCAACTGATTCGGGGAAAGCCCCCGCAGGCCTAACTAAAGCTCCAACTGTTATACAACCTGAGTCGTCTGAGGGCTCAGAAGCAGGCAGTGCCAAATACTCCACCTCCCCCACAGCTTCAGAATCCGGGGAGGGTGCAGAAGATAAAAACAAGAGTGATGAGGAGGTCCCGGACAATAGGGTACTTAGAGTTGGGGGAATTGAAAGAACTAGAAACCCAGTTGTATGGCAGGACAGATTTGTCAGCGAGGTGGCCATTCATAAATTCCGGAAAGTGTGGCCCAAGAAGAAGGTGATTCCAGAAAGAAGAGTAGTCACTCGGGATTTGTTACCCTACCTTCCCCGAGTCTATGAACAATTTATTACTAGAGTGGGGTGGGATTTATTCAAAGATGAGCTGGTCGATGCAAATGAACATATAGTGAAGGAATTCTACAGCAATGTGACCCACACCAAATAAGGGTCAATTGCAACCAAAGTGCGGGATAAGAAGATAGTGTTCTCGGGAAAAGCGTTGAGCGAGTATTTGGGTTTCAATGACGAGGATGACTCTCAGTACAGAGAGAAGTTAGAGTTGAAAGAGGAAGCTCATCCTTGGGTGGCACAGTTCTTAGCTCACCCGGGTACTGTTCCAGAGTGGATTCAGGTGGGGAAGAAAATACTGCGAAAGGACCTCAATTTTGAGGCAAGAGGATGGTTAACTTTTGTATGCAACAGGTTGGACCCTTCGTCCCATGACCAGACCATTCCAATCGCTCGAGAAGTTCTCATTGCGTCCATTATGGTAGGTTTCCCCATCAATGTAGGGAATGTTATATACAGTGTGATCACATCCATTGGCATTGATACGAACAGAAACTACCTCTACCCGAACACCTTCACAATGTACTTTGAAGATGCAAAGGTGAAGAAATACCCCTTCAATGTTGGAGTTCGACCGGTGTCCCCATTTTCATGGTTTAGTATTCAGGGGACAGACAACCCGAAGGGAGATAAGAAGGGAAAAACATCCACCTCTGCCCTGACTGGCCAGTCTGAGGAGCCAGTTGCGGTAGAGTCTTCTGTTGAGCCACCTACTCTTGCTGCCACTACTGTTCCGGACATCCCATCCTCCTCTGCGGGTCCCAGTTCTTCAACTGGTCCACTGGTTCCCACATCCAAATCCAACCCCTTCATGGCCCAACAGTTAGCAAAGACATGAGCCAGTTTGAACAACTGGATGTTAGTCTCGACATCGAAGTTGTCCACTTTGGCTACCACAGTTGCGGCCCAGTCTACTCCAGCCACCGTTGATATTCCTCAGTCCATTGAGGAGACATTGAAGACACTCTTGGCCAACCAGGAGGAGATTTTGGCTACTCAGGCTACCTTGACAAAGGCAGTTGATGCATAGGGCAAAGCTCTAAAGGAGCTTGCCAAAGAACACAAGAAGATTAGAAAATCCCGGGCATCTAAGGAAGAGGTGAAGGTGCTCCGAGCTGAGGTTGACAAGCTAACAGCAGACCAGCTACCTTTAAACTTGTTCTTTGATGAGTCAGCACCACCACCAGCCGTAGTTGTACCGGAGCCACATCAGGAGGAGGATCCTAGGCACCCAAGGAAGAAGAGGAAGCTTCCTAGCACTGAGGGTGTCGTGATAGAGGTAGCACAGGTTCAGGAGGATACTTCTAGTGCTCCACCAGATATTCAGCCGGTCCATGACCCGGCCCCTGTCCCATCAGCAGAGCAGCAGCAGGCCGGGAACCAGTCTGAGGTTCCCGCCAGTACAGAGGATCAAGGGACCACTAATCAGCTCATGACGACGGATCAGGCTTGAGGATCCACGCTATATCCTTTCTCTGTTTATATGCTTATTTTGGTAGTTGGCATTGGGGACAATGCCAGCTTTTATTCGTGGGGGTGCGCCCTACTAGTTTGATGGTTGATACATTTGGGATGACTGTACATACTTATTAGACTCTTAGCTTATGTTGCTAGTTGATAGTGGGCCTGTAAATAACTTTTCATTCTAGTTACTTTTCTACTTTATGTACATATTTATTTCTTCCCCCCCCTCCCCCCGCTGTATATTCTACTCCCCCATTGTACATATTCATTCGGTTTTTCTATTTTCGTTAAAATATTTCGTTTTTAGCTTCATAGTAGGCTCATAGCCTTTTTGTTTTGTTTTGGCGTTTGCAATAAGCCCTTGGTTTTCTTAATGCCACGGTTCTTTCCAAGGGTAGAGTGTTGTGCGAACCATGTGGCTCTTCCCAATGATAGATGGCGTGACAACCTTCTTAAGGGTTTGAGTCCGTTTTTGATTTTTCTTTTTTTATTTTATTTTCAAGTTTTGCAGTCAAGGGTACCTCAGGCAAAGCTTCACTTGGGCCTAACACATTTTCCTTTGATCCCATGGTCAAAGACATAATGTGGTGCTCAGGATGGTGAAAGTCGTGGCCTTGAGACTCTTGTGTTGACCAAACAGTCATCATGTGGTCGTATTGGACCATTGTGCGCTTGAATCGTAACTAAGGTCGTTGTGGGCCCTCGACTCGATATCTTTAGCAATCCTTGAGTGAGTGTGGTGAGAAGTCGATTTGTGAGTCTATATCCCAAGCCGATGGTCTAGAACTTGGCCCGAATGTTTGTTGAGGCGAAATCCTAGGTGAAATTTGGCTTGAGAAGTGATTGTAGGCTCTCCTTGATCCAAAATGCTAAGATTGAACAATTTCATGACCTACCAATGAAATGATCTCTAGTTAACCCTTTTGAGCCTTGAACCTTCATCTTCCAAGAACCAAAGCTACAAGCCTATACCCGTTCTTAATGATATCCTCTCTTGGCACCCAAATCTTCCCTTGAGTAGATGGCAAATGTTTAAGTTTTGTGGGGGGGGGGGGAGACAAGAAAGGAAACAATATGGTAAAAGGTATAAAAGCAAAAGAAAAGAAAGGTAATAAAAAAAATAAAAAGAAAGAAAAGATAAGACAAAAAGAAAGACCGAATTGAATAAGGTCAGAAAGGGGATTCAAAGAAAACAAAAGTGAAAAAGGGTGTGGAAAAAAGTAGAAAAAGGAGAAATGTGCTGAATTGCATAAGAAAGGGTGACAATGTATCTCTCTAACCCCTTGAAAAAGAAGTGAATACTCAAATGAGTCAAGAAAGTTTGCCAAAATGAATCAAAAGAAGTGCTTAAGGGAAGATTGAACCCACTTGAACAAAAATATGTCTTACCCTTACCCAAAAGCCTTCACAATGACTCCACAAAAGCCCTACATGATTTTGAGTTGAAGGGAACCTACATTAGTGGATACTTACATAAGGGGCAAGCAAATGGTACTTAGAGCCAGACTTGTGGCCTCTTCCTTGAGAGAGATGAGTGAAAATCCATCAACCTCGGTTTGTGTGTCAAAACTTTAAAAGGTGAGGTTCACTTAGGGAGAGTTGAGGATGTGTGAGTTTGGGTTCCACAATGACCAAAGTAATTGAGAAAAGTTCTTTGATGAAATATGTCAACTCTTGATGCTCTTGTGTCACACTTGATCCACAAGTTTTCAAAGTTTAAATGTGTTAATGATGCATTCTCATTGAGGGAAATTGTTAGACCCAATTGATGCTTGTTGAGGTTACTTTAGGATAAGCTGAAACTGCTTGGATGTTGCCTTTGAGGGGTGGGTCTTATTTTGTTTGCTTGAGGACAAGCAAAGGTTTAAGTTTTGGGGAGTTGATAAGTAGGATGTTAACATGTTTTATACCCATACTTGCTTGCGCTTTGAGTGTAATTTGCTACAAAATAGTCCCAAAATGCTTACAGATTGCGCTTGATTGCAGGTTTGAGCTATAAAGTGACAAATCGTCAAAGATCGGCTCAAATCGGAGTGAAACCTGCTCAAGTGCCAAAGATCATTAAAGTAAGGACATTCATAACTTGGTGCGGACCGCACCATCATGTAATGCGGCCGCACCATAGGGGTTCAGAGACTGTTAAACTACAAGTCAAACATCATGCGGCCGCGTCCCACTTCATGTGGCCCGCGTCTCACTCATGCGGCCGCACAATCTTGCTATGCGGTCGCGTCCAAAAAGTTCAAAGAGTTTCATATTCCAGAAGCAAACCACGCGGCCGCGTCCCACTTCATGCAGCCCGCGTCCCTCTCCATGCGGCCGCACTCTATGGTCACGCGGTCCGCGTCCAAGAAGTTCAGAGAAGCTGCCAAAACTATTCATGCGGCCGCACAACAACTTTGTGCGGTCCGCGCCAGTCTTCATGCGGTAGCATTCCAACTTTGTGCGGTCCGCATCACCATTTTCAGAGAGCAAGATTCAGAGGTCAAGCAACCCAGTGCGGCCGCGTGCCAACTTTGTGCGGTCCGCACTAACCCCGCAGGGTCATTTTGTCCAGTTTTTCCAGCCCGCTATAAATAAAACATTTTACCATTTTTAGGGAAGTTTTGGTACATCTGATAGCTGCTGCACTCGCGAGACTTATGTTTTGGCCGATTTTGGGCATTTATAACTTGGTTTCATCATAGATTATTGTAGTTTGACATTAGTAATTAATTAATATGGTTGCTTCATCTTCTATTTCTTCAGTTTCGTCTTTATTTATGTCTAGCTAAACCTATTAGCTAGGGTTGTGGCTCAACCCTAGTGTGGGTAATTAATGGGTGCTGCTTCTTAATAATAGATTGATATTGGAAGTTTGTTATTTGGGTTAATTTTATGGTTTAATTAAGGATTGATGGTTGCAAACATTGATTCTAGCTTAGTGGGTCTTGACTCTTCTTGAGAAAGAGAGTCTATGACCCCAAAATTGACCCAACAAGGAATTTGGGTGGACCCATGAGAAATGGTAGTCCCAATTAACGAGTTAAACCTCGAGAGAGTAATCACCCTACTTGAACCCCAGTTGCTTGGTCTAATTGGCCTACCCAATTGGTCTCGAGAGAGTCAATTGGGCAAATTCCCTCTCCCTACCAAGAGGTGTGAGAGTGGGTACAATTGTGCAACGGTTATAATATTGATCCCAAATATGTCAATCTATTATTAGTAGTTTCTACCCGTTAGTTAACCACCTAGGTGATGCCACGACCCTAGTGCCTTTCTCTATATTAATCACAACGTAGAACATATCCCTTCAACATAAATTAGCTTAAATTTGTAGTTGATAATAGTAGTTATTAAACAAAAACCCCAAAAACTTTTAGAAGTACAATTAGGAGCAAGCACGCATTCCTAGTCTGAACAAATACGCAACTCCATTCCAAGCTCCCTGTGGAAATTGACCCCGATACCATTATTCGGGTAAAAGTCTTAGCGCCCGCTCTTCCTACCTTTATGTGAGGTTGAGTTTGCTGCGATCAAGCGACTGTGCTAGAACCAAGGAACTATGGAATGCCTAACACCTTCTCCCGGATTAACAGAATTCCTTACCCAAATTTCATGTGTTCGCGGACTGTTAAACACAGTCAAGCTTTTCCTCGATTCGGGATTCAACCGGTGACTTGGGACACCATAAATCTCCCAAGTGGCGACTCTGAATCTTTTATTAAATAATCCCGCTTCGATTTTCACTTTAAGTTGGAAAAAACTTCCTTATATACACCCTTCTAGGGGGTGTAGGTAAAAAGGAGGTGTGACAGCTCTGACAACTCTGCTAGGGACCGAACCCAGAATCTCTGGTTCAAGATTCAAGAATTCAAGCTTAGAATAATTGTTATAGTTGGCTTTATCCATTATCTGATTTTGTTACATGATTTGAGCCTAATATGCTAATTGATTGCTTTTTACCGCTTGGATATTCCGTGAACTGTATATAAACTGTTGCGAAATCCCTCTTCTCTCTGAGTCTTCTAAATCATGAAGAAGTGTGCACTTCGTGTGACTTCTTTTTTGTTAGAGTCATATCCAAAATTTAGAACGAGGTTCGGATAAGCTGCAAAGCCGGTGAAGCTTCTGTATTCCCGGTACGCTTCCCCCCTCGGCTCGAGCTGTCCGCTCGGGTAAGCCAGGTCTAGAACAATAAACCCAGGTTTTTACCTAGTACAACAAAACCTCATGCCGGATCCCTAGTAGGAACGTTTGCTTGCATCATGTGCATTTAACTTTGGAGACTCAACACAGGGGTTGGGTCTGTCTAGGACAGGTGCACCCGAAATAAAAAAACCATCCTGATGCATCTTACTTGCTACTTGTGCATTTATTTGTTGTGGATTTGCATGCTGACCGACTTTTGAATAAAAGGAGATAATTTGGAAAAGAAAATAGTAGTGTGAGGTAATTACCTGTGGTGAAAACCAATGTCCCTAAAGTATACTGAAACTCTGCCGAAATTTTGAAATAAAGAGGGGAATTTAGTGGGTTTTAAAGAAAAATAAAAAAAAAGAAATATCTTTGTGTTTTTGGAAAAAGAAAAAAGAAGTTGAGTTTATTTTCTTAAAAATTTTTCCGAACTACGCCAGTTTAATTCTCACAGGGAGTGAGATACGTAGGCAACCCCCATCGGGTCCAACTTCCTTTTTTGCAAAAATAGCCCAAAAAGAATAAATTTTTTAATTTTATTGCAAATAAGTAAGGTGATACCACTCTTGTCTAAAATAGCTGAATGTCCCCAAAAGGGCGCCAGAAGGCCGTTTTT
Source organism: Nicotiana sylvestris (assembly GCF_000393655.2). Taxonomy (NCBI): domain Eukaryota; kingdom Viridiplantae; phylum Streptophyta; class Magnoliopsida; order Solanales; family Solanaceae; genus Nicotiana; species Nicotiana sylvestris. The sequence goes on from NC_091067.1 coordinate 78,951,898, forward strand.
GCAAGAATAGCCACCTTTGGTAATTTTCAAGGTTTTGCCGGTTAGCGAACACAACCTTAAAATCTTCATTTTCGGAGTACTGAAAGGCCGTATTGGCAAAGCCGGATATTTTTGTGAAAATTTTGGAAAAAAAATGGTCATTTTTCTTGAGTCAAAATGAGTCATAGTTTCCTTTTAATTAAGATCACCTTAATAAATGTGAAGGATGAGCACAATTCAAAATGAACCTTTCTCAGTACGTGAAGAGATCCCTTTGGAGCTACATATGTGGTGACATGATTTGGGGGAAGATAGCAGAAAGGTTGTGACAAAAGCATTGGGTGGTCTTATTGGGCTCTTGATGGTTAAGCAAAGAAAAGACGTGATTGAGGCCTTGATACCATTCTGGGACCCAACACATAATGTATTTCACTTTGCTGATTTCAAGTTGACTCCTACACTGGAAGAGATAGTAGGCTATGTCAGTTTTGAGGGGAATCATAAAAGTCAATACCCGGTGGCACCAAGGATAGTAACCCCTCACAAATTTTTGGACTTGTTAAGCATCAGTCGGGACATCCGAGATGGAAATTTGGCCAAAGGATTCTGTACCTTCTACTTCCTGTATTGATGTTACGGGAATCGTCGTGGCTTTGAAACGCCAGATACCGGTCTTACTCACGTGCGAAACCAAGACAAGTGGGAAGCTCGGAGAGGATTAGCTTTCATAGTGGTGTTCCTGGGTATTTTGGTTTGCACTAGAAAAGACGAGAACATAGAATTGGGGCTTGTAGGGATAACTGATTTTATGATGAAAAAGGCAAATGGGACTATAGTGCTGCTGATCTTGGTGGAAATTTACCGAGCTCTGACCCTTTGTCGAGAAGGAGGGAAGTTCTTTGAAGGGTGCAATATGCTGTTACAACTATGGATGGAGGAACACCTTTGCCAGCGTCCCGGATACTTGAATTGTGGTATGACTGGCCTTGAATGCATCGGAAAACACGAAAAGCGGGTAGAAGGTTATGAGTTCCCGGATGGTACAGAAGCATGGCATGCTCATATGAGATCTTTGACTGCAAACAAGATCGAATGGACGATCGGGTGGCTCTCGATCAGTGAAGTAATCTATATGTCGGCTGAGGTGTGTTTTTTGCTGTTGATGGTCTTCGGAGTATCTAGCCTTATGCTCCGTACAAAGTCCTACATTAGTTAGGCCTATACCAGACCATCCCACACGATGAAGATTTGAGTCGGCAGGTCATTGAGTTAGAGCCAAAAGCTGCCTTCCCAGAAGAAAAAGTGCGCCGGATTTGGCATCAGTGCAGGTTTTTAGGGCCTAATACTCAGTACGAGATCTATCCAGAGGTGAGGTGGAGCCTAGTTACATTGCTTGGTATGGTAAAATATCCCGAGTTCAACATAAGCTCGAAAGGCCCGCAAAGAGACCCCATGTACAATAGTTCACCGACGGAGCACAAATGCAATAGGACTGGTTGACCAAAGAAAACGAGTACAGGGCTACCATAAGCAAATTGGAAAAACAAGTCAGGGACCTTCAGTTTAAAATAGCTTGCAAGCCGCGGCAGATGAAGGAGAAAAGAAAAAGCTAGCCATATAAAATGAGGCCCTTCGTGCCCAGATTCAGAAAATAAAAATAGCGGCAGAAAACCCATCCCGAAGTGCCAAAGATGAAAAACTCATAGCTAACTTAAGGCAGAAAGTGAATGACTATAGTTTTGATTTGAACAAAACAGAAAGTGAACTAGTCAGGGCTCAAAGGCAATTGGCTAAAAACGCGGATGAACGAGCATGCCTGGTTAAGCAGTTGAAAGAAAAGTACGACAATGAGGTCGCAGGATTAAAGAAAAGGGTTATTGCCACGGAAAACAAAATGATCAAACAAGCTAAAGACTTCAAAGTTGAAAGAGAGCATTGTTATACAACATTGGCACAATTAGAAATAGATTTGCAACAACTTCAGGAGCAGAATCAAGTGGCCGAGCAAACTTTGAAGGCCAGGGCCCAGCAGATCGGGCGTTTGTTACAAGAAAAAGGTGTCATAAGAGAGAGAATTAGAAACATCGCCGATTACATTGTTATGAAGTGCCAGGTCTGTGAGGATATGACTTGCACCACCTTCTTCGCGGTAGTGATGACATTTGTTAAGCAGATAATGAGTGACTTGGGCCAACTTCAAAAGGGTCTTGCATATAGGCCCGCGGTGAGACCGAATGATGACCCGCGGGCACCAGGAGCATTGATGTATTCATGATTTTTCATTTGAGTATGTATTTCCTTTTCCGTTAGAGTCTGCCAATTGTGTTGAGTCTGTATTTTCTTTCTTCTGGAGTCTATCATTTGTTTTCGAGTCTGCATTTTCTTCTGTCGGAGTATGATAGTTTATTTTTGGAGTCTGTATTTCGTCTTTTCATCAGCGTCTGTTAGTTTCTCTTGGAGTCTGTTAGTGTTGAGTCTTTTTAATCAAAGCGTTTGCTTTTTATGAAAATTGAAAATCCCAAAAATTGTTTTATTATTTACTTTCGTACTTATCTCCCAGAACTACACTCGATCTGATTCATGTGGAGGCATGATACGTAGGCAATCTCCATAGGATTCGACAATAACCAAAAAAAAAGAAAAAAAAAAGGGAAACGAAAAAGAGAGAGGAAAAACAAGAAAGAAAAAGAAAAGAATGGAGAGAAGAATAAGAAAACCGAGAAGCAATAGCAAAACAAGAGGGAAATGAGAGAGAAAGCAAGGGTAAGAGCGAAAAGACGAAAAAAGAAAAAGAATAAAGAAGAAAAGAAAGGTCGGGACGACGCAAGCATCCGATCAAATGCATAATAGAAATAGCTAAATGCTTAGGTGCATTCATTCCCCAAAATGTGTGGTTACCAATCTGTCAAAGCCCTAATCGCTAACAAGGTTATTGTTGCTGTATTGAGTTCAGGTAGGTGGTTAGTTGATTGGCATTCTGGCAACTCACTCATACAATACCCGATCAAAAGACAAGCTGAACATGGCCAACCAAGAATTGGAGGCAAGTATTGTTGACCCGTCAAAAGAGGTGGAAGAATTGGATGTTAATGTAATGAAGGAAGAGATGTATAAGTTAAAGCAGCAAATGGCTGAAATGTACCAAGCCTGGGAAAAGGGGCATCCACCACCGGCTTATCCCGCCAACCCTGCTTATATCCCACCAGCGGCCCAACCCCAGGAGCCTCCCACCGTGAACGCATCTCCAGCCTTTCCCCTCTACCAACAATGCTATGGCACCACTTCCCATACTTCTCAAGCTCCATCACCCAAACAAGTCACATACCCTCCTCCACCAGTCGCGTCCGTCTTTGTAGCACCTCCACCTGCTGCATTACACCGATCTTCTTGTGAACCTCTATTCCAAACTCACGATAACCAGTATTATCCCCCTGAACCCACCTTCAATGTTTCGGAACCGTACTCTTACGCCCCTCATCTTGATCTCCCGGTAGAGACCGAGAAGCCACCCAAAAATCCCGAACGTGAGGAGATGATCAGAAAGGTCAAAAGGTAGGAACATCGTTTAGAGATATGCGGGGGTTGGGAGGTCAAGTAAGTGTGGCCTATAAGGATTTATGCCTATTCCCAGATGTTTAGTTACAAGCAGGGTTCAAGATGCCTAAGTTTGACCTGTACGACGGGCATGGTGACCCAGTAGCACATTTAAGAGGATTTTGCAGCAAGATGAGAGGGGAAGGCAGAAGAGATGAATTATTGATGGCATATTTTAGCCAAAGTCTGAGCGGATCGGCATTAGAATGGTATACCAGACAAGATCACAATAGGTGGTACACATGGGACGACTTGGCCCAAGCCTTCACCTGTCATTTTCAGTATAATCTTGAAATTATCCCAGACCGTCTGTCATTGACAAAGATTGAGAAAAAGCATGGTGAGAGTTTCAGGGAATATGGATTCCGTTGGAGGGAGCAAGCAACGAGGGTTGACCCTCCGATGAAAGAAAGCAAGATGGTTGATTATTTCTTGCAAGCCTTGGAGCCCGCTTAATTTGGTCATTTGGTGTCAGCGGTGGGCAAGTCCTTTAATGAGGTTGTAAAAATGGGAGGCATGGTATAAGAGGGTCTCAAGTCTAATAAAATCATGAGCTACTCAGCAATTAAAGCAACCACCTAGGCCATCCAAAACGGTACTGGGGGTGTACTCGGGAAGAAAAAGAAAGAGGATATTCCGACAATTGAGTCGGGAGCTTGGGTCGGATCCAGGGGCCCTTCACTTTACTACAACAAGATTCGATCCTATCCCAAAACTTACCCCCACCCTCCATATAGCCCACCACAACACTACTACCCACCGCCAGATCCCCATTTTTCCGTCCATCACGCACAAACCTATACCCAACCTCCTGCTTACGCACAATGGCATGCGCTAGCTCCACAAAATCCATACCCAGCCCCACAAAATACCAATCTACCCCAAGAGCCTATAGAAATCCCCCTGGAACAGGTTTTCGGCCAAATCAAGCCTTTAAGAATGAGAGGTTGCAGAAGCAGAAGACTTTCACTCCATTGGGAGAATCATATACTAGTCTATTCGACAGATTGAGACAGTTGGGTATGTTGAATCCGATCGAGGCTAAACTGCCAAATCCCCCTCCCAGAAATGTTTCTTATGACCTGGCACTTGAACTTGCAATGAAGATTCAGCAATTCCAACAAAGAAACATGACACTACATGGTACTTGTAAATGGTTACTCATTGAGTTTACATCATACTATGGAGTTTCTGATGCATATACTAGATTAGGGCGATGTACTTGAAGTGAAAGGGCCCGTTGAGAAATTGCGTTATAGTCCAAACATAAAAAAACATATAGGCATGAATTATTGGTGTTTGAGGAAGTGGGAGTCCGAGTTTGAGCATTCCATTGCCGATTCGAGGTTTCAGTTTATAATTTCAATGTTTCGGTCCACGGATTGTTGCTTTGTTTAGCCCGATTGATTTGCAATTTTCATCTTTGGTGCATCAATAAAAGGTCCATTTCTCAATTTTCATTCTCGTTTCATTTTATTATGATAGTTTGGTGCGCGTATTGGTTGATTTGTGATTCTACGTTGTTTGAGTAGCATGTCTTAGTTTTCGTTTAAATTATTTTAATTAGTTTTTATTTCGATTGTGATGTATCCCGTCTAATATTAGTTCTTGAATAAATGCTTTTAATTAGGTAGATGGAAAAATTGGAGTTGTTTCTTTCTTGTCAAGGAATAAGAATAGACCATAAGGTGAGTCTTGAACCATAAGGAATCTGGGCCAAGTAATAGATCATGTTAGCTGGCCTATTTGCTCCTCAATAATATCTTGGCCATAAATTTGGCATGACAACAATCTCAAGGATTAGGAAAATAATTCAAATGCGCTAGTTGTTTTAGGCGCGTAATTTAAATTAACTTCCTTAAACTCGGGTGCACATTTATGTGACCCAAATCCAAATCTCAATAACGTTAGATAAAATATGTTGCTGACTGCGGGTGCATTTATGTGACGTGGTTTAAGACGCGTTTTACATGACGTTGAATCTTCCTGAAAAATATTAAATAAAATCATCTTTAAAGTAAAACGGCACATCGGCTTAAAGGTGTTTTAAATCAGATAAATAGTCCAATTATAACAGTTGAGCGACCGTGCTAGAACCACGGAACTCGGAAATGCCTAACACCTTCTCCCGGGTTAACAGAATTCCTTACCCGAATTTTTGTGTTCGCGGACTATAATACAGTGTCAATCTTTTCCTCGATTCGGGATTTAAACCGGTGACTTGGGACACCATAAATTATCCCAAGTAGTGACTCTGAACAACTAAATAAATAATTCCATTTCGATTGTCACTTTAAGTTGGAAAAAACCCTATATACTCCCTTTCCGGGAATGTAGGAAAAAAAGGAGGTGTGACAGCTATAGCGACTCTGCTAGGGATCGAACCTAGAATCTCTTGTTCAGGGTTCAAGAATTCGAGCTTAGAATAATTGTTATAGTTGTCTTTACCCATTATCTGATTTTGTTACATGATTTGAGCCTAATGTGCTAATTAATTGCTTTTACCGCTTGGATATTCTGTGAACTGTATATAAACTGTTACGAAATCCCTCTTCTCTCTGAGTCTTCTAAATCATCAAGAAGTGTGCACTTCGCGTGACTTCTTTTCTGTTAGAGTCATATTCCAAATTTAGAACGAGGTTCGGACAAGTTGCAAAGCCGGTGAAGCTTCTGTATTCCCGGTATGCTGCCCCCCTCGACTCGAGCTGACCGCTCGGGTAAGCCAGGTCTATAACAATAAACCCAGGTTTTGAACCTAGAATAACTCAGCCTCATGCTGGATCCCTAGTAGGAACATTTGTTTGCATCATGTGCATTCAACTTTGGGGACTCAACACAGAGGTTGGGTCCGTCTAGGACAGGTATACCCCAAAAAATAAAAGACCATCCTGATGCAGCTTATGTGCTACATGTTGCATTTATTCAAGGTAAAAAGGTCATTTGGCGGACCAATGATAGCTGAGGGTAAATGAAGAAATGAAAAAAAAACAATTAAAAAAGAAATAAGAAAAAAAAGAGAAAAAGAGAGGGTGAAGTGTGAAGATAAAGCGAGTGAGGCCTAATTATGTTTTCTGTTACATTTTGTTAAGAAAAAAAGATATCTTGAAAAATTCAAAGGATTTTTGTACTTTTCATCATTTTTCAAAAATCAAAAATAAAAAAAAAGGGAAAAAGAAAATAAAAAAAAGAAGAGTTTACATGTTCATCATTTTTCAAAAAAAAAAATGAAAAGAAGAAAAAAATATATTTTCTCTAAATTAGTTGTTATTTTTATTTCTCGCCCGTATCCAATTTGCCCGAACTACGCGAACCTGATTCTCGTCTCTCGGGGCGGGATACGTAGACAACCCACATAGGGTTCGGTCTTCCTATTAAATATTAGGTTCGTGGCTTTGCGGGGTCATAGCCAAATTTTGCACTTCTCCACATTTTGGCCAAATAAGCCATTTTGCAAAAATAGCCTCGATCATGTCTTGCATGTGTCTTAGGGAATGTTATTGTCTAACATACTACTAGTTTAAGTTTTCTCATACAGGTGTGGATCTACTTACTGGAGTTTGAGCATGACAGATACCCCAGGATCACTGCATTCAGGAGCTGCTCGAGGAGCCATTTTATGTTTTTGAGTCAATTGTTTTTGTTTTATTTTCTAGTCCTGTATAGTAGTATTTAGTCTTTTAGGTGATGTTAGAATTTGTATTGTTTAGTTAAGTTGCATAGTCTTTTGTTATTGCATTTCTTATTGCATTTAGAAATGTGTTACAAGTCAAAAATCGAAAAAGGGGAATTCTGCGTTTTTATATTTTCATTATAAGATTTCTTTAGAATACTAATTCTAGAAATAAAAAGAAATTCCATTGAGATTGTTTTTCCTTTAGGAAATTAAAATGAAAATAAAAATTGTTTTTATATTTCCTTTACTATATTGGGACCAAAATTCAAAAAAAAAAAGAGAATTTTCTTTTAGTACCTCTTTAAAAGTTTTATTTAAGGTATTAATTCCAAAATCCAAAAAGATTTTATTTTGAGGTGTTTCTTGGGGAAATTAGCGAAAAATGAAAAAAAAAAATTCTTTTTATTTTCATTAGAACTTTAGGATATTGTACATAGAAAAAAAAACATACTTTATCTTTTGTTTATCATTAGAAATTCTTCTTTAGGCAATCAAAATTGAAATCCAAAAAAATATTTTGTTTTATCTTTTTCATTGCTTGTTTCGAAACCTTGCATCATAATATCAAATAAAAATTCTAAATATTTTTCTATGGTTCACTCTTTAGATTTTCTTCCTAAAAAAAGGAATCAAAAAATATCTTTCTCTTCTAGAGTTTTTCCTTAATAGAGTATTTGTTTCAAAGAAAAGAAAAAAATCCGTTAAGCTTGAGTTTAAAATAGGTTATAGAACATTAAGTTTAGAAAATTCAAAAAAAAAGATTTGCTTCATTTATTTCTCTTTTCTCAGCAGAGTAGTTATTAAGGTAAAAATAAAATAAAAGAAAAAAAAGAAAATGAGAGCGTTAGTTTATTTACTTTACTCCCGATATTCCAGAACTACGCAAAGATCTGATTCATACAGGGTCATGATACGTAGGCAACCTACATAGGGTTCGATCAAATTATTTTTTTTATTATTCAAAGGAAAAAAAGGAAAAAAGGGGGGGAGGGTGAAGTCATGGGATATGAGAAATGAGAAGGAAGAAAAAGAGCGATAGTCAGAAAGAAAAAGGGGAAGGAAAATAAGCGATCTAAGAAGTGCTAGAAAAACAAAGAAAAGAGAGATTGAAATGATGGGATGATGCCAACTGACTTTTGTGCCCTCGAAGTCATTTTAGAATCGATAACTGTGGCTAGGTGTATTGCACATAAAGTGAGATTATCTTATGTTAAATGCCCTAACGCTAACGTGATGACTTCATTTTATTATATTCATAGCAGAAGGGTGGTTAGTTTGTGGTTTTTAAAGTGGTAACTCTTCTCTACAACACAAAGTCAAAAGGCAATGGCAGGCAACAACAGAACTGAGTTAGTTGATTCTGGGGCCCGAAAACAGTTGGTTGAACAGGACAATGGGTTGGTTGAAGAGGTAAAGATGTTGAGACAATACATGGCGGACATGTATCAGGCCTGGATGACTGGGAAGGTACCACCCCCGCCACCACCTAGCCTCCTAGATGCCGTCCGTACACAAGCTCCAAACACAATGCCAGATGATACTCCATACTCTCTAGATCTACCTGCTTATTACAGCTTTCCCAACCGTCTTAGTAGCTCCATCACTCATCCTCCAATTACTTCTCCCCAAAATGCCCTCCTGTCACATCCACTATCCCCGACAATGAATACTCATTCAAAGCTCATGATGCCCAATATTACCCCTTAGGGGTTGCCGACAAGGTTCCCAACTCATACAAGCAGGGTCCGTATGATGGGCCTCATGTTGTAAATGAAGAGTTCACAGGAAGAAAAGGACGAGATGGGATACCCAGGAGGCTGAAAGGCATAGAACAATCCTTAAAGAACAAACAAGGAAGGGGAGACCATGGTAGCATGACTTACAAAGAGCTGTCTGTGTCCCCTGACGTTCGCCTGCCCGCGGGGTTTAAAGTGCCAAAGTTTAACTTGTATGACAGGTGTGGAGATCCGGTAGCCCATTTGAGGGATTATTGTAGTGAAATAAGATGTGTGGGCGAGAAAGATGATTTGTTGATGGCGTATTTCAGTGAGAGTCTAACTGGGGCAGCTTTGGAATGGCATAATCGTCAAGATGTTGGTAAGTGGCCTACATTGGGTGACATGGCTCAAGAATTTGTTCGGTTCTTTCAATACAGATCAGGTGTTACCCCAGACCGCTCCTCCCTATCTAAAATGGAAAAGAAGCCGGAGGAAAGCTTTAGGGAGCTTTGGCTCAGATGGAGGGAGCAAGCTGCTTGAGTCAGTACCCCGATTGGTGAAGAAGAAATGGTTGAGCTTTTCCTACAAGCCCAAGGGCCCACCTACTTCAGTCATTTGATCCCGGCCTTGGGAAAGCCTTTCAAAGATGTGTTAAAAATAGGGGAGCTAGTAGAAGAGGGAATCAAGTCAGGCAAAATCATGAGTTGTTCGAAAGACATTCGGAACACCGTCGTAAGCTTGGGTGGAAGGAAGAGAAACAGAAAAGATGATCCGATGGGCTTTCCTGATCAATACTTCTAGCCTTGACATTGTCCTCGTAGATATCCTTGTGCGCCAGATGATCCTCCCCAATGCCACTTCTCTCCAAGGAACTCCCAAAATCGTACATCACTTTCCCAGTACTCAACTCCACAAAATGCCTATCTACCCTCACGAGCCTACCGAAAACCCCCTGGATCAGGTTTCCGGCCCAATCAAGCATTTAAGAATGAGAGGTTGCTGAAAAATGAAAAGCCTTTCACCCATATTGGAGAATCATACGCCAGTTTATTCCAAAAGTTGAAGCAATTGGACATGTTGAAGCCGATTCATATAAAATTGCCAAACCCTCTATCAAAGAAGTTTGATTTTTCTCAAAGGTGCGCATATTGCTCAGATGCCCAGGGGCATGACATAGAGAAGTGTTGGAATCTGAAGAAAGCAATTCAGAAGCTTATTGATGCAGGCGACATTGTCGTGCAAAATTCAGATGCAATAGACACTAGCCAAAGTCCATCACCTGTGCATAATGAGACGCATATGGTGGGTATGGTTTATTCTGAAAAGGAATGTGAGAATTCTTCTGGGAGCCTTGGAGGTCCATGTGCTACTAAGCTTTCAGCGCCATCAGGGGTTGATCTTAAGAACGAGCCGGCAAAAGGAACCCAAAAGCAATTTGTTAAGAACAATGTGATGAAGACTTGTGAGGTCCTAGTATTGCTGATGCATAATTCAGTGGCTAAGATACCATGCTTGGTAATTGGAAAGATGCTCCATTTGTTGGTCAGCCGGAGAGGAGCTTTTGGTGGTTTAGTTTGTTGTCATTTCTGTTGTCCAAGTTATTGCAGGGTTGTAATCCGGACATCGTCTTGTGACTCAAATCCTTCTATCCTTTATTTTGTCTAGTTCCTTTAGTCGTATTATCACACTTAGTGTTTTATAGGTTTGTTCTAGGTTTGTAACCTCAGTTTAGTTTGTCTGTTTTGTTGTCCAAACCCTTTCACCATCTGTCTAATGCAATTTTCTGTTTTCTGTAATTCCTAGTCATTTTCGTTTAGTTCTTTTTTCTTTTCATAGTTCTTTTTCTGTTAACTCTAGTGATATGACCTGCACGCGTAATTCTCAGCTTGGTTTTACAAAGTCAGTTTAGTCACGAAACAATGTTGAATATGTAGGGACATTTGAGGGAAATAAGTGAAGGCATTTTGAGATCACTTCAAGCCCGAATTGTGTGAAACTGGGGCAGATAGAACATAAAAATACACTATTGAAATGCATCATGCTGCATCGGGTGAAGATAACGGCAAGTTTGCCTCAAATTTGTAGGGGGTCGTTCGTGGTAGTGAGAGTGAGAGTGTTGTCCAATTGTGCTTTGTGTGTAACAGATGTAGAAGGCGAATATGTGGATATGGTCATCAAGTCAGGCGCAATCAAAAGATGTTACGAATGTTTTCCTTGGTTTGTTTAATTATGTTGTTTGTACTTGACATGTTTTGAAGATTGGAATGACGAAGGCATTTTGTTCTGCTATCTAAACACCTTATCCTTCGTCACCCCTTTGAGCCATGTTTATTTTCTTTCATACCTCTCTTTCGTAATCAGTAGAAAATGTCAGAAACCAGAAACACAAGCGTAAAAGATAAGTAAAGGAAAAGGAGAAAAGAAAAGAACGAAAAGGGAGAGAAGAAAATGAAAATAAAAAAAAAGAAAAAAAAAAGAGAAAGAAAAGAATGAAAAGAAAAAAAAGAAGAAAAACAACAAGAAGAGAAAAAGAAAGCAAAAAATATAAAGAAAAGAAAGAGAAAAGAGAAAATCACAACAACAAAGTAATTCCTATGTCATGAACTACGTTCGACCTGATTCCTTTTAAGGATACGTAGGCAGCCTCACGGTTCGGTCTCATCAAAATAAAAATCCAAAATCCCCCAAGCAAGAAACTTGGGCAGAAGTTGTGGTAGTTGTAAGAAATCTGATTCCGAAAGTTGTAATTTTGAACCCATGTGAATTGTTTTGAGCATTTGATATCTTTTTTTTAACCCTATCCAAAAGCCCACGTTACGGTCCAAAGAAAGTCCTTCTGATCAGTCTTTGAGAGATGCCAAGTCAAGCAAGGAGAGGTAATTCATATTAGGGGCAACACTCTGGTCCAAGCAGAAAAATAATGAAAAGAAGAGAGTCTTATTGTTGAAAACCCTCACGGGCATCGTAGGGCGACGAGAGCTGAGAGAAATCCAAAAATGAGAGAGTCTTATTGGTGAAAACCCTCGTCGGCAAGTTGAGATAAAAAACATAATGAGAGAGGCTTGATGGTGAAAACCCTTCGGGCACTACAAGTCGAATAAGGATTGTGAATCAGATTGGATAATCGAAGCATTGAAGTCCAGTTTCACGGTTCAGGGGTATAACAAGAGTTGAACATCAGACTTGTTTGACAGATTAGGCCACTTAATCAACATGTTCATGTCATGGTCATTAGAGTTGGTATCCACATCTGATAGGTTTCTACTCTGTAGTTTTCTTGTTAGGAATCATCTCTTTCCTTTGTCCTTTACTCTGTTCCTTTTGTCTTGTTTACTTCTTCTTCCTGAGTCTGTTTGGTCAAAATAAGTGAGAAATGACTTCAAAATTTTCCACCAGCTTTCCAATTGCACAAAACGGGATCTGGCCAGCACATCAAAGTGGCATAAGTTAGGAAAGAATAACAAGCGCACTGAGTTGGTAACAATCAACATGCTTTGGGATTCATGTGAAATACAAAGGTTTGGTATATACCAATTCATGAACAATGCAACAGATGGAGGGTGTAGGGTGAACAGATCAAAGGTATTTTCTGTGATAAGATTGACAAAGGAAGTGGTTAACCAGTGACAAGCAAGGTCTTCCAAGCAGAAATCAAAGTTATCATGGCAAGTGAAGGAACAATAGACCTCAAGGCCAAAGCTAGTGGTTTATGGCAAGAAAGAACAACATACGTACTGAGTGGGTGGCAATTGACGTACTTTGGGATTCATGTGAGACACAAAGGTCCGGTAAATGTCAGTTCATGAGCAATGCAACAGATAGAGGGTATTGAGTCTGAATGGATAAGAGGTATTTTCTGTGATAAGGATGACAGAGAAAGTGATTAGTCAAGGAATAATCAAGGTCTTCGAGTGGAAATCGGTTATCATGAGAAGTGAAAGAGCAACCGCCCTCAAAGTCAAGGCCACAAACCAACCACCGTATTTTTAAACTGACAAGATTTTTTCTTTGATTTGAAACAGGGGCAGAATTTTTTTTTTGTTTCAGAGAAACCCTCCGCAAGGAAAAGCAATCACCAAACATGTTTTACCGTAAACTCTCAGGACCCTCCGGAAAAATGGGATTTAGTTTAAAATTCAAAACAATTATGAGTAGCAGGATCTAGCATAAGTGCGCCCCAAAGGAACATAAGTAGGCTTTAAAGTTTACATGTTTGAGATAGGATTCAATTAGGAGTTTTCAGGACCCTCCTGAATAATGGGACCTAGCTTTAGGATTTCCATTGGATAACAAGGTTTAGAGTAAGTTTTGTTGTAGGGTAATATAATTTAGCCGTGAAATTGTCACTCTCAAGATAAAACTTGACTTTTGATTTTTAGGATCCTCTTGGATAATGGGACGTAGTTTAAAACTGGCTTGCATAACAAGATTTAACGGAAGTAACACCTTTAGAAGATATAACTTAGATTTAAAATTGTCGTTTAGTTAAGAGTTGTCAGGACCCTCATAGATAATGGGGAGTAGTTTAAGACCTTCTTAGATAACAAGATTTAGCGGAAGTCATGCCTTTAAAACATATAGCTTAGATTTAAAATTGTCGTTTAGTTAAGAGTTGTCAGGACCCCCCCTAGATAATGGGACCTAGCTTTCAAATTCTTAGTAATATTATTCAGTTTAACACTCACATATGTGCCCAGCTACTAAACTGGGGCAGGTAAATTTTCTTTGTTTTGTCTATTTTGTTGAAGTCAAGAGCACTCCTGGAGAGCAGGGAATACATTCAAGTTCAGCAGTTAGGAGCCTGCCTGGAAAGCAGGGAATGCATTTTAAGTCAGCAGTCAGGAGCCCGCCTGGAGAGCAGGGAATACATTTCAAATCAGCAGTCAGGAGCCCGCCTGGAGAGCAGGGAATACATTTTAAATCAGGAGTCAGGAACTCGCCTGGAGAGCAGGGAATACATTTCAAGTAAGCAATCAGGAGCCCACCTGGAGAACAAGGGAGTACAATTCAAGTTTTAGCTTTCAAGTTCTTTTTGACATTTGGCAATGTGGTTCGTTTTACACTTACATATGTGCCCAGATACCCAAACTGGGGCAGAAATTTTTTCTTTGTTTTGTCTATTTTGTTGAAGTCAAGAGCCCGCCTGGAGAGCAGGGAATACATTCAAGTTCAGCAGTCAGGAGCCCGCCTGGAAAGTAGGGAATACATTCAAGTTCAGCAGTCAGGATCCCACCTGAAGAGCAGGGAATACGTTTCAAGTCAGCAATCAGGAGCCCACCTGGAGAACAGGGGAGTATAACTCAAGTTTTAGCTTTCAAGTACTTATTGATATTTGGTAATGCGGTTTGTTTTACACTTACATATGTGTCCAGATACCCAAACTGGGGCAGAAAAAATTTCTTTGTTTTGTCTATTTTGTTGAAGTCAGGCGCCCACCTGGAGAGCAAGGGAATACAATTCAAGTTCATGCAATCAGACGCCCACCTGGAGAGCAAGGGAATACGTTCAAGTTCAGCAGTCAGGAGCCCACCTGGAGAGCACGGGAATACAGTTCAAATTGTGGCAATCAGGCATCCACCTGAAGAAAGGGGAAAGCATCTCAGATTACAATTCTAGTCAGCAACAAAAGAAGCTCGCGGCAAGAATGCGAGTCAGCAGTCCGAGGTGATCAACAGAAGTTAGTCACAATAAATAAAAGAGAAGGGCAAGAAGCTAATCCAAATGAAGAAGCCGATGGAGGATGTGAACTGCTTAAGACATGGTGGAAGTCACAAGCACTACAGGTTCGGTCTTGATCCAAAAAGTTGAAGAAGAACGAGCTAGCACCTGCAGCTAACAAGCGCCAAGGTTCAAATCTAAAGTCTGCATGAAGAACCATTCAAGACTCAAGATCAAGCTTCAGAAGAATTATAGATAGGAATCTTGTAACTCGTAATTGAAAGGCCTAGTTAGTCTTGTTCATTTAATTTTTGATGTAATAACAGGAACCGCGGACCGGAACCTCGGCGGAACGGCACCTCGACTGACTCTCCACCTCGGCATACTCCGTCATCTCACTCATCTCTGAACTACACGTGGCTTGATTCCTTTATAGCCAAGGATATGTAGGCAGCTCAGATACCAGGGCTCAGTCACATTCCCCTTTTCTCTTAGTTTTAGTCTCTCCAAATAAGGGTCGGGTCAAAAAACCTATCTAGTCGTTCTTTGTCTGAAAACTCTTTGCGTTTACAATCAAAGAGGGGCAGCTGTAGACATGTGATTTTTGCCCTCCTCAAGATTTTTCATATTTTAGCACGTAAATATTTAATTTAGGCCCAATATAGCTATTTCAACTCATTTTTACTCTTTTACTTTATTTTATTACAAGAAAATGAAAATTACAAAAATATATTTTTATTTTTATGTACCTTTCATAAAGTAAAAAAAATATATATAAAAAATAGTACCTTATTTTTATCTTTATAATCTTGAAAAATACAAAAAATATGTAATACTTTCATGTTTTAATATAGTTTAGTTTAATTAATTAGAATTTATTTCTGCATCATGTAGTATAATTATCTTATATTAAGAGACTTAAGCTATGGTTTTAATTGATAATTTTTGGAGTCTTCTTAGCCCAAAATGGAAACACGAAAAAAGACATAGTCCAACCCAGTTACCCTTGGCCCATTTTTTCAAACCCATTAGCCCATTTAAGTGCAAGATTTAATCCTAGCCTTCTATTTTCTTCTAATCCAATGGCCATCATCCTTTCCTACTTCCATATAAAATACCCAATTATAGAAACCCTACCCTAAGTTTTCAATACCTAGGACCTAGACTAAAAAAGAAAGCCATGACACTCCCCCTAAAATCTCTAAAAATCGTGAAGCAGAGCACGAGCTTGTTGGCAAAGTACAACTTTTTATAAATTACTCAGCTACATTTGATGAAAATAGTCATATTAGGAAAATGTTTCTTATGACCTGGCACTTGAACTTGCAATGAAGATTCAGCAATTCCAACAAAGAAACATGACACTACATGGTCCTTGGAAATGGTTACTCACTGAGTTTACATCATACTATGGAGTTTCTGATGCATATACTAGATTAAGGCGATGTACTTGAAGTGAAAGGGCCCATTGAGAAATTGTGTTATAGTCCAAACATAAAGAAACATATAGGCATGAATTATTGGCGTTTGAGGAAGTGGTAGTCCGAGTTTGAGCATTCCAGTGCCGATTCGAGGTTTCAGTTTATAATTTCGATGTTTCTGTCCAAGGATTGTTGCTTTGTTTAGCCCGATTGATTTGCAATTTTCATCTTTGGTGCATCAATAAAAGGTCAATTTCTCAATTTTCATTCTCATTTCATTTTATTATGATAGTTTGGTGCGCATATTGGTTGATTTGTGATTCTACGTTGTTTGAGTAGCATGTCTTAGTTTTCATTTAAATTGTTTTAATTAGTTTTTATTTCGATTTTGATGTATCCCGTCTAGTCTTGATTCTTGAATAAATGCTTTTAGTTGGATAGATTGAAAAATTGGAGTTGTTTCTTTCTTGGCAGGGAATAAGAATGGACCATAAGGTGGGTCTTGAACCATAAGGAATCTGGGCCAAGTAATAGATCATGTTAGCTGGCCTATTTGCTCCTCAATAATATCTTAGCCATAATTTGGCATGACAACAATCTCACAGAGTAGGAAAATAATTCAAATGCGCTAGTTGCTTTTGGCGCGTAATTTAAATTAACTTCCTTAAACACGGGTGCACATTTATGTGACCCAAATCCAAATCTCAACAACGTTAGATAAAATGTGTTGCGGACTGCGGGTGCATTTATGTGATGTGGTTTAAGATGCGTTTTACGTGACGTTGAATCTTCCTGAAAAATATTAAATAAAAGCGGTTTTAAAGAAAAAAAGGCACATAGGCTTAAAGGTGTTTTAAATCAGATAAATAGTCCAATTATAACAGTTGAGCGACCGTGCTAGAACCACAGAACTCGAGAATGCCTAATACCTTCTCCCGGGTTAACAGAATTCCTTACCCGAATTTTTGTGTTCGCGGACTGTAATACAGAGTCAGTCTTTTCCTCGATTCGGGATTTAAACCGGTGACTTGGGACACCATAAATTATCCCAAGTGGCGACTCTGAACAACTAAATAAATAATCCTGTTTCGATTATCACTTTAAGTTGGAAAAAACTCTTATATACTCCCTTTCCGGGGATATAGGAAAAAAGGAGGTATGACAGTCGGGCTTTGATAAAGATCTTGAATGAGGCCCACGTTCCTGACAAAATCTCAGTAAATCACTTGGAAAAGATAACTAACAAGATATTTGAGGTGAACAGGGTTACTTTCTCCGACGATGAGTTGCCCGTGGAGGGCATCGAGCATAATAGGGCCCTGTATTTGACGGTGAAATGCGAAGATTCTATGGTCACCCGGGTACTGGTTGACAATGGGTCTAGTGCAAACATTTGTCCTCTCTCCACGTTGAACAAGCTGAAAGTGGACGATGATAGAATTCACAAGAACAACATTTGTGTTCGGGGGTTCGACGGCGGGGGCAAAGATTCAGTGGGTGATATAATACTAGAGTTAACCATAGGGCCCGTTGAGTTCACCATGGAATTTCAAGTGTTGGATGTGGCAGTCTCTTATAACCTTTTGCTAGGGCGCTCCTGGATTCATGCTGCCAAAGCAGTCCCGTTTACTTTGCATCAAATGGTCAAGTTTGAATGGGATCGACAAGAAATTATTGTCCACGGTAAAGAAAATTTGTGTGTTTCCAATGATTCCATTGTTTCGCTGATAGAGGTTGAAGACGACAAGGGACCATGGGTTTATCAAGTTTTTGACATGGTGTTGGTAGATAAAATTCCAGAAGGGAAGTGCGTGCCAACTCCAAGGGTAGCTGCTGCATCAGTCATGGTAGCCATTGAAATATTGAAAAATGGTTTTGTATCGGGAAAGGGTTTGGGAGCATCTCTGCAAGGTATCGTACAGCCGGTTTCTCTTCCTAAAAACTTGGATACATTTGGTCTAGGGTTCAAGCCCATAATCGCAGATGTGAGGAGAGCCAGAAAAATGAAACAGAGAGCATGGGCCCTTCCAAAGCCAGTCCCGCGTCTTTCCATATCATTTGTCAGGCCTGGTACCAGAAAGCGCTCGGTGACGACGTATCCCAGTTCGGTGGTTGATGTGGATCGAGATTTGATGGAAAAGTTCGAGAGGATGTTCGACAAAGTGAACATGGTGGAAGTTGGAGAGGGTTGTAGCGAGGCAGATGTGCAATTTGTTGGGCCTAGTGCAAAGATTAACAATTGGGAAGCTACTCCTCTTCCCACCAGGAAGGAGTTTTGGTAGTTTGCTTTGATTTTCTTTCAGTTTATCTGGATTACTCTAGGGTTGTAATTCAGATTCTATGTTCCGTCCGTTTGGATGTATAAACCTTGTTATCTCTAATTTCAATGAAATGCAATTTCCCTTTTTTCTTCCTTCCTGATAGTTTTATTTTGTTTTTCTTTTCTTCCTTGTACAGTTCTTTTTATGCTGGCTTCAATGATATGACATGCATGAGGAATCTCCAGCTCAGTCTTAAAAGCCAATCTAATTCTGAAATAGTAATTCAAGAAATAGAATGTGATGTTGAATCGGAATATGACAGGGATGAAGCCTTTGAAGAGATTAGTAAAGAATTAAGCCATTTTGAAGAAAAACCCAAGCCTAACCTGAGTGATACAGAAGCAATCAATTTAGGGGACCAAGATAATGTCTGGAAAACTAAAATAAGTGTCCATCTTGAACCACAACTCAGAGAGGAGATAATTAAAACAATGTTCGAGTATAAAGATGTTTTTGCATGGTCCTATGATGACATGCCAGGTCTAAGCACTGGCTTGGTGGTTCACAAATTGCCCACTGATCCGGCATTCCCCCCGGTCAAGCAGAAGCTGAGGAAATTTAAAACTGATATGAGTGTGAAGATTAAGGAAGAAGTCACCAAACAGTTTGAGGCCAAAGTCATTCGGGTCACCCGGTATCCCACCTGGTTAGCCAATGTTGTGCCTGTGCCGAAAAAGGATGGCAAAACCAGGGTGTGTGTTGATTATCGAGACCTCAACAAGGCAAGTCCCAAGGATAACTTTGCATTGCCGAACATCCATATATTGATCGATAATTGTGCCAAACATGATATTGGTTCTTTTGTGGATTGTTATGCGGGCTACCACCAGATCTTAATGGATAAGGAAGATGCAGAAAAGACGACATTCATCACACCATGGGGAACGTACTGCTATCGGGTCATGCCGTTTGGTTTGAAAAACGCTGGGTCAACCTACATGAGGGCAATGACGACCATATTCCATGACATGATACACAGGGAGATCGAGGTTTATGTGAATGATGTGATTGTAAATTCTAGAAAGCAGTCTGACCATGTCTGAGATTTGAGAAAGTTCTTCCAAAGGCTTCGCAGGTACAATCTCAAGCTCAATCCTGCAAAATGCGCATTCGGTGTTCCGTCTGGAAAATTGTTGGGATTCATAGTCAGCTGCCGAGGTATTGAACTATACCCATCTAAGATCAAAGCTGTCCAGGAACTGCCACCCCCAAAGAACAAGACCGAGGTGATGAGTCTGTTGGGGAGATTGAATTACATCAACTGGTTTATTGCTCAGCTCATGACAACTTGTTAGCCCATCTTCAAGCTGTTAAAGAAAGATGTTGTGGTTAAGTGGACAGATGAATGTCAGGAAGTATTTGATAAGATCAAGGGGTACTTGTCAAACCCACCTGTATTGGTCCTGCCAGAACCAGGGAGACCTTTAATTCTGTATTTGACGGTCTTGGACAATTCATTTGGATGTGTGTTGCGACAGCATGACATCACCTGCAGGAAGGAGCAGGCCATATATTCTCTAAGTAAGAAATTCATATCTTACGAGGTTAATTACACTCATCTTGATAGGACGTGTTGCGCCCTAACTTGGGTAGCCCAGAAGCTGGAACATTATTTATCATCTTATACTATTTACCTTATTTCTCGCTTGGATCCGTTGAAGTATATCTTCCAGAAGCCTATTCCCACAGGAAGGCTCACAAAGTGGCAGATCTTGCTCACAGAATTTGACATTGTCTATGTGACCCGGACTGCGATGAAAGCACAAGCGTTGGCCGACCATTTGGCTGAGAATCTTGTGGATGAAGAATAAGAACCTTTGAAGACGTATTTTCCTGATGAAAAGGTAATGCACATTGAGTTGGAACAGAGTGAAAGGACATGATGGAAATTTTTCTTTGATGGGGACGCTAACATGAAAGGCGTTGGGATAGGAGCGATACTTGTTTCTGAAATAGGGCATCATTACCCTATTACGGTTCAACTTCGGTTCTACTGTACTAACAACATGGCTGAGTATGAGGCATGCATTTTGGGTTTCAGGTTGGGTGTGGATATGGGTGTCCAGGAAGTTTTGGTCTTGGGTGACTCAGACCTTCTGGTTCACCAGATTCAGGGAGAATGGGAAACACGGGATTTAAAACTCATACCATACTAGCAATGTTTTCATAATCTTTGTCATCGGTTTCAATCAATAGAGTTCAAGCATATTCTGAGGATCCACAATGAGGTCGTCGATGCTTTGGCTACTCTGGCATCGATGTTATATCATCCGGATAAGACTTATGTTGACCTATTGCATATTCAAGTCCGCGATCAGCATGCTTATTGTAACGTGGTGGAGGAAGAACTCGATGGTGAACCATGGTTCCACGATATCAAAGAATACATTAGAATAGGAGTGTGTCCGGTACGAGCCATAGGTGATCAAAAGAGAAAAATGAAGCGATTGGCAAGCGATTTTTTCTTCAGCGGAGGGGTTCTATACAAAAGGACTCCCGAACTTGGACTGCTGAGATGCATAGATGCTAGGCAGGCTACAACTATTATGACCGAAGTGCATTCTGGAGTCTGTGGACCGCACATGAGTGGGTACGTGCTGGCAAAGAAAATTCTCCGATCAGGTTATTATTGGCTCACTATGGAGCAAGTTTGTATCAGTTTCGTGCGTAAATGTCATCAGTTCCATGTGCATGGAGATTTGATTTATTCTCCACCATATGAATTACACACGATGTCTGCACCGTGTCCCTTTGTTGCTTGGGGCATGGATGTCACTGGACCAATTGAGCCAGCAACATCCAATTTGCACAGGTTCATTCTGGTAGCCAAAGACTGCTTCACCAAGTGGGTAGAGGCTAAAACATTCAAGTCGGTAACCAAGAAGGCAGTGGTTGATTTTGTGCACTCAAATATCATTTGCCGGTTTGGGATACCAAAGGTGATCATTACAGACAATGGGTCTAATCTCAATAGTCATCTGATGAAAGAGGTGTGTCAACAATTCAAGATTACACATCGCAATTCCACCCCATATTGCCCCAAGGCGAATGGAGCAGTCGAGGCAGCCAACAAGAACATAAAGAAGATACTTCGAAAAATGGTGGAGGGTTCTAGGCAGTGGCATGAAAAGCTACCATTTGCATTGCTAGGTTATCACATTACTGCCCGTACTTCAGTAGGGGCGACTCCTTATTTGTTGGTGTATGGCACCGAAGCAGTGATACCCGCAGAAGTGGAAATCCCATCCCTTCGAATTGTCGCAGAGGTTGAGATCAATGATGATGAGTGGGTCAAAACCCGCTTGGAACAATTGAGTTTGATTGACGAAAAAAGATTGGCAGCAGTGTGTCATCGCCAATTGTATCAACAAAGAATGTTAAGAGCATATAACAAGAAGGTGCGTCCACGAAAGTTTGAGGTGGGTCAGTTAGTATTGAAACTTATCCTTCCTCATCACGCTGAGGCCAAAGGCAAGTTCGGTCAAAACTGGTAGGGGCCATTTATCGTAACTAGAGTGTTATCAAATGGTGCTTTGTATTTAACAGATATAGAAGGCAAGTGCGTAGAAATGGTCATCAATTCCTATTCGGTCAAGAGATACTATGTATGATTTCTTTGTTTGATTGCACTTGTTTGTATTTGGCACGTTTCGAATATTGAAATGATGAAGGCATTTTGTTCTGCTATCTAAACACTTTATCCCTTGTCACCCCTTTGAGCCTTATTTAATTTCTTTCATACCCCTCTTTCGGAATCAATAGCAAACATCGGAAACACAAGTGTACAAGATAAGTAAGGAAGGAGAGAAAAAGAGAAAAGAATGAAAAGAGAAAGAAAAATGAAAATAGAAAGAAAAGAATGAAAAGAGAAAGAAAAGAATGAAAAAAGGAAGAGAGAAAGAAAAGACAACAAAAAGAGAAAAAGAAAGCAAAAAGAGAGAGCAAAGGAAGAGAGAACAGAAAATCACAACAACAAAGTAATTTCTATGACATGAACTACGTTCGACCCGATTCCTTTTAAGGATACGTAGGCAGCCTCACGGTTCGGTCTCATCAAAGTAAAATCCAAAAGTCCCCAAACAAGAAAACTGGGGCAGAAGTTGTGGTTGTTGTCATAAATCTTTTTCCGAAAGTTGTAATTTTTAACCCATTTGAGTTGTCTTGATCCTTTTATACCCTTTCTTTCCAACCCCATCCAAAAGCCCATATTATGGTCCAAAGAAAGACCTTTTGATCAGTCTTTGATAGATGCCAAGTCAAGCAAGTGGAGGCGATTCATATCAAGGGCAACACTCTGGTCCAAAGAGGGAAAAGAAATAAAAAATGAGAGAGTCTTATTGGTGAAAACCCTCACGGGCACCATAAGGCGACGGGAGCTGAGAGAAATCAAAAATGAGAGAGTTTTATTGGTGAAAACCTTCACGGGCACCGTAAGGAGAAAGTGAGTTGAGAGATGAACAAATGAGAGGGTCTTGTTGGTGAAAACTCCTCAGGGCACCGCAGGCCGAACAAGGTCAAGGTTTTGATAAAGAAATCAGGCTATGGAAACTCTGAGGCATCAAAGTTTGGCAACTGGAAGTTGATTTGGTTGGACAGATTGGGCAGATTAATCCGAAATGTATGTCATGATCATTGGTGCCAACTGTTCCACTCAAATAAGTCTCTTTTCTTTTTCCCCTTCAAATAGTCTTCCAGTTTTGGATTTTCTTATCCTTAACTCTCTAAGTCATTGCATTTCATTTCTTTTGGGCATATTTCTCTAAGATGTTCCCAATGTCAGTTCTGTTTAAGCAAATAAGAAGGAATTTCAAAGCTCACTACCAGCTTCAAGATTGCAAAGCACAGTGCGGCCAGAGCATACTAAAAATAGCATGATGTAAAGTGAGATAAAGTGCCAGCAAACTTTCACCGACAGAATGATTTAGTAATTTCATGGGAGATGCAGAGGTTCAGCTAAAGGGGTCAGAGGTGTGAAAAAATGGTTTGGGTATAAAACCCCTGGGTCATCAAGTCATGGGGTTTTGAAAGTCAGTCGGAAGGTCAAGCGGGTCAGGGCCAGTTCGAGGAATCCAGTCAAAACAAAAAAATGCAGCGGAGAGACTTTCAACAAGAATGTCATCAACTAACCACCACATTTTAAACTGACAAGATTTTTCTTTGATTAAAATAAGGGGCAGGAAATTTCGGTTGTTTTGGAGAACCCTCCGTGGAGAAAGGCAGTAACCAAACAGGTTTGATTTTTTATTTTCAGGACCCTCCTGGAAAATGGGACCTAGCGTAAAATTCAGAAATAGCGTAATCTAGCATAAATGTATCCCAAAGGAATATAAGAAGGTTCATAAGTTTGCATATTCGAGATAAGATTCAATTAGGAGTTTGCAGGACCCTCATGAATAATGGGACTTAGCTTTAAGATTTCGATTAGATAATAACATTTAGCATAAATTCTGATGTAGGATAGTATAATTCAGCCATAAAAGTTGTCACTCTTAAGATAAAATTTGACCTTTGATTTTCAGGACCCTCCTGAATAATGGGGAGTAGTTTAAAGACCCTCTTATATAACAAGATTTAGCAGAAGTCACACCTTTAGAAGATATAACTTAGATCTAAAATTGTTGTTTAATTAAGAGTTTTCAGGACCCTCCTGGATAATGGGACCTAGCTTTCAAATTCTTAGTAATACTTGATAACATGATGTAGTTTTACACTCACATCTATGCCCAACCACCAAACTGGGGCAGAAAATTTTCTTTGTTTTGTCTATTTCGTTGAAGTCAGGAACCCGCCTGGAGAGCAGGGAATACATTTCAAGTCATGCAATCAGGCGCCCACTTGGAGAACAAGGAATTACATTTCATGTTTAGCAGTCAGGAGACCGCCTGGAGAGCAGGGAATACATTCCGTTGAAGTCAGGAGCCTGCCTAAAGAGCAGGGAATACATTTCAAGTCAGCAATCAGGAGCCCGCCTGGAGAATAAGGGAGTACAATTCAAGCTTTAGCTTTCAAGTTCTTATTGATATTTGGTAATGTGATTCGTTTTACATTTACATATGTGTCCAGATACCCAAACTGGGGCAAAAAAATTTTCTTTGTTTTTTCTATTTTGTTGAAGTCAGGCGCCCACCTGGAGAGCAGGAAATATATTTCAAGTCAGCAGTCAGGAGCCCGCCTGAAGAGCAGGGAATACATTTCAAGTCAGCAGTTAGGAGCCCGCCTGGAGTGCAGGGAATACATTCCGTTAAAGTCAGGAGCCCTCCTAAAGAGCAGGGAATACACTTCAAGTCAATAGTTAGGAGCCCACCTGGAAAGCAGGGAATACATTCAAGTTTAGCAGTCAGGAGCCTGCCTGGAGAGCAGGGAATACATTCAAGTTCAGCAATCAAGTATCCACCTAGAGAAAGGAAAAACATTTCAAAGTGTAATTGGCAGTCAGGCATCCACCTGAAGAAATGGAGAACATCTCAGATTACAATTCAAGGCGGCAACAAAAGGATTCCACCGGGAGAATACAAGTCAACAAGGCAACAAGAACCACAATAACAAGTTTGAAGATAGATAAGATTTTGTAATGCATAGATCATAGTCTAGTCTAGCTTCGTTTTATTTTATCATGGTGTAATAAGGGGATGCAGTAAGCAGTAGCAGCAGCAGCAACGGTAAAACCACCGTTTCATGGTAGTCCTAGCTACCAAAACTTCCCAAAGGACACTGACCTGATTCCTTTTCAGCCAAGGATATGCAGGCAACCTCAGAAGCAGGGTGCGGTCAACTCTTTCAAAAAATGCTTCCCACGGAGTATTTAAACGGGCAAATAAAGCTCGTATCCGCTCACTTTATCTTTGCACGAAAACTCTTCGTGTTTCCGGGCAAAGAGGGGCAGCTGTGACCACGTGATTTTTTCCCTATATGAATTACTCCCATTAATGCAAAACAAAATAATTTCTTTTCATTATTTGCAATTTTTGTGGATTTTGTGGCATTTTCTGATAATTATTTGCATTGGTCTGTGCATTTTTATTTTTGTTTAATTAATGATAAATACAAAAAAATGTTGCATCTACATTTAGGATTTAATTTTACATTTTTTTAGATTAATTAGTAAATTAGTTTGTTTTATAAGATATGAAAATCACAAAAATAGTTCATTTTGCATTTTAACTCTTTAATTTTGAATTTTATAGTTTTTCTCTAAATTTAGGATTTAATTAATTATTGTAAATACTATGATGAGTGATTAATCTAATTGGGTAGGTTAATTTGGTTTTAAAAATTAATTTAGGTTTTATTTTAATTTGAAAAGAAAAAGGATTTGAAATTGAAAAAGAAAAAGAAAAGAATTTCAGTAAGTCTTTTTGGGCCATTTTTATTTAAAATTCCCCAGGCCCAAACAAATTACCCGTCCAAACCCCCAAAAACCGGCCCAGAACCAATCCATAACCCGACTTCCATTTCCCCTTAAACCAAAACGACACCGTTTAGTCAAGATAGATCTGAGCCGTCGAGGTTAACCGATCTAACGGCTCAGAAGTGAGGGACACCCAGTATATAACTGTCCAAACAGCCCCCCTACCCCCGTCTCGTCTCTCATCTCACCCTCTCCAACCAGACTGGAACCCTAGTAGTCGCCCTTGAAATCCCACCGCTAGTGGTGGCGGCGCCACCCCCAACCGCCCTGAAATTAACACCCCACACTCCCCTCCACCTCCCCATCCCAAATCTCCAAACAATTCCTCTCAAATCCCCCTCCATCGTCTCGAATCTCAGATCTAAGGTCAGCGCCTAAAACCCTACGCAACCCCTCATCTCCTTCTTTCTCAAATATGTGCTGGTTTCATCTCAAACCGGTCCGTCAGTGGTGGAGCAGAGGTCCGGAACGCCTTAGGTCTCTCCCTGGGTTCTTTTCTGGCTCACCAAGTTTGAGAGAACCCAAAACCGTGATTAATCATTTGTCTTTTGTTAAGGACAATCGGTTATTGACCGTCAAAGGCTTACTTTCTTCTTCAAAAGGTTGTTCGAGTTCATGCAATTCTTGCTAAGGCAGGTCTGGGGTAATCTTCTTTGTGTCGATTGGTTTCCTTTTGATCTTTTTTTATGTTTGTTTGTTGTATTTCCCGTTCTTTCTTCAGAAGTTTTGTTTCTTGCTTAATTGCATTATGTTTCTAATTTTAAGTTCACTGGTTAGCTTGTTTGCTTAATTGTTAATGACAATCGGTTTCATAGGGTTTGAGTTTAGCTTGGTTTCAATTCATGAGATTTTCTTCTTTTTGCTAGGTTTCAGTTTATGTTTGTGAATTAATTCTGGAACTGAAAGCATTAAGATTAGTGAAGCATAGTTCATCGTTTGCATTAATTCTTGTTTCAAGGGCATTTTCTGAATTCATGTTTATGTGTGAAGGAATTTAGGCTAGTTCTTCATAATTTCAACAATTATTTTGAATTTCATTGGTTTTCAATCCAGTTGAAGGTGTCATTTCAATTGTTTACTGTTTGTTGTGATTGTGAGAATTCAAAACTTAGGGGGGTAAGTGCATAACTAGGAAAACTTTAGGTGTAGCTTTGAAGATTGGTTTAACCTAAAGTATCTTTTAATAACTGATAAGGAAGCTTCCTAAATAGACAGCTGCTCAAAATTGTTAGGGAAAACAGGTTGCAAATTGAAAATATCTGAAGGAAATGGACAGCTGTCCAAAAATCAGTTGTAAAAGATGCCCTGTGAGGGTATTTTGGGAAAATCTGATTGCCTTGCCTTGGAAGGAACACAACAGACCTCTATCTTTATAAATGAAGCCCTCTTTTCACTCAACAAACAATTTTTTACACTCTAGAGAGACTGAAAAGAGGAAAATATACTGAATTGGAGAAGTAACTGATTTTCTTCTGAAATTTCCTAGGAATGTTGAAAATTGTTTGAATTGGTTTTGGTTTCTTGATTTTGGCTCTCTGAATCTTTGTTACTCTAGAACTTTCCTAAGAATGATTCCAAAGTTGTGCATCTGTGCGGAAACTTGGCTATAATCTGGGTTTAGAAGTTTGGTTTGAACTGCTGGAAGCTGGTTTTTAGAAGTTTGGGTTGGATTCAATTGTGTAACCACTGTTATATTGCCACTGATATTGCTCTGCTGCTGTTGGGTTATTGGTCTCACCCTTCATTGTTTCTTTTCATATTCAGGTATTTCTATAAGCTATGGATGGCAAATGATTATACATAGGCATTTTCGAGGGGAAACTTGATTGAATCTGAAGTTATTTTGAGTTTTGGTGTTTTGTCTTCTTCTACTTTCAATGATACTTATGTAGTAAGTTTAGAGCCATGCATGTTGTTTCCAATCTTTCCATGCCTTAAATATATTGTAAGGAAGTTTCTATATAAGTATAATTCTTAAAAGTTGAATATGAGAGTTGTTATTAATCTGCTGAAATTATGTCGATTTCAGCAGACCTTTAATTTGATGATTCAGCAATCCAAACTGCTAGGAAGTTTGATTGCTATATAAGTCGATTCAACAATTTTGTAATCCCTCGAGTGTTGGTTTAAGCTCTTGAATAAATGTGATATGGTATTTGGATATATTGATTCGAATGGCTTAGCATTCTGTTGAATTGACTAAGGATGCCTTTTAAGTTGATGGTGTTAGTTTTTGAGTTAAATCTGCTGAAAATTGTCGAGCATGGATGGAAAGTTAGAAGCTAGGTATACATATCACGGTTGCGATGTGTTAAAAGAAATCATGCATTCCTTTCATTGAAGTGTTTAGTCGATTCAGTGGTCTTCAGTGTTTGAGGCTGATTTCTAGAAATAAGTTGGTCAGTCTGCAATATGGAACCTACGGGTTTGTCTCTTGAGCCCAATAATTCAAGGTGTTAATTCCAGGCTTTTCATATAGCAAACCTGATCCTAAGTGTAGGCGAAAAATAAAATTGGAAGTTTCGCTTAGTTAATTTGGACTGATTAGTAAAAATGCAGGACTATTTGATTATTCCAATTTCTTGTTTGTTCGAGACTTAGTCTTGATCGATTTACCCTTAATTGATTTGGCACGATTATTGTTCCTGAAATTTGGGCCTAAAAATTGGCCCAATAATAGATGTTTGGTTGATTGACTCCACACCACATTCTGGGACATGACCATTTTCCCCATCGAGAATTGGGATCATTGGGCCCAAGCCTGAAAGCAGCTGGAATGAGTGCGATCTGTGTCTTACTAGTTGAAGAAATTTGGTTTTGGGTTAACCAGACCTTTAATTTGATGATTGTTAATTAGTTAATAGGATTGAGATTTCATTTGAATAAGTAGAAGTGCCGCAAGCTTTCCTTAACTGAATAATTTTTAAAAATTAGAAGCAAGGTGTGCCATGCTAAACAAGAACCTCAAAATGCAAGGCCCTCCTTTAATTATTTCTTTTAAATCCTTAGAATCCAAGGCGTGTCATTTAGCAAATTTCATGGCCCTCGCAAAGTTGCTAACGCGTAGTTTCTTTAGGCACGTAGTTTAATAATATTATCTTCCTAAACTCGGGTGTGCATTTCATGTGACCCAAATCCAAATCTCAACAACGTTAAATAAATGCGTCGTGGAGCGCGGCTGCATTTCATGTGGCATGGTTCAAAGACGTGTTTTAAATAACGTTGAATCTTCCAAAAAAAAATAATATAAAAAGTGGTTTGAATGTTAAAATGCACATAGGTTCAAAATGTTCTAAAATCAGATAATAGGCCAATAATAATAGTTGAGCAACCGTGCTAGAACCACGGAACTCGGGAATGCCTAACACCTTCTCCCGAGTTAACAAAATTCCTTACCCGAATTTCTGTGTTTGCGGACTGTTAAACAGAGTCAAGCTTTTCCTCGATTCGGGATTCAACCGGTGACTTGGGATACCATAAATCTCCCAAGTGGCGACTCTGAATCTTTTATTAAATAATCCCGTTTCGATTGTCACTTTAAGTTGGAAAAAACTCCCTTATATACACCCTTCTAGGGGGTGTAGGTAAAAAGGAGGTGTGACAGTATGTTAAGGTTATCCCTTCTTTCTTTTGGCATGATCCATACGACACAAACGAAACGAGCAAATGCACAACTTCCATAAATGACTCTATTCATAGAAATACTAGTGGTGCTTATATTTTTGATTTCGCAGAAGTCTTAATATTCTATCGTCTGTTCATGGGTCTCAGAAAATACGTGATTTGATAAAGTCTATTTCATGATATTAATCAAAGGCATAATGGTTTTATGACACTCCGAAAGATTTTATTGACATACTTTTCATGCATTGAATTCATTTATACATGTACATGGACCCATGACCAGATGGCGTTATACATGCATATATATGTATATTATATGTATATGGGATATGGAAAAAGGTTACGACATTATATTCGCACCACCACCTGATCAGCTAGTATACATTCATGATTTTTCCCATAGTGGCCGAAATGATATGATTGGATGCCCTCAGAGGCTTGATGATATTATGAACACATGCACCAATCCACGACATGACATTCATATGCATACGCATGACACTATAAGTATGTCATGATTTACAGAGTTATCCAGACTTATAGGTTCAGTCATTTACTCGATATTTCATCCATGTCTTTTATATACTTATTTATGTGCCTTACATACTCGGTACATTTTCGTACTAACATCCCTTTTGCTTGGGGATGGTGTGTTTCATGCCCGCAGGTCCTGATAGACAAGTCGAGAGTCCTCCAAGTGGCCTATCAACTCAGCGCAAGATGTTGGTGCGGTCCATTTGCTTCGGAGTTGGTTGTTTGGTTAGTATGATTTAGATGCGTATTGTTTGGTATGGCGGAGTCTGTCCTGAACTTTATGTTATTATGTATTCTTAGAGGCTTGTAGACAGATGTCATGTATACCGATACTTGTATGGCCTTGTTAGCCTATATTTCAAGTATATAATGGATCACATTAGCCATATACACCCGTATGTCACATGTATGAGTTTCTATATTAGGTTGGGTTGTCCTATGTCAGATATTCCCTCAAGTTTACTCTAGTTATCGCATGACTCCCCTTTTGTACCACTTACCTATGATGATGTAATAAGAAAGATATGTTATGTTGGTACTCGGTTTAGTAAGGTACTGGGTACCCCTTGCGGCCCATAGGTTTGGGTCGTGACAGTTTTTTCTTTGTGCCGTGATTATTTTCCAAAAGTTTTGTTTGAACTGGGTGTAGTTAGTGTTATTTTTGTTAGGAGTAGGAAACCTTGTGCTATGATTTGAATTTTAAGCAATATATCTTAGCTTTATTATACCTTGAGAATAGTGAGTGCTTTAGTTATGACGATTAGGGTCAGTTTTTTACACTTATGTAAGTGCCTTAAATTGTATGATCGTAACTTGTCTTAACTGTTTTGACTAGAGTGTCTTGATTAGTCCAATCCTGAGTGAGTTATGTGCCGTGTGTGTGAGATATTTTGTGTTATTCTGTGCATTGCATTTGATGTCTAGAAATTACCCCAAGTGTTTGCAAAGCAAAATAGTAGTTTAATTAAGTCTTGGAAGTGATATAGACATTTCTTTGTTGAGCCGGTTATATGTGTTTACCCACTTAATTCTTATGTATCTTAGTTAAACCCTTTTGAGCTTGTAATCTTGTTTCTTTGGCAACCACATTGCAAGCCTTATGCATTTGTTTGAATAGACCATCAGTTTGAACCTTGTACCTCACATAAGCACTTGAATTTATTATGAACTTTGTAAAAGTTGAAGTGTGGGGTGGTTGGTTTGGTTTGAATAGAACTAATGAAATTAGGAGAAAGGTGCACTGTATAAAAAATTAAGAGCCACTTGAATTGAATAAGAAAAGAGAAAAATATATAGTTGTATTGCGGTAAAACAAATATTCGTTGAAGTGGTAACTCTTGATATAATGGTGCTTAAAGAATAGGGAGTTAATGTATATTGATATGAATGTAGAGTTATGGTTTAACATAAGTGTGGGATATTGAATAATGAAGTGTATGTATTAAAGTGCTTAGGGAGGTGTAATCACTCTTATATCTATATGTATCCTACCCATCCCATAACCTACATTAAAACCAAATAAAGTCCTACTTGATCCTTGACTGAATGAGCTGAATTAGTATAATAGTACACTATGGCCAAACCTATTGTGCATCTTTTGTGGCATATGAATGTTGTTTCTGAGAGTGAGTGAATCTTTCTATTTTGAGTTCCTGATTGTTATTAAATTTTATTATTTGTGGAACTACTCTTTATTATTGTGTGGGGGCACTTAATTCATGAAGGAAATGTAATGTCACTGATCTCTGTGTTAGAGTAAATGATCGACCTGTGAATGCATGGTACTTGTGAGTCAAATCTTGAAGCTGGGATGTTACACTATTATGCTTAGTCTATTTTAAATATTCTTTGTGTGATGAGTTAGGAGAGTTGTTTAAAAATATCGTGTCCATAAAATGTATAGTTTGATTGCTCGAGGACGAGCAATGGTTTAAGTATGAGGTGTTGATGGTAGGCTATAATTACGTGTTTTAGTCGCTTATTGCACTCTAATTTAATGCACTTTAATAGTGTTTGAGCTTTAATTGCTAGTATTTTGTACTAATTTTGTGTTTTATTCCTTGTAGGAGTGATTCCAAGCTATGTAGATGTTATGGAATGAATTCGAGCTATTTGGAACTTTGAAGTCTAAGTAAAATCCCAAAGTATTAAGCCGGGATCGCATTCGGGGGTCGAGAACCACATCTAGATATCAAAAAATCAAGAAAAATTCGTACTCTGAGAATTTCCAATTGTCGCACACGTGGGGCGCCGCCCTTGTGCATTTCCCTGCTGCCTGCAAATTGTTAGCTCTCTTAAGTTTTCCACTAATGCCCCACATGGCGCGTCACCCCATATAGCGCGGCGCGCTTGTTCAATTTTACAGAGTAACTGTCCTATTTCGCATAGGAAAAAGGTATTTTCTTCTGGGCCCGACCCTACTTGATATATATACATGGAAAAATGTTATTTTCTGGACTTTTGGCACATAGTCGACCTAAGGAGGCTAAGGAGGAGGTGGAAGAACACGAGCACAAGGATTGCATCATTCCTTCCTCACTCAAGACCCGAGTTTGGAATGAATTTATGTTTTCCATTACTTTAACTATATTTGTGATGAATTTCTCCATGTATATGGAGTCGTTCCCTTTAGGGTTTGATGGATTTGGTGTATTGATATTTGTTTGTGGATTATAATTCTAGTTTTATGTATTGAATTGTTTTGGATGTTTTAATTGTTGCATATGTCCTCACTTGTTCATGTAATCGAGAGAGACATAACTTGTGATATCTTTGCATTATATTATTGGCTGAGTTCATTAGTTCTTCTTAGTAATCGGAAGAGGCTAGTTGAATTGTTGAGTAAACCTTGTTAGGAGGATAATCGAGAGAGGTTCTCCTAAAGACCAATCCACTATGAATTCTTGTGTATCTCCATAGAGCTTAAATTGGTTCATCTCGTAAGGTTGAGACTTAATCGAGAGAGGAGTTTACTGAATGTGTGAACTAATAATTGATTGAATTCGAGAGACTCACTAAAACATTAGAAGTGAATTATCTAGAGTTAGATCCCAAATAATTATCTTGCACCTATCCTTTCAAAACCCTATTTTCTCCCATTGATATCCTTCTTTACTTGTTTCTTGTTCGATTGTCATTAACCAATAATCATAGATTCTTAGTTAATTTTAGTTCTTAATCATATAAATCTTAATTCCTGATCATCTTTGATAGCGACAAAGCTAGAAACTACGAGAACGTTATTTAAATCCAATCCTTGTGGATATGATATTATATTATACTATATTCGACTAGCGAGCATATTTAAGTGTGTGTTTTGCGCTCGTCAATTAACTTACTTTATGTACTTTCAAAATTGATCTCATTTCTGAGATTACAATTGTCTTACGACGTATTCTTACGTACGAAAATATGGGTGTAACATCATTCCCCCTTTCGAACATTCATCCTCGAATGTTGATTGATGAGCATATCAGTCTCATAACCTATAGCTTTTCCAAACACTTTCATTGTCCTTACCATCTAGGCAGTTGTTCTTAGGGATGTGCATGGATCAAATCGAATCGAATTTAGCATATTTTGGATTAAAATTTCGGATTTCGAATTCCACAAAATGCAATCCGAATCCGATCCGAATTATATCGGATTGGATCGAATTTTTAAAGTTCGGATCGGTTTGGTGATCGGATTTTCGGATCGGATTGTACATATTATTAAGGACCTTTTCTTTTATTCTTTTTTGCATTTTCCATTCCTGCTTTTCTTGATTCTGCATTTTTTTACCTTTCCTATAGACATCACATTTTGTGGTCCCCTTGGAAGAATCATTTCCAGTTAATAAATCATTTCCAGTTAATAAATATGACTGATGAAGTCTGAATTGTAAGTTTCCAATTTGATAAAAATCAAAATAATCTACCTAAAAAACATTGACACTTGAAGTAACATTGTAGGAATTGAATTGAGATTTCTGAATTGAGGAAATTACCTGGAGCTAAGTAACCATATGTTACTGCAATAACTATGGTACTTTGAGTGCACCATTATTTTTTCAAAATTTTCTACTAATCATTTTCATTCAATTCAAATTCTTTTACATACCAAAATGGAAGAAACACAAGAGCAGAATCATTTGAAGCACCACTTTCACCACATTTTACAAGAGCTTGAACTTCATTCACCATCTCTACCTCATCTTCCATCTACGAAACAAAACAAAAAATTAAAAGTAAAATCAGATTCAAAATAGTAGTATAGTATGGTCTATTTCTGTTCAAGAAAGTCATGAGTGAAACCCCGAAATTATTTCATCAATTTTATCCAAGAAATAAAAGAGAACAAATGCTTCCTTTAAGCTCTAAGAAAGGGGGAGAAAGAGAGAGAGAAAGAAGGAGTGAGTCTTAGTGTCTTACCAGTGCGGTCGTCGGTCACCAGAACATAGAGAAGAGACAAAGGAAGCGACGATTGTGGCGTGAAGCAGTAGTCTCTGAGAGTCTGAGTCTACCCTAAAAATAAATTAGTATTTATACTTCCACTAATAATTTCAAATTTCGGATCGGATCGGGTTCACACAATACAAATCCGAATCCAATCCGAAAATCCAAAATTTTAATAAATCAAATCCGAATCCGATCCAAATATCCGAAATCCGAAATTGAGTAGATCGGTTCGGATTTCGGATATCCTATCCAAATGCACAACCCTAGTTGTTCTGTTAATAAATTCAAAGACAAGGGCATTCCCCCTTTTGGTCTCTTTCTCGCACCATGACTTGTGGTCGGAATCCTTCAAATCTCGTAAGTGTTGCGCCCTCCTATCATGCAGCATATACGACTCTAACCTTGTAAGTGCACCTATGTGACTCTTCTCTTTCTTCCTCCAGCTGTTAGCCAATCTCTAGGCCTTGCTTTGTTAACATATACAGAACTATGACAAGTTGTCCCTCAGAGCATCTATATGTGTACTTAATTTCTTCTCTCTATACTTTTTCCAACTTACGACCATTTCTCTATGCTTATGGCTTTAATACATCTAAATATGTTATATTATACCCTAACACTTACTTTAATTTATTATTACCGAGATCTGCTACCCAACTCCAGGTTACTCTCTCCTAGTTTATCCTATATGTATAAATCTAAGTCCTTTAATGCTTCCTTATTAATGTTCATCTAGAGAATGACATCCTAATCTCCTCTCATACTTTGGAATTTTCATCCATCTATTATTGATTTACCTTGATGTTGATCTATAATCTTCTACATATAACTTGAAACCTCTTACATAATACATTGTCACTAGGCTTCCGTCTCAGTGGGGAACATCTGAAGTTATTTGACTGATCTACCTAGGGAAAATACTATTCTTCAATAACTGTATTTCATAGCATCCCAATGTGATTCATCTTATGGGGGTATCCTAATCCCGTGCAATTCATGAAATAACTTTTATGTAAATCATTACTCAATCAAAGGCCTAAGTGGAATCCTCTTATCTATCACAATTACATCCTTATTCTATTACTAGGTAAGCATTCCATATCTTTTAAATGCACCTAGTGTTAGACTCCTGTGAGTTCATTCAGGCTATACTGAGCTTTCCATAACTTATGGAAACCATCAGCTCTCTTATTTTGACGGGCTTAATCCCGAGTCCTTACCTATTCTTGTCACATTCTCACTCATCTTTTCTTATCGTTACTCCTATATACCTAAAACCTTGTCGCTCTATGATACATTAGCTTGCAACCTACACATATCTATTCATACTACTCTCAACATTTGTTTAACTTGCTAGCACCATAGATTTCCTTTCATGCCTTCTCAGTTTCCTTTAAATGTAAGCAATTACTTTTCCTGATTATTCTTCCACCTACTGCATGAATGCTGGGCCTATCTTAGTGCCCACAAATACTAGAATTTCTAGTAACTCATATGATCTTAAATATCACTTTTGATTTTTACTTCCCGTAAATTAGCCACGATAGGTGCCACTTTTTTATGGAGTGCATACAATGTTGTAATGAGAATATTATTACAAGACCATTTCCTCTTTAGGTTACTATGCTTAGGTTGAAGCCTTCTTCCTTATTTCCTCAGCTAGTCTTTCCTTGTAGTACTTAGGTGAGGCCCTATGACTCTTGTAAAGTTACGAGCTTATTACATCATATACCGAAAAGAATTTTTGACGTTCTTGCTTGTCTATAATTATCCCTAGTTACTTACCTCCGCCATTGTGTTCGTAAAGTTGCTTCTTAACTAATTTTTTTTACTGTCTTCTCAGTGGCACTCTCTTTTATTTCCGTAACATATATACGGTACCTTTAATTACCCCAAATCCTATGTGAATATTTCTTAAGGATTATGATGTCATATATGCGAGACTAAATTCACTATGTTGGGGTTCAGTACATTTATCTTGCATGATTACTGATTTGTCGGTATCCTCTTGTCTAGATATAACTAGGCTCTTCATGAATCAACTACTAACAACTCGTTGGTCCATTCTCGTATCAATATTCTGCGTAATCTCTCTTGGGTTATGTCCTTTATCTTAACTTACCCCTTGCATTGGCTTCTTATGTATCAAGTATTCATTTGCATTTATTTATCAATAACATCTAGTGATGGAACCCTTACTGCTTCTCCTTGGCATCGTGCTTGCATATTATTTTGGAGTCGTATCATATTTGTAGGTTATGAATAGATGCAATCTCATTCCTTTTGACTTTCTACCACATTTGTCCTTTACTATTCCATAGCTTCCTGAACCACATAACTCCAACTTAAAACTATATCATGCTATCTTTCCCCTTTAGAGGAGTACTAACATTTAATACTATGAAGATTTACCTATAAATGTGTTAACTCTTCATTGTTGGCGTCTTTTCACATCTTCACAGACTCTTACTCGCCTTGCGGTAACCCTTCTGTACCGGGGATAAATAAATTTCTTACGCACGAAGGTGACACCTAGTGTAAATTGCACACCTAGGGGTCGTTTGGTATGAGTTATAAGAAGGTACAACGGTGGTATAAAAATTTAATACTACCTTAATACTCTGTTTGGTTAGAAAACCAGGTATAAGTTAATTCGGTGTTAATTTTAACACTAGGATAACTTATACCTTATAGAAAGTGGGGTAATTAGCATCGGTATAACTTATACCTTCTTCTTAGAAATTATGCAATTGTCATTCTTAATACAACATACCAAACAAAGAATAAAA
Source organism: Nicotiana sylvestris (assembly GCF_000393655.2). NCBI lineage: Eukaryota > Viridiplantae > Streptophyta > Magnoliopsida > Solanales > Solanaceae > Nicotiana > Nicotiana sylvestris. The sequence goes on from NC_091067.1 coordinate 78,989,056, forward strand.
ATAATCCCAGCATAACTAATTCCAGCATAACTTATCTCAATATAACTTATACTGGTATAAATCGTATTCCAACCAAACAACCCCTTAGTCCCTTAAGCTTAAATCTGCTCACAGTGCTTGCTTTAGGGAAGCGTCTTCTTGAATGACCTTTAAAGTTTATTCTTTTGTTGTCCATTCTATTATTGCTAGAATTGGATCTCTGAAATTGTCATGATGTCGACTATTATCAAATCATCAGCTCTGTAATTCATGTTCAGTTTTATCTTGTTTACTAGACCATACTAATTTCTGTTATTACAGGGGTCTAACTTATCCTTTTGGTAATCATGTTGGAGTCACCAACTCATTTCTCGAAATGAGGATGACCTTTGGCCTATACTCTTTTATTGTCTCAAGGCCTGTCACTTCTTGTCTTTTTCTTCACTTGACTATAGACTCTGTCAACATATCATGTTTTGATTTACCATTATCACCTATTTATCACATCTTACCCATAATGCTTTATTTACTCTCTTCTTATTCTCTTACTAATATTTCTATTTTTCACCTTATTCTATAAACTTCAACAGAACACTCTTTTGCTCTTTGATCCCCTTGCTCTATCCACTGGATTTTCGGGTAGCCTAACATTCTCTCTTTACTCGGGGCGGGTGCCATACAAAGGTAAATCTTTATCCCTTCTAGGGTTCTAGTGTCGATCTTCTAAATGTTTTTCTAGAAATTCTAGTATTTCATATCTAAATGTAATATTCTAGAGTGCACCATCGATGTGTCTCACAAGGAAAACTATAATCACGTTTGCAATATCCTTTGGAAATGTCAGCTAATGTTAACAATTCATCCACCATTTTTGGGTTACTCTAACCCCAGTTGGATCCTGATATCCCATCTTTCTCTTAAATAATATTTGTTAGCTCCTATAGGGCATAACTAAGATGGGTGTGGTCAATTGTACATACCTCTGTTACTCTTGAAGATAACTTAGAATACTTATATTTCTCTGCCTGAATTGCAAAACTGATAATCTTCACTAATTGGGTACCTCGCACCCTTCTTTACCTTGCTTCTTTTACTTGTTGAAACTTGTATCTATCTTTTGATTCTCTTGTTTCTTTTAAACCATATGGGTGGATAGATATTCATGCTGTAAGGCTACTTATCAAGAAGCTTACACGTCTTAGTACACACATAATCTACTGAAGACCTTACAGTTACTCATCATAAGCATGATTTTAAATCGAGCTTATCTAACTCAAATCTTCCACACCCACATTCAATATCTTATCAACTATCTTTGTGGTTGTAGGTATCATTGTATTACAAATAATGTAAAATTTAGGAGTTTTAATTCTTACAACTGAGCTCTACCACACGATATAGAGTAAGAAGAAAGAGTGACAATCCTAAAAGCCCTGTAGCCTCCTGCTTATAAGTATGGTGCACAACATACCCATTAACAAGACTCTACTAGACATGGCTTGTAGATTCCCTAAGACATAACTGCTCTGATACCAATGTTGTCACGACCCAAATAGATGGGCCACGACGAGCACCTGATGCCTTCCCCAATCAAGTACCAACGTAATAAATTTTTCTTATCATACCAATCATGGGTAAATTGTCTAGAAGGGCTATCATGATATAACCAGAACAAAACATATGGGAATACTCGACCCACATAATATACAAACTTATACATGTGACATACGGGCCTATACGATTGAAATGATCATTTGTACACTCAAAACAAAGGCCGACAAAGACATACAATCATCCATATACATGACATATATCTACAAGATTCTAAGAGTAGATACACGTCATAATGGCTGGGACAAGGCCCATCCACCAATCTATACATGTCTAAAGCATACTGACCAAATAGGTAGCTTCGGAGTAAGTGGAGTGCACCAACACCTTGCGCTGAGGTGATAACCTAAAAGAGGACTATCAACCTTTGTATGATGTTTGCCGGCATGAAATACAACATCCCCAGGCAAAAAGGAGGTCAGTACAAATAAAGTACCGAGTATGTAATACATGAAAGTAGTATATAAAATACATGAAAGAAATATGGAGTAAAGAACTCAACCTGTAAGTCTGAATAGCTCTGCAAATCATGAAACATTTAATATGTCATGCATATGGGTATAAATGTCATATCATGCATAGGTATATGCGTACATAAAATTATCAAGCCTCTAAGGGCATCCCATCATATCATCTCAGCCTCTATGGGTGAAAGCATCAACGTATACTAGCTGATTAGGTGGTGGTGTGCATATAATGCCATAACCTTTCCCCATACCCCATATATATAAAATATACGCATATATAACGCTACCTAGTCATCGGTCAATGTACATGTATAAATGAATGCAATGCATAAGAAGTAAGTCAATAACATCTCTCGGGATGTCATAAGATCAATATGCCTTAGGTTAATATCATGCAATAAACTTTATGAACTTACATATTTTCTGAGACCCATGAACAGAAGATATAATAATAGGACACGTGGGGATTTAAGAACATAAGCACCCCGAGTATTTCTAAGAATAGAGTCATTTGTGAAAGTTCTTCATTTTCTTGTTTCATTTGTATTATATAGAGCATGCCAAAAGGAAAAAAGGGCTAGCCGTAACATACCTTTGCAATCTTCTCCCCAATTGTCAACCAAGCTCAATATGATCTTCTTACATCAACAATGAGTAATTCGACTTCGTCGTTATCATATAGTTGTAACTCTCATATTTCAAAACCTATATTCTACAAGAAAATGGACAACACCTCCCATATTTTTACTACATCCATAAGTTACTAAAAGTCATCAAACAGCCTAAACAACAACAATATAATTCATAATAAGCTCTTCAATTACTTCAACAACCATTTTGAGCAGCAAACTTGATTTATGATTAACAAAATATAGTTTGCATCCAATTCCTTTTCCAGGAATCTGCCTACAACATCTATAACATCATATTTATGCTAACCATATCATTTAAAGCCAAACATCATAAGAATAATCTTCAAAAATAGTCTACACGCCTAGCACCTTAACCTTTATTGTCAACCTCTTATTTTTCATGTTATCTTCTTGAATCAACTTAATTAGCACATAGATAATCTTAAAAACAGAATCCATAACATAATCAATCTATATATAACAATGTTTATCCACAACAAACTTTATATATAGCCTCAACACATCCCATAAAAAGAGAGAACGATTCCTTATGTGAGGTCAATTACTATCTTGGAGATTTCCTCTCAAACAACTCAACCAACACATGATTAACCTTAAGAACAACCAATAAAATTATTTACTTATCTTATGAAGTAGATATAACTTGAAATCCTCAGCTGGTTTAGCTCACAACAACCCTTAATCACACCACAACACTATAGGAGTTGTAATCTCTTCTTGAATCAACCTTTATGTTCAAGTTGGTGTATAAACACTTGTATTTCTCCAAGAAACTCAAATATATATGAGGGAGGGACTGATTCATAACTTAATCAACAACAAAAACACGATATCTGAGGTTACTTCACTTGAAGAATCCTCCAAAACAGCCACAAGATGAAGGACTACGATCTAGCAAGCACCACAGGATCTCTAGCATTGGAGCCAAGTTTTTCGGTTTGATTTTCACTCTAGAATCATGGAGACTGCTTTGAGAGTGTTTTGGGTAAGTGTAGGGTCTTCTTGGGTTGAAAATGATCCCAAATGAGCCTTTACCCGATCGTTAAAGGTTAGAGAATCACCCACCGCCTAAGTGGGTCCCACGGGAGCTGCTTGTGCCATTTCATGAAAACACGAATATATCTCTACTCCGAAATCATATTGATGAAAGATTTAATAATTTGGAAACTATACTGATAGACCTTCAATTTGGTATGTGTATCATCCTTTAATTTTAAGTATATTAGGATAAAAGCTCAGCTACATTTGACCTAATTTTCAACACATTATTGACCTTTGCCAACTTTTCTTCCATGACTTGCTATACTTCAAACCGTAGCACACGACTATCATATGACTAAACAAACTCATAATATAGCCTCATTATCATGTTAAGCACCTTGGTCTACCCAAAAAGTATATGTTATAACTTTTCAGCTTGTCAACTTTCGACGAAACTTATTTTCTTCAATCCGATTAGCTTTTTAGCCTTCCAACACTCTTGGTACTTGTTATTCATGATCTTAAATATTTTTACCCTCCAAGGTAACATGACTAACTTACTTCATGTACTTTTAAAAATGATGTCATTGCTGAGCTTACATCAATTATCTTACGACGTACTCTTACGTCCGAAAACATGAGATGTAACACTATTATGGTAGACCCAGGTATATCGTGCTTGTTTGGCCACTATCGGGAGCTTTGAGACTAGGGTACACCTTTTATTACTAGATATGGTGGATTTTGACGTGATATTGAGAATGGATTGGTTGTCACTTTATCATGTTATTTCGGATTCTCACGCCAAGACTATGACATTAGCCATGCTGGGGTTTCCTCTATTGGATTGGAGAGGGACTCTTGGCCATTCTACTAGCAGGTTCATTTCTTATGTGAAAGCTTGGCATATGGTCGAGAAGAGGTGTCTTGTATATTTAGCCTATATCCATGCTTCTAGTGCGGAGGTTCCTTCTATGGATTTGGTACCAGTTATGCATGGGTTCCTAGAAGTGTTTCATATATATTTGTCGGGGATGCCACCCGACAAATATATCGACTTCTGCATTGACTTGGTTTCGGGAACTTGGCTCATTTCACCTTACCATACCGTATAGCCCTAGTTGAGTTGAAAGAACTGAAGGAACAGATGCAGGATTTGCTTGATAATGGATTCTTTAGACATAGTGTCTCACCATGGGGTGCACCGGTGTTGTTTGTAAATAAGAAACACGGTTCTATGAGGATGTGTATAGATTACAGGCAGCTAAACAAAGTCACTATCAAGAAAAAATATCTGTTGTCAAGGATTAGTAACTTATTTGATCACCTTCACGGTACCAAGGTGTTTTCAAAGATTGGTTTGAGGTCTAGCTACCTTTAGTTGAAGATTAGGGTATCAGATATCCCTAAGATAACTTTTCGGACTCGGTATGGTCACTATGAGTTCTTAGTGATGTCATTTGGCTTGACTAATTCCCCAACAACCTTTATGGATTGAATGAACCGACTGTCCAAGACCTATCTGGATTCCTTTGTGATTGACTTTATTAATGATATTTTGTTGTACTTTCACAGTCGAGAGAAGCATGAGCAACATCTGCAAATTGTACTTCAAACTTTGAGGGACCAGAAGTTATATGCCAGAATTTCAAAGTGTGAGTTCCGGTTGGAGTGAGTTGCCTTTGTGGACAATGTTATGTCTTCCGAGGGAATTAAGGTGGATCCTTAGAAGATTAAGGCAGTTCATAACTGGCCTATACCTACTTCAGTTGTAGAGATTCGGAGATTCCTAGGTTTGGCGAGTTATTATTGCCGGTCCATGGATGTGTTTTCATCTATCTTGGCCCCATTGACCAAGTTGACCTAGAAGGGTGCTCTTTTCAGATGGTCTAACGAGTGTGAGATGAGCTTTCAAAATCTCAAGACTGCATTGACTATCGCCCTAATATTAGTGTTGCGTACGAGTTTGATATCTTACACCCTGTATTGTGATGCATCGTGTATTGGGCTTGGCACGATATTGATGCAGGACGGTAGCGTGATTGCTTATGCATCTCAGCAATTGAAGGTTCATGAAACAAATTACCCTATGCATGACTTAGAGCTAGCAACCATTATTCACGCGCTGAAGATTTGGAGGAACAATCTTACGGTATTACATCTGAGGTCTATACCGACCATCGGAGTCTCCAACACCTATTGAAGAAGAAAGACCTTTATTTGTGGCAGTGGAGATGGTTAGAGTTGTTGAAAGACTATGATATCACCATATTATATTATCCGGGGAAGGCTAGTGTAGTGGTTGATGCATTAAGTAGGAAGGCTGAGAGCATGGGTAGTTTGTCATATTTACCGGTAGTGGAGAGGCCACTAGCCATGGATGTTCAATCTTTGGCCAATCGATTTGTGAGATTGGATTTTTCGGAGCCTATTCGTATTGTTTCTTGTGTTGTGGTACAATCCTCATTGTTAGATCATATCAAGGCTCGCCAATTTAATGATCCTCACTTATTGGTGTTGAAAGACACAATACAATGGGGTGGTGCCAAGGAGGCTATGATTGGAGATGACGGTATTATGCGGCTTTAGGGCCGATTTTGTGTTCCAAATGTTGATGGGTTGAGGGAGCTTATGTTTGAGTAGGCTCACAATTTGCTCTATTCCATTCACCCAAGTGTCACGAAGATTTACCATGACTTGAATCAACATTACTAGTGGCGAAGGATGAAAAAAAATATTGTTGCTTATGTATCTTAATGTTTGAATTGTCAACAGGTGAAATACGAGCATCAAAAATCTGGTGGATTGTCTTAGTGATTGGAGATCCTGGAGTGGAAGTGGGAGCGCATCACTATGGATTTGTGTTAAGCTTACCTCGGACCTTGAGGAAATATGATGCAGTCTGGGTTATTGTGGTCCGATTATATAAGTCTGCACACTTCATTCTGGTGATGAATTCCTATTTCTCATAGAGGTTAGCTTAGATTTACATCCGGGAGATTATCCGCCTACATGATGTGCCCAATTTTATCATTTGTTACTAAGGCACGCAATTCACATTGCATTTTTGGAGAGTCGTGCAGTGCGAGTTGGGCATGCAGGTCTCGTTGAGTACCCCTTTTCATCCTCAAATGGACGGACAAGTCAAGTGCACTATTTAGATCTTGGAGGACATGTTACGTGCTTGTGTTATTGATTTTGGAGGTTTATGGGAGCAGTTATTGCCTCTAGCAGAGTTCGCCTACAACCACAACTATCATTCGAGCATTAAGATGGCTCTGTATGAGTCCTTCTATGGGAGGCAATGTCGTTGCCGATTGGTTGATTTGAGCCCGGAGAGGCTAGATTGTTGGGTATCAATTTGGTCTGTGATGCTATGGAGAAGGTTAAGGTTATTCAGGAGAGACTTCATACATCTCAGTCCAGGCAGGAGAGTTATGTAGGACCAGAAGATTCGAGATGTGGCTTATATGGTAGATGAGAAGGTTCTTCTCCGAGTGTCGCCTATAAAGGGCGTTATGCAATTTGGGAAGAAGGGCAAGTTATGCCCGAGGTTTATTGGACCGTTAGAGATCTTCGACAGAGTTGGGAAGGTTGCTTATAGGCTTGCATTTCCTCCTAGCCTAGCAGTGGTACATCCGGTATTTTACATCTCTGTGCTTCGGAAGTACCATGAGGATAAACAACATATTTTGGACTTCAGCATGATACAACGTGATGAAAATCTGAGCTATGCGGAAGAGCCGGTAGCTATTCTAGACCGGCAGGTTCACAAGTTGAGATCTACGAGTTTTCCTTCTCTGAAAGTGCAATGGAGTGGTCAACCGATTGAGGAGGCTACGTGGGATTCTGAGTCCGATATGCAGAGTAGATACCCCCACCATTTTATCAGTCTAGGTACTTTTCTATGTTCGTTCAAGGACAAACGTTTCTTTTAGAGGTGGAGAATGTGATGACCCGATAGGTCATTTTGAGTACTGGCCATTATTTTTGTATTCCGAGACCTCCCATAGCTCATTGATAGTTGTAGATTTGCGTTCGTTGATTGTGTCATTTTCTGTAAAGCGTTTTCATAAGATTTTGATAAAAATATGATTTTTGGCCTAAAACGAGACTTGAGCTAACCAAGTGAACAATCTGGGTAAACGACTTCGGATCGATATTTTTACAATTCTGGTAGGTTCGTATGTATTTTTGGACTTGTATGCACGTTCGGCTAGGATCCAGGGTGACCTAGTGTATTTCGGCACGTTATGTGAAAATTTGTGAAAAGGAGTTTTAAAGGTGAAATTATTGAGTTTTGAGGTAGCGAGCGTGTTTGTAGGATGTTATTATATTTGTGTGCCGGTTTGGAGCCCGAGGGGCTCGGGTAAGTTTTGTGTTACACCCTATGTTTTCGTATGTTAGAGTATCCATAATTTAATTGATGTAAGCTCAGAAATGAGATCAACTTTGAAAGTACGTAAAGTAAGTTAATCCTTTTATAATGGAGGTTACAAATCTTTATGATCATGAATAACGAGTACCAAAAAGGTTGGAAAGCTTAGGTGCTAAATGAATTAAAGAAAATAAGTTTCGTCGAATGTCGACAAGTTTGAAATGTTATAACCTATACTTTTGGGGTTATACAAGGGTGATTAACATGATGATGAGGTTATGTTATGAGTTAGTTTAGTCGTATGAAAGTCGTGGGTTATGTTTTTAAGTCAAGCAAGTTGTGGAACAAAAGTTGGAAAAGGTCATCACAAGTTACATTTAAAAATGAGTTGAAACATAGGTTAAATGTAGTTGAGCTTTTCTCCAAACACACTTTGAATCAAGGGATGATATACATATGGAATTTAATATCTATGAGTCTAGTTTTCAACTCATTAAACCGTTTATCAATACAATCTTGGAGTATAGAGATATTCGCATTTTCGCGAGACCGCGCAGCTAGTAGGTGACAAGTAGGTGCATCACCTACTTGCCAAAAAGAGAGGCCTCAACTAAGTCGGTCAAGAGGGGACTTTTAAAGGATTATAGACTCCGTTTTTTCACCTATCTTTCATACCAAGAAAACCTAATTGAACACCTTCAACTCCTCCCCAAAAATCCCACACAAACCCTAGGGTATTCCGGGTGTTACGACGCTATTCTAGTGCTGAAAAGTCCAGACAGCTTGCTAGTTTCTCTTTCTTCTTTTTGTAGCCGTGTTGAGGAACTTATTTTTGATGAAAAAGGACCAGGTTTCGTGGGTTATACTCAGTACAAGGTAAGTTTATGCTTCTCCTTCCATTAGCTATGCGTTTGCGAGTTGTAACTCGATCGTAAAGAATAGACCTAGCTAGTTTCGAAAGAATGGTATGTTGTTTGTTCTTGTGTAATGGTTTGATGGTTGTAAACTTATTTTAAAGTTGAATTCATGGCTGGTTTCTTGGATAAGAGGTATAATGATTTACTTTTGATTGTATTTCCCAATTTGAAAGAAAAGACAAGTCGAAACGTGTTTAAGTAAACTGAAAAATTATTTTTGAGTTGATGAACTTTTGGGAATATTTTTAGGCTGTTTCATGTGGGTATTGGGTTGTCTCTTTTACTACTATTTTTATGGAGTTGAGAGGAGGAAGGTTGTGGAGAAACACCACATAATGGCAAGGTTGTTTGTTGGTCGTTCGTCGTAACATTTTCGGGTTGGTTGACACTATTATGGTTGTCGTGTTGTGTATGAAGTGATAGGGGTATGTTGGGCTGTTTGTGATTGTTTTGACTAGTGTGAAGTCATATATATAGGGGAGGTTATGTCCGTTTCATTGTAAAATAGGTTGTGGTCGATACATAATAGTTACGACGCTTAAACGATAATGAGAGTGTCATTTCTCTTATTGTAGACTATGGAGCCGTGAAATTGCATAGATTGAGGTTGGGAAGAATATACGAGGTATGTTAAGGCACTTACTTCTTTCTTTTGGCATGATCTAAAGTGACATGAACATAAACGGTATGCTAATTCATAACGGATCTACTCCTAGAAACTAAGGTTATCCATGTTGTTCTTTCCTTATAAAGTTATTCTAAACAAGTGTGTATGTTCCTTAAATCCCACTAAGGTTCATATTGATGGTAGGGATATCCATAATGTTAATCGAAGGTGCAATGACCTTACATCACTCTGAAAGGGTTAGAACGTGATTTCATGAGTCGAGCATGCATTATATATATGTATCTATTTTACTCTACCGAGCTGCGCTATAGTCGGCCGGGTATTGCACCTATTGTGCAACCACTGATCAGTTGGGTTTACCGAGCTCCACATGGCCGGTTACAATTCTACCGAGCATTATGATGGCCGGGTATGTTTTTACCGAGTCCTCTTTGAGGCCGGGTACGATATGATGATGATGATGCCCTCAGAGGCGAATGTTTTTAAAAAAGTTCATGTATATATATGTATTATGCATTTCATGTCAGTTGTCCCCAGAGGCACTCAGATGTTACAGGTTGTATCTCCTCTATCTCTCTTAACATTACTATTCTTGTTTATGTTTTCTTGCCTTAAGTACTCGGTACTTTATTCGTACTGACATCCCTTTTGCCTGGGGATGCTGCGTGTCATGCCCGCAGGTCCTGATTGATAAGTTGACAATCCTCCTATTAGGCTATCAGCTCAGCGAAGGTGTTGGTGCACTCCACTTGCTCCGGAGTTGCCTAGTTGGTCAGTATGCTTTGGATATGTATTGATTGGTATGGCGGGGCCCTGTCCCGATCTTTATGATTTTATGTACTCTTAGAGGCTTGTAGACAGATGTCAGGTGTAGGGACACTTGTATGGCCTTGTCGGCCTATGTTTTGAGTTTACAAATGGTCATGTCGGCCTTATAGGCCCGTATGTCACATATATAAGTTTGTATATCATTTTGGGTCTTCATATGTTGAGTATTCCCTTATGTTTTATTCTTGTTATCTCATGACCGGTTTTCTGGCTCATTTACTCATGATAGTATGATAAGAAAGATATGTTACGTTGGTACTCGGTTGAGTAAAGCACCGGGTGCCCGTCGGGGCCCTCTGATTCGGGTCGTGACAAAAGTGGTATCAGAGCAGTTCTGTCCTAGGGATTCTACAAGCCGTGTCTAGTAGAGTCTTGTTTATGGGTGTGTAGTGCACCACACTTATAAGCAGGAGGCTACAGGGCATTTAGGACTGTCACTCTTTCTTCTTATTCTAGATCGTGTGGTAGAGCTCTGTTGTAAGAATTCAAACTCCTAAATTCGACTTTAGTCGTAATACAACGATACCTACATTTAAAAAGATGGTTGGTAAAAGATTGTATGTGGCTGTGAAAGAGTTGAGTTAGAGGAGCTCGATTTTGCATGATGCATATGATGGGTAAAAATAAGGTCTTCAGTAGATCATGTGTGTACTAAGAAGTGTAAGCTTCTTAATAAGGAGCCTTAAGGCAAAGAATATCTATCCACCCCTAAAGGCAATGAAAGATTCAAAAGATAGATACAAGCTTCAACAAGTAAAAGGAGCAAGATGGGAAGGGTACAAGGCATCTAGTTAATAAAGATTATCGGTATTTTCATCTCCGGCAGAAAAATATAAGCATTGTAAGTTACCCTCAACAGTAACAAAGGTATGTATAATTGACCATACTCATCTCAGTTATACCCTATTGGGGGCTAACATGTGTAGATTAAGAAAAGGATGAGATATCAGGATCCGGTTGGGGTTAGGATAACCCATAATGGTGAACTGATTGTTTGTGTTAGTTGACAATTTCTGAAGCATAATGCAAATGTACTAATAAATCTCCTTGTGAGATACCTAGATGACACACTCTAAAATAGTACAGCTAGATATGAGTACTATAAAGATAGCCACTAGAAGCCTTGAAGGGATAAATATTACCTTAGCATTGCTCGTGTCCCTAGGAGAGAGAATTTTAGGCATCCCGAAGAGCTAGTGAGATGAACCAAGGAGAGCTAAAAGCAAAAGAATGTCTTGTTGATGTTTTCGGAATAAAGTGATAGACATAAATGTCAGTAGGAAAATAAGAATAGAGTTAATGAAGAATTATGAGTAAGATGTCCACATGGATGACAACGGTGGAAAAAAAATGATGATAAAAATGACACAATTATAGAGTCTATTGTTAAGTGAAGGAAAAAGATGAGAGGTGACAGGCCTTGAAACAACAAAGGAGTATAGGCCATAAAGTCATATCTTCTTTTCAAGAAATAAGTTCGCAATTCTAACGCGATTACCAGCAGGAAAAGATATACCCCCAAAGTAGTAGAAATCAGTATGGGCTGGTAAACAAGATAAACTAAACGTGAACTAGGGACTAAATGATATGATAATAGTCGGCATCATGAGAATTTCAGAGGTTGCGTTCCGGCGATAATAGAATGGATGACAAAAGAAAGCTCTTTAATGGTCATTCAGGAAGTCGCTTCCCTAAAGCAAGCAATATGAGCAAAGCTAAGCTTAAGGGACTATGTGCGCCAGTTACACTAAGTGTCATCCTCGCGAGCAAGGAATTTTATTATCCTTGGTACAAAAAGCATTACCACAAGGCGAGTAAGGGTAATCGATGATGTGAAAATACGTCAAATACATAGAGGTAAAATATCTATAGGTAGATCGTCGTAGCTCCAGCTCTTAGTACTCCTCTAAAGGGGGGAATATGGAGTGATGTGGCAAGAAGTCAGAATTTAGTGGTTCTACTAATCATGGAGTGGTAGAAAAATAATGCGGTAATGTGAAAAAAGGATGAGATTCTACTTATTCAAAGCCTACAGATATGCTACGATATCAGTGCATTAGACAAATACGACGTCAAGGAAAGGAAGTAAGGGTTCCTGCCCGAAATGTCATTGATAGATCAGAGGCCAGTGCATGAGGTAAGTTAAAACAAAGGAAATAACCCAAGAAAGATTACGCGGAAAATTGATGTGAGGATAGGCCAACAAGTATTTGGGTTTTGATTAAGGAAGAGCCCAGTTATGGCTAAACAAGAGGTTATAGACGAGTCAACAGATCATGCAAGATAAACATAGTGAATCCTAATATAGTGAATTCAGTCTCGCAAATATGACGTCATAAACCTTGAGAAATGCTCAGATAGGAGTTGGGGTATTTAAAGATATTGTATAAGTATTATGGGAATAATGGAGGTGCCACTAAGGAGATAATCAAATCTGATTTTACAAGTAATCCTACGAGCACAACGGCACGGAGGTATGTAAGTAAGGATGTTTGTAGGCGAGTAAGAATATCAAAAATTCCTTCGAGTATACAGTATAAGAAGATCACAACTTTACAAAATCCAAAAGGTCTCCTAAGTACTACCACGAAAGGCTAGCCGAGGAAATAAGGAAGAAGGTTTCCACCTAAGCATAGTGACCTAAAAAGGAAATGATCTTTGATCTTGTAACAGCAGTCTCACTATATTATTGCATGCACTCCATAAGAAGTGGCACCTATCATGGCTAATGAACAAAAAAAAGGGAAAAAAAACATCAAAGGTGATACTTGAGAGCATACAAGTACAGAGAATTCTAGTGTTCGTGGGCACTATGATAAGCCAAGTATCCATGTAGCAAGTGGCAGAACGACCAGAAAAAGTAATTATTTACATTTAAAGACAGTTGAGAATGCGCAGGGAATCTAAGGTGCTAGCAAGTTAAAGGAAGGTTCTGAGTAGAATAAATAAATATGTGTAGGTCGCAAGCGAATGTATAGTAGAGTGAAAAGATTTTGGGTAGATGTGAGTAAGGGTGAGAAAAGGTGAGTTAGAAGCTGATAAAAATAGGTAAGACCTCAGTATTAAGGCCATCAAACAAGAGAGCTGATGGTTTATACATGTTATAAAAGGCTCAGTATAGCTTGAATTAACATGGAGGAGTCTAAGACTATGAGTATTTAGAAGAGATGGAATGCTCCTTTGGTCGTAATGTAAGTATGTAATAGTGGTAAATTATAAAAGGATGATATATAGGCCTTCATTTGAGTAATGATTCAAAGAGAAGAGATTTCATGGATGGCACGGGACTAGGATACCCCTATAAGACGAATCACATTGGGATGCTATGAAATACGGTTATTGAAGTATAGTATTGTCCCTAGGTGGATTAGGAAAACCACTTCAAATGTTCCCCGATGAGACGTGAGACATGTGGTAATGTATTACGTAAGAGGTTTCAAGTTATCAGCAATGGATTATAGATTAACATTGAGGTAAATCAATAATAGATGGATAAAGATTCAAAAGTATGAGAGGAGATTATGATGTCATTCTTTAGATGAACAGTAATAAGGATTATACATATAGGATAAGCGGTGAGAGAGTAACCTGGAGTTGGATGGCAGACCTCGGTAATAGTAAACCGAAGAAGAGTTATTGTATAATATTACCTACCTAGTTGTATTAAAGCCATAAGCATAGATAACTGAGGCTATGAAACAAGATATAGCAAAAGTCGTAAGTTTAACAAAGTACCGAGTGAAGAACTTCAGTATACCCATAGATGCCCAGACGGACAACATATCAAGCTTTGTATATGTTTACAACGTGCTACCTAGATATTGGATAAAAGCTAGAGAAAAAAAAGAGTCGCATAGGCGCACATACAAGGAAAAATCGTACAGGCTGCATGACAAAAAGGAGCAACAGTTACGAGATTGGAAGGGGTCCGACCACAAGTCGTGGTATGAGAAGGAGGACTAAAGGGGGAATACCCTAGACTTTGGATTTATTCAAAGAATAGTTGCCTACATGGCTATAAGAGTATTAAAGTATTCACAAGAGCTATGGGTTATGAAAATTATAAGTGGATCAGTCAACATTCGAGGACGAATGTTCCAAAGAGGGGAATGATGTTACACCCTATGTTTTCGTATGTTAGAGTATCCGTAAGTCAATTGATGTAAGCTCAGAAATACATTAACTTTGAAAGTACGTAAAGTAAGTTAATCCTTTTATAATGGAGGTTACAAATATTTATGATCATGAACAACGAGTACCAAAAGGGTTGGAAAGTTTAGGTGTTAAATGAATTAAAGAAAATAAGTTTCGTCGAATGTCGACAAGTTTGGAATGTTATAACCTATACTTTTTGGGTTAGAAAAGGGTGATTAACATGATGATGAGGTTATGTTATGAGTTAGTTTAGTCATATGATAGTCGTGTGTTATGTTTTTAAGTCAAGCAAGTTGTGGAACAAAAGTTGGAAAAGGTCATCACAAGTTAAATTCAAAAATGAGTTGAAACTTAGGTTAAATGTAGCTAAGCTTTTCTCCAAACATACTTTGAATCAAGGGATGATCTACATATGAAATTTAAAATCTATGAGTATAGTTTTCAACTCATTAAACCGTTTATCAATACGATCTCGGAGTATAGAGATATTCGCATTTTCGCGAGACCGCGCAGCTAGTAGGTGACAAGTAGGTGCATCACCTACTTGCCAAAAAGAGAGGCCTCAACTAAGTCGGTCAAGAGGGGAATTTTAAGGGATTATAAACTCAGTTATTTCACCTATATTTCAGACCAAGAAAACCTAATTGAACCCCTGCAACTCCTCCCCAAAAATCCCACACAAACCCTAGGGTATTCCGGGTGTTACGACGTGATTCTAGTGCTGAAAAGTCAGGACAGCTTGCTAGTTTCTCTTTCTCCTTCTTGTAGCCGTGTTGAGGAACTTATTTTTGATTAAAAAGGACCAGGCTTCGTAGGTTATACTCAGTACAAGGTAAATTTATGCTTCTCCTTCCATTATCTATGCTTTTGTGAGTTGTAACTCGATCGTAAACAACAAACCTAGCTAGTTTCGAAAGAATGGTATGTTGTTTGTTCTTGTGTAATGGTTGGCTGGTTGTAAACTTATTTTTAAGTTGAATTCATGGATGTTTTATTGGATAAGAGGTATAATGATGTACTTTTGGTTGTATTTCCCAATTTGAAAGAAAAGACAAGTCGAAACGTGTTTAAGTAAACTGAAAAATTATTTTTGAGTTGATGAACTTGTGGGAATACTTTTGGGCTGTTTCGTGTGGGTATTGGGTTGTCACTTTTACTACTATTTTTATGGAGTTGAGAGGAGGAAGGTTGTGGAGAAACACCACATAATGGCAAGGTTGTTTGTTGGTCATTCGTCGTAACATTTTCGGGTTGGTTGACACTATTATGGTTTTCGTGTTGTGTATGAAGTGATAGGGGTATGTTGGGTTGTTTGTGATTGTTTAGACTAGTGTGAAGTCATATATATAGGGGAGGTTCTGTCCGTTTCATTATAAAATAGGTTGTGGTCGATACATAATAGTTACGACACTTAAACGATAACGAGAGTGTCATTTCTCTTATTGTAGACTATGGAGCCGTGAAATTGCATAGCTTGAGGTTGAGAAGAATATACAAGGTATGTTAAGGCACTTACTTCTTTCTTTTGGCATGATCTAAAGTGACATGAACATAAACGGTACGATAATTCATAACGGATCTACTCCTAGAAACTAACGTTGTCCATGTTGTTCTTTCCTTATAAAGTTATTCTAAATAAGTGTGTATGATTCTTAAATCCCACTAAGGTTCATATTGATGGTAGGGATGTCCATAATGTTAATCGAAGGTGCAATGACCTTACATCACTCTGAAAGGGTTAGAACGTGATTCCATGAGTCGAGCATGCATTATATATATGTATCTATTTTACTCTACCGAGCCGCGCTATAGTCGGCCGGGTATGGCACCTATTGTGCAACCACTGATCAGTTGTGTTTACCGAGCTCCACGTGGCCGGGTACGATTCTACCAAGCCTTATGATGGCCGGGTATGTTTTTACCGAGTCCTCTTGGAGGCCGGGTACGATATGATGATGATGATGCCCACAGAGGCGAATGTTTTTAAAAAAGTTCATGTATATATATGTATTATGCATTTCATGTCAGTAGTCCCCAGAGGCACTCAGATGTTACAGGTTGTATCTCCTCTATCTCTCTTTACATTATTGTTCTTGTTTATGCTTTTCTGCCTTACATACTCGGTACTTTATTCGTACTGACATCCCTTTTGCCTGGGGATGCTGCGTGTCATGCCCGCAGGTCCCGATTGATAGGTTGACAGTCCTCCTAGTAGGCTATCAGCTCAGCGAAGGTGTTGGTGCACTCCACTTGCTCCGGAGTTGCCTAGTTGGTTAGTATGCTTTGGATATGTATTGATTGGTATGGCAGGGCCCTATCCCGATCTTTATGATTTTATGTACTCTTAGAGGCTTGTAGATAGATGTCAAGTGTAGGGACACTTGTATGGCCTTGTCGGCCTATGTTTTGAGTTTACAAATGGTCATGTCGGCCTTATAGGCCCGTATGTCACATATATAAGTTTGTATATCATTTTGAGTCTTCATATGTTGAGTATTCCCTTATGTTTTATTCTTGTTGTCTCATGACCGGTTTTCTGGCTCATTTACTCATGATAGTATGATAAGAAAGATATGTTACGTTGGTACTCGGTTGAATAAAGCACCGGGTGCCCGTCGTGGCCCTCTGATTCGGGTCGTGACATTTTGGAGGTGTTTGGGATTGCTGGTGCATACCTATTGCTGGTGTTGTCTGCAGATCTCGCATTTGCAAGCTCTCTTTTGCGGCCAATAGATCACATTTGCGATAGTGGGCTGGGTAGGGCAATCATCACATTTGCAAATAATCTTTCACAATTGCGGACATACCTAGATCTCTTTTGTGATTGTTTGCTTGCTTTTGCGATTGGGCATTAGAACTAGGCAGGTTTGCATATGCGAACCTTTGATCGCATTTGTGGTGGACTGGGGACTTACAAATGCGATGTTTTTGTCGTATTTGTGACTTATGGAGGCTCGGGGCATTGTTTGCATTTGCGACTAGTGCTTCGCATTTGCAATGGTCGCACTGGCAAACATGAGTTTTGCGATTGCGATACCTGCAGTTGAGGAAAAGAGGAAAAATCAGACCATAGCTCATTTTACACCACTTCTTAACCCCAAACACTGTAGAGACGATTTTTGAAAAATATTTTCTTCCCAAATCATTGGTAAGCAACTCTAATTCATTTTCTTACAATTTCCCATTCCTTTATATGAGTTTGCAACATCAAATCTAGGAATTTCATGGTAATCATTAGTGGTTTGGGTATACTTTAGGAATTTTGTAAAATTGAGTGTTACACCTCAAATTGAGGTTGAATTTCAAATCAAAATACATAACCGGGCTCGGGGAAGTTTTGGTCTGAATCGCAAGTTTTTGATCAAGCGGGCTCGGGTTGACTTTTGTTGCCTTTTTCAATTAACCTAAAGATTGAACGTTTTTCATTAATGGGTAGTTTGTAAAAGCTTATTTTGAATTGTTTGGACGATATTTTGCTAGATATTGTTAGTTTGGAGGCTTTTACGAAAGAAAAGGTCGTGGTTGATTGTTGAGTTGGTCGCAAAAAGAGGTAAGTGTCGTGTTTAATTTTTACTTGAGGGAATTAGGATTTGTCATCTATTTGTTACATGAATTATGTGTAGGAGTGACATATATGCAAAGTGACAAGTGTATATGCGCTGTCATGGGTTAAAGCATGTGGGTTGGCTTAATTACCTTTATGTCATCAGTCATTCCATGTTATCTTTTGTTACAAGCTTGATTGCTGCATAATCTTAATTGTTATCCATGCTTTACTTGTTATATGTCATTTAGTTGTTACTAGTTTCGATTTATTCATTTCTCGCTCAATATTTGCTTACTTGCTATATGGTCCTACCTGTGTCAAATGTACATCTTCATTATCTCATGTCTTTACTTGCCTTCAATGTCTTGTATTAATGAATTTTTGAGGTTTGTGATTATAAGGTATTATTTATTCCCTGTTTGTACTGGTAGTTCCTTGATGTTCTGTACACTTTAATTCCCTTTTGTGTTGAGATTACGTAATTCATTGTGTTGAGTTGTTTATGTTAATGAGTTGATTTTGGGAGTGGGTTTCGCGCCGCAACAATATTAAAATTAATTGATATTGGGATCCGATTGTACGCCATAACAGATTATGATATGATATTGGGATCCGATTGTACGCCATAACAGATACTATATTTATGCGGGATCGGATTGCGTATCGCAACATAGTATAATGTGTTATAACGGTTAGTAGTTGTAGCACTCTATTTCTATATTGTGATATGAGGTTATGAGATGGTGTTATTCTTGGGCTCTCTGTTAATTGACCTTCGGGTCTCGTACTTATGAGTTTACTGCTTTATCTATATTTTTGTTTTCTTCTATTATTATTACTCAAACAGGTTTATAGTGAGTGTCCTGTCATAGCCTCATCACTACTTCGTCGAGGTTAGGCTCGACATTTACAGAGTACATAGGGTTGGCTATACTCATACTATACTTCTGCACTTCTTATGCAGATTCCGGTGTTAGTCCTAGCGGAGCGTAAAGGAGACTGCTCAGATCTAACTTCTACAGCAGACTTGAGGTAGAGCTGCTCGGCATTCATAGTCTCGAAAGTCCCTTTCTATGATGTTTTACGGTTTATCTAGTTTCAGATAGTTGTATTTCATTTCAGATCATATTTGTAGTATTTTACTCGCTCATGAACTTGTGATTCCGGATTGATTGGAGTAGTTAGACTGCGATATCTAGGTAAATATTTCCATATTTCTGCGTTTATCAATTGTCAGTTATCATTATTCTATTATAAATTGCTATATCTGATTAATTAGTTAACTAACATTGGCTTTCCTAGCAAGTAGATGTAGGTGCTATCACGATCCCGTGATTAAAATTTCAGCTAGTGACAAATACGGCGTATGGCAAAAATAAACTATTGTGCTCTACTACGTGACATTGATGTAGCACGGCTCCTTGGCCGTTTAAGCCCTAGTGCCCGCGGCTCTCGTTTGAGTCTTGTGGCTTCAGTAATAGGCTAGTGCCACTCACGTATCATTTCATTATTGTAATTTTGATGTAATGCTAGTTTGGGTTATTTGAAATTCAAACTTTTATTTCAATTCCCTAATCCTACTCATAGCTCCGAAGGTATCCTCAGGATAGAATGAAGTTTTTTGGTTTAATTAGAAGAATTGGTCCCACTCTGACATAGCTAATGGATTGCGATGTTTGTTAGATATATATCAATCCTTTATAATACATATATTTGTTGATATTGTACGTATGTTAAGCACATCGTTTATGTTACGTACGCTATATTGTATTATATAAGAAATCTTAATAATATAGTCCGTATGGTGGATTATGACTTGTACGCAAAATTTGGGGTGATTCCGAGTAGTATAAGTATAATTTGGCGCGTTCGGATCTAGTTGAGAAGTTTGAAGTTCATAAGTTGATCCAATTTGGTTTTGGGGTGCGATTCTTAGTTTCGTTGTTGTTTCATGTGTTCCGAGAGTTCGATCAGGTCCGTATTATGTTTATGGACTTTTGGTACAGTTGATCGGGGTCCCGAATGGCTCGGTTGCATTTCAGACCGTCCGGAGCTAAGTCCAGAACTACTAATAAGCTGGTTCTGGTTTCCTTCTTCGCGAACGCGGAAGGACCCTCGCGTTCGTGATGACGGATTTGGGTACTGGGCGACTTTATTCTTCGCGTTTGCAAAGGAAAGGTCCTGTTCTCGTAGACTTGGGACCAGTGACATTCGCGTTCGCGTTGGCCATCTCGTGTTTGCGTTTAAGGCTTGGGCCTGGGGGCTAGTCAGGTGAAATACCCCTTCGCGATTGCGATCGCGAAGGCTGGTCGTGTTCACGTAGATTGGCAGGGACTGTGCTTCACATTCGCGGAGGAATCCTTGCAATAACGTAAGAGGTTTTCAGGGGCTTGGGCAGTTTTGCTTTCGCGATCGCGAGGGCTTGTTCGCGATCGCGAAGAATGCAGGCATTGGCAGTGACTTTAATAAAAATGGGACTTTGGCCTATTTTGCTCATTTCACTCATTTCTTGGCCGAATCTAGAGCTTCTTGGAGAGGGGTTTTCACCTAACTATTGGAGGTCAGTAATTTCCATACAATGTAAGTTAAATGCATTATGGGCAGATTGTAACACAAAAATGTGGAAATTTTAGTATTTTGTTGAAAAATCTAAGTTTTGATAAAAATGAAATTAGACCACGAAAGGGATTATGGAATTGGGGAAAAATTATATATTTGTGTTCGTGAGGTTATGGGTAACAATTATTTACAAAAAAATTTGGAATCCGGGCACGGGGGCCGGGGTAAATTTTTGGAACCTTCCAAATTGGGTTGGGTAATCACTCTAATAGTTAAATTATGAACTTTTGAGCAATTATTGACTAGTTTGTACAACCTTTTGCTAGTTTCAGATTGTTCGGCACCGACTTGTAGTTTTTCGAGTGATTTGTGGTCCAAAAGGTTGACTTGGAAACGAGGTAAGTCTCTTGCCTAACCCCACAGGTATTTAAATTGTTATTTGATGCTAATTGTGGGGTGCTACGTACGAATGAAGTGACGAGAGTCCGTGTGTAGATAAAATTCATATTATGTCGGGGTAGACACAGGCCTTTATTATGCTATTATTTACACTATTTGAATTCAAGTTGCTAGTTTTGTTGCTTGAATTAATAACTAAAATTTTGTTAAAGAATATGTTAAATCTAGCTTCATTACTTAGAGTTTTTGCTGAAAGATTAATTGTTGATCCAAATTTGTATTCTTTTATGGGCTTACCTTGGAGTTGTAAATACATAACTCATAATCCGAAGAGTTTTCCTATTCCTGTAGATCGGGCCGAATACCTCGGAAATATTTATAGATATTATAGGATGCATCCATGGATCGGGCCGTACGACCTTAATAGAGTATGCACACGATTATTATAGATCGGGCCATATGACCTCGGCATAACTCGCGCATGTTGTCACTACTAGTCTGATTATACTTGATATATCTCCCATGACTTGAGAATTTATGAATACACATTGGCCCTTGCTTGTTCAGATTAGCATGTGATATTTGGGGACTTTTAATTGTTATTTTGTTAAAGGATCATTTAATTGTTGCCTCTTATTCCATTTTTGATGTTGTATCTTGTGCCTATTTAATATTCTTGTACATTATGTATATTGCCCGCTAATAAGTATTGATGTCGATCCCTCGTCACTACTTCTTCAAGATTAGACTAAATACTTACTAGGTACACGTTGTTTACGTACACACACCACACTTTTGCACATATTGTGCAGGTTCCGAGGCAGGTGCATTTGGAGTTGATCCAGGCACGCATCCACATTACCCGGATGCCTAGTGGTGAGTTGTTTCTCATGGTCCATTCTGCAGCACATGGAGCCTTCTTTTGTTATGTTTAATCATTTATGTCTGTTTTGTTTCAAACAATAGTTCTTAGGGAGTTTTTTTATTGCTACACCCCATATTTTCATACGTGAAAGTACGTCGTAAGTCAATTGATGTAAATTCGGAAATGAGATCGTCTTTGCAAGTGATTTAATGATGTTACGCCTCGTTTTCGCAAGCTTTTAAAAGTTAACATTCGGGGAACGAATGTTTCTAAGAGGTGAAGGATGTTACATCCCGTACTTCAGACGTCATTGTCATTATAAGATTATCTAATGTAAGCTCAAAAAGGATGAAATCCTTCTACAAGGATAAGGATGGTTTATCGAAGTCTTAAGTAAGTTAAGATGAATGAGACTTGAGAAAAAACAAATGAGATGATTGTTACATCGTGTGCATTCCAAGGTGACGTATAATGAATATGAGACTTGTTAATCATGAATTAAATGAGTTTAAATTCATAATATGACTATATATGATATTTTGGATATAAAATATAAACTTTGGGAAAAAACGAATTTAACTTACGGAAAAATTCCAACTAAGATTTGCCTTGTATTCAGCCGTACTGAGAAATTAAATTCGTAAGCTTTATAATGTTATTTTGGGACATATTCATACCAAAATGAAGGTCTTGGAACCTAGTTTCTAACGGTCCAAATCATTTATTCATACAACATCGAGGTGGGGAAATATGAATTTTTAAAGTAGGGTCACCAAGTCACGTCATCGCACTTCGGAGAAACTGACAGGTTTATAGGCCAGGTTGCGAGGTAGTTTTCTCCCAATATATTGAGAGTTATAGGGAGAACTTTATATGGAATTGAAGCCTCATGTATCTAGTTTCCAACAATGCAAACTGTTTGTCAATACGATGTTGGAGTAGAGAGATACAAGTGTCCAAAGTTGCACCGCTCAAGCTGCCAAGTAGGCAACTTACACACCTGCTTGGAGAATTGAGGTTGTGGGCTTATAAGTGATCTTTGATGTTTGGTTATAATTATATATTTTTAGAGTGTTAACTATCTTATATTTTGGTGCTTTAATATTAAATTATTCTATATTTGAGCTTAATTGAGTTTATTTTATGTGTAGATATTTTGAGGTAAAATTGTGAGCAAAGCAAATATTTGGGAAGTGTATTATATGTATTTAAATTATTGCATGAAATTGTAGACACAAGAATTAAAGAATGAAGGTTTGGAGATTACCTGGCAGCACTCAAAAGCAACGAGCTTCGATAGAAAAAGTTAGGCGACAGCAAATTGGATGAGCAGGCGAAGCGTGACGTTCTGCTCGCGTTTGAGCTCGCGTGGCGCGGTCTGAGGCGAGGTGGTTTCGCGTGGAGGCGCGTGATCCGGGTTTCAAGTCTATTTTATCTCATTTTTTGTTTTGGATTTGGTTATTTCGTGTAAGCTTTTTCCTTGCACCTATGAATAGTCCTTAAATACAATTTTTACACAGTTCTTGACCAAGGGGAACACAAAGCACGCATTGAGGAGGCTTCCAACTAGTTTTTTTTCTTTTCTCTTCCTTTAATTTCATATTTTCTTAGTTTTAGAGTTTTTGGCGCTACATGAACGTTGTAGTTTGAATTTTGAATTGTTCCTATTATTTTATCATATTGGTTTATTTATTCAATCTTGTGCTTAATTATTTGATTGTTTGATCACCAATTGAATACTATCTATGAGTTTAGGATTGTACTCGGGAGAGCGAATTATAGATTACATATAAGATTTAGCAGAGGAAGATCTTGGACTCGAGCATCGGGAACAGATTTGCAGTTAGGATAGAGATATTTCTAATTGCCTTGCTTAGTTACCATACATGAATTATTAGTGTGTTCTTGTTCTGATTCCACCAGAATATAGGCGTTAGGTTAGCTTGAGTAGACGAGTAGTACTTCGGGAGAAAAATCAACGGAATTTTTAGCTAACCCATAGCTCTAGAATATTGTCCTCTCATTGAATTCGTCTCTAAAATTCACCAACTTATTTCCTTTAATCTCTTAGTTTGCTACTCTAGATTAGCTGTAGTTAATAATCTTTAGAAGATCTCTTGAATAGATTAATTATCTTAGTTTAATTTAGTAAATAGTTGATCACAAGCCCTTGGGGTACGATATCTGGACTTACAATCCCAAATTACTTGTCGATCACGTATATTTGCGTGTCCGTTTGAGAGCAACACGTTTTTGGCGTCGCTGCCGGGGACTTAGAAATTGCCTATTTTCTACATTAGACTTTTACTTTCTAACTATTCAAGTTTTTAAATTTTAGTTTAGTTTTATATTTTATTTTCTTTGTAGACATGGCATTTTGGAATGAGAATTGGTCGAATATTGGTTATTCTTATTTTGGTGATCCATGTCCAAATTGTGGAGGACCACACTTGTGGCAAAATTGTGAATCTCAATTGTATGGGTGGAATTTTTATAATGTGTGTGGTTATCAAGGTGACCATTGAGATGGTTGTCTTAATTCTTGTTATCCTTCTCAGAGCTATTATTATGATGTTTCTAATAATGTTTATGAGTTTTATAAGAGCAATGAAGTGGAAGATATTGTCACGACCCTAACCCGGAACCGGTCGTAATGGTGCCTCTCGTGAAGACAAGACCAGCCGTCACTTCCCACTTTCCAATTATTAACAGTTAAGCATTTAAGAAATGGTCTAAACATGATAAAAACAAATCTGAAAATGACAACGATAATATAAATACGCGGAAGAACACCCATACACAGCCCTAACCGGGGTGTCACTAGTCATGAGCATCTATAGGTCATAATACCAATCCGCTAAGTCAATAAACTAGTACAAGTGTCTAAGAAGATATAGAAGTGAAAAAGGAGTAGAGACACGGGTCTGTGGACGTCAAGCAGCTACCTCGTGAATACTGAATGTTCGCCGGGAGCTCTGAACTTGCACTGGCAAGATCAACAGCGCCTGAATGAGGTGCAGGGAGTCAAGTGAGTACTCCAACACAGTGAGTAACAAATGTAAATAACGACTGAAAGTAAGAAAACACGTAAGGCACAAGGCATTCTATAATGAAGCAGTAAAACCATTTAAAAGCAGTAAACCAGCGAAAAGTTAAGTAACAATCCTTTTTCAACAAGTAAACAGGTAATTGACAGGCAGTTAAGGCAAAGTAAACAATTAGAAGTTCGCCCTCGGGAACAGTATCAACAAATCCGCCCCTCGGGAAACATCTTAGAACAATACCAGCCCCTCGGGCTCAATCTCACATCACAATGGGTACCCGCACTCACTGGGGGCGTGCAAACTCCTGGAGGGGCCCCTTACGGCCTAAGCGCAATAACAAGCCATCTCGTGGCATCAAATCAAGGCCCTCGGCATCATATCAATCAAGCCACCTCGTGGCGTACATATCTCAGGCCCTCGGCATCAAATCAGTATCAATGTTTCATCACAATGTAGGCCCCCGACCTTACTCAGACAAAAATCATCACAAGCCTCTCGGGCAATAGTAAAACAGTGTTTCTCAGCCCAAACATCATTTAAAATATCATTTAAGTATTAAAACTGAGTAAACGTGGCTAAGTAGTAAAACAGTGGAAAATAACATGACTGAGTTCAACTATAAAGTCAAAACAATGAGAAAATATCAATAAAAATCCTCGAAGGCTTCAAATAGTTGGCACTAGGCCCAAATATGGCATTCAGTCCAAATAATGATGATAGCGAATAGTTTTCAATCAAATACGCGGTAAAATAGTCATTCGGGACGACCCCAATAGTGCACGACCCCACGCTCGTCATCAAGCATGTGCCTCACCTCAATATAGCACTACGATGTGCAATCCGAGTTTTCAAACCTTCAGAACATCATTTACAATCATTACTCACCTCGAACCGGCTAAATCTCTAACTCGCAACGCCTTTGCCCCTCAAATCGGCCTCCACGCGCATCGAATCTATCCAAAATCGGAATGAGGATGTCAAAATATGCTAAGGGAACAAAACCCAAGCGAAAACAATCAATAAAGGCACAAATCCCGAAATTTCCAAAACTCGACCCCCGGCCCCACATCTCGAAATTCAGAAATTTTTACACCAATAGATTCCTTATCTTCTCACGAGTTCATACATATTAAAAGTTCTCAAATCCGACCCCAAATGGTCCTTCAAATCCCTAATCAAAAGTCTAAATTTCCAAGCCCTAGTTCTTCAATTTTAGGCTTAGATTCCATGATTTTCTAGGTGGAATCTACATAATAATCGAGTTTTAAGTCCAAGAATCTTACCTCCCAACGATTCCCCTTGAATCCGTCTTCAATATCCTTCAAAAATCTCCCAAAATGACCAACTACTGAGGAAATAAACCCAATCCTCACGGACAAGACGAGTTTTAAAACCTTCTGCCCAAACATAAATTCCTTCTTCGCGAACGCGGTCAAAGCCTCGCGTTCGCGAAGCACAAAATTATTTTGACCAAAAACCTCTTTCACGAACATGACACGACCATCGCGAACGCGATGCTTTACCCAGGCAAACCTGTGCGAACGCGTTCAGACCATCGCGAACGCGATGAGTTAAATCCACTGAAGCTCAGCCTCACCATTCCTTCTATGCGAACACGACACCTCTCCTGCGAACGCGATACACCAATCCTCAGCCCTTCGCAAATGCGGAGCTCCCATCGCGAATGTGAAGGATTAATATTTGCCTTCCCCAACTGACTCTTCGCGAATGCGAAGGGTAAAATCCCTGCAACAGCTGAACAGATTTTCTACAATTTCTCAACTTCAAAAATGATCCGAATGACCACCCGAGGCCCCCAGGACCTCAATCAAAAGCACGAACACATCATAATACCTTATTCAAACTTGTTCCAATCACCAAAATACCTCAAACAATATCAAATCACTCAAAACACATCGGATTCAAGCCAAGCTTTCTAAAATCTTCCGAATTACGCTTTTGATCAAAATCCAACCAAACCACGTCCGAATGACCTGAAATTTTGTACACACATCCCAAATGACACAACAGAGCTAATTCAACTCTCAGGATTCCATTCCGACCCCTATATCAAAATCTCGCCTACCAACCAGAAATCGCCAAAATATCAACTTCGCCAATTCGAGCCTAAATCTACTCCAAACTTCCAAAACCTATTCCGATCATGCTCCTAAGTCATAAATCACCTCCCAAAGCTAACCAAACTATCAGAACTCATATCCTATCCCTCTAACACCTAAGTCAACATCCTGTTGACTTTTCCAACTTAAACCTCCTTAAAAGAGATTATCTCAAACCTTACCAAAATCATTCCGGATTCGATCCGACCAACCCGATACCACAAAACACGGATAACGAAGCATAAAAAAATAGAAATGGGGGGAAATAGAGAAGTAACTCATGAGACGACTGGACAGGTCATCATAGATGTGGAACGTGTTGCCCGTATAATTGACATGGTGGGGCAAGTAGCCGAGCAACAAGATGAAATTGACAAAAAGACCGCCTTAGAAATAAAAGGAATGCATGCTAGAATGGAAGAATTAATGACCAATTTTCAAGAAGAACCTCAACTCGACGAAGAGAGCGAGTTTCCACAAGAAGATAACTTTGAAGAAGCAGATATCGTGAGTCAATCTTGGCTAGAGGAACAAGCTCAACTGACTTAATTGAATAAAACAATTGAGGCGTCTGATACCTTACAACTAATTTTTATAGATACTGGCCAACTTGTGGAGCGGAAGAAGGAATTCCAACTATTTGACAAATATATTATTGATGTTGCCAAGGTTGTCAAAGTGTGCAAAAGTAGGTATGTTAAAAGTAAAACGATTCTAGAGTTGGAGCACATTGGACCTCATTCTAAATATTTTTCAACATTGTGCTTGGTTGGTGACACGAGAATTGATCCATGAGCATATGGAGGAGTCAATAGATGAGGAACAAAGTGCATATATTCTGAAATTTGCCATGCCAAGGAGATAAAGTGACATCTCTCACTTAAAAGCCAAGAAGTGCAAGATGCGATATTGTTTACTTGGTTCTGTATTCGTACCACCGCCCAAGGAACACGACAAAAAAATTAATGCAAAATTGGGGGCTCAATTCATATTCTCTAAGTGGAAGGAAAATGATGAAAGTGATGGCGTCGTGTTGCGACGTTAAATCAATCACTTGTTAGGAGGCAACCCAATTCTCCTTTTTTGTTTATGTTATTTATTTATTATTGTGTTATTTTTTGTAGTGTTGTTTGTGTTTTTTAGGAGTAGGAGCATGAAGTCAAAGCCAATAGGCGTGTGCAAAATCGAGCAGGTAATTGAAACGAAGTGTGGATTGCCCGCACAAAGAATCATACTTGGGAGAAGTCTGAGTATCCCGTAAGCTGCTAATTGTTCGGCCTTTGGCTTACTAGAGAGTCTCTTTTACCCTCGTGTTATTTATTGTATGCATTGAGGACATTGCACAACTTTGAGTGTGGGGTGAGGAGATTGTCTGGGTGATTTTCTATGTTATCCTAGCTTAATTGTAGTATTCTTTCTTAGTGTATTGATTTTTGTTAAAAAAAAAATATTAACAATAAACGAAAATTGAGGGAAAAAATAGAAAATTTTGGACTTTTTCCGACGATGGATCCCCTAGACTGTGTTCTTGAGGGATTCAAGTCTACCAAAAAAATTACAAAAAAAAATTAAAAAAACAGAAAAATCCAAAAACCATATCTTTTATTTTCCTTTAGGTAGTAATAATCCTCCTTGGTTTTTCATTGTGCATCATTTCTTTTTCGTGGGATGTAGTTTGAACCGGGTAGTAGTTTTATTTATATTTTTAGAGTAGATTAGAAATTTAGGAAATAAAAGGAGAAAATTTGATGAACTTAGGCTCCCTTAACTTGTTTAATAGTAGCATATTTAGGCTTTGGCATGTGGAGTATCTTCCCTTTGTTTTGAAATTGAGCATGATGCCTTTATATGTTGGATAGCATGTCTTGTGACGCCTATGTCTCTTTTACTTGACTACTATTTACTTTTTGCTTAATGCTTAATATCTTGTGGCTCTACAAATACTTGCATTGTTTGAGAGTCGGAATGAGACCATCCTTAGTGAGTCATGTGCCATGTGTGAAGTGAGATTTTGTGTAATCCATATTATTGTAACTAGTATGGTTGGACTTGTAACTAAAATGGGTTATCGGGTTTTGTGAGTTTTATCAGGTTCCGAGGCATGGGCCCGAGTTTTGACCTTTTAGCCAATTTTGGGCTTTGATTAAGGATTCAACCTTTATCATTTGGAATTATTTCCTTGGGATTTATTTGATGTAATTGAGTTGCTTTTGGCTAGTTTTGAGTTGTTCGGAGGTCGGTACGCGCGGGATGGCATCTTTGGTGCATCGTTTGGCCTGCACAGTATTGGATTTGGCTTGTTCGACCTATGTAACACTTGTAAACTTAGTGTTGATGGTATGATACCCCGAATTACGTGATATGTGTTTGGTGTTGAGGTGACGCACATACTAGGTGACGGGCATGTGGGTGTGCACCGTGTAAGTTGTGACTCTGTTATTCCTTTGGTACTGTGTAGCTACCTTTTCTTATCTATAACCATGAAATTTCTACGTAGTTGAGCTATTGAGCTGTGATCCATATTAGAAACCATGTCCAGGCTACATGCTTAACCTATTGGGACCCACTGAGGTCATTTCTACTGTAGACTTATCTGCTTTCATTTCTTTACATAGTCAGTCAGACGTATTCATATGTATATCATATCTCAGTCTCTATTACAATTTATTGACACATCACATAGTCATTTTGGGCTAGTTTTATGGAACTGTGAGCCCGAGAGACGGGAGAGATTGATGACTGGTGAGGCCGAGGGACTAAGTGAGAGTGATATTATGGGGTTGAGTTGCACGCCGCATCATGTTATATTGATTATATTGTATGGGATCATACTGCATGCCGCAGCGGATTTTACCGATTTATGATAGCACTTGGGCTGAAGGAACCCCTCCGGAGTCTTCACACACCCTAGTGAGTGCAGTTGTTTATTATATATATATATGGCGTTGCACGCCGCAACGAGCCTTATGGATATATATATGTGGATCGGGTTGCATGCCGCAACGAGCCTTATGGCTATATATATGTAGATCGGTTTGCACGCTGCAACGAGTATTGTACAATGCTGAGTGATTCAGAGTGCTGAGTATTGAGCACAGTAAGAGATAATGCGAGACAGTAAGATTGAGTACTCTGAGAGTTTCATCACTGAGAGGCATTGCATTTGACATGCGTACTTGAGATATATGCATATAGATGCATTTCCTTCTGCTACCCGGTTTTGGTGACATTCATAATTTTACCTGTATCTTGACATGCAGGCATAGAGATTAACTTTCCTCATGCTATCTGAAAATAAAACATTTACCTATTGAGAATTTTGAGAAAAAAATTACAACTTTCAAACTTACTCATATTTTCGACAATTTCGTTAAAGGATTTGGGTTTTCACCAATATACTTGAAAAAAGGAACTATTTTCGAGGACTATGAATATGCTGAGCATTTTAAATTCCGAGTTACTTCTTTTATTACTTGCTTTACGTTTTTTTGAACTGTTGTTTTCTATTGGTGTTAGACCCGACCTTGTTCTAGCTTGTCACTACTTTCAACCTAAGGTTAGGGTTGTTACTTATTGAGTACATGTGGTTGGTTGTACTCATACACTTCTGCACCTTGTGTGAAGATATTGACTGATGATGTTGCTGTATTCGATGGGAGCTGGACTTGAAGAAGTACCTGCGTTCCCGTTGCAGCTACCTCTTGTTCATGGTTGCCTTAGATTCATAAAACTCTGTTTATGTACTTTTCGAACAGATGATGTATTTATTTGGAAGAATAGCCTAAATGACACCTATACTTGTGTCACTTTATCATCCCTATCCCTATATTCAATGAAGTTTCATCCAGACACCTGAACTCAGTCAAAACATGTATTTTAAATCACTCTGACCGTTGACTGAGCTTATGTGTCATTCATTTTGCTGAGTCAGAAAAAAGAGTAATTACACACTCTAAAAATGAGAATGGATATATTTATCTTGATTTAAAAATAATAAAGAATAACCATAAAAAAGAAAAAGAGTAAATTAATTTCCCAACCCAAGTACTCTACCCGTTTCCCAACCCTTCGTCCTTATTCCCCTTATTTCTCCCCATCTTCTTCCCCCCCTCTTTCTTGTTTACAGTAAAATAACAGGTGGTAGCCAAGTAATATAGCAACAAAATTAATAGTATAAAAAAGAGCAGAATTTTCTTTTAGAGAATCTAAATAAACAAATATGTTAATCGAGTTAAAGTTTTTAAAGATATCAAGAAGTTATGGCCAAGTAATTTTCGTGTTCAGCAGTCCATTGTGGTCATAGGTTTTCCGAAGGAGTCTGGTGAGTGAAGAAATATGCGGTGTAGTCCACTAATGATTAATTTCCAACGATCTGGTTTTGCTTTTTGGTGGTCGGCAGTGTAATACTTCTAGCGATGTAATCCTTTGTTTTCTAGTGATGGTACACTGCTTGTTGGTTGTTTCCCCTTTTTGTGTCTCTGTAAATCAAGATTACACTTGTGCTTCTATAAATTCTAAGTCCTTTGTTTTTGTCGATGGTACGCTGCTCGTTGTTGCAAGTATAAATTTTTTTTTTCAAAATTGAAGAATTTTATGTATATGAATTGGGGTTTAAGATTCTGCTCAGAAAGGAGGAAAGAAAGCAAAATGGTGGAGGCAACTTCGATTTTCCAGTTGTTTCCCGGTGATAAGGGTCGCCGGCAGCATATGAAGATGGTGATGGATTTGAAATATTATTAAAAATTAATTTTTATATAAATAAAGATGTGGCATTGATTTATCTAATGTGGACATGATATGTCCTCCATATCAAGCGAGTGACCAACACGTAATGACGAAGGGGTTTAAAATACATGTTTTGACTGAGTTCATGTGTCTGGATGAAACTTCATTAAATACAAAGACCGGGATGATAAAGTGACATAAATATAGGTGCCATTTAGGCTATTCTGCTTATTTATTTCATACCAACTTTGTAAATTCTATTCTTAGAAACTCATGATTTGTACTACCAGTCCTTGGGGAATGTATAAGATTAGTTAACTTCTCTATTTAATTGTTTTATTAATTTCATTAGAATTGGATAGTTGTTAGTTGGCTTATCTAGCAGGTTGAGTTTGATGTCATCACGATTAATTGGATTTTGGATCGTGACAACTACATATATGGTTTGAAGGGGTCCAATTTAATCTCTATTGTATAACTAGAGTAACAGCAAATTTATTTTGTAGTACATATATACATACACACACAGCTTAAAATTTATTTTAAGTTTCAAGTTTAGAACGGTAAGTATAGCGTCCTTGCATTTTAGGAATACTTCTCTAGTTAGAAGTATTTGCTCTGTCACTGGACATAAATATTTAACTTGTAAGCATTTATTGTTTTTTTCTTAGATAGTTGTTTGATCCTCCGTCATGGTGGTTAAATGAGGTGAGAGCTGCAAATGTGTCTGTGTTCTGTGTATCCTGAAAAACATATAATGTAGTAGTATATAAAAATGTTATCTCTTGGAGATACTCATCGCAGAATTATTTCAGTTTGATCATTGCTGTGCTTTTATATATCTAACCGTTTTAAGTATTTTATAGCCCCTACATTGGGCATGTGGGATCATGATGTTTGTTTAACAAAAAATCTGAGTATTTGGTCAAAACTTAGAAATATAAAGAAATTTGGATTACTGATAATCTGGAGACGAAAATAATAAAAGACTTTTGAGAATAACAAAGTAATAAGTAATTTGTATTTCAGTGTAATCTCAATAATATTTCTTGTCCTTACAGATGTTGAGTCCTCCTTTTATAGTTGATTCTAGGAGAAGATGTAATGCCTTTGTCTTAATGAGGCAATTATGAGCAGTAAATGACATTAAAAGAAACGTTACACAATCATTTCTATTTAATTCAAATTCTCTAACGTATTTGATATTTAATACTGTGTTTAGACTCTTTTACGTCATCAGATTCGTATCTTCAACTTCTTCCGATCTTCGGTCTTTAAATGACTCGAATAGGTACGAGACTCGTACCTATTTGAGTAACGGTCCACACCTATGTTGTTTTCTTCTCCTCATATCTGTTGTTTCCCGTGCCTCTTCGCTATTTATTGCGTTTTGACCTTTTGACTAGTCCATGCGTCATGACACGTCATCTTCAATATTTAGATTCAGTTTTTTTCCAATACAGATAGTCCCCCCACTTTTTATTTATTTATCAATTAAATATTTGGGAAGTGGATCTTCACGAAAAAGGAATTTTCGCCGTAATCAATGCTATGTCAGTACTGACGCTTCAGTTGTCTTTTCTATTTAATGCTCTGCACACGTGTCACTTTCTGATATGTATGTAATTCTACAGCCTTTTTCCAAGGCTTCTTCATCCCCTCTATTTACGAAGTGATAGTTGCCTTTATTATAGGCTTTCCATCATTACGCTTCTTTGTTTGACGGTTGCTATTATACACATATTTAACCTTTTTTCCTTTGTCTTCTTCTTCATAAACCCTTAACAGATACTTTACTCTTTACTTTTGTTCCTTTCTCCTTCAGTTCATCCTTTCTCTGCAATGGCATCTCCGAATCCTAACCCTAAGAGAATCCCAATTCTTGATAGCTTCCCCAATGCCCCTGTAAGACATAGAAGGGGTAGAGGTGACATGCTTCGTAGCCTAGGATCCGTTCGTGGTGGTTCCTCTGGTTCTATAACTCCTTCTTCTAGTTTTAGCACTATTTCTAGAGGTTCTATCACTAAGAAATCCTCTTCTAAAGGTAAAGAACTTTCTAAGCCTCTTCAAGAGCCTTTAGTTGAGGAAATAGTACCCAATGACTTGTCCTTTGAGAATGATAGGAAATCTCTTCGTGATCAAGTTGCTAATTTAGAGAAAGCTGACACTTTTCCTTCTCTAATCACTGAACCTTTGATTTCTATTGTTCGAAAAGATTGCAACTGGAGAAGTGATCTTCGTATAGTGATCCCTAATCCAAACCAAAGAATATCTTCTATTAGGATTGGATTTTCTTTTGTTTATACTTATCCCTTCACTTTGGGATTTATTCCTGCTATTGACCCAGTTATACTTGATTTCTGTCGCTTTTTCAAAATTTGTTTGGGACAAATTGGCCCCCTTGTATGGAGAGCAGTGGCTTGTTTGAGATATTTGTCTGTAAAAGCCAATGTTAGCTTTACCTTTCCCCACCTTATTCATCTTTACCACCCCAAATTATTCCTCCATGGGGTTTTTACTTTAATTGCAAGAAGTAAAAGGGTCTTGGTAAGCCCTGAAGATGACAAGGATCATGGGTGGTACACTCGTTATGTTGTTGTTCGCAAAGTTGATTTGATGGGTGAAACAAATATCCCCTTCCCTGAGAAGTGGAACTTTGCACGTAAGTTTTTTTTACTTACCGTACCTATCTTTAAGAATTTAAATTTCTTTTCTAATTTTGTCTCTTTTTGCTTTTCTATAGCAACTATGGGAGATGTGGAACCCGTTCCTAATTTCCGTAGTTGGGTAGATTCAATCTTGAAAGCCATGCCTATGTTGGCAAGAACTTGGAAATCCATTTCCAATTTACATGGTTGGAAAGTGAAAACTCACGGTATGCATCTCTTTATGCTTTTTTATATGTTAAGTCCCTTCTTGTTTCTAACTTTTTTCATCCTTCTTTTTGTCAGGATTTGCTATTCGAGGAATGACAGCTGAAGTAGTTATTGCCCTTCAAGCCTCTTCTGGTACTTCACTCTCTTTGGAGAGAACTCAAGCTACGCTATCAAAGAGGAAAGTTGTAGAAGAGGATTCTGAGAATGATAAAGATGAAGACACCTCTTTAATAGCTAGACCAAGAGTTAGGAGACGCATCGCATTCCTTCTGATGATGAAACCACTCTGAGGGACACCAACGAGTCTATTCAACGCCTCTTTGTTGGTGGTTTTGAAAGTGGAGAACTAGGTCCAGTTTTAGATGAAGTTCCTTTTTCTTCCTCTGTTCTCATTCCTTCTATTCCTCCATTGGTTTCAAGTGCTTCCTTGCCCATTCTATCTGTTCCTGCTCCCTTATCTATTTCTGCTCCCTTGCCTGTCTCTGCTTCCTTACCTGCTTCGAGTCCTTTGACTCCTGTTATTTTCACTTCTTTTACCGCTCCTCCTTCTATAGCTCCCCAACCTTCTGTCCAACATGCAGAGGAAGGTTCCAGTAGCAGAAGCTTGGCTATGAGGAGCGTTACACTTGAAGTTCCTACTAATAACAGTCTTTTAAGGAAGTCTGGTGGAGCAGATGCCTGGCTTAGGCCTTTGATCGGAGATATTAAGAAGAAGAAGATGAGCAGTCACAGTTGCTTAACTCTGATGAATAACATAGTTCATTCTACTTTGAAGGTATTTTTTTTCTCTACTTACTAACAAGCTCTTTTTTTTATCTCTAAATTCTTATTTCTATGAGTTGTCACTGTAGGCTAACCTCACTGGTATAAAATTGATGGGAAGAATTTCCCTTCTGGAAAAGAAAACTCGTGAGTCTGAAAAGTCTATCCACGAGGCTGAGGAAATAGCCAAGAGAGCCCAACTAGAAGCAGATAATTGGAAAGAGCAGTTTGAGAATGCTTAGGGAACCATAGAAAAATTGCAAGAGAGTAGAAACCACCCGGAGCAGCAAAAGCGAAGTCTGACTTATGAGCTAGCAGTTGCCAAAGCTTCTTCAAGTCAATTTGAAAAAGACAAGAAGCGCCTTGAATGTTGCTTTTCAGAACAATTATCAAAGTCAAGTGAAGAAATCAGAGAACTTAAGGCACTCTTGGACAAGAAAGAAGAATATGCAGGAGAATTAGTGCAGAACTTGACTCAAGTTCAAGCTGATTTAAAGATCTCCTCTGACAAAGTACATGCCTTAGAAAGTTCCCATGCCTCCCTTGAAGCTTCTCTTGATTCTCATTTAGTTGAACATTAAGTGTTAAAGAATGATCTTGCTATGTGAGAAAGGGAGTATGGACTTCTTGAGGAGAAGTTTGATTTAGAGGTGAGTTGGGCTTTCTTAAACTCTCGTCGTGATGATTTAATGGAGGCCAGTCAAGAAAACTTAGACTTAGACTCAGAGTTGGCCAAAGTTTTAGAGACCATTGAAAGAACCCAACAATCATTTGACTTTCCTTCTCCGGCAATTGAAGCTCCCGTGGCTAAGGAACCTGTAAATGACGAAGCCGTTGTTGTGGCAGTTGAAGTTGAAGATGTTGCAATTCCAGCTTCCGAGGGTGAAATTTCTACGACTCAGTCTATGGAAGCTGAAACTTCCGTGACTCTTGCTCCCCTCGTTGAACCTAACACTTCAAGCCCAGCTGAAACCGCTCCTGTTGCTGCTTCTTCAGAAGTTGTCACCGTGCCTGTGGCTGTTTCTGAAAGTGAAATTAATATTGCAACTTCTGATGTGCCAACCCCTTCAGTGACTAATTAAATTTCCAGACTTTATTTTACTTTCTTTGTTGGATGATGGTTTTATCCCTTAGTTATTTTTTCTTAAGGGATTTTTTGGTGAAAGTCCCCAGTTATCATAATGGGACACTTGTATAAACTTTTTGTTGACTAAGTTCTTACTTAGTCTTTTTAATTATATCAAGAAGTTTGTTAGTACTTTAATGTGCTCTATTCTTGCCTTTTCCTTATCTACTTAGGACTTATAGAATAGTTTAGCATTTTTATCCTTTGAAAATGCTTTATGATTCTCCTCATGACTTATTAACATGAGGTTTATAAAAGAGGGCCCTTTTATATATCGACACTCAATGAAGAAGACGTCTCAACTTCATAATGGTGTCATAATACGATGAAAGAAATAGGAACACACATGTTTTGTTTGAAACAACTTTGACAAGTTTTTTTTCATGAACTTGGACAAGTTTTTGAATATTACATGTATTGAGATACATCTATAACTTTCTCGTAACTATTTTTCTTGCAACACATTTTTATAAAGTAAATACTATTCAACAAGGTTTTTCCTTATAACCTGTTTCAATACGTAGTCATGACCCTATCTTAATGTATTAGGAAGGGTTTGAGAGGTGATTCCGTTGTTCTTATGGGAAAGAACACTACGATGAATGTTTTGCATCTTCCTTTGCTTTGATAGGAAAGAACACAATGATGAATGCTGAGGTTCTGTAACTTCTGCTCGATACTTGTTTCAATTTACGTCTCCGTCTTATCGCACGTATTTGTGTACAATATGTAGTCCCCTAAGTGTTTGAGCGCTGAAGTATGAAGCTCCGAGCACTTGTTTGTTTCTCACAATTTGGTCCTTTTTCTTGAAAACAGAAAAACATATGGGACTCGGAGGTGCGATTAAAGATGAAGATTGCCTAACCCGTGTGTATTTCCATCAGATTAATTTGTAACCCTGGGCTGGGAATTTTAGAATATTCCATTTTGCCGTGCAGGTCGTGACTCATCATTTGGCACGAGTTAGAGTTTTTGCCTAGCATCTAAAATCGTTAGTAAAATTTTAACAATTCAAAGAAAAATTCTAATACAGCGTTACCTGATCGTAGGTACTTTCTCAGAAATAATATCGCTTTAGGTGGACAACATTCCAATGTGAGGGTTGAACCTTGCCATCCATTGTCTCCAACTCGTATGCTCCTTTTCCCGCAATGTCACAAACTCTGTAGGGTCCTTCCCATGTTGGACTTAGCTTTCCTGAATTAGCAGCTTTTGTAGATTGGAACACCTTTTTAAGCACGAAGTCCCCAATTTTAAAGAATCTGAGGCGTGCTTTCCTGTTATAATACCGTTCAATTACTTGCTTTTGTGCTGCCATCCTTATTAATGCAGCTTCTCTTCTTCCTTCGAGCAAATCAAGATTCACCCGCATCTCTTCACCATTTGATTCCTCCGTTGCTTGAACGTACCGTGTGCTCGGTTCTCCTATTTCAACTAGAATTAAAGCCTCCGCACCATA
This sequence comes from Nicotiana sylvestris, assembly GCF_000393655.2. NCBI lineage: Eukaryota > Viridiplantae > Streptophyta > Magnoliopsida > Solanales > Solanaceae > Nicotiana > Nicotiana sylvestris. The sequence continues at coordinate 79,027,135 of NC_091067.1, forward strand.
AACCATAAAAAAGGGTGTTTCTCCCGTGCTGGTTTTTGTCCTTGTACGATAAGCCCATAATACTCCAAGTAATACCTCAGGCCAATTACCTTTTGAATCCTGTAACCTTTTCTTCAAGTTGTTGATAATGACCTTGTTTGTGGATTTCGCTTGTCCATTACCCACTGGATGGTATGGTGTAGATGTTATCCTTTTAGTTTGCCAACTTTGAAAAAATTCAGTGATTTGAGCTCCTATGAATTGTGGACCGTTGTCACACACGATTTCCTTTGGTGCTACAAAACGACATATTATATTTCTCCAAATGAAGTCTTTAACTTCCTTCTCTCGCACCTGTTTAAATGCTCCTGCTTCTACCCATTTAGTAAAATAATCTGTAAGTACAAGTAGAAATTTCACCTGACCTTTTGCTTGTGGCAATGACCTACGATATCCATTCCCCATTTCATAAAGGGCCACGGGGCTATAACAGGGTGCAATAGCTCAGCTGGTCTATGCATATTATTGCCGTATTTTTGATATTTATCACACTTGGACATGAAGCCGTTTGCTTCTTCTTCCCTTTTAGGCCAATAATACCCTGCTCAAATCAGCGTTTTTACCAGCGACCTTCCTCCTGCGTGATTTCCACAATGTCCTTCATGTACTGCTCTCATCACATATTCTGTTTGGGAAGGTCTGAGACACCTTGCTAATGGCCCACTAAACATCTTTCGATAAAGATTTCCTTGATGTAAACAGTAACGAGCAGTTTTTTGCGAAGTGCATAAGCTTTTCTTTTGTCAACAGGCACGGTTCCGCGCTGTAAAAAAGCAATAATTTCGTTTCTCCAATCCCATGTTAAATGATTAAAATTTACCTCGTTCTTATCAGGTTCAAGAACGGAATGAAATAAATGTATGACTGAAGCATTTGCGTTGTTTGCTACGTCTGCTGCAGATGCGAGATTAGCTAAAGCATCTGCCTCCACATTCTAATCTCTTGGGATCTGCATTACTTTCCAAGTTTGGAATTGCTTTATTAGTTCCCGTACCTTTTCGAGATATTCTTGCATTCGTGTCTCCCTGGCTATTTAAGTCCCCAGCATTTGATTGATCACGAGTTGAGAATACTCTTGATTATAATCTATGTTATGCCGAGTTCTCGTGCCAATTCTAGGCCTACAATTACAGCCTCATACTCTGCTTCATTATTAGTTATAGAATGACATTTTATAGCCTGTCTAATAGTCTCACCCGTAGGTGGTATGAGAACTATCCCTAGGTCTGTTCCTTTTACATTAGACGAACCATCAGTGAATAAAATCCAAGTCCCCGGGTTCGCACCATTAAAAACTTGTAATTCTTTTTTTGCTTCTAAATGCATCCCTTGGCTAAAATCAGCTACGAAATCGGCTAATACTTGAGATTTTATAGCAGTCCTAGCTTGATAAATGATTTCGTATTCACTTAATTCTATAGCCCATTTTGCTAACCTCCCTGACAATTCATGTTTATGCAAAATGTTTCATAATGGAAAAGCAGTAACTACAACAATGGGATGACATTGAAAATAAGATCTTAATTTTCTAGACGCCATGATCAAAGCTAATGCTAATTTTTCTAGTTGTGGATATCGTGTTTCAGCATCTAATAAAGACTTGCTTACATAATAGATAGGAGATTGCTTACCTTGGTCCTCACGGACTAAAACAACACTTACCGCAACTTCTGATACGGCCAAATAGATGAGTAGATTTTCTCCTTCCTTTGGTTTTGCCAATAGTGGTGGATTTGAAAAGTAAGCTTTTAAATTTCTAAGGGATTGTTGGCAATCTTCGTTCCATTCAAAATGATCTTGCTTTTTGAGACCAAAAATTGCAGTTCTCCCCATCAAAAATGCCCTTTGGTCTCAAAAATGCTGGAACAACCTATCAAAGCAAGATCATTTTGAATGGAATAAATCTCCCCAAAGCTGCAATTCTTCCTTAGAAATTGCAATTCTTCAAAAGTAAGCTTTGATAGGTTGTTCCAGCATTTTTGAGACCAAAGGGCATTACTTTATAATAGTAAGTCCCCCTGTCTGTGATGAAAGAAGTTTTTTCTTCGTCACTAGGGTCCATTTTAATTTGGTTGTACCCCGAATATGCATCTAAAAAACTCAAAAGTTCATGTCCTGCAGTTGCATCAATTAACTGATCTATATGCGGTAAAGGGAAAGAATCTTTTGGGCAGGCTTTGTTAAGATCTGTATAATCCACGCAAACCCGCCACTTACCATTTTTCTTAGGTTCAACAACTGTGTTTGCTAACCAATTAGGATACTTTACCTCGTGTATTGACCCAATTTGAAAACTCCTTGCTTTCTTTTCTGTTGCTTTACTGGTGTGAAGGATGGGTCTTCATTTAGTTTGTGAGTCATCACATCCGGTGGTATCACTGTCATATCAGCATGGGACCAAGCAAAACAGTCCACGTTAGCTTTTAAAAATTCAATCAACATATCTCGCATGTCTGAGCTTAAATTGGCTCCAACATAAACCTTACATTCAGGCCATTGCTCAAATAATATCACAGCCTCGAGCTCTTCAATTGTTGTTTTGATATTTTCATTCTCTTCAGGTTCCTGAATTGTATCAGGTCTCGAGTCTAAATCTGTCTTTTCTTGTTCGGTTGAGGTTTGATCCTTGATACCTTCAACTATTTCCTGTAATTGCTATTTTTCTTTATTTACGGTGCTCGTATCTGTCACAGCATTGATACTTCTGGCTGTCTGCTGATCCCCACAAATTTGGCAAATTCCCCATGGTGATGGGAATTTAATAACTTGATGTAGAGTTGATAGGACAACATCCATATCATGGATCCAAGGTCTCCCCATGATCATATTGTAAGCCATTTCAATATCTATTACTTGAAATTTAGTTTCTTTAACAACACCTGCAGCAAAGATTGTTAGAATTACCTCTCCTTTTGTTACCACGCTTGAATTGTCGAACCTGGATAGGGTATGCGCCTTAGGTATCATTTTGTCTTCAACTTGCATTTCACGTAATACCCTTAATAGTATAATATTCACGGAACTTCCTGAATCAATCAAAACTCGCTTTACATTAGTATCATATACAAGTAAAGATAATACCAGTGCGTCGTTATGTGGGGTCATTACTCCTTCGGTATCCGCATCATCAAAAGAAATACTTTCATTTTCTAAAACCCGCCGTACCCGTTTCCCGTGTGTTATAGTTACTTTAGAAACTTTGTTGGAAGCCGTATATGTTATACCGTGAATATCTTCACCCCCACTTATAACATTCACGGTTCTCTTGGGTGAAGGGGGCTTTGGTGGCTCCTGCCTATTTTTCATATAGGCTTGCTTACCTTTCTCACTAAATAACTTAGTGAGATACCCTTGTTTCAATAGATGATCCACTTCACTTTGTAAGAATCTACATTCTGAAGTTTTGTGCCTGTGATCATTGTGGAATTCGCACCAATGGTCTGGATTGCGTCTATTTGGATTTGACCGCATCTCTTTTGGCCATCGTACCTTATCTCCCATGCTCCTCAAAACAGCTACGATCTCGGAGGTAGTGACATTAAAGTTATATCCGCCGAACCTTGCCTTTAAACTACTGTCATTATCTCGTGACTCTTGTCGGTTTCGGTCATTTCTGAACCTTGATGAAGAACCAGATTCCTTGTTCCTCGATTTTTAATCATATCGTTGACTATCCTGCTTTGACCGTGAGTCTTTCCCTGCAGGTCCCATATATGGATCGTACCTGTTTTTACCTAATCTTTTTTCGGTTTCTGATCTCCTAGAATTGCTCATCTCTTCATGACGAAACTAAGGTATGATATCTTCCTCAATTCGCAACTTCGTACTATACCTGTTATAAACGTCATTCCACGTGGTTGCAGGAAACTCTCGAAGGCTTTCTTTAAGTTTTCTCGTGGCTTCTGAGCTTTTGTCATTTAAGTTGCTTGCAAAAGCTATTGCAGCCCAGTTATCAGGTACACGAGGTAAAGTCATTCTTTCACGTTGGAATCTATCAACAAAATCCCTGAGCAACTCGGAGTCTCCTTGCTTGATTTTGAAAATATCCTCCATTCTTTTCTCAACCTTTTGAGCTCCCGAGTGTGCTTTAATAAAAGAATCTGCAAGCTTAGCAAAAGAATTAATAGAATTTTCGGGTAAAAGAGAATACCAGGTAAATGCGCCCTTGGTGAGTGTTTCTCCAAATTTCTTGACCAGTACTGATTCAATTTCTTTTATTTGGTCAAGTCATTGCCTTTCACGCCTGTTGTAAATGCAGTTACATGATCACGTGGGTCTGTTGTGCCATCATATTTCGAGATGTCAGGCATTTTTAATTTTTTAGGATTGGAAGGGGAGAAGCGCTTGGTTTCTAAGGTTGTTGTGAGTATTTATCCACATCCACTCCTTTAATTACAGGGGGGACTCCAGGGATTTGCTCGATGCGCTCATTTTGTTCCTTAAGTTGTTTCTGCAAAGTTAATACTAAATTTTGCAAATGAGAATTATTTGAAATACCTGGTCCTTCATGTGGTTCACTGGGGTTCCTCCATTTCCAGAATTAACAAGGCCAGAACGCGGATTCTCCAATGTATTATTATTAGGTGTAGGTGTGGGTGGTGCAACAGGTAATCGACTAATTAGAGCCTGGAGAGCTTTGTTAACCCGTGCATCAATTACTTTTTGTAAAGCTTCATCTACCCCTTCAAAATGTTCAGATTGCTCTTGTTGATAAGCACAAGATTCAGGAGCAGGAGTGCCTTCACGAGAATGACGTGGTGAATTTTGAGGGGAGGGAACCGCGTCAATGTTCTGTAAATCTCCTTGATTTTGATGGATTTGATTTTCATGGTTTCCCAAGGTGTTTTCACTGTTATTGTTGTTTGACATGATGATAACAACAGCTGGAATGTAGCTTAAAAGAGAAGATTATCAGATTCTCGGTAACGAAACCGATTTGTTTAACCAAAAATCTGAGTCTTTGGTCAAAGCTTAGAAATATAAAGAAATTCGGGTTACTGATAATCTGGAGACGAAAATAATAAAAGACTTTTGAGAATAACAAAGTAATAAGTAATTTTGTATTTCAGTGTAATCTCAATAATATTTTTTATCCTTACAGATGTCGAGTCCTTCTCCTTTTATAGTTGATTCTAGGAGAAGATGTAATGCCTTTGTCTTAATGAGGCAATTATGAGCAATAAATGACATTAAAAGAAACGTTACACAATCATTTCTATTTAATTCAAATTCTCTAGCGTATTTGATAGTTAATACTGCATTTAGACTCTTTTACGTCATCAGATTTGTATCTTCAACTTCTTCCGATCTTCGGTCTTTAAATGACTCGAATAGGTACGAGACTCATACCTATTTGAGCAACGGTCCACACCTATGTTGTTTTCTTCTCCTCATATCTGTTGTCTCCCGTGCCTCTTGGCTATTTATTGCGTTTTGACCTTTTGACCATTCCATGTGTCATGACACGTCATCTTCAATATTTAGATTCAGTTTTTTTCCAATACAATGTTGCCTCCAGTCCCACACCCTTACTTTCCTTTTCCATTAACTTCTAGTGAAAGGTTTGAATAACATTTGGTATCTTGGGGGCGAGGAAGTTCTTAAACGGTGTGGTGTCACGAACCAATTCCCACTATAGGTCGTGATGGCACTTAACGTTACCGTTAGACGAGTCAACAATGAACCATCTATTTAGTTGCTCATTTTAATACTTTTAAAATCATGAATTTTATTTAATAAAGAATCTAGGTATAGAAAGACATGTTGATATAAAGCATGTTGAATAAAACATAAAAATGACATGGAAATATTATTAGGAAAGAACCATAATCATCTACTAAAATTTTGCTAAATCCGGTGTCACAAGTGCACGAGCAATCTAGCAGATTATACAAACTACTACTACTATTGCATGCAATGAAATTGATAGAAATCTAAAATAATGCAACAGGAAGGAGACTCTGTGTGCAGCAGATCGGAGCATGGGGGAGTAGCTCACCACTAAGTCTCCGGATAATGTGGATGTGCGCCTGAACGGACACCAGGTATACATGCCTCAGTACCTGTCCAATTTGTGCAGAAGTGTAGCAAGAGTACATAAATTAACGTATGCCGAGTAAGTATCTAGTCTAATCTTGAAGAAGCAGTGATGAGGGGTCGACATTGACACTTACTAGTGGTCAATAAATAAAGTACAAGAACTATAAATGGACATAAAATACAACAGTAACGATGGAATAAGAAACAATAAATAACGTGATCCTTTAACATAATATCAGTTTTAAATACCCAAATATTACATGCCAACTCAATAAATAAGAATTGTCAAGTAAATATCAAATCTCAAGTCATGAAGGAAATATCATGTATAGTAGAATTCTAGCGATATTACGCACGAGTAATGCCAAGGTCGTATGGCCCGATCCATGATAATCGTGTACATACACTACCGAGGTCGTACAGCCCGATCCAGGGATGCATCTCAAATTTTCTGTTGAGGTGTTCGGCCCGAGCCACAGGAGTAGAGAAACTCTCTAACTACAACACAATGATGGCACTCAAAGAAAGCATAATTTTTTGCCAACAATCACATTTTTCCGCCAAAACTCAAGGTAATAAACCCACGGGCCCATGTGCCTGGATTCCAAAATTTTTTGTAGATAAATGTTACTCATGACCTCACGAACTCAAATATATAATTTTTACTCAATTCCACAAGCAATTTTGTGGTTTAATCTAATTTTTACCAAACCCTGGGTTTTTCAACAAAATCCCATAACTTTCATAATTTCTATGCTAAAATCTACCCATAATCTATGTATTAAACTCACTTTAGCTTGGAATCATTTACCTCAAGATGCTAGGTGAAAATCCCCCTCAAAGAAGCTCGAAAATCGCCAAAACTAATGTGAAATAAGAGAAAATGAGTATAAGTCCAAATTTTAAAACATGTTTCTGCCCAGTGGTCCTTTTTACCGATCGTGAAGGAAGGCCAACGGCTATCTCGTCCCCCAGCTAGCCTCCCACTATGCAAACACGACCCATCGACCGCAAATGAAAAGACCAGTGGCCGCAAATCTTCTCGATCGTGACCCCTATCTCGCGAACGCGTAAAACAAAAGTCTCCCAACTCAATTCCTTCATCGCGAACGCGAGACTTTCTCCGTATTGGAAACTAGTAGCAGAAATTCTGCAATTTTGGACTTTAACTCCGGGTGGTACGGAACATACCCGAGTCACCCAAGATCCCGTTCAACTGTACCAACAAGTTTATAAATATAATTCGGATCTGCCTAAAGCCTCGAAACATATTAAAAAATATCGAACTAAGAATCATACCCTAAAACCAAATTAATCAACTTTTGAACTTCAAACTTCCTCAACTAGCTCCGAACACAACAAATCATGCTTAGACAACTTAGAATGACGCCAAATTTTACGCATAAGTCATAAATCACAATACGAACCTATTCCTAGGTTCGGAATCCAAAACAGATATCGTTAACACCAAAGTCTACTTCAAACCAAATTTAAGAAACTCTAAAACCTTCAAGGTGCTAACTTTTAACAATAAGCGCAGAAACACTCCCGGATCAATCTTGATCCGAACATAAGCCCAAGTCCAAAATCATCATACGAACCTATTGGAATCTTCAAATCCTGATTCTGAGGTCGTTTACTTAAAATGTTGACTCAAGACAGACTTGGACACATTAGGCCACTATTAAGGAACTAAGGGGTCGTTTGGTATGAATACGGCTTATGCCGGGATAAGTTATACTGGTATAAGTTGCTAGGATAAGTTATGCTGATATTAGTTATGCTGGAATTATTTTCTATTCATTGTTTGTTATGTTGTAGTAAATATGACAATTGCATAATTTGTAAGAAGAATGTATAAATTATACCGGTGCTAATTACCCCACCCTCTATAAGGTATAAGTTATCCCGATGTTAATTTTAATCATGGGATAACTTGTACCTGGTTTGCTAACGAAGTATTAAGGTGATATTAAATTTTTATGCCAGCACTATACCATCTTATATCTCATACCAAACGACCCCTAAGTGTTCCGAATTCAACAAGAACCCTTCCAAAAGCGAACCAATCATCCCGCAAGTCATAAAACAGTACAAGCACATACGAAAAAGTCTTAAATAGAAGAACGTGGATCTAGAAAGCAAAATGACCGGTCGGATCGTTACAGTCTAAAAGGTCAATAATTACTCTTTAGTTATAATATAATAATAATTTTGAATTAACAATAATAAGTTCGCAACTTGGCATTGCCTTTTTTGCCTCCAACATGATTTATCATTGGGAGATTAGTGTCTCCAAAGATGACTCTTTTTGTGCTATTTGGATAAGTATAGGGCCCATAAGAAATTTAAATTTGATTAGGGTCGGACATGAACCATATAAAACCTGAAGCTTGATTCTCCGTCCATAGGAAGGAGCAAAAAAAAACATTGTTAGTTTAGCTGAATTAACAAACTAATATCAATAGTTTCTGTGTATATATTTGTGTTTATTTTCTTCTTTTTTCTCATGTTTGAGTGTGCTCGTGAGACATGAATAGTGAAAATAAAAGAGAGAAGGAATCTTTTTTGTTTATCTATTTTATCTTTGGAAACAACGAGACACAATTTCGTTAAAATAAAATTCCTATATGAATGTACATCAAAAAGGAAAGTTACAAGAAGCAAAGCATAAATTATGTGATACAAGAGCTCATATAGCTTGAGTTACTGCCCTCAAACTTTATATTTCAATAGATGAATATAACATTTTGCATATAACTCACGGGTTAGTTGACAATTTTGAAGGTCAATAGTGCAATAATTAAGCTATGTGATTGAAACAACTGCTGGCTTGGACCTTGGAGAAGCGATATGAAGGAAGGATGACTAACTTCATCGAACCTTAATATTAAGGATGGAGATTTGGAGAAGTGATAAGGGATACTGCTGTCAACGTGGCTTTCCTTGCTGCAAGCAAGTGATTTGGTGCTATCTAAGAGGACCTTATCCCCTTCCTTCTCTTTCTTTAAAATATTTCGTTATTTGGTTCACTGTAAGGGGCCATCTACCATATCATGCTATTACCACGAGACTCCTCCAGAAAAGGAACAAGTGATTAATTGGATGTGTTATTTTGGAAGGTCCTCTCACCATTTCGTATCAAAAGCGACTGTTCAATCACACGCAAGCGTGCATTCTACGTGACTTTCTGTTTCAATGTCCAAATTAAATGAATTTCTAAAACTTGCTCTTTCCGTTTTATTTTATATGAATTATTGAACTTGTTTAATTGCGCGCGTAACGTCATAATACTTTTATGCCTATAAAATCATATCAGTAAGAATAAACTTGAATGTTTCTGAGTCAGATTGTCTTCAAATATAAATGTACTATTTAAACCGTAAATACTAGTTTAATTTGGAAATGACGAGTTTCTCCTTGCGAAAGTGGATCTGAAGCAACCACGACCTAAATTGCAGGTCATCAAGAATCCTCACAAGACGGATCAATTCCCTTATATCCACAGCCTATATATCATGCAGAGAATTTTCTTCATGAACTCCAGCCGTCTTCGCTTAAAGAAAAACATGTCTTTTCAACACCTCTAATGGTGTATTTATGTCTTATAAATAGGGTTCAGGAGGAGGACTAACTAATAGGTGAACGGGCTAATTAACACTTTTTATGGGTGAACCTAATCCAATAGCAATTTTCCGATAATACTTAAAACGGTCGTTCCAAACTAATGACTTTTGAAAAGCTAATAGGTCTCGGTTTCTGAACGGTGAATGTTGCATTTTCTTGAGAAATTGCTTGCAAAGAAAACTTTACATGACCACTATCTTTGCACTAGATTGGGGCGGCTCAATGGATCTCGTGGCCTAAGGCGAAATCATATTGAGATGCCCTTAAATTTATTTCATAAAATATTTACACTAACATAAATATTTCATATAATAATCATTTAAGACAAAAAGCGAATTTAAAAAATAAAAATAAAAAGAAGAGCAAAAAATATAGTGCCGTACAATTGGATGTTGAGGCCCCGAACTCAAAGTAAAAGTTTTAATATGTGTATCATCACAAACAAGAAAAAAAAAACTACATAACGTAATAGCTTAAGTTTTGAGCATTGACGGTGTCAAAAATATTTACTCTTTCTGATCTGTTTAAACGATAAATGTAGTTCATTCTATTAAGTAGCACTTATTGGTGAATATCTAAAATAAATTGTAAATAACCTAATATAATATGTCAAGTTGCACTAAAAGAAAATCGATGCATGAATGTTTTGTGTTCATGCAGTTTCAGAGAATATTGTAAAAGACATTCATTATGTTGTCGATATTGTTACGCCCCATAATATTACGTCGATATTTCGCTACTCAATATTAAATTACGACGATGTTTCACCCTATAGTATTGTATGTTGAATTTGTCGTAAGATAATGGACATCAGTCCAAGGAAAAGAATATTTGGAGATTGTAAGGATTATGCTATTTCAAACAAGTGATGAGTGAATTCGTGAAGGTGATATGGAAAGCAAGTCAAAGAAAATGAATTTTCGTCCAAATTTGGCATGCTGGGATAAAATACGGGCCGAACGTTAATACTCGAATTTTATGGACTAAAAGGTACCACATGACCATGATAGTAAGATGTATAAAGTATGTTAAAAGTGAGTAGCATTTTATGTGTTATGACCCTAAAATCGGCCTGGTTGTGATGGCGCCTATCGGTAAACTAGGCCAGCCGACACAACTCCTGAATTAACCATTTGGTCATTTTTAAGTCGTTAATTAACCAAATATTTCATAATGAAAATCTAACTGAACAGTGCGGAATAAATACACAAACCCGACATCAGGATGTCACAAGTCACGAGCAACTACTAAGGTTTGAATACAACGAAGAGTTTAACAATATACTAAATACAGTCAAAGAAAGACAAGAGGGAGAAAAGCAGTGCTGCGAACGTCGGACATCTACCTTGCTAACTCCGATGACTCTGCCAATGAGCAATCGACACCCGCTATCGGGCTCAGAAATACCTAAATCCGCACACAAGATACAAGGAGTAATGTGAGTATGCCAACTCAGTAAGTAATAAAAGTAAATGAAAGTTAGCAGCAAGAAAACACGTAACTCACGTCATAACACTAAAACAAATGTAGATCATTTCCAAAGCAGTACACAAATTATTTACTTCGTAAATCAAGGTCAGTTTCAATAAAAATCTTTTTAAACAACTTTCAATAGTTTCAAACGAGTGATAAAATAGTGAGTATAAATAATGGAAAATGTAAACAGCCCCTCGGGTAGAACATGTATCATAAGCCGCCCATCGGGCATAATATCAGCAGAACTAGCCCCTCGGGCTACCTCACAATCACTCGTAATCGGCCCTTAGGCATAACATAAATCAAGAACCGCCCCTCGGGAAAACATGGATCAAGAACAGCCCCTCGGGCATCAATATGAAACAACAACAGCCCCTCGGTCTACAACATATCACTCACACTAGGTACCCGCGCTCACTGGGGGTGTACAGACTCCGGTTGGGGCCCCTTACGGCCCAAGAAAAATAATAAGTCATCTCGTGGCATAATCAAATAGGCTCTCGGCCTCATATCAAGCCATCTCGTGGTGTAACAAATCAGGCCTTCGGCCTCACAATCATAAATCAGTACCACATTACTGCGGCGTGCAGCCCGATACCATAATATCCTCACATCATAAGCCCTCGGCCTCACTCAGTCAGAAATCTCTCAAGCTATTCGGGCAATAGTAAAAACATGTCTGAGTTATGAAAACAGTATGATACAGCATGACTGAGTACAAATATGAAGTCAAAACAATGAGGAGTAGTAGTAAAAATCCCCTAAGGGTCCAAAATAGTTGGCACGAAGTCGAACTATGACATTCAGCCCAAAACATGGTAATAATTTCAAAAACACAACGATATCAAACAGTTTTCAATCAAATATGCTACTTAACAGTCATGCAGGATGGACTAAGTCACAATCCCCAGCGGTGCAGGACCCACGATCGTCATCTAGCGTGTGCATCACCTCAAAGTAGCACAACGATGTGAAATCCGGGGTTTTATACCCTCAGAACAAATATTTACAATCATGACTTACCTCTATCCGGTCCAAATTCTAGCCCGCGATGCCCTTGCCTCTCGACTCGGTCTCCAAATGCTCCAAATCTAACCAAATACAGATTTATACCATCAAAATATGCTAAGGGAACGAAGCCCACTCGAAAATAACCGATTTACATAAAAATCCTAAAATTGGCCAAACTCAACCCCGGAGACCTCATCTCGTATTCTGATTAAAAATCACATCAATAGCATCCTCATCCTCTCACGAGTTCATACATATCAAGAATACCAAAAACCGACCAAAAATGACCCCTCAAATCCCTAGATTAAGGTCTCCAATTTCCAAGCCCTAAACCCCTATTTTTGCAACTGATTTTCCATAGATTTCAAGATTTCAATGTTAAAATTCATCATAGAAACAATTTTAGAATCCACAAATCATACCGCCATGAAATCCTCTCGAATTCCCTCTTCAATTAGCTCTCCAAAGCTCTCTCCCGAATGAAATATGGTGAAAACCCACTCAAAATCGCGAAGGTGAAATTTATATCTTCTGACCCAGCAAAACCGGATCTGCGGTCCAATTATCACACCTGCGGTCCCAGGTATGCATCTGCGGATTCCACTTATCCGCCTAGCCACCGCACTTACAATCATATACTCAACAGCTTTGGCTGCAAATTCACAACTCCAAACTTCCCGTCAACCATCCGAAATCACCCCGAGGCCCCCGGGACCTCAACCAAAAGTAAGAACAAGCCATATACCACTAAACAAACTTACACCAATCTCCAAAACACGTCAAACAACATCGAATCAACCAAATAACATCGGATTCAAGCCTAAGGTTCTAAAAAGTTCGAAATTCTGCTTTGATCAAAAAGTCTATCAAACCTCGTCCAAATGACCTGGAATTTTGCACACACGTCACAAATTACACGGCGGACCTACTCAAACTTCTGTAATTCCATTCCGACCCCTATATCAATATCTCATCTATCAACCAGAAAATGCCAAAATTCCAATTTCGCCAATTCAAGCCTAAATCTACTCCGGACCTCAAAAACACATTCCTATCACGCTTCTACGTCCCAAATCACCTAACGGAGCTAACCAAATCAAAAAAATTCCAATCCGAGATCATATGCGAACAAGTCAAAACTTTTAAATTTTATGCTTCAAACTGAGAACGGTTCTTCCAGATCTGTTCCGATTACCCTTGAAAAAAAAACCGACGATATACATAAGTCATAATACATCACACAGGGCTAGTCATGCCTGAGAACTGGCGAGCGAAATGCAAAAGCTCAAAACGACCGTTCGGGTCGTTACATCCTCCCCCATTTAAACATAAGTTCGTCCTCGAACGTGCCCGGAGTTGTTCCGAAACCCATCAAATCGTTGTGTAACCTTACCTTGCACATACCCGGGGGTGATCTCATGTCACCCTATCTCATATAGGTCTGATAACACAATGTAACTAAAATTTCACAATCCAACCTAGCCCATAAAACTTAGAACCAAATTTCCACTTCTGAACTCATCTATAAGATTGAAATCTCGCATCTATACTCTAAATAAGTCCGAATAAGCTGTAACAAACCATGTCTGCAACCCTAGATGCGATCACAAGATATACCGCGTAACTCAAACACTTGTAGCGATAACTTCTAATTACAGTAGCTGCACACAACAACCGAATATCGATAATACACCTCTTACCAATTAAAGCCTCATTCCAACACTTTCGTATACTGCCAATGATGAAAGAAACATGCAGAATCATAATCATTCCTCAGATTAACCATTCATGAAGCTACTTCTCCCTTGGCAAGGACGATAGAAAATATCTGAGCCGAACAACGACATTATCCTCCTAACACGCTGAAACTGAATCCGTTTGTATTCATTATGGATCCCAACATGACACATCAACACAATCTAAAGCCACAACTCGTGCAATCTGCATACCAATAAGCAACAATCCGAACGTACTCAAATCATGAAAAATGACTCGAATGAAAGAGCTATACCGCAAGCTCACCAGTTCCACCACTACACAATGCTAAGAACCCATCACACATCATAGAAACAAAACACACCAATCTAACCTAAAGGGTCATACCTATACATAACTTCGATGCAATACGCGACCCTATTCAAACACTGGCCCACATGAAACACCTCAAGTCACTATGCTCAAAATCGATAACCACGTGCAATTTGATGTCTAGAACCAAGGCAAATCATCATAACCAATGCAAAGAAATTGACATAACATTACTCAAACCCGAAAGGACACAACCGATACGCCATCTATCGAGCAATACCCAATACTCTTCCCGCTCGAATTCCATTGAGAGACCCCAAAAAACCGCACCACATGTGCCTATAATCAACAAATCCCAATGCCTCGAAACACGAAATGGTAGCTCATAGAACTTCCCAAATAACTAATAAGCTCAATAACAATCGAATCAACAAATCCCTCAACAATACAACTCGGAGTCAACCAAGCCGACTCGAGTTATAACACACATCCATATTGGCCTACCAATGAACCCCTTGTCAATGAGTCCCTGAAACTGCTCCTTTAACTTCTCTAACTCCTTCGGTTCCATAAGATACGGTGCTCGGCACCAAATCAATACCTAGATCAACAACCTTGTCTGACGACATGCCCGGCAGCAGGAAACACATCCAAAAAATCCCTCGCCACCGGAACTGAATCAATGGTAGAAGTCTCTGCACTGACATCCAATACGAAGGCCACATAAGAAAGACCACTCTACTGGAAACATAATTCGTAGAACCTCGCCACTCAATCCGTGGCATTCCCGGTATGACCAACATCGCTGTCTTAGCGCAACAACCCAGAATAACATGACACGGAGACAACCAGTCCATACCCAATATCACACCACACTCTAGCATACTAAGCAACAAGGATCCACTCGGGTCTCCAAACCTCCAATAGTTACCACACAAGACCGGTATACGCGGTCCACAACCACAACCTAACCTGTTTATGAGAACTCCCAGTCTCCAAATCTATACATCAAGTGAATCACCATATCCGATCCCAACTCCACTGTCCGAATATACACACACCTCTAATACCCAATCATCCCATGAGAGGTACTCCTAAAATTCTTCTGTACCACCAAGAAAACTCGAATATCAATAGTCGATCCAAAAAAAGAGTGTCGCAATACTAATGAAGTACAATCAACTCAATCACATTGACCTTTTCTGAAATGTATACCCTCATCAAGCCACGCCAATTAGTAATATCATTTCCCTAATCATCTAAAGTTGCCCGTGCTGCCCAAGAATTTGTGACCTTCCTTTCAAAACTGAACTGTGTTCTTACACATGCCAATCTCAATCCTACACAACATACCGCATATACTATACCCTTCTAAGATAATGTTGGCCCAAGTACAAGTAAAGTTTTGAAGACTAACAAAAGAATTCAGACATGGACCAGGTCCATCTTGTGAAGCACAATCATGATCAACCCAAACATGTGAGATACACGTGAAGGAGATAAATCTAACTTACCAGAAGTAATATCTCCTGATCTGATCGAAAAGGTTGCATATTGGATAAGGAGAGAAAGACTCCTTACATGAAGAGAATACAGTTTAGGAAGAAGATAGTGTTAGAGTATGAGATCAACTAGAACTCTTCTACGATAGAAGAGTAGTATCTGAATACTAGTCAATCTCTAATTACTAACCCACTAAATATAAGTGTTGTTCTCTTTGACAATTAATGCACATAAGCAGAAGTTAAACTTAAATTGAGAGCAAAAGAGCAAGGCAATTTTTCAAGTAATTCATGTGTGATTCTAGTGTGCAATCTTGAAGCTACTTGAACGAGATCGAATAACCAGTTCCAAGTGTCTATCTTTTATTCTAGTTCAATTGTAGTAGGTGATTTTACACTGTACCTTTCAGCTTTTATAGAAGCAATTGTATTAGGTACTTAGAGTTTTCAAGTTAGAGTTAACTTGAAGTTGTCGCAACAGTTGAGGCTGTGTGCCATAACAGGATTAGAGTTAATCCTAGGTTTACAAAGAGTTTTTGTAAATGCAGTTTTTGGCTCAGTAATTTTAGTGGAAGTTTGGGAAAATCCTACTGAGTAGTAGGTCTTAGTTTTTTCACCTTTTGAGCCAGGTGTTTTCCACATAAAAATTTCTACGTTCTTAATTTTTTTTTTTTTGCAAATAGTAGTACTTCGAACACATAGAAGAACCAGGTCCTTTTATAGTCCAGTTACGCAAAAATTGGGTACCACACAAATCACCCTCCCTCTTGTGTGGTATTGAAGTATAAAACATCAATTGGTATCAGAGCAGGTTATCCTTGAAGAGGTTAATACCTTAGGAAAAGATCAAGATGAGTGCACCACTAGAAACTGAGAAAGACAATCCACTGCTAGGCCTCAACTCTTTAATGGTCAGTACTATTCTTGGTGGAAGAACAAGATGAGAGATCACATCATAGGAGAAGACTATGAACTCTGGGATATAGTCACTAATGGTCCCCTGGCTACTACAAAGAATAATGCTGAAGGAGTGGACGTGCCAAAGACAAGAGCTGACTGCACTGCTGAAGACTTGAAAAAATGGGAAAATAATGCCAAGCCCAAGAAATGGCTTGTGTGTGGACTAGGTCCAGATGAGTACAACAGGATTCAAAGTTGTACCACTGCTAAGGAAATATAAGACACTTTACAAGTGGCTCATGAAGGAACTCCTAATGTAAAGAGATAAAGAGGAACACTATTATATTCTCAATATGAGAATTTCACTATGAAGGAAGGAGAAACTATCCAGGAGATATACACAAGGTTCACAACTCTAACAAATGAACTTAAATCTCTTGGGAGAATTATCCTCGAAGAAGACAAGGTTGAGAAAATCTTGACAAGGGTCTTACCAGTAACTTGGCAAAGCAAAATCACTGCTATTCAGGAATCAAAGAACATTCATACTTTCAAGTTGGATGAACTAATTGGAAATCTGACTGCCGATGAACTGAGAAGGAAAACCATGAAAATGGATGCACCCAAGAAGGAAATGAGTCTGGCTCTCAGAGTAGCTGAAGGTGCAGATTGGGAGGAGGATGAAATGGCCATAATTACAAGGGATTTCAAAAAGTACCTAATGAGAGGAAATGGTTCTTCAAGAGGTACAACCTTTAACAAACCTAGGGCTCCTGAGAAATAAACCAATGAGGGTTGCTAAAAATGTGGCAAGACTAATCACATGATCAAGAACTATCCTCAGTAGGGATGAACGAAGGAACAAGAAGAAGGAACAGGTTCAACCCAAAAGGAACAAAGGATCAACAAAGGGTATGGTTGCTACTTGGGGAGAAACATAAGATGAGGATTCAAAAGATGAAGCTGGAGATGAACAAGCACTTATGGACATCAGAGAATTAGATGATGAGCAAGAGGTAAGTGTGATTCATATTAAAGACGAGATTAAATTTATGTCTAAAGAAATGTTATCTAAACTATTGCTAGATTTCATCGATGAGTCTGAGATAATTAACAATGAAGAGGAACAACTGTGTAGGGAGTGTGTTATCTTAAAAGCCAAGTGCAAAAATCTCGATTCTAGGGCTAATGAGAGTGACAGTAAAAATGATGAGTTAAAGAACTAGGTTCTTGAACTCGACCCCAGTGTCTTAGAACTTAGATCTGAAAATTTAAAACTAAAATTAGGAACAAGAAAGAAGAAAGTTGATCTCACACATCTCACCTTAGAAGAAAACCTAGGAAAAATGAAGGATGAGTTGTACAAGAAAGATGAGCAGATAGGATTCTTAAAAGAAGACCTAGGGAAGGTAAAACATGAACTATGCAGAACATGCAAATGGAATAAGGCTTCTGATGCACTATCCTGGCTACAAGAACATCACAGTAGCAACAAGAGAGGACTTGACTATGGGACCCAAGCACCTAAGTGGGACCCCAAAAGCAAGTACATCACTCTTCCTGAAAACAAAATCTGCACACACTGTGGCAAGACTGGTCATTACAAAAATGAATGTTATACAAAAGAAAAGGCCAGTCAAAAGAACAAAACCTTTGTTCAAGAGAAAAATAGGCTGCCTGGGTGGGCCAAAAGAAATTTAATTTACCCCTTTGCCTATAGAAAGGGACCCAAACTAGTTTGGGTTCCTAAGGCTAACCCGCGATTTCTTTTTGCAAGTCCAAGTGAAGGGAAGCAGCCAAATATGGTACATGGATAGTGACTGCTCAAAACATATGACTGAAAGCAAGAACCAGTTTCTTTCACTTGAGGACTTAAATGATGTAATGTCTCCTTTGGAAATAGGAAGAAAAATGAGATTATTGGGGTTGGAAAGGTAGGTAAGACAGACTCACATTCATTGAGAATGTCTACTTGATAGATGGCTTGAAATATAGCCTAATCAGTGTATCACAACTATGTGACAGAGGTAATGTTGTATCATTTACCTCTACCAAATGCTTTATGATTAATTTTACCACTGACAAGATTGTTTTGCAGGGAAAAAGAGTTAACAATAATTACATTGTAGATTTGTCCACTCTTAGAAAATGAACTCACTTGCCTGAGTGTGTTGGACAATGATCCCCTCTTGTGGCACAAAAGACTTGGTCATGCAAGTCTAAATCAACTCAACAAATTAGTCTCCAAGGACCTGGTGATAGGGTTACCTAACATCAAGTTCAAGGAAGACAAAGTTTGTGAGGCCTTTACAAGGGTGAATCAGGTAAGATCATCCTTTAAAAGCAAGAAAATGTAAGCACAACCAGGACAATAGAACTAGTTCATATGGATCTCTCTGGTCCAATGGGAACTTTGAGCAGAGGTGGTAAGAAATATGTGATGGTAATTGTTGATGATTACTCTAGGTTTACCTGTGTACTATTCTTAACATCTAAGGATGAAACATTTGACATATTTACTGCCTTTGTTAGAAAAACTTAGAAACAACTAGGTAATCAACTTGCATCAACCAAGTCTGATCATGGAACTAAATTTGAAAATGCTAAGTTTGCTGAATTTTGTGATGAGCATGGTATAGATCATAATATCTCTGCCCCTAGGACTCCTCAACAAAATAGAGTAGTTTAAAGAAAGAATAGGACTCTTGAAGATATGACTAGGACTATGCTTCTTTCTAGTAAACTGCCCCATAGCTTCTGGGTAGAGGCTGTAAATACTGCATGTTATATCATTAATAGATGCATGACTAGACCTCTTGTAGAGAAGGCTCCCTATGAGTTACTTAAAGGGAGAATACCAAATATATCCCATCTTAGGGCATTTGGATGCAAGTGCTTTGTGCACAATAATGGAAAGGACTCCCTAGGTAAGTTTAATCCCATAAATGATGAGGGAGTATTCTTGGGATATTATTCACATAGAAAATCTTATAAAGTATTCAATAAAAGAACTTTATATGTAGAAGAAAGTGTACATGTAGTTTTTGATGAAACTAACACTCTTCCTGAGAGATAGAAACATGGAGATGAAGCTATTGGGCTGGTAATAGATTTGAGTGAAGTCTCAGCTCAAGCTAAAGTTGCACTAAAAGAAGGAATAGGTGATGGAGCAGGTTATTCCATCCAGGGAAACCTGACAGGGGGAACTGAACAAAGAGGAACTGAAACAAATCCCCTAAAGGAACCTGTTCATGACCCTGTTCCTCAGTAACAGAACATGGGAGAAACATCAAGTAGAAATCAGTTGGTTCTGAAACCTCACAAGTATCAAAGTTCTCATCCCATTGAGAACATAATCACTGATCCAACCTCTAGAGTTAAAACTAGATCATAATTAAAGAATTTGTGTGCTTTTGATGCTTTTATATCTCTTATTGAACCTAAAAATGTTATTGAGGCTTTGCAGGATGTAGATTGGGTAAATGCAATGCAAGATGAACTCAATCAATTTGAGAGAAGTCAAGTTTTCCATCTAGTTCCAAGACCCAAGGACAGATCAGTAATTGACACTAAATGGGTCTTTAGAAACAAGCTTGATAAAGATGGAACAGTTACAAGAAACAAGGCAAGATTGATGGTCCAAGGTTATATCCAAGATGAGGGTATTGATTATGATGAGACCTTTTGCTCCAGTTGCAAGACTAGAAGAAATAAGGCTCCTCATAGCTTTTGCAACACACATGGAATTCACTCTTCATCAGATGGATGTCAAAAGTGCCTTCCTGAATTGCTACCTAAAAGAAGAAGTGTTTGTTAAACAACCTCCAGAGTTTGAGAGCAAGGAGTGTTCGGAACATGTGTACAAATTAGAAAAGGCACTCTATGGACTCAAGCAGGCTGCTAGAGCATTGTATGAACGACTGTCCAAATTCCTGCTTGAACATGGCTACAAAAGAGGTAAAATAGACAGTACTCTATTCCTGAGGGAAAAAGGTAAGGATTTTCTTGTGGTACAAATATATGTTGATGACATAATTTTTAGGGCAACCACTAACAAACTAAGTAAGGGTTTTGTCAAATAAATGGGGAGTGAGTTTGAAATGAGTATGATGGGTGAGCTTAACGTTTTCTTAGGCTTATAGATAAAACAAAACCCAAATGGAACCATGATCCATTAGCATAAATATGCAAAAGAGTTGATCAAAAGTTTAAAATGGATGAATTAAAGGAAATGGATACTCCTATTGCAACAACTACTAAATTAGACATAGATGAACATGGTTCATCAGTTGATCAGAAGTTGTATAGGGGTATGATTGGTTCACTTTTGTATCTTACTGCCAGCAGACCTGACATAGTTTTCAGTGTAGGGCTTTGTGCTCATTTTCAGGCAAACCCAAAGGAATCTCACTTGACTGATGTCAAGAGGATATTGAGATATTTCAAAAGCACTACTGATCTGTGTCTTTGGTACCCTTAAGGTAGTAATTTCAATCTAGTAGGGTATGCTGATGTTGACTATGCAGGTTTCCGTGTGGATAGGAAGAGCACCTTAGATATGGCTCATTTTCTTGGTTCATGTCTTGTATCATGGGCCACTAAAAAGCAGAATTCAGTGGCCTTATCCACTACCGAGGCTGAATATGTTGTTGTTGCCTCTTGGTTGTGCTCAATTGCTGTGGATCAAACAGCAGCTGATAGATTTTGGCATTGAAGTTGGTTGAATTCCTATCTTCTGTGATAAAACTAGTGCTATAAGTATGACAAAGAACCCTGTTCATCATAAGAGGACTAAACACATAGATGTTAGACACCACTTCTTAAGAGATAACTATGAGAAAAGATTGATTACCATAAAATTTTGTACTACTAATAAACAAATTACTGACATCTTTACTAAAGCACTAAGTAGAGAAAACTTTGAAAGGAACAAGTTGGAATTAGGGATGATTAAGATCACCTAATAGGACCAGCTCAGAATGTAAAATGAAAAAAAAATTATTGAAAAAATAATTTTTTGGCTAGGAAATCTGAACTTGTGTAAATATCTAGATTAATTTTTACTCAGCTTCATACTATAATTAGTATACTCCTGTGACATGTGTTAATATGACTCACTGATCTCTTATAAAATTTTCTCTATTGTGGTAAATTGAGGCATGGTCAAGAGAATTCTAAATGAAGAACCTGGTTCATCAGTATTGGTTTATCTGAATGCTAAGGTATGTTTTCTATACTCTGCACAATTAGAAATATAAATATTTAAATCATGAGCAGAAGTCCTACAATTGTTCAACTCCTTAGAAAATTCTATCCATTTGATTTTAAACTAGTTCTGTCCGCATTAGAGCTCTAAACCACAAAATTTGCTTAAAATCTAGTGAAGCTTAACCATTCATTCAAACCTGAAATTTCAGGTTGATTAGACCTCTAATTGGCCACTATTAAAGCTGTCGTTATACATTAAATGAGTATTTCTACTTAAATACGCGTCATTACCTCCTGCTATCTTCTTAATTCTAAACCGTCAAAACCCTTCTTCACACTCAATTGCTTTCTTCTCCAAAGGTCTAACTTACCAATTATCTCAAGAAATTAGCTATCATGGCAAACCCACAAGACAATCCTGGAACTTCTCCACAGCCCACACCCTCTGATTCATCTACCACTCCTCTACCTAGCATGTCTCCCAAACCCAGGCTAAGAAGAGTAAAAATGCTTGCTCTCAAAACGATGGCATCTTGTGCTCTCTAAAAGAAATTTAATGAGCAATTAAAGGCAATTCAGGTTCAAGACTCTGAAGCTAACTCTGATTCTGAGTCGTACAAATCTACTAGTGAGGGGGAAGGACCTGTGTCTTCTGACTCTGAGAAGGCTCAAGAATCCCCTTCTAAGGTAAGTTCTTCTTTGACTGAGAGTTTAGAAAATAGGTTTGTTTTAGTTGGGCCTATTAGGGATGTGGAATGACCTGAGTTAAGAAGGAGTGGAGGTAAAAAAAATATGAAAAAGAAAAAGAGAGAGAGGGTGAATGTGGTGACAAGAGGGGAAAAGAGAAAAAGTGGTTGATCATTCACCCACTGCTGATTTGTCTGTACCTTCTATTTGTGGGATTGAACAAGAAAATGTTGAAGAGAGTGGCAAGAAGTCAGGGGGAACTAGTTCTGGTGAAGCTGCTGAAGGGTTAGTTAATCTAAGTACACAGGGAGATGAACCTAGTTCATCAACTAAAAAGACCCTAGCAGACCTGTTGAAAAAGGTAAGGGCAAGTTACGATCCAAAGAAGAGAAGAACTCCTACACCAAAAGCCCCCAGTGCTCCTAAACCCTCCAAGAAAAGAAAGTCTTCATCCCCAACAACTACTGAAACTTCCTTGCCAAAGGGAAGAGCCACAAGAAGTAGGGTGAAATAGATTGAGAGTCATCTACAAAAGGCTCCAGCTGAGAGTAAGAAGAAAAGGATGGCTAAAGGAATGGGTAAGGTTGTAGAGTCCTTAGAAGCGGTTGATGTTGAGGAGATGGAACAGGTCCATCAGGGGAAACTTCCAATAGTGGAGGTTCATACCCCCAAGACCAAAAAGCCCAAGACTTCTTCTAAGAAGTCTTCCTCTGTGTCTAAGGCTGTTGAACCTTCATTGGTCAAGAGGACAAGGTGTGCAGTGAAAAGTAAACAAGTTAGAGTTTTTGAAGATGAGGAATGGAGTGGTGAAGAAGAAAATGGGACTGATGGTGAACAAGACAAGCTTGCCATATTTGGCAAAAGAAAAATTTTGAAGGGAAGATTGCTGAAAGATTTGGTGGAACCAGGGATGGTTCGTTTGGTTGACACACTGGCTGTTCAGGGTTGGAAGGACATAGTCCTTCAGATGGATGGGAGATTGGACAAAAATGAAATCATTGGATTCATGGCAAATGCTGAATCCAAAGATAGTAGAGTTACAAGCAAAGTCAAAGGAGTTCAAGTTACATTTGATGCAGAGAAACTGGGAGAGATTCTATACATCCATTTTGAGGGATATGATGATTACACCAGGCAGAGATGGCCAAGTATGGATTCCCTTCCATTTGCCATTACAATCACTAGGAGATTTTGTGATGAATAGGTGAATGAGGCTAAGTTTGTGCACAAGAGTAAAATGAAGCCACAATACAAAGTCATTTTTGAGTTTGTCAACAAGTGCCTACTGCCCAGGCAAGAGAGAAGGCATATTGCAAATTATATGGACTTAGTTCTGATGGAGTGCCTTGAAAGTGGAAGGCAAATCAATTGGCCTGCATTTATCATCAAACTACTGGACAGGGTTATCAATGGCACCAAGGCTCATGCTACCCCTTATGGCTTTATTCTGACTACAGTTTTGGATAGGTGCAATATGCCTATGAAGAAATGGGAAATGGCTACAAGCAAGGATTACTTTGGTATCAATACTCTGCTTGGTTGTGACTACTTAGTCGATGCCATCCCAAATGAACCTGGTTCATCCAAGAAGACTCCTATCAATAGTAAAGTCAGGGCTCTTGTTCAGGAGAGTGAAGCCAAGGATACTGAGATAGCTAGGCTAAAGGCTCATGTTGCAGAGGTGGAATTTGAGAGGGATGTTCTTAGAACTGAGCTTACCAAGGAAAAGGAGAAGAATGATGGAATTCTTCACAATATGTTGAATCTTATCCAAGCCCAAAACCAACCATCTAGCTCTCCCAAGCCTTAGGAATTATAGCATTTATCTCCTGAACCCGTCTAGCACCTTTAGTGACCCGGATTATGGATTTTTTATTTCTTTTTGCTCATGTTCTGAATGTTTTTGCTTTCTGGTTGTGGATTGTGGTAGCAACATATCTTCTATCTATGATATCTACTATTTTTGCTCTTGTTCAATGTTAATCTTTCTTTGATTAGTGATGTTTAATCTACGATTGCACTTGTAGTTGCCCAAGAGGCCATGAGTAATTATTAAAAGCTGGGACTCACACTTTGTATGAAACTTTTCGATGATGTCAAAAGGGGGGAAGAGATATTGTGCTTTACATATTCTGAATAAGTGATATTTATAACCTAATTAACCTGGTCCTTGATGATATGTAAATTTTCTACACTTTGTATTGATGGTTAAGCTGAGTTCTTATAGAATCCAAGTAAGTAAAATGCACAGAGTTTGTCATCATCAAAAAGGGGGAATTTATTGGCCCAAGTACATGTGAAGTTTTGAACACTGACAAAAGAACTCAGACATGGACTAGGTGCATCTTGTGAAGCACAGTCATCATCAACCCAAACATGTGAGATGCACGTGAAGGAGATAAATCTAACTTATCAGAAGTAATATCTCCTGATCTGATCGAAAAGATTGCATATTGGATAAGGAGAGAAAGACTCCTTACATGAAGAGAACACAGTTTAGGAAGAAGATAGTGTTAGAGTATAAGATCAACTAGAACTCTTCTACGATAGAAGAGTAGTATCTAAATCCCAGTCAATCTCTAATTACTAACCCTCTAAATATCAGTGTTGTTCTCTTTTATAGGAAATGCACATAAGCAGAAGTTAAACTTAAATTGAGAGCAAAAGAGCAAGACAATTTTGCAAGCAATTTATGTGTTATTTAAGTGTGCAATCCTAAAGCTACTTGAACGAGATAGAAGAACAATGTCCAAGTGTCTATCTTTTATTCTAGTTCAATTGTAGTAGGTGATTTTACATATACCTTTCACCTTTTATAGAATCAATTGTATTAGGTACTTAGAGTTTTCAAGTTAGAGTTAACTTGAAGTTGTTGCAACAGTTGAGGCTGTGTGCCACAACGAGATTAGAGTTAATCCTAAGTTTACAAAGAGTTTTTGTAAATGCAGTTTTTGGCTCAGTGATTTTAGTGGAAGTTTGGGAAAATCCTATTGAGTAGTAGGTCATGGTTTTTTCACCTTTTGAGCCAGGTGTTTTCTACATAAAAATCTCAGTGTTATTTATTCTCTTTACTTATTATTCCGCAAATAGTAGTAGTTGGAACACATAGAAGAACCAGGTCCTTCTATAGTTCAGTTAAGCGAAAATTGGGTACCACACAAATCACCCCCCTCTTGTGTGGTATTGAAGTATAAAACATTAGATAAACATTAGAACTTCATATCCCTTCTGAGCCACAAACAACTACGTACTCAACTAGCCAAGAACTTTCCATTGATCCCATATAGTAAAAAATCACTATACATCCCATGCTACTCACACTCGTAGAAAATATACATCTTTAACCGTGGTAGAAACCATCAAAAACCCTCCGAATTCCGTTTGCACAAAACCAAACCGTCAAGACTGAATCCTCTTCCAACATAACCAAGCTACGCATGCCACTTAAACCCAAGATCATTACCATGAAACACCTGTAGAAACTCATTACCTCGTAAGCACCCAAAGAACTAGTCATATCCATACCATGCCGATCCGGCCTACTACCAGGCTATCCTATCTATCCCAATTCCTTCTGATTTACCTTCAACTTGATACTTCTCCTCGCTATAACACTGCAATCCTCAACCCAGACTCACAACATGATACCTAAGCATAAAACCATACCGTCTAAGGCTCATAAGCCGCTGGATACTCTCTTATATATTCACAAACGCACTATATTCAAAATACCTACCCTGAAGTGACTCCTTGCAAACCCAAGACATTACCTTCACCTTCCTGATACTGATATATAGAATCCCATAACAATAAAGAAATACCACGAGTCTTGACACCCTCCAATGAAAAACTCAGTTTCTAGCCAAATATACAACTTGAAAATCTCCATTTACTACATGTAAAATATTGAACCCATTAGAACCATTCTTGAGGGTCATCTACTCTACTCATACCATAATTAGATTGTTCAAATGAACTGGACAACCTGTGTTCCATTAGCATTTCGACACCGCAGAATGTAACCTCACCCTCATGCAACCAAGCAACTTCCTGTTCTATGCACCGCACATCCTTTACCAATAACAACTCAAGTCATTCCATGATTCTAATATACCCATAAAGCATAACATAACCTTTATTGAAATTTCCTTTACTCAAGCCATCTTCGGTCTCAACCTCCATGAGCCATAACTGATTCATCAGTATGCCTCCAACTGGAACCAACATAGCTCATAACCGTGCAATCAACTAATCAATAGTAGACTCCCCCACTTGGCTCAAGGCCATAGATCAAAACACACAATAACTCATAATGCATATACTCTATTACTACCATACTACCATAGTGAGATTAAACTCAATCCTTCATAAGCTCGTGAAACACAGACCATCTAGTACTTCAAATCCTCTGCAAATCTCGCGTTCACCCTCGTGACAGTCAAGCCCACTTTCTTAAGTGACCCAAATTCAAATTGCGATATATATATTTCACTGGTAAGAGAGATCTTTAAACGAACAACACAAGGATCACACGAACTTTAGCACACTCCATAGGAGATAACCCACCTACTTCACCTCAAACTAACATCTCTTTACACCCTTCCACCAGCACAAATATTACGCAGTCACTTAATCCTCCTGAGTCTGAACTCATAACAAAATGTGAAAGCTACTTCATTTCCCAACTAGGCAACATGAAAAGATCATTCAACACGCCCATAACTCGGGCCATACATCAACTCACGATAGAAATCAAGCACCGGATAGTTATTACTACCCCAAGGAGACCCTTCTCATCTCATTCAAATCATATGAACACATCTCGTAGTCACATCATACTCATCACATAGCCATACAGCCATCACTCCCACTAATAAGGATGCTATCGGACATACAAATCCAAAAGCACAAGCTCACACAATCAACGCCTAAGGGCTCAAGCAATAGGCAAAACCTGGTCTCAAGTCCTCCAGACTGGCCCAACATCAACACACAGAGATCACACATTGCCCCTCGATCAGGGAATCACAAGCTGTCGATGCACATCTAATACTGAGTGCTCATGCATGCATAGAAACGCGTGGAATGAATTCAAAGAGTTACATTTCAAGCTGAATCAAGGACGCACGATAAGAACTCAAGAATGTAAAGGTTTTCCTAAAGGTTCTGCAGCCTCCCGAGGATAAGTACAAACGTCCCCTTACCAATTCGCGAGACTCTAATAAACCTTCTCATGACTCATGAGATCTATGTAACCTAGGCTATGATACCAACTTGTGACGACCCTAAAACCGGCCCGGTCGTGACAAGTCATCAAGAATCCTCACAAGTCTGAAGCAATTTGCGAAAATGGATCTGAAGCAACCACGACCAAAATTACAGGTCATCAAGAATCCTCACAAGATAGATCAATTCCCCTATATCCACAGCCTATATCATGTAGAGAATTTTCTTCATGAACTCCAGCCGTCTTCGCTTAAAGAAAACCCATGTCTTTTCAACATCTCTAATGGTGTATTTATGTCTTATAAATAGGGTTCAGGAGGAGGACTAACTAATAGGTGAACGGGCTAATTAACACTTTTATGGGTGAACGTGATCCAATAGCAATTTTCCGATAATACTTAAAACGGTCGTTCCAAACTAATGACTTTTGAAAAGCTATTATGTTTCGGTTTCTGAACGGTGAATGTTGCATTTTCTTGAGAAATTGCTTGCAAAGAAAACTTTACATGACCACTGTCTTTGCACTAGATTGGGGCGGCTCAATGGATCTCCTGGCCTAAGGCAAAATCATATTGAGATGCCCTTAACTTTATTTCATAAAATATTTACACTAACAATAAAATTTACTTTTTAAATAACAAATAAATCATTTAAGACAAAAAGCGACTTTAAAAAATAAAAAGAAAAAGAAGAGCACAAAAAATATAGTGGTGGACTATTGGATGTTGAGGCCCCAAACTCAAAGTAAAAGTTTTAATAATCGTATCATCACAAACAAGAAAAAGAAATTAACTACATAACGTAATAGCTTAAGTTTTAAGCATTGACGGTGTCAAAAATATTTACTCTTTCTGATCAGTTTAAACGATAAATGTAGTTCATTCTATTAAGTAGCACTAATTGGTGAATATCTAAAATAAATTGTAAATAACCTAATATAATATGTCAAAATAAATTCTATTAAGTAGCACTTTGTAAATCAAGCTCAGTTTCAATAAAAATCTTTTTAAACAACTTTCAATTGTTTCAAATGACTGATAAAACAGCGAGTATAAATAATGGAAAACGTAAACAGCCCCTCGGGTAGAACATGTATCATAAGCCGCCCCTCGGGCATAATATCAACAGAACTAGCCCCTCGGGCTATCTCACAATCACTCGTAATCGGCCCCTCGGGCATAACATAAATCAAGAACCGCCCCTCGGGCAAACATATCAAGAACAGCCCCTCGGGCATCAATATGAAACAAAAACAACAACTCGGGCTGCAACATATCACTCACACTGGGTACCCGCACTCATTGGGGTGTACAGACTCCGGGAGGGGACCCTTATAGCCCAAGAGCAATAATAAGCCATCTCGTGGCATAATCAAATAGGATCTCGGCCTAATATCAAGCCATCTCGTGGTGTAACTGATTAGGCCCTCGGCCTCATAATCATAAATCAGTACCACACTGCTGCGACGTGCAGCCCGATCCCATAATTTCCTAACATCACAGGCCCTCGGCCTCACTCAGTCAGAATTACCTCAAGCCACTCTGGCAATAGTAAAAACATGATGCTCAACCCAAAATATCATTTTAAATGTCAAAATGGAGTAAATATGACTGAGTTATGAAAATAGTGTAATACAACATGACTTAGTACAAATATGAAGTCAAAACAATGAGGAGTAGTAGTAAAAATCCCTAAGGGTCCAAAAAAATTGGCACGAAGCCCAAATATGGCATTCAGCCCAAAACATGATGATAGCAAACAATTTTCAATAAAATACACAGTAAAATAGTCATTCGGGATAGACTAAGTCTCAATCCCCAGAAGTGCGCAACCCCACGCTCATCATCTAGCGTGTGTGTCACCTCAATATAGCACAACGATGTGAAATCCAGTATTCCATACCCTCAGGACAATATTTACAATCATTACTTACCTCTATCCGGTCCAAACTCTAGCCCGCGGTGCCTTTGCCTCTCGAATCAGCCTCCAATTACTTCGAATCTAACCAAAATCAGTTCTGTATCATTAATAAACGCTAAAGGAACAAAGCCCAAGCAAAAATAATCGAATTAACTCAAAAATTCCGAAATTGGCCAAACCCGCCCCCCGGCCCATGTCTCGAAATCTGATAAAAATCACATCAATAGAATCCTCATCCTCCCACGAGTCTATACATACCAAGAACATCAAAATCGGACCTCAAGTGGCCCCTCATATTCCCTATTTACACTCTCCAAATTCAAGCCCTAATTCCCTAACTGTAGGCTTTAATTTCCACATATTTCATGTTTAAATAAGTAATAATTAACATAGGATCGAGTATTGAGTTCAAAAATCTTACCTCCAAGTATTTCCCTTTGATTCCCTCTTCATTTCTTCTCAAAAAGCTCCAAAATCTCTCAAAAATGGTGAAGGTTAGACCCAAAATCGCGGACAATGTCTATTTAAACATTCTGTCCCAGCCAAAAATTCCTTCTTCGCGAACGCGGTCAAAGTGTCGTGTTTGCAAAGCACAAATAATTCACAGCTCAAATTTCCTGTTACGCGAACGCGAACACACCCTCACGAACGCGATGCCTTACTCAGCTTAGCCTACGCGAACGCATTACCTCAGTCGCGAACGTGATGCTCAATCAGACTCAATATTCGTGAACGTGGGACCAACATCGCGAACGCGAAGGGCAACTGACCTTCCTCACTCAACATCTCTTTGCAAACTCGTGAGCCCTATTGCGGACTCTGCAACACTAATCTAAAGAAATCTACAACTTTCAAAACATGAATTTGATCTATTTAACCACCCAAAATTCACCCAAGGCCCTCAGGACCTCAACCAAACATGCTAACATATCCCATAACCTTATTCAAACTTGTTCCAACCTTCAGAACGCTCAAAACAATATCAAAACACCAAAATCACATCGGATTCAAGCCAAAGAATTCCCAGAACTTCCAAATTCCGCTTTCGATCAAAAAGTCTACCAAACCTCATCCGAATGACCTGAAATTTTGTACACACGTCACAAATGACACAACGGACCTAATCCAACTTCCGGAATTCCATTCTGAATCCTATATCAAAATCTTACCTATCAACCGAATAATGCCAAAATTCCAATTTCGCCAATTCAAGCCTAAATCTATTCCAAACCTTCAAAACACATTCTGACCACGCTCCTAAGTCCCAAATCACCTAAAAGAGCTAACAAAATCATAAATATTCCTATACGAGGTATCTACTAACAAGTCAAATCTTGGTCAAACCTTTCAAACTTTAAGCTTCAAACTAAGAACTGTTCTTCAAAATTCATTCCGGTTACCCTAAAAACCAAAACCGATGATTTACATAAGTCATAATACATCACACGATGCTAGACATGCCCAAAAACTGGCGAGCGAAGTGCAAAAGCTCAAAACGACTGGTCGGGTCGTTACATCCTCCCCCACTTAAACATATGTTCGTCCTCGAACGTGCTCATAATTGTTCCAAAAGCCAACAAGTCGCTGTATAGACTTACCATGCAGATACTCGCGGGTGATCCCACGTCACCCTATCTCATATAGGTCCGATAACACAATGTAACTGAAATTTCACAATCCAACCTAGCCCATAAACCTTAGAACCACATTTCTACTTCCGAAACCATCTACAAGATCAGAATCTCACATCTATACTCTGGGTAAGCCTGAACCAACTGTAATAACCCATACCTGCAACCTCAGGTGCAATTACATGACGTACCACATAACTCAAACACTTGTAGGGATAACTTCTAATCACAAGAGTTGCTTAAAACGTCCGAATTTCAATAATAATCCTTTTATCACATAAAGCCTCATTCCAACACTTCCATATACTGCCAATGATAAATGAAACACATAAGAAGTCATAACCACTCCTCAAATCAACCATTCGGGAAGCCACTTCTCCTTTAGCAAGGACAATAGCAAATTTCTGAGCTGAACATTGATATTATCCCTCCAACACGCTGAAACCGAATCTATTTGTATTCATTCTAGATCCCAATAATCTCATCTAATACCAACACAACTACTCTGGTGACATGACACATCAATACAATCTAAAGCCACAACTTGTACAATCCTTGAACCAATACGCAACGATCTTAACGTACTCAAACCGTGAGAATGACTTAAATAAGAGAGTTGTACCGCAAGCTCACAAGTACCACCACACATAATACTGAGTACCTGTCACACATTGTAGAACTAGAACACATGAATCTAACCCGAAGGGTCATACCTCCACTTAACTTCGCTGCAATACGTGACTCTATCCAAACCCTGGTCCACATGAAACACCTCTAGTCGCTATGCTCAAACCGACAACCACACGCAATTAGATGTTTAGAACCAAAACAAATCATCATAACCACTGCGAAGCAATTGACATATCATTACACAAACCCGAAAGGACACAACCGATACGACATCCATCGCGCAATACCCAATACTCCTCCTGCTAGAATTCCACCGAGATACCCCAAATAAAGCCGCACCACATGTGCCTATAACCAACAATTCCCAATGCCTCGCAATATGGAAAGGTAACTCATAGATCTCCCCAGGTCACTAATAAGCTCAATAACAATTGAATCAACACAACCCTCAACAATACAACTCGAAGATATCCAAGCCGACTTGATGCCTAACACACATATGCCTAACACACATACCCTCAACACCAATGAACCCCTTATCAAGGAGTCCCTGAAGTCGTTCCTTCAACTGCTTTAACTCCACCGGTTCCATACGCTACGGTGCTGGGCACCAAACAAATTACCAAAATCAATAACCCCGTCCGGTGACAGGCCTGGCAGCAGGAAACACATCCGGAAAACCCCTTACACCGAAACTGAATCGATGGTAGGAGTCTCTGCACTGATATCCACCACAATGGCCAAATAAGAAAGACAAATCTTCCCAATTATTAGCTGGATCTTCAACAATGAAATCACCCTACTGAGAACATAATCCATCGAACCTCGCGACTCCATCCGTGGCATCCCCGGCACAGCCAACGTCGACGTCATAGCGCAATAGTAAAGAATAACACGACACAGTGGAAACCAGTCTATACCAAATATCACATCAAAATCTAACATACCAAGCCACAAAGGATCCACTCGGGTCTTCAAACCTCCAATAGTTACCACACAAGATCGATATACGCGGTCCACAACCACGACCTACCCTGTTTATGAGAACTCCTAGTCTCCAAATCCATACAGCACGCGAATCACCATATCCGATCCCAACTCCACTATCCGAATATACAACACACCTCTAATACCCAATCGCTCCACGATAAGGACTCCCAAAATTCTTATGTGCCGCCAAGCAAACTCGAATATCAGCAGTTGATCCAACAAGAGAGTGCCGCAATACTAATGCAGTATTATCAACTCAATCACATTGCCCTTTTTCTGAAGCGTATACCCTCATCAAGCTACAACACTTAGTAATATCATTTCCCCATTCATTTGAAGTTGCCCGTGCTGTCTAACAATTTATGACTTTTCCTTTCAGAACTGCACCATGACCTTACACGTGCAAATTTCAAACCTACATAACATATTACATATACCATGCCATCCTATGATAAATATAAGGACGTCATAACCCCTTCCGCCGCAAGTAGCTACGTACTCAACTAGTTAAGAACTTTCCATTTGACCCCATCTAGTAGAAAATCACTATACATCACATGCTCCTCACGCTCGTAGAAAATATACATCTCTAACCGTGGTAGAAACCATCAAGAACTCTCTGAATTCCATTTGCACAAAACTAAACCGTTAGGACTGAATCCTTATAACTCGACCAAGCTACGCAGGCCACTAAAACCCAAGAGCATTGTCGTGAAACACTTGTATAAACTCATTACCTCATAAGCATCCAAAGAACTAATCATATCCTTACCATGCCGATCCGGCCTACTACCAAGCTATCCTATCTATCCGAGTTTCCTTCTGATTTACCTTCAACTTGATACTCCTTCTTGCTATAACACCACAATTCCTCAACCCAGACTCACCACGCGAGGCCCAAGCATAAAACTATACCGTCAAAGGCTCATAAGCCGCTAAATACTCTATTAAATATTCCCAAAAGCACCACATTCAAGATACCTACCCTGACGAAACGTCCAATGAATCCAAAGTCATTACTTTTGCCTTCCTGATACTAATATATAGAATTCCCTAATTGATATAGAAATACCAGAAGTCTTGACACCCTCCAATGCAAATGTCAGATTCTAACCAACTACACTACCTGAAAATATCCAATTATTACATGTAAAATCCTGAACCCATTAGAACCATTTACGAGAGCCCTCCACTCTACTCAAACCGCAATTAGACCGATCAAACGGACCGGACGATCGGTGCTGCATTAGCACTCCGATACCTCAGAATGTAACCTCACCTTAATGCAACCAAGCAACTTCTTGTTCCATGCACCATACACCCTTTACTCATAACAACTCAAGTCATTCTATGATTCTTATATAACCATAAAGCATAACATAACATTTATTTCCTTTACTCAGGCCATCCTCAGTCTCAACCTCTGTATGCCATAACTGATTTATCAGTACGCCTCAAACTGGAACCAACATAGCACATAATCGTGCAATCAACTAATCAATAGCAGACTCCCCCACTTGGTTCAAAGTCGTAGATCAAAACACACAATAACTCATAATGCATATACTCTATTACTGCCATAATACCATAGTGACATTAAACTCAATCCTTCATAAGCTCGTGAAACATAGACCATCTAGTACTTTAAACCTTCTGCAATCCTCGCCTTCACCCTCATAATAATCAAGCCCACTCTCTTAGGCGACCCAAGTTAAAATTGCAACACATATATTTCCCTGGTAACAGAGATCTTCAAATAAACGACATAAAAGATCACACAAACTTCAAAACAATCCGCAGGAGATAGCCCAACTTCCTCACCTCAATCTAACATCTCCATATACCCTTCCGCTGTCATAAACATTACATAATTACTTAATCTTCCTAAGTCTGAACTCATATCACTGCGTGAAATCCACATCACTTCCCAACTAGAGAACATGAAAAGGTCCTTGAACACGCCCACAACTCGGGCTAAACATCAAATCACAATGGAAACTAAACACCGGATATTCCTTACTACCCCCAATAGGACCCTTCTTGTCTCATTCAATTCATATGAACACATCTCGCAGTCACATCACCCTCGTCACGTAGCTATACAGTCATCACTCCTACTAATAGGGACACTGTCAGACATATAGATCCAGAAGCACATGCTCACACGATTAACGCCTCAGAGCTCAAGCTATAAGCAAAATCTGGCCTTAAGTCCTCCAGACTGGCCCAACATCAACAAATAGAGATCACATATCACCCCACGATCAGGGAATCACAAGTCGTCAATACACAGCTGAGACCGAGCGCTCATGCGCGCATACAAACGCATGGAAGGAATTCAAAGAGTTACATTTCAAGATGAATCAAGGACGCATGATAAGAATTCAAGAATGTGATGTTTTTCCTAGAAGTTCTATAGCCTCCCGAGGATAAGTACAGACGTCTCCGTATCGATCTGCGAGACTCTACTAAACTTACTCATGACATATGAGACCTATGTAACCTAGGCTCTGATGCCAACTTGTCACGACCCTAAAACTGACCTGCTCGTGATGGCGCCTATCGTGAGACTAGGCCAACCGACACAACTCCTAAATTAACCATTAATTAATAAGAATCATTTTTTAAAGCCTTTAATTAAACAAATGTTTCATAATGTAAGTCTAAATGAACATTATAGAAATAATATACAAGCCCAACATCGGGGTGTCACAAGATACGAGCATCTACTAAGGTCTGAATACAACAAAAAGTCTGAAAATGTACTAAATACAATCTAATGAAAACAAGAGGGAGAAAAGCAAATGCTGTGAACGCCGGGCAGCTACCTTGTTAAACTCCGATGACTCTGCTGCTGAGTAATCAACACCCACTACCGGGTTTAGAAATACCTGAATCTGCACACAAGGTGCAGTAAGTAATGTGAGTACTCCAATTCAGTAAGTAATAAAGGTAATGAAAGCTGAATAGTAAGAAAACACGTAAACCACGTCAAAATGCTAAAACAAAGGCAAGATAGTTCCAACATAGTACAAAAATCATTTACTTCGTAAATCATGATTAGTTCCGGTAAAAACCCTTTTAAAACATTTTTTCAATAGTTTCAAACGAGTGATAAAACAGTGAGTAAACATGATAGAAACGTAAGCAGCCCCTTGAGCAAAGTATGTATCATAAATCGCCCCTCGGGCATAATATCAACAAAACCAGCCGCTCGGGCTACCTCGCAATCACTCGTACTCAGTCCCTCGGGCTATATCACATATCACACTGGGTAGCTGTGCTCACTAGGGGTGTACAAACTCCGGGTGGGTCCCCATATGGCCCAAGCACAATATCAAGCCATCTCGTGGCATAATCAATATATATCTCACTCAGGGTACACGCGCTCACTAGGGGTGTACAGACTCCGAGAGGGGCCCCTTACGGCCTAAGCGCACTATCAAGCCATCTCGTGGCATAATCAAACAGGCTCTCGACCTCATATCAAGCCACCTAGTGGTGTAACAAATCAGGTCCTCAGCCTCATAGTCATAAATTGATACCACACTACTGTGGCGCGCAGCCCGATCCCATAATATACCCACAACATAGGCCCTCGACTTCACTCAGTCAGAAATCTCTCAAGCCACTCGGCAACAGTAACACATGATGCTCATCCCAAAATATCATTTAAAATGTCAAAAGGGAGTAAAAATGGTTGAGTTATGAAAACAGTAGATTATGGCATGACTGAGTACAAGTATAAAGTCAAAACAGTGACGAATAACAATAAAAATCCCTAAGGGTCCAAAACAGTTGGCAGGAGGCCCAAATATGGCATTCAGCCCAAAACATGATGATAGCAAATAATTTTCAGTCAAATACGCAGTAAAATAGTCATTCGAGAAGGACTAAGTCTCAATCCCCAGCAGTGCATGACCCCACGCTGGTCATCTAGCGTGTGCGTCACCTCAATATATCATAACGATGTGAAATCCGGGATTCCAAACCCTTAGGACAAAATTTACAATCATTACTTACCTCTATCCGGTCCAAACTCTAGCCCGCGGTTCCTTTGCCTCTCGAATCAGTTTCCAGTTGCTCCGAATCTAACCAAAATCAGTTCCACATCATTAATACACGCAAAAGGAACAAAGCCCAAGCGAAAATAATCAAATTAACTCAAAAATCCCGAAATTGGCCAAACCCGGACCCACGTCTTGGAATCCTATAAAAATCACATCAATGGAATCCTCATCCTCCCACGAGTCTATACATAGCAAGAACATCAAAATCGGATCTCAAGTGGCCCCTCAAATTCTCAATTTACACTCTCCAAATTCAAGCCCTAATTCCCTAATTTTAGGCTTTAGTTTCCACATATTTCATGTTTAAACAAGTAAAAATCAACATAGGATCGAATATTGAGTTCAAAAATCTTATCTCCAAGTGTTTTCCTTTGATTCCCTCTTCAATTCTTCTCAAAAAGCTCTAGAATCGCTCAAAAATGGTGAATGTTAGACCCAAAATCGCGGACAATGGCTATTTAAATATTCTTCCCAGGCCAAAAATTTCTTCTTCACGAACGCGGTCAAAGCCTCACGTTCGCGAAGCACAAATAATTCACAGCTCAAATTTCCTCTTACGCGAATGCGAACACACCCTCACGAACGCGATGCCTTACTCGGCTTAGCCTACCCGAACCCGTTACCTCAGTCGCGAACGCGATGCTCAATCAAACTAAACCTTCGCGAACGCGAAACAAACATCGTGAATGCGAAGGGAAACTGGCCTACGTCACTCAACATCTCTTCACGAACGAGTGAGCCCTATCGCGAACACGAAGAGCAAGACTCTGCAACACTAATCTGAAGAAATCTGCAACCAAGAATTTGATCCATTTAACCACCCGAAACTCACCCGTGGCCCTCGATACCTCAACAAAACATGGCAACATATCCCATAACCTCATTTAAACTTGTTCCAACCTTCGGAATGCTCAAAACAACATCCTTACACCAAAATCACATCGTATTAAAATCTAAGAATTCCAAGAACTTCTAAATTCCGCTTTCGATCAAAAAAGTCTACCAAACCTTGTCCGAATGACCTGTAATTTTGTACACGCGTCACAAATGACACAGCAGACCTACTCTAACTTCCAGAATTCCATTCCGACCCCTATACCAGAATCTCACCTATCAATCGGAAAATGCCAAAATTCCAATTTCGCCAATTCAAGCCTAACTCTATTCCGGTCCTTCAAAACACATTCCGACCACGCTCCTAAGTCCCAAATCACCTAACGAAGCTAACCAAATCATAAAAAATTTAATAAGAGGTCATCTACTTACAAGTCAGATCTTGGTCAAACCTTTCAAATTTTAAGCTTCAAACTGAGAACTGTTCTTCAAAATTCATTTCGGTTACCCTAAAAACCACAACCGATGATTTACATAAGTCATAATACATCACACGAGGCTATACATGCTCGAGAACTAGAAAGAGAAGTCCAAAAGCTCAAAACAACTGGTGGGGTTGTTACAAAGGCATATTGATTTTTATGGCATACCGAGAAAATCTTATAAACAGTATTTATGCATTTTATGCATTTATACATGTACATTGACCCATGACCAGATAGTGTTATACACGCATATATATATTCATATTATATGTATATGGGATATGGGAAAAGGTTACGATATTTTATACGCACCACCACCTGATCAGCTGGTATACATTGATGATTTGCCCACAGTGGCCGAAATGATATGATGGATGCCCTCAGAAGCTTAATAATGTTATAAACACATGTACCTATGCACGACATGACATTCATACACATATGCATGATGCTATAAGTATTTCATGATTTATAGAGTTATCCAGACTTACAAGTTGAGTCATTTACTCTATATTTCTTCCATGTTCGTTATGTACTTATTTATGTGCCTTACTTACTCGGTACATTATTCGTACTGACGTTCCTTTTGACTGGGGATGTTGCGTTTCATGCCCGCAGGTCTCGATTGACAGGTCGAGAGTCGTCCAAGTAGGTTATCAGCTCAGCGGAAGATGTTGGTGCGCTCTATTTGCTTCAGAGTTTCTTGTTTGGTTTGTATGATTTAGATGTGTATAGTTTGGTGTGGCCGGATTCTGTCCTAACCTTTATGAAAAATATGTGTTCTTAGAAGCTTGTAGACAGATGTCATGTACGTAAAAGATTGTATGGCCTTGTCGGCCTATATTCAGTGTACGAGTGGTTATTTTGGCCTTATAGGCACGTATGTCTTGTGTATAAATTAGTATTACATGTTATATTCTACGTATTTCACGGTAGCCTCTCCGGCTCAGTTATCTATAATAGTATGATACGAAATGATACGTTATGTTGGTACTCGGTTGAGTAAGGTACCGGGTGTCCGTCGCGACCCATCAATTTGGGAAGCAAATATACTAATTAATGAGCATAATTTATAATTTATTAATATAAAATAACCTCAATCAAGTAAAAAAAAATTATTATAATATTTTTCTTTATACTAATTATTTACATCAATTAAATAATATATAATAATAAGGCCTTCAAATTTTGGGGCCTAAGGCAACTGCCTCACTGCCCAAAGGCTTAGAGCTACCCGCCACTAGACAGGATATTCATTCTCAAATACAAGGTCATGTGTTTTATTATTATCCTTTTTCTATGGAAATCCTTTATCACAAGTAGATTGTTTTTGGTTCCTTGTAATATTTCTAAGAATATCCCACAAAATTAGATTGAAGAAGAATGTGTCTAGTAAAAGACTCTTGTCAAACTGAGCTAACTTCCAGATATTTTATCAGACTGAGAGTGAAGAGGCAATCTTTTGGTAGAATCGCCGTCACTTATTCTTCACCTACTGACTTCTACTCGGTT
Source organism: Nicotiana sylvestris (assembly GCF_000393655.2). Lineage (NCBI taxonomy): Eukaryota > Viridiplantae > Streptophyta > Magnoliopsida > Solanales > Solanaceae > Nicotiana > Nicotiana sylvestris. Next base: position 79,066,950 of record NC_091067.1, read on the forward strand.
AGAACTCCTATATTTTATTCATACAACTTTTGTGTATGTGATTGCATATGTATATTGTGTTTTGGACAAGTTAACTTAAAATCTTGAAATGGAGATTTACTATATTCCTAATGACACTATTGTTTAACCAAAAATCTGAGTCTTTGGTCAAAGCTAAAAAGAAATTCGGGTTACTGATAATCAGGAGACAAAAATAAAATACTTTTGAGAATGATGGTAAAAAACCAAATAGATGTGTATTTCAATAAATTCTCAATAGTATTCCGTGTCCTTACAAATGATGATACTTCTTCCTTTTATAGATAATTCTTGGTAAAGGAATGAAGCCTCAGCTTTAATGATATAATCATGAGTAATAAATGACATTAAATAAGCCGTTATATAATCATTCCTATTAAATACCAATTTTATAACGTATCAAGTATTTAATAATGAATTTGGACTCCTTTCTGTCATCAGATATTTGTTTTCAATGCATTCTAATCCGTTGGCTGTAAAGAATTTAAATTGGTACGAGACTCGTATCTATACGTCGTCTCATGCCTATTTAAATTCCTCTTCCCGTGGCTGTCTCCATCCGTGCCTCTTAGTCAATTGCTGCACTTTGACCATTTAACTAATCCATGTGTCATGCCACATCATCTTTAATATAAACTCAGTTTTTTCCCAATACAGATAGTCCCCCCACTTTCCATTTATTTATCAATTAAATACTTGGGAAGTGTATCTTCATGAAAAAGGAATTTTTACCACATTTAATGCTCATGACAGTATTAACGCCTCAGTTGTCTTTTCCATTTAATGTTCTGCCCATGTGTCATTTTCTAATTGATTCCGCTATTCACACCCTTTTTCGAGACTTCTTCATTCTCACTATTTACGAAGTGATAGCTGCCTTTATTATTGGCTTTCCATCATTACACTTCTAAGGTTGACGGTTCCCATTTTACACATAACATTTTCTTCCTTTGTCTTCTTCACAAATCTTCAGCACACACTTCCTTCTTAACAATGTCTTCTTCAAACCCTAACCGTAAAAAAGTTCCAATTCTCGATCAATTTCCCAACGCCCCTGTTAGACACAGAAGAGGCAGAGGAGGTAGGCTTCGAACAGGGTTAGAATCTACTCGAGGCAGCTCCTCTGGTTCTTCTTCAAGGAGTTCTATCCCAAAGGCCCCTTCTTCTAAAAGTAGGGAAATTCTTGATTCTTCTCAAGAACCCTCAGTTGATGAAATAGTTCCCAGCGATTTGTCTTTTGAAAGTGACAAAACGTCTCTTCAAAAACAAATTACAAATTTAGAAAAAGCCGATACTTACCCCACAATAGTAACCGAGCTTACAATCCCCACCATAAGAAGAGATTGTAACTGGAAGGATAGTCTCCGAATGTCAATTCCTTCCCCAAATCAAAGAATTTCCTCTTTTAGAAGTGGGTATTCTTCTGTTTATACTTACCCCTTCACTTTAGGTTTTAATCCTCCGATTGACCCAGTTATTCTCGATTTTTGTCGTTTCTTTACAATTTGTTTGGCCCAAATCGGTCCATTAGTGTGGAGAACAGTGGCTTGTTTGAGATATTTATCCTCCAAGGCCAATGTCAATTTCACCTTTTCTCACCTCATTCATCTATACCATCCTAACTTAATACGCCATGGGGTTTTTACCTTAACTGCAAGGAGCAAAAAAGTTTTGGTAAATCCTGAAGATGACAAAGATCGTGGATGGTATATCCGTTACGTTGTTGTTCGTACGGTGGACTTGATTGGCGAAACAAATATTCTCTTCCCTGAGAAGTGGAATTTTGAACGTAGGTTTTCCTTTTATTTACCGTACCTACTTTTGAGAATTTCAAAAGAAAGTTTGTTTTTAACCTCGTCTCTTCTTGGTTTTTTGTAGCAACCATGGGAAATGTGGAACATATTCCCAACTTCCGTGGTTGGGTAGACTCACTTTTGAAGATTGCTTCTAGGGAGCAGAGAACTTGGAAATCAATTTCTTCCTTACATGGCTGGAAGGTTAAAACACATGGTATCCCCTGTTTTATATGTTCTTTTTTACATGTTAAGTATTTTTTCCTTAACTTTAATCATGTATATCCATCCTTTAATCAGGATTTGGCATTAGAGGAATGACGGCTGAAGTAGCTATGGCCATTCGCATGTCTGCGAATGCTGCTCTTGATTTGGATAAGGCTCGAGCCTTGCTGCCTAAAAGGAAAGCTACAAAGGAAAGTTCTGAAGAAGAAGAGGAGGGTACCTCCCTAATTACCAGGCCAAGGGTCAGGAGACGAATAATCATTGATGATGAAATTGAAAACACTCCTGCTCGAACCTCCACCACCGAGCCTGTTTTGATTCATTCTGACGAGGACACCGAACCAAGAGATAATAATGAGTCAATTCAGCATCTTTTTGACAATGGTTTCGAGAGTGGCGAGCTCGGCCCTGTTTTTGATGAAGCTCATATTTCCTCATTTGTTCCTATTTCCTCCATTCCTCTACTAACCGTAAGTATTTCTTTACCAGTTTTGATGACTTCCGTTCGTTTGCCAGTTTCTACCGCTCCTATATCCGTTCCCTTGGCAGTTTCTACCGCACCTGCTTCCGCTCCTACGTTGGTTTCTACATCTTTTCCTTCCATTCCTGTTTCTACATCTTCTCCTTCCATTCCTTCCATTGCTCCTCTTCCCTCTGTTCATCGTATAGAGACGGGTTCTAGCAGTGGAAGTATGACTATGAGAAGTGTTACTTTGGAGGTTCCTGCCAATCATAGCCTCTTGAGGAAGACCGGTAGAGTCGATGTTTGGCTCGAACCTCTAATTGGAGATATCTAGAAGAAGAAGATGGAGAGCCATAGCTGCTTAACTCTGATGAATGACGTAGTTCATTCTACTTTGAAGGTATTTTTTCTTCTTACCAACAAGTTTTTTTTTTTAATTATCTTCAATCACTCATTTCTATGAGTTATCTCTGTAGGCTAACCTTATTGGCACGGAATTAATGGGAAGAATTTCCCTACTGGAAAGAAAAGCCCGTAAGTCTGAAAAGACTGTCCACGAGGCCGAAAAAATAGCTAGGGGAGCCCAGCTTGAAGCAACCAATTGGAAGGAGCAGTTTGAGAATGCTCAAGGGACCATAGAGGAGTTGCAAGAAAATAAAAATCTCCTGGAGCAGCAAAACCGTGGTTTAGCTTCTGAACTGGCAACTGCCAAAGCTTCTTCAAGCCAATTGAAAAGAGACAAAGATCTTTTGGAATGCTCTTTGTCAGAACAATTATCCAAGGCTAGTGAAGAAGTTAGGGAGCTGAAGGCACTTTTGGCTAGGAAGGAAGAGTATGCAGGAGAGTTAGTGCAAAGCTTGACTCAAGCTCAGGCTGACTTACAGACTTCTTCTGACGAGATTCATGCCTTGAAGAGTTCTCATGCCTCTCTTGAAGCTTCCCTTGATTCCCATTTAGCTGAACACCAAATCTTAAAAAACGATCTTGCTATGTGGGAAAAGGAATATGGACTTCTGGAGGAAAATTTTAACATAGAGGTGAGTTGGGCTTTCCTGAAATCTCGTCGTGATGCTTTGACGGAAGCTGCTCAAGAAGGTTTTGACTTGCAGTCTGAACTGGCCAAAGTCGTAGATACCATCGAGAAAAGCCAACAGTCTACTGATACTCCTTCTCCTGCACTTGAAGTTCCTGGAACAGAAGAACTTTTAAATGAAGAAGTGACTACTGCAGCAATTGGGATTACAATTCCTGCTTCAGCTGAAACCGTTCATGTTGGTGCTTCTTCAGAAGTTGCCACCGTGCCTGTGGCTGAAAATGAAATTAATATTGCAACTTCTGATGTGCTAACCCCTTCAATTGGATGATGGTATTATCCCTTAGTTTTTAAGGGATTTTTTGGTGAAAGTCCCCAGTTATCATAACGGGGAGCTTGTATAAACCTTTATTTTTAAGAAGTTTTGTTAGTACTTCAATGTGTTCTATTCTTGCCTTTTCCTTACTTATTTAGGACTTATAGACTAGTTTAGCATTTTTATCCTTTGAAAATTCTTTATGATTCTTCTCATGACTTATTAACATGAGGCTTATAAAAGAGGGCCCTTTTATTTTATCGACACTTAATGAAGAAGACGTCTCAACTTCATAATGGTTTTATAATACGATGAAAGAAATAGGAATACACACGTTTTGTATGAAACAACTTTGGCAAGTTTTTATTCATAAAATTTAACAAGTGTTTGACTATTACATGTATTACAATACATCTACAACTTTCTCGTAACTATTTTTCTTGTAACAGATTTGTACATAACATAGAATAAACAAGGTTTTTCTTCATAACCTGTTTTAGTACATAGTCATGACCCTATCTTTATATATTAAGAAGGGTTTAAGAGGTGACATTGTTTATGAGTTTTGAGAGATGACTCTATTATTCTCATGAATGCTGAAGACTTCATAATTTTTTCTCAACACTTGACTTCCATCGTTCGATATTCGTATCTGCGTATCTGCATTTATACACGTATCTGTGTACAATATTGTAGTCCCCCAAGTGTTTGAGCGGTGAAGTATGAAGCCTCGAGCACTTGTTTATTTCTTTTACTTTGGCCCTTTTTCCTGAAACAGAAAGATGTGCGGGACCCGAAGGTGCGATTATAGATGAAGACCGCCTAACTCGTGTGTATTTCCATCAGATTAATTGTAACCCTGGGCTAGGAATTTAAGAATACTCCATTTTGCCTTGCAGGTTGTGACTCATCATTTGGCACGAGTTAGGATATTTTGCCTAGCATCTAAAATCGTTAGTAAAATATTAATAAACCAAGAGAGAAATTTTAACATGATGATACCTGACCGTAGGTACTTTCTCAAAAGTAATATCTTTTTAAGTGGACAGCATTCCAATGTGAGGGTAAAACTTTACCATCCATTGTTTCCAACTGGTATGCTCCTTTTCCCGCAATGCCACGAACTTTGTACGGTCCTTCCCATGTTGGACTTAGCTTTCCTGAGTTAGCAGCCTTTGCAGATTGGAACACCTTTTTAAGCACGGAGTCCCCAATTTTGAAAAATCTGAGGCGTGCTTTTCTATTGTAATATCGTTCTATTACTTGCTTTTGTGCCGCCATCCTTATCAAAGCAGCTTCTCTTCTTCCTTCAAGTAAATCTAGGCTAACCCACATCTCTTCATTATTAGATTCCTCCGTTGCCTGATCGTATCGTGTGCTTGGCTCACCTATTTCAACTGGAATTAAGGCTTCCGTACCATAAACCATTGAAAATGGTGTTTCTCCAGTGCCTGTTTTGGTCGTTGTACGATAAGCCCATAATACTCCAGGTAACACCTCAGGCCAATTACCTTTTGAATCTTGTAACCTCTTTTTCAAGTTATTGATAATAACTTTGTTAGTTGATTCTGCTTGTCCATTCCCTACTGGATGATATGGCGTAGACGTTATTCTTTTGATCTGCCAACTTCGAAGAAATTCTGTGATTTGAGCTCCAATGAATTGTGGTCCATTGTCACACACGATCTCCTTTGGTACTCCAAAGCGGCATATTATATTTCGCCATATGAAGTCTTTAACTTCTTTTTCTCGTACCTGTTTAAATGCCCCTGCTTCTACCCATTTAGTGAAATAATCTGTAAGTACAAGTAGAAATTTTACCTGACCTTTTGCTTGTGGAAGTGGACCTACGATATCCATTCCCCATTTCATAAAGGGCCATGGGGCTAAAACAGGATGTAGTAACTCAGTTGGTCTGTGCATATTATTGTCGTACCTTTGACATTTATCACATTTGGACACGAAACTGGTTGCCTCTTCTTCCATCTTAGGCCAATAATATCATGTGCGAATTAACGTTCTTACCAGTGACCGTCCTCCTGCGTGATTCCCACAATGTCCTTCATGTACTTCTCTCGTGACATATTCGGTTTGAGAGGGTCCGAGACACCTTGCTAGTGGTCCGCCGAACATCTTTCGATAAAGATTTCCTTGATATAAACAATATCGTGCAGCTTTTTTGCGAAGCGCGTAAGCCTTTCCTTTGTCATTAGGCACGGTTCCGTGCTGTAAAAAGGCAACAATTTCATTTCTCCAATCCCATGTTAGATGATTAAAATTTACCTCGTTTTTATCAGATTCAAGAACGGAATGAAATAGATGTATGACTGAAGCATCTGTATTGTTTGCCACGTCTGCTGCGGATGCAAGGTTTGCTAAAGCATCTGCCTCTACATTCTCATCTCTTGGGATCTGCACTACTTTCCAAGTTTGGAATTGCTTTATTAACTCCCGTACCTTTGCGAGGTATTCTTGCATTCGTGACTCTCTGGCTGTATAAGTCCCCAGCATCTGATTAACCACGAGTTGAGAATCACTCTTGATTATAATCTGTGTTATGCCGAGTTCTCGTGCCAATTCTAAACCTGCAATTACAGCCTCATACTCTGCTTCATTGTTAGTTATAGAATGACATTTTATAGCCTGTCTAATGGTCTCACCCGCAGGTGGTACGAGGACTATTCCTAGGCCTGCCCCTTTTACATTAGATGAACCGTTAGTGAATAAAACCCAATTCCCCGGGTTCGCACCATTAAAAACTAGTAATTCTTTTTCTGCTTCTAAATGCATCCCCTGGCTAAAATCAGCCACGAAATCAGCTAGTACTTGAGACTTTATAGCGGTCCTGGGTTGATAAATAACTTCATACTCACTTAGTTCTATAGCCCATTTTGCTAATCTTCCTGAAAGTTCGTGTTTATGCAAAATATTTCGAAGCGGAAAAGCAGTAACTACAACAATGGGATGACATTGAAAATAAGGTCTTAACTTTCTAGATGCCATGATCAAAGCTAATGCTAATTTTTCTAGCTGTGGGTATCGTGTCTCAGCTTCCAATAAGGACTTACTTACATAATAAATAGGAGATTGTTTACCTTGGTCCTCGCGGACTAAAACAGCACTTACTGCGACTTCAGATACGGCCAGATAAATGAGAAGTTTTTCCCCCACCTTTGGTTTTGCCAACAACGGTGGTTTTGACAAATAAGCTTTCAAATTTCTAAGGGCTTGTTGACAATCTTCATTCCATTCAAAATGATCTTGCTTTTTAAGTGCAGAGAAAAACTTAAAACACCTTTCTGAGGATTTGGAAATAAATCTCCCCAAAGCTGCAATTCTTCCCGTTAATCTTTGTACTTCCTTTTTATTAGTAAGGATATCCGGGATTTTTTCTATTGCTTTGATCTGAGAAGGATTCACTTCAATACCACGATTAGAAACAAAAATACCCAAAAACTTACCTGATGCAATACCAAATGCACATTTTTCTGGGTTGAGTTTCATATTAAATTTTCGCAAAATTTCAAAAGTAACAGATAGATGAGAAATATGATCATGAGATTGATGGGTTTTGACGAGCATATCATCTATATATACCTCCATTGTTTTCCCTAAATGTTCTTGGAACATTTTGGTGACCAACCTTTGATAGGTTGCCCCAGCATTTTTGAGACCAAAGGGCATTACTTTATAACAGTAAGTCCCCCTGTCTGTGATGAAAGAAGTTTTTTCTTCATCACCAGGATCCATTTTAATTTGATTATATCCCGAGTATGCATCTAAAAAACTTAAAAGTTCATGACCTGCGGTTGCATCAATTAGTTGGTCTATATGCGGTAAGGGAAAGGAATCTTTTGGACAGGCTTTATTTAAATCGGTATAATCTACACAAACACGCCACTTACCATTTTTCTTGGGTACAACCACCGTGTTAGCTAACCAAGTAGGATATTTTACCTCACGGATTGATCCGATTTTTAATAATTTTTGGACTTCATCCTGAATCACCTGGTTCTTGAAAGCACCTTGTTTCCGTTTCTTTTGCTTTATTGGTGTGAAAGAAGGGTCCTCATTGAGTTTGTGAGTCATCACATTTGGTGGTATCCCTGTCATATCAGCGTGGGACCAAGCAAAGCAGTCTAAGTTAGCTTTTAAAAATTCGATTATCATACCTCGCATGTTCGTGCTTAAATTGGCCCCGACATAAACCTTCCGTTCAGGCCATTGATCAAATAACATCACTGCCTCAAGCTCTTCAATTGTCGTTTTGATGCTTTCATTTTCTTCAGGTTCTTGAATTGTGTCAGGTCTTGAGTCCAAATCCGTCTTTTCCTGTTCAGTTGAAGTTTGATCTTTTTTACCTTCAACTGTTTCCTGTAATTGCTACTTTTTTTTATTTGCGGCGCTCGTACTTGTTACAACGTTGACACTTTTAGCCATCTGCTGATCCCCACGAATTTGGCAAATTCCCCATGGTGATGGGAATTTAATAACCTGATGTAGAGTTGATGGGACAGCATCCATATCGTGTATCCATGGTCTCCCCATGATCATATTGTAGTCCATTTCCATATCAACTACCTGAAATTTAGTATCCTTCACAACACCCATAGCAAAAGTTGTTAGAAATACCTCACCTTTTGTTACTACACTTGAATTGTCGAAGCCTGACAAAGTGTGCGCCTTGGGTATCATTTTGTCTTCAGCTTGGATTTCTCGTAGTAACCTTAGTAATATAATATTTACAGAACTCCCTGGATCAATCAAAACTCGTTTTACATTAGTATCATGTACAAGTAAAGATATTACCAGTGCGTCATTTTGTGGAGTTGTCACTCCTTCGGTATCTGCATCATCGAACAAAAATACTTTCATTTTCAAGGACCTGCCGCACCTGTTTCCCGTGTGTAATTGTTACATTAGAAACCTTGTTGGAGGCTGTGTAGGTTACGCCGTGAATATCTTCTCCCCCGCTTATGACATTCACTGTCCTCTTGGGTGAAGGAGGTTGTGGTGGCTCTTGTCTGTTTTTCATATAAGCTTGTTTTCCTTTCTCACTAAATAACTCAGTGAGGTACCCTTGCTTCAATAAATGATCCACTTCACTCTGCAGGAATCTACATTCTGAAGTTTTGTGCCCGTGATCGTTGTGAAATTCGCACCAATGATCCGGATTGCGTCTACTTGGATTTGACCGCATCTCTTTTGGCCACCGTACCTTATCTCCCATGCTTCTTAAAACAGCTACGAGCTCGGAGGTAGAGACATTAAAATTATATCCACCGAATCGTGCCTTTAAACTCCTGTCATCATCTCGTGATTCTTGTCTGTTCCGATCATTCCTGAACTTTGAAGAAGAGCCAGAATCCCGGTTCCTCGATTTTTGATCATATTGCTGGCTATCTTGTTTCGACCGTGGGTCCTTTCCTACAGGTCCCATATATGGATCGTACCTGTTTTTACCTGATCTTTTTTCGGTTTATGACCTTCGGGTACCGTCCCTTTCTTCATGATGAAGCTTAGGTACGGTATCTTCTTCGATTCGCAGCTTCGTGCTATACCTGTTGTAAACATCATTCCATGTGGTTGCAGGAAATTCTCGAAGACTTTCTTTGAGTCGTCTCGTGGCTTCAGAACTTTTGTCATTTAAATTACTTGCAAAAGCTATAGCAGCCCAATTGTCAGGCACACGAGGTAGAGTCATTCTTTCACGCTGGAATCTATCAACGAAGTTTCTAAGCAACTCCGAATCCCCTTGTTTGATTTTAAAAATATCTTCCATTCTTTTCCCAACCTTTTGTGCTCCCGAATGTGCTTTAATAAAAGAATCTGCAAGCTCAGCAAAAGAATTAATAGAATTTTTAGATAAAAGAGAATACCAGGTTAATGCACCCTTGGTGAGTGTTTCTCCAAATTTCTTGACCAACACTGATTCAATTTCTTCTTTGGTCAAGTCGTTGCCTTTTACGCCAGTTGTAAATGCAGTCACGTAGTCACGTGGATCTGTAGTACCATCATATTTCGGGATGTCAGGCATTTTGAACTTTTTCGGAATTGGAAGGGGAGCAGCACTAGGTTTCCATGGTTGTTGTGAGTATTTGTCCAAGTCTACTCCTTTTATTACAGGCGGAACTCCAGGGATTTGTTCAATACACTCATTTTGTTCCTTAAGCTGTTTCTGCAAGGTTAGTACTAAATTTTGCAAATATGAATTATTTAAATTACCTGGTCCCCCTTCCTGTGGTTCACTGGGGGTTGCTCCGTTTCCAGAATTATCAAGACCAGAACGGGGATTCTCCAATGTATTATTATTAGGAGTTGGTGTGGGTGGCGCAGCAGGCAATCGACTAACAAGTGCCTGAAGAGCTTTGCCGACCTGTGCATCAATTAGCTTTTGCAAAGCTTCAGTTGTAACTCCTTCAAAATGTTCAGATTGCTCTTGTTGATCAGCACGAGATTCAGTAACAGGAGTGCCTTCACGAGATTGACGTGGTGAATTTAGAGGAGAGGGAACCACGTCATCTTGATTTTGATGTATTTGATTCTCATGGTTTCCCAATGTGTTATTACTATTGTTGTCGGCGTTGTTGTTTGACATGGTGACGACAATAGATAAGATATAGCTTAAAAGGAAAGATTATCAGATTCCCGGTAACGGAACCAATTTGTTTAACCAAAAATCTGAGTCTTTGGTCAAAGCTAAAAAGAAATTCGGGTTACTGATAATCAGGAAACAAAAATAAAATACTTTTGAGAATGATGGTAAAAAAGCAAATAGATGTGTATTTCAATAAATTCTCAATAGTATTCCGTGTCCTTACAAATGATGATATTTCTTCCTTTTATAGATAATTCTAGGTAAAGGAATGAAGCCTCAGCTTTAATGATATAATCATGAGTAATAAATGACATTAAATAAGTCGTTATTTAATCATTCCTATTAAATACCAATTTTGTAACGTATCAAGTATTTAATAATGAATTTGGACTCCTTTCTGTCATCAGATCTTTGTCTTCAATGCCTTCTAATCCGTTGGCTGTAAAGAATTTAAATTGGTACGAGACTCGTATCTATACGTCGTCTCGTGCCTATTTAAACTCTTCTTCCCGTGGCTGTCTCTTAGTCAATTGCTGCGCTTTGACCATTTAACTAATCCACGTGTCATGCCACATCATCTTTAATATAAACTCAGTTTTTTCCCAATACAATTATACTAATAATCTTTAACTAATAAAAAGAAAGTAATGAATATAAGAAAATAATGAAGTATTTTAACATTAATTGTAAATTATGGTCACTCTAGTTTTTTTACACAAGTTGGCGTAGTTGGTATAAAATGGGGTACAAACTTTTATTTTTATTGTAATAATTATCGTGTAATTAAGGAATTAATAGATATTTCAGCTTCATTCTAATTAATCAGGAAATAGTTTTCCATTTTCTAGAATATTAAAAACTACACCCTAATTTTGATATATCAAGATTCTAAATAAATATTTTATGTACAAATATGAAGTTAGCTTAAGTTATCTAACTTTTTCAACTATTACAAAATAGATTAGGAATAATTTTGTCGAATATGAATTCTATTTTGAAGAGTAAAAAAACCAATTAACATTTTGCATTGATAGATATGTTTAAGCAGTTTTGTAGATGCGACCAACAAAATGTGAACATACCAAGTGAATTCAATAATAGTAAATATTTTCCTTTTGTGCATGTACAACGTGAAATCTAGATTATATTGCTATAACTTAAAAGATGAATAAAATGTAACGGCCTGATCGGTGGAGCTCTCGCACGTCGTTCGACAGTTTGAGGTCATGAATAGCTTCACTTCGGGTATTATGACTGGTACTCATGGTCGGAATCGAATTTCGGGAAATTCGGAGTTGATTTGGAGAGAGAATTCTCATTTCGCAAGCTTTAAAATGAAAGAATTGACTAAGGTTAGATTTCTGAGTAAACAGCCTCGGAATCGGAATTTGAAGGTTCCAACGGGTTCGTATGATGATTTAATACTTGGGTGTATGTTCGGATCGAGTTTAGGATGACCCAGGAGCGTTTCGGCGCCTATTGTGGAAGTTAGCATTTTGGAAGAATTTCATAAATTTGGGTTGAAATGCATTTCAATGTTATCCATGTCCGTTTGGGATTCCGAGTATGTGAATAGCTGAGAGCCGTCTAATATAGGAGAGCGTCCGGAAGTAGATTCAGAGGTCCGTAGGTCATTTTGGGGTCATTTGGCGGAAGTAAGAAATTTAAAAGTTTTTGAGGAGTTTGACCGGATGTATACTTTTTGATATCGAGGTCGGAATTCGATTTCAGAAGTTGGAATAGGTCCATAATATCGAACGTGACTTGTGTGCAAAATATGAGGTCAATCTGACGTGATTTGTTAGGTTTCAGTATCGAATGTAGAAGTTTGAAGTGTTAAAGTTGATTAAGCTTGAATTGGAGTGTGATTCATGATTTTAGCGTTGTTTGATATGATTTGAAGGCTCAACTAAGTTTATAATGTGTTCTGGGACATGTTGGTATATTTGGTTAAGATTCTGAGGGCCTTGGGTGGGTCCCGGATGGTTAACAGAGCAAGTTTTAGACTAAGGGGTATTGAAGAGCCTGAGTTCTGGTGTAATCACACTTGCGCAAAAAGGGCCGCAGGTGGGATGCTGCAAAAGCGGCCAAACAAGCACAGAAGTGGAGGATGGCCAAACGGCATGGGCAGCAGAAGAAGGTGCCAGTTCGAAGGTGTGCAAGCGCAGAAGCGCGCCAGGACCGTAGAAGCAGAAGCGCATATGTGCTACATGAGGCGCAGGTACGAGAACTCTTGGTCGAGCTAGAGCTAAGCCTGCGATGAAATTTTCGCAGGTGCGGAGCCGCAGAAGCGACTACTGGACCGCAAGTGCGAAGGTCGGGCTGGGTGGTGTGTTTTTTAAAATGAGCGTTTGGCTCATTTTCACTTCATTTACACCGTGAGAGTCGAGTTTGGAGCTCCATCTTCATCATCTATGTTAAGGTAAGTGATTCCACCTATTTTAAGTTAAATACATGGTCTATATATAGATTTAGATATGAAAATTAGTAGAAATTGTGGGATTTGGAAGAAAACCTAGAATTTTGTATCTTTAGATTTTGACCTTGAATTTGGGCATGGAATTGAGAATAAATTATATATTTGAGTATGTGGGGTTATGAGTAAAGTTTATCTTCTAAATTTTTTAGAATCTGGGCACGTGGGCCTGAGGGTGATTTTATCGACTTTTCAAGCGAAGATGGAAATTATTGTAAATAGGATTTTAATGGGTATTTTGTGATGACTCTAAAGGTCATCTCTTGTTTTAGAAGTCAAATCTGCATCCCGAGGCCTTGAAAACCTCTTTTTGTCTCACCTCCATTTGCGTGCACAGTCCGGACACGTTTCCGGAAAGCTTTTATGTGAAATTTAAGAAAAATAATGAATTTGGCCTTTAATATTGATTAAAGTTGACTTTGGTCAACATTCTTGGTAAACGGATCCAGTCCCGTGATTTGACGATCCCATAGGGTCCGTAGTAAACTATGGGACTTGGACGTATGCCCGGAATCGAATTCCGAGTTCCCTAGCCCGAGAAAAGAATTTTTAAAGAAAATTGTTTGTTGGAAAATGTAAAGACTTTTTGAAATGAAATGATGCATTTTCTTGATGGTATCGGACCCGTATTTTTGTTCCGGAGCCTGGTACAGGTTTAAAATAATAAATAAGTCGAATCTATTAAATTCGGTAATAACTGGAGATGATTTGATATAAATCGGTCCTTCAGTTGAGAAAACAAAAATTTCAACATTCTTAAGGAATTTCATGAATTTGAGGTTAAATTCGTACTTGTTGATGTTATTTTGATGATTTGATCGTACGAGCAAGTCCGTATGATATTTTTATACTTGCGTGCATGTTTTATTTGGAGCCCCGAGGGCTGAGGTGAGTTTGGAATAGACAACGAAGTGAATTTGGACTTGGAAAGATTGCTGGTATGTTGCAACTGTGTAGCAGGCCCCTGATCTCGCAATTACGAGATCAGGCATTGCAGGACCGCAAATGCGAAGACCTCAGCGCCAGCCTTTCTTGCAAATGCAAGATATACTTTGCAAATGCGAAGGTTGTCTAGATAGGCTAGATGTCGGAAATGCAAAGATAGCAGAAATTCCCAGGGTTCCCAATTGCGAACCCATGATCGCAATTGCCATAACTGCACCTGTTAAGCGGGATTTCAGATGGAATTTTTCATCATTTTAAAACGTTCTCAAAACCTAAACTCTCATAGGCGATTTTCTTGAAGAGGGTTCTTCCCCAAATCATAGATAAACGATTTCTAACTTATTTTCTTCAATCTATAACAACTTTTTATATGATTTCACTTCAAAATCTAAGGTTTTTCATGGAAATTGGGTGTTTTTTGTAGAAATTAGGATTTTTAATTTTTGGGGATTTGGACCTCAATTTGAGATCCGATTTCAAAACTAATTGCATATTTGAGTTAGTGAGTGAATGGGTGATTGAGTTTTGGTTCGAACTTCGGGTATTGACCAAGCGGGACTGGGGTCGATTTTTGACTTTTTGGGGAAAACAATGGGAAATCTATTTTCATGCATTAGAACTGGTTTATTTAGCATTTATTAACGTTATTAAGTAAATTATGACTAGATATAAGCGAATTGAAAGTGGAACCGAGATGTAAAGCGGTAATTGAGGCTTAATCTTGTCCGTGGAATCGAGGTAAGTGTTTGGACTAACTTTAGTTTGAGTGAATAGGAGTTGTGATCTTATTTGCTACGTGCTAGTATGAGTACGACGCATAAGTGTGGTGACGAGTATTTATACGTTGGTGTCAAGCATGCCCGTGGGTCTTTTACCATGATTTTTATGACTTTATTATGCATAGTCCATGCTTGAATTGACAATTATCGATGTGGAACAAAGCTTATGAAAGTTTCTTGGAAATTGAATATTGTTGAGTATTGACTCAAGTTGAGTTTCATTTTGTAACGTAAATATTTAAACGAGATTGTTTAAAGCTGAATCCCTTGCCAGGATATTTTTGTTGATATTGTTGATTCCCTTGCCGGGACTTATTGTTTCTATTGTTTGGATGAGGAAGAGTGTAAAGCACGAAGGGTGATGCCGTGCCGATATTATGAGTGTAAGTGCACGATGGGTGATGTTGTGCCATAATTTGAGAGTTAATGCATGAAGGGTGATGATGTGACGATATTGTGAGGAATAATGCATGAAGTGTGATGTCGTGCCATGATTATGAGAGGCAATGCACGAAGGGTGATGTCGTGCCGTTTCTGTTGTTTCATATGGTGAGGATGAGAGTAAAAGCACGAAGGGTGATGTCGTGCACGTGTTACCGTTTTATTATTATTGTTGATATAGATATGATGTTCATTATGTTTCTTTATTGGATTTTTTTAGAATCTGATATCCCCTCCCGCAGCATGTCCCCTTCCCATTTTATTCTGTTGATTCCTGTTATTATGATTTTGTTTGTATATAATTTAACTGCACAGGTTTATATGGTTGTCGTGTCCTAGCCTCGTCACTACCTCGCTGAGGTTAGGATCGACACTTACTCAGTACATGGGGTCGGTTGCACTGATACTACACTCGGCACTCTTTTGTGTAGATTTCGGCACCGGACTTGGTGAGTAATTGGTGGTAGCTGCCTTCAGTCCAGGGAGACCAAGGTAGATCTGCTGGCGTCCATAGAGCCTAAAGTTCCCCTTCCTTATTTTAGCTTTATGCTGTCTTTTTTCATCCCAAAAACAGTTATACTTTTCTTTTCAGACTTGTGTTTGTAGTAAAATTTTTAGTTGTTTGTGAAATTGTGATACCGGATACGTGGGTAGACATGTTTTGGATTATTTGAAATTTGTTATAACTCTTCTGCTCTTTTCATCTGTTTAGTTTTAGTTACTATTTATATCTGTTTGGGATGATTGTTAATGCATAGAATCTAAATGGTTGGCTTGCCTAGCTTTCACGAATAGGTGCCATCACGACTCCCGCTGGTAGAAATTTCGGGTCGTGACAAGTTGGTATCAGAGCTCTAGTTGTTAGGTCTCATATTTCATGATCAAGCTAGGTAGAGTCTGAGAGATCGGTACGGAGACGTCTGTGGTTATTCCTAGAGGCTACAGAGTTTATGAATAACTTCACGTCTATTCTTCTCTGTTGTGCGATTTGACTTCTCAATGCTAATTGAACTTTTACTCTGTTCTTTCCCATATGGCGAGAACACGTGTTTTTTCATCCGTTGATCAGCAGCCCGACCCCTAGTGGTAGATCCTACAAGGGGTAAAGGACGAGGCCGAGGTAGGGGCAGGGCTGAACTTAGAGCAGCAGCACCAGCGGTGGAGCCTTAGGTACAGTTTGAGGAGGAGACTCCAGCCCAGACCATTTCAATAGGGCCAGCTCAGGTCCTAGAGGGGTTCATCGCCACCCCGGTACTCCAAGATGCTTTGGTCCATCTAGTGGGCTTTATGGACAGTGTAGCCCAAGCAGGCTTACTTCCGGTAGCACTAGCCGTCTCTCAGGCTGGGGGAGGAGCACAGACTCACGCTACTCGCACTCTAGAGCAGATGGCTCCCCAGTTTCAAACTCCAGCAGCTCAACCAGTTGGGATAGTTCAGGCAGGTGTTGTGGCTCAAACCGATGATAAGGCAGCTATGTCTGCTGATGCTTTGTGGAGGTTGGACAGGTTCACCAAGCTCTTCACTACTACATATGGCGGTATATATTCAAAGGATCCCAAGACTATTTTGACAACTGTCATGAGGTTCTGCGGAACATGGGGATAATACAGACCAATGTGGTTGACTTTGCTGCATTTCGTCTGTCAGGTTCCGCCAAGACTTGGTGGAGGGATTATAGTTTGGCTAGACCAGCTGAGTCACCGGCTTTGACTTGGGATCAGTTCTCTTAGTTATTTCTGGAGAAGTTTCTGCCTAACACTCAGAGGGAGATAGAGAGAGGGTGAGGAGGTTCATTGAGGGACTCACTTAGCCTATTCGACTGCAGATGGCTAAGGAGGTGGGGAGCGAGATTTCTTTTCAAGATGTGGCCAATGTGGCCAGGAGAGTCGAGATGGTTCTGTTACAAAGGATTGGTCAGGGGTCTGACAAGAGGCCTCATCATTCTGGCAGGTTCAGTGGTGCCTCATCTGGAGGCAGGGATTCTTTTGGTAGGGGCCATTCTCCTAGGCCATTTCATTCAGCGTTTCAGGCTTCTCATGGTGCTCTGGGTTGCTGTGGTTCTCATATGCACTATTCAGGTAAGCTACTTTACAGTGCGCCACCAGCTTCTCTCAGTGCACCTCCGCTCTAGAGTTTTTAGGGTGGTTATTCAGGCCTTCAGAGTCAGCAGTCTCAGCAACCGAAGGATTGTTATACTTGTGGCGTTACGAGACATATTGCTATATTTTGCCCTAGAGCACCGAGCAACTCTTAGCATCAGGGCACCCGTTCCATGACTGAGGCACCGAGTGTTCCACCGCCCGCTCAACCAGCTATATGTAGGGGTCGAGGTATTAGAGGTGGAGGTCAAACTGTTAGAGGTGGAGGTCAGGCAGCTAGAGGTGGAGGTCAGCCAGCAGGAGGCTGTCCTCAGGATGTAGTTTAGAGTGGTGGGCCCCAGCCCCGATGTTATGCTATTCTAGCCAGACCTGAGGCTGAGACCTCCGATGCAGTCATCACAGGTATGGTTTCAGTTTGTAGTAGAGATGCTTCAGTTCTATTTGATCTGGGGTCTACATATTTCTATGTGTCATCTTATTTTGCCCCTTATCTGGTTGTGCCTCGTGATTCTTTGAGTGCACCTGTATATGTGTCTATACCGGTAGGTGATTCTATTATTGTAGATTGAGTCTATCGCTTGTGTGTGGTTATTATTGGGGGTTTTGAGACCCGTGTAGATCTCCTACTTCTCGATATGGTAGACTTCGATGTCATCTTGGGGATGGACTGGTTATCCCCTTATCATGTGGTATTGGACTGTCACGCTAAGACCATGACCTTAGCATTGCTGGGGTTGCCTCGTTTGGAGTGGAGAGGGAATCCTGATCATTCTACCAGCAGGGTTATCTCATATATGAAGGCTTGGCGTATGGTTGGTAGGGGATGTTTGGCCTGTTTGGCGTATGTTCGCAATTCTAGTGCCGATGTTCCTTCTACGGATTCTTTGCCCATTGTTAGTGAGTTTTTAGAGGCATTTCCTTCAGACCTACCAGGGATGCCACCCGACAGGGATATTGATCTTTGCATTAATTTGGCTCCGGGCATTCAGCCATTTCTATCCTGCCATATCGTATGGCCCCACCAGAGTTGAAAGAATTGAAAGAATAGTTGCAAGACCTACTTGATAAAGGCTTTATTAGATCTAGTGTCTCGCATTGGGGTGCGCCAGTGTTACTTGTTAAGAAGAAGGACAGATCGATGAGGATTTGCATAGACTATCGGTAGTTGAACAAGGTCACAATCAAGAATAAGTATCCATTGCCGAGGATTGATGATTTGTTTGATCAGCTTCAGGGTGCCAAAGTGTTTTTGAAGATTGAATTTGATATCTGGCTACCATCACTTGAGGATTAGGGCATCCAATGTCCCTAAGATATCTTTTCGCAATTGGTATGAGCATTATGAGTTCTTGGTGATGTCAGTTGGGTTGAGAAATGGCCCAGCAACTTTCATGGATTTGATAAACCGAGTGTTCAAGCATTATTTTGATTCCTTCATGATTGTCTTCATTGATGATATTTTGATCTATTTCCGCAGCAGGGAGGAGCATGAGCAGCATCTTCGAGTCGTTCTCCAGACTTTGAGGGATAGCCAGTTATATGGTAAGTTTTCGAAATATGAGTTTTGGTTGAGTTCAGTTGCATTCTTGGGTCATGTTGTATCAGTAGAGGGTATTCAGGTGGATCCTAAGAAGATTGCGGCAGTCAAGGACTGGGCTAGACCCGCATCAGCCACAAAGATTGGAGTTTCTTTGGTTTGGCTGGCTATTACCGTCGATTTGTGGAGGGTTTTCATCTATTGTAGCCCCGATGACTAGGTTGACCTAGAAAAGTGCCCAGTTCAGGTGGTCGGACGAGTGTAAGGCGAGCTTTCAGAAGCTCAAGATAGCTTTGACTACGGTGTCGGTGTTGGTTTTGCCCATAGTTTAAAGTCCATATTCAGTGTATTGTGATGCATCCCGTATTGGACTTGGTGTGGTTTTGATGCAGAATGTCAAGATTATTGCATATGTTTCGCGACCGTTGAAGATCCACCAGAAGAATCATCCAGTTCATGATTTGGAGCTAGCAGCCATTGTTCACGCACTGAAGATTATGAGGCATTATTTATATGGTGTGTCATTTGAGGTTTTCATGGATCACAAGAGTTTGCAATACTTATTCAAATATAAGGAGCTAAATTTGAGGTAGAGGAGGTGGTTGGAGCTGTTGAAGAACTATGATATCACCATCTTGTATCATCCGAGAAAGGACAATGTAATGGTCGATTCTTTGAGTAGGAATTCAGCCAGTAAGGGTAGTCTTGCTTATATTTCGGTCGGTGAGAGACTGCTTGCTTTGGATGTTCAGGCTTTAGCCAATCAGTTCGTGAGGTTGGATATCTCTGAGCCCATCCGTGCGCTAGCTTGCACAGTTGCTCGTTCTTCATTATTTGAGTGTATCCGAGATCGGTAGTATGATGATCTTCATTTGCTTGTCCTTAGGGACACGATGCGGCACGGGGGTGCCAAGTAGGTTACAGTTGGAGATGATTGAGTTTTGAGGATGCATGGTCATATTTGTGTGCCTAATGTGGATGGACTTCGTGAGTTGATTCTAGGGGAGGCCTATAGTTCCCGGTATTCCATTTATCCGGGCGCCGCAAAGATGTATCAGGACTTGTGGAAGCATTATTGGTAGAGAAGGATGAAGAAGGATATTGTTGCATATGTAGCTCGATGTTTGAATTGTCAGTAGGTAAAGTACGAGCATCAGAGACCTGGTGGTTTGTTTGAGAAGATTGCGATTCCAGAGTGGAATTGGGAGCGTATCACTATAGACTTCGTTGTTGGACTCCCACGGACTCAGGAAGTTTGACGTAGTGTGGGTTATTATGGATAGGCTGACTAAGTCAGCGCATTTCATTCCTGTGGCATTTTCCTATTCTTCTGAGTGGTTGGCAGAGATGTATATCCAACAGATTTTTCTTCTTCATGGTGTGCCAGTGTCTATTATTTCTAACTGAGGTACGTAGTTTACCTCGCATTTCTGGAAGGCTGTTCAGCATGAGTTGGGTACTCGGGTCGAGTTGAGCACAACATTTCATCCTTAGATAGATGGACAATCGAGTGTACTATTCAGATTTTGTAGGATATGCTTCGAGCATGTGTTATTGACTTTGGAGGTTCAGGGGATCAATTCTTGCCATTAGCAGAGTTTGCCTACAACAACAGTTACCAGTCGAGCGTCCAGATGGCTCCCTATGAGGTATTATATGGTAGGCGGTGTCGGTCGCCAGTTGGATGGTTTGAGCCGGGAGAGGCTTGGTTGTTGGGTACAAATCTAGTACAAGATGCCTTAGATAAGGTTAAGATCATTTAGGATAGGCTTCGTACAACTCAGTCCAAGCAAAAGAGTTATGCCGACCTTAAGGTTTGCGATGTGGCATTCATGATCAGATAGCGAGTATTGCTTCGATTGTCGCCCCTAGATTCATCAGTCCTTTTGAGATTCTTGATTGAGTGGGAGAGGTGGCTTACAGACTTGAGTTGCCGCCGAGTTTATCAGCTATGCACCCAGTGTTTCATGTGTCCATGCTTCGGAAGCATCACTGCAATCCATCCCACGTGTTAGACTTCAGCACTGTCCAACTGGACAAGGACTTGACCTATGAAAAGCCGGTAGCCATTCTAGACTGGCAGGTTCGTCAGTTGAGATTGAAGAATGTCTCTTCAATTCGTGTGCAGTGGAGAGGTCAGCATGTTAAGGCAGCGACCTGGGAGTCCGATTTCGATATGCGAAGCCGTTATTCTCATATTTTCATCGACTCCGGTACTTTTCTAAGTCCGTTCGAGGACGAACAGTTTTTTTAGAGGTGGGGAATCTGATGATCCTAAAGGTGATCTCTTATTATAGAAGTCAAATCTGCATCCTGAGGCCTTGAAAACCTCTTTTTGTCTTAGCTCAATTTACTGCGCAGTCCGGACGCGTTTCTGAAAAGCTTTTATGTGAAATTTAAGAAAAATAATTAATTTGGCATTTAAAATTGATTAAAGTTGACTTTGGTCAACATTCTTGGTAAATGGACCCGGACCCGTGATTTGACAGTCCCTAAGGTCCTTAGTAAAATGTGGGACTTGGGCGTATGCTTGAAATTGAATTCCGAGGTCCCTAGCCCGAGAAAAGAATTTTTAAAGAAATTTTTTTTGCAGGAAAATATAAAGACTTTTTGAAATGAAATGATGCATTTTCTTGATGGTATCGAGCCCGTATTTTGGTTCCGGTGCCCGGTACAGGTTTAAAATAATAATTAAGTCGAATATGTGAAATTTGGTAAGAATCAGAGTTGATTTGATATAAATCGGACCTTTAGTTGAGAAAATAAAAATTTCAATGTTCTTAAGGAATTTCATGAATTTGAGGTTAAAGTTTCGTATTTGTTGATGATATTTTGATAATTTGATCGCACGAGCAAGTCTGTATGATGTTTTAGACTTGCATGCATGTTTGGTTTGGAGCCCTGAGGGCTCGGGTGAGTTTTGGATAGGCCACTGAGTGATTTTGGACTTAGGAAGATTGTTGGTATGTTGCAGCTGTGTAGCAGGCCCTTGAACTTGTAATGCATTGCAATTGCAATGTAATCAGAGACCATAAATGCGAGCTTTTGCGTCGCAAATGCAAAGACCTCAGGGCCAGCCTTTCTCGCAGATGCGAGATATACTTCGCAAATGCGAAGGTTATCCAGATAGGCTAGTGGTCGCAATTGTGACGTTTTGCTTCACAAATGCGAAGATAGAAGAAATTTCCAGGGATCACAATTGTGAAGCCATGATCGCAATTGCCATAATTGCACCTGTTAAGCGGGATTTCAGATGAAATTTTCATCATTTTACAACTTTCTCAAAACCTAAACTCTCATAGGCGATTTTCTTGAAGAGAGTTCTTCCCCAAATCATAGATAAATGATTTCTAACTTATTTTCTTCAATCTATAACATCTTTTTATATGATTTCACTTCAAAATCTATGGTTTTTCATGGAAATTGGGTGTTTTTGGTAGAAATTAGGATTTCTAATTTTTGGGGATTTGGACCTCAATTTGAGGTCCGATTTCAAAACTAATTGCATATTTGAGTTCGTGAGTGAATGGGTGATTGGGTTTTGGTTCGAACTTCGGGTTTTGACCATGCGAGACTGGGGTCAATTTTTGACTTTTTGGGGAAAACAATGGGAAATCTATTTTCATGCATTAGAACTGGTTTATTTAGCATTTATTAACGTTATTAAGTAAATTATGACTAGATATAAGCGAATTGAAAGTGGAACCGATATGTAAAGCGGTAATTGAGGCTTAATCTTGTCTGTGGAATCGAGGTAAGTGTTTGGCCTAACTTTAGCTTGAGGGAATAGGAGTTGTGATCTTATTTGCTATGTGCTAGTATGAGTACGACGCATAAGTGTGGTGACGAGTATCTATACGTTGGTGTCAAGCATGCCCGTGGGTCTTATACCATGATTGTTATGACTTTATTATGCATAGTCCACGCTTGAATTGACAATTATCGATGTTGAACAAAGATTATGAAAGTTTCTTGATAATTGAATATTGTTGAGTATTGACTCAAGTTGAGTTTAATTTTGTAACGTAATTGTTGAAAACGAGATTGGTTATAGTTGAATCCCTTGCCGGGATAGTTTTGTTGATATTGTTGATTTCCTTGCCGGGACATATTGTGTCTATTGTTTGGGTGAGGAAGAGTGTAAAGCACGGAGGGTGATGTCGTGCATGATATTGTGAGTGAGTGTAATGCACGAAGGGTGATGTCGTGCTGATATTATGAGTGTTAATGCACGAAGGATGATGTCGTGCCGATATTATGAGTGTTAATGCATGAAGGGTGATGTCGTGCCATGATTTGAGAGTTAATGCACTAAGGGTGATGTCGTGCTGATATTGTAAGGAATAATGCACGAAGGGTAATGCCGTGCTATGATTATGAGAGGTAATGCATGAAGGGTGATGTCGTGCCGTTTCTGTTGTTTTATATGGTGAGGACGAGAGTAAAAGCATGAAGGGTGATGTCGTGCATGTGTTACCGTTGCATTATTCTTGTGGATATAGATACGATGTTCATTATGCTTCTTTATTGATGCTTATTTATTGGTTTTTGTTAGAATCTGATAACCTCCCACAGCATGTCCCCTTCCAATCCTATTCTATTGATTCCTATTATTATGATTTTGTTTGTATATGATTTAACTGCACAGGTTTATATGGTTCCTAGCCTCGTCACTACCTCGCCGAGAGTAGTGATACTACACTCTGCACTGTTTTGTGCAGATTTTGGTACCATACTTGGTGAGTAATTCGAGGTAGCTTCCTTAAGTCCAGGGAGATCAAGGTAGATCTACTGGCATTCGCAAAGCCTAATGTCCCCCTTCCCTGTTTTAGCTTTCTGCTGTCTTTTTTCATCCCCTGAACAGTTATACTTTTCTTTCTAGACTTGTGTTTGTAGTAAAAATCTTAGTTGTTCGTGAAATTATGACACTAGATTCGTGGGTAGACATGTTTTTGATTATTTGAAATTTGTTATAACTCTTTCGCTCTTTTCATCTATTTAGTTTTAGTTACTATTTATATCTGTTTGGGATGATTATTACTGCATAGCATCTAAATGGTTGGCTTTCCTAGCTTTCACCAGTAGGGGCCATTACGACTCCCGAGGGTGGGAATTCCGGGTTGTGACATATTTAAATATATATTTATGGGTTTGCACAATTATTGATTAGTTTTGAAGCATTTGGCATCAATTGGAATTGTTGGAAAGGCTTAGGAGGCGGCCATGGAACTTCAGAGCGAGGTAAGTCTCCTTTCTAAATCAATACATGTTTCTATTTGTGGGGGCTACGTATGCTTCTATTTGTGGGGGCTACGTATGCACGAGGTGACAAGAGTCTGTGCGTAGCTACTATTATGCTTATGTCCGGGTAGTCTAGGACTCAAAAGCATGTTATACTTGTGATATTTACAGCCTCATTGTCAATTTAAATTGCTTGGATCGTATCGAACTTGGTAAATTAATTTCGGAAAGGTTTAACTTCATTTTCTTGACCGGTAAAAGAGATTGCCATTTTCTTGGATAATTGCTCCTTGATGAATTCTTGATTGACTCTTTGATTGTGTTTTCCTTTTTGTGGAACGGGCCGAATGTCTCGCCAGATTAAATAGATTCATCTATGGTTCGCGTCGTTTGACCCTCGTCAGTGCACAGTTTAAATATTATGTTGGATCAGGTCGTACGACCTCGGCATGATTTGCGCATGACTTAATTGATTGTTTTGAAATTATTGATTATTGATGTGGCCTCATTGGCCGGAGATATAAATTGTACAACGATGAAAATAAATTTGGAAATCTCCTATTAATGAAAGAATTGTTTACCTGCTTCATGTTATTGAGTTTATAATCGCCTTATGAAATCCATATTTAATCAAATTATTGGTATATTATTGTTGACCACAGTAAGTGTCGGAGTCGACTTCTTGTCACTACTTATTCGAGATTAGACTGGATACTTACTGGGTACGCGTTATTTTTGTACTCATACTACACCTGCTTTACATTTTGTTGTACAGGCATATGTATGTCTCGTGGCCTAGTGAGAACAACGGCATGGTTGATATGGGGGCTTAGGTGGACTGCATTCCATATTACGACCCGCGGTCAGCAGATTTTCCTTCAGAGTACTTACATTTTCTTTCCTGTCAAAATTTATATTCCAGATAGTTGCTATATTTCATTTTATTTCATAGTAAATGCTCATGCACTTGTGACAACGAGTTCTAAGATGATTATGGGATATTCAGTATTGAAAGTGGAGAACATTATTATTTATTTTGTAAAGATCATCTGTTACTCGTTTAATTGAAGAAAAATTATGATTTCAAAAAAATAATATTAAAAAAGAATTTAATTACCTATATAGTGTTGGCTAGCTTGACATTAGTATCCGGCACCATCACGACCTTTAACGAATTTTGGGTCGTGACAACATGGAATCAGAACACTAGGTTCAGTTAGGTCTCACGAGTTATGAGCAAGTCTAGTAGAGTTTTGCGGATCGGTGAGACGTCTGTACTTATCTTCGAGAGGCTAAACGGCTGTTAGGAGCACTTCCCTTCTTAATTCCTCATCGTGCGATTTCATTCCTTTGAAACTTATGCTTTCATTTCCTTCCCATTCAATCTTCTGCGACGTGAAGCGCTGGTTATAAATCGGGAATTGAAGAATTGTAATGGTACTACAGATGTGGTGCGGGATGTTTCTCCCTGCGTAGTTGATTGGGCTATTGTCGTCACCTTGCGGAAAGATATTTTGTCATTTCAACTTAGTAGTTGTACTTCTGACAGCTTAGAGGCTATGCACAGGTTGCTATGATGCTCATGAGTTGTTATCGCATAGTATTGATGTGATGGTATGATGTTTATTTATGTGTCGGTGCAGTGAATGACCTAAAAGGAGGTTTACTCAGTGCATGATTCAGAGATTCAGTATTTTATTTCTGGCAGACGAAAGGCAATCGAACTATAAATGTTCAGGTTTAGGTTGATGAAGCAATGAGACTTGGTATTTTCAAGCGTGGAGGAATTTTCATCAATAATTTGGTGGCATCGCCCTTGATCGAACGTGTTATGTTTGCTGGTATTATGGTCTTCATCAAATCTCCCTCTGGGCAAAGAAGCATGAAATAGTATCAAAGAAGTGGCTATCAGAGATCCCGATATGCGGTGGTTCAGGATTGAATCAGTATTCCTGGTATTGATGGCTCGAGAAAGATGATCTTCGAAAGGGTTTAAAGTTGTTAGCGATCTATTAGTTCAAATGCTATAGAGATGGATTTTGACTTAAGGCAACAACTGGGTAGCGAAAGATGAGGACGGACATGTGGGAGGTGTCTTGCGGTGGATAAACTTCTTGAAGGCCAAGAGTGAGAAACATGAGTCGAGTAGTTGCTTAAAGGAGTAAGTTTGACCAAAGTAGGAGAGGGGTAGAGTAGCATATAGGTTTTGTTGTGGGATGACTACACGCCTTGAGAAAAGTTTAGAGTGATTTCAGATTCATAGTAGACAGCGACTAGGTCTATGGACTTAAATTTGGAATATTGGCTATTATACGGCGGGAGATTGGTTACGACAGAAAATATTTGCTTGATATTGTCACACCTCCTTTTTGCGCGCCCCGCCCCGAGGGGTAGGATGCGCGGGTGGAGTTTTTCCAATTTAAGTGACAATATTCGAAATGGGATTATTTATTTAATTCAGAGTCGCCACTTGAGAAAGGTTTGGCTTTTGGTGTCCCAAGTCACCGGTTTATCTTGAATCCCAAATCGAGGAAATTTTCGACTTTTCCAAATGAAGTCTGCGAACCAGAAATTCTAAGTAAGGAATTTTGTTGACCCGAGGGAAGGTGTTAGGCACCCTCGAATCCCGTGGTTCTAGCACGGTCGCTTAAATTGTTATAATGGCTAAATATCTGATTTAAATACAGGTTGTGACTTATGTGCTTTTATTAAGTTTAAACCGCTTTTATTATTATCATTTATTTTATAGAATTACAACGTCGTGAAAATGCATCTCGAACCACGTCACAATCAATGCACCCGTAGTTGTTAACATATTTTGACTCCGTTGGGACTTGGACTTGGGTCACATCAATGTGCACCCGATTTTTAAGAATATAATTCACTTAAAGTCGCTCCTAAAGAATCTAAACGCGTTATTATCTTTGGGGACGACAGTGGAATTCACTAAACAGTCCGTCCCAAATGCTAAGTATTTATCATGATCAATTATTGAGGGCCCCGCAATTTGCATTTTTATTCGGCGAGGCTCGTCTCATTATTTTAGAAAGGGTACCCTACAGTGGCTACATTTCTACTACGTTTATCTTTAAAGAGAAGGATGATGCCGAACTTTGCTTGTTTGAACAAATACAGAATGAATCCTTATTATGTTTGCCGAACTTAAACTTGTTTGATTACCTGATTGATTGTTTATGAGGTGAGGGTTACCTCATGCTTTGTCTTCATCGAGTGAATACGCTTATTAATTGGCTAAGTGAGATTGCAAACAAACTGACAACATATATTGAGTTATGTTTAACGACCTCCCAGTTCTACTTTAACACTCTAACCTATTTGAAATTGATAAACGAAATCGGCTGTTTATTAGGAAAATTACTACTAATTGAACTCAAAATGACTATTAGTTTCTCTCAACAATCATCACATTATTTTGAAACAAAGAATCCTGTACCGAAACCCGATATCGAACCTGCATTGGAACAAATAAACTGACAAGCGAACTGGCATTCATAGCCAGACTCTTAATATGACTGCATGAGAGTTTGTTTGGGATACATCTATCCCAGACCTAATACCATAGATTTGTCAATTCAGTGGTCTAGGCAAAAATACATACAAGTGCTTGCCATGACTCTATGTTATACAGTCGTAATTAAACCAAACAACGTTATACTGAACTGAATGTATACTAAATCAAACATGCTATCTATGTCATACTGTCATTACTACTGAACAGTGCTATCTAACAGTCCATCTCAAACAGAATGTATGCTAGTTTATACAGAGTATTTGCAGTTTGCAGTAAAAATACAATCCCAACTAACATTCGACCTATTTTTAACACCAATGTTATAACATGAACAGCTGTTCGTTTTCTTTATTTCTGCTTCAACTTCAAACTTTCAACAATACAAGGTTTCAGAGGTTGTGTACCTGGAAATATTTGACAATTGAAGCAAAGGGGCAGTCAGCAGAGTACAATGACAACAAAATGCAGCAGCAATCACAGCATTATCAGTAGCAGCAGGGCAGAATAGCAGCAGGCAAAACAATACAGCAAGAAACAAGCTTGAGTGCAGAGATGCAACTATGGCCAATAGAAAGCAATAGCCAAATAACAGCAACACCCAATGGAGTAGAATCAAAACTCTAGACAGACCAAACCAGTAGTAAACCTATGGAAACACTCGACTAACAGACACAACTGGAATTTCAAAGAATCAGAATTGATTTGAACAAGTTGAGAAGCTGAAAACCAATAATAATAGGAGGAAAAAGTTTCTGATTGTTGGTTGTATAGCTTCTATCCCTTAACCTCTCTCTATCTGTGTTTTTGTTTTTCCTTTTCAGCTCTTAAGGTTCAATCTGTATCCTCCCCTAATTCTGTATGTCCATCCCCTTATAAACCTCAAAAACTATCTCTTTTAACAGCCTGTTTTTCAGAACACCCCAGTACCCCTCCCATGTGCCTTCCATTTTCAATTCCAACTTTAGCTAATTAAGTATTAAACCCCATCAACATTCCCTGGCAGATTTCACTTTTTAAAAGGTTTAAATACTTCTTTAAACTAAAGCCAAGTATGGGCAGTGGAATGTATCTGACAGCATATGCTGTCAAATTGTTTTTAACTTAACAAAGGCCTTTATGCAGGCCACAGGCTGTGCACAAAGCACATGAGGTGCATTAATGCACATGCTGTGCATGAGTGCACATGCCTTCCAATTCAGAATTTAAACCAAACAAATCTTTTTACATTACTGATCAATTCAAACAACTATAAGTAAACAAAAACTGGTTCTTAATTGACTCAACAAATGCTTAGCAGAAGTAAATCGATTTGTTATTGTTCGGACAGTTGAAATTAATTGACGACACATGTCGACTCGACTATATTAGCATTAACATACACAATCGTAACCAAAAATCCGACATTTAACAGTATCGACCCATAATTCGAATTATACTGACTGAGCAAAGTGGTACTCGAGGAACCAATTGCTCAGTCAACATTTGAAGCTCAATTATTGTACAACAAATACATATGTCTTATCAGAATAGGAGGGGGGATCTTAGACAAACAAACAGAAGTTCAGGCAAAGCGGTTGAAGCACAGTTGATAGAAGTCAAGGACAGGAAACGAACAGACCCTTACAACAATCAAACGAACCAAAACAAATAAAGAAAAGAAAGAACTCACCTTAAACCTTGAAAATCAAGACTTTAAACTCGGACTTGGCCAGGCCTTTCTTAAGGCTGAGCGGACTTTAATCGAAGTGTTTCTCAAATGAGAAACACTTTGATTAAAGTCCATTAGACCTTAAACTCTTTGGTTTGAACTGGTTTGAACCAGTGACGAGGGACCTTGTGGTTTCAAAACTCAGATCTAATATTCGTGCTTCCCTGGTTATATTCGGACCAAACCAAGTATGGTTTGGTCACGATGGGGGTCTGGGGAGTGTCTGGTACGAGTTTACGGTAGATCGGTGTAGATTAGGTTCCGACTCGAATCTTCAAATGAAGATTCGAGAAGGTGGAATAGGATTCGAGGTGTGTGGTTGGTATATTTAGGTTCAGGATGGCATGGGGGTTCTATGGTGTTCAGGTGGAGGTCACCGGCATTCAGGCCGCCGGGTTTCTGGTGAAGGTGTGCAGGGGCGGCTAGGGTTTGAAGGGGATGGGTTTAGTGAAGACGAAGGCAGGGGTGTTGGCTAGGGGGGCAGGGTATGGTAAAGGGTTTATATAGTTAGTGGGTGGGTGAACCTCGACCGTTAGATCAATCTAGATCTACGGTCTGGATCTGGAGGCTTGAATGGAACTGTGTCATTTTGAGGGTTTGAGTTCGGTCTGGGTGAGACGGGTCGGGTTTGTTGATGGGTTATGGGGGATTGATTTTGGCCGTTGATCACTCTGAGATCAACGGCCCAGATCAGGCACGATCCAAACGACGTCGTTTGGACACCCTGGGTACTAAGTGGTCTGGACCGGGCAGGCCTGGGTTTTTGGGCATTGTTTGTTTGGGCCAATTTTATTAAATTGGCCCAATCCGGAAGAAGAAGGGGTCCTTTCTCTCTTTTTTTTATTTCTTTTTTCTTGTTTATTTTAAAACTAAACAAAAAAAATCAAATTAAAATTAAATACACACTTAATACAATTATTTGCACACACACTAAAATATTTCAAAACAAGTAAAATTAAACCAAACAAAATCACGGACAAAGGTGCCTGTTTTATGCTTTTCTATTTAAACCATGTTACGGTTCAGATTATGCATGACACGTCACATTTTTTTTTTGAATTTTGTTTTAATAAAGTAAATAAATAAAAATGGGCCGAAGCCACAAATAAATCAACAAGGTGCCGCACAGAAATCCAAAAATTGTACAGCAGGGCCAATTATTATTTTTTATTTCTTTTTAGAGCGATTGTCGTGCGAAACAAAAATCACGTGCTCACAGCTGCCCCTCTTTGTTCGGAAACACTAAGGGTTTTCGTGCAAAGATAAAGTGAGCGTGTATGAGCGATTTTTGCCTATAGACCACTCCGTATGAAGCATGTTTTTTTGAAAGATCTGACCGAATCTTGCTTCAAAGATTTCCTACATATCCTGGGCTAAACAGGAATCAGGTCAATGTAGTTCGGGAAGTTTTGGTAGCTGGGACTACCATGGGATTGCGATGCTTGCTGCTACTGCTGCTGCTGTTGTCACTGCTACGTTACTGACCGCCTTATTACAACCAAATGGAAATTGGAAACTGAGCTAACTACTTATGTGTATGTCAACTGCTAGTTACAAGATTCCTATCTATGATTCTTTTACGACTTGATCTTGGGTCTTAGCTGATTCTGCTTGTAGACTCCGATCTGAATCTTGATGCTTGCGAGTTGTGGTGACCTGTTTAATCTCTGGGATACTGAGTGAGGCGCGATTGGTAGGGTTCAAGACCTCAATTAAATGCTGGAGTCAATCCGCCTTCCATTTACTCCGAATCTTGGGACATCTCTTTTTCTTCTTTGATTCTGAGTTGAGACTCATCTCGTGGGTCATTTCGATCCGTGTGGCTCGAGGTTAGACCTGCGGGGGAAAAAAACAAACAAACGAACGAAATTTTCTGCCCCAGTTTCACTAGGAAAATTTCGTTAATTATTCACCAGGAAGTTCATAAAATTGATGAAAGAGGATATGCATGCTCAGTTCAGGGTTGGAGTCCTAACACCGGCTAGCTGGGGAGAGGTTCGGTTTGGGGTTTAAAACCCTAATGCCGAACAAAGGAAGAATTCAGTTTAGGGTTTAAAACCCTAATGCTGATTGCATGGAAAAGCTCAGTTTAGGGTTTAAAACCCTAATGCTGGCTGGAAGGAACAGTTCAGTTTAGGGTTTAAAACCCTAATGCTGATTGCATGGAAAAGCTCAGTTTAGGGTTTTAAAACCCTAATGCTGGCTGAAAGGAAAAGTTCAGTTTAGGGTTTAAAACCCTAATGCTGACTAAAAGGAAAATTCAGTTTAGGGTTTAAAACCCTAATGCTGACTAAAAGGAAAATTCAGTTTAGGGTTTAAAACCCTAATGCTGATTGCATGGAAAAGCTCAATTTAGAGTTTAAAACTCTAATGCTGGCTGAAAGGAAAAAGTTCAGTTTAGGGTTTAAAACCCTAATGCTGACTAAAAGGAAAATTCAGTTTAGGGTTTAAAACCCTAATGCTGATTGCATGGAAAAACTCAGTTTAGAGTTTAAAACTCTAATGCTGGCTGAAAGGAAAAAGTTCAGTTTAGGGTTTAAAACCCTAATGCTGACTAAAAGGAAAATTCAGTTTAGGGTTTAAAACCCTAATGCTGATTGCATGGAAGAGCTCAGTTTAGAGTTTAAAACTCTAATGCTGGCTGAAAGGAAAAAGTTCAGTTTAGGGTTTAAAACCCTAATGCTGACTAAAAGGAAAATTCAGTTTAGGGTTTAAAACCCTAATGCTGATTGGATGGAAGAGCTCAGTTTAGAGTTTAAAACTCTAATTCGGGCTGAAAGGAAAAAGTTCAGTTTAGGGTTTAAAACCCTAATGCTGACTAAAAGGAAAATTCAGTTTAGGGTTTAAAACCCTAATGCTGATTGGATGGAAGAGCTCAGTTTAGAGTTTAAAACTCTAATGCTGGCTGAAAGGAAAAAGTTCAGTTTAGGGTTTAAAACCCTAATGCTGACTAAAAGGAAAATTCAGTTTAGGGTTTAAAACCCTAATGCTGATTGCACGGGAAAAAGCTCAGTTTAGAGTTTAAAACTCTAATGCTGGCTGAAAGGAAAAAAGTTCAGTTTAGGGTTTAAAACCCTAATGCTGACTAAAAAGAAAATTCAGTTTAGGGTTTAAAACCCTAATGCTGATTGGATGGAAGAGCTCAGTTTAGAGTTTAAAACTCTAATGCTGGCTGAAAGGAAAAAGTTCAGTTTAGGGTTTAAAACCCTAATGCTGACTAAACGGAAAATTCAGTTTAGGGTTTAAAACCCTAATGCTGATTGGATGGAAAAGCTCAGTTTAGAGTTTAAAACTCTAATGCTGGCTGAAAGGAAAAAAGTTCAGTTTAGGGTTTAAAACCCTAATGCTGACTAAAAGGAAAATTCAGTTTAGGGTTTAAAACCCTAATTCTGATTGGATGGAAGAGCTCAGTTTAGAGTTTAAAACTCTAATGCTGGCTGAAAGGAAAAAGTTCAGTTTTGGGTTTAAAACCCTAATGCTGACTAAAAGGAAAATTCAGTTTAGGGTTTAAAACCCTAATGCTGATTGGATGGAAGAGCTCAGTTTAGAGTTTAAAACTCTAATGCTGGCTGAAAGGAAAAAGTTCAGTTTAGAGTTTAAAACCCTAATGTTGACTAAAAGGAAAATTCAGTTTAGGGTTTAAAACCCTAATGCTTGATTGGATGGAAGAGCTCAGTTTAGAGTTTAAAACTCTAATGCTGGCTGAAAGGAAAAAGTTCAGTTTAGGGTTTAAAACCCTAATGCTGACTAAAAGGAAAATTCAGTTTAGGGTTTAAAACCCTAATGCTGATTGCACGGGAAAAGCTCAGTTTAGAGTTTAAAACTCTAATGCTGGCTGAAAGGAAAAAAGTTCAGTTTAGGGTTTAAAACCCTAATGCTGACTAAAAGGAAAATTCAGTTTAGGGTTTAAAACCCTAATGCTGATTGGATGGAAGAGCTCAGTTTAGAGTTTAAAACTCTAATGCTGGCTGAAAGGAAAAAGTTCAGTTTAGGGTTTAAAACCCTAATGCTGACTAAACGGAAAATTCAGTTTAGGGTTTAAAACCCTAATGCTGATTGGATGGAAAAGCTCAGTTTAGAGTTTAAAACTCTAATGCTGGCTGAAAGGAAAAAAGTTCAGTTTAGGGTTTAAAACCCTAATGCTGACTAAAAGGAAAATTCAGTTTAGGGTTTAAAACCCTAATTCTGATTGGATGGAAGAGCTCAGTTTAGAGTTTAAAACTCTAATGCTGGCTGAAAGGAAAAAGTTCAGTTTTGGGTTTAAAACCCTAATGCTGATTGCACGGGAAAAAGCTCAGTTTAGAGTTTAAAACTCTAATGCTGGCTGAAAGGAAAAAAGTTCAGTTTAGGGTTTAAAACCCTAATGCTGACTAAAAGGAAAATTCAGTTTAGGGTTTAAAACCCTAATGCTGATTGGATGGAAGAGCTCAGTTTAGAGTTTAAAACTCTAATGCTGGCTGAAAGGAAAAAGTTCAGTTTAGGGTTTAAAACCCTAATGCTGACTAAAAGGAAAATTCAGTTTAGGGTTTAAAACCCTAATGCTGATTGCACGGGAAAAAGCTCAGTTTAGAGTTTAAAACTCTAATGCTGGCTGAAAGGAAAAAAGTTCAGTTTAGGGTTTAAAACCCTAATGCTGACTAAAAAGAAAATTCAGTTTAGGGTTTAAAACCCTAATGCTGATTGGATGGAAGAGCTCAGTTTAGAGTTTAAAACTCTAATGCTGGCTGAAAGGAAAAAGTTCAGTTTAGGGTTTAAAACCCTAATGCTGACTAAACGGAAAATTCAGTTTAGGGTTTAAAACCCTAATGCTGATTGGATGGAAAAGCTCAGTTTAGAGTTTAAAACTCTAATGCTGGCTGAAAGGAAAAAAGTTCAGTTTAGGGTTTAAAACCCTAATGCTGACTAAAAGGAAAATTCAGTTTAGGGTTTAAAACCCTAATTCTGATTGGATGGAAGAGCTCAGTTTAGAGTTTAAAACTCTAATGCTGGCTGAAAGGAAAAAGTTCAGTTTTGGGTTTAAAACCCTAATGCTGACTAAAAGGAAAATTCAGTTTAGGGTTTAAAACCCTAATGCTGATTGGATGGAAGAGCTCAGTTTAGAGTTTAAAACTCTAATGCTGGCTGAAAGGAAAAAGTTCAGTTTAGAGTTTAAAACCCTAATGTTGACTAAAAGGAAAATTCAGTTTAGGGTTTAAAACCCTAATGCTGATTGGATGGAAGAGCTCAGTTTAGAGTTTAAAACTCTAATGCTGGCTGAAAGAAAAAAGTTCAGTTTAGGGTTTAAAACCCTAATGCTGACTAAAAGGAAAATTCAGTTTAGGGTTTAAAACCCTAATGCTGATTGCACGGGAAAAAGCTCAGTTTAGAGTTTAAAACTCTAATGCTGGCTGAAAGGAAAAAGTTCAGTTTAGGGTTTAAAACCCTAATGCTGACTAAACGGAAAATTCAGTTTAGGGTTTAAAACCCTAATTCTGATTGGATGGAAGAGCTCAGTTTAGAGTTTAAAACTCTAATGCTGGCTGAAAGGAAAAAGTTCAGTTTAGGGTTTAAAACCCTAATGCTGACTAAACGGAAAATTCAGTTTAGGGTTTAAAACCCTAATGCTGATTGGATGGAAAAGCTCAGTTTAGAGTTTAAAACTCTAATGCTGGCTGAAAGGAAAAAAGTTCAGTTTAGGGTTTAAAACCCTAATGCTGACTAAAAGGAAAATTCAGTTTAGGGTTTAAAACCCTAATTCTGATTGGATGGAAGAGCTCAGTTTAGAGTTTAAAACTCTAATGCTGGCTGAAAGGAAAAAGTTCAGTTTTGGGTTTAAAACCCTAATGCTGACTAAAAGGAAAATTCAGTTTAGGGTTTAAAACCCTAATGCTGATTGGATGGAAGAGCTCAGTTTAGAGTTTAAAACTCTAATGCTGGCTGAAAGGAAAAAGTTCAGTTTAGAGTTTAAAACCCTAATGTTGACTAAAAGGAAAATTCAGTTTAGGGTTTAAAACCCTAATGCTGATTGGATGGAAGAGCTCAGTTTAGAGTTTAAAACTCTAATGCTGGCTGAAAGGAAAAAGTTCAGTTTAGGGTTTAAAACCCTAATGCTGACTAAAAGGAAAATTCAGTTTAGGGTTTAAAACCCTAATGCTGATTGCACGGGAAAAAGCTCAGTTTAGAGTTTAAAACTCTAATACTGGCTGAAAGGAAAAAAGTTCAGTTTAGGGTTTAAAACCCTAATGCTGACTAAAAGGAAAATTCAGTTTAGGGTTTAAAACCCTAATGCTGATTGGATGGAAGAGCTCAGTTTAGAGTTTAAAACTCTAATGCTGGCTGAAAGGAAAAAGTTCAGTTTAGGGTTTAAAACCCTAATGCTGACTAAAAGGAAAATTCAGTTTAGGGTTTAAAACCCTAATGCTGATTGCATGGAAAAGCTCAGTTTAGAGTTTAAAACTCTAATGCTGGTTGAAAGGACAAAGTTCAGTTTAGGGTTTAAAACCCTAATGCTGACTAAAAGGAAAATTCAGTTTAGGGTTTTAAAACCCTAATGCTGATTGCATGGGAAAAACTCAGTTTAGAGTTTAAAACTCTAATGCTGGCTGAAAAGGAAAAAGTTCAGTTTAGGGTTTAAAACCCTAATGCTGAATAAAAGGAAAATTCAGTTTAGGGTTTAAAACCCTAATGCTGATTGCACGGGAAAAAGCTCAGTTTAGAGTTTAAAACTCTAATGCTGGCTGAAAGGAAAAAGTTCAGTTTAGGGTTTAAAACCCTAATACTGACTAAAAGGAAAATTCAGTTTAGGGTTTAAAACCCTAATGCTGATTGGATGGAAGAGCTCAGTTTAGAGTTTAAAACTCTAATGCGGGCTGAAAGGAAAAAGTTCAGTTTAGGGTTTAAAACCCTAATGTTGACTAAAAGGAAAATTCAGTTTAGGGTTTAAAACCCTAATGCTGATTGGATGGAAGAGCTCAGTTTAGAGTTTAAAACTCTAATGCTGGATGAAAGGAAAAAGTTCAGTTTAGGGTTTAAAACCCTAATGCTGACTAAAAGGAAAATTCAGTTTAGGGTTTAAAACCCTAATGCTGATTGCACGGGAAAAGCTCAGTTTAGGGTTTAAAACCCTAATGCTGGCTGAAAGGAAAAAAGTTCAGTTTAGGGTTTAAAACCCTAATGCTGACTAAAAAGAAAATTCAGCTTAGGGTTTAAAACCCTAATGTTGATTGGATGGAAGAGCTCAGTTTAGAGTTTAAAACTCTAATGCTGGCTGAAAGGAAAAAGTTCAGTTTAGGGTTTATAACCCTAATGTTGACTAAAAGGAAAATTCAGTTTAGGGTTTAAAACCCTAATGCTGATTGGATGGAAGAGCTCAGTTTAGAGTTTAAAACTCTAATGCTGGCTGAAAGGAAAATGTTCAGTTTAGGGTTTAAAACCCTAATGCTGACTAAAAGGAAAATTCAGTTTAGGGTTTAAAACCCTAATGCTGATTGCACGGGAAAAAGCTCAGTTTAGAGTTTAAAACTCTAATGCTGGCTGAAAGGAAAAAAGTTCAGTTTAGGGTTTAAAACCCTAATGCTGACTAAAAGGAAAATTCAGTTTAGGGTTTAAAACCCTAATGCTGATTGGATGGAAGAGCTCAGTTTAGAGTTTAAAACTCTAATGCTGGCTGAAAGGAAAAAGTTCAGTTTAGGGTTTAAAACCCTAATGCTGACTAAAAGGAAAATTCAGTTTAGGGTTTAAAACCCTAATGCTGATTGCACGGGAAAAAGCTCAGTTTAGAGTTTAAAACTCTAATGCTGGCTGAAAGGAAAAAAGTTCAGTTTAGGGTTTAAAACCCTAATGCTGACTAAAAGGAAAATTCAGTTTAGGGTTTAAAACCCTAATGCTGATTGGATGGAAGAGCTCAGTTTAGAGTTTAAAACTCTAATGCTGGCTGAAAGGAAAAAGTTCAGTTTAGG
This sequence comes from Nicotiana sylvestris, assembly GCF_000393655.2. Lineage (NCBI taxonomy): Eukaryota > Viridiplantae > Streptophyta > Magnoliopsida > Solanales > Solanaceae > Nicotiana > Nicotiana sylvestris. The sequence continues at coordinate 79,104,091 of NC_091067.1, forward strand.
GTTTAAAACCCTAATGCTGACTAAAAGGAAAATTCAGTTTAGGGTTTAAAACCCTAATGCTGATTGGATGGAAAAGCTCAGTTTAGAGTTTAAAACTCTAATGTTGGCTGAAAGGAAAAAAGTTCAGTTTAGGGTTTAAAACCCTAATGCTGACTAAAAGGAAAATTCAGTTTAGGGTTTAAAACCCTAATTCTGATTGGATGGAAGAGCTCAGTTTAGAGTTTAAAACTCTAATGCTGGCTGAAAGGAAAAAGTTCAGTTTTGGGTTTAAAACCCTAATGCTGACTAAAAGGAAAATTCAGTTTAGGGTTTAAAACCCTAATGCTGATTGGATGGAAGAGCTCAGTTTAGAGTTTAAAACTCTAATGCTGGCTGAAAGGAAAAAGTTCAGTTTAGAGTTTAAAACCCTAATGTTGACTAAAAGGAAAATTCAGTTTAGGGTTTAAAACCCTAATGCTGATTGGATGGAAGAGCTCAGTTTAGAGTTTAAAACTCTAATGCTGGCTGAAAGGAAAAAGTTCAGTTTAGGGTTTAAAACCCTAATGCTGACTAAAAGGAAAATTCAGTTTAGGGTTTAAAACCCTAATGCTGATTGCACGGGAAAAAGCTCAGTTTAGAGTTTAAAACTCTAATGCTGGCTGAAAGGAAAAAAGTTCAGTTTAGGGTTTAAAACCCTAATGCTGACTAAAAGGAAAATTCAGTTTAGGGTTTAAAACCCTAATGCTGATTGGATGGAAGAGCTCAGTTTAGAGTTTAAAACTCTAATGCTGGCTGAAAGGAAAAAGTTCAGTTTAGGGTTTAAAACCCTAATGCTGACTAAAAGGAAAATTCAGTTTAGGGTTTAAAACCCTAATGCTGATTGGATGGAAGAGCTCAGTTTAGAGTTTAAAACTCTAATGCTGGCTGAAAGGAAAAAGTTCAGTTTAGGGTTTAAAACCCTAATGCTGACTAAAAGGAAAATTCAGTTTAGGGTTTAAAACCCTAATGCTGATTGCACGGGAAAAAGCTCAGTTTAGAGTTTAAAACTCTAATGCTGGCTGAAAGGAAAAAGTTCAGTTTAGGGTTTAAAACCCTAATGCTGACTAAAAGGAAAATTCAGTTTAGGGTTTAAAACCCTAATGCTGATTGGATGGAAGAGCTCAGTTTAGAGTTTAAAACTCTAATGCTGGCTGAAAGGAAAAAGTTCAGTTTAGGGTTTAAAACCCTAATGCTGACTAAACGGAAAATTCATTTTAGGGTTTAAAACCCTAATGCTGATTGGATGGAAAAGCTCAGTTTAGAGTTTAAAACTCTAATGCTGGCTGAAAGGAAAAAAGTTCAGTTTAGGGTTTAAAACCCTAATGCTGACAAAAAGGAAAATTCAGTTTAGGGTTTAAAACCCTAATGCTGATTGCATGAAAAAGCTCAGTTTAGAGTTTAAAACTCTAATGCTGGCTGAAAGAGAAAAGTTCAGTTTAGGGTTTAAAACCCTAATGCTGACTAAAAGGGAAATTCAGTTTAGGGTTTAAAACCCTAATGCTGATTGGCTGGGGATAAAGCTCGAGAATACTACACGATCAATTTTTGAGTTTTCTTGTTTTAATAGAAGATAAAAGGGAGTTTTGCGGGAACTTACCTTTTGAGCGAATTCCTTATTGCCAAAATGTTTCTTGTACCCGTGTACCTTCTTCTTTGGGCGACACCTGCTTCTTGCACGGCTGTCTTGGATTAACACCTGTTTCAACTTCTCAGACAAAGAACAATTGTTAGTTCGAAAATGACGGTCGGTTTGGTGACCTTGATCGTTCCCAATTGCTTCGTTGCGTCTTTACTTCTGTTGCGAAGTCCCGCCATTGATTTGATTCGAATGGCGAAACCTTTAGACTGCACAGGCTTGTATTTCCGGATTCTGTGATGACTTGCTTCGTAAGGCCCTTTTTTTTTGTGTCCCGTTTTGCTAGGAGGTTCTTAACGGGTATTTTATTGGAAGTATTTTGTGGGAATTTGTACAACAAAAGAAACTCTGTGGGGAATATTTACAAAGCGGATTCTTTGTGTGGATTTTTGTACAATGGGGCTGGGGATTTATTTCAAAATGAGTTTTCCCAAGGTTTGTTGGGGTAAGCTTGTTGGGGAATATTTACAAAAAGACTCGCTGGGGATGTGCTGATGAAATTCCATCGGGGATTTTTTTTTTTTTATACTGGGGAGACTTTGTGGGAGATTGTACAAAAGAGAAACTCTGTGGGGTTCTGTACAAGGGGAGACTCTGTGGGGATTTGTCCGAAGGTGGACTTGCTGGGGGAGATTTCAAGATTTCTCTCTTTTCTTTACTCCGGGACACCATCAAACGTCATGATTCATCATGATTGGGCAATCATATCAATGAGATGAGGCGCTTTCCTTCATGAGACGGGATTCCGTGAAAACAAACCATGCCACCTGTCCTTTCCGGTGTGCCCTGAACTCGGGGTTAACATGCAAAAAGGATTCGAAAAGAAACAAAGAAAGGGGAAAATAAATCAGAAAAGGAACACCTTTCTCGGGACGAGGAAAACTTATCTGAGGAAGATAACGCTGGCTTTAAATGACATGACATGCTCTTTGGACTGGACGTCTGACCTTCTAAGAGCTTGCGTTTTCCTGAACCAGAACGGATCTGTGATTCCAAACTGGTGGCACTCTGCCGAAACTTCCTTGGGATGGAGTCATTCTTTTCGGCCAACAGCGCCCTTTTGCAGGTTTTCGCTGGCTGACCTCTCTCATTTCTTTTCCTATCATCGCTTGATAGCACCCTTTGCGAGTTTTTACTAAACAAGCTCTCTCATTTTGGTTTCTCTACTCCCGTCGCCTCATGGTGCCCGAAGGTTTTCACCGCCGAGACTCTCTCATTTTATCTCTCTCAATTCAGAGTGTGATGGTCTTCGTTTGTGACGCTTATTGATTCCCCACCATATTTGGTAATTGATTTGAAGGCTTGTGCTTGGTAAAGAGAGGTAGTGATACTAACTTCTCAACTGCTCGACGTGCCCCGGTTTTCAATTTCAGGGTGAATGGGATTTTATTGTTGGTGTGACTGAACCTCAGGGAGAGGCTGCCTACGTATCCTTTCGGAATCAAGTCAAACGTAGTTCAGGCCTCAATCAAATTTTGTTTTTGTTTTCTTTTTTTTTTCTTTTTTTTCTTTTTTTTTTCTTTTTGTAGAGAGGATTGGGTAGTGTTTGGGGAGTAGTGGGGAATAAAACCTTTGCCATTTTCAAATGTGTCAGGACCACCGGAGTATGATTTAGACGTAGTACCTCTTGACTGCATCTGCATTTACTGCTGTGTCGGGGTCATTTCCTTCGATATCACCTAAATACAATGCTCCTCGCGGCAGTATCTTCCTTACAATGTATGGGCCTTTCCAATTTGGGGCAAACTTTCCTTTTGCTTCTTCATGATGCGGCAGAATACGCCTCAGTACCAGCTGACCTACTTCGAAATTCCGGGGTCGGACTTTCTTGTTGTAAGCACGGGCCATCCTTCGTTGGTATAACTGTCCGTGACAAACTGCAGCCATCCGCTTTTCATCAATCAACGTCAATTGCTCTAACCGAGTCTTAACCCACTCGCTGTCCTCGATTTCTGCTTCGACAATGATTCGAAGCGAAGGAATTTCTACCTCTGCCGGTATTACAGCCTCGGTCCCATAAACCAAAAGATAAGGAGTCGCTCCCACCGATGTGCGTACCGTAGTGCGGTACCCCAATAATGCAAAAGGTAACTGCTCATGCCACTGTCGGGAACTTTGTATTGTCTTCCTCAAAATCTTCTTGATGTTTTTATTTGCAGCTTCCACAGCACCATTGGCTTTTGGCCGATAAGGAGTGGAATTCCTGTGTGTTATCTTGAATTGCTCGCACACATCTCCCATCAAGTGACTGTTCAAGTTTGCTGCATTATCTGTAATGATGGTCGCAGGAATACCGAAGCGACAGATAAGATTTGAGTGTACAAAATCCACTACAGCTTTCTTGGTGACCGACTTGAGAGTGACAGCTTCTACCCATTTTGTGAAGTAATCGATGGCAACCAGTATAAACCTGTGTCCATTCGAAGCCTTTGGTTCAATTGGTCCAATGACGTCCATGCCCCAAGCGACAAATGGCCAAGGTGCGGACATGGGATGCAGTTCCGTGGGAGGTGCATGAATCAAATTACCGTGCACCTGACACTGATGACACTTCCGGACAAAGCTAAAGCAATCCTTTTCCATGGTCATCCAGTAATAACCCGCTCTAAGGATCTTCTTCGCTAAGACATACCCGTTCATGTGAGGTCCGCACACACCTGCGTGTACTTCGTGCATGATCTTTCTCGCTTCCTCGATATCGACACATCTTAGGAGATTGAGGTCCGGAGTCCTCTTATATAACAATTCACCGCTCAGAAAGAAACCACTTGCATGTCGCCTAATGGTCCTCTTTTGATCTCCAGTAGCGTGCTCGGGGTATTCTTGCGTCTTCAGGAACCTCTTGATGTCATGGTACCAAGGCTGCGTATTTGATCCCGCCTCGATTACACTGCAGTAACCGTGTCTTTCCTTGATTTGGATTTCCAAAGGATCGACGTGGGCGTTGCCCGGGTAGGGTAGCATAGAAGCCAGAGTAGCAAGTGCATCTGCCAGTTCATTGTGACACCTCGGAATATACCTGAACTCTATTGAGGTAAAGCGCTTGCTGAGGTCCTCCACATGTTGTCGGTATGGGATAAGTTTGACATCCCGAGTTTCCCATTCACCTTGGACTTGCCGGATGATCAGGTCAGAATCTCCCATAATCAGTAAGTCTTCGACATCCTGATCGATTGCCATATGCATGCCCATAATGCAGGCTTCATACTCAGCTGTATTATTTGTGCAGAAGAAACGAAGTCTAGCTGTGGCGGGATAATGCTGACCGGAAGGCGAGATCAAAATTGCCCCAATCCCTACACCCTTGGCGTTCACGGCTCCGTCAAAGAACATCTTCCAAACATGAGCTTCCTCCGAGATCACTTCTACGGTGTTTACCTCTTCATCTGGAAAGTAGGTATCTAATGGCTGGTATTCCTCATCGACCGGGTTTTCGGCCAAATGATCTGCTAACGCCTGGGCTTTCATTGCCGTGCGAGTGACATAAACTATGTCGAATTCCGTAAGCAAGATTTGCCATTTAGCCAGTCTCCCAGTAGGCATTGGTTTCTGAAATATATACTTCAAAGGATCCAACCTGCTTATGAGGAATGTAGTGTGGGCTTGGAGATAATGTCTCAGCTTTTGTGCAACCCATGTGAGAGCGCAGCATGTCCTTTCCAGCAGAGTGTATTTGGCCTCGTAGCCGGTGAATTTCTTGCTCAAGTAGTAGATTGCTTGCTCCTTCTTTCCAGTTACGTCGTGTTGCCCGAGGACGCAGCCGAAAGAGTTCTCCAAGACTGTCAGATACAAGAAAAGTGGCCTCCCTGGTTCTGGAGGGACCAAGACTGGGGGGTTCGAAAGGTATTCTTTGACTTTATCAAAGGCTTCTTGACACTCAGTTGTCCACTTAATCGCCGCATCTTTCCTTAAGAGCTTAAATATGGGCTCACACGTGCTTGTCAGCTGGGCAATAAACCGACTAATGTAGTTCAACCTGCCCAAAAGACTCATCACGTCTTTCTTTGTTCTTGGAGGAGGCAGATCTCTGATGGATTTTATCTTAGTTGGATCTAGCTCGATACCTCTCCTGCTTACAATGAAGCCCAGAAGTTTGCCCGACGGAACTCCGAAAGCACATTTGGCTGGGTTCAGCTTCAAGTCATACTTCCTTAGCCTCTCGAAGAACTTCCTCAAATCTTGGATGTGATTATCCTGCGTCCTGGACTTGACTATCACATCGTCCACGTACACCTCTATTTCCTGATGCATCATGTCATGGAAAATGGCAGTCATGGCCCTCATGTAAGTATCCCCAGCATTCTTCAGACCAAATGGCATGACCCGATAACAGTAGGTGCCCCAAGGCGTGGTGAAAGCAGTTTTCTCGGCGTCCTCTTCATCCATCAGCACCTGATGATATCCAGCGTAACAATCTACGAAAGATTGTATCTCGTGTTTGGCGCAATTATCAACGAGGATGTGGATGTTAGGCAGCGGGAAATTATCTTTAGGACTTTCTCTGTTCAGATCTCGGTAATCCACACATACCCGAGTTTTCCCGTCCTTTTTCGGTACTGGAACCACATTCGCCAGCCATGTTGTATATTAGACTACCCGGATCACTCCCGTTTTCAGCTGCTTGGTGATCTCCTCTTTAATCTTGTCACTGACCTTAGTTTTGAACTTTCGTTGCTTTTGTTGAACTGGAGGATAATCAGGATGAATTGGCAATTTGTGAACCACTAGATCAACACCTAGTCCCGGCATGTCATCATATGACCAAGCAAACACGTCTTTGAATTCAAGAAGAAGTTGAATTATCGCCTCTCGCATTTTCTTGTCCGTGTGAATGCTTATCTTGGTCTCCCGGACTTCTTCCGGGGTTCCTAAGTTTACCGGTTCAGTGTCATTCAGATTTGGCTTAGGTTTATTCTCGAAATATTCCAACTCTCGGTTTATCTCCCTAAAAGCCTCTTCCGCATCATATTCTGGTTCTGGGTTCATTAATTCGCAGTTAAATAGCTCATTGTGATCTGAGCGTGAAGTCCGCAAGCATGTCATAATTAAAGCCGCGTTATTAGGACTGAAAAGGAAAATAAAAGGAAAAAATGATAAAAATAAGAACAAAAGAAAGAATATGAAAGCAATGATGATGATTTTTTTTTTATTATTTTCTTTGGAAAGTTGGAAGACAACAATGTTTACAACTAGGAATTCAAAGCAACAATTGAAAAGAAGAAAACGTTCAAGTTATGTCCTGGAGATAACTTGTGACACAGGAAAGGTGGCAGGACAGGTCTACCCGGACTTCCGTCTAGTCGGGAATGGCGTGGCCTCCCAGTTTTGGAGTTTGGCGTTTGGCCCCATGTACATCATCTCAGCAGTGCTTGTGCCTTCGCCTGGTTGAACCATATGGACCTCGTAAAGCATTTCTCTCATCGCCCCACATATTTCCTCGATTTCCTCAGCTGCGAAGACCTCATCATCTTCTTCTTCAGCGTACTTTGGCCTGACGAAAGTTGCATATAAATCCGGCAGTGGTTGAGGCAACTTCCAGCCCTCATTTCTCCTTTTCTTTGCCCATCTTTCGTCTGCTGGAGTAGGTTTGAAACCTAGTCCAAAAGGTTTCTTGACGACTGGCAAAGTAATGGGTTCTGTTATTCCCTGAAGGGTTCGTCCAAGTCCCTTCTCTGGCCTAAATCCGTGCCGGATCATCTCTTTGGCCACCATGATTGAGGCGTTAGATAAGAAAGGCTGGGGGCAGGGTATTCCCTCTTCGTGCTGCTCTGCCAGTACAACCTCGAAAGCTTGATAGACCGTATGTTCGCTTCCTTCTCTTGGTTCAAGGTACGGGATGGATGGGTCCCGATAAATGGCATGCTCATCTTCCCCATGGACCACGATCTCTCGGTCTTCGTACTCGAACTTCACCATCTGGTGAAGAGTGGAAGGCACGGCTCCTGCCGCATGGATCCAAGGTCTGCCAAGGAGAAAATTGTAGGATGTGTCCATGTCGATCACCTGGAAGGTTACTCGAAATTCGACTGGTCCTATGACCAACAACAGGTCTATTTCTCCCATGGTATCTCTCTTGATGCCGTCGAAAGCTCTCACGCAGACGTTGTTGGGTCGGATTCTTCCTGCCCCAATTTCCATTCTTTGTAGCGTGGAGAGCGGGCAAATGTCAACACCTGATCCCCCATCCAGCATTACCCGCTTGACATAGTAGTCCTCGCATTTAACTGTTAAGTGCAAGGCCTTGTTGTGTGCTGCTCCTTCCGGGGGTAAATCATTCTTGCTGAAAGAGATTTGGTTGACGACGAAGAATCTTTCTGTCATCCGCTCTAGTTGCTCCACCGAGGTTTCGACCGGTACATATGCTTCATTCAGGGTTTTCAGCAGGATCTTTTGATGCTCGGTTGACCTTATTAATAATGACAGCATGGATACTTGCTCAGGGTGCTTGCGCAGCTGATCTATCACTTCGTAATCCGGCATCTTCATTTGTTGGAAGAACACTTCCGCTTCTTCAACACTCACGGGCTTCTTTGGAGGGAAGCGCCTTTGCGTGGCGTTGTTCAGTTCTTGGGTATTTGAGTACCCTCCAACGAAAGTATTTTCTGGAAGTTCTTCCATGACCTCCTTACCTTTGTACATTACCAAAGTCTTTTGATAATTCCACGGCACTGTGGACGGGTTGGTCATCGGCTTTTGTGGCACGCATCCGATAACCACTGGCTCATTCAGCCGAGGTGGTTGAATCGTCCCCCGGACCACATAGGCCCCTTTTGGCACGTACATAGGTTTTGTCTTTTTGATCCCGAAGTTCTGCGTCTTCTCAGCTCGACCTCGTGGTATGTAAAGAACTTCATTTTTTACAGGTACCACTTTCTTCTCTACCTTCTTTTCAGGCTTGTTCTTTATAGCCTTGACCCCTTCCCCCATTTCTGGTTTCTGGTCCATTTCAGGCCTCTTCCCCGTGTTGACAATGGCGATTATAGCTTTCAAAGCAGGATCGAACTCTTTGTCTTCACAAATCATTCCGATCAGCGGCCCATTATTGTGAGCAGGTAATGGATTGTTAGTTACGTTCGGGACTTCCTCGTCCCTTAGCACTATTTTCCCTTGCTCGATCAAATTTTCGACCACTCTTTTCAATGACCAGCAGTCGTTTGTATCATGTCCCTCGGCCCCTGAATGATAGGCGCATCTGACTCCGGCTTTGTAAGAAGGAGATGTCGGGTTTTGCCTCGTTTGGGGAATTGGTTGCAAGAAACCCAACTGGACTAGCTTAGGGAACAATGTAGAGTATTGTTCACCGATGGGCGTGAAAGTCCGCCGTCGAGGTGGCTCCTGGGGGCGGTAGTTATTCTGCGGGGGTTGTGGGTTATAGTGGTTGCGGTAAGGAGGCTGATTTCTGGGAGGTGGAGCTGGGCCTCGGTTGGCTTGTTGTGGTGGATGGTTATAAGGTTGGGCATTCATGACCATATAAGGTTGATGAGCATATGCCACATTTGAGTGGGGGTAGTAGTGTTGTGGGGCCCTTTCCGGAAAATGGGGCCTGGGATGACGATACTCCCTTGCTTCAGAGGCTGCCATAGCCGTTTCTTCCTTCTTCTTCCCCCTTGTCGTCCCTCCAGACCCGCTTTGGACGGCCTGAGAGGTTGTCCTTATGGCCGCTTGACTCAAAATCCTTCCCGTTTTCAACCCATTTTCCACCATCTCTCCAATCTTGATCGCTTCCGCGAATGGCTTACCCATGGCCGACATCATGTTTTGGAAATAGTCAGACTCTTGAGCCTGGAGAAAGGTAGTGACCATTTCCACTTCATCCATGGGAGGCTTCACTCTCGACGCCTGTTCTCGCCACTTAATAGCATACTCTCTAAAGCTTTCCGAAGGCTTCTTCTTCAAATTCGACAGAGAGTTTCGGTCTGGCGCAATGTCGATGTTATACTGGAATTGTTTTACAAAATCTCTGGCGAGATCATCCCATATATGCCATCGGGACATTTCCTGATCCATATACCATTCCGAAGCTATCCCTACTAGACTTTCCCCAAAGTATGCCATTAGCAGTTCTTCTTTTCCGCCGGCTCCCCGCAATTGGTTGCAGTATTTCTTAAGATGTGCAATGGGGTCACCGTGCCCATCGTATTTCTCAAACTTGGGGGTCTTGAAACCCGTTGGCAGGTGCACGTGAGGAAACATGCACAGGTCGGCGTAAGAGACGCTCTTTTGCCCGCTCAATCCTTGCATATTCTTCAAACTTTGTTTGAGGCTTCTCATTCTCTTAGCAATCTCATTTTGTTCTGCAATTCTGGGGTTCTAATCCTGCCCTGGTGCGAGTTCGCACTGAGGCGGTAGAGCATTAGTGTTGGTAGCGAACCTGGTTGGTTCCATTGAGAACGATGGTGCTTGGAATGTAAAAGAGGATGAGTCAAAGCTTGGCTTGTATGTGGCAGGTTGTGCCGTAGCTGGGCAAGGCGATGCAGTAAAGATGTTCATGCTTGCATCAGTGGCCGACATTCGGGGATGAGGCTCAGAAGGTGATCCTGCAGAGAAGGCGGAGGTGGCTGGGTACCCAAATGGGGTAGCAGGGTAATTTATGGGGACATTAGAAGTCCCACTTGACCTGGAGAATAATTCAGGGAATCCGGGGACGACACTTGGCGGCTCTTTCCCATTGTTCCAGTCATCCAGCATTTCCAACATGCGGAGCCGTAGGATTCTATTTTCCTCCGCAGTTGCGGATTCAGGTGTGAGGACGGCTGAGATTGAGCTCTCCTCAGAGACGGGGACTGTTTGCAATGGAATTTCCGAAGACATTTCCACACTTCCTTTTGACCTGGTGAAGTAAGTGTGAGTACTGCTTCTGGTCCTAACAACAGGTAGTTGAACACCTCTCCTTGACCTCGTGAAGTATGAGTGCGAGGCCAGACTTTCACCAAACCAACCGTCTTTTCAAAAACCCTGGAAGGAGTGCTCAATGACAAACGCACGGTTAATTTGCAGCAAATAACAGATAGTTAATCTCACGTTGGGCATGATGCACCTATACAGTTAAGTGGATTACTATATGTCTGCTACGAGAGCATGCGTCATTCCGGTATTTTTCCTCTTATTTCCCCTTTTCTCTTTTCTTTTCTTTTTCTCTTTTGTTTTTATTTTTGTAGTAAAAGAAAATGCGACCGGATCCGATGAGGATTGCCTACGTATCACTATGCTTACGTGAATCAGATCATTACGTAGTTCGAAAAACACAAATGAGCGTAAAAGAAACAACCTCTTTATTGTTGAAACGTTCTATTACAAACTACATTTTGCAAAAGAAAGAGCAAACTTTGAAAATAAACCTAGACTCAAAATAGACTGAAAATCACCTTGATGAAAAAACAGGCAGAAGATGCTAAAATACAGATTTGACCTATGAATGCATTATGGTTTTAAAAATTGGTTTCCGCGGGGCATCGTTCGGCCTCGCCGCGGTCCTAGGCGTGAGATCCCTCTCAAGTTGCTCCAGCTCGTGCATAGTCTGCTTGACATAACCCATTACTGCCGAGAGGACGGTAGCGCTGGACATGTTCTCACATCGTAGGCATCGTCTGGTGATGGCATGGGCAATGGCCTTGATCCTATCTCTGGTTTGCTTCTTCTCTACGAGCAGGCGTTTTGTCTGATCGCTGCATATCTTGAAAACTTGAGCATCTTGTACATGCTGATGCTTCAGTCGTCGTACTTCCAACTTCATCTGGGCTATTGAGTCATACCAGTATCTGCTCTCAATTTGGAAATCCTTGGCCTGATTAGCTGTTTTGATCTCAAGTGCAGCCATCTCTCTCTTTATCTTAGCAACAGTTTTCTCGTGGTCGCCTTCCAATTGATTCAGGTATCGACGATGCTTATCTGCTCTTGTATCCCACTGTGCCCTGAGCTCTGCTACGATGTTTTCAGATTTCTCCAAACCATCTCGCCATTCCCTGATTTCACCTTTTAGCCCTTTTATCAGCTACTCGTCCGATCGACGCCTTGGTTGTCTATCTGCATCCAACCTTATCTGTTTGATCTGGGCTCTGAGCATTTCATTTTGTTGAATTAACCTGTTCCGCTCTCCCAGATCGGTAGCAATTTGCACGCTGTGCTCGTATTTCATGCCTTCTACTTGTTGGTTTAATCTGCTGATTTCGGCATAATAACCTCTTTCCTTTGCTAACCAATCCCAATGCCTTTGCGATGACTCGGTGAAATCCCGGATGTGGGGTCTCTTAGCTGGCCTTTCATGCTCGAGTTCCCTTCTATACCATGCAAGGTAACCTGGCGCCGTTTCTCCTTTGGCTCGATCCCGTACGCAAGTATCTGATTTCAAAAGTTGACCTCCATTCCAGATTTGGCGAATCTTTGCTTCTGGGAACTGTCCATTAGGACTTATCTCAACTGTTTGAGCGCTAAGATCTTCCTCATGAGGTACTGTCTGGCATCTTCCGAATTGTCTCAAAACTCGGCCGGGTGCGTAAGGTTGAATGCTCTTAAGCCCCATCAGCAAGAAATGAGTTTTAGCCGCCGACATATATAAGATCTCATCAACAGGCAACCATCCCGACGTCCATTGTATTTGGCTGGCAGTAAGAGCTTGCAAGAACGAGGTCCATGCCAGGACTCCTTTGGGCCAAATGATCTCTTTGGTTTTCGTGTAAGATTCTTCTATGCGGGTCTTTCCCGGGGAACCATGGCTCAAAATCTCGGAATGATGGCAGAGGTGCTCGGTCATCCATATCTGCAGGAGCAAATTACAACCTTCGAAGAAACTTCCCCCAGCTTTACAAGCTGTGAGAGCTCGAAAGATGTCAGATACCACCATTGGCGTGAGAGTACTGTCATTTTGCGTGAGTAAAGTGCTGACGACCCCAGATATCTTCAAATCGATGTTTCCATCTTTCCTTGTAAATACCAGAAGGCCCAGGAACATCATCATGAATGCTACCCGTTTGTGCTCGTCCCACTTCTGACGAACCCCTTTGATGCACAGTTTGTTGATTGGATTATTGAATCCCCCCTCATGACCGTACCTATCATATATGAAGCATGGAGTACAGAATCCGGCTGCTAAATCCGGGTTGTGGACTGTTCTAGGTATTTTCAATGAATCTAGGAACCGATGTACCGTGACGACTCTTGGGGCGACCAAGTATTTTTCCTTTAATGGAAGTTCAGTATTCCCGATGTATCCGGCCATTTCTTCCAAAGTTGGGGTGAGCTCAAAATCAGAGAAATGGAAAACATTGTGCATCGGGTCCCAATAGGTAACCAAAGCTCTTATGATATCTCCCCGAGGCTGGATTTCCAACAGAACCACAAGACCTTTCAGATATTTCTTAACCTCATTTTGTCCTTCAACACCTAGATCGTTCCACCATAGCCGTAACTTGACAGGGATTTGGGTCATTATCGAAAAATGTTCACTTTGCATCGTGCTCATCCTGCACATTTATTAAGGTGATTTTAACAAAAATGACTGACTCAAAATATTTTACAGAGGGGACCAAGTTTTGAACGCGGCCTTTAAGCACTTCGAAGACGAAGCTCTTAAGGCTGTGTGGGTCTAAAAATGCTAAACAAAACCCAAAAGTGGCTATTTATGCAAAGTCAGCCTTCCGGCGTCCCTTTCGGGAACATTCGGCTATTTATGACAAAACAGCATCACCTGACTTATTTATGACTCTTTAAAAATTTGAAACATATTTTTGATTTTTGGCTATTTTAGAAAAAATGGGGTTGTACCCGACGAGGGTTGCCTACGTATCTCGCATCCAGTGAGAATCAAACCGGCGTAGTTCGGGCATATAGGAAAAAATCGAATAAACCTAGAAATCAGGAATGCGTATTTTTACATATTTTTTTTTTGAAAAGAGATAAAGATTAAAAGAAACTATATATTTTTTATATTATTATTTTTTTTTTTTGGGGAAAAATTTGGACTATTTAGTCTGAATTCATAAAAGGGGTACTACGAAAGAAACAAAACATTTTTTTTTTGAATTTTCGATTTTTTTTTTTTTAAATAAATACCCCTTTTTTGAAAGTGATAAAAGAAAAATTTTATATATATATTTTTTTAATAACTCTCAATAAACAAGACAGTTTTTTTTTTTTTTTGAGAAAAATTCCGGCGAGGTTTTGACACTATTTGGACATTGGTTTTATTTTCCAAAAATAAGCAATTATCTCCCCTACGCTGCTATTTTCCTCTTTTTTTTAGGAACTGGTCGACATGCGGAACCGAAGCAAATAAATGCACAACACAGATAGGAATGCAGCATGATGGTCTTTTCCATTTCAGGTTGCCTGTCCTAGACGGACCCAACCCCTGTGTTGAGTCCCCTAAGTCAAATGCAATATGATGCAAATAAGCGTTCCTACTAGGGATCCGGCATGAAGTTTCGTTATACTAGGTTTAAACCTTGGTATTTGTTCTAGACTGTGTACCCGAGCGGACAACTCGAGTCGAGGAGGGGGCTACGTACCGGGGACCCGCGAGATCGTCCGGCTTTGTAACTTGTCCGACCTCTTTCTTATTTCAGGTATTGACACTAACAGAATAGGGAGTCTCGACCAGCGAGCTTCTCCCCGGAGGTAAGAAAAGAAGGGTTTCGGCACAGTTTATATACAGTTCAGATAATATCAAAAGCGGTAAAAGACAACATTTAGCACTTTTATGCAAAACATGTAATAAAGATCAGATAATAAAGCCAAATATAACAATTATTCTAAGCTCGAATTCTTGGACCCTGAACCAGTGGTTCTGGGTCACACTTCCCCAACAGAGTCGCCAGGTCACACCTCCTTTTTGCGCACCCCACCCCGAGGGGTAAGATGCGCGGGTGGAGTTTTTCCAATTTAAGTGACAATATTCGAAATGGGATTATTTATTTAATTCAGAGTCGCCACTTGGGAAAGGTTTGGCTTTTGGTGTCCCAAGTCACCGGTTTATCTTGAATCCCAAATCGAGGAAATTTTCGACTTTTCCAAATGAAGTCTGCGAACCAGAAATTCTAAGTAAGGAATTCTGTTGACCCGAGGGAAGGTGTTAGGCACCCTCGAATCCCGTGGTTCTAGCACGGTCGCTTAAATTGTTATAATGGCTAAATATCTGATTTAAATACAGGTTGTGACTTATGTGCTTTTATTAAGTTTAAACCGCTTTTATTATTATCATTTATTTTATAGAATTGCAACGTCGTGAAAATGCATCTCGAACCACGTCACAATCAATGCACCCGTAGTTGTTAACACACTTTGACTCCGTTGAGACTTGGATTTGGGTCACATCAATGTTCACCCGATTTTAAGAATATAATTCACTTAAAGTCGCGCCTAAAGAATCTAAACGCGTTATTATCTTTGGGGACGGCAGTGGAATTCACTAAACAGTCCGTCCCAAATTCTAAGTATTTATCATGATCAATTATTGAGGGCCCCGCAATTTGCATTTTTATTCGGCGAGGCTCGTCTCATTATTTTAGAAAGGGTACCCTACAGTGGCTACATTTCTACTACATTTATCTTTAAAGAGAAGGATGATGCCGAACTTTGCTTGTTTGAACAAATACAGACTGAATCCTTATTATGTTTGCCGAACTTAAACTTGTTTGATTACCTGATTGATTGTTTATGAGGTGAGGGTTACCTCATGCTTTGTCTTCATCGAGTGAATACGCTTATTAATTGGCTAAGTGAGATTGCAAACAAACTGACAACATATATTGAGTTATGTTTAACGACCTCCTAGTTCTACTTTAACACTCTAACCTATTTGAAATTGATAAATGAAATCGGCTGTTTATTAGGAAAATTACTACTAATTGAACTCAAAATGACTATTAGTTTCTCTCAACAATCATCACATTATTTTGAAACAAAGAACCTGTACCGAAACCCGATATCGAACCTGCATTGGAACAAATAAACTGACAAGCGAACTGGCATTCATAGCCAGACTCTTAATATGACTGCATGAGAGTTTGTTTGGGATACATCTATCCCAGACCTAATACCACAGATTTGTCAATTCAGTGGTCTAGGCAAAAATACATACAAGTGCTTGCCATGACTCTATGTTATACAGTCGTAATTAAACCAAACAGCGTTATACTGAACTGAATGTATACTAAATTAAACATGTTGTCTATGTCATACTGTCATTACTATTGAACAGTGCTATCTAACAGTCCATCTCAAACAGAATGTATGCTAGTTTATACAGAGTATTTGCAGTTTGCAGTAAAAATACAATCCCAACTAACATTCGACCTATTTTTAACACCAATGTTATAACATGAACAGCTGTTCGTTTTCTTTATTTCTGCTTCAACTTCAAACTTTCAACAATACAAGGTTTCAGAGGTTGTGTACCTGGAAATATTTGACAATTGAAGCAAAGGGGCAGTCAGCAGAGTACAATGACAACAAAATGCAGCAGCAATCACAGCATTATCAGTAGCAGCAGGGCAGAATAGCAGCAGGCAAAACAATACAGCAAGAAACAAGCTTGAGTGCAGAGATGCAACTATGGCCAATAGAAAGCAATAGCCAAATAACAGCAACACCCAATGGAGTAGAATCAAAACTCTAGACAGACCAAACCAGTAGTAAACCAATGGAAACACTCGACTAACAGACACAACTGGAATTTCAAAGAATCAGAATTGATTTGAACAAGTTGAGCAGCTGAAAACCAATAATAATAGGAGGAAAAAGTTTCTGATTGTTGGTTGTATAGCTTCTATCCCTTAACCTCTCTCTATCTGTGTTTTTGTTTTTCCTTTTCAGCTCTTAAGGTTCAATCTGTATCCTCCCCTAATTCTGTATGTCCATCCCCTTATAAACCTCAAAAACTATCTCTTTTAACAGCCTGTTTTTCAGAACACCCCAGTACCCCTCCCATGTGCCTTCCATTTTCAATTCCAACTTTAGCTAATTAAGTATTAAACCCCATCAACATTCCCTAGCAGATTTCACTTTTTAAAAGGTTTAAATACTTCTTTAAACTAAAGCCAAGTATGGGCAGTGGAATGTATCTGACAGCATATGCTGTCAAATTGTTTTTAACTTAACAAAGGCCTTTATGCAGGCCACAGGCTGTGCACAAAGCACATGAGGTGCATTAATGCACATGCTGTGCACGAGTGCACATGCCTTCCAATTCAGAATTTAAACCAAACAAATCTTTTTACATTACTGATCAATTCAAACAACTATAAGTAAACAAAAACTGGTTCTTAATTGACTCAACAAATGCTTAGCAGAAGTAAATCGAATTTGTTATTGTTCGGACAGTTGAAATTAATTGACGACACATGTCGACTCGACTATATTAGCATTAACATACACAATCGTAACCAAAAATCCGACATTTAACAGTATCGACCCATAATTCGAATTATACTGACTGAGCAAAGTGGTACTCGAGGAACCAATTGCTTAGTCAACATTTGAAGCTCAATTATTGTACAACAAATACATATGTCTTATCAGAATAGGAGGGGGGATCTTAGACAAACAAACAGAAGTTCAGGCAAAGCGGTTGAAGCACAGTTGATAGAAGTCAAGGACAGGAAACGAACAGACCCTTACAACAATCAAACGAACCAAAACAAATAAAGAAAAGAAAGAACTCACATTAAACCTTGAAAATCAAGACTTTAAACTCGGACCTAGCCAGGCCTTTCTTAAGGCTGAGCGGACTTTAATCGAAGTGTTTCTCAAATGAGAAACACTTTGATTAAAGTCCATTAGACCTTAAACTGTTTGGTTTGAACTGGTTTGAACCAGTGACGAGGGACCTTGTGGTTTTAAAACTCAGATCTAATATTCGTGCTTCCCTGGTTATATTCGGACCAAACCAAGTATGGTTTGGTCACGAGGGGGGTCTGGGGAGTGTCTGGTACGAGTTTACGGTAGATCGGTGTAGATTAGGTTCCGACTCCAATCTTAAAATGAAGATTCGAGAAGGTGGGATACGATTCGAGGTCTGTGGTTGGTAGATTTAGGTTCAGGATGGCATGGGGGTTCTATGGTGTTCAGGTGGAGGTCACCGGCGTTCAGGCCGCCGGGTTTCTGGTGAAGGTGTGCAGGGGCGGCTAGGGTTTGAAGGGGATGGGTTTGGTGAAGACGAAGGCGGGGGTGTTGGCTAGGGGGGCAGGGTATGGTGAATGGTTTATATAGTTAGTGGGTGGGTGAACCTCGACCGTTAGATCAATCTAGATCTACGGTCTGGATCTGGAGGCTTGAATGGAACGATGTCGTTTTGAGGGTTTAAGTTCGGTCTGGGTGAGACGGGTCGGGTTTGTTGATGGGTTATGGGGGATTGATTTTGGCCGTTGATCACTCTGAGATCAACGGCCCAGATCAGGCACGATCCAAACGACGTCGTTTCGATACCCTGGGTACTAAGTGGTCTGGACCGGGCAGGCCTGGGTTTTGGGCATTGTTTGTTTGGGCCAATTTTATTAAATTGGCCCAATCCGGAAGAAGAAGGGGTCCTTTCTCTCTTTTTTTTATTTCTTTTTTCTTGTTTATTTTAAAACTAAACAAAAAAATCAAATTAAAATTAAATACACACTTAATACAATTATTTGCACACACACTAAAATATTTCAAAACAAGTAAAATTAAACCAAACAAAATCACGGACAAAGATGCCTGTTTTATGCTTTTCTATTTAAACCATGTTACGGTTTAGATTATGCATGACACGTCACATTTGTTTTTTTTGAATTTTGTTTTAATAAAGTAAATAAATAAAAATGGGCCGAAGCCACAAATAAATCAACAAGGTGCCGTACAGAAATCCAAAAATTGTACAGCAGGGCCAATTATTATTTTTTTTTTCTTTTTGGAGCGATTGTCGTGCGAAACAAAAATCACGTGCTCACAGATATGAAGAAAGATACAACATGACTTTGGATGGTAATGTATTGTCGCACCTTTAGTTGATGTCCATGAGGAGTGGACAGACTTGTACAACTAGTGAATGAACACAGGTTTAGGATGGTTTATTAGTTTGGCAGCAATTATACATGGTGCAGTATTGTTGGAAGATGTCGACATAGAATTTCCACAGGTGGGTTACCTCTTATGAGCAGGCTAACGGTTGTATGGTGTTGACGAAGCTTCTGCGAAGAATTCTACTGGTTATTTGGTAAGAGGTCGAACATGTGAATATGGCTAGTGATTCAGAGCATTCATAAATTTGTTAACAGGGAGATTTCGAGGAATTTGGTGGGTCGGTTGTGCGAGGTCATGTCAGTGACGAAGAAGGAATCATAGTAGGTTCCAGAGTTATGTAATGGCAGCTTCAAGCTAAGTGGGAGAGCCCCACCACCTACAACTGGATTGCATGGTTGTTTACTTATGTGGTTTGTGGTTATCGGCATATTGATGGGTTATTGCGACTAAGGAAAGAGATTATCAATGGTAATGTGAGCAAAGAATTTGAGAAATGTGTTTTATAATTGCCCTTATTGATTCATGTTCAGGCTTGGGGAATACTTAGGATTTATGCTTAGTAAAGAAGTGAGTTACAGGAAGGAGATTCGGCCAGGTGCTTCTTCAAGAGGGTGGTCATGTGCTAGCGGAGCCTTGGAGTTGATTATATTTGGGACCAAGCCAGAGTTAGTGACTCTCAACAACAGTCCTAGTGGATTCAAAAGTTAAAATGTGGTGTCTGAGGGTTTCAAGTCCATGGTATGGTTGAGTATCGAGCTTGTGCAGCGGATTATGAAAAGGGGTTTGAAGTGTTCTGTGTTATCTTTGTCTGCGGTGTAGAATGCGAGGAATGAGAGAAATGACTTCGGAATCAAAGAGGAATTATTAGAATGGATGTATCACTTGAAGATGCGAGTGTGCACATAGGGAGGGTATGAAATGGTTCGTGGGTTTTAAAACAATGTGGTATCGTGGAATGGGGTCTCTTAGGACGAGTGCAGATTGAGTTCGTTATGTTTTGAATGGAGTTATTATTATTCCTAAGGCAAGTCCAGGGTAAATTAGGAGTAGTTGGATTGGTTAGAAATTGTTTAATTGGCATAATGATAGCAATGATCATCTCCTTCAGTGTGTTGAGTTACTCGCGTTATTTGTGACGGTACATGCGAGGTTTGATGGTCGTCGTAATTGATTTTATTTGGAGGCTTTCGAGTATTGTGGCATGTTATGTGTAGATGGATCCCGAAAGAGTTATGGTGGTTTAGACCACTCCTTGAGGTTGGTATTTTCTACGGATATGAAAATTTAGTCACGTGTTGCAATGGTTCTCTTGAAATGAGCTAAGTAAAAGGTTTCTATATGATGAAGTGTTTACCCTATTAGTTGTTTAGGAGTTATGATAAAATTCTTGTACTCTTGCGCATTGGCATGATTAAGTGCATCAAGTATATGGTGTCGCGCCCCCTTTTTCCCTCTCTTTTTTATGGGGAAGAGGTCCGAATTTCGACATTCACGGGGTGTAATGACTCATTTTCTTTTGGGAATTGGGTATTTGAAGTGTCGCCACCTAACAGATTATGGTGCATTGGGACACCTAGAGCAATTAACTCTTGGGTTGGTTTACGTTACCAAAGATTAGGGTAAGGGATCACAGTACCCTCGAGGGAAAGGTGTTAGGAACCCCTCTTGGTCCACAATTGTGGGTGTTGGCCGAACTTATATTCACAAATTAGTCCATTACAAGTAAGCAGTTGAATCAAATAGGTTGCAAGTAAAGCACACTGGATAATTCAAGTAGTAAAATAAAGGATTGAACAAGTTACAAAACAAAGGTTTAAATAAAGAAAGGATTTGGTAAAGAGGGGTCCTAGGTTGGTTATCCTATAGGATCACCCCATGCAATGTCCGGTAAGCACTCCTCAATGAGGGGCTACACGTAACATTAATGCGTAGTCATCATATCTCATGTCTACCCTTCCCATCCCCTTATTGGTCATGCAAACCGAGTGTTTGGTCAATGATTCCTATTGCGTAATGCTACCCGTCCCTTCTTAATTGTCCTAGAGAGAATTAGGACAACTACCTATAGGTAGTTCTAGACGACCCCTAAGGTTTAGAAAGGCGAAAATTCTAAGGCGGCAGTCAAAAATATTTAGGACTTTCACACATATGGGAGCAATTAAGAGGCTCAGAGTTTCCTCCTCAAACAAACACATAAGCAGCACGACTCAAGCACAGTTAAAGTCTTTTATTAGACAATGTCCTAAAGCATGATATCTAAGTGAATATGTAGAAAACATATAACCCTTTTCTTATACTCAGAAGTTACACGCTAGTAGTTGCCTAGGGACTCTTTTAAAAGACTGTTAGGATCGAAAAACGTTAAGCAATGGAGACAGTTTCAAAGAATGCAGTTTTGAAAACTCCCTAAAGGCTTGCCTATATGCAGAAGTACTGATGTCTACATTAATGCAAAAACTCATAGATTTTGAAATAGACTGCTTTATTACCTAAAGGCATAATATCTAATGAGATAGTTTGAAGGAACTTGTTTCAGTAAATACTTAATACCTAATAAAACCAATTCAGAAATGAACTAGGCGTGATTAAGTCGATTTATTAGACTAAATTAAACTATCACACAGTATTGCAAGAAGAGATCCCTATAGGCATGATATCTAGGCAGATTAATGATTTTAAACAATTTGTAGTACCATATAGAAATACTCGTTATAATTGAATCAGAATTAAGTCCTATAGGCATGGTATCTATTATTGGACAGATTTAAGACAAGATTGTTTGGAACCTATATGCATGGTTTCTAAACATGACTGAATGTAAAACCTTATAGATATAGTTCCTACTTGATGAGCAAACAAACTTAAGAGTAAAGCCTTATAGACATGATTTCTATTGGACAAAGCAAACGGATTAAAGAGTAAAGTCCTATGGGCATGTTTTCTATTAGCAAGCAATCAGATTAGAGAGTGAAACCCTATGAGCATGTTTTCCATTTAGGCAAGCAATCAGACTTTAAAAGTAAGGTCCTAAGAGAAGGATTTCTATCTGTATTACTCCATAAAGTATGCATCTACCCACCCTTTTTTTATTAAATACCCCAATTTATGTTTACAAAATATTACAGGCCAGTGAATGAATTAAATAAGTAAAATAGAAAATTAATAAGTTATTCTATAGGGAGCCTTCAATTAGGCCCAGGTTTCCCAAAGCCTCTAATGGCCTCATATGCCTCAGTTCCATAGACAAATCAGAGTCTAGGTGTATCAAAGTTCCCTAAGCATCTCAAGGATCCCGGGAAGTGCTTACACCTAGACTTAGTAACCAAAGATGGAACAAGTGCACTGTGGAAAAGCCATCCTCAGTATGCCAGAGTTCAGAGGGTTCTCCAAAGGATCCCTAGGCAGTACACATACTAGAGGGGGCGGAACTTATTGACTAAAAGTAGAATGTGAAGTGATGGACACAAGTTGAAAAGGTTTTAGTAAGAAACTGTATTTAATCAAAATCTTTTCCTTTGAAAATAATGTAGTAAAACAAAAGAGACTTGCTTGAAGAGATGAACAGAAGTCAAAACACCTTAGGATAGGTTTACACATAACTTGTTCACAGAACCAAGTAAATTCAGTAGTCACACAGGGGCCAAGGGGTTTGGGATTCATAGAACATTTGACAGCAAACACATAACCCAGCAAAGGTCTAGGACTGGTTTAGACATGCTTAGAAACAACTGACACTGGCATAGTCACAAAACCAGTCATGAAGAACACAACCATATAGAGGGGTGATAGGGATTTGGGGATTCATGGGATAAAGAATGGTAAGCACACAACAAGTAGAGATTATTGGTAAGACATGCTCAAAAACATACATACAGGGAATATATTGATCTAACGGAAGGGGAAAACATAATAACATACTGATAATGTAAATATTAACTACAAGTTTCACAACAGAACCACAAATATAAGCAAACTAGAAACAAGAGAAACTGAAACAATAAGAGAAACATGTTGTTGTTGGAACTTTGAATTGAAACTAGGACATACTAGTGAAAAGGAGAGTAAGCAGAATGAAAAGAATAAGAGAGCACAAATGGTTAGCCTTCGCTTGCAGCCGGCTAACTTAGACAGTAGCAAATAGCACAAGAGAGAGAGAGAGCAAAGATTATTTATTATGAGAGATAGTTTCTTGAATCCAAGTGTTTGTGTCTGTGTTAATGAAAGGCTTGAGTACTCATAGTTTGAAAACATGTAGTAAATAAGATAAGAATCATAGTAGCATGGTAATTAAGGAACTTAGAATCAGTTAGTCAGAATATCAAGGCAAGTACTCCCTTAAGCTAAGAGAGTTAATTTAAACGGTAAGAACAAGTATTTAAGGCAAGAAAGATCAGTACATGATTAATAAGGAAAGAATCAAAGTTCAGTAAGCATAAAGTAGTCAATTAGGACTAGGTTTAGAAATCACCAATTAAGGAATGATTCAGTAAGAACAAAGTACCACAGCAAATAAGGTAGGGGATCAGTCAATTTAAACAGACGAGGCAAAGGTTTAGGGTTTTAAAAGAAAATCTTTCAATCAAACCATCGAATAAGGGAATCAGGATCAATCAAGAGGGAGTCATGATTCTATACTTCAACATATAAATAGAGAAGAACAAATAGACGTAGCAAATAGGCAAGGTCAGCAATATCGATAGAAAGGGGCAGGTTTTAAACAATCAAGATGAATACAATCACACAGAGATGATATAAGTAGGCCGTGGACATAGTAAAAACCTATTCGAAGCATGGTAACCACAAAAACTTAACAAGAGTCGAGTAGTCATGCTAACACACAGAACCAAAACAAAGAAGATATGAAAAAATTAGTGCTTTTAACATAGGTGAGTTGAAAAAGTAGTAAGAACATAGAATCAGTAAAAATATGCAAGGATATAAGTTTCAAACATAAAGAATCAATTTAAATAAAGTGTAGGAGAAGTTCCGAAAAATCCCTAATTTTTGAAAGAAAGTAAAGTAGATTAAAGTTGAAGATTTTTCAAGAGTGGTTTGAGAACATTGTACAACATAAACGAAATAGACTTGAAGCATTTAAAAATGGCCCAGATCTAAGAAGCACAAGCGAAAAATAGGGTTTCCAAGGAAACCCAGGTAGAGATACAAGAACCTGCTTAGAACTTCATAGATCGTAACAAATATGGTGTGATTTTGCCCAAACTCACACCGGAGAAGCCATGAACAACCAAAACAGCAACCCTAGATACAAGTTGACATGTCCCCGGGACCTCGAAGGCCTCAGAGATGATGAGCAAGGCGATGGAGGAACTATTGGAGGCTTGGGGTTGAAAGGTGGTCGCCGGAGATGACTGGAGAGGGAGGCAGCGGTTGAAGAAGGTTAGGTTTAGGTTAAGAGAAGAGAGAGGACGAGAGCATCTGAAGGCGGTGGGTATGGAAAAGTGATTAGGTTTAGGGGGTCATTTAGAATTAAAAAAGAAAGAATGGATGAGGGTCGTTGATCTAAGAGATCAACGGCTAGGATTTAAGATGGCTTTGGGTCGGGTAGGGTTAATTGGGGCCTGGGTCGGGTAATCTGATTAGGAATTGGGCTGGGGTTGTGTTAAAATTAGGCTAAAATAGAATGCCAAATTAGGCTATAATTTAAATAGCCACTTTTCCCCATTTTAATTTATAATAAATAATAAATAGTTTTCGGAAAATAATTTTTCTATAGAAAAATGATTTAAAATATATAATTATTATTTTAAAAATATAGGGATCAATTTTACGCATACAAAATATAATTATACATTAAAATGGGCTAACATTGCAATTATATGCAATTTAGCTTAAAATAGCAAATGTAATTATAAAAATGCATAAAAAATATATTAGCCATATTTTGGCATAAGTATATAAACTAAATGAATAAATCATCATAACACTAATTTTTAAAAAAATTATTGGGGATTTAATGAATAAAAGGGGAGAAAATAAATCAATTTAAATCCTTAAAATTATGAAAAAAATTATAAAAACCTGTGCATGATTATATATGGATATATATGCTATTTGAAGGTATCTATGCATATTTAAAAATATATAGGGAAAATTGGGTATCAACAACTGCCCATCTTTACCCGCGAAGGATGAAAGAGTTTTTGAGTAAAGAAATGATGACCAATTTTGACCGGATGGGGTGTTTTGAAAGACGGAGGTCAAACTCTGGTTTTCGAGTTGCCTACATATCCCTGATTTTACAGGAATCAAGCCATGTGTAGTTTCGGATTCACCCGTGGAGTAGGCCGATGAAATTATGGCAAGAACGGACATGAGATGAGAAAGCGGCTACGGTGAACAGTTAAGGCTCGGGACGGTTGGAGGGAATTGGAGAGAGATTTCTCCGGCTAGGATAGTGGTTTCTTACTGGTTACCTACAGATAAAAGATTCTACAAACGTGTTTGCGAAAATTTAAACATGATGCAAATTCCCTTTGGACCATGAAGGTTGTCTTCAGACGGTTAAAGATGACGTCCTCAGACCATGACGTCCTGGGCCATGAATTGTTTAGTGAGGGATTCGCAGGCCATGAAATGGTGATCTTGGGCCATGAAAATGGTTCCTCTGAACCATGATGACTTTGAATAATGATATGCAAGTTCGAGAGATCCTCAAGCCATGACATGGTGTCTTCTGGCTATGAGGATGGTGCCTTTAGACTATGATGCCTTTTGACAGATTGGAGATATTTCAAACCATGAGATGCAATAATATGATGTAACAAGACAAGGCTTAGTCTTGTGAAATAGAGGGCAGAGCTTAGCCCGATTGAAAAGCAGGTAGATAGTAGCAGAAATAGAGCAATATCTGTGCAAAGAGGGACATGGATTAGTCCCGTGCAAGTGGGGAGGCAAACATTAGCCTTATACAAGTGGGGAGGTAAGGATCAGCCTCATGCAAATATAGAGTCAGAGCTTAGACTCGTGCAAGTATGGAGTCAAGGATGCAAACGCGGAGTCAGAGATTAGACTCATGCAAAAGGGAGGCAGGGGTTAGCCTTATGCAAATATGGAGGTAGAGCTTAACCTCATGCAAGATTCGGGACAGGGCTTTGTCCCATGCAAATGGAAGGCAATGCTTAGCCTTATGCAAATATGATGGTAGAGCTTAACCTCATGCCAGATTCGGGACATGGCTTAGTCTCATGCAGAGAGAAGGCAATGCTTAGCCTTATGAAAATATGGAGGTATTGCTTAACCTCATGCAAGATTCGGGACAGGGCTTAGTCTCATGCAAATGGAAGGCAATGCTTATCCTTATACAAATATGAAGGTAGAGCTTAACCTCATGCCAGATTCAGGAAAGGGCTTAGTCCCATGCAAATGGAAGGCAATGCTTAGCCTTATGAAGATATGGAGGCAAGGCTTACCCTCATGCAAATATGGGGGACAGGGATTAGTCCCATGTAAATGTGGAGTCTAGGATATAGACTTATGCAATATTGGAGACAGAGCTTAGTCTCATGCAGAGAGAAGACAGTGCTTAGCCTTATGCAAATATGGAGGTAGATCTTAGCCTCGTGCAAAGAGAAGGCAGTGCTTAGCCTTATGCAAATATGGAGGTAGAGCTTAACCTCATGCAAGATTCGAGACAGGGTTTAGTCCTATGGAAATGGAAGGCAATGCTTAGCCTTATACAGATATGGAGTCAGAGATTAGACTCATGCAAAGAGCGAATAGTAGATATGGGTAGTGTATGTCTTAGCTAGGGTATATTCAGTGTGTGATGGACGGATGGATGGTGAATTTGCTTTGTATATACATGTTTCATGAATGCTGCTATTACGTCAAATGTGCATGTGTTCAAAGAAAAATCATAAGTTTTATGAGGGGGCATTGGTTCTTGTTTTGTATGCCGACCTTGCTCTACTCCGCTCTAGAAGCCCTCTTCGAATTCCCCTAGGTAGCACCTGACTATTATGAAAAATAGAATTTTCAAAAAATATTCATTCATCGAAAAAAATAGAATTTTTTTGGAAGCGTATTGATATATCAAGTAATTTTTGATGAACTAGCGATTGTGACTCATTTCAAAGGCATTGCAGCTATCTTATGTTAGAATTCTGAGGGTCCTCCTCAAAAAATTTCCCCAATTTGGTAGATGATTCTTAACTGTTTGTGGATGGCGGACCCTGCTAAATCTTCTTCGGAATTTTGAGAATCCTTCTAAAAATTCTGCCTCAGTTCTTGATTGATTGCTGACTTCTTGGCATGTGATGTCGCTGGCTGGACTTGCTTCGGAATTTTGGGGACCCTCCTCAAAATTCTGCCACAGTTTCTAATTTTTGGGGGAAATGAAAATTTCATTATAATATGACTGAACCCATAAGGCTGCCTACGTATCCCCTCTTAAACAAGAATGAGGTCAAGCGTAGTTCAATTACATCAGAAAAGAAACGTGAGATAATCTAGGCATAGTATCTCTTGACTAAGTCTGAATTGATTGGTTTTGGCCTTATTTCTCCATCTATTTCTGCAAGTATGAGTGCTCCTCCTGTCAGGACCCTGTGAACCATGTATGGACCTTTCCAGTTGGGAGAGAATCTTGATGCGAGAAGATTTTCTTTAATACCAGCGGCCCTGGTGCGAACTGTCTTGGTTTGACTCTTTTGTTGAAAGCTCTAGACATTCTGTTCTGATAGAGTTGGCCGTGGCATACTGCGTTCATCCTCTTTCCATCGATGAGGGCCAATTTTTCATAGCGGTTTCTTATCCATTCCGCATTGCTGAGTTCAACTTCCTGAATGACTTTTAAAGAAGGAATCTCCACCTCAGCTGGGATGACAACCTCGGTACCATAAACCAGCATGTAGGGGATTTCCCCGATTGATGTACAAATTGTGGTGCGGTACCCTAACAGAGCAAAGGGTAACTTCTCATTCCACTATTTGTGATTTTCTACCATTTTCCTTAGTATATTCTTAATGTTTTTGTTGGCGTCTTCTACGGCTCCATTCATCTGAGGTCTGTAGGTGGTGAAATTCTTGTGCTTGATTTTGAAAGTTTCACATATAGCTTTAATTAGATCACTGTTGAGGTTGGCGGCATTGTCAGTAATAATGGACTCAGGAACTCCAAATCGGCAGACAATACGATCCTTGACAAAATCTGCAATGACTTTCTTGGTTACAGCTTTGTAAAATGCAGCTTCTACCCATTTTGTGAAGTAATCAATGGCTACAAGAATAAACCAGTGTCTGTTCGAAGCAGTAGGCTCAATCAGACCGATAACATCCATTCCCCAGGCGACGAATGGCCAAGGTGAGCATGTTGCATTGAACTCATTTGTTGTCACTTTTATCATGTCGGCATGCACTTGACATCAAAAGCATTTGCGGACATACTGAATACAATCAGTCTCTATGGTCATCTAGAAGTAATTGGCTCGAGTATCTTCTTAGCCAAGACGAAACCGTTCATGTGTGGACTGCAGGTCCCAGCATACACATCCTCAAATAGCTTAGAAGCTTCCTTTGCGTTGACATACCTTAGTAAACCCAAATCTGGATTTCTTCTGTACAAGTTCCCTCCGCCGTGGAAGAAGTGATTTGACAATCTCCGGAGTGTGCATTTTTGAATGTGATTTGCCTGCTCCAGGTATTTTCCTTTTGATAAGTACTTCTTGATGTCATGGAACCAAGGCTTGCCATCTGCCTTTCCTCGACATGAGCACAATATGCCGGTTGATTATGGATTCTCACCGGGATGGGATCAATATAGTTCTTATCTGGATGTTGTATCATGGATGAAAAAGTGGCTAATGTGTCGGCAAATTCATTTTGAATTTTGGGCACATGTCGGAATTCTATCTTTGCGAACCTCTTTCTCAATTCCTGTACATGGTGCAAATATGGAAATATCTTGGAATTCATGGTGGCCCACTCTCCTTGTACCTGGTGCACAAGCAAATCTGAATCATCAATCACCTACAATTCCTGAATGTTCATGTCGCCTGCCATGTTGAGTCCTAATATGTAGGCTTCTTATTCTGCCATATTGTTGGTGCAGAGAAATTTGAGTTTAGCAGATACGGGATAATGCTGACCCGTTTCTAAAACCAAAACTGCTCCAATGCCTACTCCTTTGAAATTTGCGACTCCATTAAAGAATATCCTCCAACCGTCATATGCTTCAGTAATGTCTTCTTCTACGAATGATACTTCTTCAACAGGAAAATACGTTTTCAAGGGTTCGTATTCTCATCCCACCAGATTTTCAGCGAGGTGATCTGCCAATGCTTGTCCCTTGACTACCTTTGAGTTACATAGATGATGTCAAACTCACTTAGTAGTATTTTCCATTCAGCCAACTTCCTAGTAGACATGGACTTCTGAAATATGTACTTCAGAGGATCCATCCTGGATATGAGCTATGTAGTGTATGCGCAGAAATAATGCCTTATTTTCTGGGATGTCTAGGTCATAGCACACCAAGTACATTCAAGTAGAGAATACCGTGCTTCATAAGGTGTGAATTTCTTACTCAAGTAATATATGGCTTGCTCCTTTCTTCTAGTCTTGTCATGATGTCCCAAAACACATCCGAAGGCTCCATCTAATACAGATAAATAGAGTAGTAAAGGTTGTCCTAGTTCTGGCGGGACCAGAACTGGCAGTGTGGACAGGTATTCCTTGATCTTGTCAAAAGCTTTCTGACTATCCTCGATCCAACTTGTCTCGACATCCTTTCTCAGCATCTTGAAGATGGGTTCACATATTACTATAGACCATGCTCTGAATCAACTGATGTAGTTGAGCCGTCCCAGAAAGTTCATCACGTCCTTTTTGCTTTTAGGTGGTGGCAACCCCTAAATAGCTTTGATTTTAGTATGATTTAGCTCGATCCCTCAACGACTGACAATGAATCCCAATAATTGTCCTATGGGAACCCCGAATGCTCACTTTGCGGATATCGACTTCAAATTGTACCTTCTAAGCCTATCAAAGAATTTCCTCAAATCTGCTATGTGATCTGCGTCCCTCTTGGATTTGATAATGACATCGTCCACATACACCTATATTTCTTTGTGCATCATATCGTGGAAAATGGTTGTCATGGATCTCATGTAAGTGGCCTCATCATTCTTAAGACCGAATGGCATCATCTTGTAACAGTATACACCTCAAGGCGTAATAAAACCTGTCTTCTTGGCATATTCTTCATCTATCCAGATCTGGTGATAACCTGCGAAGCAATCTACAAAGGATTGGAGTTCATTCTTGGCACAATTATCGATCAGGATAAGTATATTCAACAGTGGAAAATCATCATTGGGACATGCTATGTTTAAATCCCTATAATCAACACATACTTCGGAACTGGCACAATGTTATATAACCATGTTGGGTACTCAACCACTCTAATAACCTTGGCTTTGATCTGCTTGGTAACTTCCTTCTTGATTTTCAAACTCATGTCTGGTTTGAATTTTCTAAGTTTCTGCTTGACTGGCGGGCACACGGGATTGGTAGACAACTTGTGAGCTACTATAGATGTGCTCAAACCGAACATATTGTCATACGACCATGCGAAGATATCCTCATATTCCTTTAGAAAATGGATGTACACTTCCTTCTTTATTGGCGGCAAGTGAATGCCGATACGGGTCTCTTTGACGGTTTCGGTGTCTCCCAAATTTACTGCTTCTATTTCGTCCAAGTTGGATTTGGGTTTGTTCTCAAAATTCTCAACTTCTCTAACAATTTCCTCGGGTATCTCATCTTTTTACTCTGAGTCGCTATTCTCATGTTGCGTTGCCTCAGTACATATCACAGTCAATGGTTCATCAGGAAAAGTAAAAATAACACTATAGAAGGGAAAAGTATAAAAATAGTAATGAATAATGATAAAGGACAAATGCATTTGATTAAAACTGAGAAAATTGTTCAAACAAACCTTAGCTCGGTGGATCGAGCATTTATTTTGAAACAAAGAAATCTTAAAATGAAATTGCTGGAAATTTAAAATGCCTAGAACGGCTATAAATTCTACCAAGCTACCCAGGGACTCGGCCGGCTCGGGATGGTGTGGCGATCCAGTTTCTGAGAATAGCTCCTTTTGCCGCAGTCTGAATGGTGAGGCCTTCTTCCTCCTTCTCAATTATGGCACAACAATCCATGTTCTCGTCTTCCAAGAATAGATCCTTCAGCCCAGCCAGTGCTTCTTCTTCTATAGTTCCCATATTGTGTCTGCATGATGCAAAGCTTGTTCTAAACGTGGTACCAGTTACTCAAGAGGGTAGTACGGTCCACGCCATTGAGGCAACCAAACATTGTACTCTTGCCATGTATACTGGTATCCGAGCTCAAAGGTGGTACCATGATTTTTCAGCCGTATCGTCTTGGTGATACCCTGGAGGTTCTTCCCCATCCCTTTGACGGGTTCATATCCGAACCATGCTAGTATGCTTTCTATTTTGTTACTCCACCACTTATCCTTCTCGATGGCATTGACTCGTTCAATGTGATGATAGGTTTCCCCTCCCAACCTTCTTCTATATCCAATAGCCGTAATGGTTTGACTAGTGTAGATAGGGTTACTCCCATCTCCATGAATGATTACCTCTTGATGGTTCCATTCGAATTTTATGACTTGATGTAGTGTGGAGGGTACGGCTCCAGCAGCATGGATCCATGGGCAGACCAACAAAAGATTATATGAGGCTGGTATGTCAAGCACTTAGAATTCAACATCGAACCAAGTTGGTCCCATCTACAAGCAAAGGTTGATTTCCCCTATCGTGGCCCTTTGGGACCCATTAAAAGCCTTCATATTCATGTTTCATGTCCATATTTCATGGAAACCTTTGTCCAACATTTTCAGGGTATCCAGTGGACAAATATTTAGACTCGAACCTCCATCAACAAGGACCCTAGAAATGAACTTATCTTCAAATTGTATCGTAATATACAGTGCTCGATTGTGATTCAGACCTTCGGGTGGCAGCTCATCTTCATGGAAGATAATCTTATGGCTATCTAGCACCTGACCGACCATGTTGGCCATTTCTCCACCAGTGATAATATTAGGTACATAAGCCTCGCTCAGTATTTTCATCAAGGCATTCTTATATGCCTCTAAATTCTGCAATAGTGACAGGATAGATATATGAGCAGGGGCTTTGTTCAAATTATAAACAATAGAATACTCTTTCGCATGTACTTTCCTCCATAGGTCATCCAGCCCGGTCTCAATGACAGGCTGCCTAGTAGTGGCTACCTTACTTGAACCTCCCAGGTGTTCAGGTGTGTAGACTCTTCCAGTTCTAGTCATCCCATGTGCGGTGTTAGATTCGTCTATCTTAGTCTTCCTTTTTCGTCGAGCCTCGACGACATAATCCCAGGGTATTGCTTTTGAGTTGAATGGGGGTGTGGTTGACACCGTCACAGTAAAAGTTGTGACCACTTCTACTTCAAATGGAGCGGAGGTGGCTGCGGGGGAAGCTACTTCTACCTCAAATGGAACTGATATAGTTACCTCAACATCAATAGGTGCCTGAGTCTGAACCACGATAGGAGTAAGTGTGCTGCAACCTTAAAGTTATCGCCTTCTTGAATAAGGCCGATTGACCCTTCAGGGTCCCATTTTTCATTTGTTTCTATAACATGTACACCATTACCTTTATGATCAAGGAGGGGATTGTTGCGGACATTAGGTGCGGCTTCCTTTGCTTGTATGACCTTGTTGTCAATGAGTGTCTGGATCTTATCCTTCAATGTTCGACACTCAACAGTGGTGTGCCCTTTCATACTGGAGCGGTATGCATAGGTTTTGTTCGGATTGACCCATTGGGATGGATTTTCTAGTGCCACGGCGGGAACATGAGTGACGTAACTTGCGGCCTTTAACTTTTCATACAATTGGTCGATGGGATCAGCAATGGCGGTATGTTGTCTGGGCAGCATGCGGTCGAAGTTGGGTCTTGGTCTTGGATAATTTTGGCAAATTGGTGGTGATTGGAAGTGGGATGGTTGGGAATTGTAGGTGTTATGGACAGTGGGTGGTTGAAAATATCTAGGAGATGAAGGTTGATATGTAGGTGGTGATGCTTGGTATGTGGTTGGAGGTGTTTGATAGGTGGGTGGAGGTGTCTCGTAGGTAGGTAGAGGTGTTTGATATGTGAGTGGAGTTTTTAGGCCCTGGGCTACCATTACTGCCCCAACATCTCTCTTCTTCAATATTCCACCTAATTGGAGTGCCTTATTCGTGGCTTGTAATGCCTCGAATTTCGTTACCATCCCGCTCTTGATTCCTTCCTCGATCATTTCCCCGAGCTTGATGATATTAGAGAATCTGTGATTTTCGATGACCATCAGTCTCTCATAATATTGTGGATCATGTGCCTTGGCAAAGAATTTATTCATATGTTCTTCATCAAAAGAGGGCCTGACCTTGGCGGCTTCTGACTTCCAACGAGTAGCATATTCACGAAAGGTCTCAGTAGGTTTCTTCTTGAGATTCTGAATGTAGAAGACATCTGGTGCATTCTCCGTGTTGAACCTGAACCGATCCATGAAATCCGATGTCATGCTTACCTAATTGGACCATTTATTGGGATTCTGGCTGATATACTAGGACAAAGCGTCCCTAGTAAGGCTCCTCACAAAGAGCTTCATTCAAATCTTTTCATCCTTTCCAACCCCAACAAGCTTGTCACAGTAGGTCCTTAGGTGAACCCTGGGATCACCTGTACCATCGAACAGTTCGAACTTGGGAGGTTTGTAACCATCTAGAAATTCCACATCAGGCTGTATGCGCAGATCTTCATAGGTCAAACCTTCTATTCCTCTATCACCTTCAACACCTTGAACTCAGCTTGTTAACTTCTTGAGTTCTTCGGCCGTGTTCTTAATGAGCAGGTCCTTTTTAGAGGGTTCCGGTGCACAGGAGATTGGTTGGGCAGAATGTGGTATAGTTTCCACGTATATGGGGTTGCTCTGATGGGTGCCAGGGACTTGGGTATAGTGATGGTCATTGACGAAGTTTTGTGGGTCGAGAATGAGTGGTGGTGTATTTGTGGAGTGTGGTAAGTGGTGGTTGGTGGGTATGGAATTGGTTGATGCTGTTGTTGTGGTGGAGTTGGTACTGGAAATGGGTTGATATTTTGTGGTGGAGTTGCGTATTGATTTTGTGCGCTAGGATTTTGTGGCTGCTGGTTTTGTGTGTTTTGAGGAGGTGTTGGGTTCTTTGTTTCTGTTGGTGGGTGAGTGACATGTTTGCCAAATTGCGGACCTGCTCAAGTTATCCTTGCAGTTCTAGTATCTTCTGTTCCAGTCTCAAAACTAGGTCATTCGGGGTCGGAGTACTGCGACCGTCGGAAGTCTCTGCATTCTCACCGTTTTCCTTTAAGATTCCACTTAAATCATCCATCTTTGCTTTCCCTATGTTTTTTGTGTTTCTTGGAGGAGGAGGAGGTGGAGGGCCTCTAGATCTGGTATGATATACTGATGAGGCCAGTATGGACGAACCAACGTAAGGGGATGGGAATAATAATAAAAAATAAACAAAAACTAAAAGGTAACAAGTTAGTGAAGATTCTGAAATGTTTGCAGTATGTAAAAACATATTGCGCAATATAAACTCATATCCTAATTTGGGAGCCTCATTGTGCCCAAGGTAGGCCTAGCGACAAATAAATTTGAAGAACTTCAATTGCCCATAAATGCTTCATTTCATAATATAAAAGTAGAGGAATCCAAAACGACACTAACATATTAATAAAACAAGTTGCTACTGGCACTCGACCTTATTACATTTTAAGAAAATCAAGTAAATCTAATCTATTTGGTCACAGAAGGACCTTCCTCAGCTTGAATGTTCTCGTTGATCAAATCCTCCAGTTCGAGTAAATTCACCAGTAAGAATGCCTTTGCCAAATGTCCTCCTTCGTTTCCCTTAGTGGTCTGGCAGTCGGTGACTCTCTTCCTCACTTTTCCTTCCAATTCCAATAGGCTGTATTCCAGGTATTCCAGCTTTTTGCTAGATTTGGTAGCCCTTTCTTTCCATTCATTGATTTGGTCGTCTGATGGAAGATTCTTCCACCAGTATAGCAAGAGTGAGGGTGTGCTAACCATACTGAAGCTGGGGACCTCGTTCCTCATTTTCTGTAAAACAAAAGGGTTAGACCTTACCCCCACCGGACTCGACTATTTATACATTTATGATCAACATATCAGCATTTAGTTCTCCAAATTAATGCACAAAACATGGTTGCACCCATTGGGATTATGGAAAACATGATGGACTTTGGATAAGGCTTATCTTAAAGGATCATTATGTGGAGAACATAACTATTCCGACTAGGTTAGACTGGTACCCTCAAGCGGACAACTTGAGGGGGAAGGCACAGAACTATCGACTGCACCGATGATCGACTGGTTTTACCGCAAATAAGCCTTTTTGAATTTAAGGGTAGTAAATGGGAAGAGCGCAACCACTCATTAAAGCGTTGCTATAGAATTTGAGACGCACGAGTGGAATATGATGCGGACCATGATTTATGCAGCAATTAATAACATGTTGTCAAGTGTTTTGACGTAGGAAAAATAAATACAACATTTAAAAGATTAAAAGACAGTTACAGGAAAAAGAAAACAAAGAGACAAGTCAATTTCATGGCTATAAAGAAATCATAAATGCTTGAAAATTAGACAATTAAATTCAAATAAGGGAGAAGGGTACAGGATAAACATGCTTGGACTAATTTGTAAAAGACAAGTTCGTTATGGTAAGAGCCTAAAAATATCCCCAGCAGAGTCACCATATTGTCGCACCCCTTTTTCCCTCCCTTTTTTTACGGGGAAGAGGTCCGGGTTTCGACATTTACGGGATGTAATGACTCATTTCCTTTTGGGAATTGGGTATTTGAAGAGTCGCCACCTAATGGATTATGGTGCGTTAGGGAACCTAGAGCGATTAACTCTTGGGTTGGTTTGCATTACCAGAGATTAAGGTAAGGGCTCGAAGTAACCTCGAGGGGAAGGTGTTTGGCACCCCTTTTGGTCCACTGCTGTGGGTCCCGATCAAACTTATATTCACAAATTAGTCCATTACAAGTAAGGAGTTGAATCAAATAGGTTGCAAGTAAAGCACGTTGGATAATTCCAGTAGTAAGATAAAGGTTTGAACAAGTTGCAAAATAGAGGTTTAAATAAAGAAAGGATTTGATAAAGAGGGGTCCTAGGTTGGTTATCCTATAGGATCACCCCACGCAATGTCAGATAAACACTCCTCAATGAGGGGCTACACATGACATTAACGCGTAGTCATCATATCACATGTCTACCCTTCCCATCCCCTTATTGGTCATACAAAGCGAGTGGTTGGTCAATGATTCCTATTGTGTTCTGCCACCCATCCTTTCTTAATGGTCCCGGAGAGAGGTAGGACCTCTATCTATAGGTAGTTCTAGACGTATCCCTAAGGTTTATAAAGGCGAAAATTCTAGCGATGGTCAAAAACATTTAGGACTTTCACACATAATTGGAGCAATTAAGAGGCTCAGAGTTTCCTCCTTAAACAAACACATAAGTAGCATGACTCAAGCACAGTTAAGGTCTTTTATTAGACAATGTCCTAAAGCAGGATATCTATGTGAATATGTAGAAAACAGATAATCCTTATCTTAGACTGAGAAGTTGCACTCTAGTAGTTGCCTACGGACTCTTTTAAAAGCCTGTTAGGATCAGAAAATGTTAAGCAATAGAGATAGTTTCAAAGAATGCAGTTTTGAAAATGCCCTAAAGGCTTGCCTATAAGCAGAAGTACTGATGTCTATATTAATGTAGAAACAAACAGATTTTGAAATAGACTCCTTTAATACCTATGGGCATGATATCTAATGAGATAGTTTGAAGGAACTTGTTTCAGGAAATACTTAATACTTAATAAAACCAATTCAGAAATGAACTAGGCGTGATTAAGTCGATTTATTAGACTAAATTAATCTATCAGAAAATATTGCAAGTAGAGCTCCCTATAGGCATGATATCTAGGCAGATTACTGATTTTAATCGATTTGCAACAACATACAGAAATACTCGTTATAACTGAATCTGAATTAAGTCTTAAAGGAATGGCATCTATTATTGAACATATTTAAGACATGATTGTTTGGAACCTATATGAATGGTTTCTAAACATGACAGAATGTAAAACCTTATAGACATGGTTTCTACTTGATGAGCAAACAAACTTAAAAGTAAAGCCTTATAGACATGATTTCTATTAGGCAAAGCAAATAGATTAAAGAGTAAAGTCCTATGGGCATGTTTTCTATTAACAAGCAATCAGATTAGAAAGTGATACCCTATGAGCATGTTTTCTATTTAGGAAAGCAATCAGACTTTAAAAGTAAGGTCCTAAGAACAGGATTTATACCCGTATTAGCCCATAAAGTATGCATCTACCCACCCTTTTTTACTAAATACCCCAATACCTGTTTACAAAATATTACAGGCCAGTGAATGAATTACATAACTAAAATAGAAAATGAAGAAGCTATTCTATAGGGAGCCTTCAATTAGGACCAGGTTTCCCAAAGCCTCCAATGGCCTCATATGCCTCAATTCCATAGACAAATCAGAGTCTAGGTGCATTAAAGTTCCGTAAGGATCTCAAGGATCCTGGGCCGTGCTTACACCTAGATTTAGTAACCAAATATTGAACAAGTGTAGTGTGGAAAGGCCAGCCTCAGTATGCCAGAGTTTAGATGGTTCTCCAATGGATCCCAAGGCAATACACATACTAGAGGGGGCAGAACTTATTGACTAAGAGTAGAGTGAGAAGTGATGGACACAAGAAACTGTATTTAACCAAAGTCTTTTCCTTTGAAAATAATGTAGTAAACCAATAGAGACTTGCTTGAAGAGATGAACAGAAGTCAAAACACCTTAGGACAGGTTTACACATAGCTAGTTCACAAAACCAAGTAAATTCACTAGTCACACACAAGGGTCAAGGGGTTTAGGATACATAGAACATTTGACTGCAAACACATAATCCAGCAAAGGTCTAGGACTGGTTTAGACATGCTCAGAAACAGCTGACACTAGTATAGTCACAAAACTGGTCATGAAGAACACAACCACATAGAGGGGTGATAGGGATTTGGGGATTCATAGGATATAGGATGGTAAGTACACAACAAGTAGAGATTATTGGTAATACATGCTCAGCAACATAAATACAAGGAATATACTAATCTAAAGGACGGGAAAGGCATAATAACATGCTGATATTGTAAATCATAACTACAAGTTTCACAACAGAACCATAAATAGAAGCAAACTAGGAATAAGAGAAACTGAAACAATAAGAGAAGCATGTTATTGTTTGAACTTTGAATTGAAACTAAGACATACCAGTGAAGAGGAGAGTAAGTAGAATGAAAAGACCAAGAGAGCACAAATTGTTAGTCTTGGCTTGCAGCCGGCTAACTTAGATAGTAGCAAATAGCACAAGAGAGAGAGCAGAGATTTTTTAGTATGAGAGATAGTTTTTTGAACCCAAGTGTTCGTGTCAGTGTTAAAGAAAGGCTAGAGTACTTATAGTTTGAAAATAGGTAGAAAATAAAGTAAGAATCATAGTAGCATGGTAATTAAGGAACTCAGAATCAATCAGTCGGAAAATCAAGGCAAGTACTCCCTTAATTTAAGGGAGTTAATTCAAACGGTAAGAACCGGTATATAAGGCAAGAAAGATCAGTACATGATTAATAAGGAAAGAATCAAAGTTCAGTAAGCATAGAGTAGTCAATTCGGACTAGGTTCAAAAAACTCCAATTAAGGAATGATTTAGTAAGAACAAAGTACCACGACAAATAAGGTAGGGAATAAGTCAAATTAAACAAACGAGGCAGAGTTTTAGGGTTTTAAAAGAAAATCTTTCAATCAAACCATTAAATAAGGGAATCAGGATCAATCAAGATGGAGTCATGATTCTATACTTCAACATATAAATAGAGAAGAACAAACAGACGTAGCAAACAGGCAAGGTCCGCAATATCGACAGAAAGGGGCAAGTTTTGGACAATCAAGATGAATACAATCACATAGAGGTGATATAAGTAGGCTAAGGACTCAATAAATTCCCATTTGAAGCATGGTAACCCCAGAAACTTAACAAGAGTCGATTAGTCATGCTAACACACAGAACCAAAACAAAGAAGATCTGAAAAAAGTAGGGCTTTTAACATAGGTGAGTTGAAAAGGCAGTAAGAACATAGAATCAGTCAAGATATGCAAGGATAGAAGTTTTAAACATAAAGAATCAATTTAAACAAAGTGTAGGAGAAGTTCCAAAAAAACCCTAATTTTTGAAAGAAAGTAAAACAGCTTAAAGTTGAAGATTTTTCAAGAGAGGTTTGAGACCAGTGTATAACATAAAATAAACAGGCTTGAAGCGTTTAAAATGGCCCAGATCTAAGAAACACAAACGAAAAATAGGGTTTCAAAGGAAACTCAGGTAGAGATAGAAGAACGTTCTTAGAACTTCATAGATCGTAACAAATACGGTGTGATTTTTACCAAAATCACACCGGAGAAGCCATGAACAACCAAAACAGCAACCCTAGATACAAGTTGTCATGGCCCAGGGCTCTTGAAGGCCTTAGAGATGATGAGCAAGGCGATGGAGGAATCATTGGAGGCTTGGGGTTGAAAAGTGGTCGCCGGAGATGACCGTAGAGGGAGGCGGCGGTTGAAGAAGGTTAGGGTTAGGTTAAGAGAAGAGAGAGGATGAGGGCATCTGAAGGCGGTGGGTATGGAAAATTGATTAGGGTTAGGGGTCATTTAGAATTAAGAAGGAAAAAATGGATGAGGGTTGTTGATCTTTTAGATCAATGACCAAGATTTAAGATAGCTTTGGGTTGGGTAGGGGTAATTAGGGCCTGGGTCGGGTAATATTATTAGGAATTAGGCTGGGGTTGGGTTAAAATTAGGCTAAAATTGAAAGCCAAATCTGGCTATAATTTAAATAGCCACTTTTCCCCATTTTAATTTATAATAAATAATAAATAGTTTTCTGAAAAATAATTTTCTATACAAAAATAATTTAAAATATATAATTATCATTTTAAACATATAGGGATCAATTTTACACATAAAAACATAATTATACATTAAAATGGGCTAACATTGCAATTATATGCACTTTAGCTTAAAAATACCAAATGTTATTATAAAAATGCATAAAAAATATATTAGCCATATTTTGGCATAAGTATAGAAATTAAATGAATAAATTATCATAACAATAATTTTGAAAATAATTATTGGGGATTTTATGAATAAAAAAGGAGAAAATAAATCAATTTAAACCCTTAAAATTATGGAAAAAATTATAAAAACCTTGTGCATGGTTATACATGTATATATATGCTATTTGAAAGTATCTATGCATATTTTAGAATATATAGGGAAAAATTAGGTATCAACACATGGTATTTGGAAGTTGAGAATCAAGGTTGCAGTTTGGTGCCGACAAGAATGCCGCCAGCTCAGATGAATAGGGAAAAAGGATTCAGATGGTTAGAGTAAGCTGGTGTTGCGTTTAGCATCACCTGAGATCAGTGTCTTGTGTAAGAGGCTTTGAGTACTGATTTTGGATTTTTAATTTGCTTTACAGCATTAGTGCGGCCGGTGGTATGGATGTGCAGGCTTTTTACCTGGTGTAGAAGGTTGTGAGAGCATGTCCCACGAGAAGATTGTATAAGTGTGACATGTAGTCACTTGATTGATCGAAGATTGGAGCCAAGTATGGATATTGTGTTACTATCGTTCGTGTAAGAATTTATGCCTAAAGGGCACTTGGTTCAATTGGTTATGGACTGTGGAAGTTTGTTCTGGATCGACGGTTGTTCTTGTGTGTCATGGGAAGAAGGGTTATTGTGGATCCTTGAAAGGTTACTATCCTAGTGCAGTATGATCAGAATCGGCTTAAGGTCTGTGGATGGATCTAAATGTGAATGTGTGCTCTATATTAGGGTAGATGTATTCATTTCAGCATAGCGCTCCTTATGGAGGAGTATTCGAACGTTGGATTTTGTTTCGTCGTCGGCTATTTCATGTAATACTATATTGTGTTGTGTGAGTTGGGAAACAACTTGACAAATTTTATATGTGTGGAGGTTTCGCGTAGCGATGGTGTTGTGTGAGCAGGATGGCTCTCGAGATTTATATCTTATATCGCACTTTAGTTGTGCATAAGTTTTGTAGTGTATGGCACTATCTGTCTCCCCAGGGATGGTATTATGCACTTAGCGTGCTTGTGGCCGATATTCGGGTATTTCATAGTTATGAGCATTTTAGCTCGGTAAAGTATTTCCTTATATGGTATTATGTGTGGATCGGGTTGCACGCCGCAACAGTGTGATGTTGAATACAGTCCCCCATATCTATCATTATGTGTTTTGTTTACCATTTTCTGAGAAAGGTTCATAATACCTTTTCGGTTGTCTAACTAGTTACGTGGGTCGAGTAGTCCATTCTAAAGTTCATTTTCCATATGTATCACATTCAAGTTGGTAGCTTGTTGGCACATTGTGGCATTATATGAGACTTTTGGTCATGTCCAGGGTGACTTATTGCTTGAGCAGCTCGTATTGGGTGAGACGGGATTATTGGATCTGGGATTAGTGCAATCGGAATATATGAAGCATATTAAAGAGCAAATATTGTTATTTGGTTCATAATGAGGTAATGGTTCCTACCAGGAGGAGAGACTCAGCGATTTGTTGACTCGGTAGTTGGTTATGAATTTCTACACATCTTTTCTATCGTGGCGGTATTGCAAGAGTTGGAACAAGACTTATATATGTCATGAGATGCATTGTGAGGATCGGATTCATGAAAATTTGTCTATTGTTATCAGATGATGTTATTATGGTCATGCGAGTTATGCAGTGCATTGTAAGGATTCAGCAAAGGTATGAAATCATGTATTGGTGTATCGCATAGAGATTGATACGGTGTTCGTATGATGGAAACAGGCCTGGCAGAGAATTTCGGATGTTAGAATTGGGCTCTAAGGCCTATTTGGCTAAGAAAAAAGGAAAATCTTTAGATTATCTCGGGCAAATGTGCTCAACTGAGTTGTGGTAGCACGGGTAGGTTCACGAGGTGTTAAATAGTGATTTCAGACAACTCTACAGTAGTCCTTAGCACATCCAATGACGAACGTATGTTTATCTGGGAGAGAATGTGATGACCCGACCGGTCTTTTTGAGCTCTAGCGTGTCAATCGACGGTTTGAGGCCATGAGTAGCTTCACTTTGGGTATTATGACTTATTTGGAGTTGATTTGGAGAGAGAATTTTCATTTCGGAAGCTTTAAAGTAGAAGAATTGACTAAGGTTGGATTTCTGAGTAAACAACCTCGGAATTGGGATTTGAAGGTCCCAACAGGTTTATATGATG
This sequence comes from Nicotiana sylvestris, assembly GCF_000393655.2. Classification (NCBI taxonomy): domain Eukaryota; kingdom Viridiplantae; phylum Streptophyta; class Magnoliopsida; order Solanales; family Solanaceae; genus Nicotiana; species Nicotiana sylvestris. Next base: position 79,146,205 of record NC_091067.1, read on the forward strand.
ATATCGAACTTAGGCGTATGCGCGGATCAGGTTTAGGATGACCCGGGAGCGTTTCGGCGCCTATTGTGGAAGTTAGCATTTTGGAATAATTTTATAAATTTGGGTTGAAGTGCATTTCAATGTTATCGATGTCCGCCTGGGATTCCAAGTCTGGGAATAGCTCCATATGGTGATTCTGGTATTGGGAGCGCGTCCAGAAGTAGATTCGGAGGTTCGTAGGTCATTTTGGGGTCATTTGGTGAAAGATAGAATTTTGAAGGTTTTAGAGGAGTTTGACCGGAAGTGAACTTTTTGATATCAAGGTCGGAATCCGATTCCAGAAGTTTGAGTAGGTCTGTAATATCGAATGTGACTTGTGTGCAAATTTTGAGGTCAATCGGACGTGATTTAATAGGTTTCGACATCAAATGTGGAAGTTTTAAGTTTTAAAGTTCATTAAGTTTCAATTAGTGTGCGATTCATGATTTTAGCATTGTTTGATGTGATTTGAAGGCTCGACTAAGTTCGTAATGTGCTCAGGGACATGTTGATATATTTGGTTGAGGTTTCAGGGGCCTCGGGTGGGTCCCAAATGGTTAACGGAGCAAGTTTTGGACTAAGGGATGCTGAAGGGCCTGAGTTCTTGTGTAATCGCACCTGCACAAAAAGTGCTGCAATTGCGACGCCGCAAAAGCAGCCAAACAAGCGCAGAAGCGGAGGATGGCCAAAAGGCCTGGGCTGCAGAATCGGGCGATAATGTAGAGGTGCATAAGCGCAGACGCGCACCAGGAGCGCAGAAGCGCACCAGGAGCGCAGAAGCGGAAGCGCAGATGCGCTACATGGGGCGCAGGTGCGAGAACTATTGGTCGATCTGGAGCCGCGCCTGCGATGGAATTTCCACAGGTGCGGAGCATAGAAGCGGCTACTGGACCGTAGGTGCGAAGGACGGGCTGGGCAGTGTGTTTCTTTAAAACGAGGGTTTGGCTCATTTTCACTTCATTTCCTCCATGGGAGCAGGTCTTGGAGCGATTTTGGAGCTCCATCTTCATCATCTACATCAAGGTAAGTGATTCCCACCTATTCCAATTTAAATACATGGTCTATATATGGATTTAGACATGAAAATTAGTATAAATTATGAAATTTAGAAGAAAACCTAGAATTTGGTATTTTTAGATTTTGACCATGAATTTGGGTGTTGAATTGAGAATAAATAATATATTTGAGTTCGTGGGGGCTATGGGTAAAGTTTATTTTCGAAAATATTTGAAATCCGGGCATGTGGCCTAAGGGTGATTTTATAGACTTTTCAAGAGGAGTTGAGAATTGTTGTAAATAGGATTTTAATGAGTATTTGAGTATATATTTATGGGCTTGCACAATTATTGATTAATTTTGGAGCGTTGGGCATCGATTGGAATTGTTGGAAAGGCTTGGGAGCCGGCTATGGAACTTCGAAGCGAGGTAAGTCCCCTTTCTAACCTTGTAAGAGGGAATTAACCACATTTATGAACTAAATTAATACATGCTTCTACTTGTGGGGCCTACGTATGCACGAGGTGACGAGAATCCGTGAGTAGCTACTATTATACTTAAGTCCGGGTAGTCTATGACCCAAAGGCGTGTTATACTTGCGATATTTGCAGCCCATTATCAATTTAAGTTACTTTAATCGTATCGAACATGGTAAATAAATTTCTAAAAGGTGAAAACTTCGTTTTCTTGACCGGTAAAAGAGGATTGTCATTTCCTTGGATAATTGCTCCTTGATGAATTCTTGATTGACTGTTTGATTGTGTTTTCCTTTTTGTGGAACGTGCCCAACGCCTCGGCAGATTAAATAGATGCTTCTGTGGTTCGCGCAGTTCGACCCTCGTCAGAGTACATTTTAAATTATATGTTGGATCGGGTCGTACGACTTCGACATGATTTGTGCATGACTTAATTGATTGTTTTGGAGTTATTGATAATTGATGTGGCCTCATTGGCCGGAGATATAAATTGTTAGACGATGAAAATAAATTTAGAAATCTCCTATTAACAAAAGAACTGTTTACCTGCTTTATGTTATTGAGTTTACAGTCGCCTTATAAAATCTATAATTAATCATATTATTGGTATATTATTGTTGGCCATAGTAAGTGTCGGAGTCGACCTCTCGTAACTACTTCTTCGAGATTATACTGGATACTTACTAGGTACGCGTTGTTTTCGAACTCATACTACTCTTACTGTACATTTTGTTGTACAAGTACATGTATGGCTAGTGGCCTAGTGGGCGTAGCGTCATGATTGACACGAGGACTTAGGTGGACTGCATTCCATATTACGACCCACACCCAGCAGAGTCTCCTTCAGAGTACTTACATTTTTTTGCTGTCCTAATTTATATTCCGGACATTTGCTGTATTTTATTTTATTTCCTAGTAAATGCTCATGCACTTGTGACACCGGGTTATGAGATGATTATGGGATATTCAGTATTGAAATTGGAGAACATTATTATTTATTCTGTAAAGATCATCTGTTACTAGTTAAATTGAAGAAAATTTATGATTTAAAAAAATTAAAATGAGAATTTAATTAATTATGTAGTGTTGGCTAGTCTAACAGTGATATCCGACGTCATCACGACCTTTAACGGATTTTGGGCCATGACACAAAAATTCAAAATTATTTTTGTACGACAAGCAGTTCACTAACTTAGTTATTTATAAAAAATTGTATTTTTTTTTTAAAATCTAAATGGATAATTACCTCTATATCGTTCAAGTCTCCTTCATAGTTAAATAAATGACTTATTATTGGATTAGCTGTTATGACTTCTAACTTCCTCAGTTATTCTCTTATTAATGACAAAACCTTCTCAGGTAATATATATAATAATATCTTCCTCGTCAATTTCTTCCTGCTGCAACAAAAGAAAACATGAAATTAGCAATTTAACACCAGTGAATGCAACATACCAAATTAGTTACGAACAAACTAACACAATCGTACTAATTCAACTTTAACAGAATCGGAATTCTGCATGAAAAAATACTAATGCTGAATGATAAGATACAGTCGACAAATATAGAAAATTTTGATGACCTAAGCAGCACAATGAGTCATGGCATTAACCAACACCAACCAATTTTTTTTCCCCATTAATTACAAGTAAAACCATGACAATCCACAAGTAGGAAAAAGAACAAATGTACCCTAAGAGCTATTTCTCTATCTTAACACTTCCAAATTATTCAAAGTTAATTTCCCAAAGCCATAAACACAAACACTACACATAAAGTATCAATGTCTACCAAGAACACAGAACCACAATAAAATTTAAGAGATCAGCCAAAATCATATACATTAGGTATACCAATAGGTAGTCTTAAAAAACCACACAAGACTACATAATCGAGTTTGTAAACTAATAGGTCACTTAAGACAATCTGGCTTAATTCAATACGAAAATCAAACCTGTCATCTTTGCATAATTTTTAAAAAATAAAATAAAGTATCTATGATCATGTTAAAAGTGCAGGAAGATTGATTCTAAATACAGAATATTCCTTGAATGAATTGCTCTTTTGATGTCTTCCTTTCGGAGATTTTGAGTTATGAATTTTGATGCATGAAGTATGAAAAATAAACAAAAAAGCTACAGTTGGTCGGTGGAGGCTTTATCCTACCAACTGCTAGGTTTTGTTAATGATTATAATGCTAGACACGGAAAAAGTGTTTTATAATGCTACCAAACCAAAAAAAAAAGAGAGAGAAAAATGATAGAAAGAAGTGTTAAGTATTAGAAAAATAATTAAATATTTATTCGTAAGTATTAGAAAAATAATTAAATAATTAATTTATCTAATATGAAATTAATTTTTAAGTGGTAAAAAGACAAACAATTTTTTGCTAAGATATTTCGTACTTTTAATTTAGTATATAAATAGGTTGAAGGTAAATTTACTTTTTAGTATAAAACTATTATATGAATAGTATTTTAGAAAAGGGCAAAAATTGTCACTTAACTTTTAATAGATAATTTGGTAACTCAAGTTTGATATTTAGAGGTTCCCATTAGTATAGTATGAGATATTGTAGATTACGATGTTATTGGGTAATAGATAGAGAAAGAAAGCTGACTACTAATTATAAACCACTTTTTCAACATATGTATTGCTTGCACTAGTCTCTTACTAATCTCTTTTAACATAACTTTTCGATGTTTCTTTTACGCTTCCCTCTTTATCGTTAAGATGCTTTTCTCATTCTTGTCACGATCCGGATTTTTCATCATCAAGAGTTGTGATGGTGCCTACTCATGAAAGCTACGCAAGTAGAGTGTTACAGATTTTGTTACCCTTTTAACAATTCAATTTAACAGGCGATCAATAGCGGAATAACATTAATAATAAAAGAGATGTGAAAGACGAAACCTGATACTATAACTTAATACTAGTACAAAAATCCAAAATACAACTCAACCCAGAATTTGGTGTCACAATGTCACGGGCCATCTACGAATACTACAAACAGTGGTCTGAATGGAAAATACAAGTATGTCTCTAAAATACATAAAAATATAGTGGAAAATATATAAGGGGACGCCAAGGCCTGCGGACGTCTGCAGGACTACCTCGGGTCTCCGCTGGACAGAAGGCAGCTACCTCTCTATGGTCCAAATGCTCCAGCACCGGGATCTGCATACAGTGCAGAGTGTAGTATCAACACAACCGACCCCATATGCTGGTAAGTGTGGAGCCTAACCTCGGCGAAGTAGTGACGAGGCTAGGACAAGACTAGCAAATAAACATGTGCAGTTATATCATATACATCAAAAAGTAACAACAGAAACTAGCAGTTAAAGATGGGAAGGGGGAACATGCTGCGGGGGATACCAAGTACTAATAGAATTTCAGTAGAGAAGCACAAAGAACACCATAATTCAATTATGAGCAAGAATAAGGAGAATAGTAACAAGTGCACGACATCACCCTTCATGCTTTTACTCTTGTTCTCACCATGAAATCAATAGATTCGACACGACATCACCCTTCATGTTTTTACCTCACATAATCATGGCACGACATTATCCTTCGTGCTTTATCATGCATATCATGGCACTGCATCACCCTTCGCGCTTTTACATTCACAGTATTAGCACAACATCACCCTTCGTGCATTAACACTCGATCACCAATATCACGCACCGCATCACTTTTCGTGCTTTTACACTCTTCCTTACCCAAGAAACAATCACAAGCAATTCGGGTAAGGGAATCAATAAAATCACAATAGAATCCCGGCAAGGGAACAATAGTACAACAATACTATCCTGGCAAAGGAGGCAATATCATAAGCAATAACATCCCGGCAAGGGAAACAATATCATAAACCTCTCCTCACTTCCACAATCACTTCACAACATAAATCTTAACTTGAGCCAATGCTCTACAATGTTTAATTACCAAGAATACTTCCATAAGCTTTGCTCAACATTGATAATTATCATATTAAGCATGGACAATACATAATGGAGTCACAACAATCATAGTATAAGACTCACGGGCATGCTTGACACCAACGTATAGATACTCATCACCACACCTATACGTCGTACTCAACAATTAACATATAGCAAAAAAAGACCAAGACTCCTATTCCCTCAAGCTAAGGTTAGACCAAACACTTACCTCAATGCGAAGAACACAATCAAGCCTCAACTGCCGCTTTACCTCCTGATTCCACCACCAACCCGCTTGTATCTAGCCACAATTAACTTATCAACATTAATCAATGCTAAATAAACCAATTCTAATGCATGAAAATAAGTTTTTAATGATTTTCCCAAAAAGCCAAAAGTCAATCCCGGGCCGCTTGGTCAAAACCTGAGGTTCAAATCAAAACCCGATCACCCTTCACCCACAAACTCAAATATATAATTGTTTTGAAATTGGACCTCAAATCGAGGTCCAAATCCCCAAAATTTGAAAATCCTAAGTTCTACCCAAAATCACCCAATTTCCCATGAAAAACCCTTGATTTTGAAATAAAATCATGTAAAAATATGGATTAGATTGAAAGAAATGAGTTAGAAATGACTTACTAATGATTTGGAAGAGTATGTACGTTTGAAAAATCGTCCAAAGATGTTTTAGAGTTTGAAGAGTTGTAAAAATGGGTGAAATCCCGTCAAAAATTCATATAGCAAGGTCTCAGATGTCGCAATTGCGACCAGGCGAACCCCTTTGGAATCCTATCAACTTCACATTTGCGATGAAATAGTCACATTTGCGAGCATGGCCTGCCTAGGCTTGGTTCGCATTTGCGATGCCTGGGTCGTAATTCCCAAGCCTGAGAACTTCGCATTTGCGAAGCCTGATGTCGCAATTGCGAGATTAGAGGCCTGGGCAAAAATACCAGATACCAGCAATTTTCCTAAGTCTAATTTCACTTCGTGGCCTATCAAAAACTCACCCGAGCCCTTGGGGCCCCAAGCCAAACATGCACACAAGTCCAAAAACATCATACGGACTTGCTCGTGCGATCAAATCATCAAAATAACATCAACAACTATGAATTAAACCTCAAATTCATGAAATCGCCCAAGAACATTGAAATTTCTATTGTCTCTCCAATTTATATCAAACGAACTTCGATTCTTACCAAATTCCACAGACTCAACCAAATTATTATTTAAAACTTGTACCGTTTCCGAAACTAAGATATGGGCCCGATACCATCAAGAATTGCATCAATTCACTTCTAAAAACCTTTATATTTTTCCAGCAAACAATTTTCTTTAAAAATTCTTTTCTTGGGCTTGGGACCTCGGAATTCGATTACGGGCATACGCAAAAGTCCCATATTTTACTATGGACCATCGGGACCGTCGGATCACGAGTCCAGGTCCGTTTACCAAGATTGTTTACCAAAGCCAACTCTAATCAATTTCAAAGGCCAATTTCATTATTTTACTTAGATTTCACATAAAAGCTTTCCAGAAATGCGTCCGGACGGCGCACGCAAATTGAAGTGAGACAAAAAGAGGTTTTTAAGGCCTCGAAACACAAAAATTACTTTCAAAACAGGTCATCACATTCTCCACCTCTAAAACAACCATTAGTCCTCGAACAGACATTAGAAAAATACCTGAGTCGGAGAAAAGATGGGGATATCGGCTCTGCATATCGGATTGGGACTCCCAGGTCGCTGCCTCAACAGGCTGAACTCTCCAGTGAACACGAACTGAAGGAAAACTCTTCGATCTCAACTAACAAACCTGCCAATCTAGAATAGCTACCGGCTCCTCCTCATAGGACAATTCCTTGTCCAACTGAACAGTGATGAAGTCTAACACGTGGGATAGATCGTCGTGATACTTCCGAAGCATGGACACATGAAACACTGGATGCACGACTGATAAACATGGCAGAAACACAAGTTTATAAGCCACTTCTGCCACTCGATCAAGAAACTCAAAAGGACCAATAAATCTAGGGCTTAGCTTGCCCCTCTTTCCCAATCTCATCACGCCCTACATAGGCGACACCCAAAGCAACACTCACTCGCCGACCATGAATGCCACATCACGAACCTTACGGTCGGCATAACTCTTTTGCCTGGACTGAGCTGTACAAAACCTATCCCGAATGATCTTAACCTTGTCCAAGGCATCTTGTCTTAGATCTGTACCCAACAACCGAGTCTCTCCCATCTCAAACCATCCAATCGGCGACTGACACCGCCTACCATATAATGCCTCAAAGGGAGCCTTCTGGATGCTCGACTGATAGCTGTTATTGTAGGCAAATTCCGCCAATTGCAAGAACTGATCCCACGAGCCTCCAAAGTCAATAACACAAGCTCAGAGCATATCCTCCAAAATCAAAATAGTATGCTCGGACTGCCCGTCCATTTGAGGATGAAATGTTGTGCTTAACTCGACCCGTGTGCCCAACTCATGCTGAACTACCCTCCATAAATGTGAGGTAAACTACGTACTTTGGTCAGAAATGATAGATACAGGCAAATCATGAAGACGAATGATCTCCCGGATATAAATCTCTGCCAACCGCTCAGAAAAATAGGAAACTACCACAGGAATGAAATGCGCTTACTTGGTTAGCCTATCCACAATAACCCACACTGCATCAAACTTCCTCTGAGTCCATGGGAGTGCAACAACGAAGTCCAAAGTGATACGCTCCCACTTCCACTCAGGAATCTCAATCTTCTAAAACAAACCACCAGGTCTCTAATGCTCGTACTTTACCTGCTGACAATTCAAACACTGAGCTACATGTGCAACAATATCCTTCTTCATCCTCCTCCACCAGTAATCCTGCCGCAAATCCTGATACATCTTAGCGGTGCCCGGATGAATATAGTATCGGGAACTATGGGCCTCTTCTCGAATCAGCTCTCGAAGTCCATCCACATTAGGCACACAAACTTGACTCTGCATCCTCAAAACTCCATCATCTCCTACAGTAACATGCTTGGCACCACCGTGACGCACTGTGTCCATGAGGACACACAAATAAGGATCATCATACTGCCGATCTCTGATACGCTCAAATAATGAAGAACGAGCGACTGTACAAGCTAACACACGACTAGGCTCAGAAACATCCTACCTTATGAACTGATTGGCTATAGCCTGAACATCCAAAGCAAGCAGTCTCTCATTGACCGGGATATACGCAAGACTGCCCATGCTGACTGACTTTCTACTTAAAGTATCGACCACTACATTGGCCTTCCCCGGATGGTATAAGATGGTGATATTATAGTATTTCAATAGCTCCAACCACCTTCTCTGCCTCAAATTTAGCTCCTTCTGCTTGAACAAGTACTGCAGACTCGTGTGATCCGTGAACACCTCACATGACATGCCATATAAATAGTGCCTCCAAATCTTCAGCGCATGAACAATGGCTGCTAACTCTAAATCATGAACTGGATAATTATTCTCATGAATCTTCAACTGTCATAAAGCATAATCAATGACCTTGCCATCCTGCATCAACACAGCACCAAGTCTAATACGAGATACGTCATAATACACTATATATGGCCCTAAGCCTGTAGGCAATACCAATACCGTCACCATAGTCAAAACTGTCTTAAGCTTCTGAAAGTTTGCCTCACACTCATCCGACCATCTAAACTGGGCACCCTTCTGGGTCAACCTGGTCATTGGAGCTGTAATAGATGAAAACCCCTCCACAAGCCGATGGTAATAGCCTGCCAAACCCAAGAAACTCCCGATCTATGTAGCTGATGCGGGTCTAGGCCAGTCCTTAACTGTCAAAATCTTCTTAGGGTCCACCTAAATACCCTCTGCTGATACGACATATCCAAGAATAAAATTGAACTCAACCAGAACTCACATTTCGAAAACTTCGCATATAACTCACTGTCCCAAAGTCTGGAGAACGACTCGAAGATGCTGCTTGTGCTACTCCCGGCTACGGGAATAGATCAAAGTATCATCAATGAAGACTATCATGAAGGAATCCAAGGCTTGAATACTTAGTTCATTTAAGCCATAAAAGCTGCTGGGGCATTTGTCAACCCGAATGATATCACCAAGAACTCATAATGCCCGTACCAAGTGCATAAAGCTGTCTTAGGGACATCGAATGTCCTTATTCTCAACTAAAGGTAGCTAGATCTCAAATCAATCTTCGAAAATACCTTGGCACCCTGAAGTTGATCAAACAAATCCTCAATCCTCGTCAATGTATACTTGTTCTTGATTGTGACCTTGTTCAACTGCCAATAATCTATACACATCCTCATAAATCCGTCCTTCTTCTTAACAAACAACACCGACGCACCCTAAGGCGAGACACTAGGTTTAATAAAGCCTTTATCAAGCAGGTCTTGCAACTGCTCCTTTAATTATTTCAACTCAATGGGGCCATACGATATGGCAGACTAGAAATGGGCTGAGTGCCCGGAGCCAAATCAATGCAAAAGTCAATATCCCTGTCGGGTGGCATACCCGACAGGTCTGAAGGAAATACCTCAGGAAACGCACGAACAACAGGCACATAATCCATAGAAGGAACCTCGGCACTAGAATTACAAACATATGCCAAATAGGCCAAACATCCCTTATCAACCATACGCTGAGCCTTCATATGTGAGATAAGCATGCTGGTAGAATGATCAGGAGTCCCTCTCCACTCCAAACAGGGAAACCTCGGCAAGGCTAAGGTCACAGTCTTAGCATGACAGTCCAAGATAGCGTGGTAAGGTGATAACCAGTCCATCCCCAATATGACATAATAATCAACCATATCCAAAAGTAATAGGTCTACTCGGGTCTTAAGACCCCCAATAACTATTATACATGAACGATGGACACGATCTACCATAATAGAATCACCTACCGATGTAGAAACATATACATGAGAACTCAAGGAATCACTAGGCATGACCAAATACGGTGAAAAATAAGATGACACATAGGAGTATGTAGATCCTTGATCAAATAAAACTGAAGCATCTCTACTACAAACCAGAACAGTACCTGTGATAACTACATCGGAGGCCTCAGCCTCAGGCCTAGCTGGAAGAGTATAGCATCGGGGCTGGGCCCCACCACTCTGAACTACATCTCTGGGACAGCCTCCTGCTGGCTGACCTCCACCTCTAGCAGCCTGACCTCTACCTCTAATACATCTACCTACACCTCTAGCACCTCTACCTCAACCTCTAGCTGGCTGAGCGGGCTGTGGAACATTCAGTGCCTGAACTGTGACACAAGAACCCTGATGTTGAGAGTTGCTCGGTGCTCGAGGGTAAAATCTAGCAATGTGCCTCGTGTTGCCATAAGTATAACAAGCCATCGGCTACCCTAAAACTCTGTAGCGGAGGTGCACTGATAGGAGTTGGCGATGCACTGTAGGGAAGCTCATCAAAATACTGCATATGAGAACCATAGCCACCTGGAGCACCGTAAGAAGCGTGTAGTGCTGAATGAAATGGCCTGGAAGGATGGCAGAGGCCAAAATAATCACTGCCTCCAGACGAGGCACCACTGAACCTGCCCGAATGACGAAGCCTTTTATCAGACCCCTAACCACTCCCCTATGATAGAACCATATCAACTCTCCTGACCACATTGGCCGCATCCTAAAAAGAAATCTCACTCCCCGTCTCCTTATCCATCTGCAATCGAATAGGTTGAACGAGTCCCTCATTGAACCTCTTCACTCTCTCTCTCTCTCTCTTAGTGGGAAGTATAAGAAGAGCATGACAGGCCAAGTCAATAAATCTAGTTTTGTATTAAGTGACAGTCGTAGAACCCTGCTGGAGACGCTCGATTTGCCTCCGATAGTTCTCCCTCTGAGTGATAGGAAGAAACCTGTCCAGAAATAGCCGAGAGAACTCATCGCAAGTCAAAGCCAGTGACCCAGCTGGTCTAGCAAAACAGTAATCCCTCGACCAAGTCTTGGCGGATCTAGACAGATGAAAAGTAGCAAAGTCGACCCCATTGGTCTCCACTTTCCCCATGTTCCGTAGAACATCATGATAGATGTCGACAATGCATCAGCAGACATGGTTGGCCCCTCACCGGTCTGTGTCACAAAACCCTGCTAAACTAACCCAATTGGCTGAGCTGTTGGAGTCTAAAACTAGGGAGTCATCTACTCCGGAGTGCGAGTAGCAGGAGTCTGTACGCCTCCCCCATCCTGAGAGACGGTTGGTTCTACCGGAAGTAAGCCTGCGTGGGTAACACTCTCTATAAGGCCCACTAGATGGACCAGAGCATCTTGAAGTACTAGGGTGGCGATGAATCCCTCTGGGACCTAAGCTGGTCCTGCTAGAACTTTCTAGGCTGGAACCCCATCGTCAAACTCAACTTGAGGCTCCGCCGCTGGTACTGCTGCTCGAGCTCTGGGCTGAGCTCTGCCTATGCCTCCGGCCCTAGCACGGCCTCGGCCTTTGCCCCTCGCAAGAGCTGCTAATGGGGGCTGGGTCTACTGGTTAATTGATGAAGCAGTACGTGTTCTCACCATCTACGAAAGAACAGAGTGAAAGTTCAATTAGCATTGAGAAATCAAGTCGCACAACAGGAAAGAATAGATGTGAAGTTTTTCCTAAACTCCGTAGCCTCTTGGGATAAACACAGACGTCTCTGTGCCGATCGCTCAGACTCTACTAAGTTTGTCCATGAATTGTGAGACCTACGCAACCTAGAGCTCTGATACCAACTAGTCACGACCCGAATTTCCCACCCTCGGAAGTCGTGATGACGCCTACTCATGAAAGTTAGGAAAACTGAGTATTACATATTTTATTACCCTTTTAACAATTCAATTTAACAGGCGATCAATAGCGGAATAACAATAATAATAAAAGAGATGCGAAAGACGAAATTTGATAATATAACTAAATACTAGTACAAAAATCCAGAATACAACTCTATCTAGAATTTGGTGTCACAATGTCATGGACCATCTACAAATACTACAAACAGTGGTCTGAATGGAAAATACAATTCTGTCTATGAAATACATAAAAATAGAATGGAAAAGATAGAAGGGGACGACAAGGCCTGCGAACGTCTGCAGGACTACCTCGGGTCTCCGCTGGACTGAAGGCAGCAACCTCTCTATGGTCCAAATGCTCCAGCACCGGGATCTGCACACAATGCAGAGTGTATTATCAGCATAACCGACCCCATCCGCTGGTAAGTGTCAATCCTAACCTCGGCGACGTACTGACGAAGCTAGGACAAGACTAGCAAATAAACATGTGCAGTTATATCATATACAACAAATAATAACAACGGAAACTAGTAGTTAAAGATGGGAAGGGGGAACATGCTGTGGGGGATACCAAGTACTAAGAAAATTTCAGTAGAGAATCACAAAGAACACCATAATTCAGTTATGAGCAAGAATAAGGAAAACAGTAACAAGTGCACGACATCACCCTTCGTACTTTTACTCTCGTTCTTACCATAAAATCAATAGATTTAGCACGGCATCACCCTTCATGCTTTTACCTCACATAATCATGGCACGGCATTATCCTTCGTGCTTTATAACTCATATCATGGCATGACATCACCCTTCGTCCTTTTACATTCACAATACCGGCACGACATCACCCTTCATGCATTAACACTCGCTCACCAATATCACGCACGACATCACCCTTCGTGCTTTTACACTCTTCCTTACCCAAGCAACAATAACAAGCAATTCGGGCAAGGGAATCAATAAAATCACAATAGAATCCTGGCAAGGGAACAATAGTACAACAATAATATCCCGGCAAGGGAGGCAATATCATAAGAAATAACATCCTGGCAAGGGAAATAATATCATAAACAATAACCTCCCGGCAAAGGAAAACAATATCATAAACCTCTCCTCATTTCCACAATCACTTCACAACATAAATCTCAACTTGAACCAATGCTCTACAATGTTCAATTACCAAGAATACTTCCATAAGCTTTGTTCAACATTGATAATCATCATATTAAGCATGAACAATACATAACAGAGTCACAACAATCATAGTATAAGACTCACGGGCATGTTTGAAACCAACGTATAGATACTCGTCACCACACTTATACGTCGTACTCAACAATTAATGCATAGCAAATAAGACCAAGACTCGTATTCCCTCAAGCTAAGGTTAGACCAAACACTTACCTCAATGCCAAGAACACAATCAAGCCTCAACTACCGCTTTACCTCCTGATTCCACCATCAACCCGCTTGTAGCTAGCCACAATTTTTTTAATAACATTAATAAATGCTAAATAAATAAATTTTAATGCATTAAAATAAGTTTTCTAATGATTTTCCCAAAAAGTCAAAAATTGACCCCGGCCCCGCTTGGTCAAAACCCGAGGTTCGAACCAAAACCCGATCATCCATTCACCCATGAACTCAAATATATGATTTATTTTGAATTCAGACCTGAAATCGAGGTTCAAATCCCCAAAATTTGGAAATCTTAAATTCTAACCAAAATCACCCAATTTCCCATGAAAACCCCTTGATTTTGAAATGAAATCATGTAAAAAGATGGATTACATTGAAAGAAATGAGTTAGAAATGACTTACTAATGATTTAAAAGAGTATGTGCCTTTGAAAAATCACCCAAAGATGTTTTAGAGTTTGAAGAGTTGTTAAAATGGGTGAAATCCCGTCAAAAATTAATTTAACAGGTCTCAGATATCACAACTGCGACCAGGGTTCGCAATTGTGAACCCTTTTAGAATCTTGTCACCTGCGCATTTGCGAAGAAATAGTCGCATTTACAACCTTGCCCCTTTCGCATTTGCGACCAAAATGTCGCATTTGCGAGCATGGCCTGCCCAAGCTTTGTTCGCATTAGCGACTCCTGCGTCGCATTTTCCAAGCCTGAGAACTTCTCTTTTGCGAATCCTGATCTCGCAATTGCGATATCAGAGGCCTGGGCAAAAAAACCAGATGCCAACAATTTTCTTAAGTCCAATTTCACTCTGTGGCTATCCAAACCTCATCCGAGCCCTCGGTGCCCCAAACCAAACAGTCACGCAAGTCCAAAAATATCATACGGACTTGCTCGTGTGATCAAATCATCAAAATATTATCAACTACTATGAATTAAACCTCAAATTCATGAAATCACCCAAGAACATTGAAATTTTTATTTTCTCAACTGTAGGTCTGTTTTATACCAAACGAACTCCGATTCTTACCAAATTCCACAGACTCAACGAAATTATAATTTAAACTAGTATCGGGCTCCGGAACCAAGATACGGGTCCGATACCATCAAGAATTACATCAATTCACTTAAAAAACTTTTATATTTTCAAGCAAAATAATTTTTCTTTAAAAATTCTTTTTTCAGGCTTAGGACCTCGGAATTTGATTCCTGGCATACGACTAAGTCCCATATTTTATTACGGACCCTACGGAACTGTCAGATCATGGGTTCGGGTCCGTTTACCAAGAATATTAACTAAAGTCAACTTTAATCAATTTTAAAGACCAATTTCCTTATTTTATTTAGATTTCACATAAAAGCTTTCCAGAAACACGTCCGGACTGCGCACGCAAATCAAAGTGAGACAAAAAGAGATTTTTAAGGCCTTGGAACACAGAATTTACTTTCAAAACTAGTGATGACCTTTTGGGTCATCACAATTCTAAAGGTGACCTTTTGTTCTTGCTAGGTCAGTAATAATTGAACATGTGATGATATTCAAATTATGACCTTTTGGACTACTTTTGTGCATAATAGATCATTCAAATTCCTTACGACATAAACCATTATGATAAGTTATGTGTATATGTATTTTGATGATTTAACAAACTTCATATAAGCAGATAGGGAACTTGACACAAAGCCTCTTTGTGCTCGGAACAACAAGTCACATGTTTGACGCAAGTTCCAACGATATCATTCAAGGGAATAACAAATTGAACAAATGGCTATCAATTCCTCCGGTGATAGTACAAGTCAACTTTTTACAGCTGTTGAAGTTGCTGCACTGCAGACACAACAATGCAACAATCACTATTGATGCATGTTGTATACCAGGATACTTGCTTGCCTCATCATAATGACCTCACATATAAATTATCAACATGAGGCAAGAGATAACACACACTTGCAAACCCTAAAGCATTATTTTCTCTCAAGTGTGCAACTGCCTTCATTTACTCCAAGGCTTGAAGAACAATGTAGCAATAGAACAAAGGACCAGATCCCAACACTAAGTTCATTATGTGTCCTTAGTATTGTTGTATCTTTGTTAATGTTATTCACTTGTAGTTCCTGCTTAGCTTAGTTAGAAGCATATCGTAGGATATCTTTGTAAACCATAAACCTTGTGTTCTTGTTTTACTAGAGTTAGTCAAAATGGAAAGTTTGTAATAGAGTTATTATAAAGAGGCTTGCAATAGAGTTGTTGCAAATAGGTGAGGAATTAAGAGTTTAATTCCAAGATTACAATAGATTGTAATCTAAATTTGCTCAGTTAGTGAATTTGAAATCCTATGAGTGTAAGTCGTTGTCGTGAGATAGGAGTTTTCCACGTAAAATACTGTTGTGTTATTTATTTACCGCTCTGTGTGTGTTCTGTAGGAACTGATAGAGGACCAGGTTCTCTATACTATTTGGTGGACTCTTAGTTTATATTAATTGGTATCAGAGCAGGTTCTTTCTATAAGGATAACACCTAGAAAGTATCTACATGGCTGCTCCACCAAACTTTAAAGAAGGTCAATCAACCTACAGACCACCAAGATTTAATGGACAATATTATGGCTGGTGGAAGACAAGAATGCATGATTTTATCATGGCTGAAGATTCAGAGCTTTGGGATGTCATTTGTAATGGACCCTTCGTCCCTATGGAGACCATTGGCGTGACAGCATGACATTCCTAAAGACAAGGAAGGTGTACAATGATGTCGATCACAAAGCTATCGAGAAAAACATTCGAGCAATGAAGATCCTCGTCTGTGGTATTAGACCAGATGAGTACAATAGAATCTCAGCTTGTCAATCTGCCAAGGAGATTTGAGAGACGCTCCAAACTGCACATGAAGGAACAACTCAAGTCAACCAGTCAAAGATCGACATGCTCACTAATGAGTATGAACTCTTCAAGATGAAGGATGATGAGTCCATTTAGAACATGCATACTCTCTTCACTTCCATCATCAATGAGTTTTATTCTCTAGGAGAGATCACTACAAAGAACAAAATAGTCATAAAAATACTCAGTGTGTTGCCTGGTTCTTGGGAGAGCAAAGTCAATGCTATTATGCAGGCAAAATACTTGCAAAAGTTGATGATTAATGGACTCATTGGAAATTTGAAGACCTATGAATTGAAGAAGAATAAGGACCATGAAAGAATAGAACCCAAAAAGGAGAAGAACCTGGTTCTCATAGCAAACAACACTGACTCGAATTGTGATGATGCTGAGATGGTCTCTTTGACACGGAGGTTTCAAAAAATGGTTCACTGAAATAGAGGTATTCTGAAAAAAGGGAAGCTCTAGCAGAACAAATGGATATGATTGTTATCATAAATGTGGGAAGCCATGACATTTCATAAAAGATTTTCCTCTCCACAAACATGATCATTACAAGCACAACACTGGCAAGATGGCTAAGAGGAACCCAGTTCCCGACAGGAAATTCAAGAGAAAATATGCCGCTGATAATATTGTAAAGCAATCTTTTGCTACATGGGGAGATTCCTCTAGTGAATCTGAGTGTGATGATGGAAAACGTGACACCTCCATGATGGTTGTTGAAAGCGAAGCAGGAATATGACTACATTTTCGCCCTGATGGCAAAATCTGATGAGGATGAAGATAAGTTAATCATTCTAGAGGTTCAAAGAAATTTGAAGTATTAATCTTAAAAGAAGCTTATTTAACTAATGTCTTAATTGATGCTTACCATAAGCTTATCAATGGTAAAAATGTTTTAACTGAGGAATTAGCATGAGAGAGATGATTTACTGGTTGTAGTCATTGATTTCAAAGAAACCATTGAGGATTTAAAGAATGAAAAGGATGTTCTAACTGAGAAAATTGAAAAGGTAGAACATGAAAGATATGACTTGTTGGTAGTAGTTGTGGATATGAAGGAAATAGTATAGGAATTAAAAAGGGACAACATTTCTGTAAATGCTTCAACAAAAAATTGCGTGAACTCTTTAAAAAGAATGGAAGTGGCGAGTGAGCCGCACCTTAAGCTTGAAAATGAATTCAAAAAGGTAAAATTGAGTCTTTGTGCTAAACATGGAAGAGATAAATAACTTCAGAAAGATCTGAGCAGGGTTAAAAATGACCTATATAAATATCTAAAGTGGATCTAGTCTTCTGATACAATCACTTCTATTTATAAAAGTAATGGGGAGTACATGCAGAGAATTGGGTTCCAAAAGGAAAAGGCTCATTATAATGGAGAGTACATTATTGTATCTGATAACTGGCTTTACACTTATTGTGGTAACACTGGTCATTTTAAAGATTCCTGTAAAGTTAGGTTTCAGTCCCAACAGAAAAAAAAAGTTTTTGTTGAAAAAGTATCTACTGCTAGGGAACCTGGTTCATATAATAAAAAATGTGTGATGCCTGATTGGATAAGAAGAAGCCTAATTCTCCCTTTTCCTCATTACAAGGGACCCAAACGTTCTTGGGTTCCTAAGTCTAATCTCTAATTTTTCTGTGCAGGGAGTAGCAAAAGGAAGAAGCCAAAGATGTTACAGGGATAGCGGCTACTCTAAACATATGACTGGAAGTATTGACGATTTCCTTTCACTAAAAACCTTGTAAGGTGGGAGTATGTCTTTTGGCAATGGAAAAATGAGATACATTCTGGGAGTTGGAAAAATTGGGAAGACACTCACTAAAATTGAGAATATGTATTATGTGAATGGCTTGAAATACAGCCAGCCGAGTATCTCTCAAATCTACGACAAAGGAAACAAAGTGGAGTTCTTATCAAAGTCTTGCACAGTCACCAATCTTGTAATAGGTTAAGGGGTTGTGGTAGCGAATATATTCAAAAACATCTATGTTGCTGACTTTGAGTCTCTAAACAGTGGAGATCTTACATGTTTGAGTGCTGTTGATGATGATGTTGAACTATGGCATAGGAGATTGGGACATTTAAGCCTCTCATTGTTGAACAAGCTATTCAAGAAGGACTTGGTTCATGGGATGGCAAAGTCAAAGTTCAAGGATCACAAGGTATGTGATGCATGTGTGAAAGGGAAGCAAGTCAGGTCGTCCTTCAAGTAAAAGAAGGAAATAAGAACTTCAAGGCCACTAGGTCTTCGCCATATGGAGCTGTGTGGACATATGAGGCTGCCCAGTAGAGGAGAAAAGAAGTATATCTTTGTCATTATGGATGACTACTCCAGATTCACATGGACCTTGTTCCTCAAAACCAAGGATGAGAGTTTTCTAGTTTTTGCTGCCTTTATGAATCAGATTCAAGTGAAGATGAGCCATAATGTTGTAAGCATAAGATCTGATCATGGTACCGAGTTTGAAAATACAAAACTTGATGAATTATATGTTAAAAATGATATAAGTCATAATGTTTCATCTCCTAGAACACCCCAACAAAATGGTGTCGTGGAGAGAAAAAATAGGACTCTTGAAGATATGGCAAGGACGATGCTACTTGACAGTGGTGTACTAAAGAATTTTTGGGATGAGGCAGTGAATACTACTTGCTATTTGATAAATAGGTGCATGATCGGGTCTCTTCTAAACAAGACCCCGTATGTGTATTGGTGGTGAAAATGAGCTACACGTGGAATATTGGATTAGTGACATGGCACAACACATAAGAGAAATTATATAGCAACACGTGGCAGTCTTAATTGAAAAAATAAGAGAAGGCACGGGAGGCAAACACCACGAGGAAGAACAGAGTCTAACAGCTGGAAAATATTAAATCAACATATCAAAAAGGGAAGATTCGTGAACCATCAATAAATGAGGTGGAGAATCAGAATCGTTACAAATCTCATGGATAATTACAATTACCAATTATAACAGATCATCAATACCATTAAAGCTCGTAATGATTTAGCCATAAATGGAAAGAAATATTATATGTGTAAACCTATACATAAGGAGAGAGAATTTCACTTGTAAAGACATCTGAGACTATCTTGGAATATATTCACCGTCACACCTCCTTTTTTACCTGCACCCCGTAAAGGGTATAAATATAAGAGAGTTTTTCCAATTAAAGAACAGTCGAAATGGGATTATTTATAAAAATCAGAGTCGCCACTTGGAATAATTTATGGTGTCCCAAGTCACCGGTTTAAAATCCCGAATCGATGAAAAATTGACTCTATTTACGGCCTGCGAACACAGAAATCCGGGTAAGGAATTTTGTTAACCCGGGAGAAGGTGTTAGGCACTCCCGAGTTCCGTGGTTCTAGCACGGATACTCTGATCATACTTGGCTTATTAAAATTACTGATTTTAGATCCTATGTGCATTTACACCTTTAACGCTTTTTAATTAAGAAAATTATCTTGAAACAAGTCACGCGTACGTGTACCCATTTGTTTGGCACGTCAAAAATCATGTCACGCGAACGTGTCCACAATTAATAGTTCTTATTATTTTTAATAAAGTTTAGCCGAAGTTACACGAACGTATACTCCGATTTTGTTTTTAGAAATCACAATCGTGTCACGCGAACGTGTCCACGATCACGATGGTATATTAAACAGGCCTAAAGCAAACTACGAACATTTGTTATTTTATATCTAAATCATAAGAAATTAGGGAGGGCCATGCGTTTTAAGATTTTATTTGACACGGTGCACCCCGTTCCCGTTTTTTAGGGATTCAACAATTAAGGGACAACTCTGAGGGAATTCTAATTATTTCGAAACTAAGAGTTTGATCGTACTTATTACTAATAAAATTTTGTTAAAGGCCAAATAATTCAAAGGCGAATTATCCTAACGGACGACCACTGGCTAGACCCATCTGGAATACTACAAGGTTTGGGCTTGGGATCAGACGAGTCCAACCTTACCAAATAGGGACGCCCATGAGCATACAAACTAACTCTGCATGCCTGAACACCATAACTGGACCATATTTTAGCCCAATTTTCAGAACCAATGCTTTGTGTAGGGTGCATTAGATTCCAATCAACCATAACTATGTGAAATTATGAAGTGAAGCTAACACTTAATTCTGATACCTGATTACTAACTCAGTTTTCAATTTCCTACATTGAATAACAGAGTCTAAAACCAATTAGTTAGTTATCTCAAAGAATTCAAATCAGCACACAGTTTCCAAGCGACTATATTAAGCATGAAATAAACATTGGTTCTCAACAGATTCACACGGATGACACTAATTCAAATTCTTTGCTAAATCTAATACTTATACTGATTTCCCATTTTTACTCACGAGGAAAGCACCAAAACCAACAATTTAAGATCCAATTATACATAAATTCCATAAATCTCACTAAGCTTTCAATACAGTTCTCAGGCATTCTACACTCAATTAAGAGCAAAATGCAAAATACAGGGTATGCTTGTTAGTCATAGCTATAAACTTTACTTGTCAGAGGAACGAGCTGTTAGCAAAAGACACGTATACTCTGGATCAACTGATCCAGCTATGAGTCCTTAATTTAAACCTATATACACGTTTAATTATTCATCAACAAGACTCGCAGACATTGAAACAGTAAGAGAAACAGGAGGAACTTGATCAAATACAGCTTGTGCTCAACCAGATTTACGCTCGAAACACATATTAAACATTCACTCGTTGTTCATGGGCTAGAGAGATACCTGGAAAGCAAAATAAGAGTAAAATTGGGATCAGCACAACATAATCGTATTCAGCAGATGAACAACAACACCAGCTAGAATACAACCCCAAATTAAAGAATTTGAAAACCCCAAAATCGATAATACTCAATAGAACAATGACTTTAACACAGCTTGACCCAAAAATTCCAAGAAATTAACCTCAAACCAGGTCAAATCTATGTGAATCAGAAAATTGCTTCAAAAATCCAAAGAGATCTTCAAAAAAAACTTAGTGAAAACCAGTAGTTCCTCTGTTTTCTAAAAATTTTAAACCCCCTCTCCAAATCTAACTTGAATAGTAAGTCATCACCCCTTTATAGGCAGGGCATTAGGGCAATTTTTAGATATCAATCTTTGCACATATGCCCCTTTTGAATTTTTATTATAGCTCAGATACCCTTATTAAAAAAATAGAAATTCAGAACCACCCCCTTCCCTAGCTTCCTAGAAGATTCCTAGTTAGTTAGAACAAGATTCCTTACCCTAATTTCCTAAATTACCCTTCAAGTTCCTTGTTTTTACTTTGAGAACCAAATGGGTCATATTGACCCAATAGCTCAACAGACATGGGCTCAGATTCAAACCCAATAGAATTCCTTTAACATGAGGTCTTATACTGACCTGAGAGCCCAAAGATGAAACCCAAACAAATTCAGCAAACTTAAAAACCAAACAAATCAACTAATTAACGATCACAAACAGGCGGGGAACTAATTAAGCTAACTAATTAAGCTCAGTGACCAAACCAAAAATTCTAACAGGATAGTTAATAAATCAGAAAATAAATTAAAAGAGAGGAAAAGAATAGAGGTGACACATAGACGATTTTAAAAACAAAGATGAACGGGCCTTACCAGCTAGACTTGAAATAAAAAACTGAGGTATGATTCGACCCAACATAGTGGCAAACATTTGTTCTTGGTGAGGAACAAATGAGCGTCACTATTTTATGTCAAAACAGACTTGAAACAACCGGAGAATTCCTAAAATGGCTTGCATGCATGATTCCGACCTCAGGCTCCTGAACTCGAACCCTATTTTTGAAATTCGAAGGGCTCAAGCCATGTTTGGGGAACACTAACTACGAGATAGGGTAGATGAGATGAAGGAGGTAATGGGGTGTAAATTTGGTGGTGGTTGGTAGCAGCGCCGCCACCGGAGCAAACAAGGGCAGCGGCTAGGGTTTCAGAGTTTTGAGGGGTTCCGGTGGGATTCGAAAGGAACTGATGGTGGATTCATGATAAGGAAGGGGAAGGGGAGCTCTGGTGTGAGTTTGGACCCGATTGGACGAATTAGGGTTTCGGTCGTCCTCTTCAATCCGAGATTCGAAGAGTTTTGGTTGGATTCGAGGGAGATGACTTGGGATTTTGGAATGGGGAGATAAAGGGGAATCAAGGGTGTAAATTTGGGATCGATCGGAGCACCGCCGCCGGCGGAGACGATTTCCACCCGGCGGTTCCGGCGGGGATGATGAGAGTCTGGTGAAATAGATGAGAGGGGGTAGGGGGCACGTTTGGACACTTAAATATCAGGTGATCCAAGCTTCAGGATCGTCCGATCAACAAACCTCGACGGTCCTGATCTGTTGCCAACGAAACGGGGTCGTTTTGATTTAAAGGGGGGAAGGAAGACCGGACCGGGTTAAGGTGGTTTGGGCGGGTGAGGGGGTTTGGACGACTTGGGCCTGAGGAATTTCAAACACAGATGGCCCAAATCAGGGTCTTCCTTTCTTTTGATTTATTTTCTAATTTCTTTTAAAATCAAATTTAAAAATTAAAAATTAAAATTAAAATGAGAACTAAATTAATTCCTAACCAAATTATCCTATCAAATTGAATTAACTAACTCTAAATAATGCTCATCACCCCTAATTAAGTGCCAAATTAAAGAAAACTGACAAAAATTCAAAAAATTAAAATTAAAATGCGAAAAATGAACTATTTTGTGATTTTCTCATTTTTATAAAACACTAAATTATTAATTAGTCCAAAAATACAAAAATGAAATCCTAAATTCAAATGCAGCATATTTTGTATTTTTCATTAATTAAACAAAATAAGATGCACAGACAAAATGCAAATAATTAACAGAAACTGCCATGAAATCCACAAAATTGCAAACACTTGAAAGAAATTATTTTGTTTTGAATTTGTTGGAATAATTCATATAGGGCAAAAATCACGTGCTCACAGCTGCCCCTCTTTTCCCGGAAACACGAAGAGTTTTCGTGCAAAGATAAAGTGAGCGGATATGAGCAATATTTGCCCGTTTGAATACTCCGTGGGAAGCATTTTTGAAAAATTTGACCGCACCCTGCTTCTGAGGTTGCCTACATATCCTTGGCTAAAAAGGAATCAGGTCAGTGTAGTTCGGGAATTTTTGGTAGCTGGGACTACCATGAAGCTGTGATTTCACTGTTGCTGCTGTTGCTGCTACTGCTTACTGGACCCCTTATTGCACCATGTCAAAAATAAAAGAAGCTAGACTAGACTATGTTCTATGCTTTACAAAATCCTATCTAGATCTTCAAACTTGCTCTTGTGTTTCTTGTTTCCTTGTTGTCTTGTATTCTCTTGGTAAAATTCCTTTGTTGCCGCCTTGAATTGTAAACTGAGATGCTTCCCTTTCTCCAGGCGGGCTCCTGACTGCTGCATTTGAAAGTATTCCCTGCTCTCCAGGCGGGCTCCTGACTGCTGCATATTAAAGTATTACCTTCTCTCCAGGCGGGCTCCTGACTGCTGCATATGAAAGTATTCCATGCTCTCCAGGCGGGCTCCTGACTTCTAACTTGAAATGTATTCCCTGCTCTACAGGTGGGCTCCTGACTTCTAACTTGAAATGTATTCCCTGCTCTCCAGGCGGGCTCCTCACTACTAACTTGAAATGTATTCCCTGCTCTCCAGGCGAGCTCCTGACTTCCAAATAGATAGAACAAAGAATTTGAAAGCTAAAATGTGAATTGTACTCCCTTGTTCTCCAGACGGGCTCCTGACTTCATCTTGAGATGTGCTCCCTACTCTCCAGGCAGGCTACTGACTTCAACTCGAAATGTATTCCCTGCTCTCCAGGCTGGCTCCTGACTTCAACTTGAAATGTGCTCCCTGCTCTCCAGGCGGGCTCCTGACTTCAACTTGAAATGTGCTCCCTGCTCTCCAGGCGGGCTCCTGACTTCAAAATAGACAAAACCAAGAAACGTTTCTGCCCCAGTTTGGTGGCTGGGCACAGATGTGAGTGTAAAACTAAATCATATTACCAAGTATTACTAAGAATTTGAAAGCTAGGTCCCATTATCTAGGGGGGGTTTCCTGACAACTCTTAATTAAATGACAATTTGAAATCTAAGTTATATCTTATAAAGGTGTGACTTTTGCTAAATCTTGTTACCTAAGAGGGTCTTAAACTACTCCCCATTATCCAGGAGGGTCCTGAAAATCAAAAGTCAAGTTTTATCTTAAGAGTGACAACTTTCATGGCTGAATTATACTACCCTACAGAAGAACTTACGCTAAATGATATTATCTAATTGAAATCTTAAAGCTAAGTCCCATTATTTAGGAGGGTCCTGAAAACTCCTAATTGAATCATATCTCGAACATGCAACCTTCTAAGCCAACTTATATTCCTTTAAAATGCATTTATGCTATATTATGCTATTTCTGAACATTTAAACTAGGTCCCATTTTCCAGGAGGGTCCTATTTTATACTCATGTTTTGATGCTTGCTCTTTCCCCTACGGAGAGTTTCTCCAAAACAAACGAATTTTCTGCCCCTGTTTCAATCAGAAAAAATTTGTCAGTTTAAAGTGGTGGTTAGCTGATGGCATTCTTGCTGAAGATCTCTCCCCTGCATTGTTTTGTTCTGAATGGCTTTCCCGAACTGGCCCTGAACCGCTTTGACTTTCTGGCTGACTTTCAAAACCCATGACCTTTGACGAACCGAGTTTTCTATACTCATGTTGTTGTTTCACACCTCTGACCCCTTTATCTTTCGTATCTCCCATGACATTACCAAATCACTCCACCGGTGAAACTTTTGGTGATCCCCTGTATCCCACCTTACATCATGCTGTCTTTAGTATGCTCTAACCATGTTGTGATTTGCAATTTTGGATGTTGGTAGTGAGCTTTGAAATTCTTTTCCACTTACTTGGGACAAGACTGACATTAGAACATCTTAGACAAATAAAACCCAAAAGAAAATGAAATGCAATGACTTTGCGGGTTAAGGATAAGAAGAATCCAAAACCAGATGACCGCTACAAAGGGAAAAAGAAAAAGAAACTTATCTGAGTGGAACAGCTGGTACCAATGATCATGACATGCATTTCGGATTAATCGGCCCAATCTGTCCAACCAATCAACTTTCAGTCGCCGTACTTCGTTGCCTCAGAATTTCCATGACCTGATTACTTGACCCAAACCTTGACCTTGTTCATCCTGCGGTGCCTTGAAAGGTTTTCACCAGCAGACCTCTTTCATTCGTTCATCTCTCAGCTTAATTTTGCCTCACGGTGCCCGTAAGGGTTTTCACCAATAAGACTCTCTCATTCTTTGATTTCTCTCAGCTCTTGTCGCCTCATGGTGCCCGCGAGGGTTTTCACCAATAACACTCTCTCATTTTTATTTTCCTACTTGAACCAGAGTGTTTCCCCTGACATGAATTACCTTTACTCGCTCGACTTGGCATTTCTCAAAAACTGATCAGAAGGTCTTTCTTTGGACCGTAATGTGGGCTTTTGGACAGGGTTAGAAAGAAAGGGTATAAAAGGCTCAAAACAATTCAAATGGGTTCAAAATTACAACTTTCGGATTCATATTTCTTACAACAACCATAACTTCTGCCCCAGTTTCTTTCTTGGGGGCTTTTGGGTTTTTATTTTGACGGGACCGAACCGTGAGGCTGCCTACGTATCCTTAAAAGGAATCAGGTCGAACGTAGTTCATGTCATAGAAATTACTTTGTTGTTGTGATTTTTTCTTTTCTCTTTCTTCTTCTTCTTTTTTTTTCTCTTTTGCTTTTCTCTTTTTTTCTTTTTATTGTTTTTCTTCTTCTTTTCTCTTTTCCTCTTTCTTTTTTTTTTCATTCTTTCCTTTCTTTCTCTTTTTCTTTTCTTCCTTTTCTTATCTTTCACGCTTGTGTTTCTGATATTCACTACGGATTCCGAAAGAGGGGTAAGAAAGAAAATAAATAAGGCTCAAAAGGGGTGACGAGGGATAAAGTGTTTAGATAGCAGAACAAAACGCCTTCGTCATTTCAATCTTCAAGATAAGCCAAATACAAACAAGTACAATCAAACAAAGAAATGATATATAGTATCTCTTGACTGCATCAGAATTGATAGCCATTTCTACACATTTCCCTTCTACATCTGTCAAATATAATGCGCCATTGGACAACACTCTAGTTACGACAAATGGCCCCTTCCAGTTTGGGGCGAACATTCCTTTTGCTTCAGCCTGATGAGGCAAGATACGTCTCAACACTAACTAACCCACTTCGAACTTCCGTGGACGTACCTTCTTGTTATATGCTCTCGCCATTCTCTGTTGGTACAATTGGCCGTGACACACTGCTGTCAATCTCTTTTCATCAATCAGACTTAATTGCTCCAAGCGGGTTTTGACCCACTCAATGTGAGCATGTGATTTTTTCCCTATATGAATTACTCCAACAAATTCAAAAAAAAATAATTTCTTTTAGTGTTCACAATTTTGTTGGATTTTGTGGCATTTTCTATTAATTATTTGCATTTGTCTGTACACGTTTATTTTATTTAATTCATGAAAAATAAAAAAAATATGTTGCATCTGCATTTAGGATTTAAGTTTATATTTTTAGGTTAATTAGTAAATTAGTTTGTTTACAAAAAAGGAAAATCACAAAAATAATTCATTTTTTAATTTTACTTTTTAATTTTGAATTGTATAGTTTTCTTTAAATTTAGGATTTAATTAACTATTGTAAATACCATGATGAGTGATTAATCTAAATGGGTAGGTTAATTTAGTTTAAAAATTATTATTAATTAATATAGAATTTATTTTAATTTTGGAAAAAGAAAAGAATTGTGAAATTGAAAAAGAAAAAGAAAGAAAGGAAATTCAAATCTGGGCTCAAACCAATTTAATTGTCCCATTCCAAATGAAAATCACCCAATACCCGGCCCAAACCACCCTAACCCGGTCCGGTTTCCCCCCCCCCCCAAAAAACCAAAACGACGTCGTTTCATGGGCAACAGATCAGGACCGTCGAGGTTTCTTGATCGGACGGGCCTGAAGCCCAGGTCCCTTAGTATTTAAATGTCTAAACTTGCCCCCCACCCCTCACTCATCTCCCTCACAACCCGCCCCTGCAAACCCTAACGCCGCCGCCTCTAAATCCCCCCACCGCCGGAGGTGGTGCCCCCACGACACGACCTGAGATTAACACCAAATACCCTCCTCAACTCCCTCAGTCCAAATCTACAAGCACCTTCCATTGAACAAGCCCATAACGTATCGAATCTCGATTTGAAAAAAAAACTAGCGTCGCCCCTGTGTTCTCCGGTGGCGCCTCGATTCGACCCCAAAATCACACCCCTTAACCCCCGTCTCTCCCTCGCCCTAAATCCCCATTTAGATTCCCTCGAATCACCCCAGAACTCTCCGAATGTCAAATCTGAGTTTGAACCCAAAAAATTTCGTCAAAGCTATGGGCATGCATGACCTTAAGCCTCTGATTTGCTCATGTTTGAAGTCTGATTCAACACGAATTGATGCTGCTCATTTGTTCTTGACAAAGAACAAGTGATTAGCATCAGTTCCGTTTAAATCAAGGTGTCCGACGCCATTTCGGGTTTGCTAGGGTAAGTTTCCTTCCCTTTTTTTTTTCTATCTGAGTTTACCTTCTGTTCCTCTTCTTTTCTTCTTCCTTTGTTTAAGTTTTTTACCTTAACTGAGATTCGAACAAAGTTCTGAACCTAGGTTCTCTTAAGGTTCATTTTGCGTTCGTATCTGTGTCATTGGCTTTTCAGGTTTTTTTTTTAAGTTTATGGTCTGGTTAATTTTTCATTAGTGCCACACTCAAATTTCTCATTTTTGTCTTTGTTTTGGTCACTGAGCTTAATTAGTTCCCCATTTATTTGTGATTGTTAATTAGTTGATTTGTTTGGTTTTTAATTTTTCTGAGTTCGTTTCGGGTTTCGTCTTTGGTCTTTGAGGTCAGTCTAAGATCTCATGTTAAAGGCACTCTATTTGGCATGAGTCTGAGCCCATGTCTAATTATGCATTTAGCCCTTTTGGGGATTCAAAGCCCATGTTCAAGTCTGGTCGGGCTTCAAGGTAAAATGCAGGGGAAATAGGGGTAAATTGGGTAAGTCACCTAAAGGAATCTTGCTATAACAGACTAGGAAGCTTCTAGGAAGCTGGGGGAAGGGGTTGGTTCTGATTTTCTGTTTTTTTTATGAGGGTGTCTAAGCTATAATGAAATTAAAAGGGGGGGGGGGGGCAAAGTGCAAAAACTAAGTCTGCCCTAATAGCTTGCCTATAAAGGCAACTTTTCTTGCCTTTCAAGGCAGACCCAATAGCTGAAAAGAAGAAAAGCTCAGAAAAATCACAAGCAGTTAAATTTTTTTGAAAAACAAACACTGTTCCATTGAACTTCCTACTTTGAAACCCTGAGGCTTTCAATTCCTGAGGCAATTTTGCTTATTTGGGTTTGAAATGGATTGAGTTCGAGTCTTAGAGTTTGGGTTTGATTTCTGTTGGGTTGTTGTTCAACTAAAATTGGTTTTTGGGGCTTTTGCACCTCATTTTGGGTTCGAAAGCTGGGTTTGAGTTTGTTCGTGTGGAGTACTGTATAGTTGGGTTTCAGCCTGAATTCCTTGGGTTTAATTGGCTGACTCTATCACTGTTCCATTGCTTCTCTGCTGTTGCTGGCTACTGATTTCTTCTCTTCTGTTGTTTCTCTTTAGAACCAGGTATGTATTAACTCTCGATTAACACATGAAGTGCAAATGTGAGCCATGTAACCAAATTGAAAAGAAATGACCAAAGCTAGCTCTCTACTGTCGAGTAATTGTTCGAATGTGTTGTATTTTATGTGTTTAGCTTTGCACTGTATATTTCGCTCATGTGTTAGCATGGTATTTTGGTACAAGGCCTGAATATGTGGTTGGAATGATGTTTGAACTCAAGAATGTTCTTAGGTTTAGGATGACATGTATGAGTTGATGACTATGACTCGTTTAGCCTGATTTAGCTGAAGTTCATTAAACTTTGAAGATGTTTTTCTTTAGCAGTGTTTAAGCATCCCTCAAAATATTTCTTTTATTCGTTTTTCCTCAGCAAATCTGGTTTGTATTCTGTTGTCCGTACATTAGCTTTTTGAATAAGCTCAGTACTTCAGTTTGTTACCTAGTTTTGCTTGACGCATGAATAAATTCATAAAGGCTTTCAACTAGATATAGGGTCTAATTTTTAAACTTGATGATTCTCAGATTAGTTTAGTTCTTTGCTTCTTGTTGTTTTATTTTGTGAAAATGAATAAAGGCATATGATTTTGACCCAACGCATTGGCTTGAGCCCGATTTGGCATTGGGCCATGGCATTTGGCTCTCCTCTATCTATGGGCTTAGTCTGGAGCCCAGATCTCTCCATCAGTGTTGTGTCATAGACACATATAGCACGCTACAGCCCACTTGGGCCTGGACTCATAGCCCATTTCGGAGTGGGTGCGTGCAGTCCATTCCTTGGATCATTTGAGCCCAGTTCTCATTTGACCGCTGCTGCCAATCTCATCTGCAATAGGCACGGTCCAAAGCCTGAAAGCCAATGAAAATGATACCCACACAGGCAATAGGAACGATCCTCACTTCATTAACTTGAATCCTTAGTAACCAGGCATGTCGTTTAGCTGGATTTGTATGGCCTTCACAAAGTTGAATATTCGTAGAGAAACCTTTAGGTCCGTTTAAAAAGACTATCGTGGTTGTGGACACGTTCGCATGACATGATTACGGTTTCTAAAAATAAAATTGGAGTATGCGTTCGCGCAACTTCGAACAATATCCTTTAACAATAGAAACAATTGCTAATAGGCCTCTAATCAATTTTACAAGTTTTGAAGCGTGCCATCTACAATTTAGTTATTCATGGCCCTCATGTTAATAATCTAGATAAAAAATATGACAAATGTTGGTAGTTTGCTCTAGGCACATTTAATACACTATCGTGATTGTGTATACGTCCGCGTAACTTCGGCCAAACTTTTGGCAATAACAAAACGTTATTAATTATCGACACGTTCACGTGACATGATTTTTGACGCGCCAAACAAATGGGTACACATACGTGTGACCTATTTCAAGATAATTTTTAATTTAAAAGCGGTAAAGGGTAAATGCACATAGGATCTAAAGTCAGTAATTAAACAATTGTAATAAGCCAAGTATGATCAAAGCGACCGTGCTAGAACCACGAAACTCGGGAATGCCTAACACCTTCTCCCGGGTTAACGGAATTCCTTACTCGGATTTCTGGTTCGTGGACTGTAGTACAGGTTCAATCTTCTCCTCGATTCGGGATTTCAACTGGTGACTTGGAACACCCTAAATTATCCCAAGTGGGGACTCTAAGTCTTTAAACAAATCCCGTTTCGATTGTCCTTCAATTGGAAAAACTCCCTTGAATTTATACCCTTTACGGGGTGTAGGTAAAAAGGTGGTGTGACAGCCCTGGCGACTCTACTGGGGATCGAACCCAGAATCTCTTGTTCAGGGTTCAGAATTCGAGCTTATTAATATGATTTTGCTTGGCTTTATTTATTGTTGATATTACTGTATTCTGTGAACCTTTTTGTGCTAAATACTATCTGTTTACCGCTTTAATATTGTTTGAATTGTATATAACTGTCTTTTTACGCCACCCCCTCTGAGTGTTCAAAAAATGGTGCACACGTTCGTGTGGACCGCTTTTTCTTTAGAAATTATACCAAATAGAACGAGGCTGGGCAAGCGACAAAGTAGACTTCAGTTCTCCCGGTACGTTGCCCCCTCTTCGGCCCCACTTGTCCCCTCGGGTACCCCAAGTCTAGACTAAAACCCCAGGAGTTAAACCTAGAAAAACACAGCTTCATGCTGGATCCCTAATAGGAATGTTTGTTTGCATCATGTACATTTGACTTAGGGGACTCAACACAGGGGTTGGGTCCGTCTAGGACAGGTGTGCCCGAAATAACAGACCATCTTGATGCATTCTATGTGCTATGTGAACATTTATTTGTTTTGGCTTGCATGCTGACCGGCTAGGGAAAATAATGCAAAAAGAAAAACCAAGAGTGATGTAGGGAAGGAAATAAAGCCCGATTCTAAAGAAAACCCCGGTATTTGAAAAAATTTCCCGAAGTTCTGCCTAAACTTTTTAGCAAAATTTATTTCAAAAGTGTCAAACACTGTGTTCTTCCAAATGTGTCAAAACTGACCGAACTACACAGGTCTGATTCTCACCGGATGTGGGATACTTAGACAACCTACATAAGGTTCGGCCTTATTTTTGAAAAAAAAAAAGAAAAACAAGAAAAGAGAGTCGGTGGTCGAGTGAACGCGATCTTGATTTTTGGTCAAAATAAGCCGATCCAGCTTCGGCAATGCCTTAAACCGTTCTTGCCAAGATAGCCTCAGAGTATTTTTTAGTTGTCGAAAGGCTATTTTCATAAAAGAATGGACAAGTTTATGAGGGGTCATAAAATAATTCCCCTCGGCCTCAAAATTCGCATAAAATTGGGAAGGGGCCGCATTTGCAAAAACAGCCATTTGGCTAAAGTTGGCATATAAGGGAAGAAATTATGGTTCTTTTCTTCTTCTTTTTTTCATTTTTCTTTTCTTCTTCAAAAACTGTTTACAAAAGGGTCAACTCGAGTCAACCTTAACCTTAATCTTCTGCAGGGAACAAATGAATACCATCCAGGAACCGCCCGAAGTGGTCAGGGAATAGGCTCGGCTACACTTGCGTATGTGGTGGAATGATCTAGACAAAGATGGTCAGAAATGGGTTAAAAAGCACTTGGGTGCTCTTATAGACATCTTTGAAATCAAACCTCGGGAAGATCTGGGCAAAGCTTTGGTAACTTTCTGGGATCCTGTCCACAATGTCTTTCGTTTCTCAGATTTTGAGATCACCCCTACTTTGGAGGAGATAGCCGGGTACATTGAATTCGGACGGGACTTGAGGAAGCAACAACTTATATTTCCAAGGGCTTCATCGGTGCACAAGTTCTTTAACCTCTTAAATAATAGTAAACAGACAAATAAGGAACGTGTGAGCAACGAGTGTTGTGCTTTCCATTTCTTATACTTCAGGTTCGGGCATTCTGCTAGTTTTGAAATGCACGAAAATGGTCTAAGCAATAAAAAAAAGAAGGGCCTTTGGCAAGTTCATCGTCGGTTCACATTTATTGTGGCATTCTTGGGGATCATGGTTTTTCCAAATGAGAAAGGGGCGGTGGATATTCGTATGGCTAGAATTGCACAAATCCTTACTACCAAGGAAAATCATACACTTGCCCCGTTGGTGCTGGCATATATCTATCGAGCATTGACTTTATGCAAAGTAGGGGCTCAATTTTTTGAAGGTTGCAGTATCATTCTGCAAATGTGGTTGATCGAGCATCTTCGCCACCATCCCAGATTCATGAGTTACGGTTCGAGCCCAAACAACTTCATCATTAGTTACTAGGAGAGGATAAAAGATTACAACACACCAGAAGGATTTGAAGCATGGGTTTCTCATTTGAAAGTTCTTGACGCAGGTCAGGTCGAGTGGACTATAGGATGGCTTCCGAAGATAGAGGCCATCTATATGACTGCTACCCAAGGATACCTAAGGATAATGGGTTTAAGGAGTATTCAACCATATGCACCGCATAGGGTCTTGAGGAAATTAGGAAAGTATCAGATTGTGCCTTAAGATGAAGATCTAAGCACCCAGGTCATAGAGTTACATCCAGAAGCTGCATTGCCTGAGGCTGTAGTTCAGCAGGATTGGAGTAGCTGTCGTTATCTAAAACATGGCACCCAGGTACCAGACATCGCCAAGGGGAAAGTAGATCCAAATTATGTTGCTTGGTTTGAGAAAATGTCTTATGTAAACAACGAGCCAGAGCCCGAGAGGACCGCCAAAATGCCTCATGTTCAAGACTTTGATGATAAAATTCAATAGAGGTTAGCTTGGGGGGGGAGAAGGAAATGGAATATAAGGCCATCATCCATGGTCTACGAGAAGAACTAAGAAATGTCACCTTCAAAAATGATTGGCAGGAACAAGAGGCCGAAGGTGAAAGGAGAAGATTGGTGCGAGAAAATGAAGCCATCAGAGCTCAGGTTTGACAGTTGAAAATTGAAGCCGAGAACCCAGGCCGAAGCAGGAAAGATGAGAGGCTCATTTACAACCTCACTCAAAAGGTACATGACTATGAAGATGACCTGCAGAAAGCTGAGTTTGAACTAGGAAAAGCACGGGCAAGGTTGGCTAAAAGCGTCGAAGGGCGTGCAACTTTCGTTCAACATATGAAAGAAAGATATGAAAAAGGGGTCACGGGTTGGGAAAAGACAATTGGCAACCTCGAGGGTGAAATGGCTAAACAAGCCAAAAATTTTAAGGCTGAAATAAAACATTGTTATGCCTTAATGGCACGGCTAGAAAGGGACTTGCAACAACTCCAAGAGCAGAACCAGGTAGCCGAACAAACTTTGGAAGCCAGAACCGAACAAATTGGGCGTTTGTTGCAAGAGAAGGGCATCATAAGAGAGCGAGTCAAAAGGGTCGCCAACTATATCACAATGAAGTGCAGTAGCTGTGAGGATATGACGAGATCTATGTTCTTCGCTACTGTGATGATTTTTGTTCGCCGGGTAATGGAAGATCTCTACCACCTTCAAAGGGATTTAGCGAGTCGGCCCGCAGCAAAGCCGAATGACACCCCGCGGGTCCCTGGGACAATTGAGGCATTGATGTATTCATGATTTCTTGAGTCTATATTTTCTTTCCGTTAAAGTCTGCCAGTTGTTTTGGAGTCTGTATTTCTGTTATCAGAGTATGTGGGTTGTTCGTTTTTGGGTCTGTATCTCGAGTCTGTTAGTTTCAGTCTTTGTAATAGCATTTTTATATATGAAAACGGAAAATCCCAAAATGCTTTTACTTTATTTCACACTTATCCCCAAGAACTACGCTTAGTCTGATTCGTGAGGGGTCATGATACATAGGCAATCTCCATAGGATTCGACCGTAACCAAATAAAAGAGGGAAAGAAAGAGTGGAAAAACAAGAAAGAAAAGAGAGAAAGAAAAAATCAAGAGAGAATAAAGACAAAGAGAGAACAAAAGGTAGGAAAAGAAAAAGAAAGAAAAGGGGGAGGTTTGCAATCAAAAGTAAGAAAAGGCCGGAATGACGCATGCAACTGATCAAATACATAATAGAGACGGTTAAGTGTTTAGGTCATTCATGCCCAATGTGCGGTTACCAATCTGTTAAACCCTAATCAGTAACAAGGTTGTTGTTTGATGTATTAAGCCCAGGCATGTGGTTAGTTGACTGGCATTCTGGAAACTCACTCCTATAACACCCGATCGAAATACAGGCTGAATATAGTCGACCAGGAACCGGAAACAAGTATTGTCCACCCATCAAAAGAGGTGGAAGAAATGGACGTTAATGCGATGAGGGAAGAAATGTATAAGCTGAAGCAGCAGATGGCTGAAATGTACCAAGCCTGAGCGAAGGGGCATCCACCACTAGTTTATCCCGCCAACCCTGCTTATATCCTACCATCAGCCCAACCTCCGGAGCCTCCCACTATGAACTCATCTCCAGCCTTTCCTCTCTACCAACAATGCCATGGCGCCACTTCCCATACTTCTCAAGCTCCACCACCCAAACAAGTCCCATACTGTCCTCTACCAATTACACCTATTTTTGTGGCACCTCCACTTGCTTTATTACACCGATATTCCAGTAAACCCCTGTTCCAAACTCACGACAACCAGCACTATCTCCCTGAACCCACTTTCAAAGTTCCATAACCATATCCTTACACCCCTCATCTTGATATCCCGGCAGAGACCGAGAAACCACCCAAAAATCCCGAGCATGAAGAGATGATCAGAAAGGTCAAAATCTTAGAGCAATCATTCCGAGATATGAGAGGGCTGGGAGGTCAAGTGAGTGTGGCCTATAAGGATTTATGTCTGTTCCCAGATGTTCAGTTTCCAGCAGGGTTCAAAAAGCCCAAGTTTGATCTGTACGATGGGCATGGTGACCCGGTAGCACACTTAAGAGGATTTTGTAGCAAGATGAGAGGAGCAGGTGGAAGAGAGGAATTGCTGATAGCATATTTCAGCCAAAGTTTGAGTGGATCGGCTTTAGAATGGTATACCAGACAAGATCACAACAGGTGGTACACATGGGACGATTTGGCCCAAGCCTTCGCCTGCCATTTTCAGTACAACCTCAAAATTATCCCGGATCGTCTATTGTTGACAAAGCTTGAGAAGAAGCCCGGCGAGAGCTTCAGGGAATATGGATTCCATTGGAGAGATCAAGCAGTGAGGGTTGACCCTCCGATGAAAGAAAGCAAGATGATTGATTATTTCTTGCAGGCCTTGGAACCCACTTATTTCGGTCACTTGGTGTCAGCAGTAGGTAAGTCCTTTAATGAAGTCATGAAAATGGGAGGTATGGTTGAAAAGGGACTCAAGTCCAACAAGATCATGAGTTATTCAGCAATCAAGGCGACCACTCAGGTTATTCAAAACGGTACTGGGGTGTGCTCGGGAAGAAGAAGAAGGAGGATGTTGCGACAATTGAGTCGGGAGCTTGGGTTGGATCCAGGAACCTTCACCGTTACTACAACCATCCGCGACCCTATCTCCAAACTTACCCCCAAATTCCATATAACCCACCACAACACTATTACCCACCACCAGATCCCCATTTTGTTGTCCATCATGCACAAACCTATACCCAGCCGCCCGCTCACTCACAATGGCATGCGCCAGCTCCACAAAACCCATACCAAGCACTACAAAATAACTACCCACCCTCAAAAGCACACAGAATTCCTCCTGGAACGGGTTTTCGACCCAACCAAGCCTTTAAGAATGAGAGGTTGCAGAAGCAAAGGACTTTCACTCCATTGGGAGAATCGTATGCTAGCCTATTCCACAGACTAAGACAGTTGGGTATGTTGAATCCGATCGAGGCTAAATTGCTGAATCCCCCTCCCAGAAATCTTGACCGCTCGGTGAGCTATGAGTATTGTTCAGGGGCCCCGGGACATGATACAGAGAAATGTTGGAAATTGAAAATAGCCATTTAAGAACTCATTGACACCAATCGGATTGAGGTCCAAGCTCTGGAGGCGCCCAATATCAATCAGAATCCCTTGCCAGCCCATCATGAAACAAATATGATTGAGATAATACATAAGGGATGGGAGCCTAAGAAGCCTTCGCAAACCGTCATGATGATTCGAGATAGTGAAGCCAGGCCATTTGAAAAGTCAACAAGTGAGAAGTCTGTGATCAAGTTGAAAAGGGAAAATAATGAACCATCTGTGGAGGTCAAGAGGGGGTCCCCAAGTAACGTTGTAGGAAAACATGAAAAAGCAAAAGTGGTTGTGCCGAGAGTGATGAACAAGCCTGTGGTAATTGTGAAGGGCGCCCCTACTGATCCTGTCATTATCAAACCGGTAACTCAATTACCGATAGTTGACAGCAAGGCATTCCCATGGAATTATGAACGAGTGACCATGACTTACAAAGGGAAAGTGGTTAAAGAAGAAGTGTGTGAGACTCATGGTTTGACTCGATCGGGGAGATGCTTTGCCCCCGAAGAGTTGAGAAAAGCTAAGACCTCAAAAGATAATCCAGTGTTGGTGAAGAAAGCGGTGACTGAGGAAGAAGCAGAAGAATTTCTGAGAAAGATGAAAGTGCAAGACTATTCCATTGTGGAGCAGTTGAAGAAAACACCGGCTCAGATTTCATTATTGTCATTATTGATCCATTCCGACAAGCACCGTCGAGCTTTGATGAAGATCTTGAACGAGGCTCACTTTCCTGACAAAATCTCAGTAAACCACTTGGAAAAGATAGCTAACATTATATTTGAGGTAAATAGAGTCACTTTATCTGATGATGAGTTGCTCGTGGAGGGTACCGAGCACAATAGTGCCCTCTATCTGACGGTGAAATGCGAAGATTCCGTGGTTACTCGGGTACTGGTTGACAATGGGTCCAGCGCGAACATTTTTCCTCTCTCCACATTGAACAAGCTGCAAGTGGAGGATGAAAGAATTCACAAGAATAGTATTTGCGTTCGGGGATTCGACGGTGGGGGTAAAGATTCAGTCGGGGACATAGTGCTTGAGCTCACAATAGGGCCAGTTGAATTTACTATGGAATTCCAGGTGCTCGATGTAGCTGTTTCGTACAATCTGTTGTTGGGATGACCCTGGATCTATCAGGTTTTCGACACAGTATCGGTAGAGAAAATTACGGAAGGAAAGTGCGCTCCAACTCCAAATATGGTTGCTGCATCAGTTATGGTAGCTGTTGAAATGCTGAAAAATGGTTTCGTACCGGGCAATGGTTTGGGTGGATCTCTGCAAGGTATCGTGCAACCAGCTACTCTTCCAAAGAATCTGGATACTTTTGGTCTGGGGTTCAATCCTACCGTTGCAGATGTGAGAAGAGCTAGAAAAATGAAACAGAAAGCATGGGCATTGCCAAAGCCAATCCCGCATCTGTCCAAATCATTTGTCAGACCGGGTATCAGAAAGCAACTGTTGTCAAAAGTTCCTGGATCACTGATTGGTGCCAATGGTGACTTGGAGAAGGGCTTCAAAAGGTTATTCGCCGAGGTTAACATGGTTCAGGCTGGGGAAGGGCCCAGCAGGGCAGATGTGAAATACGTGGGACCACGTGTAAAAGTCAACAACTGGGAAACTACTCCTCTTCCTATCCGAATAGAGTCTTGGTAGTGGGTTTTGATTTTCTTTTAGTTGTCTGGATTATTCTAGGGTCTGTAATTCAGATATTATGTTCCGTCCAGTTGGATGTGTTAAAACCCTGTTATCTTTATATTCAATGAAAAGCAATTGTTCTTTTCCCTTCATGTCTTCTAATTTTATTTTTGTTTTCTTCTTTTGTACAGTTCTTTTTATGCTCATATCAATGACATGACATGCATGAGGAATCTCCAGCCCAGTTTTAAAAGCCAATCTAACTTTGAAATAATAATACAAGAAATTGAGTGTGATGACGAGTTGGAATTTGATGATGATGAGGCCTATGAAGAAATTAGTAAGGAACTAAGTCATTTTGAGAAAAAGCCCAAACCTAATATGAATGATACCGAAGCAGTTAATCTAGGGGACCAAGATAATGTCTGTGAAACTAAAATAAGTGTCCATCTGGAACCTTAACTCAGGGGGGAGATAATTAAAGCATTGTTCGAATACAAAGATGTTTTTGCATGGTCATATGACGACATGCCGGGTCTAAGCACTGATTGGTTCACAAGTTGCCCACTGATCCGACATTCCCTCCTATTAAACAGAAGCTGAGAAAGTTCAAAACGGATGTGAGTGTAAAGATCAAAGAAGAGGTCACCAATGATGCCAAAGTCATTCTGGTCACCCGGTATCCCACTTGGTTAGCCAATGTTGTGCCTGTGCCGAAGAAGGATGGCAAGACCAGGGTGTGTGTCGATTATCGGGATCTCAACAAGGCGAGTCCAAAATACAATTTCCTATTGCCGAACATCCATATCTTGATTGATAATTGCGCCAAACATGAGATTGGTTCTTTTGTAGATTGTTACGCGGGTTATCATCAGATCTTAATGGACGAGGAAGATGGAGAAAAGACGGCATTCATCACGTCGTGGGGAACGTACTGCTATTAGGTCATGCCATTTGGCTTGAAGAATGTTGGGGCAACCTACATGAGGGCGATGACAACAATATTCCATAATATGATACACCAGGAAATCGAGGTGTATGTGGATGATGTGATTGTGAAGTCTAGAAAGCAGTCTGACCATGTCAGGGATCTGAAAAAGTTCTTCCGAAGGCTTCGCAGGTACAATCTCAAGCTTAATCCTGCGAAGTGTGCTTTTGGGGTGCCGTCTGGAAAGTTGTTGGGGTTCGTTGTCAGCTGCCGGGGCATTGAACTAGATCCATCGAAAGTCAAGGCCATCCAGGAATTGCCACCTCAGAGGAACAAGACCGAGGTGGTGAGTTAGTTGGGGAGATTGAATTATACCAGCAGGTTCATAGCTCAGCTCACGACAACCTGTGAGCCAATCTTCAAACTGTTAAAGAAAGACGCTGCAGTCAAGTGGACAGACGAATGTCAGGAGGGGTTTGATAAGATAAAGGGGTATTTGTCAAATCCACCCGTATTGGTCCCGCCAGAACCAGGGCGACCTTTGATCCTATATTTGACGGATTTGGACAATTCATTCGGCTGTGTATTGGGTCAACATGACATCACTAGCAGGAAGGAGTAGGCCATCTATTACCTTGGCAAGAAGTTCACATCGTACGAGGTTAAGTACACTCGGCTTGAGAAGACATGTTGTGCCCTAACTTGGGTGGCACAGAAGCTGAAACATTATTTGTCATTTTATACTACCTACCTCATATCTCACTTGGATCCTTTGAAGTATATATTTCAGAAGCCTATGCCCATAGGGAGGCTTGAAAAGTGGCAGATCTTGCTCACAGAGTTTGACATTGTCTACGTGACTCGAACTGCAATGAAGGCACAGGCCTTGGCAGACCATTTGGCCGAGAACCCGGTTGATGAAGACTATGAACCTTTGAAAACTTATTTCCCCGATAAAGAGGTGGTGTACATTGATGAGTTGGAGCAAGTTGAGAAGCCGAGATGGAAAACTTTTCTTTGATGGGGTTGCAAACATGAAGGGCGTGGGGATAGGAGCAGTACTTATTGCTGAAACAGGGCAGCACTACCCTGTTATGGCTCAGCTTCGTTTTTACTGCACCAACAACATGGCTGAGTACAAGGCATGTATTCTAGGTTTGAGGTTAGTTGTGGATATGGGTGTCAGGAAGTCTTGGTCTTGGGTGACTCGGACCTCCTGGTGCACCAAATTAAGGGAGATTGGGAAACACGGGATTTGAAACTCATACCATACAGACAATGTTTGCATGATCTTTGTCAACAGTTTGAGTTAATAGAATTCAGGCATATCCCAAGGATCCATAATGAAGTCGCCGATACTTTGGCTACTCTGGCGTCAATGTTACATCATCTTGATAAGGCTTATGTGGACCCTTTGCAGATTCAGGTCCGTGATTAGCATGCTTACTGTAATATGGTAGAAGAAGAACTTGATGGGGAGCCATGGTTCCGCGATATCAAAGAATACCTCCGGATGGGGGTATATCCGGTACAGGCCACAGGTGATCAGAAAAGAACAATTCGACGATTAGCAAGCGGATTTTTCTTCAGTGGAGGGGTGTTATACAAAAGAACTCCAGATCTTGGATTGCTAAGATGCATAGATGCCAGATAGGACGCAGTAATCATGACTGAGGTACACTCCGGCGTTTGTGGACCGCATATGAGTGGGTACGTTCTGGCAAAGAATATTCTCCGAGCAGGTTATTACTGGCTCACTATGGAGCGAGATTGCATCAGTTTTGTGCGCAAGTGTCATCAGTGCCAGGTGCACGGAGATTTGATTCATTCCCCACCATCTGAATTACATACCATGTCAGCACCATGGCCCTTTGTTGCTTAGGGCATGGATGTCATTGGGCCAATCGAGCCAGTAGCATCAAACGGACATAGGTTTATCCTGGTAGCCATTGATTATTTTACCAAGTGGGTTGAAGCGAAAACTTTCAAATATGTGACCAAGAAAGCAGTGGTCGATTTTGTGCATTCAAATATCATTTGTCGGTTTGGGATTCCGAAGGTAATCATCACGGAAAATGGTGCTAATCTCAATAGTCATCTGATGACGGATACCTGTCAGCAGTTTAAGATTATACATCGCAATTCCACCCCATATCTTCCCAATGCGAATGGAGCAGTCGAGGCAGCCAATAAGAACATAAAGAGGATACTTCGGAAGATGGTGGAATGGTCCAGACAATGGCATGAGAAGTTACCTTTCGCATTATTGGGTTAACGCACTACTGTTCGCACTTCAGTAGGGGCCACACCTTATTTGTTGGTGTATGGCACAGAGGCAGTAATACCCACAGAGATTGAAATCCCATCCCTTCGGATTGTCGTTGAGGCAGAAATTGATGACGTTGAATGGGTCAAAACTCGCTTGGAGCAATTATGTCTGATTGATGAAAAGATATTGGCAGCAGTATGTCACGGCCAATTGTACCAACAGAGAATGGCGAGAGCGTATAACAAGAAGGTACGTCCACGGAAGTTTGAAGTGGGTCAGTTAGTGTTGATACGTATCTTGCCTCATCAGGCTGAAGCAAAAGGAAAGTTCGCCCCGAATTGGCAGGGGCCATTTGTCGTAACTAGAGTGTTGTCCAATGGCGCATTATATTTGACAGATGTAGAAGGAAAATGTGTGGAAATGGCTATCAATTCCGTTGCACTCAAGAGATACTATGTATGATTTCTTTTTTTGATTGTACTTGTTCGTATTTGGAATATTTTGAAGATTGAAATGACGAAGGCGTTTTGTTCTGCTATCTAAACACTTAATCCCTCATCACCACTTTTGAGCCTTATTTATTTTCTTTATTACCCCTCTTTCGGAATCAGTAGTGAATATCAGAAACACAAGTGTGAAAGATAAGAAAATAATAAAAAAATCGAAAAAAAAGAAAAGAAGAAAGAGGAAAAGAGAAAAGAAGAAGAAAAACAATAAAAAGAAAAAGGAATAAAAGCAAAAGAGAAGAAAGAGAAAACAAAAATCACAACAACAAAGTAATTTCTATGACATGAACTACGTTCGACCTGATTCCTTTTAAGGATACGTAGGCAGCCACATGGTTCGGTCCCATCAAAATAAAAATCCAAAAGTCCCCAAACAAGAAAAATGGGGCAGAAGTCGCGGTCGTTGTGAGAGATCTGATTCAAAAAGTTGTAATTTTAACCCATTTGAATTGTTTTGAGCCTTTTATATCCTTTCTTTCTAACCTTGTCCAAAAGCCCACATTACGGTCCAAAGAAAGACCTTCTGATCAGTCTTTGAGAAATGCCAAGTCGAGCAGTTAAAGGCAATTCATGTCAGTGGAAACACTTTGAGTCTTATTGGTGAAACCTTCACAGGCACCGTAAGACGACGGGAGTTGTGAGAAATTAAAATGAGAGAGTCTTATTGGTGAAAACCCTCACGGGCACCTTGAGGCGAAAGTGAGTTGAAAAGTCAACAAGTGAGAAAGGTCTGCTGGTGGAAAACTGTTTTAAGGCACGTAGGATGAACGAGGTCAAGGTTTGGGTAAAGTAACCAGGTCATGGAAATGCTGAGGCGACGAAGTACGGCAACTGAAAGTGGATCGGTTGGACAGATTGGGCCAATTAATCCAAAATACATGTCATGATCATTGGACCAGCTGTTCCACTCAGATAAGTTTCTTTTCTTTTTCCCTTTGTAGCAGTTATCTGGTTTTGGATTCTTCTTATCCTTAACCCGCAAAATCATTGCATTTCATTTTCTTTTGGGCTTATTTGTCTAAGAGGTTTTAATGTCAGTCTTGTCCCAAGTAAGAGGAAAGGAATTTCAAAGCTCACTACCAACTCCCAAAATTGCAAATCACAGTGTGGTCAGAGCATACTAAAGGAAGCCTGATGTAAGCTAAGGTACAAGGAATCACCGGAAGTTTCATCGGTGGAATGGTCCGGTAATGTCATGGGAGAGGCAAAGGTTCGAATAGAGGGGTAAGGGGTTGAGATAGCAACATGGGTATAGAACACTCGGTTCGTCAAAGGTCATGGGATTTGAAAGTCAGTCGGAAAGTCAAAGTGATTCAGGGCTGCTTCAGGAAAGCCATTCAGAACAAAACAATGTAGTGGAAAGATCTTCAGCAAAAATGCCATCAGCTAACCACCACTTTAAACTAAAAAAAATTTATTTGATTAAGGCAGGGGCAGAAAATTCGTTTGTGTCGGAGAAACTCTCCGCAGGGGAAAGATCAAGCATCAAAACAGGTTTGACCGTAAGCTTTCAGGACCCTTCTGGAAACTGGAACCTAGTTTAAAGTTTAGAAATAGCATAATCTAGCATAAGTGTATCCCCAAAGAATGTAAGTTAGCTCAGAAGGTTGCATGGTCGAGATAGAATTCAATTAGGAGCTTCCAGGACCCTCCTGAATAATGGGACTTAGCTTTAAGATTTCAATTAGATAACAACAATTTAGCATAAACTCTATTGTAGGGTAGTATAATTCAGCTATGAAAGTTGTCACTCTTAAGATAAAACTTGACTTTTGATTTTCAGGACCCTCCTGGATAATGGGGAGTAGTTTAAGACTGTCACGACCCAAACTGGAGGGCCATGACTAGCACCCGACCACACCTGCCGAGCACCAACGTACATTTTATCTAATCTTCTTTATTATCTTTTAGGGCTGACGAGATCAATATAAATGGTAGACCTGGATCATGGACAACCAACAATAAAATATGACGGCATGAACATACATAGCATGGGATGACCAGACAATCAAGAAACTACATATAAGGTATGAGCTACCACACTACTATGAAAGACTATACAACAAAAACTAGCCGACAAGGCATACCAAACTATACATGAGTCGACACCTGTCTATGAGCCTCTAAAGGAACATAAGTGCTGCAACATAGCCGGAACAGGGCCCCGACATACCCATAATATCTATAACAAAAATGCATACCAAGACCAAGGCAAGTCCGGAGAAGGGATCTCGCCAATCATCGCTGAACTGGACAGCC
Organism: Nicotiana sylvestris; assembly: GCF_000393655.2. Classification (NCBI taxonomy): domain Eukaryota; kingdom Viridiplantae; phylum Streptophyta; class Magnoliopsida; order Solanales; family Solanaceae; genus Nicotiana; species Nicotiana sylvestris. The sequence continues at coordinate 79,190,496 of NC_091067.1, forward strand.
TACTGTGGTGGGGGAGCTGCACCTGCCTGTCTATCAGGACCTGCGGCACGACATGCAGCGTCCACAAATAAAAGAACGTCAGTACAAATAAAGTACTGAGTATGTAAGGCGGGGAACCATAAATACGGTCAGTAATGTAAGCAAGGATAGAGAATATACAACCTGTAACATCTTAGTACCTCTGAGGGCTACTTACATGAAATGCATGATACATATGTATAAATACATAAACCTTTAAAGCATTCGCCTCTGTGGGCATCATCATCATCATATCGTACCCGGCCATAATAGGCTCGGTAGAATCGTACCCGGCCACGTGGAGCTCGGTAAAACCCAACTGATCAGTGGTTGCACAATAGGTGTCGTACCCGGCCAACTATAGCGTGGCTCGGTAGAGTAAAATAGATACATATATATAATGCATGCTCGACTCATGGAATCACATTCTAAACCTTTCGGAGTGACGTAAGGTCGGTATCCTCTGTACACGTTATTAGGACTAACTCTTCACTATGAACCTTATAAGAATCAGGAAGTACCAACAATATTGATAACATAAGAATAAGAGAAGCAACATTAACATCAATCGTTCCATAAGAGGGAAAACAATGTAAGTACTGCTAGCTTCTAAGAGTAGAGTATCTTGGAAGCTCGTTCATTACATTATGTACAATCGGAGTCGTGCAAAAGAAGGAAAGGGATAGCCTCACATACCTTGTATATACTGTCCCAATCTCAAGCTATGCAATTGTCAAAACTCCTTAGTCTACAATAAGAGAAACGATACTATCGTTATCATTTAAGCGTCATAACTATTATGTATCGACCACAACCTATTTTACGATGAAACGGACAGCACCTCCCCTATATATATGACTTCACACCATTCAAAACAGTCACCAAACAGCCCAAACAACATCAATAATAAACATATTGAGCCTCCCAAAATAGTCCACACACAGCCTAATCACTCCATACATACGACGACCACCGTAGTCGTGTCAAACAACCTGGAAATGTTACGAATAACTATCAGCCCATAACCCTACATATATATGGTGTTTCTCCACACCCTTCCTCCTCCAAAACTCCACAAGATAGTAGTAAAATACGCAGCCCAACAACAACGCAAAACAGTCCACAAAACAATAACATTACTACCAAGCCTTTCGATATATATTTCACAAGTTCTAGCTTCAATGGCTTAGCCGCAACTTGGATAATCTTAAATACATATAGAGTAAGAGGTTCCTTACCTTTATACAGAAATAACAACTCCAATTTGACCTTAAATTTCCATGAAATATCCCTCCAATGCTGCCACAACAACAAAAAACGAAACTAGCGATCAATTAGTGTTTTTCGGCACTAGAATCACTTTAGAAGGCTTGAAATCACCTAGGATTGATATTAAGAACATGAGGGAGTATTTACAGAACATAAACCCTTTAAAACAACCTCCCACACGAGCTGGAACGACACAAAAATGAGCAACAACAAGAAGAACAAGAGACTTACTAGCGCCACGGAATTCCCGACACTTGATTTGTGTTGTTTGCCCTTTTTTGGGTCTTGAATCTTGAGAGAACCTTGAGAGGATGTTCCTAGGGTTCTAAGGTCTGAAAATAGTGAGAAGAAATGACTTAAAACGGGTTGGAGGCATCCTATATAGGTCCAAATATCTTAAACCGCCTTAGTGGGCCCCATAGAGAGGTGCTTGGCGCAGTCTCGCGAAAACGCGAATATCTCTCTACTCCGAGATCGTATCGATGAATGGTTTAATGAGTTGGAAACTAGACTCATAGATATTTAATTTGGTTGGTAGATCACACCGTAATTCCTTGTAAATTAGGAGAAAAGATTAGAAACATTTTACCTAATGTTTAAGTAAAATTATGAACCTAAGTTGCGACAACTTTTGTCGACTTTTGTTTCATAACTCGTTTGACTTCAAGACTTATGATACGGATATTATATGATTAAAATACCTTAATAAATGAACTCTTGAGTGTATTAAGCACCGCTAGATTACTTGAAAATACGAGTTACAACATCCTTGATTCATTTAACTTCTAATACTTGTTAATCACCCTTATACACTCTTGTATCACTTAATACCAATAGGATTGACTTCTTATCATCTCAAACTAAAACATGTGGATATGGGTTGGAACAAAGACCCTCTTAGATTACAAGATTCAGCAGAAATCATACCTGTAGAGGACATAACTTAGGTTTTAAAAATTGTCGTTTAGTTAAAAGTTGTCAGGACCTCTTGAATAATGGGATCTAGCTTTCAATTCTTAGTAATACTTGGTAATATGATTTAGTTTTACACTCACATCTGTGCCTAGCCACCAAACAGGGCAGGAAAATTTTCTTTATTTTGTCTATTTTGAAGTCAGGAGCCCATGTGGAGAGTAGAGAATACTTTCAAATGCAGCAGTCAGGAGCCCTCCTGGAGAGCAGGGAATACATTTCAAGTTGAAGTAAGGAGCCCGCCTGGAGAGCAGGGAATATATTTCAATTTGAAATTAGGAGCCCGCCTGGAGAACAAGGGAGTACAATTTAAGTTTTAGCTTTCAAATTCTTTGTTTTGTCTATGTTGAAGTCAGGAGTCCGCCTGGAGAGTACGGAATACTTTCAAATGTTGAAGTCAGTAGCCCGCCTAGAGAGTAGGGAATACTTTCAAATGTTGAAGTCAGGAGCCCGCCTGGAAAGCAGGGAATACTTTCAAGTTTAGCAGTCAGGAGACCGCCTGGAGAGCAGGGAATACTTTCAAGTTTAGTAGTCAGGAGCCCGCCTAGAGAACAAGGGAGTACAATTCAAGTTTTGGTTTTTCAAAATTCTTATAGATATTCGGTAATGAGATTCGTTTTACACTTACACATGGGCCTAGCCACCAAACTGGGTAAGAAAATTCTCTTTGTTTTTGTCTATTTTGCTGAAGTTAGGAGCCCGCCTGGATAGCATGGGAACACACTCACGTTTCGAAGTCAGGAGCCTACCTGGATAGCATGGGAATATATTCATGTTTCGAAGTCAGGAGCCCACCTGGAGAACAAGGGAATACATTTTCAAGTTCAGCTATCAGGCGCCCACCTGGAGAACAAGGGAATACATTTTCAATAGCAATCAGGCGCCCACCTGGAGAACAAGGGAATACATTTTCAAGTTTTAGCAATCAGGCGCCCACCTGGAAAATAAGGTAATACATGTTCAAGTTCAGCAATCAGGCGCCCACCTGGAAAACAAGGGAATACACTCAAGCTTCAGTAGTCAGGCGTCCACCTGGAGAAAGAGAGAACATCTCAGATTACAATTCAAGGCGGCAACAAGGGGATTCCACCAGGAGAATACCAGTCAACAAGGCAACAAGAACCACAAGAGCAAGTTTGAATATATAGATAGGATTTTGTAATGCATAGATCATAGTCTAGTCTAGCTTCTTTTCATTTTGTCATGGTATAATAAGGGGGTTCAGTAAGCAGTAGCAGCAGCAACAACAACAGTGAAATCATAGCTTCATGGTAGTCCCAGCTACCAAAACTTCCCGAACTACACTGACCTGATTCTTTAATAGCCAAGGATATGTAGGCAATCTCGGAAGCAGGGTGCGGTCAAATCATTCAAAAATGCTTCCCATGGAGTATTCAAATGGAAAAAATTGCTCATATCCGCTAACTTATCTTTGCACGAAAACTCTTCGAGTTTACGGGCAAAGAGGGGCAGCAAAATAATTTCTTTCAGTTTTTGCAATTTTGTTGGATTTCGTGGCATTTTCTGTTAATTATTTGCATTTGTCCGTGCACGTTTATTTTATTTAATTCATGAAAAATACAAAAAATATGTTGCATTTGCATTTAGGATTTAATTTTATATTTTTAGGTTAATTAGTAAATTAGTTTGTTTATAAAAAAGGAAAATCACAAAAATAATTCATTTTTGAATTTTACTTTTTAATTTTGAATTGTATAGTTTTCATTAAATTTAGGATGTAATTAATTATTGTAAATACCATGATGAGTGATTAATCTAATTGGGTAGGTTAATTTAGTTTAAAAATTATTATTAATTAATTTAGGATTTATTTTAATTTTTGAAAAAGAAATGAATTGTGAAATTGAAAAAGAAAAAGAAAGAAAGGAAATTCAAATCTGGGCTCAAACCAATTTAATTGTCCTAGCCCAAATGAAAATCACCCAATACCTGGCCCAAACCACCCTAACCTAGTCCGGTTTCCCCCCCAAACCAAAACGACATCGTTTCATGGGCAACAGATCAGGACCGTCGAGGTTTCTTGATTGGATGGTCTTGAAGCCCAGGTCCTTTAGTATTTAAATGACCAAACCTGCCCCCCCACCCCTCACTCATCTCCCTCACAACCCGCCCGTGCAAACCCTAACGCCGCCGCCCATAAATCCCCCCACCGCCGAAGGCGGCGCCACCACGAACCGACCTCATATTAATACCAAATACCCTCCTCAACTCCCTCAGTCCAAATCTACAAGCACCTTCCATCGAACAAGCCCGAACGTCTCGAATCTCGATTTGAAAGAAAACCCTAGCGCCGCCCCTGTGTTCTCCAGTGGCGGTGCCACCTCGGTTCGACCCCAAAATCACACCCCTGAACCCCCATCTCTCCCTCACCCTAAATCCCCACTTAGATTCCCTCGAATCACCCCAGAACTCTCCGAATGTCAAATCTGAGTTCGAACCCTAAAAATTTCGTCAAAGCTGTGGGCATGCATGACCTTAAGCCTCCGATTTGCTCAAGTTTGAAGTCTGATTCAACACGAATTGATGCTGCTCATTTGTTCTTGACAAAGAACAAGTGATTAGCATCAATTCCATTTAAATCAAGTTGTCCGACGCCATTTCAGGTTTGCTAGGGTAAGTTTCCTTCCCTTTTTCTTTTCTATCCAAGTTTACCTTCTGTTCCTCTTCTTTTCTTCTCCCTTTCTTTAAGGTTTTTACCTTGACTGAGATTCGAACAAAGTTCTGAACCTAGGTTCTCTTAAGATTGATTTTTCGTTCGTATCTGTGTCATTGGCTTTCCAACTTTCTTTTTTTTTAAGTTTATGGTCTGGTTAATTTTTCATTAGTGCCACGCTCAAATTTCTCATTTTTGTCTTTGTTTTGGTCATTGGGCTTAATTAGTTACCTTAATTAGTTCCCCATTTGTTTGTGATTGTTAATTAGTTGATTTGTTTGGTTTTTAATTTTTCTGAGTTCGTTTGGTTTCGTCTTTGGGCTCTGAGGTCAGTCTAAGATCTCATGTTAAAGGCATTCTGTTTGGCCTGAGTCCGAGCCCATGTCTAGTTAAGCATTGAGCCCTTTTGGGGATTCAAAGCCCATGTTCAAGTCTGGCCGGGCTTCAAGGTAAAATACAGGGGTAATAAGGGTAAATTGGGTAAGTCACCTAAAGGAATCTTGCTATAACAGACTAGGAAGTTTCTAAGAAGCTGGGGGAAGGGGTTGGTTCTGATTTTCTATTTTTTTTATGAGGGTGTCTAAGCTATAATAAAATTAAAAGGGGGAGGGGAGGGGGGGGGGAAGTGCAAAAACTAGGTCTGCCCTAATAGCTTGCCTATAAAGGCAGTTTTTCTTGCCTTTCAAGGTAGACCCAATAGTTGAAAAGAAGAAAAGCTCAGAAAAATCACAAGCAGTTAAAATTTTTTGAAAAAAAAACACTGTTACATTGAACTTCCTGCTTTGAAACCCTGAGGCTTTCAATTCCTGAGACAATTTTGCTTATTTGGGGTTGAAATGGATTGAGTTCGAGTCTTAGAGTTTGGGTATGATTTCTGCTGGGTTGTTGTTCAACTGAAATTGGTTTTTGGGGCTTTTGCACCTCATTTTGGGTTCAAAAGGTGGGTTTGAGTTTGTTCGTGTGGAGTTTTGTTTAGTTGGGTTTCAGCCTGAATTCCTTGGGTTTAATTGGCTGACTCTATCACTGTTCCATTGCTTCTATGCTGTTGCTGGCTACTGATTTCTTTTCTTCTGTTGTTTCTCTTTATTCCCAGGTATGTATCAACTCTCGATTAACACATGAAGTGCAAATGTGAGCCATGTAACCAAATTGAAAAGAAATGGCCAAAGCTAGCTCTCTATTGTCGAGTAATTGTTCGAATGTGTTTTATTTTATGTGTTTATCTTTGCTCCGTATATTTCGCTCATGTGTTAGCATGGTATTTCGGTACAAGGCCTGAATATGTGGTCTCTTTTGAATGATGTTTGAACTCAAGATTGTTATTAGGTTTAGGATGACATGTATGAGTTGATGACTATGACTCGTTTAGCCTGATTTAGCTGAAGTTCGTTAAACTTTGAAGATGTTTTTCTTTAGCAGTGTTTAAGCATCCCTCAAAATATTTCATTTATTCATTTTTCCTCAGCAAATCTGGATTGTATTCTGTTGTCCGTCCATTAGCTTTTTGAATAAGCTCAGTACTTCAGTTTGTTACCTAGTTTTGCTTGACTCATGAATAAATTCATAAAGGCTTTCAAATAGATATAGGGTCTAATTTTTAAACTTGATGATTCTCAGGTTAGTTTAGTTCTTTGCTTCTTGTTGTTTTATTTTGTGAAAAATGACTAAAGGCATATGATTCTAACCCAATGTAGTGGCATGAGCCCGATTTGGAATTGGTCCATGGCATTTGGCTCTCCTCTATCTATGGGCTTAGTCTGGAGCCCAGATCTCTCCATCAGTGTTGTGTCATTGACACATATAGCACGCTACAACCCACTTGGGCCTGGACTCATAGCCCATTTCTGAGTGGGTGCGTGCAGTCCATTCCTTGGACTGTTTGAGCCCAGTTCTCATTTGACCGTTGTTGCCAATCTCATCCACAATAGGCACGGTCCAAATGTCTGAAAGCCAATGAAAATTATACCCGCACAGGCAATAGGCACGATCCTCACTTCATTAACTTGAATCCTTAGTAACCAGGCATGCCGTTTAGATGGATTTGTATGGCATTCACAAAGTTGAACATTCGTAGAGAAACCTTTAGGCCGTTTAAAAATACTATCTTGGTTGTGGACACGTTCGCGTGACATGATTACGATTTCTAAAAATAAAATTGGAGTATGCATTCGCGCAACTTCGAACAAATTCCTTTAACAATAGAAACAGTTGCCAATAGGCCTCTAATCAATTTTACGAGCTTTGAAGCGTGCCATCTACAATTTAGTTATTCATGGCCCTCATGTTAATAATCTAGATAAAAAATATGACAAATGTTGGTAGTTCCCTCTAGGCACATTTAATACACTATCGTGATTGCGTATACGTCCGCACAACTTCAGCCAAACTTTTGGCAATAATAAAGCGTTATTAATTATGGACACGTTCGTGTGACATGATTTTTTGACGCACCAAACAAATGGGTACAAGTACTCGTGACCTGTTTCAAGATAATTTTTAATTTAAAAGCGGTAAAGGGTAAATGAACATAGGATCTAAAGTAAGTAATTAAACAATTGTAATAAGCTAAGTATGATCAAAGCGACCGTACTAGAACCACGGAACTCGAGAATGCCTAACACCTTCTCCCGGGTTAACAAAATTCCTTACTCGGATTTCTGGTTCACAGACTGTAGTACAGGGTCAATCTTGTCCTCGATTCGGGATTTAAACCGGTGACTTGGGACACCCTAAATTATCCCAAGTGGCGACTCTGAGTCTTTAAACAAATCCCGTTTTGATTGTCCTTCAATTGGAAAAACTCCCTTGAATTTATACCCTTTACGTGGTGTAAGTAAAAAGGAGGTGTGACACTCAACATCATCGATTTCCGCCTCAGCGACAATTCGAAGGGATGGGATTTTAATTTCTGCGGTTATTACTGCCTTCTTGCCATGCACCAACAAATAAGGAGTGGCCCCTACTGAAGTGCGAACAGTAGTGCGATAACCCAACAATACAAACAGTAGCTTGTCATGCCACTGTCTAGAACCTTCCACCATTTTTCGAAGTATCTTCTTTATATTCTTATTGGCTGCCTCGACTACTCCATTCGTCTTAGGGCAGTACGGGGTGGAATTGCGATGTATAATCTTAAACTGTTGACATGTCTCCTTCATCAGGTGACTGTTGAGATTAGCGCCATTGTCCGTGATGATTACCTTCGAAATCCCAAACCGATAGATGATATTTGAATGCACAAAATCGACCACTTCTTTCTTGGTTACAGATTTAAAAGTTTTCGCTTCAACCCACTTGGTAAAATAATCAATGGCTACCAGAATAAATCTGTGTCCGTTTGATGTTGCTGGCTCAATTGGCCCAATGACATCCATGCCCCAAGCAACAAAGGGTCATGGTGACGACATTGTATGCAATTCAGATGGTGGGGAATGAATCAAATCTCCGTGCACCTGGCACTGATGACACTTGCGCACAAAATTGATGCAATCTCGCTCCATAGTGAGCCAGTAATAACTTGCTCGGTGAATCTTCTTTGCCAGAATGTACCCACTCATATGCGGTCCACAAACTCCGGAGTGTACCTCAGTCATGATAGTTGTGGCCTGTCTGGCATCTATTCATCTTAGCAACCCATGATCTCGGGTTCTTTTGTATAACACCCCTCTACTAAAGAAAAATCCACTTGCCAATCGTCGAATTGTTCTTTTTTGATCACCTATGGCCTGTACCGGATATACCCCCATCCTGATGTATTTTTTTATATCATGGTACCATGGCTCCCCATCAAGTTCTTCTTTCACCATATTACTGTAAGCATGCTGATCACGGACCTGAATCTACAAAGGGTCCACATAAGCCTTATCTGGATGATGTAACATTGACGCTAGAGTAGCCAAAGTATCGGCAACCTCATTATGTATTCTTGGGATATGCCTGAACTCTATTAACTGAAACCGACGACAAAGATTATGCAAACATTATCTGTACGGTATGTGTTTCAAATCCCGTGTTTCCCATTCTCCATGAATCTGGTGCACCGGAAGGTCCGAGTCACCCAAGACCAAGACTTCTTGGACACCCATATCCACAGCTAACCTCAAACCCAGAATGCATGCCTCATACTCAGCCATGTTATTAGTACAGTAAAAACGAAGCTGAGCCGTAACAGGGTAGTACTGCCCTATTTCAGAAATAAGTACCGCTCCTATCCCCACACCCTTCATGTTTGCAGCCCCATCAAAGAAAAGTTTCCATCCCGGTTCTTGACTTGTTCCAACTCATCAATTTGCATCACCTTTCATCAGGGAAATAAGTTTTCAAAGGTTCATAATCTTCATCATTAGGGTTCTCGGCCAAGTGGTCTGCCAAGGCCAGTGCTTTCATTGCAGTTCGAGTCACGTAGACGATGTCAAACTTTATGAGTAGGATCTACCACTTTGCAAGCCTCCCTGTGGGCACAGTCTTCTGAAATATATACTTCAATGGATCCAAGCGAGATATGAGGTAGGTAGTATAAGATGACAAATAATGTTTCAGCTTCTGTGCACCCAAGTTAGGGCGCAACATGTCCTCTTAAGATGGGTATACTTAACCTCGTAGGATGTGAATTTCTTGCTGAGGTAATAGATGGCCTACTCCTTCTTGCCAGTGATATCATGTTGACCCAATACACAGTCGAATGAATTGTCCAAAACTGTTAAATATAGAATCAAAGGTCGCCCTGGTTCTGGCGGGACCAACACGGGTGGATTTGACAAAAACCCCTTTATCTTGTCAAATGCCTCTTGACATTCGTCTGTCCACTTGACAATAGCATCTTTCTTTAACAGTCTGAAGATTGGCTTACAGGTTGTCGTGAGCTGAGGAATAAACCGGCCGATGTAATTCAATCTTGCTAACAGACTCATCACCTCAGTCTTATTCTTTGGAGGTGGCAATTCCTGGATAGCCTTGATTTTCGATGGGTCCAGTTCAATTCCCCGGCGGCTGACTACGAACCCCAACAACTTTCCAGATGGAACACCGAACGCGCATTTAGTAGGATTAAGCTTGAGATTGTACCTTTGAAGCCTTTGGAAGAACTTTCTCAGATCCCTGACGTGGTCAGACTGCTTTCTAAACTTCACGATCATATCATCCATGTACACCTCGATTTCCTGATGTATCGTATCATGGAATATTGTTGTCATTGCCCTCATGTAGGTTGCTCCAGCATTCTTCAAGCCTAATGGCATTACCCGATAGCAGTGTGTTCCCCACGGCGTGACGAATGCCGTCTTTTCTGCATCTTTCTCGTCCATTAAGATCTGATGATAACCTACGTAACAATCCACAAAAGAACCAATCTCATGTCTGGCACAATTATCAATCAAGATATGGATGTTCGGCAATGGGAAATTGTCTTTTGGACTCGCCTTGTTTAGATCCCGATAGTCAACACACATCCTGGTCTTGCCATCTTTCTTCGGCACAGTCACAACATTGGCTAACCAGGTGGGATACCGGGTGACCCGAATGACTTTGGCAACGAACTGCTTGGTGACCTCTTCTTCTATCTTTACACTCATATCCATTTTGAACTTTCTCAGCTTCTATTTGATAGGCGGGAATGTCGGGTCAGTAGGCAATTTGTGAACCTCTAACTTAATGCTTAGACCCGGCATGTCGTTATAGGACCATGCAAAAACATCTTTGTATTCGAACACTGCTTTAATTATCTCCTCCCTGAGTTGAGGTTCCAGATGGACACTTATTTTAGTTTCACGAACATTATCTTGGTCCCCTAGATTAACTGCTTCTATATCGTTCAAATTAGGTTTGGGATTTTCCTCAAAATGACTTAGTTCCTTACTAATTTCTTCATAGGCCTCATCATCATCAAATTCCAACGAGTCATCACACTCAATTTCTTGTATTATTATTTCAGAGTTAGATTGTCTTTTAAAACTGGGCCAAAGATTCCTCATGCATGTCATGTCATTGATATCAGCATAAAAAGAACTGTATAAAAGAAGAAAACAAAATAAAATTAGAAGAAATGAAGGGAAAGGAACAATTGCTTTTCATTGAAGTTAAAAATAACAGGGTTTTAACACATCCAACTGGACGGAACATAATATCTGAATTGCAGACCCTGGAATAATCCAGACAACAAAAAGAAAATCAAAACCCACTACCAAGACTCCCTCTGGGTAGGAAGAGGAGTGGTTTTCCAGTTGTTGACTTTTGCACGTGGTCCCACGGATTGCACATCTGCCTTGCTAGACCCTTCCACAACCTCAACCATGTTAATCTCGGCGAATAACCTTTGGAACCCCTTTTCCAAGTCTCCATCAGTACCAATCAATGATCTAGGAACCATTGACAACAATTGCTTTCTGATACCTGGCATGACGAATGATCTGGACAGGCGCGGGATTGGCCTTGGCAATGCCCATGCTTTCTGTTTCGTTTTGCGGGCTTGTCTCACATCTGCAATGGTAGGCTTGAACCCCAGACCAAAAGTATCCAGATTCTTTGGAAGAGAAACTGGCTGCACAATACCTTGCAGAGATGCACCCAAACCCTTGCCCGGTACAAAACCATTTTTCAACATTTCAACGGCTACCATGACTGATGCAGTAGCTACCTTTGGAGTTGGAACGCACTTCCCTTCTAGAATTTTCTCTACTGATACTGTGTCGAAAACCTGATAAACCCATGGCCCCTTGTCGTATTCAACCTCTATGAGTGGAACAATGGCATCATTGGGCACACACAAATTATCCTCCCCATGTACGACAATTTCCTGTCGATCCCATTCAAACATGACAATTTGATGCAGAGTAGACGGGACCGCTTTGGCAGCATGAATCCAAGGTCGTCCCAACAACAGATTATAGGAAACAACCACACCGAGCACCTGAAATTCCATAGTAAATTCAACTGGACCTATTGTGAGCTCAAGCACTATGTCCCCGACTGAAACTTTCCCTCCACCGTCGAATCCCCGAACGCAAATACTATTCTTGTAAATTTTTTCATCTTCCAATTTTAGCTTGTTCAATGTTGAGAGAGGACAAATGTTCGCGCTAGACCCATTGTCAACCAGTACCTGAGTAACCACGGAATCTTCGCATTTCACCGTCAGATAGAGGGCTTTATTGTGCTCGATACCCTCCACGGGCAACTCATCATCAGAAAAAGTGACTTTGCTTACCTCAAATATCTTGTTAGCTATCTTTTCCAAGTGGTTTACTGAGATTTTGTCAGGAATGTGGGCTTCGTTCAAGATCTTCATCAAAGCACAAGGTGTTCGCCTGAATGGATCAATAATGACAAGAGCGAGATCTGAGCTGGTGTCTTCCTTAACTGCTCCACAATGGAATAGTTTTGCACTTTCATCTTTCTCAGAAATTCTTCTGCTTCTTCCTCAGTCACCGCTTTCTTCACCAACACTGGATTATCTTTTGAGGTCTTAGCTTTTCTCAACTCTTCGGGGGCAAAGCATCTCCCCGATCGAGTCAAACCATGAGTCTCACACACTTCTTCTTTAACCTCTTTCCCTTTGTAAGTCACAGTCACTCATTCATAATTCCATGGGACTGCCTTGCTGTTGACTATCGGTAATTGAGTTACCGGTTTGATAATGACAGGATATGTGGGGGCGCCCTTCACAATTACCATAGGCTTGTTCATCACTACTTGCACAACCACTTTTGCTTTTTCATGTTTTCCTGCAACGTCACTTGAGGACCCCTTCTTGACCTCCACAGATGGTTCATTATTTGCCCTGTTCAACTTGATCACAGACTTCTCACTTGTTGACTTTTCAAATGGCCTGGCTTCACTAGCCCGAATCATCATGACAGTTTGCGAAGGCTTCTTAGGCTCCTCTCCCTTATGCACTATCTCAATCACATTTGTTTCATGATGGGCTGGCAAGGGATTCTGATTGATATTGGGCACCTCCGGAGCTTGGACCTCAATCCGATTGGTGTCAATGAGTTCATGAATGATTGTTTTCAATTTCTAGCATTTCTCTGTGTCATGTCCCGAGGCCCCTGAACAATACTCACAACTCACCGAGTGGTCAAGATTTCTGGGAGGGGGATTCGGCAATTTAGCCTCGATCGGATTTAACATACCCAACTGTCTCAGTCTGTGGAATAGACTAGCATATGATTCTCCCAATGGATTGAAAGTCTTGTGCTTCTGCAACCTCTCATTCTTAAAGGCTTGGTTGGGTCGAAAACCCGTTCCAGTAGGATTTTTTTAGGCTTTTGGGGGTGGATAGTTATTTTGTGGAGCTTGGTACGGATTTTGTGGAGCTGGCGCATGCCATTGTGAGTGAGCGGGAGGTTGGGTATAGGTTTGTGCGTGATGGACAGAAAAATGGGGATCTGGCGGTGGGTAATAGTGTTGTGGTAGGTTATATGGAGTGTGGGGGTAAGTTTGGGGATAGGGTCGCGGCTGTTTGTAGTAACAGGGAAGGTTCCTGGATCCAACCCAAGATCTTGACTCAATTTTCGCAACATCCTCCTTCTTCTTCTTCCCGAGCACACCCCCAGTACCGTTTTGAATGGCCTGAGTGGTTGTTTTGATTGCTGAATAACTCATGACCTTGTTGGACTTGAGTCCCTCTTCAACCATGCCTCTCATTTTTACGACTTCATTAAAGGACTTACCTACTGCTGACACCAAGTGACCGAAATAAGTGGATTCCAAAGCCTGCAAGAAATAATCAACTATCTCGCTTTCTTTCATCGAAGGGTCAAACCTCACCGGTTGCTCTCTCAAACAGAATCCATATTCCCTGAAGCTCTCACCGGGTTTCTTCTCAAGATTTGTCAACAACAGACAGTCTGAGATAATTTCTATGTTGTACTGAAAATGGCAGGCAAAAGCTTGGGCCAAATCGTCCCATGTGTACCACCTGTTGTGATCTTGTCTGGTATACCATTCTAAAGCTGATCCACTCGGACTTTGGCTGAAATATGCCATCAGCAATTCATCCCTTCCACCTGCTCCTCTCATCTTGCTACAGAATCCTCTTAAGTGTGCTACCGGTTCACCATGCCCATCATACAGATCAAACTTGGGCATTTTGAACTCCGCTGGCAACTGAACATCTGGGAACAGACATAAATCCTTATAGGCCACACTTACTTGACCTCCCATCCCCCTCATATCTCGGAATGATTGTTCTAAGCTTTTGACCTTTCTGATTATCTCTTCATGATCAGGATTTTTGGGTGGCTTCTCGGTCTCTGCCGGGAGATCAAGATGAAGGGTGTAAGGATATGGTTCTGGAACTTTGAAGGTGGGTTCAGGGGGATAGTACTGGTTGTCGTGAGTCTAGAACATAGGTTCACTAGAAGATCGCTGTAATGTAGCAGGTGGAGGTTCCACAAAAACAGGTGTAATTAGTGGGGGAGGGTATGGGACTTGCTTGGGTGGTGGAGCTTGAGACGTATGGGAAGTGGCGCCATGGCATTGTTGGTAGAGGGGAAAGGCTGGAGATGAGTTCACAGTGGGAGGTTTCGGAGGTTGGGCTGATGGTGGGATATAAGCAGGGTTGGCGGGATAAACCGGTGGTGGATGCCCCTTTGTCCAAGCTTGGTACATTCCAGCCATCTGTTGCTTTAGCTTATACATTTCTTCCCTCATTGCATTAACGTCCAATTCTTCCACTTCTTTCGATGGGTCGACAATACTTGTTTCCAGTTCCTGGTTGGCCATGTTAAGCCTGTCTTTCGATCGGGTGTTGTATGAGTGAGTTGTCAGAATGCCAATTGTAGACACCTGATTTTTGACCCTCCCCGAGAATTTTCACATTTTTAGCATAAATATGTAATTTAGGTCTAATATAGCTATTTTGACTATTTTGCTTTATTTCGTCGCAAAAGAGGAAAATTACAAAATATGTATATAAATTTTAGTTTATGTACTTCTCATAAACTTGAAAAAAAAAATACAAATATTGTACTTTATTTTTGTACTTTATATAATTTCGAAAATTACCGAAAATATAGTTCTATTAATGTTTTATAGTCATTTTAATATTGAAAAATACAAAAAATGTTACTTTATATTTTATCTTTATATTAAAAACGAAAATTACAAAAAAAATAATTTTATTAGTATTTTGTAGTTATTTTAATCTTGAAAAAATATTTAAAAAAAATCTAGTTTTGTGTTAATTATTAGTCTTATTTTTGTAGTTATTTTGCTTACATAATCAGTTGAGCAAGGTCGTGTTTCTATTTCTCGGGTCCGGGCAAAGAATAATATTCGGGTTCAAACTACCCGGTTTTAGGCCTAATTTCGGACCTAGCCCATAATAATTCGAGTCCACCACACGTGAGGGGACACGCGTGGGGAACACGGACGGAACACTGTACACGGGGAACCCCACCACGCGTGGGAGACACAAGTCTTGAACCCCACCACGCGTGGGGCTCATTTTTCTTGGCAGAAGCTTACAAATGCACGGGCAAAGCTACACAAAGGGAGCACTTGAAATTTTTTTGCTGGGGGAACTACTGTTCATCTTTCTTCTTAAGAAAGAAGAAAGAAAAAACCCTGCTGCTGCGTTAACCAGCTCCCTCCACCTCGTCCAGCTCCGCCAGTCCGTCACCCATAACCATCGACCACTCCTCCTCCTCCTAGCTCCATCCAACCAGTCCGGCGATCCTCCATTAAACCCGGCGATCACTGTTCATCCTCTTCCTCAAGAAAAGAAGAAGAACGAACGGAAACCCTGCCCAAAAACCCACCTTGCGTCCACCACCCATCGTCTTCCCCACCGTGAAACCACCATAAACGACCCTCAACAGCTGCTCCCCCACGTCCAAACCCACCAGCAACCACCATCGCCCAGCTCCCTCTCCACCCCGTCACCTTCCTGACTGTCCAAACCACCACCATCAACAAAGCCCGCCACCAGCCTCACGTCCATAAACCCCTCAACCCAACTGTCGAAACCACCAGCTCAGTCCTCGACCACTGCCCCGACGACACTGTTGTTCGTCGTCCCCATGTCCAGCGATGCCTCCATCCAGTAAACACTGCCCGTCGACCCCACAGTCGTCGACCAAATAATCCATCAGCTTCACGCCAAGCAGCCCTGCGGCTGTTTCCCTCATCCTCACGCCCACTAGCTGAACCGGAGTTAATGGAGGTGAGTTGCTCGACCTTGTGTTGAACTCGAGTTCCAGTCCAAAGTCCAAAAGCTGAGTCGAGGTCCGGTTAGAGGTGTTTGTCCGAGGTTTCGTCATTGTTCCTCGTCGAGTAAGGTCAGGTTCGAGTTCCGTAGGAGGCACTGTTTGTTGTTCTAGGATTGTCAAGGTTCTAAGGTTAGTGTTCTTCGTCCTTGGTTTCATTTCATTCGTTTTGCATATTATGGTTCAAGGCAAAAAATGAGAATATTCGATATTGATAAATGTCAACAATGCAATTTTTTGTTGTTGTGTTAAAAATGTTTATTCTATGTTTAGTTACTGCATGCTTAAAGTAAATGTGAACATATGAACGAGGTTATTCTATTTTTTTCATTTTTACCATGGATATTATTACCTGTTAGAATCGTTGTTTTTTTTTGTTTAACCTCGGATGATTTCATTGGTAGAAAATCGTAGTTGCCTTAAGTTTGCCCTCAAATAATAAAAACGAGACGAGCTTCGCCACATAAAAAATGTACAAATTGCGGAGCCCTCGCAAAATATATGTATTAAATACTTAGATTCCGGGACGGGTCGTTTAGTAAATTTCACGGCCCTACCCAAAATAATAATGCGCTAGTTGCTTTAGGCGCGCCTTTAATAATTTATCTTCTTAAACTCGGGTGCACATTTATGTGACCCAAATCCAAATCTCAACGGAATCGAAATGTGTCTCTAATCACGGGTACATTGATTGTGGTGTGGTCCGAAATGCACGTCCATGACGTTGCAAATTTTTTTTTAGTAATGAATGAGACGAACCTCGACAAACGGAAAATGCACAAGGTGAGGGGCCCTCTAAATGTATATATATTAAAAATACTTAGAATTCGGGACATGCCGTTTAGCAAATTTCACGGCTTTCTCCAAAATAACAATACGTTAGTTGCTTTAGGCGCGTCTTAATAACTTATTTTTCTTAATTCGGGTGCACATTTATGTGACCCAAATTCAAATCTCAACAGAGTCAAGATATGTCAATAACCACGGGTGCATTGATGTAACGTGGTTCGAGATATATTTTCACGACGTTGCAATTCTCGTAAAAAATAATAATAAAAGCGGTCAAGAGTTTGAAACTTGAACATAGGTTTAACATGTATAAAATCAGATAATCAAGCCGAATATAAGAGTTGAGCAACCGTGCTAGAACCACGGAACTCGGGAATGCCTAACACCTTCTCCCGGGTTAACAGAATTCCTTATCCGGATTTCTAGTACGCAGACTGTAATATGGAGTCATTCTTTTCCTCGATTCGGGATTAAAATTGGTGACTTGGGACACCCTAAATCTCCCAAGTGGCAACTCTGAAATAAATAAACAAATCCCGTTTCGATTGTCCTTTAATAGGAAAAAACTCCCTTGCACCCTATCAGGTGCGTAAAAAGGAGGTGTGACAGCTCTGGCGACTCCGCTGGGGATTAAACACCCAGAACCACTGGTTCAGGGTTAGAAATTCGAGCTTAGATAAATTGTTATATTTGGCTTTATCTGATTTTTACATGTTTTGAGCCTAATGTGCTAAATGCTGCTTTTACCGCTTTGATATTATCTGAACTGTATATAAATTGTGCCGAAACCTTTCTCTTCTTACCTCCGGGGATGTGCTTACTGGTTGAGACTCCCTATTCTGTTAGTGTCATACCCTAAATAAAAGAGGCTCGGAAAGTTTCTAAGCCGGCTGGCCTTTTGGTTCCCGGAAAGGAGCTCCTTCCTCAGCTCGAGTTGTCCGCTCGGGTACACTGTCTAGAACACCGACCCAGGTTTTTGAACCTAGTATAACAAAGCCACATGCCGGATCCCTAGTAGGAACGTTTATTTGCATCATGTGCATTTGACTTAGGGGACTCAACACAGGGGTTGGGTCCGTCTAGGACAAGCAACCTGAAAATAATAGACCATCTTATGGCATCCTATGTGCTACATGTTGTATTCAGTCAAGGGCGAATGGGTCATTTGGTCATTTCCAGCATGATGTTATTTTAATCAAAGCATGGGGAACATTTGTGGAATCCAAGAAGCCTTGGAATTCCCTATGTCCCCCACGCTTGCTTTTTGGGAAAACACATGGGGAACATTTGTGGAATCCAAGAAGTCTTGGAATTCCCATAAACAATCGTTGTTCTGTTTTGTTTTTCACAAAAAATATAGAAATATATAGTTTGTCTTGTTATAAAAATAAAAATTAAAAAGAGTCTTATTTTTAAAATGTTTTTTTTTTATGAAAATTCAAAAATAATAATAATCAAAAAAAGAGTCTTTCATTATTTGTCACAAATATATACATGTATATATATATATATATATATATATATATATCCAAAAGTTTTTATTTCCAAAAAATATATATATGTCTTTATTTGTTGCAAAAATATTTGTCTTGCCAAAAAGTCTAGAAAAGTTTTTAGACTCCCAATTTTCAAAAACAAAAAAAAATCCAAAAATATTTTCCATTATTAACTTCTTTAGAAAGTCTTTTAATTATTTTTAAAAAAAATATATAATAAGAAGAAAAAAAAATCCGAAAATATTTTGATTCTTCTTTCAAAATTGAAAAGAAAATTCAAAATTCAAAAAAAAAACATTTTTAGAAGCATTTCTTTTATTAAAGGTAAAATTCCGAAAAATATTTTCTTCTTCCTTTATAATGAGAAAAAAACAAATGGAAATTAAAAAAAAAATTCTTAGAAGTCTTTCTTTTAAAAAGGGAAAATAAATCAAAAATCCAAAAAAAAACAATTTTAAAAAAGAAAATCAATCAAAAATCCAAAAAAATAAAATACTTCCTTTCTCCTTTTAAAGTAGTTCTTTCACAAATTAAAAAAAAAGGAGAAGTTAGTTCATCTACTTATTCTTGATTACCCGAACTACGCGGGTTTGATTCTCACCGGATGTGAGATACGTAGGCAACCCTCATCGGGTCTAACCCCACCTTTTGCTAAAAAGCCAAAAACAAATAAAAAAAAAACATGTCAAAGATTTTTAATTTTGTCGTAAATAAGTCTAGTGATGTAACTTCCCCCTTTTACAAAAAAAATAGCAAAAACAAATATGTCAAATTTTAATTGTCATAAAGAAGTCGGGTGCCGTTGTTTTATCAAGACATAGCCGAATGTTCCCGAAAGGGACGCCAGGAGGCTGACTTTGCATAAACAACCACATTTGGGTCATTTTTAAGACTTGGTCCAGTTGACCCACACAGCCTTAAAAATCTTCGTCCCAGAGGCATTGAAAGGCCGTGTTTGCAATGTTGAATTTTCTATTTTTGAAAATGATAAAAGAGTCATAAACAAGTCCGGGTGATGCCGCTTATGACAAAAATAGCCAAATGTTCCCGAAAGGAACTCCGGAAGGCTGCCTTGGTACAGACGGCCACCTCGTTCTTTTCTCACACAACCTTAAAAATATTCATTCTTGAAGTGCTGAAAGGTCGTGTTCAGAAATCCTTTTGAGAAAAATCGCATGTATTTTTGTTTTTATCAGAATAAGTTTCATTTGTTAAAATCTTATTAATAAATGTGCAGAATGAGCACGACTCCAAATGAACCCTTTTCAATCATGAATAAAATCCCCCTCCAATTGCGGCTCTGGTGGAATGATTTAGGCAAAGAAGGGCATGACGAAATCAAGAAGTATCTGAAAGGCCTCACGAGTTTGTTGGATATCAGGCCACGAGGAGATATCATAAGGGCACTAGTCCCCCACTGGGATCCTGCGCACAATGTCTTCCATTTCTCGGACTTTGAACTTACCCCAACTTTAGAAGAAATAGCAGGGTATATCGGCAGCGCTGAGACTCCTTTGAGGCACAAATATCTGATTGCTCCAAGAGCTGTAGCAATACACCGGTTTCTGGACTCCTTAAAGATAGTCAGAACAATTCATAACCCTGACTTGGCAAAAGGTTTTTGCAGCATGAGTTTCATATATCAAAGATATGGTCACATAGGAGGATTCGACAAGCCAGAAAACCAGTTGTGCAGCAAAAGTAATCGTCAAAAGTGGGAAGAACATAGACGGATTGCTTTCATGATAACTTTCTTAGGACTCTTAGTATTCCCAAGAAAAGACGGGAATATTGACATAAAGATAGCAGGGGTCGTCAGTACGTTGCTCACACAGAGAGATAGTACGTTGGCGCCCATGATAGTATCTGATATGTTCCGGGCTCTCACATCTTGCAAAGCCGGAGGAAGCTTTTTCGAGGGTTGCAATTTGTTGTTGCAAATGTGGATGACCGAACACCTATGTCACCGAGCCCAGTTTCTGAGCCATGGATCCGCTGAAAAGACCTGCATAGAGGAGTTCTATACCAGAGTTAATGAGACCTACCTACCGGAAGGAGTCACAGCATGGACCTCATATTTCCATACCCTCAACGCCAGTCAAATACAGTGGGCGCTAGGATGGTTACCGATCGATGAAGTCATATACATGCCAGCAGCCAGGCCCCATTTTCTCTTAATGGGACTTAAGAGCATTCAACCATACGCGCCGCATCGGGTTTTAAGGCAACTTGGGAGGTGTCAGATAGTGCCGAAAGACGAGGATCTAAGCACCCAGGTGATTGAGATCAGTCCCGACGGCCAGTTTCCTGAAGCAAGGGTTCGCCAAATTTGGAGCCAATGTCAATACTTAGAAGCAAATACTTGTGTAATGAATCGGGCAAAAGGGGAAGTTTCGCCCGGGTATCAGGCCTGGTACAAAGGGGAGACATCATCTGGAAGGCCGACCAAAAGACCTCACCTGCAAGAATTTGCCAAATCTTCACAAGAGCAGTGGGGCTGGTTGGCCAAAGAGCGGGAATATCTTGCCGAAACAGGCAAACTGAAGCAACAAGTTCAGGATATGAGGTTTGAATGCCAATTACAGTCTGCTGCCCACAAGGGAGAAAAGAACAGATTAATCAGAGAAGGCGAGATCCTCAAAGCTCAGATCCGGAAGATGAAAAAGGAGGTCGATAACCAGCTGAGAAGCCGGGCGGATAAAAGATTGATAGCGGGGTTAAAGGATAAGGTTGCGGAATGCCAGGAAGATTTGGAAAGATCCAAGGCTAGCACAGCAAGATTGCGGACCAAGTGGGCAAAAGGTACAATGGCCCGGAGGCAGCGCCTGCAACAAGTCACAAGGGATTATTAACTGAGCATCAGGACATTAAGGGAAACGAATTACACTCTTCAAGAGAGGATCTTCAAGCAAACACGAGATGCCCAAGATGACAGAAGGCGATGTTACGATGCAATGACCAGAATGGAAAGACAAATGGAGATGTTCCAGGATCAACTTGCCAACAATGCGCAAACACTAGGATTGAAGAACCGACAGATAAGGCAGTTGTTCACAGAAAGGGACAACATTCGAGGAAGGATCGACGAGATTGGGCATTACATCTACATGAGATGCCTGGCATGCGAGCAAATGCCTCGGAAGACCCTCCTTGTTTCCATCATGGGTTGCGTCCACCGAATCATGAATGAGTTGAAAAGCCTGCAGAGGGACCTCACACCAAGGGCCGCGGAAAGGCCGAATGATGCCTCGCGGGCCCCTAAGTTGGAAAATTAATCTTTGGTTGAGTCTTGTTTATTTGGCTTTGTTGTTTTTCCATATGTTGTTTTCTTTTCTTTTAGTCAAAACGGGTTAAGAACTGTGGAGTCTGTACTATTGCTATTCCTTGTTTGAAGTAATTTGTAATAGCAAAATTTTGAGAATGAATTTAATGATTTCACAAGAATTTTGTGTTTCTTTACTTTAAGGCAGAACTACGCCTGGTCTGATTCACGCGGGGACGTGATACGTAGGCAATCCCCATAAGATTCGACCGCTTTTAAAAAAAAAAAGAAAAAGAAAATACAAAAATAAAATAAAATAACATAAAAGGGACAAATGAGCAAACCGGGATGATGCATGTTGTTTGAAGCGAAGCATGTAGAAACGGTTAACTACCTAGGAGCATTGCATCCTCCATGTTGTTTCTTTACTCTAACGCTAACAAATTTTGTTGTTGTCTGATCAAGACAGTTAGTTGTTAAAGAATTCTGGCAACACACCCTTACCAAACCAGATCCAAAGGACCGGTAGCAATAAGCATGACTACTTCAGAGGATAGTAACGAGGAAGAAAGGCATATGAGCCAGTTGTTAAAAGAAGCAATGGAAAAGATTGAAAGGATGGGACTAGAGATGAATGCAATGTAGCTAGCTTTAGCCAAAGCACAAAAGAGTCCTGAGCCACTGGGGCGCATGCCGGAATACCCTCATTCCGGCCCTTCCACAAGCCTCCCGAATCCCCGTTAACATCAAGAAAGAAGCCCTCATGATTCCCAAGCTCCACCACCCCATCAACCTCTCCCAACACCAAATATTCCCACTTTTGTGGGACCCCCATCAGCCACCTTGCAAAGAACGACCAGTGAGCCATTGTTTCAGGCCCACGATACGCAGTACTACCCCCTGAGCCTACATTCCATGCCCCCGAGCCCCAGGCCTACAATCCGCACTTGGAGGTACCGGCAGAGATTGAAAAGCCGGTTAAAGCCCCTGAACAGGATGAGGTATTGAGAAAGTTCAAAAGCCTGGAGCAGTCCTTCAGGAACCTGCACGGTTTGGGCAACCAAGTCAGCGTAGCTTACAAAGATCTATGCCCTTTCCCGGACGTCCAACTCCCGGCTGGGTTCAAGATGCCTAAGTTTGATTTATATGAAGGGCACGGCGATCCCATGGCACATTTGCGGGGATTCTGTAGCAAAATGAGAGGGGCAGGCGGCAAAGATGAGCTGCTGATAGCTTATTTCGGCCAAAGTCTGAGCGGATCTGCACTAGAATGGTATACCAGGCAGGATTCCAGTAGGTGGTACACTTGGGATGATCTGGCGCAGGCTTTCGCAGGTCATTTCCAGTACAATCTCGAGATAGTCCCTGACCGGGGAAAGTTTTCGCGAGTTCGGTTTCCGCTGGAGAGAGCAAGCGGCCAGAGTCGATCCTCCCATGAGAGAGGGAGAGATGGTGGACTATTTCTTACAAACATTGGATCCAACCTACTTTGGTCACTTGGTGACAACGGTTGGAAAATCCTTCAACGAGGTGGTCAAGATAGGGGTCATGATAGAAGAGGGTCTGAGGTCTGACAAAATCCTGAACTACTCGGCACTCAAGGCAACGACCCAGGCTATTCAGAACGGCACGGGAGGTGCGCTGAGAAGAAAGAAAGAAGAAGTTGCCTCGATCGAGGTAGGCAGTTGGTCCGGATCTGGCAGGCCACACTACAACCAACCCAGACCTCACAGGACAAATTACCCATACAACCCACCACATCACTACTATCCACCCCAAGAACCGCATTTCACCGTCCATCAAGCCCAGACATACACACAACCTCCGGTTCACCCACAATGGCGTGTGCCGGCTCCCCACAACACATACCCAGCTCCACATAATACCTACCCACCACCACAAAATACCTACCCTCCGCCCAGAGCATACAGGAACCCTCCAGGGACAGGTTTTCGAGGGAGTCAAGCAGCTAAAAATGATAGGCTACAGAAACATAGAGCCTTTACTGAGCTGGGAGAGTCCTATACCGCAGTATTCCACAAATTGAGACGGTTGGGTTTGGTAAGTCCTGTCGAACCCCGAGAGCAAAACCCCCGCCTCAAAATGTGAACAGGACGATAAGCTGTGAATATTACTAAGGGATGCTGGGACATGAAACTGAAAAATGTTGGGGGCTGAAGCAGGCGATACAAGACCTCATTGACACTAACAAAATTGAGGTCCGGACACCGGAGGCTCCTAACATCAATCAGAACCCACTGCCAGCGCACCACGAGTCGCATATGATCAAGTTGGTGTATGAGGGAGGAGAGTTGAGAAAGCCCTCGCAAACAGTGATGATGATCCAGGCCGCTCCGAAAGAAGGATCAACCAGTGGAGGAGTGGGGGTACAGTCGCAGGGAGAAGGCGACAAGCCAGTAGTGATATTGGGGAAAAGCCCACCCGCCATAACAAGCAAACCCGAGCCAAACAAGTTGGTAATATTAGGGGCTCCGCCCACACCTACGGTTGCGTTGAAGGGGGTATACAGAGAATTGGTCACTATAAAGCCTGTAGTCCAGCTACCAATGATTGATAGCAAGGCTGTGCCTTGGAAATACGAGAAGGCAGTAGTGATGTACAAAGGAAAACAGGTGGAGGAAGTTAGTTGTGAAGCACAAGGGCTGACTCGATCAGGTCGGTGTTTTGCTCCGGCGGAGCTGAGAAGAACCAACCCGGCTGCAACCAAGAAACCTGTATCCGAAGAAGAGGCTGAGGAGTTCCTGAGAAAGATGAAGGTACAGGACTACTCCGTGGTCGAACAGCTGAGGAAAACACCGGCCCAGATCTCGCTGCTGTCATTACTGATCCATTCTGAGGAGCATCGTCGGGCCCTGATGAAGATATTGAACGAAGCTCATGTGCCCAACGAGATTTCTGTAAACCACCTGGAAACCATTGCCAACAAGATTTTCGAGGTGAACAGGGTAACATTCTCAGATGATGACCTGCCGATGGAAGGTACAGAGCATAATAAAGCTCTCTACCTAACTGTCAAATGTGAAAACTCGGTAGTTACTCGGGTATTGGTGGATAACGGTTCAAGTGCCAATATCTGCCCATTATCCACTCTGAACCAGTTAAAGGTCGATCACGGAAGAATTCGCAAGAATAGCATCTGCGTCCGAGGATTCGACGGAAATGGAACAGCCACCGTAGGGGATGTTGTACTTGAATTGACCATCGGTCCAGTCCTGTTCACCATGGAGTTCCAGGTGTTAGATGCCACAGTATCTTATAATCTTCTGATAGGACGACCATGGATTCATGCAGCCAAAGCAGTGCCCTCCACCCTACATCAGATGGTGAAGTTTAAGTGGGAAAGACAAGAGGTCGTGCTACACGGCGAGGACACGGCGTGCACCATGGGTGGCGCCATTGTACCTTTCATAGAGACTGATGACGACAAAGGTCTTTGGGTCTACTAGATTTTCGATACAGTGTCGGCAAACAAAATTTCTGAAGGAGAAATCATCCCGCACCCTAGGGTAGCTGCCGCGATAGTCATGATGGTCTCGGAAATGCTGGGTAATGGATTTGTGCCAGGAAAGGTCCTGGGAGTCGAGCTTCAGGGGATAGTCCAACCTGTCTCCCTGCCTAAAAATCTGGAAACTTTCAGATTGGGGTTCAAACCAACCACAGCAGATGTAAAGCAAGCGCAGAAAATGAAGAAGAAAGTCTGGTATCTTCCCAAACCCGTGCCACGTCTCTCAAGATCTTTTGTCAGAGCAAGGGCCAAAGGGCCACCTGTCCCAAAGATTCTATGACCATTGATTGGTATGGATGGGGACTTGAATCAGAGTTTCGAGAGGCTATTCGCTGATGTCAGTATGGTAGAAGCTGGAGAAGGTTCCAGCAAAACAGAGATATAGTTTGTGGGTCCTGAGGCCAAAACCAACAATTAGACGGTTACTCCTCTTCCTGTCCGAGGGGAGTCTTGGTAGTAGGCTTTGATTTATGTTTTGTTTGTTTTCTTTTGTTCGGATTATTCCAGGGTGTAATCCAAATTTTACTTTTGTTTTGTAAAAGTGTGAACCCTTTTATCCCGCAAGTTTAATAAAGTTCTCTTCTTTTGCCCATTTTAATTTTGTTTTGTTCTTTTTCTTTCTGAACAGTTCTCTTTTTACTGGTTCTAATGACATGGCATGCACAGCGGATCATCGACCTAGTCTAATAAATCAATCTGAATCCGACTTAATGACACAAGAGGTCGTTTGCGACGATGAATCTGAATATGACGAAGATAAAGCCTTCGAAGAGATAAACCGAGAACTGCGCCAATTTGAAGAAAAACCCAAACCTAACCTAAATGACACCGAGGCTGTGAATCTAGGGGACGCTGATAATGTCCGAGAAACCAAAATCAGCATCCATATTGAGCCGAATGTCAGGGAAGAATTGATCAAAACCCTCATGGAATTCAAAGATGTTTTTGCATGGTCATATGATGATATGCCAGGATTAAGCACCAATTTAGTGGTTCACAAATTGCCCACTGACCCGGCATACCCTCTGGTCAAGCAAAAGCTAAGGAAATTTAAAACAGAAATGAGTGTAAAGATCAAAGAAGAGGTGATTAAGCAGTTCCAGGAGAAGGTCATTCGGGTCACTCGATATCCCGAGTGGTTGGCCAATGTGGTACCAGTTCCAAAGAAGGACGGGAAAATCAGGGTGTGCGTCGACTACCGCAACCTCAACAAAGCCAGTCCCAAGGACAACTTTCCATTACCCAACATCCATATCTTGATCGATAATTGCGCTGGGCGCGAGATCGGATCATTTGTGGATTGCCATGCGGGTTATCATCAAATCCTAATGGACGAAGAAGATGCGGAAAAGACAGCATTTATCACGCCATGGGGAACTTACTGCTATCGGGTAATGCCGTTCGGACTAAAGAATGCCGGGGCAACGTACATGCGAGCAATGACTGCTGTGTTTCACGACATGATACACAAAGAAATTGAGGTGTACGTAGATGATGTGATCATAAAGTCTTGGCGTCAGGAAGACCATGTAGCAGACCTAAGGAGATTCTTCCAAAGACTCCGAAGGTATGATATCAAGCTTAACCCGGCCAAATGCGCATTCGGGGTTCCATCAGGAAAGTTGTTAGGATTCATCGTCAGTCGACGGGGGATTGAGTTAGACCTATCCAAAATCGAATCCATCCGAGATCTGCCACCGCCAAAGAACAAGACAGAGGTAATCAGTTTGCTGGGTAGACTCAATTACATCAGCAGGTTCATCGCTCAACTCATGGCGACTTGTGAGCCCATATTTCGGTTGCTGAGAAAAGATGATGCGGTAAGTTGGACGGCAGAGTGTCAAGGGGCTTTCGACCAAATCAAAGGGTATCTGTCTAATCCACCCGTAGTGGTCCCGCCTCAGCCAGGAAAGCCCTTAATTCTTTATCTGACGGTCCTGGAAAATTCTTTTGGTTGTGTACTGGGGCAACATGATGACACAGGAAGGAAAGAGCAGGCCATCTACTATCTTAGCAAGAAATTCACAGTATATGAAGTCAAGTACACTCAACTCGAGAAAACATGATGCGCCCTAACTTGGGTAGCTCAGAAGTTGAAACACTACCTGTTCTCGTACACTACTTATCTCATATCTCGTTTGGACCCATTGAAGTATATCTTTCAGAAACCTATGCCCACAGGAAGGTTGGCAAAATGGCAAATTCTGCTCACAGAGTTCGATATCGTCTATGTGACGAGGACAGCCATGAAAGCCCAGGCGCTGACTGATCATTTGGCAGAGAATCCTGTTGATGAAAAATACAAGCCTTTAAGAACGTATTTCCCCGACGAAGAGGTAATGCATACAAACGAGCTGGAGTTACCCGAGGAATCGGGTTGGAAGCTTTTCTTCGATGGAGCTGCAAACACGAAAGGGGTGGGAATAGGAGCAGTACTCATTTCTGAAACAGGACATCATTATCCTGTTACAGCTCAACTACGCTTCTATTGCACCAATAATATGACCGAGTATGAAGCTTGCATTTTGGGTCTGCGATTGGCTGCGGACATGGATGTCCAAGACGTCTTGGTCTTGGGAGACTCGGACCTCTTGGTACATCAGATTCAGGGTGAATTGGAAACACGGGACTTGAAACTAATACCTTATCGACAATGCTTGCACGATCTGAGCAAGCAATTTCAATCGGTGAAATTCAAACATATCCCGAGAATTCATAATGAGGTTGCGGATGCATTGGCCACCATAGCATCAATGTTGCACCACCCTGACAAAATGTATGTTGATCCTCTGCACATCCAGATCTGTGATCAGCATGCTTATTGCAATGCCGTAGAAGAGGAAGCAGATGGCGAGCCCTGGTTTCATGATATCAGAGAATACCTCAGAATGGGGATATATCCGTAACAGGCCACTGGAGACCAAAAAAGAGCCCTTCGGCGTTTGTCAAATGGCTTTTCCTCAGCGCAGGAGTGCTATACAAAAGAACCCCGGATTTGGGATTGTTGAGATGTATATATGTCGGACAAGCCACGACGGTTATGGCAGAGGTACATGCTGGAGTTTGCGGTCCACATATGAGCGGATATGTATTAGCAAGGAAGATCCTTCGGGCAGGGTTTTATTGGCTCACCATGGAACATAACTGTATCACTTTTGTGAGGAAATGCCATCAGTGTCAGATACATGGAGATCTGATTCATTCTCCGCCAACAGAGTTACATACGATGTCAGCACCCTGGCCGTTTGTGGCATGGGGAATGGACGTCATTGGACCTATCGAGCCAGCAGCATCCAACGGTCATAGGTTCATTCTAGTAACCATTGACTACTTCACCAAATGGGTTGAGGCTAAAACATTCAAATCGGTAACTAAAAAGGCAGTGGTGGATTTTGTGCACTCCCATATCATCTGCAGACTTGGGATCCCAAAAGTAATCATCACGGATAACGGTGCGAATCTTAACAGCAGCCTGATGAGAGAGGTATGCCAACAATTCAAGATTACACACCGCAATTCCACCCCATATCGTCCCAAGGCGAATGGAGCGGTCGAAGCAGCCAATAAGAACATCAAGAAGATACTGCGAAAGATGGTGGAAGGATCCAGACAATGGCACGAGAGATTACCCTTCGCTTTGTTGGGTTACCGCACTACCGTCCGGACTTCCACAGGTACAACTCATTATTTGTTGGTGTACGGAACGGAGGCCATAATACCGGCGGAGGTCGAAATTCCGTCCCTCTGAATTGTCGTTGAAGCCGAGATCGATGATGATGAATGGGTCAAAGCTCGATTGGAACAGTTGAGCTTGATAGACGAGAAAAGATTGGCAGCAGTGTGCCATGGTCAGCTGTATCAGAAGAGAATGGCGAGAACATATAATAAGAAGGTACGCCCCAGGAAGTTTGAAGTAGGGCAGCAGGTATTGAAGAAGATCCTCCCACACCAGGTCAAGGCAAAAGGCAAGTTCGCCCCAAATTGGCAAGGGCCTTATATCGTGACCAGAGTATTGTCCAATGGAGCTTTGTGTTTGACGGATATCGAGGGAAGATGTGTTGACATGGCTATCAATTCGGATGCAGTCAAGAGATATTATGCGTAATTTCTTTGATTATGGCAATTATTGGTTCGTTTGTTTGTACTTGGTACTTATTGGATAATGAAATGACGGAGGCAATTCTTTCTTCTATCCAAACACTTTTACCCTTGTTTTCCCCTTTTGAGCCTTAAGTTATTCTTTCATACCCCTCTTTTGGAATCACTAACGGAAAAGATATGAAAAGAGAAAGAAGAAGAAAAAAAATTTTAAGAGAAAATGAAAAAAAGAGAGAAAAAGAGAAGAAGAAAAAAAAAAGAAAAAAGAAGAAGATAAAAAACACAAAACAGTGGGAACTACGTTTGACCTGATTCCTCAAAGAGGATACGTAGGCGCCTCACGGCTCGGTCATAGAGTGCATCATAGCGTACATAGTGTGCATAGTATACACAAGTACGCATAATAGGCACAGTGTGCGAACGCACATAGTTCAACATAGAGTAGAAATAAAATCCCCCAAGCAAGAAAGCTGGGGCAGAGGTTATGTTTTAAAAGGTCCAACAAAAGGTTTGATTCCAAAAGTTGTAGATGATCACCCATCAAAGTTATTTCCTTTTTGATAGCCTTTCTTTAGCCCCGCACCAAAACCAACATCGACGTCCAAAAGACCTCCCGATCAATATCCAAGAGGTGCCAAGTCAGGCAAATAAAGCCGAGAATAATACACTAATCCCCGGCGAAGAAGAAGATCATAAAATTGGAAATGAACTGATAGTCCAAAGGAAACTCAAAAGAAAGGATCATATCAACGACACTCCAACTCTCCGGTGAAGAAATAAAATGAGAGAGTCTTGGCGGTGAAAACCTTCGCAGGCACCACAAGGCGACGAAAGATGAGAGATATAATAAACGAGAGAGTCTTATCGGTGAAAACCTTCACAGGCACCGTAAGGCGACGAGAGCTGAGAGAAAAGAGAGAGTCTCATTAGTGAAAACCCCTCGAAGGGCACTATAACGAGAGGAATAATTTTCAGTCTTAGTTTAAATAGGCGCCCACCTGTATAACGAGAGGAATAATTTTCATGTCTTAGTTTAAATAGGCGCCCACCTGTATAACGAGAGGAATAATTTTCAGTCTTAGTTTAAATAGGCGCCCACCTGTATAACGAGAGGAATAATTTTCATGTCTTAGTTTAAATAGGCGCCCACCTGTATAACGAGAGGAATAATTTTCAGTCTTAGTTTAAATAGGCGCCCACCTGTATAACGAGAGGAATAATTTTCATGTCTTAGTTTAAATAGGCGCCCACCTGTATAACGAGAGGAATAATTTTCAGTCTTAGTTTAAATAGGCGCCCACCTGTATAACGAGAGGAATAATTTTCATGTCTTAGTTTAAATAGGCGCCCACCTGTATAACGAGAGGAATAATTTTCAGTCTTAGTTTAAATAGGCGCCCACCTGTATAACGAGAGGAATAATTTTCATGTCTTAGTTTAAATAGGCGCCCACCTGTATAACGAGAGGAATAATTTTCAGTCTTAGTTTAAATAGGCGCCCACCTGTATAACGAGAGGAATAATTTTCATGTCTTAGTTTAAATAGGCGCCCACCTGTATAACGAGAGGAATAATTTTCAGTCTTAGTTTAAATAGGCGCCCACCTGTATAACGAGAGGAATAATTTTCATGTCTTAGTTTAAATAGGCGCCCACCTGTATAACGAGAGGAATAATTTTCAGTCTTAGTTTAAATAGGCGCCCACCTGTATAACGAGAGGAATAATTTTCATGTCTTAGTTTAAATAGGCGCCCACCTGTATAACGAGAGGAATAATTTTCAGTCTTAGTTTAAATAGGCGCCCACCTGTATAACGAGAGGAATAATTTTCAGTCTTAGTTTAAATAGGCGCCCACCTGTATAACGAGAGGAATAATTTTCAGTTTTAGTTTAAATAGGCACCCACCTGTATAACGAGAGGAATAAATTTCATGTCTTAGTTTAAATAGGCGCCCACCTGTATAACGAGAGAAATAAATTTCATGTCTTAGTTTAAATAGGCGCCCACCTGTATAACGAGAGGAATAAATTTCATGTCTTAGTTTAAATAGGCACCCACCTGTATAACGAGAGGAATAATTTTGAGTCTTAGTTTAAATAGGCGCCCACCTGTATAACGAGAGGAATAATTTTCAGTCTTAGTTTAAATAGGCGCCCACCTGTATAACGAGAGAAATAATTTTCAGTCTTAGTTTAAATAGGCACCCACGTGTATAACGAGAGGAATAATTTTCAGTTTTAGTTTAAATAGGCGCCCACTTGTATAACGAGAGGAATAAATTTCATGTCTTAGTCTAAATAGGCGCCCACCTGTATAACGAGAGGAATAAATTTCATGTCTTAGTTTAAATAGGCGCCCACCTGTATAACGAGAGGAATAAATTTCATGTCTTAGTTTAAATAGGCGCCCACCTGTATAACGAGAGGAATAAATTTCATGTCTTAGTTTAAATAGGCGCCCACCTGTATAACGAGAGGAATAAATTTCATGTCTTAGTTTAAATAGGCGCCCACCTGTATAACGAGAGGAATAATTTTCATGTCTTAGTTTAAATAGGCGCCCACCTGTATAACGAGAGGAATAATTTTCAGTCTTAGTTTAAATAGGCGCCCACCTGTATAACGAGAGGAATAATTTTCATGTCTTAGTTTAAATAGGCGCCCACCTGTATAACGAGAGGAATAATTTTCAGTCTTAGTTTAAATAGGCGCCCACCTGTATAACGAGAGGAATAATTTTCATGTCTTAGTTTAAATAGGCGCCCACCTGTATAACGAGAGGAATAATTTTCAGTCTTAGTTTAAATAGGCGCCCACCTGTATAACGAGAGGAATAATTTTCATGTCTTAGTTTAAATAGGCGCCCACCTGTATAACGAGAGGAATAATTTTCAGTCTTAGTTTAAATAGGCGCCCACCTGTATAACGAGAGGAATAATTTTCATGTCTTAGTTTAAATAGGCGCCCACCTGTATAACGAGAGGAATAATTTTCAGTCTTAGTTTAAATAGGCGCCCACCTGTATAACGAGAGGAATAATTTTCATGTCTTAGTTTAAATAGGCGCCCACCTGTATAACGAGAGGAATAATTTTCAGTCTTAGTTTAAATAGGCGCCCACCTGTATAACGAGAGGAATAATTTTCATGTCTTAGTTTAAATAGGCGCCCACCTGTATAACGAGAGGAATAATTTTCAGTCTTAGTTTAAATAGGCGCCCACCTGTATAACGAGAGGAATAATTTTCAGTCTTAGTTTAAATAGGCGCCCACCTGTATAACGAGAGGAATAATTTTCAGTTTTAGTTTAAATAGGCGCCCACCTGTATAACGAGAGGAATAAATTTCATGTCTTAGTTTAAATAGGCGCCCACCTGTATAACGAGAGGAATAAATTTCATGTCTTAGTTTAAATAGGCGCCCACCTGTATAACGAGAGGAATAATTTTCAGTCTTAGTTTAAATAGGCGCCCACCTGTATAACGAGAGGAATAATTTTCAGTCTTAGTTTAAATAGGCGCCCACCTGTATAACGAGAGGAATAATTTTCAGTCTTAGTTTAAATAGGCGCCCACCTGTATAACGAGAGGAATAATTTTCATGTCTTAGTTTAAATAGGCGCCCACCTGTATAACGAGAGGAATAATTTTCATGTCTTAGTTTAAATAGACGCCCACCTGTATAACGAGAGGAATAAATTTCATGTCTTAGTTTAAATAGGCGCATGTCTTAGTTTAAATAGGCGCCCACCTGTATAACGAGAGGAATAATTTTCATGTCTTAGTTTAAATAGGCGCCCACCTGTATAACGAGAGGAATATTTTTTTAGTTTAAATATTTCAGGTTTTGAGAGCAGTAACCCCACCGGAAGGTAGAAGGTTACAACAGGAATATCCAGCAGGAAACGATAAAAATCCCCAGCACCGGGAAGCAGAAGGCGGCAAACTCAGGCACACGAGTCAAAAGGACGCGTAAGGACGCATTTTGAAAGAAGCAGCTTGTGAACATTGAGTCATGCCCAGCATGGCAAATCTGATGAAGAGAGCCATACCGCCAAAGGAACCATTGAAAGGCTTGATGAAGAAGGCCGTGTCCCCAGCGGTTCAAGCAAAATGGAAACTGGTACTCTGAGGAGCAAAAGGCCCGTACCATCCCTCAAGTTCACAAAGTAAAAGCATCGGAGGAAAACGCAAGCCGACAAAGAAGAAATCAGGCGTCCACCTGGAGAACAAGGACAAAGAGAGGAAGTAATCAGGCGTCCACCTGGAGAACAAGGACAAAGAAAGGATGAAATCAGGCGTCCACCTGGAGAACAAGGACAAAGAAAGGAAGTAATCAGGCGTCCACCTGGAGAACAAGGACAAAGAAAGGATGAAATCAGGCGTCCACCTGGAGAACAAGGACAAAGAAAAGAAGTAATCAGGCGTCCACCTGGAGATCAAGGACAAAGAAAAGAAGTAATCAGGCGTCCACCTGGAGAACAAGGACAAAGAAAAAGAAACCAGGCATCCACCTGGAGAACAAGGACAAAGAAAAGAAGTAATCAGGCGTCCATCTGGAGAACAAGGACAAAGAAAAGAAGAAATCGGGCGTCCACCTGGAGAACAAGGATAAAGAAAAGAAATAGAAATCAGGCACCCACCTGGAGAATAAGGGAATACAATTGAAGTATTGAAGACAAAAGCCCGCTCATATGAGAAAAGAGCACACTTAGAATCAATAAAGCAGAGGAATACAACAGGAATCCCCCGCAGGAAACAATAAAAATCCCCAGCACCGGGAAGCAGAAGGCTACGGTTAAAATCCCCAGCATTCGACCAAGTTATAAATAGCAGGAGCTCGCCTCAAAAATGCGAGTCAACAGTCTGAGATAATCAACAAAAGCTTGGCACAAAAAAGGTATCAAGGTCTTCTCAAGGATATGTAGGCAGAACAAATATGGTCTGTTCAAGAACTAGCACCTACAACTAGCAAGTAGCAAGGTTCAAATCCAAAGTCTGTATGAAGCACCATTCAAGACTCAAGATCAAGTTTCAGAAGACTTAAGGATAGGAATCATTGTAACTAGTAGCTGATAGGCTTAGTTAGTCTTATTCAGTTTTCATTTTTGATGTAATGACCAGACCACGGATCGGAACCTCAACGGAACGACACCTCGATCGGCTCTGCACCTCGGTATACTTAACCATCTCTCTCATTTTCGAACTACACGTGGCCTGATTCCTGTATAACCAAGGATATGTAGGCAGCTCAGATACCAGGGCTCGGTCACATCTCCTTCCTTTCAATAGTGTAGTCCCTCCAAGTAATGGTCGGGTCAAAAACATGTCTAGTCGTTCTTTGTCGGAAAACTCTTCATGTTTCCAGTCAAAGAGGGGCAGCTGTAGACACCTGATTTTTGACCCTCCCCGAGAATTTTCACATTTTTAGCATAAATATGTAATTTAGGTCTAATATAGCTATTTTGACTATTTTGCTTTATTTCGTCGCAAAAGAGGAAAATTACAAAATATGTATATAAATTTTAGTTTATGTACTTCTCATAAACTTGAAAAAAAATACAAAAATTGTACTTTATTTTTGTACTTTATATAATTTCGAAAATTACCGAAAATATAGTTCTATTAATGTTTTATAGTCATTTTAATTTTGAAAAATACAAAAAATGTTACTTTATATTTTATCTTTATATTAAAAACGAAAATTACAAAAAAATAGTTTTATTAGTATTTTGTAGTTATTTTAATCTTGAAAAAATATTAAAAAAGATCTAGTTTTGTGTTAATTATTAGTCTTATTTTTGTAGTTATTTTGCTTACATAATCAGTTGAGCAACGTCGTGTTTCTATTTCTCGGGTCCGGGCACACGCGTGGGGAACACGGACGGAACACCGTACACGGGGAACCCCACCACGCGTGGGAGACACAAGTCTTGAACCCCACCACGCGTGGGGCTCATTTTTCTTGGCAGAAGCTTACAAATGCACGGGCAAAGCTACACAAAGGGAGCACTTGAAATTTTTTTGTTGGGGGAACTACTGTTCATCTTTCTTCTTCAGAAAGAAGAAAGAAAAAACTCTACTGCTGCGTTAACCAGCTCCATCCACCTCGTCCAGCTCCGCCAGTCCGTCACCCATAACCATCGACCACTCCTCCTCCTCCTAGCTCCATCCAACCAGTCCGGCGATCCTCCATTAAACCCGGCGATCACTGTTCATCTTCTTCCTCAAGAAAAGAAGAAGAACGAACGGAAACCCTGCCCAAAAACCCACCTTGCGTCCACCACCCATCGTCTTCCCCACCGTGAAACCACCATAAACGACCCTCCACAGCTGCTCCCCCACGTCCAAACCCACCAGCAACCACCATCGCCCAGCTCCCTCTCCACCCCGTCACCTTCCCGACTGTCCAAACCACCACCATCAACAAAGCCCGCCACCAGCCTCACGTCCAAAAACCCCTCAACCCAACTGTCGAAACCACCAGCTCAGTCCTCGACCACTGCCCCGACGACACTGCTGTTCGTAGTCCCCATGTCCAGCGACGCCTCCAGCCTCCAAACACTGCCCGTCGACCCCACAGTCGTCGACCAAACAATCCATCAGCTTCACGCCAAGCAGCCCTGCGGCTGTTTCCCTCATCCTCTCGCCCACTAGCTGAACCGGAGTTAATGGAGGTGAGTTGCTCGACCTTGTGTTGAAGTCGGGTTCCAGTCCAAAGTCCAAAAGCTGAGTCGAGGTCCGGTTCGAGGTGTTTGTCCGAGGTTTCGTCATTGTTCCTCGTCGAGTAAGGTCAGGTTCGAGTTCCGTAGGAGGCACTGTTTGTCGTTCTAGGATTGTTAAGGTTCGAAGGTTAGTGTTCTTCCTCCTTGGTTTCATTTCATTCGTTTTGCATATTATGGTTCAAGGCAAAAAATGAGAATATTCGATATTGATAAATGTCAACAATGTAATTTTTTGTTGTTGTGTTAAAAATGTTTATTCTATGTTTAGTTACTGCATGCTTAAAGTAAATGTGAACATATGAACGAGGTTATTCTATTTTTTTCATTTTTACCATGGATATTATTACCTGTTAGAATCGTTGTTTTGTTTTTGTTTAACCTCGGATGATTTCATTGGTAGAAAATCGTAGTTGCCTTAAGTTTGCCCTCAAATAATAAAAACGAGACGAGCTTCGCCACATAAAAAATGTACAAATTGCGGAGCCCTCGCAAAATATATGTATTAAATACTTAGATTCCGGGACGGGCCATTTAGTAAATTTCACGGCCCTACCCAAAATAATAATGCGCTAGTCGCTTTAGGCGCGCCTTTAATAATTTATCTTCCTAAACTCGGGTGCACATTTATGTGACCCAAATCCAAATCTCAACGGAATCGAAATGTGTCTCTAATCACGGGTACATTGATTGTGGCGTGGTCCGAGATGCACGTCCATGACGTTGCAAATTTTTTTTAGTAATGAATGAGACGAGCCTCGACAAACGGAAAATGCACAAGGTGAGGGGCCCTCTAAATGTATATATATTAAAAATACTTAGAATTCGGGACATGCCGTTTAGCAAATTTCACGACTTTCTCCAAAATAACAATACGTTAGTTGCTTTAGGCGCGTCTTAATAACTTATTTTTCTTAATTCGGGTGCACATTTATGTGACCCAAATTCAAATCTCAACAGAGTTAAGATATGTCAATAACCACGGGTGCATTGATGTAACGTGGAACGTGGTTCGAGATATATTTTCACGACGTTGCAATTCTTGTAAAAAATAATAATAAATGCGGTCAAGAGTTTGAAACTTGCACATAGGTTTAACATGTATAAAATCAGATAATCAAGCCGAATATAACAGTTGAGCGACCGTGCTAGAACCACGGAACTCGGGAATGCCTAACACCTTCTCCCGGGTTAACAGAATTCCTTATCCGGATTTCTAGTACACAGACTGTAATATGGAGTCATTATTTTCCTTGATTCGGGATTAAAATTGGTGACTTGGGACACCCTAAATCTCCCAAGTGGCGACTCTGAAATAAATAAACAAATCCCGTTTCGATTGTCCTTTAATTGGAAAAAACTCCTTTGCGCCCTATCAGGTGCGTAAAAAGGAGGTGTGACAGCTCTGGCGACTCCGCTGGGGATTAAACACCCAGAACCACTGGTTCAGGGTTAGAAATTCGAGCTTAGATAAATTGTTATATTTGGCTTTATCTGATTTTTACATGTTTTGAGCCTAATGTGCTAAATGCTGCTTTTACCGCTTTGATATTATCTGAACTGTATATAAATTGTGCCGAAACCTTTCTCTTCTTACCTCCGGGGATGTGCTTACTGGTTGAGACTCCCTATTCTGTTAGTGTCATACCCTAAATAAAAGAGGCTCGGAAAGTTTCTAAGCCGGCTGGCCTTTTGGTTCCCGGAAAGGAGCTCCTTCCTCAGCTCGAGTTGTCCGCTCGGGTACACTGTCTAGAACACCGACCCAGGTTTTGAACATAGAATAACGTGACTTCATGCCGGATCCCTAGTAGGAACGCTTATTTGCATCACGTTGCATTTGACTTAGGGGACTCAACACAGGGGTTGGGTCCGTCTAGGACTAGCGACCTGATATGAAAAGGCCATCCTGATGCATCCTATTTGTTTTCCGTGCATTTATTTGTCTCGTACCCGCATGCTGACCGGTGTTTGAATATTACGAATATTGTGAAATTGAAAAAAAGGGAAATAGCGGTTAAGAAATTGATTGTTTATTTTTGAAAAAACCCAATACCCAAATACTGTCAAAACTCTGCCGAAATTTTGAGAAAATGAAAAACAAAACGTCTTATTAGTTTGTTTTATTAAAAGCAAAGGAAAAATAGAAAAAAAAATCGTTGTTCTGTTTTGTTTTTCAAAAAAAATATAGAAATATATAGTTTGTCTTGTTATAAAAATAAAAATTAAAAAGAGTCTTATTTTTAAAATGGTTTTTTTTTATGAAAATTCAAAAATAATAATAATAAAAAAAAGAGTCTTTCATTATTTGTCACAAATATATACATGTATATATATATATATATATATATATATATATATATATATATATATCCAAAAGTTTTTATTTCCAAAAAATATATATATGTCTTTATTTGTTGCAAAAATATTTGTCTTGCCAAAAAGTCTAGAAAAGTTTTTAGACTCTCAATTTTCAAAAACAAAAAAAAATCCAAAAATATTTTCCATTATTAACTTCTTTAGAAAGTCTTTTAATTATTTTTTAAAAATATATATAATAAGAAGAAAAAAAAATCCGAAAATATTTTGATTCTTCTTTCAAAATTGAAAAGAAAATTCAAAATTCAAAAAAAAAACATTTTTAGAAGCATTTCTTTTATTAAAGGTAAAATTCCGAAAAATATTTTCTTCTTCCTTTATAATGAGAAAAAAACAAATGGAAATTAAAAAAAAAATTCTTAGAAGTCTTTCTTTTAAAAAGGGAAAATAAATCAAAAATCCAAAAAAAAAACAATTTTAAAAAAAGAAAATCAATCAAAAATCCAAAAAAATAAAATACTCCCTTTCTCCTTTTAAAGTAGTTCTTTCACAAATTAAAAAAAAAGAGGAGAAGTTAGTTCATCTACTTATTCTTGATTACCCGAACTACGCGGGTTTGATTCTCACCGGATGTGAGATACGTAGGCAACCCTCATCGGGTCTAACCCCACCTTTTGCTAAAAAGCCAAAAACAAATAAAAAAAAAACATGTCAAAGATTTTTAATTTTGTCGTAAATAAGTCTAGTGATGTAACTTCCCCCTTTTACAAAAAAAATAGCAAAAACAAATATGTCAAATTTTAATTGTCATAAAGAAGTCGGGTGCCGTTGTTTTATCAAGACATAGCCGAATGTTCCCGAAAGGGACGCCAGGAGGCTGACTTTGCATAAACAGCCACGTTTGGGTCATTTTTAAGACTTGGTCCAGTTGACCCACACAGCCTTAAAAATCTTCGTCCCCGAGGCATTGAAAGGCCGTGTTTGCAATGTTGAATTTTCTATTTTTGAAAATGATAAAAGAGTCATAAACAAATCCGGGTGATGCCGCTTATGACAAAAATAGCCAAATGTTCCCGAAAGGAACTCCGGAAGGCTGCCTTGGTACAGACCGCCACCTCGTTCTTTTCTCACACAACCTTAAAAATCTTCATTCTTGAAGTGCTGAAAGATCGTGTTCAGAAATACTTTTGAGAAAAATCGCATGTATTTTTGTTTTTATCAGAATAAGTTTCATTTGTTAAAATCTTATTAATAAATGTGCAGAATGAGCACGACTCCAAATGAACCCTTTTCAATCATGAATAAAATCCCCCTCCAATTGCGGCTCTGGTGGAATGATTTAGGCAAAGAAGGGCATGACGAAATCAAGAAGTATCTGAAAGGCCTCACGAGTTTGTTGGATATCAGGCCACGAGGAGATATCATAAGGGCACTAGTCCCCCACTGGGATCCTGCGCACAATGTCTTCCATTTCTCGGACTTTGAACTTACCCCAACTTTAGAAGAAATAGCAGGGTATATCGGCAGCGCTGAGACTCCTTTGAGGCACAAATATCTGATTGCTCCAAGAGCTGTAGCAATACACCGGTTTCTGGACTCCTTAAAGATAGTCAGAACAATTCATAACCCTGACTTGGCAAAAGGTTTTTGCAGCATGAGTTTCATATATCAAAGATATGGTCACATAGGAGGATTCGACAAGCCAGAAAACCAGTTGTGCAGCAAAAGTAATCGTCAAAAGTGGGAAGAACATAGACGGATTGCTTTCATGATAACTTTCTTAGGACTCTTAGTATTCCCAAGAAAAGACGGGAATATTGACATAAAGATAGCAGGGGTCGTCAGTACGTTGCTCACACAGAGAGATAGTACGTTGGCGCCCATGATAGTATCTGATATGTTCCGGGCTCTCACGTCTTGCAAAGCCGGAGGAAGCTTTTTCGAGGGTTGCAATTTGTTGTTGCAAATGTGGATGACCGAACACCTATGTCACCGAGCCCAGTTTCTGAGCCATGGATCCGCTGAAAAGACCTGCATAGAGGAGTTCTATACCAGAGTTAATGAGACCTACCTACCGGAAGGAGTCACAGCATGGACCTCATATTTCCATACCCTCAACGCCAGTCAAATACAGTGGGCGCTAGGATGGTTACCGATCGACGAAGTCATATACATGCCAGCAGCCAGGCCCCATTTTCTCTTAATGGGACTTAAGAGCATTCAACCATACGCGCCGCATCGGGTTTTAAGGCAACTTGGGAGGTATCAGATAGTGCCGAAAGACGAGGATCTGAGCATCCAGGTAATCGAGATCAGTCCCGACGGCCAGTTTCCTGAAGCAAGGGTTCGTCAAATTTGGAGCCAATGTCAATACTTAGAAGCAAATACTTGTGTAATGAATCGGGCAAAAGGGGAAGTTTCGCCCGGGTATCAGGCCTGGTACAAAGGGGAGACATCATCTGGAAGGCCGACCAAAAGACCTCACCTGCAAGAATTTGCCAAATCTTCACAAGAGCAGTGGGGCTGGTTGGCCAAAGAGCGGGAATATCTTGCCGAAACAGGCAAACTGA
The DNA here is from genome assembly GCF_000393655.2 of Nicotiana sylvestris. Classification (NCBI taxonomy): domain Eukaryota; kingdom Viridiplantae; phylum Streptophyta; class Magnoliopsida; order Solanales; family Solanaceae; genus Nicotiana; species Nicotiana sylvestris. Next base: position 79,231,412 of record NC_091067.1, read on the forward strand.
AGCAACAAGTTCAGGATATGAGGTTTGAATGCCAATTACAGTCTGCTGCCCACAAGGGAGAAAAGAACAGATTAATCAGAGAAGGCGAGATCCTCAAAGCTCAGATCCGGAAGATGAAAAAGGAGGCTGATAACCAGCTGAGAAGCCGGGCGGATAAAAGATTGATAGCGGGGTTAAAGGATCAGGTTGCGGAATGCCAGGAAGATTTGGAAAGAGCCAAGGCTAGCACAGCAAGATTGCGGACCAAGTGGGCAAAGGGTACAATGGCCCGGAGGCAGCGCCTGCAACAAGTCATAAGGGATTATGAACTGAGCATCGGGACATTAAGGGAAACGAATTCCACTCTTCAAGAGCGGATCTTCAAGCAAACACGAGATGCCCAAGCCGACAGAAGGCGATGTTACGATGCAATGACCAGAATGGAAAGACAAATGGAGATGTTCCAGGATCAACTTGCCAACAATGCGCAAACACTAGGATTGAAGAACCGACAGATAAGGCAGTTGTTCACAGAAAGGGACAACATTCGAGGAAGGATCGACGAGATTGGGCATTACATCTACATGAGATGCCTGGCATGCGAGCAAATGCCTCGGAAGACCCTCCTTGTTTCCATCATGGGTTGCGTCCACCGAATCATGAATGAGTTGAAAAGCCTGCAGAGGGACCTCACACCAAGGGCCGCGGAAAGGCCGAATGATGCCTCGCGGGCCCCTAAGTTGGAAAATTAATCTTTGGTTGAGTCTTGTTTATTTGGCTTTGTTGCTTTTCCATATGTTGTTTTCTTTTCTTTTAGTCAAAACGGGTTAAGAACTGTGGAGTCTGTACTATTGCTATTCCTTGCTTGAAGTAATTTGTAATAGCAAAATTTTGAGAATGAATTTAATGATTTCACAAGAATTGTGTGTTTCTTTACTTTAAGGCAGAACTACGCCTGGTCTGATTCACGCGGGGACGTGATACGTAGGCAATCCCCATAAGATTCGACCGCTTTTAATAAATAAAGAAAAGAAAATGTAAATAAAATAAAACGCAGGGTTTCGCAAAATACTTTAAAGAGACGAATGAGCAAACCGGGATGACGCATGTTGTTTGAAGCAAAGCATGTAGAAACGGTTAACTGCCTAGGTGCATTGCATCCTCTATGTTGTTTCTTTACTCTAACGCTAACAAAGTTTGTTGTTGTCTGATCAAGACAGTTAGTTGTTAAAGAATTCTGGTAACACACCCTTAGCAAACCAGATCCAAAGGACCGGTAGCAATAAGCATGACTACTTCAGAGGATAGTAACGAGGAAGAAAGGCAGATGAGCCAGTTGTTAAAATAAGCAATGGAAAAGATTGAAAGGATGGGACTAGAGATGAATGCAATGCAGCTAGCTTTAGCCAAAGCACAAAAGAGTCCTGAGCCACTGGGGCACATGCCGGAATACCCTCATTCCGGCCCTTCCACAAGCCTCCTGAATCCCCGTTATCATCAAGAAAGAAGCCCTCATGATTCCCAAGCTCCACCACCCCATCAACCTCTCCCAACACCAAATATTCCCACTTTTGTGGGACCCCCATCAGCCACCTTGCAAAGAACGACCAGTGAGCCATTGTTTCAGGCCCACGATACGCAGTACTACCCCCCTGAGCCTACATTCCATGCCCCCGAGCCCCAGGCCTACAATCCGCACTTGGAGGTACCGGCAGAGATTGAAAAGCCGGTTAAAGCCCCTGAACAGGATAAGGTATTGAGAAAGTTCAAAAGCCTGGAGCAGTCCTTCAGGAACCTGCACGGTTTGGGCAACCAAGTCAGCGTAGCTTACAAAGATCTATGCCCTTTCCCGGACGTCCAACTCCCGGCTGGGTTCAAGATGCCTAAGTTTGATTTATATGAAGGGCACGGCGATCCCATGGCACATTTGCGGGGATTCTGTAGCAAAATGAGAGGGGCAGGCGGCAAAGATGAGCTGCTGATAGCTTATTTCGGCCAAAGTCTGAGCGGATCTGCACTAGAATGGTATACCAGGCAGGATTCCAGTAGGTGGTACACTTGGGATGATCTGGCGCAGGCTTTCGCAGGTCATTTCCAGTACAATCTCGAGATAGTCCCTGACCGTCTCACGTTGTTGAGGACTGGGAAGAAACCCGGGGAAAGTTTTCGCGAGTTCGGTTTCCGCTGGAGAGAGCAAGCGGACAGAGTCGATCCTCCCATGAGAGAGGGAGAGATGGTGGACTATTTCTTACAAACATTGGATCCAACCTACTTTGGTCACTTGGTGACAACGGTTGGAAAGTCCTTCAACGAGGTGGTCAAGATAGGGGTCATGATAGAAGAGGGTCTGAGGTTTGACAAAATCCTGAACTACTCGGCACTCAAGGCAACGACCCAGGCTATTCAGAACGGCACGGGAGGTGCGCTGAGAAGAAAGAAAGAAGAAGTTGCCTCGATCGAGGCAGGCAGTTGGTCCGGATCTGGCAGGCCACACTACAACCAACCCAGACCTTACAGGACAAATTACCCATACAACCCACCACATCACTACTATCCACCCCAAGAACCGCATTTCACCGTCCATCAAGCCCAGACATACGCCCAACCTCCGGTTCGCCCACAATGGCGTGCGCCGGCTCCCCACAACACATACCCAGCTCCACATAATACCTACCCACCACCACAAAATACCTACCCTCCGCCCAGAGCATACAGGAACCCTCCAAGGACAGGTTTTCGAGGGAGTCAAGCAGCTAGAAATGATAGGCTACAGAAACATAGAGCCTTTACTGAGCTGGGAGAGTCCTATACCGCAGTATTCCACAAATTGAGATGGTTGGGTTTGGTAAGTCCTGTCGAACCCCGAGAGCAAAACCCCCGCCTCAAAATGTGAACAGGACGATAAGCTGTGAATATTGCTCAAGGATGCTGGGACATGAAACTGAAAAATGTTGGAGGCTGAAGCAGGCGATACAAGACCCCATTGACACTAACAAAATTGAGGTCCAGACACCGGAGGCTCCTAACATCAATCAGAACCCACTGCCAGCGTACCACGAGACGCATATGATCGAGTTGGTGTATGAGGGAGGAGAGTTGAGAAAGCCCTCGCAAATAGTGATGATGATCCAGGCCGCTCCGAAAGAAGGATCAACCAGTGGAGGAGTGGGGGTACAGTCGCAGGGAGAAGGCGACAAGCCAGTAGTGATATTGGGGAAAAGCTCGCCCGCCATAACAAGCAAACCCGAGCCAAACAAGTTGGTAATATTAGGGGCTCCGCCCACACCTACGGTTGCGTTGAAGGGGGTATACAGAGAATTGGTCACTATAAAGCCTGTAGTCCAGCTGCCAATGATTGATAGCAAGGTTGTGCCTTGGAAATACGAGAAGGCAGTAGTGATGTACAAAGGAAAAACAGGTGGAGGAAGTTAGTTGTGAAGCACAAGGGCTGACTCGATCAGGTCGGTGTTTTGCTCCGGCGGAGCTGAGAAGAACCAACCCGGCTGCAACCAAGAAACCTGTATCCGAAGAAGAGGCTGAGGAGTTCCTGAGAAAGATGAAGGTACAGGACTACTCCGTGGTCGAACAGCTGAGGAAAACACCGGCCTAGATCTCGCTGCTGTCATTACTGATCCATTCTGAGGAGCATCGTCGGGCCCTGATGAAGATATTGAACGAAGCTCATGTGCCCAACGAGATTTCTGTAAACCACCTGGAAACCATTGACAACAAGATTTTCGAGGTGAACATGGTAACATTTTCAGATGATGACCTGCCGATGGAAGGTACAGAGCATAATAAAGCTTTCTACCTAACTGTCAAATGTGAAAACTCGGTAGTTACTCGGGTATTGGTGGATAACGGTTCAAGTGCCAATGTTGTACTTGAATTGACCATCGGTCCAGTCCTGTTCACCATGGAGTTCCAGGTGTTAGATGCCACAGTATCTTATAACCTTCTGATAAGACGACCATGGATTCATGCAGCCAAAGCAGTGCCCTCCACCCTACATCAGATGGTGAAGTTTGAGTGGAAAAGACAAGAGGTCGTGCTACACGGCGAGGACACGGCGTGCACCATGGGTGGCGCCATTGTACCTTTCATAGAGACTGATGACGACAAAGGTCCTTGGGTCTACCAGATTTTTGATACAGTGTCGGCAAACAAAATTTCTGAAGGAGAAATCATCCCGTACCCTAGGGTAGCTGTCGCGACAGTCATGATGGTCTCGGAAATACTGGGTAATGGATTTGTGCCAGGAAAGGGCCTGGGAGTCGAGCTTCAGGGGATAGTCCAACATGTCTCCCTGCCTAAAAATCTGGAAACTTTCAGATTGGGGTTCAAACCAACCACAGCAGATGTAAAGCAAGCGCGGAAAATGAAGAAGAAAGTTTGGTATCTTCCCAAACCCGTGCCACGTCTCTCAAGATCTTTTGTCAGAGCAAGGGCTAAAGGGCCACCTGTCCCAAAAATTCTAGGACCATTGATTGGTATGGATGGGGACTTGAATCAGAGTTTCGAGAGGCTATTCACTGATGTCAGTATGGTAGAAGCTGGAGAAGGTTCCAGCAAAACAGAGATACAGTTTGTGGGGCCTGAGGCCAAAACCAACAATTGGACGGTTACTCCTCTTCCTGTCCGAGGGGAGTCTTGGTAGTAGGCTTTGATTTATGTTTTGTTTGTTTTCTTTTGTTCGGATTATTCCAGGGTGTAATCCAAATTTTACTTTTTTTTGTAAAAGTGTGAACCCTTTTATCCCGCAAGTTTAATAAAGTTCTCTTCTTTTGCCCATTTTAATTTTGTTTTGTTCTTTTTTCTTTCTGAACAGTTCTCTTTTTACTGGTTCTAATGACATGGCATGCACAGCGGATCGTCGACCTAGTCTAATAAATCAATCTGAATCCGACTTAATGACACAAGAGGTCGTTTGCGACGATGAATCTGAATATGACGAAGATAAAGCCTTCGAAGAGATAAACCGAGAACTGCGCCAATTTGAAGAAAAACCCAAACCTAACCTAAATGACACCGAGGCTGTGAATCTAGGGGACGCTGATAATGTCCGAGAAACCAAAATCAGCATCCATATTGAGCCGAATGTCAGGGAAGAATTGATCAAAACCCTCATGGAATTCAAAGATGTTTTTGCATGGTCATATGATGATATGCCAGGATTAAGCACCAATTTAGTGGTTCACAAATTGCCCACTGACCCGGCATACCCTCCGGTCAAGCAAAAGCTAAGGAAATTTAAAACAGAAATGAGTGTAAAGATCAAAGAAGAGGTGATTAAGCAGTTGCAGGCGAAGGTCATTCGGGTCACTCGATATCCCGAGTGGTTGGCCAATGTGGTACCAGTCCCAAAGAAGGATGGAAAAATCAGGGTGTGCGTCGACTACCGCAACCTCAACAAAGCAAGTCCCAAGGACAATTTTCCGTTACCCAACATTCATATCCTGATCGATAATTGCGCTGGGCGCGAGATCGGATCCTTTGTGGATTGCTATGCGGGTTATCATCAGATCCTAATGGACGAAGAGGATGCGGAAAAGACAGCATTTATCACGCCATGGGGAACTTGCTGCTATCGGGTAATGCCGTTCGGACTAAAGAATGTCGATGCAACGTACATGCAAGCAATGAATGCTGTGTTTCACGACATGATACACAAAGAAATTGAGGTGTACGTCGATGATGTGATCATAAAGTCTTGGCGTCAGGAAGACCATGTAGCAGACCTAAGGAGATTCTTCCAAAGACTCCGAAGGTATGATATCAAGCTTAACCCGGCCAAATGCGCATTCGGGGTTCCATCAGGAAAGTTGTTAGGATTCATCGTCAGCCGACGGGGGATTGAGTTAGACCCATCCAAAATCGAATCCATTCGAGATCTGCCACCGCCAAAGAACAAGACAGAGGTAATGAGTTTGCTGGGTAGACTCAATTACATCAGCAGGTTCACCGCTCAACTCACGGCGACTTGTGAGCCCATATTTCGGTTGCTGAGAAAAGATGCTGCGGTAAGTTGGACGGCAGAGTGTCAAGGGGCTTTCGACCAAATCAAAGGGTATCTGTCTAATCCACCCGTATTGGTCCCGCCTCAGCCAGGAAAGCCCTTAATTCTTTATCTGACGGTCCTGGAAAATTCTTTTGGTTGTGTACTGGGGCAACATGATGACACAGGAAGGAAAGAGCAGGCCATCTACTATCTTAGCAAGAAATTCACAGTATATGAAGTCAAGTAGACTCAACTCGAGAAAACAAGCTGCGCCCTAACTTGGGTAGCTTAGAAGTTGAAACACTACCTGTCCTCGTACACTACTTATCTCATATCCCGTTTGGACCCATTGAAGTATATCTTTCAGAAACCTATGCCCACAGGAAGGTTGGCAAAATGGCAAATTTTGCTCACAGAGTTCGATATCGTCTATGTGACGAGGACAGCCATGAAAGCCCAGGCGCTGGCTGATCATTTGGCAGAGAATCCTGTTGATGAAAAATACGAGCCTTTAAGAACGTATTTCCCCGACGAAGAGGTAATGCATACAAACGAGCTGGAGTTACCCGAGGAACCGGGTTGGAAGCTTTTCTTCGATGGAGCTGCAAACGCGAAAGGGGTGGGAATAGGAGCAGTACTCATTTCTGAAACAGGACGCCATTATCCTGTTACGGCTCAACTACGCTTATATTGCACCAATAATATGGCCGAGTATGAAGCTTGCATTTTGGGTCTGCGATTGGCTGCGGACATGGATGTCCAAGACGTCTTGGTCTTGGGAGACTCGGACCTCTTGGTACATCAGATTCAGGGTGAATGGGAAACACGGGACTTGAAACTCATACCTTATCGACAATGCTTGCACGATCTGAGCAAGCAATTTCGATCGGTAAAATTCAAACATATCCCGAGAGTTCATAACGAGGTTGCGGATGCATTGGCCACCTTAGCATCAATGTTGCACCACCCTGACAAAATGTATGTTGATCCTCTGCACATCCAGGTCCGTGATCAGCACGCTTATTGCAACGCCGTAGAAGAGGAAGAAGATGGCGAGCCCTGGTTTCATGATATCAGAGAATACCTCAGAATGGGGATATATCCGTAACAGGCCACTGGAGACCAAAAAAGAGCCCTTCGGCGTTTGTCAAATGGCTTTTTCCTCAGCGCATGAGTGCTATACAAAAGAACCCTGGATTTGGGATTTTTGAGATGTATAGATGCCGGAAAAGCCACGACGGTTATGGCAGAGGTACATGCTGGAGTTTGCGGGCCACATATGAGCGGATATGTATTGGCAAGGAAGATCCTTAGGGCAGGGTATTATTGGCTCACCATGGAACATGACTGTATCACTTTCGTGAGGAAATGCCATCAGTGTCAGATACATGGAGATCTGATTCATTCTCCGCCAACAGAGTTACATACGATGTCAGCACCCTGGCCGTTTGTTGCATGGGGCATGGATGTCATTGGGCCTATCGAGCCGGCAGCATCCAACGACCATAGGTTCATTCTAGTAACCATTGACTACTTCACCAAATGGGTTGAGGCTAAAACCTTCAAGTCGGTAACTAAAAAGGCAGTGGTGGATTTTGTGCACTCCCATATCATCTGCAGATTTGGGATCCCAAAAGTAATCATCACGGATAACGGTGCGAATCTTAACAGCAGCCTGATGAGAGAGGTATGCCAACAATTCAAGATTACACACCGCAATTCCACCCCATATCGTCCCAAGGCGAATGGAGCGGTCGAAGCAGCCAATAAGAACATCAAGAAGATACTGCGAAAGATGGTGGAAGGGTCCAGACAATGGCACGAGAGATTACCCTTTGCTTTGTTGGGTTACCGCACTACCGTCCGGACTTCCACAGGTACAACTCCTTATTTGTTGGTGTACGAAACGGAGGCCGTAATACCGGCGGAGGTCGAAATTCCGTCCCTCCGGATTGTCGTTGAAGCCGAGATCGATGATGATGAATGGGTCAAAGCTCGATTGGAACAATTGAGCTTGATAGACGAGAAAAGATTGGCAGCAGTGTGCCATGGTCAGCTGTATCAGAAGAGAATGGCGAGAACATATAATAAGAAGGTACGCCCCAGGAAGTTTGAAGTAGGGCAGCAGGTATTGAAGAAGATCCTCCCACACCAGGTCGAGGCAAAAGGCAAGTTCGCCCCAAATTGGCAAGGGCCTTATATCGTGACCAGAGTATTGTCCAATGGAGCTTTGTGTTTGACGGATATCGAGGGAAGATGTGTTGACATGGCTATCAATTCGGATGCAGTCAAGAGATATTATGCGTAATTTCTTTGATTATGGCAATTATTGGTTCGTTTGTTTGTACTTGGTACTTATTGGATAATGAAATGACGGAGGCAATTCTTTCTTCTATCCAAACACTTTTACCCTTGTTTTCCCCTTTTGAGCCTTAAGTTATTCTTTCATACCCCTCTTTTGGAATCACTAACGGAAAAGATATGAAAAGAGGAAGAAGAAGAAGAGAAAATTTTTAAGAGAAAATGAAAAAAAGAGAGAAAAAGAGAAGAAGAAAAAAAAAAGAAAAAAAAAGAAGATAAAAACCACAAAATAGTGGGAACTACGTTTGACCTGATTCCTCAAAGAGGATACGTAGGCGCCTCACGGCTCGGTCATAGAGTGCATCATAGTGTACATAGTGTGCATAGTATACACAAGTACGCATAATAAGCACAGTGTACGAACGCACATAGTTCAACATAGAGTAGAAATAAAATCCCCCAAGCAAGAAAGCTGGGGCAGAGGTTATGTTTTAAAAGGTCCAACAAAAGGTTTGATTCCAAAAGTTGTAGATGATCACCCATCAAAGTTATTTCCTTTTTGATAGCCTTTCTTTAGCCCCGCACCAAAACCAACATCGACGTCCAAAAGACCTCCCGATCAATATCCAAGAGGTGCCAAGTAAGGAAAATAAAGCCGAGAATAATACACTGATCCCCGACGAAGAAGAAGATCATAAAATTGGAAATGAACTGATAGTCCAAAGGAACCTCCAAAGAAAGGATCATATCAACGACACTCCAACTCTCCGGTGAAGAAATAAAATGAGAGAGTCTTGGCGGTGAAAACCTTCGCAGGCACCACAAGGCGACGAAAGATGAGAGATATAAGAAACGAGAGAGTCTTATCGGTGAAAACCTTCACTGGCACCGTAAGGCGACGGGAGCTGAGAGAAAAGAGAGAGTCTCATTAGTGAAAACCTCTCGAAGGGCACTATGAGGCGACAAGATGGATCAACGAAAAGGTCCGCGTTCACAAAGGAATGGACACTCATTTATCCCCAGCAAGTAAGGTCATCAGACAAGTTGATTGATACAAATAGACTGGGTCGGAAATCTATGGTGCACGTCATGATCACAAGGACCAGTCCTGTTGTCCAGATAAGTTTTTCTCTTTTCCTTTTTCCACCAAGTATTGGTTCAGAAAGATTTTCTTCTTATCTCTATTTCTTTTGTTTTTTCTTTCTAAGAATTCATGTTGAAAGAGATTTTTTAAAGTTTACTACCAGTCCAAAGTGGTCAGACGCCACAAGAAAGGGAAATCAATCCAGTGCAAGATATCCGCAGGAAATGCAATTCTATGCCTCACCATTCCGGGGGAGTGAACTCCTGAAGGGGGGTAATTTCGGGATTAAAATAAGACTCCCACGGCATGTCCTAAAAAGAGAAGCAGAAAGGGGGTTAAATGGAAAAACCACCCCAGCAAGCGGTGTTGTCCACCAACCAGTTATTGGTGCACAGAGCAAGGAAAAGAAAAGGGAGAAATCATCCCCCAACGAAAAGATCACCGTTGCCCCGCCATGATTAAAACTAATTAAGTCTTTCTGTCTGCTGCAGGAAAATAAAGGTCGATGAAGGCAGAGGAACGCGATACTAGAAAGGTCTCCAAAACAGGGGCAGAAAATTTTCTGCCATTGTCAAAATTTTCTCGGAGGAACGGGGAAACTAAATCAAATCTGTCTTAGTTTAAATAGGCGCCCACCTGTATAACGAGAGGAATAATTTTCATGTCTTAGTAGGCGCCCACCTGTATAACGAGAGGAATAATTTTCAGTTTTAGTTTAAATAGGCGCCCACCTGTATAACGAGAGGAATAATTTTCATGTCTTAGTTTAAATAGGCGCCCACCTGTATAACGAGAGGAATAATGTTCAGTCTTAGTTTAAATAGGCGCCCACCTGTATAACGAGAGGAATAATTTTCAGTCTTAGTTTAAATAGGCGCCCACCTGTATAACGAGAGGAATAATTTTCAGTTTTAGTTTAAATAGGCGCCCACCTGTATAACGAGAGGAATAAATTTCAGTCTTAGTTTAAATAGGCGCCCACCTGTATAACGAGAGGAATAAATTTCATGTCTTAGTTTAAATAGGCGCCCACCTGTATAACGAGAGGAATAAATTTCATGTCTTAGTTTAAATAGGCGCCCACCTGTATAACGAGAGGAATAAATTTCATGTCTTAGTTTAAATAGGCGTCCACCTGTATAACGAGAGGAATAATTTTCAGTTTTAGTTTAAATAGGCGCCCACCTGTATAACGAGAGGAATAAATTTCATGTCTTAGTTTAAATAGGCGCCCACCTGTATAACTAGAGGAATAAATTTCATGTCTTAGTTTAAATAGGCGCCCACCTATATAACGAGAGGAATAAATTTCATGTCTTAGTTTAAGTAGGCGCCCACCTGTATAACAAGAGGAATAATTTTCAGTTTTAGTTTAAATAGGCGCCCACCTGTATAACGAGAGGAATAATTTTCAGTTTTAGTTTAAATAGGCGCCCACCTGTATAACGAGAGGAATAAATTTCATGTCTTAGTTTAAATAGGCGCCCACCTGTATAACGAGAGGAATAAATTTCATGTCTTAGTTTAAATAGGCGCCCACCTGTATAACGAGAGGAATAATTTTTAGTCTTAGTTTAAATAGGCGCCCACCTGTATAACGAGAGGAATAATTTTCATGTCTTAGTTTAAATAGGCGCCCACCTGTATAACGAGAGGAATAATTTTCATGTCTTAGTTTAAATAGGTGTCCACCTGTATAACGAGAGGAATAAATTTCATGTCTTAGTTTAAATAGGCGCCGACCTGTATAACGAGAGGAATAATTTTCATGTCTTAGTTTAAATAGGCGCCCACCTGTATAACGAGAGGAATAATTTTCATGTCTTAGTTTAAATAGGTGCCCACCTGTATAACGAGAGGAATATTTTTTTAGTTTAAATATTTCAGGTTTTGAGAGCAGTAACCCCACCGGAAGGTAGAAGGTTACAACAGGAATATCAAGCAGGAAACGATAAAAATCCCCAGCACCGGGAAGCAGAAGGCGGCAAACTCAGGCACACGAGTCAAAAGGACGCGTAAGGACGCATTTTGAAAGAAGCAGCTTGTGAACATTGAGTCATGCCCAGCATGGCAAATCTGATGAAGAGAGCCATACCGCCGAAGGAACCATTGAAAGGCTTGATGAAGAAGGCCGTGTCCCCAGCGGTTCAAGCAAAATGGAAACTGGTACTCTGAGGAGCAAAAGACCCGTACCATCCCTCAAGTTCATAAAGTAGAAGCATCGGAGGAAAACGCAAGCCGACAAAGAAGAAATCAGGCGTCCACCTGGAGAACAAGGACAAAGAAAGGAAGTAATCAGGCGTCCACCTGGAGAACAAGGACAAAGAAAGGATGAAATCAGGCGTCCACCTGGAGAACAAGGACAAAGAAAGGAAGTAATCAGGCGTCCACCTACAGAACAAGGATAAAGAAAGGATGAAATCAGGCATCCACCTGGAGAACAAGGACAAAGAAAAGAAGTAATCAGGCGTCCACCCAGAGAACAAGGACAAAGAAAAGAAGTAATCAGGCATCCACCTGGAGAACAAGGACAAAGAAAAAAGAAACCAGGCATCCACCTGGAGAACAAGGACAAAGAAAAGAAGTAATCAGGCGTCCACCTGGAGAACAAGGACAAAGAAAAGAAGAAATCAGGTGTCCACCTGGAGAACAAGGATAAAGAAAAGAAATAGAAATCAGGCACCCACCTGGAGAATAAGGGAATACAATTGAAGTATTGACGCCAAAAGCCCACTCATATGAGAAAGGAGCACACTTAGAATCAATAAAGCAGAGGAATACAACAGGAATCCCCCGCAGGAAACAATAAAAATCCCCAGCACCGGGAAGCAGAAGGCTACGGTTAAAATCCCCAGCATTCGACCAAGTTATAAATAGCAGGAGCTCGCCTCAAGAATGCGAGTCAACAGTCTGAGATAATCAAAAAAAGCTGGGCACAAAAAAGGTATCAAGGTCTACTCAAGGATATGTAGGCAGAACAAATATGGTCTGTTCAAGAACTAGCACCTACAACTAGCAAGTAGCAAGGTTCAAATCCAAAGTCTGTATGAAGCACCATTCAAGACTCAAGATCAAGTTTCAGAAGACTTAAGGATAGGAATCATTGTAACTAGTAGCTGATAGGCTTAGTTAGTCTTTTTCAATTTTCATTTTTGATGTAATGACCGGACCACGGATCGGAACCTCAACGGAACGGCACCTCGATCGGCTCTGCACCTCGGTACACTTAACCATCTCTCTCATTTCCGAACTACACGTGGCCTGATTCCTGTATAACCAAGGATATGTAGGCAGCTCAGATACCAGGACTCGGTCACATCTCCTTCCTTTCCGTAGTGTAGTCCCTCCAAGTAATGGTCGGGTCAAAAACATGTTTAGTCGTTCTTTGTCGGAAAACTCTTCGTGTTTCCAGTCAAAGAGGGGCAGCTGTAGACACCTGATTTTTGACCCTCCCCGAGAATTTTTACATTTTTAGCATAAATATGTAATTTAGGTCTAATATAGTTATTTTGACTATTTTGCTTTATTTCGTCCCAAAAGAGGAAAATTACAAAATATGTATATAAATTTTAGTTTATGTACTTCTCATAAACTTGAAAAAAAATACAAAAATTGTACTTTATTTTTGTACTTTATATAATTTCGAAAATTACCGAAAATATAGTTCTATTAATGTTTTATAGTCATTTTAATTTTGAAAAATACAAAAAATGTTACTTTATATTTTATCTTTATATTAAAAACGAAAATTACAAAAAAATAGTTTTATTAGTATTTTGTAGTTATTTTAATCTTGAAACAATATTAAAAAAAATCTAGTTTTGTGTTAATTATTAGTCTTATTTTTGTAGTTATTTTGCTTACATAATCAGTTGAGCAATGTCGTGTTTCTATTTCTCGGGTCCGGGCAAAGAATAATATTAGGGTTCAAACTACCCGGTTTTAGGCCAAATTTCGGACCTAGTCCATAATAATTCGAGTCCACCACACGTGAGGGGACACGCGTGGGGAACACGGACGGAACACCATACACGGGGAACCCCACCACGCGTGGGAGACACAAGTCTTGAACCCCACCACGCGTGGGGCTCATTTTTCTTGGCAGAAGCTTACAAATGCACGGGCAAAACTACAAAAAGGGAGCACTTGAAATTTTTTTGCTGGGGGAACTACTGTTCATCTTTCTTCTTCAGAAAGAAGAAAGAAAAAACCCTACTGCTGCGTTAACCAGCTCCCTCCACCTCGTCCAGCTCCACCAGTCCGTCACCCATAACCATCGACCACTCCTCCTCCTCCTAGCTCCATCCAACCAGTCCGGCGATCCTCCATTAAACCCGGCGATTACTGTTCATCTTCTTCCTCAAGAAAAGAAGAAGAACGAACGGAAACACTGCCCAAAAACCCACCTTGCGTCCACTACCCATCGTCTTCCCCACCGTGAAACCACCATAAACGACCCTCCACAGCTGCTCCCTCACGTCCAAACCCACCAGCAACCACCATCGCCCAGCTCCCTCTCCACCCCGTCACCTTCCCGACTGTCCAAACCACCACCATCAACAAAGCCCGCCACCAGCCTCACGTCCAAAAACCCCTCAACCCAACTGTCGAAACCACCAGCTCAGTCCTCGACCACTGCCCCGACGACACTGTTGTTCGTCGTCCCCATGTCCAGCGATGCCTCCAGCCAGTAAACACTGCCCGTCGACCCCACAGTCGTCGACCAAACAATCCATCAGCTTCACGCCAAGCAGCCCTGCGGCTGTTTCCCTCATCCTCACGCCTACTAGCTGAACCGGAGTTAATGGAGGTGAGTTGCTCGACCTTGTGTTGAAGTCGAGTTCCAGTCCAAAGTCCAAAAGCTGAGTCGAGGTCTGGTTCGAGGTGTTTGTCCGAGGTTTCGTCATTGTTCCTCGTCGAGTAAGGTCAGGTTCAAGTTCCGTAGGAGGCACTGTTTGTCGTTCTAGGATTGTCAAGGTTCGAAGGTTAGTGTTCTTCGTCCTTGGTTTCATTTCATTCGTTTTGCATATTATGGTTCAAGGCAAAAAATGAGAATATTCGATATTGATAAATGTCAACAATGCAATTTTTTGTTGTTGTGTTAAAAATGTTTATTCTATGTTTAGTTACTGCATGCTTAAAGTAAATGTGAACATATGAACGAGGTTATTCTATTTTTTTCATTTTTACCATGGATATTATTACCTGTTAGAATCGTTGTTTTTTTTTGTTTAACCTCGGATGATTTCATTGGTAGAAAATCGTATTTGCCTTAAGTTTGCCCTCAATTAATAAAAACGAGACGAGCTTCGCCACATAAAAAATGTACAAATTGCGGAGCCCTCGCAAAATATATGTATTAAATACTTAGATTCCGGGATGGGCCTTTTAGTAAATTTCACGGCCCTACCCAAAATAATAATGCACTAGTCGCTTTAGGCGCGTCTTTAATAATTTATCTTCCTAAACTCGGGTGCACATTTATGTGACCCAAATCCAAATCTCAACGGAATCGAAATGTGTCTCTAATCACGGGTACATTGATTGTGGCGTGGTCCGAGATGCACGTCCATGACGTTGCAAATTTTTTTTTTAGTAATGAATGAGATGAGCCTCGACAAATGGAAAATGCACAAGGTGCGGGGCCCTCTAAATGTATATATATTAAAAATACTTAGAATTCGGGACATGCCGTTTAGCAAATTTCACGGCTTTCTCCAAAATAACAATACGTTAGTTGCTTTAGGCGCGTCTTAATAACTTATTTTTCTTAATTCGGGTGCACATTTATGTGACCCAAATTCAAATCTCAAAAGAGTCAAGATATGTCAATAACCACGGGTGCATTGATGTAACGTGGTTCGAGATATATTTTCACGACGTTGCAATTCTCGTAAAAAATAATAATAAAAGCGGTCAAGAGTTTGAAACTTGCACATAGGTTTAACATGTATAAAATCAGATAATCAAGACGAATATAACAGTTGAGCGACCGTGCTAGAACCACGGAACTCGGGAATGCCTAACACCTTCTCCCAGGTTAACAGAATTCCTTATCCGGATTTCTAGTACGCAGACTGTAATATGGAGTCATTCTTTTCCTCGATTCAGGATTAAAATTGGTGACTTGGGACACCCTAAATCTCCCAAGTGGCGACTCTGAAATAAATAAACAAATCCCGTTTCGATTGTCCTTTAATTGGAAAAAACTCCCTTGCGCCCTATCAGGTGCGTAAAAAGGAGGTGTGCCACCAATCAACTAACCATCTAGCTGGACTCAATGCATCAACAACAACATTGTTAGCGATTAGGTTTTAACATATTGGTAACCGCACATTGGGCATGAATGCACCTAAACAGTTAACCGTCTCTATTATGTATTTGATCGGTTGCATGCGTCATCCCGGCCTTTTAATTGCAAACTTCCCCCTTTTCTTTCTTTTTCGTTTCCTTCCTTTCACTCTTGCCTCTGTTCTCTCTTTGTTTTTATTCTCTCTTGATTTCTTATTTTCTCTCTTTTTTTTCTTGTTTTTCCGCTCTTTCCTTTTTTTCCTCTATTGTTTTTCCTCTTATTTTCTCTCTCTCTCTCTTTTATTTGGTTACGATCGAATCCTATGGAGATTGCCTACGTATCATGATCCCGCATAAATCAGACCGAGCGTAGTTCTGGATATAAGAATAATAAAACATTTTTGGAATTTTCAAATTTTCATAATAAGACTTGGAAATAAACTTAAACAGAAACTAACAGACTCTGATGAAAGACGAAATACAGACTCAAAAAACAAACAACTCACATACTCTGATAAAAGAAATACAGACTCCAAAACAACTGGCAGAGTTTAACGGAAAGAAAATACAGACTCAAGAAATCACGAATACATTAGTGCCTCAATAGCCCCCGGGACCCGCGGGGTATCATTCGGCCTTGCCGCGGGCGGACTCGCTAAATCCCCTTGGAAGTGGTAGAGATCTTCCATTACCCGGTGAACGAAAATCATCACAGTAGCGAAGAACATAGATCTATTCATATCCTCACAGCTACTGCACTTCATCGCGATGTAGTTAGCGACCTTTTTGACTCGCTCTCTTATGACGCCCTTCTCTTGCAACAAACACCCAATTTGTTCGGTTCTGGCTTCCAAAGTTCGTTCGGCTACCTGGTTCTGCTCTTGGAGTTGTTGCAAGTCTCTTTTTAGCCGTGCCATTAAGGCGTAACAATGTTCTCTTTCAGCCTTAAAATCTTTGGCTTGTTTGGCCATTTCACCCTCGAGGTTGCCAATTGCCTTTTCCCAACCTGTGACCCTTTTTCATATCTTTCTTTCACGTGTTGAACAAAAGCTGCACGCCCTTCGACGCTTTTAGCCAACCTCGCCTGTGCTTTTTCTTGTTCAAACTCATCTTTCTGCAGGTCATCTTCATAGTCACGTACCTTTTGACTGAGGTTGTAAATGAGCCTTTCATCTTTCCTGCTTCGGCCTGGGTTCTCGGCTTCAATTTTCAACTGTCAAACCTGAGCTTTGAGGGCTTCATTTTCTCGCACCAATCTTCTCCTTTCATTTTCGGCCTCTTGTGCCTGCAAATCATTGTTGAAGGTAACATTTCTCAACTCTTCTCGTAGACCATGGATGATGGCCTTATATTCCTTTTCCCTCTCCCCCCAAGATAACCTCTCCTGAATTTTATCGTCAAAGGCTTTAATATGAGGCCTTTTGGTGTGCCTTTCGGGCTCTGGCTCGTTGTTTACATAAGACATTTTCTCAAACCAAGCAGCATAATTTGGATCTACTTCCCCCTTGGCGATGTCTGGTACCTAGGTGCCTTTTTAGATACCGGCAGCTATTCCAATCCTGCTGAACTATAGCCTTGGGCAATGCAGCTTCGGGATGTAACTCTATGACCTGGGTGCTTAGATCTTCATCTTCAGGCATAATTTGATACCTTCCCAATTGCCTCAAGACCCTCTGCGGTGCATATGGCTGGATACTCCTTACACCCATTAACCTCAGGTAGCCTTTGGTAGCAGTCATATAGATGGATTCTGTCCTAGGGAGCCATCCTATAGTCCACTCGACCTGACCTGCATTAAGAACTTTCAAGTGAGAGACTCATGCTTCAAACTGTTCTTGTGCATTATAATCTTTTATCCTTTCCTCGTAACTAATGATGAAGTTATTCGGGCTATAACCATAACTCATGAATCTGTGATGATGGCGAAGATGCTCGATCAACCACATTTGCAGAAGGATGCTGCAACCTTCAAATAATTGAGCCTCTGCTTTGCATAAGGTCAATGCTCGATAAATATCTGCCAGCGCCAACATGGCAAGTGTATGATCTTCCTTGGTAGTGAGGATTTGTGCAATTATAGCCATACGAATATCCACCGTCCCTTTCTCATTTAAAAAAAACCATGATCCCCAAGAATGCCACAATAAACACGAACCAGCGATGAATTTGCCAAAGGTCCTTGTCTTGTTTGTTGCTCAGACCTTTTTCATGTGTTTCAAAACCAGCAGAGTGCCCAAACCTGAAATATAATAAATGGAAAGCACAACACCCGTTGCTCACACGTTCTTTATTCGTCTGTTTACTAATATTCAGGAGTTCAAAGAACTTGTGCACCGTTGGAGCCCTTGAAAATATAAGTTGTTGCTTCCTCAAATCCCGTCCGAATTCAATGTACCCAGCTATCTCCTCCAAAGTAGGGGTGATCTCAAAATCTGAGAAACGAAAGACATTGTGGACAGGATCCCAGAAAGTTACCAAAGCTTTGATCAGATCTTCCCGTGGTTTGATCTCAAAGATGTCTATAAGAGCACCTAAGTGCTTTTTCACCCATTTCTTACCATCTTCATCTAGATCATTCCACCACATACGCAAGTGTAGCTGAGCATATTCCCTGACCACTTCTGGCGGTTCCTGGATGGTATTCATTTGTTCCTGTGGAAGATTAAGGTTAGGGTTGACTAGAATTGACCCTTTTGTAAACAGTTTTTTTTGAAGAAGAAAAGAAAAAGAAAGGGAAAAGAAAATAATAAAAGAACCATAATTTATTCCCCTATATTCCAATTTTAGCCAAGTGACTGTTGTTGCAAATGCAGTCCCTTCCCAATTTCACGCGAATTTTGAGGCCGGGGGGAATTATTTTATGACCCTTCACAAACTTCTCCATTCTTTTACGAAAATAGCCTTTCGACAACTGAAGAATACTCTGAGGCTATCTCGGCAAGAACGGTTTAAGACATTGCCAAAGCTGGATCGGCTTATTTTGACCAAAAATCAAGATTGCATTCACTCGACCACCGACTCTCTTTTCTTGTTTTTATTTCTCTTTTTTTTCAAACATAAGGCCAAATCTTATGTAGGTTGCCTACGTATCCCAAATCCGGTGAGAATCAGACCTGCGTAATTCGGTCAGTTTTGACACATTTGAAAGAACACAGTGTTTGACTCTTTTGAAATAACTCTTTTTTGAAAAGATTTTAGGCAGAGTTTCAGGACGTTTTTCAAATACCGGGATTTATAGAACCGGGCCTTATTTCCTTCCCTATATCACTCTGGGTTTTCCCTTTTTGCTTTATTTTCCCTGGTCGGTCAGCATACAAGCCAAAACAAATAAATGTACACATAGTACGTAGAATGCATCAGGATGGTCTTGTTATTTCGGGCACACCTGTCCTAGACGGACCCAACCCCTGTGTTGAGTCCCCTAAGTCAAATGCACATGATGCAAACAAACGTTCCTACTAGGGATCTGGCATGAGGCTGTGTTTTTCTAGGTTTAAATCCTGGGGTTTTGGTCTAGACTTGGGGTACCCGAGCGGACAACTGGGGCTGAAGAGGGGGCAACGTACCGGGAGCACTAAAGTCTACCCGGCCTTGTCGCTGGCCCATCCTCGTTCAATTTGGTATAATTTCTACAAAAAAAGCGGGCTACGTGAACGTATGCTCCATTTCCAGAACAGTCAGATGGGTGGCGCAAGAAGACAGTTATATACAATTCAAATAATATTAAAGCGGTAAACAAATAGCATTTAGCACAAAAGATTCACAGAATACAGTAATATTAACAATAAATAAAGCCAAACAAAATCACATTAACAAGCTCGAATTCTTGAACCCTGAACTAGAGATTCTGGGTTTTATCCCAAGCAGAGTCGCCAGAGCTGTCACACCTCCTTTTTTACCTACACCCCGTAAAGGGTATAAATATAAGGGAGTTTTTCCAATTAAAGGACAGTCGAAACGGGATTATTTATAAAAATCAGAGTCGCCACTTGGAATAATTTATGGTGTCCCAAGTCACCGGTTTAAAATCCCGAATCGAGGAAAAATTGACTCTATTTACGGCCTGCGAACACATAAATACGGGTAAGGAATTTTGTTAACCTGGTAGAAGGTGTTAGGCACTCTCGAGTTCCTTGGTTCTAGCACAGTCGCTCTGATCATACTTGGCTTATTAAAATTACTGATTTTAGATCCTATGTCCATTTACCCCTTTACCGCTTTTTAATTAAGAAAATTATCTTGAAACAAGTCACGCGTACGTGTACCCATTTGTTTGGCACATCAAAAATCATGTCACGTGAATGTGTCCACAATTAATAACGCTTATTATTATTAAGAAAGTTTAGCCAAAGTTACGCAAACGTATACTCTGATTTTGTTTTTAGAAACCGTAATCGTGTCAAGCGAACGTGTCCACGATCACGGTGGTATATTAAATGGGCCTAAAGCAAACTACGAACATTTGTTATTTTATATCTAAATCATAAGAAATTAGTGAGGGCCATGCGTTTTAAGATTTTATTTGACACGGCACACCTCGTTCCCAATTTTTAGGGATTCAACAATTAAGGGACAACTCTGAGGGAACTCTAATTATTTCGAAACTAAGAGTTTGATCGTACTTATTACTAATAAAATTGTATTAAAGGCCAAATAATTCAAAGGCGAATTACCCTAACGGACGACCACTGGCTAGACCCGTCTGGAATACTTCAAGGTTTGGGCTTGGGGTCATACGAGTCCAACCTTACCAAATAGGGATGCCCAGGAGCATACAAACTAACTGTGCATGCCTGAACGCCATAACTGGGCCAGATGTTAGCCCAATTTTCAGAACCAATGCTTTGTGCAGGGTCCATTAGATTCCAATAAACCATAACTATGTGAAATTATGAAGTGAAGCTAATACTTAATTCCGATTCCTGATTACTAACTCAGTTTTCAATTTAATACATTGAATAACAGAGTGTAAAACCAATTTGTTAGTTATCTCAAAGAAATTAATTCAGCACACCGTTTCCAAGCGACTACATTCAGCATGAAATAAAAATTAGTTCTCAACAGATTCACACGGATCATACTAATCCAAATTCTTTGCTAAATCTAATACTTATACTGATTTCCCATTTTTACTCATGAGGACAGCACCCAAACCAACAGTTTAAGATCCAATTATACATAAATTCCAGAAATCACACTAAGCTTTCAATACAGTTCTCAGGCATTCTACACTCAATTAAGAGCAAAATGCAAAATACAGGGTATGCTTATTAGTCATAGCTATAAACTTTACTTGTCAGAGGACGAGCTGTTAGCAAAAAATACGTATACTCTGGATCAACTGATCCAGCTATGAGTCCTTCATTTAAACCTATATACACGTTTAATTATCCATCCACAAAACTCGCAGACATTGAAACAGTAGTAAGAGTATTCAGCAGGAGGAACTTGATCAAATACAGCTTGTGCTCAACCAGATTTACGCTCGAAACACATATTCAACATTCACTCGTTGTTCATGGGCTAGAGAGATACCTGGAAAGCAAAATAAGAGTAAAATTGGGATCAGCACAACAGAATCGTATTCAGCAGATGAACAGCAACACCAGCTAGAATACAACCCCAAAATAAAGAATTTAAAAACCCCAGAATCGATAATACTCAATAGAACAGTGACTTTAACACGGCTTGACCAAAAAATTCCGAGAAATTAACCTCAAACTAGGTCAAATCTATGTAAATCAGAAAATTTCTTCGGAAATCCAAAGAACTCTTCAAAAAAAACTTAGTAAAAACCAGCAGTTCCTCTATTTTCTAATATTTTTAAACCCTCTCACAATCTGACTTGAATAGCAAGTCATCACCCCTTTATAGGCAGGGTATTAGGGTAGTGTTTAGATATCAATCTTTGCACATTTGCCCCTTTTGAATTTTTATTATAGCTCAGATACCCTTATTAAAAAAACAGAAATTCAGAACCACCCCCTTCCCCAGCTTCCTAGAAGCTTCCTAGTTAGTTAGAACAAGATTTTTTACCCCAATTTCCTAAATTACCCTTCAAGTTCCTTATTTTTACTTTGAGAACCAGATGGGTCATATTGACCCAATAGCTCAACAGACATGGGCTCAGATTCAGACCCAATAGAATTCCTTTAACATGAGGTCTTAGACTGACCTCAGAGCCCAAAGATGAAACCCAAACAAATTCAGCAAACTTAAAAACCAAACAAATCAACTAATTAACGATCACAAACAGGCGGGGAACTAATTAAGCTCAGTGACCAAACCAAAAATTCTAACAGGACAGTTAATAAATCAGAAAATAAATTAAAAGAGAGGAAAGGAACAGAGGTGACACATAGACGATTTTGAAAATAAAGATGAACGAGATTTACCAGCTAGACTTGAAATCAAAAACTGAGGCACTGATTCGACCCAACATTGTGGCAAACATTTGTTCTTGGTGAGGAACAAACGAGCGTCACTATTTTGTTTCCAAACCGCCTTGAAACAACCGGAGAATTCCTGAAAATGCTTGCATGCATGATTCCGACCTTAGGCTTCTGAACTCGAACCCTATTTTTGAAATTCGAAGGGCTCAAGCCATGTTTGGGGAAAACTAACTACGAGATAGGGTAGAGGAGATGAAGGAAATAATGGGGTGTAAATTTGGTGGTGGTTGGTGGCAGTGTCGCCACCGGAGCAAACAAGGGCGGCGGCTAGGGTTTCGGAGTTTTGAGGGGTTCTGGTGGGATTCGAAAGGAGCTGATGGTGGATTCATGATAAGGAAGGGGAAGGGGAGCTCTGGTGTGAGTTTGGACCCGATTGGACGAATTAGGGTTTCGGTCATCCTCTTCAATCAAAGATTCGAAGAGTTTTGGTGGGATTCGAGGGAGATGGATTGGGATTTTGGAATGGGGAGATGAAGGGGAATCAAGGGTGTAAATTTGGGGTAGATCGGAGCACCGTTGCCGGCGGAGACGATTTCTAGCCGGCGATTCCGGCGGGGATGATGAGAGTCTGGTGAAAGAGATGAGAGGGGGTAGGGGGCACGTTTGGACCCTTAAATATCAGGTGATCCAAGCTTCAGGACCGTTCGATCAACAAACCTTGACGGTCCTGATTTGTTGCCAATGAAACGGGGTCGTTTTGATATAAGGGGGGGAAGACCGGACCGGGTTAAGGTGGTTTGGTCCGGGTTAGGGGGTTTGGACAACTTGAGCCTGGGGAATTTCAAACACAGATGGCCAAAATCAGGGTCTTCCTTTCTTTTGATTTTTTTTTCTAATTCTTTTTAAAATCAAATTTAAAAATTAAAAATTAAAAATTAAAATGAGACCTAAATTAATTCCTAACCAAATTATCCTATCAAATTGAATTAACTAATTCTAAATAATGCTCATCACCCCTAATTAAATGTCAAATTAAGAAAACTAACAAAAATTCGAAAAAAATTAAAATGTGAAAAATGAACTATTTTGTGATTTTCTCATTTTTATAAAACACTAAATTATTAATTAGTCCAAAAATACAAAAATTAAATCCTAAATGCAAATGCAGCATATTTTGTATTTTTCATTAATTAAACAAAATAAGATGCACAGACAAAATGCAAATAATTAACAGAAACTGCCACGAAATCCACAAAATTGCAAACACTTGAAAGAAATTATTTTGTTTTGAATTTGTTGGAATAATTCATATAGGGAAAAAATCACGTGTTCACATTCACTTCTCTTTTCTGCTATCTTGTCTTCGTAATCAATTATTTCTTTACTTATTTTTGTCGTTTATTTTCATATAATTGAGAAAGTGCGGAATTTCTTGGTTATTAGTATCCTGAGTTCTTCTAAAAATAATCTTTGACCGAAATACACATTTTTTGGTTAAACAAATTGGTTCCGTTATCGAAATCTGATAATCTTTTCACTTTCCAAATTCATCTTTCTGTGAAACAATCATGTCGATTGCCAACGAAAATAACCAACAAAACCAACTTAACCAACAGAATTAACAAGGGGATAAAACTCCAATCCCTTCACCCCAAAATTCTCCTCAATACTCCTGAGAAGGGTCACTTGACAGATCAACATCACATGTGAATAACCAACAAGGGGAAGATCAAACTACTGAAGATGTATTGAAGAAACTAACTGCAGAACACGTCAAGAATGCTCTTCAAGCTTTCGTTAGTGGATTACCAACTGTACCACCAAATCCACCTCCAAACAACACCGGAACCATAGAGAACCCACGCTCAGGACTTGCCAATTCGGGTAGTGGAGGAACTCCCAGCGAATCACGCGATGGAAGGTCAAGTATTCCAAATAATTCTGATTTACAAAGTTTAGTTCTAACTTTGCAGAAATAGCTCAAGGAGCAAAACGATCGCATAGAGTAGATACCTAATGTGCCACCCGTGATTACATGGGTAGATATTTATAAATATTCTCAACAACCCTGGAAGCCAAGTGCCGCTCCCTTGCCAATTCGAAAACATTTAAGATGCCTAATATCCCTAAGCATGATGGGACAACCAACCCACGAAATCATGTAACCGCATTTACAACTGGTATGAAAGGAAATGATTTGACCAATCAAGAGATTGAGTTCGTGCTGGTCAAAAAATTTGGTGAAACACTCAAAAAAGAGCACTAACATGGTATTCTCTTTTACTAGAAAATTCTATTTATTCTTTTGCTGAGCTTGCATATTCATTTATGAAAGCACACTCAAGAGCTCAAAAAACTTAAAAGAGGATGGAAGACATCTTCAAAATAAAACATGGAGATACAGATCTACTCAGGGAATTTGTGGATAAATCCAGCATGAGAGAATGATGTTACCATGTGTACCTGATAATTAGGAGGCTATGGAGTTTGCAATTAACCTAAATGAAAAAAGCTCAAAAGCCACGAGGAGACTTAAAGAAAGTTTACTAGAATTCCCTGCAACAACTTGGAATGATTTTTACAACAGGTATAACACAAAGCTGCGGATAGAGGAAGATACTATCACTCTGTCACGGGGAGATGAAAGAACAACTTTGAGGCGACCAGAAACTGAAAAAAGGTCTAGTAAAACATGTACAAACCTTACATAGGATCAGCAGTAAAGGATTCACGTTTAAAACAAGAGAACCCGAGGTACGGTTCCAGATCAAGGGTCAAAGATGTTGTTCGTCATCCAAGTTTAGAAAGGAGCGAGATACGTGGGACAACGACATTAGTACAAAAGCAAAGATTGGTAATTACAGTTGCAATGTTAGCACATTTGAATTGGTAGCTATTTTAAGAAGTATTGGAGATAAGGTGCGGGGCAAAAGAAATTTGATCAAACCCTAGCAGAAGAAACCCAGATTTCTCGTGCAAGTTTCGTAATGATCAAGGTCACAAAATAGCAGAGTGCAGATTGCTACAAGGTGAAGTAGAGCAATTGTTAAACTAAGGTTGTTTAACCAATTTATTTAGCGAGAAGGGTAAGCAATGTATATAAAGAATAGATAGGAGCCACCAAATCTCCGTCACCAAAAAGAACGGTTCATGTGATAAGCGGAGGAGAGAAGGTCAACGGTGTAATGTATACGGCTATAAAAAGATGTCAAAAGTCAGAATTACCCAGGGAAAGCTAATTTGCCAAGTTTTAGAAGAAGACTGTATAATGTTTGATAATGTAGATGCAGATGGGGTGATGATCCCACACAATGATGCACTAGTAATATCTTTACTTGTATATAATACTAATGTGAAACGAGTTTTGATTGATCCAGGTAGCTCTGTAAATATCATTCTATTAAGAGTGGTAAACGAGATGCAAGCCGATGATAAATTAGAACCCAAAGCACGTACATTATTTGGATTTGACAATTCAAATGTTGTTATAAAAGGGGAGATAGTGCTCATAACATTTGCAAAAGGAGTAGTCAAAGATATGAAATTTCAAGTAATAGATACGGACATGGCATATAATATGATTCTCGGCAGACCTTGTATTCATGATATGGATGTCGTTCCGTATACTTTACATCAGGTTATTAAGTTCCGTTCATAATGGGGAATTAGACAAATCTGTGGTGATTATAAGGCCTCTAGAAGTATCAATTTAGTGGCAGATTCAAGCATAAAGAACGATGTTACTTACAAAAAATAGAAATTACAGATTTCAGTTGAGGATTTAGCAGCACAAACCTCAACTGGAGATGGGCAAACAAATGTAGAGTCAAGACCTGATATCATTCAAGAGCGAGAACACAACGAAAACATCGAAACAACAATTGAGGAACTCAAAGTGGTGGTGCTATATATACATTGGCCGGACAGAAAAGTTTACATCGGAAGCAACCAGAGCCTAGAGATGAAAGGTAAGTTAATTGAATTCTTAAAAGCTAACGCAGACTGCTTTGCTTGGTTGCATTCAGATATGACAGGTATACCACCGGAG
Source organism: Nicotiana sylvestris (assembly GCF_000393655.2). Taxonomy (NCBI): domain Eukaryota; kingdom Viridiplantae; phylum Streptophyta; class Magnoliopsida; order Solanales; family Solanaceae; genus Nicotiana; species Nicotiana sylvestris. Next base: position 79,257,505 of record NC_091067.1, read on the forward strand.
GTGATGACCCATAAGCTAAATGAAGATTCAACATATCCATCTGTCAAACAGAAGAAACATAAGCAAGGATCCTTCAAAACCAGGTGATTCAGGATGAGGTACAAAAGCTTTTAAAAATCGACTCTATCCGAGAGGTAAAATATCCTAATTGGTTAGCCAATACTGTAGTGGTGCCAAAAAAGAATGGTAAATGGTGAGTCTGTGTAGACTATACTGACTTGAATAAAGCTTGCCCTAAAGATTCTTTTCCTTTACCACACATAGATCAACTAATTGATGCTATTGCAGGACATGAATTGTTAAGTTTTTTATATGCCTATTTAGGATATAATCAAATAAAAATTGATCCTTTAGATGAGGAAAGAACATCCTTTATTACAGATAGCGGGGCTTATTGTTATAAAGTCATGCCTTTCGGCCTAAAGAATGCTGGAGCCACGTACCAGAGGTTAGTAACAAAAATGTTTCATGAACATCTGGGAAAACCACAGAAGTCTATATCGATGATATGATAGTCAAGTCAGCACATGCGGGGGATCACATCCAACATTTGTCAGATACATTTTAGATTTTCTGCAAATTCAATATGAAGTTAAATCCCGAAAAGTGCACCTTTGGCATGTCTTCAGGTAAGTTTTTAGGTTTCCTTGTTTCTAATCGAGGAGTTGGAGTAAATCCATAACAGATTAAAGCTATTGAAGAAATATTGGATATACTCACGAGAGAAAAAAGAGGTTCAGAGGTTGACATATAGGAGAGCAGCATTGGGAAGGTTTATTTCTAAATCTTCAGAGAAAAGCTTTAAGTTCTTTTCAGTGTTGAAAAAGCAAAGCCAATTTGAAGGGATAGAGGAATGCCAACAAGCACTCAAAATCTAAAAACGTAATTGTCAAACCCATCGTTGTTGGCTAAACCTATGGACGGAGAAAGGCTACTCATCTATCTCATTGTGTTAGAAATGTCGGTAAGTGCAATATTAGTTCGAGAAGACAAAGGTAAACAATCTCCAATTTATTATGTTAGCAAGTCTTTATTGGATGCTGAAACTCGATATCCCCATTTAGAAAAACTTGCTTAAGCATTAATCATGGCATCTAGAAAGTTGAGGCCTTATTTTCAATGTCACCATATCTCTATAGTGACCGATTACCCCTTAAGAAATATATTGCACAAGCAAGAACTATCGAGTAGATTAGCCAAGTGGGATATAGAACTAAGTGAATATGATATCACATATCACCGTAGAAATGCAATAAAATCATATGTTTAAGCAGATTTCGTGGCAAATTTCAGCCTAAGGATAGTAATGGAAGCAAAAAAAGAATTGCAAGTATTCAACGGGTTTAATCCGGGTGCTTGGATCCTATTTACTGATGGCTCCTCAAATGTTATAGGAGCAGGTTTAGGCATAATTCTAATCCCACCTCCAGGAGAAACTATAAGGCAGGCAGTAAAATGCCATTCCATTACTAATAATGAAGCAGAAAATGAAGCTATAATTGCAGGTCTAGAGTTGGCACGAAATCTCGGAATAGTGCATATTATAATCAAGAGCGACTCGTAGCTTGTAGTTAATCAAATGCAGGGGACTTGTATAGCTAGAGAAGGGAGGATGCAAGAATATTTGGAAAAGGCATGAGATTTAATCAGATAATTCCAATCATGGAAAATCGTGCAAATACCCACGGAAGAAAATGCTGAAGCAGATGCGCTGGCTAATCTTGCATCTGTAGCAGAAGTTACAAATGAAAAAAATTCTTTCGTAATACATTTGTTTCATTCAGCACTCAATCAAGACAAAGACGAGGTAAATTTCAATAATTTAACTTGGGATTGGCGAAACGAGATCGTTAATTTTTTGCAGTACGGGATTCTACCTGAAGACAAGAAAAAGGCTCAGGCAGTTCGACAAAAAACTGCCCGTTATTGTTTGGATCGAGGAAACTTATATCGAAAGATGTTTGGTAAACCTTTTGAAAGTGTCTTGGACCTTCTCAAATAGAGTATGTGTTGAGATAAGTACATGAGGGACACTGTGGAAATCACACAGGAGGAAGATCCTTGGTAATAACTCTAATTAGAGCAGGATATTCTTGGCCAAAAATGGAAGAAGATGCAGAAAGCTTTGTGGCAAATGTGACAAATGCCAATTATATGGTAACAATATGCATCGCCCAACAGAGTTATTACATCCAGTTACTCTACCATGGCCTTTTATGAAGTGGTGGATGGATATTGTGGGTCCGTTACCCCAAGCCAAAGTAAATGTACGATTTTTATTAGTACTAACCGATTATTTTACCAAGTGGGTAGAAGCAGGAACCTTCAAACATGTGCAGGAAAAAGAAATCAGGGACTTTATTTGGCGAAACATCATATGCTGGTGTGGAGTTCCAAAAGAAATCGTGTGTGATAACGGCCCCCAATTCATAGGCACAAAAATCGCTGAATTCTTTCAGAGTTGGCAGATTAAAAAGATAACTTCAACACCTTATCATCCTGTGGCTAATGGACAAGCTAAATCAACAAACAAGGTTATTATTAATAACTTGAAGAAAAGATTAGAGGAGTCAAAAGGTAAGTGGCTGGAAGTGTTATCAGGAGTCTTATGGGCTTATCGAACAACAGTAAAAATAGGTATGGGAGAGATTCCATTCTCACTTGTGTATAGTGTCGAAGCTTTAATTCTAGTTGAAATTGGAGAACCAAGTATGAACTACATCCAATCAACCGAAGAATCAAATAAGGAAGAGATGTGAGTAAATCTCGATTTGCTTGAAGAAAGGAGAGAAACAACTCTAATAAGGATGGCAACGCTGAAGCAAATTATTGAGCCATAATAAAATCAGAAAGCTCATCTTAGGTACTTCAAGATTGGGGACTTCGTACTCAAAAAACTTTTTCAATTATCAAAAGCGGCCAATGCAGGAAAATTGAGCCCAAATTGGGAATGACCTTACAAGATTCGAGGTATTGCTGTAAAGGGCGCACATGAATTGGAAACAATGGATAACAAAGTACTCCCATCAAATTGGAATGTTGTTCATTTGAAGAAATATTACTTCTGAAAGGGAAAACCCCCGATCAGGTATCGTTTATGCAAGGTTGATATTTATTCTATTTTCATTATACTAACCATTTTAGATGATAGGCACAAAGCTAGCCCACACCAAATGATGATTTTAGACCTAAAATACATGGGGGATACAAAATTATCCCCAGTTTGGGTTGCAACCTTTCTGATAGAAATGAAAAGGATTAAGCAGTCATTATTTATTATTATACCTTCGAGTCCCGTATGTATTTTCCCTTTTAGGAAATGGACCAAATGGAAGAAATGATCAAGTGCTCGAGATTTCATACTTCAAAGCTCTAACACTTGGGGGGACTATAGGTAGCAGGCAAAAAAGACTACAAGTGAAAGAAGAAAGAAGACTGAAAGTCAGTTCAAGCCTGGATTGACCCAAAAATCAAAAGTCAAGAGCAATCAAAAGTAGAGCCAATCAAGAGCCATAAAAGCAATTCTGAATCAAAAACCTTTTGTATTAAGCTTTCATAAAGTGTAAACTCGCGGACATAAATTATAAGATCCTACGAGTACTAAGGTTAAAGGAAATGTTTAGTTATGGGTTGCAAAAAATAGCCTAGAATGTTAGAAATCTATTATAAGAAAAATAGTTATGAAAGAGTTGTAGATGTTAATTGAATACTTGTAAAAATACTATGTAATTTGAAATTTCAAATATGAAACTTCCTCAAAATATTCATGAAACTTCTTCAAAATATGTATTTTCCTACTTCTCTCATATATTTACACCAAAATGAAGTTGAGATGTCTTCTTCATTAATATCGTTTATAAATGGGTCCTCTTTTATAAAATTCGTTTCTATGCAAAAATCACGAAATAGTAAAGTATTTTTAAGTGCAAATTAAAGAGCTTAAACAAAAAACTCATAATAAACGAAAGATCATATAGTAAACTTTCCTAAAACTAAGTATACACTTAGTTGAAACCAAAATGTTCAAACAATCTCTAAAAACAAACCAGGGGTAAAAATTAACCATCAATTCCCAAAAAAAAAATTCTTATCAAGAGTTCCAAAAACAAACTACGAACACTAAGGAGTAGATTCCAACGCGACAATATCAACAACGGGAGAGGCAGGATCTAATAAGGCATCATCATCAGTGGGAGAAGGTTCAACTTGAGCAAAAGAGACTTGAATACCAACTTCAATACGAGTAAGTTCATCACCTTCGGAAACACCGACCTCAGGTGAATGAAAGTCTTGACTTTGCTGAGTTTTCTCAAATGTTTCTTTAGATTTAGAATCTCAGCATTGAGATCAAAACCTTCCTGGCTAGCCTCTATCAAAGTCTCGAGGCGGGTATTCAAAAAAGACCAACTTATATCAAGTGTCGATTTATCTTCAAGGGTTTCAGAATCTTTCTCCCACTGGTCAATTTCAGCCTTCAACTCTTATTTCTCAGTCAAAGAGGCATCATAAGAGGTCATTAAAGGGGCGAGGGAACTCTCCAAGAATTGGATCTTATCAGAAGAGACACGGAGATCTTCTTGAGCTTAAGTGATTGAATTAGCTCCCCGGCATAAGTCTCCTTCTGATTAAGGAGTTCTTTCAAACCCCTTATCTCCTCAGTAGCTTTAGAAAGTTGCTCTGAAAATGAAGACTCAAGGATGTCTTTGTCTCTGCCAACTTGATTTGAAGAGGCCTTTTCAACTGCCATCATCCTTACTTGTTATTCAAAAGCACACTTCTCTTCAGCTAAAAGTTATTTCTTGAATTAAATACCCTCTTATTGTTCCTTCTAGTTATATGCTTTAGTATGATAATCATTGACTAGATGCTCAGTGTGAACAATTCTTTTCATAAGCTCCGTGCCTATGAAGTTGATCTACAAAAGAAAAGAACAAAGCGGTTGTCAAACAAAAGTAAATAACGACGAGGAAAAGGAAAAGGAAAGGGAAAGGTTAAAACTTAAACCTTCAATGGTGAATGAACAATATCATTCATCCACGTCAAAGAGCTATGGTTTTCCAACTTAGAATTCTCAATTAGGCCAATTAAAGGTTTTAACCATACACCGACTTGACCAGATGTTTTCAACAGATTACCATCTTCATGGACTTCTATGGTAACCTTTTTCATCACCCTATTACTACTTGAAGTACCAACTTCAACGTGAGAAGTAGTAACAATAGGGAATAACAGGAACGGTAGATTGGGAACAGACATGGATTGGCACTAGCATAGAAGCAAGGGGTAATTCCTCAGAAACATGACCAAAATCACCACTATCAAAACCACAGGAAAACAGCTGATCAGTAGATTCACTAGGATGTATCTCATCAGAACTCACTAAGTAGAATCTTCGGGTTCATTAACAGTAACTGAACTTGGAGGAGGTGTGGCTTCATCATCTGAAATAACACGCTCCTGAAACGAGGTCTACGAATTAATGAACCTTCCTCTGCTTCTTCTTCTCCCTCTGAGCCATGGGTTCCATCAACTTTCCTCTTTGAAGAAGAGCTCAGAATCCTTTCTTGAGCAAGACTCGCCATAAGTCTTGTACACAAAACAGAAGCAAGGACTAACACCACGAATGTCATATCCTGACAAAAGGAAAATAGTCACGGTGAAAAACTCTTCAACAAGCAAAAGATAATAAAGAAGAAGATTAAAACGGGAAAAAATACTGTGTTTTGATTCCACCCAAATCTTTGAGAAAGGTATTTCCAAGACCTTCTCTCCATAGGAGCAACAGATAATAACTTTCCTACCCAAGAACGGAAGTCAGATCTCTTCAAAGACTTCCATTGTTACTGAAACATTAGGCACAAGAATACATGAGAATCAATTTTTAATAAAGGAAAAAGGTGAGATACAATTAGTTACGTGCAAAATTCCACTTTTCGGGAAAAGACATGTTTTCTTCATCCACCAAACCACTAGTGGGAATAGTAATGAAGCGATCATACCAGCCTCGATCTCTATCATCTTTAGGGCTAATTAACACTCTCTTACTTTTGGCCACAAGGGAGAAAACTCCATCACAAAATAATTTGGGAGAGTAGAGATGAAGTAAGTGACAAAAAGTAAAAGGCATAGAAGCCAAGTTTGATAACTAACGAAGGCATGCAACAACTCTCCAAATAATAGGACCAATTTGTCCCAAACATACATTAAGGTAACAACAGAACTCAATGATTACCGGGTCAATAGGAGGTTTAAAGCCTAAGATAAACGGATATGAATAAACGAAGGAATAACCTGCTTGATATAAAGTTATTCATTAGTTAGAACCAGGGATCAAAATTGGGAATTAGGGTTTCCAATTACATTCTCTTCGAACCAGAGCAAGAAGACCAGTGGTAATCAAGGTTGGGTAATGATCAGCATGATCAAGAGAAGCAACCATGGAAGAGACTTGACTCTTTATGGATTCACTGTTAGTCATAAAGGATAGCTCCTGAGGGACAATCTCATCAACAGTAGGTTCACGAAGGGCTTCAGATAGATATTTATCTTTAGAAGAAGACCTTGGGGGTGCAGAAGACCTAGGTCTAGAAGAAGATGGTTTGGAAGCGCTACTTTGAGAGGAGGAACCACGATTAGAAATTGAACCAAGGATACGTAACCTTCTACCTCTTCTACTCATAACAGGGTTAATTAAAGGGGGAAGTTCATCAACAATTACTACTTTACGAGGTTCTGGATTTAATGAAGCCACGATCAACTAGAGAAGCACAAGAAAAAGATGCAGAATGAAATAAGAAGACTGAGAGGGAAAGGCTTTAGAAAATTGTAAAAGAAAGAGGTTAAGTATTTATAGGAAAGCACGACTATTGAGGCCATTATGAAGAGTCATAATGGAACCGTTACTTCGTGATTGATGTTGTTGCAGGAAAACCCTAAAAGACACTGAAAAATTGCACAACCAATTGTAAAAATCCATGTGGCATGGAAATTTAAGAAAGTGATGAACGTCACATCTATTCAGAAAAGGGTATGATTATATTCAAAAACAACGGTAGAGGATTCCCGCCATAAAAACCTTCCACTTCCTCGAATATTCAATTAGAGAATATTCGAGAAAGTAGGGGACTATCTGTATTGGTGGTGAAAAAGATCTACACGTGGAGTATTAGATTGCTGAAATGGCATAACACGTAAGAGCAATGATATAGCAACATGTGGCAGTCTTATTTGATAAAATAAGAAAAGGCACGAGAGGGAAACACCCACGAGGAAAAACCAAGCCTAACAGCTTGAAAAGACTCAATCAAAATAGCAAAAAGGGAAGATTCGTGAACCATCAATTATTTAGGAGGAGAATTAGAATCGCTACAAAATATCATAGACTGTTATGATTACCAATTATAACGGATCATCAATACCATTAAAGCTCGTAATGATTTAGCCATAAATGGAAGGAAATATTATATGTGTAAACCTCTATATAGGGAGAGAGAATTTCACTTGTAAAGAAATCTGAGACTATCTTGGAATATATTTACTTCACTTTTCTGCTATCTTGTCTTTGCAATCAATTGTTTCTTTACTTATTTTTGTCATTTCTTTTCATATAATTGAGAAAGTACATAATTTTTTGGTTATCAGTAACCCGTGTTCTTCTAAAAATAAGCTTTGACTAAAATACACATTTTTTTGGTTAAACAGTATGAATTGCTAAACGGGAGAGAACCGAAGCTAACTTACCCGAGAATATTTGGTTGCAAATGTTTTGTACTCAATGATGGTAAGGAAGTGCTGGAAAAATTTGATGCCAAAAGTGATGAAGGGATTTTTCTTCATATTATTCATAAAGCAAAGCATACAATGTGTACAACAAAAGGACACGATGTATAGACGAAAGCGTACATGTAATCTTTGATTAATCACACCACTCAAGTTGGAAAGATTCACATGAGAAGAATGATCAAGATGGAGAGCATTCAAAAGTTCCTGGAGAAGTCATTGATATGGCAAACGGGAAGGCAGAACTTATGAGTCAGGTCAAGGAGTCTGGTCAAGAAGATACAACAGAACCTCCAGCTAACTAGGAGGAACCCAATTCCTCCATTACAGCAGCTAAAGCAGAAAATAGAATTGTGGATGCTGTGCCAGACACTCATAATGTTGAGCAGAGAAGTGGAAATCACACTTCCATGGATGCTAATGATGGATCCCGAACAGCTGAACTTGGTTCTTTTAACCATGAGACTCAAGTATCTAACTAGAAGCACAAAACCTCACACTCTTTCCAGAATGTAATTACCTCTCTAGACTCAGGAATTCAGACTAGATCAAAGACAAGAAACATGTTTGCCTTATCAGACTTCTTGTCTAATAATTGAGCCCAAAAATATCAAGGAAATATTGAAAGATGTTGACTGGATTACTGCTATCCAAGCTGCACTCCATCAATTTGAGAGGAACTGCCTTTGGCACTTGGTTCCCAGACCATCAGATATAACAGTTATTAGAACCATGTGGGTGTTCAAAAACAAGCTCGATGAGTTTGGAAATACAACAAAGAAACAAAGGTCAGGTTGGTGGTTCAAGGCTATAATCAAGAGGAAGGAGTTTATTATGATGAAACTTTTGCTCCAGTTGCAAGGATGGAATCCATCATAATTCTCATTGCTTTTGCATCTCATATGGAATTCAAATGGTTCTAAATAGATGTCAAGAGTGAATTTCTAAAAGGTTATTTAAAGGAAGAAATCTTTGTCAAACCACCACCTGATTTTTAATGCCATGAGCATCTTGAACATGTATTCAAGATCGACAAATCACTATATGGATTAACACAGGCCCCTCGTGCATGATATGAAAGGTTGTCTATGTTGACGACATGTACGATTATGCAGGTATATGTTGACGACATCATCTTTGGTGCAACAAATAATTCCTTGTGTGAGGAGTTTTCCAAAATTATGGGAAGTGAGTTTGAAATGAGCATGATGGGGAACTGAACTTCTTCCTAGGTCTGCAAGTTAAGCAAACCACTAAGGGAACGACAATAAGACATAAAAAATACATTAAAGAGCTTCTGAAGAGGTTTGAGATGGAATGTTGAAATACCATTGATACTCCTATTGCCACAACCACTCGTCTAGACATGTACGAACCCGGTTCCCTTATGAAAGAAACCATGTAATCATTGGTTCACTCATATATCATACAACCATCAGACCTGATATTCTATTTAGTGTGGGGTTATGTGCTAGATTCCAATCAAGTCCAAAAGAATCTCATCTAAAAGGTGCTAAGAGAATTTTGAGGTATCTCAAAGGAACACATGACCTGGTCCTCTATTATCCCTCAGGTGATAGTTTTGACTTAATTGAGTATGCTGAGGCTTATATGCTGGTTATTTGGTAGATAGAAAGAGTACATATAAGATGGAACATTTTTTAGGGTCATGCTTGATTTCATGTGGTATAAAGAAATAAAACTCTATAGACTTCTCTACTACTGAAGATGAATATGTAGCAGATGCTTCCTATTGTGCCCAATTGATGTGGATTGAGAAACAACTAGAAGATTTTGGTGTGTTTTCTGACTGTGTGCCAGTACTGTGTGACAACACAAGTGCTCTCAATATGGCAAAGAACCCTGTTCAGCATAAGAGGATAGAGAACATTAATGTGCGGCATCATTTCCTAGTGACAATGTTGAAAAGGGTCTCATCTGCATGAAGTTTTACAAACAGAGGACCAGGTAGCTGATATCTTCACCAAAGCATTGAGCATAGAGCATTTTAAAAAGAATCAACTGGAGTTGGGACTAATCAAATTTAACTGAAAACCTGGTCCCTCAATGATTGGCTTTGAAGTATTAGTAAGGTAAACTGCTTAAAAGTATTTTCAGGTAACTTTCAACTCATTTCTATACCATTATAGGTAAACACGCATCGCAATTAAAGGGAAAACGGGCATCTAATGACATTGCATTGGTTGGAGGATAATGCTCATATTTGTAAAATGAGTCAAGGAACCTAGTTTCCTTGACTCAGATTAGTAGTTCCTGTGATACTCATACGCATTTTAAACTGCTAAAAGTGCCACATTATTAAAATGTGTTCGTCCTTTTCCCACACATTTTAAGCCCAAATGTCACACTCGTTGGAAACAGACCCGACTACCCAGTCCATTGAATCAAATTATTACTTGTCCCTCTATTCCTCTAAATAACCCCAAAAGACATGTCTCACTCATAACTGTCTACATCAAAGCAATCAAACCTTCTTCTTTTCTCTGAAAACCCTTTTCTCGTGTCTATACTCTCAAAACCTAACCATGTTTTCTCAGAAATCAGAGTCTCTTAAATCCACAATTGACATTCCTGTTGTGTCTTCATTTCACAAAGCACAGATTCCCAAATCTGGGCCTCAACCTTCACCTAGTGAAACTCCCATCTCCGACCAACCACCACCCGTTGTCTCTTCCCCGATTCCATCAAGTTCTAGTTCCCATCACAGCCAAAAAAATCAAACAACCAAGAAGTCTATCGCTTAAAAATCTCCCTCTGCTACGCTAGACAAAATAGAGAAGACTGAATAGTAGAAGGAGAAGAGGGAACAACGGTATCGAGTCAACAGGTTAAGAAAGAAACTATCGATCAAGAATTGTTACTAGTTTTGGTAAAGCATCTGGTGTATCTACCACCCCCTCTGCTCCAACATTTGATCTAAATGGTGTATCACCACCAGGTAATGCCTCTCTCGCTTCTACTAATTCTACATTGTTGGATGTGAGTGAAAATGAAGCCATAGAAAATATATTGCTTATTGATACTGAAGTTTGGGAGTTTGGTTGGGGAGTATGCGTCTGGTGATGTGAGTGCTGAGACTCTAGGGGAAGAAAACGGGGACGGGGATGTAAGTGGGGAACTGGTGCCTTAAGGTGACTTGGTAGCAGTTAGTACTATAGGGGACCCAACAAAGGACCTGTTCCCTCTGCCCAAGAGGAGCACTCTTCTCCTACTTGGGATGAAACTCCATGATCTACTAAAAAGCCCTTGGACAGTACAGACCCTCTTCCTTCTCCTCATCTTGATGTAGTTCCATTAGATTTTGTGATTCCTGAGATAAAATCTCTGTCTAAAGAAGAAGATGATGAAAGTGAGGAGGATTATGATAATATGCATGTAGCACAGTTTATCGCTGCTAGAAGTGGTAGGGTAGTCTCTAAAGAGCATGTCCTTAAAAGACACACTACTAGGCAGTAGAATAAAGAAGCCCTTGAAAATTCTTTGAAGAGGATTAAGGAGAAAAAGAAGAGAATAATATTGGTAAAGGCTAAATGCTGTTGATGTTGAGGACGAAGAGATGAATGAGGAACCTATTTCCCTTGTTCGTAAATTCTCTAAGAAGTTTGTGATTGAGAAATCCAAGAAAAGGTCATCTACAAAAGGTGTTGAAATTGACGGAGAGAAGAGTGTTGAGAAGAAGGAGTTTGGTAAGAAAGCTAAGCCTGGTAGGAAGGAGAAAGGTGTTGAGAAGAAGAAATCTCACAAGAGAAAGGCAAATGACAGTGAGGAACCTGGTTCCTCCAAGAAGGCCAGAGTGAAAGTGTCTGAAGTTGACAGAAAAGAATAGCTAAAGAAGCAAAAAGTGTTGTAGGGCAGAGTGTTTAATGCTGACATTCTTAACATGTCATATATGAGACAGTTAGTTGAAATTTGCAAGTTTTAGAAGTGGACTCATCTTTCTACTATTCAGATTCCAAAAGTTTATGAAGAGGAAATTCACAACTTCTACACTGATTTATTCACTGTGGATGATGACAATATCTGCCTGAAGGTCAATGAAGTGAATTTTGTGATGGATGATGCTATAATAGGGAGTATCCTGGATATGCCTACTGGGGGGATCTCATATGTTGAAGGGACCTGTTCCGCCCATTTTAGGAAGGTTATTCTAAAGCTTCAGGCTGTTCAGAAAGGGTAACGAGTGCACAAGAAAGCCCTACTTCTAGAATACCAGGTCATGCTTGAGATGGTTAACAAGGTTCTGCTCCCTCGAGCGGAAAGACGTTCTATTGCATCAATAGCGGATCTATTACTCATGGAGGCATTTGGATGGATACACTACTCACAACCTGCCTGGAATCGTTATTGTACATATAATAAAGGTGGCAGACTTCAAAGATGGGAAGCATGGTTTTCTTTATGGGTTCCTGCTCACCAGAATGTTTGAATATTTCAAAGTCTCTGTAGGGAGATAAGCTTTAGGAACTCGAAAGCACACATTCTCAATGACTACCTTAGAGGAGTGCGAGTGTATTGACAAGAAGGAGTGGAGTTGGTAGCAATTTTATAATTTCTTAGCTGATTGATGCTCAGACTACTGCTAACAAGGAGGTAAGGAGGCTGAAGGCTAGGAATGCCATTCTTGAGGGACAACTTAATCAAGACAAAGAGGAACCTACTTCTAGCAGCGCTCAGGGTGCAGAGCTTGCCCGCTTGACGGATGAAAATGCAAACCTGAGGAAACATGCTGAGAACCTGAAAGAGCAACTGATCAATGAGCAGCGGTCTGCAATTGCTCGAGTGGATGTTCTTCACAAAGCCCTTACCCCTTCATCCCCCTACCTTACAGTGCCCCTTAAACAGTCCCCTTGTCAGTGCCCAGTTTATCAGTCAATGTATTAGTCCCAGTGTCCTATTTTGATATTTTGTTGTAATGACTGTGGTAATTTAGTTTGTTTATTTTGTGGATGTTTTGTAACAATGGTACTACTAATGCCTATTTTTTTCTTTTCTCTTCAATTAATGAGCAGCTCAGTCCTTTGCTATACATGTTATACTCTTTGTTCTGTTTTTAGCTATGTTATGTGTACATAAGTGGAATGAGTTAATTTGATGGACTTCTTTTTGTGTTTATTTGAAATAATCTTTTTATGATGCAAAAAAGGGGATGAAAATTGAAGGGAAGAAATAAATTATCAGGGGAATATGACAAATCTGCAGGGGGAATCATATGAAGATCTGGTTCTCAAGGGACACTTCAATTCTATGTTTGTCATCATCCAAATGGGGGAAATTAATTAGTTATATGTCTTTTTATTTTGATGATTTAACAAAGTTTATATGAGAACCAAATAGAGAACCTGATACAATGCCTATCTGTGCTCGGAACAACAAGTCACATGTCTGGCACAAGTTCCAATGATATCAGTCAAGGGAACATGTAACGGCTCGACCGGTCGTTTTGAGCTTTTGCACTTTGATCGCCAGTTCTCGGGCATGACTTGCCCCGTGTGATGTATTATTACTGATTTAAATTGTTGGTTTTGGTTTTCACGGAAATCGGAATGAGTTTGAAAAAACAGTTCTCAGTTGTAGCTTGAAATTGGAAAGGTTTGACCAAGATTTGACTTATTTGTATATGAGCTCGGATCGGAACTTTTATGATTTGGTTAGCTCCGTTGGGTGATTTGTGACATAGGAGCGCGATAGAAAGTGGTTTTGGAAGTCCGGAGTAGAATTAGGCTTCAATTGGCGAAGTTGAGATTTTGGCGATTTTCGGTTGGTAGGTGAGATTTTCATTCGGGGGTCGGAATAGAATTCTGAGAGTTGTCGAAGCTTCGTTATGTCATTTGGGATGTGTGTGCAAAATTTAAGGTCATTCAGAGATGGTTTGGTTAGGTTTTTGATCAAATGCGTATTTCGGAAGTTTTAGAAAACTTAGGCTTGAATTCGATGTGAATTAGTAGATTTGGTATTGTTTGAGGTGTTTTGATGATAGTAACAAGTTCGAACGAGATTTTAGGATGTGTTGGTGACTTTGGTTGATGTCCCGGGGGCCTCGAGTGAGTTTCGGGTAGTCAATCGGACCATTTTGGAGTTTGGGAAATTGCAGAAAATGCAGGTTCAGTGTTGCAGAGATTTATCTCTTCAAGTTCGCGAGGGGGTCATCGCATTCGCGAAGAAGGAATTGTGGAATGCCATGGTTAAGCCTTCGCATTCGTGAGTGGAGCTTCGCATTCGCGGAGGGTTGGCAGGTTGGGCATCGCGTTCGCCAGAGGGTACTCGCGATCACGTAGTGTAATTTGAGATCAAGGCCTTTTTGTTCATCGCGTTCGCGTAAGGGGTTCGCGTTCGCGGAGGTATAGGAGGAAGAAGCATTGTGATCGCAATGGGTGTGTCACATTTGCGAAGAGGAAAAGTTGGTCAACGCGAAGTTGTGCTTCGCGAACGCTAGAGGTTGACCGCGTTCGCGAAGAAGGGGGAACAGACCTGGGCAGAAAGTTTTTAAGTTATTTCATCCGCAATCTTGGGGCTCATTTACCCCATTATTGATCATTTTGAGATCTTCTTGGTGGAGATTAAAGAGGGATTCAAAGGGAATCGATTGGAGATTCGACGCGCGTAGAGGCCAATTTGAGGGGCAAACGCATCGCGAGCTAGAGATTTCACCGGTACGAGGTGAGTAATGATTGTAAATGATGCTCTGAGGGTTTGAAACCCCGGATTGCACATCGTAGTGCTATATTGAGGCGAGACATGCGCTTGATGATAGGCGTAGGGTCATTTAATATTGGTGATTGTGACTTGGTCCGTCCCGATTGATGATTTTACCGCGTATTTTACTGAAAGTTATTTGTTATCATTATGATTTGGGCTGATTGCCATATTTGGGCTTCGTTCCAACTATTTAAACCCTCCGGAGATTTTTATCACTATTTCCTCATTGTATTGATTTATTACTTGAACTCAGTCCTATTATTTCCTACTGTTTTATAACTCAGCCACTCTTACTCAGTTTTGAGACTTAAATGATGTTTTGGACTAAGAACTACTGTTTTACTAATGTCCGAGGGGCTTGTGATGATTTTCGGACTGAGTGAGGCCGAGGGCTATATGTGAGGATATGCAGAGTGATATGAGGTTGAGGGCTTGAGATATTTTTATACGCCACGAGGTGGCTTGAGTGATGTGAGACCGTGTGCCGAGTAATGTGAGGCCGAGTGCCGAGAGATGATGCCACGAGGTGGCTTGATATAGTGCTTGAGCCGTAAGGGGCCCCTCCAGAGTCTGCATACCCACAGTGAGCGCGGGTACCTATTGTGATCTGAGAGTGAGCCCGAGGGGCTAATATTGTTCTGAGAGTGAGCCCGAGGGGTTGATATTGTTCTTAAAGTGAGCCCGAGGGGCTGATATTGTTTTGAGAGTGAGCCCGAGGGGCTGATACTGTTCTGAGAGTGAGCCCGAGGGGCTGGTACTGTTCTGAGAGATTGCCCGAGGGGCGAACCTTTATATGTTCATCTTTCACATTTACTTGTCATTTTACCTATTATACTGTGATATTTGTGCCCGAGGGGCGGGTGTTCTGTGCTTATCAGCACTAACTATTTTGCATTCATTTGTGTAACTGTTGAAAAAGTCATTTTCAAAAGAGGTTTTAAACTGAGCTAAGATTTTTCTAAAGATTTCACAGCTTCATTACTTTTCTCAAAGGTTATACACTGCTTCTATACAGCATGTTGATTTGCATTACGTGATTTCTTACTGCTCAGTTATTATTTACCTTTATTACTCATTGAGTTAGAGTACTCACTTTACTCCATGCATCTTGTGTGCAGATACAGGTATTTATACACTCGGTAGCGGGTTTTGGCTAATCGGTGGCAGAGTTACTGGAGTTTAGCAAGGTGGCTGCCAGCATTCGCAGCACCACCTTACTCCCTTTTGCTCATCAGTCCTGTTTTGTATATTTCAGAACTTGTAGTTGTACTTATACTCTAATATATGCTCGTGACTTGTGACACCCCGGTTTGGGCTGTATTCCGCACTTTATAAAGAAATCTTTTGCTTAATTGTGGCTATTTAATCATACTAAAATTGTTTATTAATATTAACTATTCTATAAAGGCGAAATGGGTTAGTTGGCTGACCTTGTCTTCACAAGAGGCGCCATCACAACCGGATCGGGGTTGGGTCGTGACAGAACAATAGAGGGAACAAATGGCTATCAGTTCCTTCGGTCACAGTACAAGTCAACTCTTTACAGCTATTAAAGCTACAGCACTGCAGACGCAACAGTGCAGCAATCACTCTTGAAGCATGCTATGTACCGGATACTTGCTTGCATCATAATAGTGTCCTCACTTATATATTATCGACATGAGGCAAAACATCACAACTTGCAAAACCTAAAACATTATTTTCTCTCAAGTATGCGACCACCTTCATTTACTCAAAGGCTTGAAGAACAAAGTAGCAATAGAACAAAAGACCAAATCTCAGCACTGAGTTCATCGCGTGTCCTTAGTATTGTTGTATCTTTGTTAATGTTATTCACTTGTCTTTCCTATTTAGCTTAGATAGAAGCATCTTGTAGGATATCTTTGTAAATCATTTTGTATTTGTGTTTTACTAGAGTTAGTCAAAATGGTGAGCTTTGTAATAGAGTTATTATAAAGAAGATTGCAATAGAGTTATTTTAAGTAGGTGATGCATTAAGAGTTTAATTCCTAGATACAATAGGTTGTAATCTAAAGTTTCTCGATTAGTTAAGTTGAAACCCTACGAATGTAGGTCGTGGTTTTTAATACCGTGAGCTGAGAGTTTTCCACGTAAAATATTGTTGTGTTATTTATTTACCGTTACGTGTGTTCTGTAGGAACCGATAGAAAATCAAGTTCTCTGTACAGTTCGGTCCACTCTTAGTTTACGTCACATTAGATACAAGTGAGCAAAGATGTGCTAAGCCTGTCAATCAACCGAAACTTCTGTGGCAACAATAAAGTTGCACGCTCTCCATAAACTGATAAATGAGCGAGTGATTTTCAACCTGACATGTCTTCCTACTCAGTGCTTGATAAATGAATCCTTAATAAAATCACGAGAACAACCTGGAAACGAACGAGGTCGACTGGCCACATTTAGTTTTTCGTTCTGGAAACAGCACGCCCTAGATCGTTTCAAACAAAACAATATATGCACTGACAAAAAAAACATGGTTTTCACAATTAGGTACCTGCACAAATTAATATAGCATTGGCTAGAAGTGACCATCTAAAGACAGATGCCTGAACAAAAGAGGCCTGCGTCGATGCTTCAACGATATGGGAAGAACAAAAGATATTGTAGATTAATCAATCAGGATAAGCCTCACACGGGTAGTTGATGAATATATGCAGGTGGTGGGGGTACTTTTGTTGCATAATTTAATTTAGTATACTTTTTCCTCTTTGGCTGCGGTGCCTTGTTATTTGCACCCAAGCCAAGCATGAATAAATGCCTTCTTAGTGCTAACAGCATCTGCAGACTATTGTCTCTGCTTTAATTTCCTGCAAATGATCTGCACATGACCATTATTACTATGTAAGGTGGTCAAAACAATTTTTTCTATTGTTCTTTCTTTATCTAAACCTCCAATAAGACTTTCCTGTGTATAAAACCAACTTTCAAGTGTATTGCTATATGTCAAAAGATTAAAAATGATCAAGATAGCAAGTATCAAAATTAGAGTACGAAATGAGTTGTTTGATATTGTTTTTTCCTTAAAAAGAAATAATAATTCTTGCTCGGTATCTAGTACTCGCTTTGAGATCCGACTAATACGAGTGTCGAGCCGAAACGTCCCACGTTGGAGGGTAAGATATTTCCTACCAAAAGCCACTATATCCTCAGAATTCGAACTCAATAATTAGAATACTTTTTACCCTATCCACATCCTTTGATTGTAGTTATTTGATATTGTATATTCATGTATCTGTAGGTGAGATAATATGACAATTGAAGGTGATAAAAAGATGAGATTATATATAATATTAAAAAGTAAACACAATGAAGCTAGATTCATAGAAATGATTTGAGATTGCGGCAAAGTTGAATGATTGTCTTCAAATGCAAGTCAATAAACTCTCTATATGTCCATACATCATGATCTATTATTGATTGTAATTAATAGGGGCGTACATAGGTCGGGTTAGTTCGGATTTTACAATTACCAAACCAAATTAATTGTATCGGGTTATTAAATCTAAAAACCAAACCAAACCAATAAAACTCGGGTTTTTCATTCTCGGTTTTTCTCGGGTTTTCGGGGTTATTCGGGTTTTTTCGGGTTTTTCTCGGTAAAATTTTAGTAGAACAAAACATATAAATTATGCTCAAAATATTTCTTCAATCCTAGTAAGATACAACTATATAAAATATTTTCCAAGAAAATAATACAAAATATGAGATGTGTCATGACATTATCCTAAAATATTCTACAATAAAATTATGTAATATGAATATTGCTAATTAAAAAACCATAATAAAAATAAGCATAATCTAAAAGTACTAAGTCATGCTAAAATAAGTAGACTAATAAGGGAGTATTAATTACATGACTAAACGCTAAAGAAAAAATAAAAATAGGTTATGCATTTTTATCTAAATTATTGCAAAACAAAAAATAGATATTCAATACATTTTCGTTCGTAGTATTGAGTTGAATATCTTTTGTTAGCATTAGTATTGATTTGATTTTGGTTTGGGCTTTTGCTAGCATTATTTAATTTACTAATATTAATGACTATAAAACTTATTGGAACATTCAAAAGTTCTAAGTCCAACATTGAAATGATGCCTTAAAAGATAAAATTATAAAAAAATTTAAGAAATATTTATAAATTACATCACAATAAGTATATTTATATATTAAATATATCTAAATTTTCTATATATGTAATGTCGGGTTTGTTTGGTTTCGGTTTGATTTTCTTTAGTTAAAACCAAACCAAACCAATTATGGTCGGGTTTTTTTTTCCAACACCAAACCATAGTCGGATTTTTTTTTCCGGTTTGACTCGGATTATCCGGTTGGCGCGGTTTGTCGGTTTCCTTTGTACACCCCTAGTAATTACCCTGCCAATCGTTTTGTGTATAGTAGCCCCGCTCCCCCATTTATCTCTTTTCTATGCTTAATTATGGTTATGTGACTTGCCGGGGCGGTTGGATTGGTTCCGGGAAGGTTTCCGAGTGAATTGGGACATTTAGTCCCAAGGGTAAAGGCTTAATTGAAAGAGTTGACCGGAGTTTAAAACTTTTGTGTAGACGACTCCAGAATGGAGATTTGATGGTTTTGAAAACTTCGTATGGTGCTTTTGGACTTAGGAGTATGTTCGGATATTAATTTGGAGGTCCGTAGATCGTTTTGGCTTGAATTGCCGAAAGTTGAAAAGTTGAAGGTTTGGAAGGTTGAGAAGTTTGACCGATAGTTGAATTTCTCGATACCAGGCACGAATTTCAGTTTCGGGAGGTGGAGTAGGTCTGTTGTGCCATTTATTACCTGTGAGCAATATTTGAGGTCAATCTGAGTTGGTTTGGTAAAATTCGACATTAGTTTTAGAAGTTGGAAGTTCAATAGTTCATTAGGCTTGAATTGCGGTACGATTCGTGATTTGGATATTGTTTGATGTGATTTAAGGCTTTGACTAAGTTTGTATTATGTTTTATGACTTGTTGGTATGTTCGGACGGGGTCGCGGGTTCCTCGGGTTAGATTCGGATCAAGTTCAGCTTCATTTTGGACTTTGGTAGACTGCTGAAAACTAGGTATCTAATTTCTTATATGCGATCGCGAGGGAAGGTTCGCCATCGCAAGGGACTTTCTGCGATCACTAAGAGGAACAACTGGGCAGCAAATATTAAAATCCCAAATAGAGGGTTAGAGTATTATTTCATAGTTTGAGTTGTAGAGCTCGATTTTGGGCATTTTGGAGGTGATTTTCATGGGTTTGATCGCGGTAAATATTTTTGACTCGGATTTGTTCATTTATCATGATTCCATCCTTGTTTTTGTCGTTTATTTAAAGAAGTAAAGTGAAAAAATGGAGGATTTGGTGGAAACTTTTTAAAACTAAAAAATGGATGTTTAAAGGTCGATCTGAGGTCGGAATTGGATGATTTTGGTATGGTTGGACTCGTATGGGTATTTGAAATTTGTAAAATTTTGTCGGGTGTTAACGCACGAGCCCGAGGTTGAATTTTTTGGTTGACTTTTTTATTTTGATAAAGGTCAAAATTTTATTGTTTGAAGTTGTTTCATATGACATTATTTGTTAATATTGAGTTGTTTGTGACTAGATTTGAGTCGTTTCGAGGCCGACATGTATGGGAAGGGCTTGTTGGAGTTGTGATTTGCGTGTTTTGATATAAGTAACACTTCTAAACTTGAATTTGAGGGTATTAATTAACCTTGAGAACCACATTGTATGAAAGATATTGGGTTGACGTACACGCTAGGTGAGGGGCGTGTGCGTGCGCACCGGTGTGTTCATGGTTTGGGGAGGCCTTTAGGCTATTACTGAGCATGGTTTGCTAGCACATCATGTTAACCCGGCGCTTCCTCTACTTGTTTGATTATTTGAACAGTGAATTATATTAGACATCATGTCTTGGCTCTGTGCTAACTGTTTGAGAATTGACAGGGCTATTCTTGCTTTTTCTGAGTTATATTCCTCATTTGCACACACGTTCTCAGTCATGATACTATATTCGTTTATGATAACACTGTCGTAGTACTTATTATATGATTCCTCACACGTTGATAATATCGTTAAGGGTAAGACTGTTTAATTGAATATTTGAGATGTGTTCATCTTCCACTTGAACGGTAAATGAATGAGTTTGGGCCTTAGAGCCGGTTTGGTACTGTTTTTAAGGTGACGCGTATGCCAGGCCATATTGGGTTGAGTGCTATTATTTTGAGGCGACGCGTGTGCCATGCCTCATTATTGGGCTAATTGATTATAATTAGCACTTGGGCAGGATCCGCTCCTGCAGAGTCTGACATGCCAACAGTGGGCGTAGACACAATGTTTCTTATATGTGCTTTATGATGGGCAGTTATGCAGACACCCATAGAGTGATAAGTTTAAATACTATTGATGGATCCACTGTGATACTGTTGATATGTGTATACTTGACATATAGGCATAGAGATATACTTTCCTTATGCTAATTGATAATTGACATGCTTTATCTGTGTTGGGTTTTAAAATGTTGTACTTGAATGCATGCCTAAATTTCTGAACGAGAACAAGTTGTACTTGATATCAATGAGCTATTGTTTCTACGATTTATTCTTTATATTCTGATTGTTATCGGTTACTAGTATTGGAATTGGGTTGTTACTCTAAGGTCGTCACTGCTTTCAACCCAATGTTAGTGTTGTTACTTATTGACTATATTGGGTCGGTTGTACCGATAATACAATTTGTACTTCGTGTGCAGATCCAGGTACATTGGGTCAATGTAATTTCCAGGCTTGAGTTGTGCCAGCTATTTGGGGGACTACGAGGTAGCTTTCATACCGTCTGTAGTCCTTGATGTTCTCTTTCTGTTATCTTTATCTTTAGTGTTTCTTATCTGCAGACAGTTTTATTACAGAATTTAGTTCGTACTTTGTTATTCAATAGTGCTCGCGTACTCGTTGAAACCAGATATTGGAGTTGGTTTTAGTAGCATTTTGACTTTATTCTCAGCCGCTGAAGACGGTCTAGGCCAACTTTAACATCCTCAATCATCTTCAGATCTACCTTGATAACCTCAGTGGACACCCCGTCCCCTAAGAACATTATAGAGTCAAGCCAAAACTCACACTTGGAGAATTTAGCGTAAAACTTCTTCTCCCTCAATGTCTGTAGTACAATCCTCAAATGCTGCTCATGATCCTCTTGGCTGCGTGAGTACACCAATATATCATCAATAAATACTATGACAAAATAATCAAGATATGACTGAAATACACTGTTCCTCAGATGCATAAATGTTGTTGGGGCATTGGTCATCCCAAATGAAATCACAAGGAACTCGTAGTGACTATATCGGGTCCTCAATGTCGTCTTTAGAATATCAGAATCCTGAATCTTCAATTGGTGATACCCAAACCTCAAATAAATCTTAGAAAACACTATCAAACCCTGAAGCTGGTCAAATAGGTTATCAATGCCTGACATCGGGTACTTGTTCTTAAATGTATCTTCATTCAACTGCCTATAATCAATGCACATCCGTATAGTACCATCCTTCTTCTTCACAAACAGAACCGGTGCACCCCCAAGGCGACACACTAGGCCTAATGAACCACTTATCAAAAAAACTCGTGAAGCCGCTCATTCAATTCGTTCAACTCTGTTGGTGCCATGCAATACAGAGGAATAGAAATAAGTTGGGTGCCCGACACCAAGTCAATACCAAAATCAATGTCCCTGTCAGGTGGCATGCCCAATAGGTCTGCAGAAAACACATCCGAAAAGTCACGAACTACCGAAATAGAATCAATGGTATGGGTATCATCATCGACATCCCTCACAAAGAAAAAATATACCAAACATCCTATCCTAACCATCCGCTAGGCCTTAAAATATGAAATCACTCTACCGGGATCATAGTCCAAAGAACCTCTGTACTCAATCCTAGGCAATATCGGTGTCACCAACGTCATAGTATTAGTGTTACAATCCAGAATAGCATTACATGGTGACAACAAATCCATGCCTAGAATCATGTTAAAATCAACATACTAAGCAGTAAAAGATCAACTATCATCTCTAATCCCCCAATAGTCACCACACATCACTGATATACACAGTCCACAATAATAGAATCGCCA
Organism: Nicotiana sylvestris; assembly: GCF_000393655.2. Classification (NCBI taxonomy): domain Eukaryota; kingdom Viridiplantae; phylum Streptophyta; class Magnoliopsida; order Solanales; family Solanaceae; genus Nicotiana; species Nicotiana sylvestris. The sequence continues at coordinate 79,280,146 of NC_091067.1, forward strand.
GCCGACATAGATACATGAACAGGTGTAACTAAGGAATCACGGGGCATATCCAAATAACGAGCAAAGTATGATGATATATATAAATAAGTGAAACCAGGATCAAATAGTATAGAAGCATCCATATGGAACACTGAAACAATACTTGTGATCACTACATCTGAAGTAACTACCTCTAGCCTGGCGGGAAAAACATAGCATCGGGCCTAACCACCACATGTCGGACCTCCCCCTCTAAGGCGACCTCGACCCGTATGACTTCCACCATGAAATGGCTGAGTGGGTGGTGTAGCAACTAGTACAGGGGTCATACAATAGCCTCCCTGCTGCACTAGACCTCTGTAGTAACGAGGACAATACTTCCTCATATGCCCCAGCTATCTACAATCATAACAACATGCAGCCGAAAATGGTGGTGTGGCTTATATCGGACGCCGAGAACTAGAAAAACCAGTAGAAGAACCTGGTACTGACGAACCTTAAACTGATGGAGCACGGGATGAACTTTGAGCTGGGAGGACGCTAAAAGATGACTAACCGGGACGAGCACCGTATGAGCCTATGTAGTCTCTTATGTGCCTCATCACTCATAGGTGGGCCACCCTAGGCCCCAACAGCAGTAATCGACTGGGCTGGTAATGCCCCCAATGTCTAGAGTCCCTGAGCTACCTGCTCTGGAGTGCGGGCAGCAGGAGTCTGAGCACCTACCCCGGCCTGAGAAGTGGCTGGTGCGGCTAAAACTAAAACCTCCTGAGCAAGGGTAGTGCGTATAGTCAAAATCTGGGCCAAAGCCTTCTGAAGGCTTGGAATCACAATGGGCACAGCTGGTGTCTGAGCTGGTCCCACCGGCTCAACGGCATTTGGTATTTGCTCCTCAGCTGGAGAAACTGGTGGCTCCATAAGTGCAACTCTAGTTGTGGTACGAGCTGCACCCCGACCTCTATCGTGGTACCGGCCTCTCATTGGGCTTAGCTGGTGGTAGTGGTGGTCGTCCTCCTAATCTCGTCGCACTTGCCCTCACCATCTGTGAGAGAGTAGAAGAGTCAAGTTTCAAACTTCGAGGACTATGGACGGTATGACAACTATCTCGTAGTATACAAAAAACCTAACACGCTCAATCCTGAAAATCACCTCGGTTGGATATATCTGGATCTGCACACGAAGTGCAGAGTGTAGTATGCGTACAACTGACCCAATGTACTCAATAAGTAACACCACTATTCTTGGGATGAAAGCAGAGACGAGCTCAGAGCAATAGTTTAATGTCATTACCAATAACTGGTAACAGTTCAGAAAATAATGAATAAACTGTGGAACAATATATTAGTGATGTCAAGTACAGCTCATCCTTATTTTAGAAATCTAGGCATGCTTTCAAGTATAACAATTTAAAACTCAACATAGATAAAGTAGGACAATAATCAATTAGAAGAGCAAACTACATCTATATGCCTACATGTCAATTATACATATAAATCAATAGTATCATAGTAGGTCCGACAAGAGTATTTACATTTAGCATTATACGGGTGCATGGCATAACTAAACATCATCAAGCACATATATGAAACATAGTGTCCGCGCCTACTGCTGGCACATCAGACTCTAGAGGGGTGGATCCTGCCTAAGCGCACTAATTATAATCACTTGGCCCAATAATGAGGCCTAATGCATGCATCACCTTTAAATAATAACACTCAATACAATATGATTCGAGCATATGCGTCACCTCAAAATCAGTTCCAAATCGGCTCTACGACCCAAACTTAGTCATTTACCGTTCAAGTCTCAGATGAGCACACCTTAAATATTTAATTAACAGTTTTACCCTTAAGAGATATCTGCAACGTGTGAGTAATCATATAAGAAGAACTGAGACAGAGATATTATACACAGATATAGTATCATGACTAAGAATATGTGTGCACATAAGGTATATAACCTAGAAAAAGCCATAATAGACCTATCAAGTCGTAAACAGTTAGCACGCAGCATACATATGATGTCTAACATGATTCAAAGTTCAAATAATCAAACAAGTAGAGGGGACGCGGGTATAACATGATATGATAGCAAAAAAGCCTGTACATGCCTCCCAAAACCATGAACAAATCGATGTATGCACACACGACCGTCACCAAGCGCGTATGTGACACCAATATGTTTCACATAACATGGTCCTTAGGGTTGAATAACCTCAAATCCTAGTTTAGATGTTTTACTTATCTCAAAACCGTGCAAATCACAACTCCAACAAGACCTTCCCTTGCGTATCGGTCTCCAAACGACTTGAATCTAGTCACAAACAACTTAATATCAAAAAATAATGTCGTAGGAAATAACTTCAAACAATAAAGTTTCGATCTTTATCAAAATCAAAAAGTGAACCCAAAAAATCAAACCTAGGCCTGCACCTTTGAACCCGACAAAATTCACAAATTTCGGGTACCCATTCGATTACGATTCAAACTATACCAAAATTATCCAATTTTGACCTCAAATCGAGCTTCAAACATCCATTTTTCATTTTTGAAAAGTTTCTACCAAATCCCACATTTCTTCACTTTAATCCACTAAGTGAATGATAAAGCAAATATGGAATCATGATATCACAACAAATCCAAGTATAAAATACTTACCCTAATCCAAGACGTGAAAATCCCCTCCAAAATCGCTCAAAATGAGCTCTACAACTCAAAATGTGAAGTAATACTCTAACCCTCGATTTAGGATTTTAAACATTTTGTTGCCCAGTTGTTCCTTTTTGTGATCGCGGAAAGTCCCTCGCGATCGCGACGAACCAAAATTCACTTCCCACTATAATGGTCCACGCAACCGCAGAAACTCTATCACGAATGCAATGCTAAACCAACCTGCCCATTGGCAAACACGGGCAACACTACACGATCGCGTAGGCTTTAAGCCTGACTCTCCAGATGACCACTCCAATACGTGAATGCGTGAACCTTCACGCGATCGCGATGACCTGAGACCTCAAGGCTTCGCGAAGGCATGCCCAATATCGCAAATGCATAGTCTAACTTCCACCAGTCACCAAACAACCCTTCGCGATCATAGACATTACCTCGTGATCGCGTATAAGGATACCAGAACCAGATACATCAGTAGTTCTACAAGTTCAAAAATGAACCGAACATGATTCGAATCACACTTGAGGACCTCGTGACCCCATCCAAACATACCAATAGGTCCTAAAACACGATACGAACTTAGTCAATGCCTCAAATCACATCAAACAAAACCTAAATCACGAATTGCACCTTAATTCAAGCCTAATGAACTTATGAACTTCTAGCTTCTAAAACTAATGTCGAATCATACCAAACCAATTTCGATTGACCTCAAATCTTGCACACAAGTCATAAATTACACAATGGACCTATTTCAACTCCCAAAACCAAAATCCCAACCCGATATCAACAAAGCCTAGTGTCGATCAAACTTCTCGACCTTCCAAACCTTCAACTTTCCAACTTTCGCCAATTCAAGCGAAAATTACCTACAGACCTCCAAATCAATACTCGGGCATACGCCTAAGTCCAAAAATCACTATAGAAGCTATCAGAAATATCAAAAGTACATTTCGGAGTCATCTACACAAAAGTCAAACTCATGTCAACTCTTTCAACTTAAGCCTTCAACATTGGGAATAAGTGTCTCATTTCACTCCGAAACATCCCCAGAACCAAAGCAGCCACCCCAACAAGTCACATAACCATAATTAAACATAGAAGAAGCGATAAATGAGGGAACATGGCTATAATACTCAAAACGATCGGCTAGGTCGTTACACATAAAGATGTAGTTTCCTCATGCTAATTAATAATCGACACGCTTTATCTGTGTTGGGTTTTAAACTATTGTACTTGAAAGCAATCCTAAATTTCTGAAATGAGAACAAGTTGTACTTGATATCATTGAGCTACTATTTCTACAGTTTATTCTTGATATTCTCACTATTATCGGTTATTGGTATTAGAATTGGGTTGTTGTTCTGAGCTCGTCACCGCTTTCACCCAAGACTAGTGTTGTTACTTATTGAGTACATTGAGTCGGTTGTACTTATATTACACTCTGCACTTCATGTGCATATCAAGGTACATCCGATCGAGGTGATTTTCAGGCTTGAGTTGTGCTATTTAGGAAACTACGAGGTAGCTATCATACTGTGCGCAGTCCGTAAAGTTCTCTTCATGTTATCTTTAATATATTTTTACTGATTCTTATGTTTAGACAATTGTATTAGAGGATTTAATTTGTAATTTATTATTCAGTAGTACTCGTGTACTCGTTGACACTAGATTTTGGGGTTGGTTGTAGTAGCATTTTGACTTTATTCACAGATATTTTTATGGTATTCTTCTACTGTTGAGTTATTAGACCATGTTATTTTATTTTCATTGATATCACGTGATTGTTGACTTACTTAGAGGATTGAATTAGGTATCATCACTGCTTGTGGATTTGAGTCGTGATATTGATTGAGTAAGAAAAAATGATACTAAAAGAATTATATTTCTCACGGACTTGTCATGATATTGGTAATGGCAGTTGATTTTTTTCTTTCTTATGTTTATATACTTGCAAACACCCAGCTGAAACATTCAATCATTCTAATGCCAATCGCCAATTGTAAGAGTAAATAATTAACTTATTTCATAAATGGCGCGCTCTTATATCAGAAATCGCTCTTTAATTCAATAAAATATACTCCTTTTGTTTTATTTTACGTAATATTTTTTTTATCTATTAAAAAAGAATATATCTTCTATATTTAAAAATAAACTAACTTTAATGTAATGGCATACTCAATTAAACATTTAAGATCTTAAATTTCAAAAACAAAAAGAAGAAAAAATTCTAGCCTCCGTGCCGATTTCTACCGAACCGTACCACACCGAACCGATTTTTAGGTTTCTTTTTAAGAAACCGCATGTTTTTATATAAATTTATAACCGTACCGATAATTAGGGTAGGTTTTTATTTTATAAAAATAAACCGAAAAAATACCGAATCGCACCGAATAAATTTTACATGTAAAAATTATATTTATTTAGTAAGTTTAAAAATAATAATGCATTAAATTTTCTTTGAGCCTTGGAATTATGAAACTATTACAAGTGAACAAGTAATTAAACTCAAAATACTAATTCCTAAAACCTATTATGCTACTTCTACTTAAACTAAGTTATTTCAAGTATCTTTATTAGTAAGACACAAAGTATTCTAGCGATTATGAGTAGCAAACTACAATGTATTGAATATGTTTCCTTTCATATAATTTAGATTTATCTTTTTGAATATTTAATCTTCGATTGACTTTATTCTTGAGTCCCAGCTTGGTATATCTTTCAACTCGTGTGATTAATATTTTCTTTGCCTTTGTTTGATTTCTTTTACGTTGTTGTAGAATAGTTGATGGATCTATACTCTAGCCATCTTTTTTTTAATTCATCACTCTTTAAACAGTAAAAATGTCTAGAGAGTTTTGCTAAGTCCTATAAAAGAACATATGTTATTGCAATTCTACTTCTATTGGTGAATTTTATATGATATTAAAAAAATACCGAAAATTAACCGAACCGTACCGATACCGAAGAGAAACCGACATGATTGAGACGGTTTCGAAAAGTCTAATTTTGGTTATACATAATAGAATAACCGAAAAATTGGTATGGTACAAATTTTATAAAATAACCAGGCGAACCGAACCGTTGACACCCCTACCAAATGATAACAATGTTGAGTACTAGATGATGCATTCAGTAGTAAGTAGTAACAACTGTCCTACCCCCAGATCCTAAGGTAATGCATCATCATGATTCCTGAAATGAAGTTTTCTTGAGAGAGATATATACTTATAATTAATGAGGAGCCGCCATTGATCCTGCAGGCTTCAATTGGGTGTCAGTTATGCCCATACCTCATGTAGTACAACACGTATCTTGAGACGCATAAAAAACTGATATACCAGAGAAGAGAATATACAAAATTAACTCCTACTAATATTTATGTGTTTATGAATATTAAACTCATATTATATTGATGGATCACTGAAATACTTGTTTGAGAAGTACTTCAGCGAAATAATGGTTTCACTTATAAATTTTTCAATTTTTTTCCAATAACATCCATGTGTAAAGACACAACGTTTTTAAATACTCCTTTTATATGCAACTACGGATTCTCTTGTTTAAATTTCAATCGACTATTATCCTAACCCATACTGAGTATGTTATAAATGAGGCACTTAAAATTTCATATTTCAGCCCTACACAACGCTCTTTCTTACCATATTGCTTATTTTTTTCGACGCACCTATCTTCCTTGGGTATTATTATTTTTAGCCCGTATCAGAAAATATTTATATTTAGTAATCGAAAAAGTGTATAATTTTGGTATATAACATACAAAATATATATGTATAAGGTAAAATACGATATGACACGTGGTCATCTAAAGGAAGGACACGTGAAACCCAAGACGGAGATAGCCACCGTACGCAGCTATTTCGCTTATCGCCGGGAGGAATAACGATTATAAAGGTATATTAAATGCTCTGTGCCTAGTAGCATTTAATAGAGAATATTCTGCAGCATTAAGGGCGACGACCCATTACAAGGAATTTGACAGTTACGTCCACCATTATATCTTCATCAATGACCCTCATAACTGACATTAAAGGATGACACAATCCTAGGACTCCCTTCCCTAGACACATCTATAAATAGAGAGCTCAGTTATCATTGTAAAGATCACAAATTTTCTGGCTAACTTACACTATATCTATACAAAGCTTAATACAATTGTCTTTCTCGCTCTTTGATCATAACATTGCTGTGCTCGGTGTCACAAGGGTGATTTATGTCACTCGAATTTTGCTCGAGGTTCACCACTGCGCAGCAGTCAAACCCAACTATGACTTCAGCCTTTCCAACACTTAGAGTTATTTTAGGACGTTTGGGACTTAGAATAAATTTAGGCAGCAAGAAAAATAAAGGCACACACGAATTTACAGGAATCTCTTCCCAACTCGTATTAATACGTGAATACAAAAACACAATAAGCCAACCCTATGGCCAAGAACAAAGAACACCCTAGTTCCTGCCCCAAAATAATTTCCCACCCTTACGAGTACACTTAGACGAAATTTGGCTAACACATATGCCACAAGAGTAAGTTCTGCCCATTTGGGACAGCCTTATGCACATATTTATAGTGCAAACTGCCCAATAACACTTGGCAGCATTTTAGACAATCAGTTGACAAGCCCCAACTGATGAGAAAACATAGGGAACATGAAAAAAACGTGTATAACTAAGCCACACAATCAGCCATGATCTAAAGGAAATTGTACAGCTTGTCTTTCTTAGACATGTTGCTTATATCCAACATCAAAAACCTAAAATCTTTGACATAATCCTTGACTATTCCAGTTTGTTTCAACTTCTTCAAACGATCTCTAGCAATCCAGCCCACATTGCTAGGAACGAATTGATCCTTCAACTCTTTTTTCAGCCCTTCCCAAGAGTCAATTTTCGGCCTACCAGCACTTACATCGTCTTCCACGCATGTCCGCCACCAATGTTTTGCATCGTCCACCAAGTACATAGTCGTAATGGTGACCTTGTCCTCATCTCGCACATGGGAAGCCTGAACGTACTACTCCATATACCACAGGAAAATTTCGAGTTTCTTGGCACTACTTGCTCCATTAAACACATCAGGCTCATGAATTTTGACCGTGGTACGATCTGCCCCACGCTGTGCTTCATCATTGCCAACAACACAACCCAACAACCCATTTTCTGCTTTAAGATATGTGCACTCCTGGCTCAGTCTGTTCATCTCGACCGTAAAATAGGGAAGACGAGTCACAATAGTCAGACATTGATCATCATCAACAGTTCCGATGAGTGCCTCTAATGCAGCAACCTTTTTCCTCAGTTCTACGACACCACCAGCCATCTTTCAAGAAATTTAACCACTGAACGTTGCGTCTTTGCCCCGTTCCAGCCACGCTCTGATACCAGTTGTCACAGGAGTATATTATGTAACTCAAATTCTGTCTGAGGTTCACCACTGCGCGGCAGTCAAGCCCAGCCTTAACTTTAGCCTTTCCAACACTTAGAATTATTTTACGACGTTTGGAACTTAGAATAAATTTAGGCAGCAAGAAAAGTAAAGGCACACACAAATTTACATGAATCTCTTCCCAACTCTTATTAATATGTGAATACAAAACACAATAAGCCAACCCAATGGCCAAGAACAAAGAACACCCTAGTTCCCTGCCCCAAAATGATTTTCCACCCTTACGAATACACTTAGATGAAATTTGGCTAACACATATGCCACAAGACTAACATCTGCCAATTTGGGAGATCCTTATGCACATATTTATAGTGCAGGCTGCCCAATTACACTTGGCAGCATTTTAGACAATCAGTTGACAAGCCCCAATTGATGATAAAACATAGGGAACATGCTAAATACGTGTATAACTAAGCCACACAATCAGCAATGATCTAAAAACGTGCCTCCATTTAGCCCCATGATTAGTCATGCTTGAATGAGGTAGTTGTAACTGCTCAACCGTCCTGTCATGTGTATTGTATGCTTGTGTTGGATAGCTTCTCCATGCCCAAGGCTGACATTGCGCCCAACCTTGCCCTTTGACACTACTCCTCCCCAATGCCATGACCATAGCTTGCTGCATTTTGACTTAGCCGCACACGCTCATTGCCACAGCTGCCCGCATCTGTCAAGTCGCCCTTAACTTGATCAAATCTGCCCATATTAATGTCATTACTTATATCGCATTACGTTGCCTTTTCTTTCCATGTCTTGGCCCCTGCTTTGACTTGGCTTCGTCTTGCCATTGTTATGTCAACCTGTACATCTAGATGAAATGCGCCTTGCCTCCATTCAAGGTGCGTTTGTCAACCCTGCATAGTCCGTCATACCGAGATACCCGTCATGATGTTGCCCCATTTTTCAGGTTGTGTGCCAAGGCCATCATAAAAATCCTTGTCACAGCCCATACCTGCCGAGGAACATTGTCAAGGGGCTAACAAACCACCCTTACCCAAAGAATTCGTCATCCTCGACGAAGCAGTTTTCGCATTTTTTAGCACCACCATAGGCCCTAAACATGCCTTCTTCTGCTCAAGTTCTTCCTCGATCGACTCATCTTTTTCTTCAGCAAATAAAGTTGTAAGCCGTTCAATATTTGGACTGTCCCTTGCCACGTGTGGCCCTTTGAGAATAAACCAACCATCAAACTTGTTGCTTTATCCCTTGTTTGTTGAAGGTCCAACTCATTGCTTTTCCTTTCCATTACCATTGCCATTACCATCAACAACATTACCCTTGTCATTCCCATTTTTCCTCAACTTTTTTGCCTTGTCCTTGTTCCCCTTTTTGGACTTTGAAGTATTAGAGAAATTCGAACCATCCTGTCCCAGCCAGAAATCACCCAACTCATCTGCAACAGCGATGGCACTAGGAAGGCCTTTCACATTCTGCCTTTGCAACTCCATCTGCGCCCACGACTACAACCCGTAAAGGAAATTGTGCAGCTTGTTATCCTCAGACATGTTGCTCATATCCAACATCAAAAACTAAAATCTCTGACATAATCCTTGACCATTCCAGTTTGTTTCAACATCTTCAAATGATCTCGAGCAATACAGCCCACATTGCTAGGAAAAAATTGATCCTTCAACTCTTTTTTTAGCTCTTCCCAAGAGTCAATTTTCGGCCTACCAACACTTACATCGTCTACCACGTGCATCCACTACCATATCTGTCATGACCCGGTTCGCCCTCCGTGAACCATCGTGATGACACCTAGTCTCTACGACTAGGTAGGCTTAAAATACGGAAAATAACCAAACTTGCAGAAGAAAAGAAAACAATTTAAAACAAAAATAGACTAATGAAATAGTGTTTAAAAGTGCCGCTCGGCATACACAATATTTAACTCTCAGAACTAATACATATGCCCAAAACCCGAAAACCCATGAATCACAAGCTACGAAATATAGAAAAATGTTCTAACTCTGGAATGTCTACATCAACAGTAAAGATAGAAGGGCTAGCACTACAAGATAGAATGGAGAGAGACTCCTCGGTCTACGGACGCAGCAGATATACCTCGAAGTCTCCGAAGGACCGCTTCGCCTCAAGGATGGTAGGTCTGAGTAGAGGTACCTGGAGCTGCACATGAAAAACATGCGCAGAAAGGGCATAAGTACAGCACATCGGACTCAGTAAGTGACAAGCCTAACTTCGGTCTGGTAGTGGCGAGGAATGTCAGGGCCCTACTAAGGTTAAATAAGATATAAGGTTTAACAGTGTGAAATAAATAGTGCAAATAAGTATGACAGTATAAATAACACAGGATCTAAAGGACATCAACAACTATTATAGAGGCAAAGTATGCACAGAAGGAGAAAATGGCCCAACACAAAGATAACAACCGGGGATCTCCCAGGATACCGTCTTGTAGTCCCCAAATATAAATATCATATCCAGTAGATCTCCCGGGTGCAGTCCCGTAGTACAACTCACAATGCACGGGGATCTACCGGAAGTCCGATCTGTCGTCCCAAATGTAAATATCCAGTACATGGGGAATCTACTGGGTGTAGTCCCGTAGTTCCAAAGTAAATGTGTAGGGGGATCTACTGAAATACAAATCCGTAATCCCAAAGTAAATATTCAGGGAGATCTACCGGAATACAAATCCGTAGTCCCAAAGTAAATGTGCAGGGGGATCTACCGGAATACAAATATGTAGTCCCAAAGTAAACACACAGCAACAACACGAAGAATACACAATTCAGTTCAAATATCATATTAAGGCAAAACAGGTACTTCTAGCATAGCTTGTTGCACATAATCCAAATAAGGCATTTTGAGCAAGTAAAACAATTAAGTCAATTAGGCATGCTTTCCTAAACTAGCAACAGGCTTAAATTGCAAGTAGTATAAAACAAGGAAAAAGAAACACAATTGAAATTACTTTAGGAAAATCGGATTTTCAACAATTAGCTCAAATACGTACTCGTCACCTCACGTACAAGGCATTTCAACTATCAAATATACCAAATCCTAAGGGGAAGGTCCTCCACACAAGGTTAGGCAAGCCATTTACCTCAAACCGACTCCAAATCAACCTGACACCACGTTCTTGCCACGAGTACTCGACTCCAAATGGCCCAAATCTATTCAATTCAATTGCATAATGTAAATAACACTTCAAGTAACTGATTCTACAAAGAAATTCTTAGCTAATACGCAAATAGGTAAAATGACCAAAACACCACTCAAGCCCACGTCTCGGAATCGGGTAAAATTTATATTTTTAGAATCCTCACACTCTCACGAGTTCATGCATACAAAAATTATCCAAATCTAAGGTCAAATTCCCAATCAAAAGTCCAATATTAGGTCTAAGAACTTTCTTCCCACTTTTCCCCGATTCCCATCTCCAATCCGAAATTAAATTATGAATTCATGTTTAGATTAATGGGTTACAAGCAAAAAGGAGTTATGAATCATTACCCAATCGATATCTCTAAAAATCCCTCAAAACCTCGCTCAAATCCGAGCTCCCAAGCTTTAGTTTTCACAAAAATGGCTAAACCCTCGACTTTGAAATTTTATATTCTGCAAATGCGAGACTATCGCAAATGCGATGCACAAAAATCCTACTGGCGAACTTCCTCTTTCGCGAACGCGAGGTCCACTCGCGAACGTGTAGCTTACACTGGCAGACCCTATACAAAAGCCAAGACTATGTCGCGAACGCGAATACCAACGGGTCCATACCTTCGCGAATACGGGACATCATCGCAAATGCGAAGCACGATTCAGCTGCTTCACCCAGATGTTCTACGCGAACATGAGACACACCCGCAAACGCGATGAATGTTTTCTCTGCAACACAAGGTAGATATTATAATTACACTTATATTGAAAGATTAAAGGATAAAAATCCAATGGGAAATCACTAAAGTAAGCCAAAGTTCCCTAATGCAGTACAGAAAAATGGCGAACTGGGGTTTAGATATTCAAAACATGACCTAAATTTGTGAAACTAAGCTATTTATACAAAGCTAGAAATTTTGGACAAAATTGCCCTTTCAGAGGTTCTGCGGTCGCACAATTCCATCTGCGATCCGCATTTCGCTTGAATCTTGACCGGAGTTGGAGTCTTTAGCTGCACAACTTTGGGTTGCGGCCTCATGTATCATTATCTATGGTCCATGCAAAACTGAGTGCGGCCTCATAGCGCCCTTCTGCGGACCACACAAATCTAAGTGCGGCCACGTGGCTGACTTCTGGGGCCGCACAATAATTATGCGGTCTGCATCTTGAGATGATACTTTTCTGAACTTGAACTCTTGGGCAGCTTCTGTAGCCATACATTTCATGTGCAGTCCGCACTTTACATTTATCCTCTGACAGACTTCCTTCACATTCTGTGTCCGCAGAAGGAATTCTGCGGTCCGCACATTATGCTTTTGCCTCCTTTTTGTACTTTAGTTCACGTTACTCCTTATCGAGTCGAATTTTATCTTTGTGGCTCATTTTCCAATATTCCTGCAATTAAGCATATTTTTCCAATTTTCAGGAATACAATTTAATACTTTTGGACTAAAACGAAAGTAAAAAGGCGCTAATAAGTAGTCAAAATTTCCACTTATCAACTCCCCCCAAACTTAAACATTTTCTTGTCCTCAAGCAATTAATGTAATTCCAACCTCCACATGTTAAGAGCTATTCTAGCTAGTCTAAGGTGAATCAATCACATATCAATTGGGACCAACAATTATCCATAACACTTATGAATTATCAACAAGACAATATTTTGAAGTTTTAAGCACAAATACTTCTAAAGTGACACTTGAGCATCAAGAGTTGACTTTATTCGTCAAGGAAGCTCGCTATTTCATGTAGGTCATTGTGGATCCCAAATTCCTCCTCTACTCTATCGTTGGCATAACTCATTTAAGAATGTAACACTCAATTCAAGGATTTGTGAAAAGTTTGCTCATCTCTCTCAAAAGAATGTCACAGGTATAACTCTAAGTACGATATGCTTGCCCCTCATGTAAATAACCACTAATGTAAGTTCACTCTCTTGAAATCCCGTAGGGCTTTTTTGGAATGTAATGAAGGCTTTTGGACTAAGGTAGGAAATGCTGGAATAGAATGAGTTTATCTTTCCTTAAGCACTCTATTTTCTCTTGTTGACTCATATTTTGTCAACTTTTTGAGTCATTTTCTTTTTCCTTAGGGGAACTAAAGAGACTTCAAATCACTCTTTCTTGGTCATGATATTCATTTTCTCCTTCTTTATTTTCTCCATGCTTTGCATCATTTCTTTTCTCTGAATCCATCCAACTCTTTAACTTATTCACTTTCTTTTTTGCATTTTTCTTTTGTTCTTTATTTCGTTCTTTCTTTTTCTTTGTCTTTCCTTTTCTTCATTGCTTTTCTCTTTTTGTGCCTTGATACCACATCCAAACTCCTCGTCTCTTCCCCAAACTTATGTTTTAGTCAATTGTTTCTCTGGAGTGTTAAGGAAAGCTCAGGTGCCAAGAGAGGGTCACTACAAAATGGGTAAAGGCTTGTAACATGGTTATCAAATGAGAAAGGTCTTGGCTCAAATGGGTTGACAAGGGATAGCAACATTGGTGGGCATGGAAAATTTCAAGTGGGTCAAGGATAGCCTACAATCAGTTCTCAAGCCAAGCAAAACTTAGAATTTTGCCTAGAAACACATTCGGGGCAAGTTCTAGATCATTCGCATGGATACTTGGACTTGCAACAAAATATCTCACTTCTCACACAACTGGATTGTTAAAGAAGATAGAGTCAAGGGACCACAACAACCATATTCAAGATTGAAATTCAATAGTGGTTCAACTAAATCACTCGATGATTGCTTAAGTCAACACAAGAGTCAAAAGGTCAGTAACAAGAGCTATTTCTTTTCAAGAACTTATTTTTAATCATGCACGTAGTTAAGTGTGTTGCTACCAATTGAAGCATGCTCGAATCTTCTAGATCAACAAAATTAGGCCCTCTTATTAAATATTACTACTAATATTACCTAAACATAAAAAACGGATTCAATCCCTTAAGAATGTTGTCACGCCATCCATCGTTGGAAATAGCCAACCGGTTTACGAAAAACCACCTTCAGAAAGAATCGTTGCATTAAGAAAACCAAAGGCTTTATTCATCACTTAAACATGAAAAGAAGCTACTAAATTAAAAAGAAGCTATTAAAGTAAATAAGAAGCTAAATAGACTAAACATTGACTACTAAGAACACAAAATAAAGTAGCTATAGAATAAACAACTGAAAGCATAAATGAATATACAAGATGAGAGAGAAAGAAAGAAAATATATACATGAATAGAGAGAGAGAAAGAGAGATAGGAGAATAGAGAAGAGTATGTACATAAATAAAAAGAAGAAAATAAATGTTATCAGATATTTACAAGCCAATGTCATCAAATCACACTAAACTCCATTCCCCGGAATAAAAGTAAGCATTGTCCCTAATGCTTAACAAAATAAAAGCAAGGAAGGGAAAGAGCAAAGAGTACTCCCTATGTTGTCTCAGTATCCATGGTAGCATCACCACCCTTAGGATGCTCCAACTGTATCTCGCCATCCTCTGCTCGGGGAGTAGCTGGGTTGGTGAACATCTTAACACCGCCTAAGCAGCGTGGGCAGCGAGGTCTGGCTCCTTAGACTGGCCAGCTGGTGCCTCTGATGCTAATGGTGCTACTGGGTTTGCTAGTGTTGATTGAGCTGCTTCCATCAGCAGATCAAGTGGAAGATCCCCAGCTACTGCTGTCTTGGTCACCTCCCGTCTCAGCTTGTCAAATGACTTCTTCGAAACTTGGAATTTCCTTATCTTCTTCACCTGCTTCTCAAGCTCCTCAATTGCTGTTCCATGCGCTACCAGAGTGTACACAATAGTCTTTTAGTTCTCCAGAATCTTCTTCAAAGTCTCCCCAACTATCGGAGGAATCTGGGTAGCTGGGGTGGATGTCTAGGCTGCAATAGTACATGATAGGTCAGGCATCATTGCAGTAGATTTCTGCATCCAGTTGTTGAGACTTGCTAGTGTCTAGGAGACTCGCAGTGCCATAAGTGGATAAGTAGAAGATGAGGGCAACGATGCTGATGGTGGCCCTGAAGATGGAGGTGGAGGTATAGCAGTTGTACTGCTGGAAGGCCTGGCTGGAGTGGTAGGCATGTCAGCTGAAGGTATGGCTGTTGAAGCCGTAACTAGCACCGAAGGCTCTTTAGGCTGGCCCACGGTAGTAGATGGCTTACCCATGTTCTTCGTGTTCCTCGGGTCCTTCAAAGAGTACCATATGAAAGCTTGCTTCACCGGAAGCTTTGTATCAAAGCTCCTTGACTCAATTCCTGCATCCGTAAGATATTCTATAATTGTGTTTATATACGGGTAGGAAATCTCACCATGCCTGCCGATCAGAGACATGTTGGCCGACATGAGGGAACCCACATTGATTGAGTACCCGCCCGTTATGGAGGCAACTATGTCCGCCTGAGGGATTGGAAGAATGTTTTCATTCTGGCTTGGGTCTATCCGACTGCATACAAACGTATGCCAATCCTTATCTTCAAAATTGAGGGTGTTTCGCAAAATGGGAACCCCTACTATGATCCATGGTAGTGGTGGTCCTGCAACTGATAATATCTCGGCTAACCAAGGGCGAGCCACATCACCCAGTCGAAACTTCTCTTTATATTGTACCAGCTCCACATCCTCGAGCCCAAGAATTTGTTCAGGGAGGTTTGATCAAATATAACTTTCAAATTCCTTACCTTAGTCACCTTAGTCCACTTTTTGACATGCGCCACATTGGTGTAGAATTTCCGGACTAAGTTCTCCTTTGCATCCATCATGCTTTGAGTGAACCATGTCCACACTTTTCTCTCCCCAAACATTCTTTCCAAGTTCTTTTGTATCTATCCAAATCCTTCAAATCAAATTTATGCTCGAGCATGAGCGATCTTTGAGTCCACCATTCTTGGAACCTGTTAAAAGCAATCAAGCTAACAAATCTGTCTTCCCGGACTTCCTTCTTATTCGATCTCTCAAGGCCGGCAACTAGGGTATCATCCCCTCGACTGTCATCAAGTATATCATCATCACCATCAAGTGCAAATGGTGCGGCGGGGGCCTGTGAGGAAGAGGGCTCTAAACCCCGGTTGTCATCTTCCGAACCCTCAAAAGAGCTAGCTGAGGAGGAAGGCTCATATCTAAGTTGAAGTCTCCCTAGGAATCGTCTTAGTTGTGACTGTGCATCGGATTGCTTTTGCACAGAATTGCCCTCTGAGGTTTCCCTAAGCGGGACATAGGAACTGGACTCAACAGGTTCTGGGGCTCTGCCGGTTGTAGCTTTCTTTGCTATTGCTCTTTGCACTGAGTGTGGCATGTTACCCCTACCTAAGCCTCGGGAGGGTTCACCCCTCCCTTTAGATGTATCACCATGTCCCCACGATCTAACCATTATTTGCAATACACAGCAAAAGGACTCAGTTATAGTTTAAACTCAAGACTATCAAACAACTACAAACAATTACATATGAACCAGATGTAGAGTACATAAGTGTGGTACGCAAATTTTCAGGTGGGGCCGCAGATGGGAATGTGCGAACAACATAATTTTAGAGTGCGGCCGCAACAGTGTTTCTGCGGTCTACACAATTTCAAGTGTAACCACACAATAGAAGTGCGGACCGTACAATTTCTAGTGCGACCTCAAACTTGACAACTCTCGGAAGATAGAGAATTGGTCGATCTGCGGCCGCACACCCTTTTCTGCGGTCGCAGTTAAATTTCTACTGATCGCGCAATTTCGAGTGTGGTCTGCACAATTAGTTCACATCATTTGCCCTAAACTAAGTATTTGCAAACCGCACAATTCAAATTAAATCGGCAGAAAATTTAGGGTTCCTAACTTTTAGCAAAAATTAGACAAGGCAATATCAATTAAACATGATAATTAGTTTATCCAACCCCCATTTAGCAAGTATGAAGTGACCCACACAAAATTAAGCTCACATGAGATAAATTTTACTATAGGGTTAAAAGTAACTAACTAATTAAGAAAATAAAAAAAAACTAATGATGAATTTAATATACCGGTTATGAAATGATGCTATGGAAGAATCAAAATGATGAAATCAGTGCGGTATGCTTGAACAGATGAGTGTACTGTGTTTTTCATCGTGTTTAGATTTCAGAGTTCGTAAAGTCTTACAAATAGTGAGGAGTTCACTATTTATGCAGAACACGATGGCCTACAGTTCAACAGACGAGTCCGACCGCACAATTTCATGTGCGGTCCGCACTCTCAACATTTTCCTCTTGAAAATCTACGATCTGTACAATGGTAATTGCATCTGCAAATTGTGATGCGGACTGCACAATTTCATGTGCGGCCACAGGTTGGCCTTTTTCAGATAGATAAACTTCAGAGAGTGTGCAATTTTGACTTTCTAGTTGTGCGGTCTGCACAAGAAATATGTGGTCACAGACTCCATTCTACTGTGGCACTCAAATTTGTATTGTCCGCACATTTTCCACACTTAGCTAATTTTTCCGAGCACAATCACTATAAAGCACATGCATTCCTGCAACACACTTCAAAACCAGTTAGAACAAAACAAGACCTATCTAGAGAAGAATGAAAAGAAAAAGAAAAAGACACATGGGTTGCCTCCCAAGAAACGCCTCATTTAACGTCGCAACAAGACGCTGGTTACCAATCACTTGAAATGGAGAACCGCCACGATGTGGCCATCATCAACTTTTCCCAAATATTTCTTCACCCGGTGACCATTGAATATAAACACCTCATCATTTTTATTTTTCAAGTCCAATGCATCAAAGGGTGTCACACCAACAACTTCAAATGGGCCACTCCATTTAGTTTTCAACTTTCCCGGAAACATCCGTAACCGAGAATTGAACAACAATACAAGATCTCCTTATTTAAACTCCTTGTTCCAAATGTACTTGTCATGGAGGTACTTAATCTTCTCCTTGTATTAGGATGAACTTGTATATGCATGGTATCAGAACTCGTCTAACTAATTCATTTGTGCCACCTTTATGTTAGTGGAGACATCCCACTCAAGATTCAACTTCTTCAAAGTCCACATGGCCTTATGCTCAAGTTCCACAAGAAGATGACAAGATTTTTCCGAACACCAACCGATATGGAAACATTCCAATCAGTGTTTTGTAAGTCGTCCTATAAGCACATAAAGCATCATCAAGTTTCTTTGACCAATCCGTCCAGTTGGCATTCACATTTTTAGCTAAAATACTCTTTATCTCCCGGTTGGAGACTTCCACTTGACTAGTTGCTTGAGGATGATAGGGGGTCATCACTTTATGAGTGACATTATACTTGGTGAGTAAGGTATCGAAGGCCTTGTTGCAAAAATGTGAACCCTCATCACTTATGATAGCCATGGTAGTACAAAATCTTGTAAAGATGTTCTTCTTCAAAAATGCCACCACACTCTTTGCTTCATTGTTGGGCAAAGCAACAGCCTCAAACCATTTGGACCCATAATCAACTGCGACTAGGATGTAGGTGTTTCATCAAGAGCTCACAAACGGGCCCATGAAGTCAATACCCCATACATCAAAAATGTCAATCTCCAAGATGGTTGTGAGGGACATATCATTTTTCTTTAAGATTCCACCGGTCCTTTGGCATTCATCACAACGCTTGACAAGCTCACTTGCATCCCTGTAGAGAGTGGTCCAATAGAAACCGCAACTTAACACTTTGGCCATCGTTCTTGCTCCACCATGGTGACCACCATAAGGTGAAGAATGACAAGCCCCAAGAATTTTAACTTGTTCTTCCTCCGGTACACATCTTCTAATCAGTGCATCTATACAAATCCGAAAGAGGTATGGTTCATCCCTATAGTAGTCTTGACAATCCCATTTGAGCTTCTTCCTTTGGTTTGAAGAGAACTCAACCGGAATGATACGACTCACAAGATAATTTGCCAAATCCACAAACCAAGGCACCTCCTTCATAGAAATAGCCAAAAGTTGCTCATCAGGGAAGGACTCATTGCTTTCAAGGCCCTCATCCGACCTCCCCTCTTCCTCTAAACGAGATAAGTAGTCCGCCACTTGGTTTTCACTCCCTTTGCGATATTGGATATCAATATCAATCTCTTTCAACAATAGTACCCATCTCATCAAACGGGCTTTTGAATCTTTCTTGCTCATGAGATAGAGAAGTGTTACATGATTCATATGAACAATCACCTTTGCACCTATCAAGTACGGGCGAAACTTTTCCATAGCTAACACAATGGCAAGAAGCTCTTTCTCCATAATGGTGTAGTTGACTTGGGCACTATTCATGGTTTTGCTTGCATAATAGACCAGATGAAAGATTTTGTTGATGTGTTTCCCCAAAATGGCACCCACCGCTACATCACTTGCATTATACATAAGCTCAAAAGGAACACTCAAATTTGGAGTGGTAATGATGGGAGTAGTAGCCAACTTGAGTTTTATCAACTCAAAAGATCTCATTCAATCATTATTGAAATGGAAATTGGCATCTTTCTCCAAAAGCTTGCACAATGGGTTTACCACTTTAAAGAAATCCTTGATGGATCGCTAGTAAAATCCGGCGTGCCCTAAGAAACACTGCATGACTTTGACTAAAGTTGGAGGTGGAAGTTTGGAAACCACTTCAATCTTTGCCTTGTCGACTTCAATGCTATTCTATGAGATCTTGCGGCCAAGGACAATGCCTTCCTCAACCATGAAATGCCACTTCTCCCAATTGAGCACCAAGTTTTTTTCTTTACATCTTGCCAACACTTGTTCAAATTTCCTAGAAAATCATCAAAAGAATCCCCGACCACTGAAAAGTCATCCATGAAGACTTCAAGAAAGTCTTCTACTGTGTGCGTGAAGATAGCCATCACACACCTTTGAAAAATTGCTGGTGCATTGCATAACCCAAATAGCATCCACGAGAATGCAAAAGTACCATAAGGACATGTGTATTCTTATCTAGATCCTTCAGAGCAATAAGAATTTGATTGTAGCCGGAATACCCATCAAGAAAACAATAGAAGGCATGGCCGGCCAATCTATCAAGCATTTGATCTCGGAAGGAAAGTGTGAAATTATCCTTCCTTGTGACTTTGTTAAGCTTGGTATAGTCCGTACACACTCTCCACCCGGTCACCGTTCTTGTAGAAATAAAATCATTCTTTTCATTGGTGACCACCGTCATGCCCCCTTTCTTTGGGACACATTGAATCAAAGCAGTCTACGAACTATCGGAAATGGGGTACACAACTCCGGCATCCAACCACTTGATGACCTCCTTTTTGACAACTACTTGCATGGCTTCATTGAGTCTCTTTTGATGTTCAATAGATGGTTTGGCACCTTCCTCCAAGTTGATCTTGTGCATGCAAAATGCGGGGCTTATCTCTCGAGTATCCACCAAAGTCTATCGAATAGCTTTTTTCTTATTTGTAGTACTACCAATGTAGAATTTGCCTGCACATTAGTCAAACAAGATGAAAGAATAACCAGTAAAGTAGAAGAAGGGCCATGAAATTCATACCGAAGATGTGGGGGAAATAGTGTCAACTCCATAATGGGAGGCTCCTCAATTGGAGGCTTTGGTGGAAGACTGGTTCTATTCTCAAGAACCAAGGACAATTTGCGGGACTCATAAGTGCACGAATCCATTCCTTGCAAATCATTCACACATTCCACATAATCCTCCATTTCTTCATCATCACAATTGAGCAACACCGCCTCCAAAGTATCATCCACATTCATCATGACACTTGTCTCATCAATATACACATCGATGACTAAGTCCACGAAAGAGCACCTCATTCCTATTGGGTTGCCTCATAGACTTGCACAAATGGAAAACCATCTTCTCATTACAAACCCGAAAAGTAAGTTCTTCGGATTCAACATCAACTCTGCCTTCCCCGTAGAAAGAATAGGTGTCCCAAGAATGATCGACACATCATAATCAACCTCACAATCAATAATAACAAAATCCGTTGGGAGGATGAATTCATCAACACGAACAAACACACCATTAATGATACACAATGGTTTTTTCATGGTACGATCCGCCATATGCAATCTCATAGATATGGGTCTTGGTTTCCCAATTCCCAAGGTCTTGAAAACCGAATAGGGCATCAAATTGATACCTGCCACAAGATCAAATAAACCTTTAGCAAAGTCAGCACTCCCAATGGTACAAGGGATTGTGAAAGCACTGGGATCTTCCAATTTTTGAGCGATTCAGTGCACAATTGCACTCACTTGATGAGTCATCTTTATAGTTTCACAATTCATCGACCTCTTCTTTTTCACCAAGTCGTTCATGAACTTTGCAAAATCAGGCATTTGATCTAAAACCTCAACCAATGGCACGTTGATGGATAGACTCTTCATCATGTCAATGAACTTTTTGAATTGGTTCTCGCCATTTTGCTTGGCAATCCTTTGAGGGTGTGGAGGAGGAGGCCTTGGCATTGGTACCTTAGCCTTTGGCACTACCGGTTCTAGTATGTCAACAATGTGCTTTCTAGACAGGTTCACTTCCTTATGAGTCTCCTCCACTTTGTCATCAATATCAATTCTCACTTCATCATTGTTTGCATTTCTTTGCTAGGAATCTTATATTCTTGCACCACTTGCTCATCATCTACAATTTTCTTTTGACTTGAGGTGGTTGCATCCCCACCTTCTCCCCTCCTTGTAGTAACGACCAAGGCATGTCCTGTGTTGTTCCCACCCTTTGGGTTCACCACCTTATCACTTGGTAGTGCCCCTTTAGGACGAGTGTTTCAATCTTGCGAGATTTGCCCCAATTGTACTTCCAAATTGCGAATTGAAGTGTTGTGAGAGGCTAGTTGAGCATCGGATGTGGCATTCTTCTCCATCATTTGTTTGAACATCTTCTCAATTTTGCTTATCTCATTGTTGGAAGAACTCGAACCTTGGGAAGGATAAGGAGGCGGGTTGCTTGATTGTTGATACATCGGAGGCCTTTGAAAACCTTACCCCCAATTATTGTTGTTCCTCCCTCCTTGATTGTTGCCTTCCCAATATCCTTGACTATTGCCACTCCAATTGCTTTGGTTATTTTTACCATTCTAATTTCCTTGATTGTTTTGATTTTTCCAGTTCCCTTGGTTATTACTACCATTCTAATTACCTTGGTTGTTTGAATTCCAATTCCCTTGATTTCCTTGAGGTCGCCATTATTGTTGATTCGGGCCTCGATTTTTGTTTCTTTTCCCTTGGAAGTCTTTCACATACTATACTTCCTCTTCTTGTTCATTGTAAGACTTATCTTGATCAAACCCACTATCATCTTGCACATAATTTTTCACAAGGCTTTGCACTTGTAGACCCTTTTACCTTCTCTTGTTTACC
The DNA here is from genome assembly GCF_000393655.2 of Nicotiana sylvestris. NCBI lineage: Eukaryota > Viridiplantae > Streptophyta > Magnoliopsida > Solanales > Solanaceae > Nicotiana > Nicotiana sylvestris. The sequence goes on from NC_091067.1 coordinate 79,302,705, forward strand.
ATCATACTAACTTTATCCATTGCATTTACTTGCTTAAGACCTTGCACTTGTTGGATTTGAGCTTTGGCTAGTTGAGTCATTGTGGTGGTCAACTCGGCAATTTCTCTCCCATGATCATGCAGTTCTATATGCAAGTGAATCATATTTGGATCACCTTGAGGAACATTTGCTCTACCTTGCCGTGCCGATGAAGTATCCACCATTTCATCTAGAATCTCACAAGCTTCCGCATACGACATTATCATGAAATTTTCACCGACAAGTTGGTTGACCACGCATTGATTGGTATTATTGATCCCCCTATAGAAAGTTTGTTGAATCATAGCCTCCATCATGTCATTGTTTGGGCACTCTTTAACAATTATTCTCTACCTCTCCCATATCTCATGCAAAGGCTCATTGGGTTCTTGCTTGAATGCTAGAATCTCATCTCTAAGACTCGCCATATACCTGGGAGAAAAGAACATGGAAATAAATTTCTCCGCCAATTCATCCCATTTATGGATAGAATGATTTGGCAACCTCTCTAGCCAATCCAAGGCCTTTGCCTATAGAGATAAAAGGAATAGACTCAACCTCAAAGCATCCTCAGAGACGTTTGTCTTCTTACTCCCCTAGCAAGTGTCAACAAACCCCTTCAATTGTTTGTACACATTTTGATTCGGAGCCCCGATGAAGAATCCATGTTGTTCCAACAATGTAAGCATAACATTTGTGATATGAAAGTTGCCTGCCCTAATGTCGGGGCAGAACTATGGCACTTGCGTATCCTTCATTCGTTAACACCCGATATGGAGCCGCTCTTTGTGGAGGTGGGGTGGAACAAGAACATTGTCTTGAGGCGGTCGGCCTCGTCTATTTTCTTGAGGTTCAAGAGGAACCTATTCAACTTGATCATCTTCCACGTCCACGTCCCTCATAGGCTTGTTTCCAAGAGGATCATCATTGTTGAGAGCTATTATTCACCTACAATTGTTTCACCAAAAAATTAGTAACTCGAAAGGAAAAGGAGACAATTCACATACAAAATCAAATATATAGCTAAATATGTTTTTAGCCCCCTGGCAACGAAGCCAAAAATTGATCTCTTCCAAGTCACACCTTTATTAGAGGTTGTAAAACGGTCGATGCAATAGTATTACCCAACTAAGAGTCAGGGTTAAATTCCACGAGGAGCTTTGAGATTGGGATTTAGGAGTATATATGACCATATATGAGCTTGAACTATCATATATTGCACTTCCACAAAATTTGGTTGGTTCTATAGCTAAGTTAAACTAAGATTGCAAATAAGTAATTTAAACTAAGAAATTGTGTTTTGTTGTTATTTTTAAATATTGTAAAAGGCCTAGGGCTATGACCTTCAATTAGGTGTTTGCCTAACGGGCTGTAAACTTTAAAGCTTGTTTTGTTGGTCGAGGTGTATTATAGCTGTCAAACACTCAAGTACCCATTCAATACCTCTCGATAAGAAAGTGATTTTGCCCAATTTGACTTTCTCAAGTCCAAATGGGTATTGAAAAAAACAGTTGATAAAATGCTCAAGTCGGATTTTATTATCTCTAGATTCAACCCTTTAATTGGGACTATCAATCTCTGGATTTCATCCCAAATTCTTGTTAGCCAAATTTTCTTAGACTAAGTCTCTCTTCCTCAAGAAGAGACCAAGTCAAATAGCCATGAACTAATGTTTGCAACCATTAATTCTGCAATAGAAAGAATGAACAAGACTAAATTATCAACTCCCAACCATAAACAAACCATAAATTAAACACCCATTAGGTTGACACACTAGGGTTTGGTGACAACCCTAGTTAAAAATCTTAGCTACTCATAATGGATAATGAAGAAAACAATGTAGAAATGATAACTAAACTCTTATTGAAAGATTAAAAGACAAAAATCCAACGGTAAATCACTAAAGTAAGGTAATGTTTCCTAAAACAGAAAGAAAAATGGCTACAGGAGTTTAGATATTCAAAACTTGACCTAAATTTGTGAAAATAAGTTATTTATACAAAGCTGAAAATTTCGGACAAAAATACCCTTTTGAGCATTCTGCAGCAGCACAATTCCATGTGTGGTCTGCACTTCGCTTGAATATTGACAGCAGTTGGAGTCTGCAGCCTCACAATTCCGGATTGCCGTCGCAAGTCTCTTGTTCTGCGGTACGCACAAAATTGAGTGTGGCTGCATAGGGCCCTTCTGCGGACCACACAAATCTGAGTGCGGCCGCGTAGTTGACTTCTCTTGAATATTGACAGGAGTTGGAGTCTGCGGCCGCACAATTCTGGATTGCAGTCACAAGTCTCTTGTTCTGCGGTCCGCACAAAACTGAGTGTGGCCGCATAGGGCCCTTCTGCTGACCGCACAAATCTAAGTGCAGCCGCGTGGCTGACTTATGCGGCCGTACAAAAATTTTGCGGTACACATCTTGAGATGATACTTCTCTAAACTTTGAACTCCTGGGTAGCTTTGCGGCCGCACATTACATACGCGGTCCGCACTTTACATTGATCCTCTGACAGACTTCCTTTACATTCTGTGGCCGAAGAATGAATTCGACAGTCTGCACATTATGCTTTTGCATGCTTTTGGTCTTTGAGTTCACATTACTCCTTCTTGAGTCGAATTTAATCTTTTTGGCTCATTTTTCAATACTTTTGCAATTAAGCATCTCATCAGTTTTCGGTAATAAAATTAAACACTTTTGGACTAAAACGAGAGTAAAAAGGCACTAATAAGTAGTCAAAATCCCAACTTATCACCTAACTTACACTACATTCTATACAAAGCTTAATACAATTTTATTTTCTCACTTTTTGATCGTAAGATTGCTGTGCCCGGAAATCTTGTTCCCGAAATTTCCATCTCTGTTGTTTCATTTTTATTTTAAGGCTAAGTATTATATATTTCATCAATTATTTCTTTATTTCAGGATCACATTAGTTCACTTGTCTAAAAACCACGTAAACAACCTCCCTATTTCTTTGGGGTAGGGGTAAGGTCTGCGTACACACTACCCTCCCCAGACCCCACTAGAGGGATTTTACTGGGTCGTTGTTATTGTTGTTGTTGTTGGCTAGAAACCATGTATAAATTCAGCTATACTGTTTTATGGGTAAACAACATATATACAAAAAATATACATCTTTTCGACTATTATTTTGAGAGCAACTATGCAATGTCATTTTCCCTACCATCCTTCGTCAAGTAGAGTAAGTGTCTTATTCCTGTTGAAATCTTCGGAGACACATATTCTGTCAATCGAGATTTTTATGTAAAGTACGTGTAAGCCAAAATATTCTCATGAAAATGAGCTTAAGCATGTGCATGGTAACTTAATAAAACAATCTAACATAAATTCTTAATTTGTTGGACGTGTGAACAAAAATCTTACATTGTAGCTGAAAGAAAAAGAGTAAGTTTCATCTAAAGTGTTGGGATATACATAATGGCAGCATGCCTTTTAGGGGAAACTGCCGATCTTAGCTCAAAGCGGAAGGATAGCCCATGCATGTTAACATTATCTTTAGACTATATTATCGCAACAACTAGTTATCAGTGCCTATGGTTCAGTGAGACGAGTATACAAATGGCAGAAAATATGACGTGGGACTTGGTTTACTACCTTTACCAGGCTAGGTGTAGCTTTAAGGCGCGCACACACACACACAATAAAAAGCTAGCCTTTAAGTTTTAGTGGTGTAACAATCCGATCGGTCGATTTTAGACTTAAAGTTCCATTCTGTGGTTCGAGGTCTTAGCTAGTTTTATATTCTATATTATGACTTGTGTGCATGATTGGATTTGATTTTCAGATGTCTCGGTATGAATTTGGATGTTTGATTCTAACATTATAGGTTTAAGTTGAATATGGCGATCGAGGTTTAACTTTTGTAAAAACGACCACGGAATAGTATTTTGATGGCTCCGATAGGTTCGTATTGTGATTTTAGACTTGAGCGTATGTCCGAAATCGAAATCGGAGGTCCATAGGTTTATTATGTTATTTTGCCGCAAGTTGGCAATTTAAAGGCTTATAATTTTGATAAGTTTGACCATTGAATTCATAGCTATCATATTTGGATTTCTATTTCGGGACTTGAAATAGGTCCATTTTGTTCTTTGGAACTTGTTTGCAATGTTTGGCATCCTCCCGAATTGATTTGATAGGATTCAAACGCGCAATTGTGTTTTTAGAAATTCTTGAGTTTCATATAAATTCCATGTGTTTTGGAGATCTGATTCATGGTTTTAGATTTTAATTTGATGATTTGTCGGGAGAAGGAGTCCTTGATATATTTTCAGACTTGTGTTGATGTTTGGTGTGGAGGCCCGAGTGCTCGGGTCAGTTTCAGACGCGCTTCAGAGAGTTCATAAAAGGTTCAGATTTTGCTGGTGTTCTAATCTCGCATGTTCGAGAAATATTTCGCATTTGAAACTGTCGCATTTGCAGGCTCCACTTCACTTTTTCGAAGTGCACTGTGGCCCGAAGAGTTCGCATTTGCAAACTCCCAATTGTATATGCAATACTGGCCCGAGATGAGGAGGGATCGATTTTGCGACCAAGAGGTCGCTTTTGCGACATGTCCATCGTTCGCAATTGTGAACAAATCATCGCATTTCCAATGACACAGGAATGTGAAGGTCTTTGCTTTTGCAGTCATTTCCTCGTATTTGCGGGGTTCTCATTTGCGAACCCCATGTCACATTTGCGACACCTGCGACTGGACATATAAGTTGAAGGACTAGATTTTAATCTCATTTTTATATTTTGGAATCCTAGGCTCTGTAAGAGGCAATTTTGAAGAGGGATTTTCATCTACAAATATTGGGTAAGTAATTTTGATCAATTATCAACTATTTTACATGATTATATGTGTGTTTTAACATCAAAATTATGAGAATCAAAGTGAAATTTTGAGAAACTTCGTCTATATTTTGAAAAATAAGAATTTGAGTTTTAAGAGTCGATTTGGACTATGATTTATAAACAAAATACATGCATAGACTCGTGGGGTTATGGGTAGTCGAAATCTACCCTTGGACTTAAGTTTTGACCGGCGAGCCCGAGGTTGACTTGTGTTTACTTTTGAGGTATTTTGCAAAGATCATAGATTTTTTTGTTAGGATTGATTTCTCCTGCATTATTTGATGTTATTAAGTCTATTTTTGTTAGATTTGAGCCAAGTGGAGGTGAATTTTAATAGAAAAGCTAATTTCGAGAATTGATTGAGGGCTTTTGAGGTAAGTATCTTTCCTAACTTTGTGTGGATTAACTACCCCGCAGGGATTGACTTGGTTGCACTATTTCAACTACGTGAAAGATGTGTACTCGAGGTGATGAGTGTGTCCATGATTTTATATGTGGAAATTTGACCGGTTTAGACTTTTAGGGTTCTTATGCACACTAAAGTGAAGTTGCTCTATTATGTTATGTCGTCCATTGTTAAATTCACTTTTATATACCTTATTAGATGTTGTTGGTACATGTCCTATCTTTTGTTGCCAAATATACTCTTACATGCTTTAATTGTAATTGATGCCTCTTTAATGTTGCATATTATCTCTTTTGTAGTTGATTATCCTTAATTAAAGTTTTTGTTACATGTTACCTCTTGCGTAGATGATAATCCTTAATTGAAGTTGTTGTCATATGTTATCTCTTCCGCAATTGATTAACCTTATTTGAAGTTGATGTTACATCTTATTTCTCTTATTGTTGAACTACTCTTACTTGAAGTCATTATTACTTGTATGTCTTTTATCGCTGAGCTTATCCTTTCATTTTATTGCATTGTTGTCATTCCTGTATTGATTTACTTGTTGTACCTTGTGCTATTGTTGTTCTTTTTGTATTCAGCGTTGTTGAGACGTGGGCTATATGTGGTTGTTGTATTGGAATTGTTGTGAAAACGTTGTGGTGTATGGACATATGTGATACGGTTTGATATGTTATGTTACTATGATTTTGGCACAAGTAAAACAGTTGAGAGGATTGCCGGGATGTTCGCACGTGAGTTGTCTGTGCTATTGTTATTATTGATATTTTCACATGCGGCGTAACAAGGAAGAATATATATATGTGTGTTTATACATGTGGCGAGATAAGATGAAAATATTATTATCCGCGTGTGGCGAGAAAAGGCGGGCATTTACTTTATTATTGCGCATGCGGCGAGACAAGGGGGCTATGTCGGAGATGATTTGCGATGAATTGTGTGATGTCCTGGGGACATTGTTATCGATGATAATTGTGTAGTAGCATGCCTAACTTGTGTGAGTCATGCATATTAGGGTTTCATTGTGTCGTTTCCTATGTGCCATTCGATGTCTCTGATTATACTTGTTGACTCGAGCTATGATAGAACACTTGCACAATAATACACCATAATTAGTCGCTCATATCGTCCAAGAAGAAGAACCTTGATGTTTATTTATCATTTACATGTATTCGTGTATACTTGCCTTTTGTGCGTGAGTTGCATCGTTGGCACGTCTTTTGTCGGTGTGGATATGAGATATTATTACTGTTAGCACTTGAGTTATCCATGCGGATATGAGATGTTGTTAATGCTAGCATGTGAGTTATCCGTGTGGATATGGGATAATGTTAATCTCTTAGAACGTGAGTTGTCCATGTAGATATGAGATATTAGTAGTGTTGGCACGTGAGTTGTCTGTGTAGTTGCGATTGTAATGTGGACACATGATGCCAAGTGATTAAGGTTCGTGAATTGGGACTCGTGATTTGTGGTTATGCGGTGTGGTACCCCGGAGAATGAAAGCGGTAATATATTGGGTTGTTACTTGTTTTCCCTTACTTGGTTTCACCGGACTTTAATTGTATTCTGCTTACTTTACGACGTTATTACCTGCCTACTCCTTGTTGTTAATTGTTGTTTCTAGTTCTTATTGCAAGTATTGTAATATTACTTTTACCATTTTCGCTTGATATTGTTCCCTGTTAGTTTTATATTCATACTTGTACATGTTATTATGTCTATTAGGTTTCTTGACTATTCCACGTCACCACTTCACCGAGGTTATTCTTGATACTTACTGGTTATCACTGTGGTGTATTCATGCTACACTTGCTGCACATTTTTTTGTAGATCCACGTACCTCGGAGCGTGTTTATCATTAGTTAGCTAATTGTGAGTTGCGGCGGAGACTTCAAGGTACACCTACTGTCGCATTTGCAGGCCTTAGAGTCACCTTCTGAAGTTTACTTTGTACTGTTTATTTCTATTTTGGAATAGTTGTACGAAAAGATTTTCTAGTAAACTCAGTGGAGCTTATGACTTGTACTACCGGTTTTGAAATATTATATACCGATTTTTGGCATTATATAAAAATTTATAGTTTATGTTTAATAGTTGACTGGTTAAAATCTGTTATTAACTCAGTAAATGTTAGACAAAGACTAGGTTTCATCACCACTCGTAAGGAGGAATTTTGGGTGATGTGGCCCTAATATTCTCGGACGATGTGGTTTCACATAGTAGATCTCCAAAGAAGTCATGAGATGATGGCCCATGTAAACTTAGAGACTGTTTGGACATAAAAAAAATTTCATTGTTTCCAAAATAAAATCACTTTTTTTTCCTGAAATCAGCGTTTGTTCGTAAAATTTCCAATTTTCACTTGAAGATGCATTTTGTAAATTTTAGAAAATTTGAAAAACTCCAAAAATCTATTTTTCAAAATTTTCACTGACAAAACATCAAAACAACCAAACTGAAATTTATGTCCCAACACAATTCTAAATTTCAAATACCATTTTCACTTAAAAAAAATTTTTGACCATTTTTTTTAGAAATTTTCAATTCTTAGGTCCAAACGCCTACTTAGTTCGAAAGGATCCTTGATGGGTTAATTATTATGGGGCTTGCCGTGGTCAAAATAGCATGGGTTAGCCAATTTTCGGACTGTTCATTGAAAAATAACTAGCGTTTGCAAAGTCGTTGAAAAATAGCCACTATTTTGCTACAACACGAAAAAGTTTCATCATAATATACTAGAGATCGGTGCACCTGTGTATGAACTTCCAACATATTATGCTGGAACTCTAACACGCAGAAAGTTCAATCATAATATACTGGAGATTAGAGCACCTCTGTATGAACTTCCAACATATTATGTTGGACCGGTATATTATACTGGAACTACAGTATATTATACTGGAACTCCAGTATATTATACTGGAACTCCAGTATATTATACTGGAACAATATACTTATGCTGAATTTTTCGGATTTTGAACAGTATTTTCATTCAAATTTATCTTTACATGAAAAGTGTCTAAATTTCGATTACTTTTGAAATTGTAGCTACTTTTGAATGACCGCTTGTAAATATGACTATTTTTGAATTTCACCCCTTTCCATGTGAAACTTTATTTGAAAGGAAGATTGTTGGGGGGCGTAAAAAAGAAAAAAAGGAAAGCTACATATGAGGTGTAAATTTTTTTGAAAGAAAAAACAACTTTTACCCAAAAAGTACTAATATCATATCATACTAAGAATTTCTTTGGGCTGAATTTGCCAAACACTCTTTATATAGAAAGTGGAATTGTCTTGGAAGTAAATAGTATTTTTACTCAAAAACCAAGCTGATAAAAGAACATACTAGTCTAAATTTCATCTCGTAGATGACAGCTGATCAAAGATGGCCCGAAAATTTCTCGGATTAACTAGTGCATCATAAACCTGGACGAATGACTTGCAATTACATTTGTTTAAAGGCTATATATATCTATTTATCTCATGACCCTAAAATTGACCCGGTCGTGATAGCGGTTATCGTGAAATTAGGTCAGTCGACAAAATTCCCAAATCAAATCATTTTTCAATAAGAGTCATTTTAAGCCATTAATTTAACAAGAAAACTCATAATAAAGTCCTAAATAACCAGTGCGAAAACATAACACAAGCCCGACATCGGGATGTCACAAGTCAAGAGCATCTACTAAGGTCTGAATACAACGAAAAATCTGAAAATATACTAAAACAGTCTAAGGAAGACAAGAGGGAGAAGAACAGGGCTGCGAACGCCGGGCAGCTACCTTGTTAACTCCGATGACTCTGCCACTAAGCGATCAATACCCGCTACTGGGTTCAGATATACCTGAATCTTCACACAAGGTGAAGGGAGTAATTTGAGTACGCCAACTCAGTAAGTAATAAAAGTAAATGAAAGCTGAGCGGTAAGAAAACACGTAAAAACCACGTCATAACACTACAGAAAATATAGTACAATTCCAAAACAGTACAGAAATCATTTATTTCATAAATCAAACTCAGCTTCAGTAAAACCCTTTTCTTTTACAAAGAAAAATTCTTTCAATAGTTGAAATGAGTGATGAAACAATAAGTAAAAATGATAGGAATGTAAACAGCCCCTCGAACAAAACATAAACCATAAATCGCCCCTCGGGCATAATATCATCAGAACCAGTCCCTCGCTTTACCTCACAATTACTCGTAATCAGCCCCTCGGGCATAACATGAATTAAGAACCACCCCTTGGGCAAAACATGGATCAAGAACAGCCCTTCGGGCAACAATATAAAACAACAACAGCCCCTCGGGTAATATCACATCTCACACACTAGGTACCCGCGCTTGTTGGGGGTGTTCAGGCTCCAGAGAGGCTCCTACATACCAAGTGCTATAACAAGCCATCTCGTGTCATAATAAATCAGGCCCTCGGCCTCATTACAACAAGCCACTTCGTGGCATAAATAAATTAGGTCCTCGACCTTACAATATCATGAATCGGTAACAACCTGCTGCAGCGTGCAACCCGATCACATAATATCTTCACCACACTGGCCCTCGGGCTCACTCAATCAGAAACCTCTCAAGCCACTCAGGCATCAGTAAAACAGGAAACTCAGCTCAAAATATCTTTTAATATGTCAAAACGAAGTAAATACGACTGAGTTATGAAACCGGTAAAATACAGCATGACTGAGTACAGATATTAAGTCAAAATAGTAAGGAATAGTAGTAAAAAGCCCCTAAGGGTCCAGACAGTTGGCACTATGCCCAAATAGGGCATTCAAACCAAAACATAGTAATACTTTCCAAAATACAATGATATCAAACAGTTTTCAATCAAATACGCGACTTAATAGTCGTACAGGATGAACCAAGTCACAATCCCCAACGGTGCACAATCTCACGCTTATCATCCAACGTGTGCGTCACCTCAAAGTAGCATAACGATGTGAAATTTGGGGTTTCATACCTTCAAGACAACATTTACAATCATTACTTACCTCGAACCAGATGAAATTCTACTCTACAATGTCGTTGCCTCTCAAATTGGCCTCCGGATGCTCCGAATCTAGCCATGAGAATTCGATACAATCAACACGAGCTAAAAGAATCAATCCCATAAGAAAATGCTAAGCATAAGACTAAAAGTCAAAAACTCAACTCAGAAGTTGGGCCCCGGGCCCACATTTCAAAATCCGACCAAAGTCTCAAAATCCGTCAACCCATTCAATTACGAGATTATCCATACTACTTTCACTCAATTTTGACTCCGAATCGACTTTCAAATCCCAAAAATTTATTTTATGAAGTTCCACAATTTTCCCCAAATTTTCATCCCAAATCTCTACTCAGATGATGAATCCAACGTTATACTCATGTATTTTAGCCAAAATTGAGTTAGAATCACTTACCCCGATGGTTTTCTTTAAAATCCCTCGAAGAATCGCCATCCGAGCTCTCTAGATCAAAATATGAAATAAAACCCCAAATCTTGTATTTATAGTGCACCTCTCAGATTCCCATCACCGCTAACCGCGGAAAATGACCGCTGACTGCGGAAAATGATCGCTGACCGCGGCAAAGCACCTCTGACCACGCTTTTGGTGGCTGCAGAGATAGGCCTTAGTATTTTGAACAGACATGCCTAGTATTTTGGAAACTACACACGAAGGGCTACAACTTTCGTTTTTGAATCATCTCAAAATTCCTTGCAGATCAAAAAATATAGGCTTCTGAAGTCGGACCAACGAACCTATGGATTCTCCCCTGGACCGCCTCAGCGGTAAAACCTCCACCTCAGCGGTAAATTTAAGCACCAGAACCATTGCCTGAGTTCCGGTGATGCCCGGACTCGCTCAAAACTCACCCGAAACACACCTGAGGCCCTCGGGACCTCAACCCAAACAAACCAACACCTTCCATAACATCCTTAACACTTAGTCTGGCCTTCGAATCACTCAAAACGACACCAAATCAACTTCGGAATCAAGCTTAAGAACTTAGGAACTTTTAAATTCCACAAACATCGCCGAAAACTATCAAATCACCTCCAAATGACCTAAAATTTTGCACACATGCCCCAAATGACACAACAGACTTACTCAAATTTCCGAAATTCCATTCAGACCCTGATATCAAAATTTTCACTACCGACCGGAAATACCAAATTTTCAATTTTACCAATTCAAGTCTAAATCTACCACGTACCTCCAAATTCCATTTCGGATGCGCTTCTAGGTCCAAAATTACCTAACGAAGCTAACCGAGTCATCAAAATTCAAATCCTAGGTCAATTATTAAAAAGTCAAAATTTGGTCAAGCCTTTTAAATTTAAAGCTTCAAGTTGAGAATCTTTCTTTCATATCTGTTCTGATTAACCTAAAAACCAAAACCGATGATTTACATAAGTCATAATACATCATACGAGGCTAGTCATGCCCGAGAACCGGCGAGCGGAGTGCAAGTGCTCAAAGTGGCCGGTCAGGTCGTTACATCCTCCCCCACTTAAACATACGTTCATCCTCGAATATGTCCATAGTTGTTCCAAAACCATCAAATCACCATGTATCCTCACTATGCACATCCCCGGGGGTGATCCCACGTCACCCTATACCATATAGGTCTGATAACACAACAGAACTGAAATTTCACAATCCATCCTAGCCCATAAAACTTAGAACCAAATTTCCACATCCGAAATCATTTATAAGATCAGAATCTCACATCTATACACTGAATAAGTCCGAACAAGCTGTATCTAACCATATCCGCAACCCCCGACATAATCACATTATATACCACATAACTCTGACGCTCATAGCGATAACTTCTAATCACAACGGCTGATCATACAACCCAATACCGGTAATAAACCTCTTATCCAATAAGGCCTAATTTCAACAATTTTGTATACTGCCAATGATGAAAGAAACATGCAGAAATCATAACCATTCCTCAGATCAACCAGTCATGGAGCTCCCTCTCCTTAGTCAAGGACTATAGTAAATTACTTAAGCCGAACTTCGATATTATCCTTCCAACATGCTGAAATCGAATCCGATAGTATCCATTATAGGACCAATGATCTTGTCTCATCCAACACGACTACTCTAGTGACATGACACATTAATACAATCTAAACCACAACCCAAGAAATCTGCGCACCAATAAGCAACAATCTGAATGTACTCAAATCATGAAAAATGAATCAAATGAGAGAGCTGTACTAAAAGCTCACTAGTACCACAACCCGATGCTAAGAACCCATCATACCCCGTAAAACCAGAACACGCGAATCTAACCCTAAGGATCATACCTCCACATAACTTCGCTGCAATGCGCGATCCTATCTAAACATCGGCCCACGCGAAACACCTCAAGTCACCATGCTCAAAAATCAACAACCACATGCAATTTGATGTCTAGAACCAAAAGTGAATCACCATAACCACGGAGAAGCCAATGATGCAATGCCAAACCAGCCTGAAAGAACATACCCAATGCGCAATCAATCGTGCAATACCCAGATACTCATCTCACACAAATTCCGCTATAAAGCACAAATAAAACCACATCATTTGTGCATTTAAACAACGAATCACAATCCCGCGTAGCATGTAAGAGTAGCTCACAAATAACCTCAGAACACTAATAAGCTCAAGAACAACCAAATGGCACCTCCCTCAACAATAGCAGTTCGGAGTCAACATATCTGACTCGATGCAGAACACACACCCATGTTGGGCCTACCAATGAACCCCAAATTAACTCTAGTCACCCACAATAGATGAATAACTCTCCGAAAGTTCATAATGACTAATCATAGCACATACTATCACCTGACTAGCTTGTCCACATCTTCACAACCCATAACCATGAAATTACTTTCTTATGAGAACTCCCAGTCTCCAAATCCATAAAGCACTCTAATCATTATATTCGATCCCAACTCCACCTCCCGAATATATAACACATCTCTAATACTTGACCATTCCGCGAGGGGTAATTCTAAAAATTCTTCTATGCCACCAAGCAAACTTTGAATATCAGTTGTTGATCAGACAAGATAATGTTGCAATACCAATGAAGAATCCATAACTCAAACACATCATCCTTTCTGAAATGTATACCCTCATCGAGCCACACCAATTAGTGATCTCATTTATCTAGTCATTTGAATCTGTCCATGCTGCCTAAGAATTTATAACCTTCCTTTAAAAACTAAACCATGACCCTACACATACAAATCACAACCCTGCACTAACCTTCCTTTCATAATTCATTCCAAGTCACAAGCAACTACGTACTCAACTTGCCAAAAACTTTCCACTTGATCCCATCAAGAAGAAAATCATTATACAATCACATGCTCCTCACGCCAGTAGAAAATATACATATCTAACCGTGTTAGAAACTATCAAGAACTCTCCGAATCCGGTTGGCACAAAACCAAACCGTCAAGACTGAATCCTTTTAACTCAACCAAGCTACGCAAGCCATCAAAGCCTATGAGCTTGCCACAAAACACCTGTAGAAACTTATTATCTCATCAACACCCAAAGAACTAATCATATTCCTTACGATGCCGATCTGACCTACTACCAAGCTATCCTATTTATCTAAGTTCTTTCCAAATTACCTTCAATTTGATATTTCAGCTTGCCATAATACCGCAAATCCTCAACTCAAACTCACCACACGAGGCCCAAGCATAAGACTACACCGCCCTAAGGCTCATAAACCATTGTGATCTTCTGAATCACCCCCAAGAGAACCGCAATCAAGATACCCGCTCTGAAGATACCTTCTGCAAATCTAAAGACATTACCTTCGCTTTCCTGATACTAGTATGTAGAACCCATGATTATACAGAAATGCCACAAGTCCTGACACCCTCCTATATAAATCTCAGTTTCTAGACCACACATATCCTAAAGATTCCCAATTGCCACGTATAAATCTTGAATTCATTAGAACCCTTCTCGAGAGTCATCCACTCTACTTAAATCTCAATTAGACCGATCGAATGGACCAAATGACCTGTGCCTCATTAACACTCCAACACCCAAGGAAGTAACCCACCTTAATACAACCAGATAAGTTCTTGCCCCACACACATTACATCCTTCACTAATAAAAACTCAAAGCATTCCATGTTTCTCACATACCCCTAGAGCATACCACAACCCTTAATCGAGATTTCCTTTACTAAAGCCATCCTCGATCTCCAACCTTGCAAGCCACAACTGATTCACTCGTATACCTTAAGCTGAACCCAATACAACACATAACCATGTTAATCAATAGCAGACTCCCCCACTTGGCTGAAAGCCATAGATCAAAACACACAAAACTCACAATGCCCATACTCTATTACTGCCATAATACCATAGTGAGATTTAACTGAACCCTTTATAAGCTCATGCAACACAAACCATCTAGTGTGTCAAATCATCTGCAATTCTCGCATTCACCCTCGTACAGTCAAGCTCATTCTCATAAGCTATCCAAACTCAAATTGTACTACATATGGTTCACAGGTAGAAGAAAATTCACTACTAAACAACATAGGGATCGCACACCCTCAGGACACCCTATAGGAGATAACCCACATGCTTAGCCTTAAACCGGTGTCTCTCTATACTCTTCCATAATCATAACTATTACACAATCAAAAAATCTTTCTCAAGTCCAAACTCATATCACAACATAAAATCTACTTCACTTCCCAACTGGACAATATGAAAAGGTCCTTCAACACACCTACAACTCTGGGCTACACATCAAATCAAGATGGAAATCAAGCACCAAATAGTTATTTCTACCCTCAAGCAAACTCTTCTTGCCATATTCGAATAATCTGAACACATCTCGCAATCAAATCATACTCATCACGTAGCCATCCAACCATAATTCCCACCAATAAGGACACAAACAGACATATAAGTCCCAAATGCACGTGCCCATACAATAAACAGCTCAGTGCTCAAGCTACAGACAAAGCCTGGCCTCAAGTCCTCCAGACTGGCCCAATATGAACACACAAAAATCACATCTCACCCCTCGATCAGGGAATCACAAGTCGTCGATGCACAACTGATATCAAGTGCTCATGCGTGCATACAAACACGTGGAAGGAATTTCAAGAGTTACCTTTCAAGCTGAATAAAGGACGCACGATAAGAATTCAAAAATGCAAGATTTCCTAAAGGTTATGCATCTTCCTGAGGATAAGTACAGACATCTCCGTACCGATCCATGAGACTCCACAAAACTTGTTCTTGACTCGTGAGACCTATGTAACCTAGGCTCTGACACCAACTTGTCACGACCCTAAAACTGACCTGGTCATGATGGCGCCTATCGTGAAACTAGGCTAGCCAACATAATTTCCAAATCAAACCATTTTTCAATAAGAGTCATTTTAAGCCATTAATTTAACAAGAAAACTCATAATAAAGGTCTAAATAACCAGTTTGGAAGAATAACACAAGCTTGACATCGGGGTGTCACAAGTCACGAGAATCTTCTAAGGTTTGAATACAACGAAAAGTCTTAAAATATACTAAAAACAGTTTAAGGAAGGCAAGAGGGAGAAATGCAGGGTTGTGAATTTCGAGCAGCTACCTTGTTAACTTCGATGACTTTGCCACTTAGCAATCAACACCCGCTATCGGGTTCAGAAAAACTTGAATCTGCACACAAGGTACAGGGAGTAATATGAATACACCAACTCAGTACGTAATAAAAGTAAATGAAAGATGAGTAGTAAGAAAACACGTAAACCACGTCATAACGCTACAGCAAATACAATACAATTCCAAAACAGTATAGAAATCATTTATTTCATAAATCAAACTCAGTTTTCGTAAAACCCTTTTATTTTACAAAGAAAACTTCTTTCAATAGTTCAAACGAGTGATTAAATAGTGATTAAAAATTATAGGAATAGTGATTAAACATGTATCATAAACCACCTCTCGGGCATAATATCAATAGAACCAACCCCTCGGGCTACCACACAATCACTTGTAATCAGCCCCTCGGGCATAACATGAATCAAGAACCACCCCTCAGACAAAACATGGATCAAGAACAGCCCCTCGAACAACAATATGAAACAACAATACCCCCTCGAGCAATATCACATGTCATACACTGGGTACCCGCGCTCACTAGGGGTATTAAGACTCTAGAGGGGCTCCTACAGCCCAAGCACTATAACAATCCATCTCGTGGCATAATAAATTAGGCCCTCGTCCTCATAACAACAAGCCACTTTGTGGCATAAATCAATCAAGCCCTCGGCCTCACAATATCACGAATCAGTAACAACCTACTACAGCGTACAGCCCGATCCCATAATATCCTCATAACACAGACCCTCGGCCTCACTCAGTCAGAAACTTCTCAATCCTCTAGGGCATCAGTAAAACAGGAAACTCAACCCAAAATATCATTTAATATGTCAAAACAGAGTAAATACGACAGAGTTATGATATTAGTGAAATACAACATGACTAAATACAGATATTAAGTCAAAATAAAGAGGAATAGTGTAAAACTCACCTAAGGGTCCAAACAATTGGAACTAGGACCAAATATGGCATTCAGCCCAAAACATAGTAATACTTTCCAAAATACAATGATATGAAACAGTTTTCAGTCAAATACGCGACTTAAGAGACTTACGGGACGGACCTAGTCACAATCCCCAATGGTGCACAACCCCATGCTCGTCATCTAACATGTGTGTCACCTTAAAGTAGCATAACAATGTGAAATCTAGGGTTTCATACCTTTAGGACAACATTTACAATCATTACTTACCTCGAACCAGATGAAATTCCACTCTGCAATTCCCTTGCCTCTCAAATTGGCCTCAGGATGCTCCCAATCTAGCCACAACAATTCGATACTATCAACACGAGCTAAATAAATGAATCCATAAGAAAATTCTAAGCTTAAGACCAAAAGTCAAAAAGTCAACTCAAAAGCTAGGCCTTGGGTGCACATCTCGAAATTCGACCACAGTCTCAAAATACGACAACCCATTCAATTACGAGACTATCCATACTAATTCACTCAATTTCGACTCCGAATTAGCTTTCAAATCCCAAAAATTCATTTTATGATGTTCCACAATTTTCTCAAAAATTTCATCCCAAATCTCTACTCAAATGATGAATACAATGTTATAATCATGTATTTTAGCCAAAATTGAGTTAGAATCACTTACCCCGATTGTTTTCTTGAAAATCCCTTGAAAAATCGCCAAATCGCGAGCTCTCTATGTCAAAATATGAAATAAAACCCCAAATCTCATATTTATAGTGCACCTCTCGGATTCCCATCACTTCTGACCGCGGAAAATGACCGCTGACCGCGGTAAAGCACCTCTGACCATGCTTCTGGTGGCTGCACAAACAGGCCTTAGTTTTTTAGCCTTAACCTTTTCTATTGATATCCAAATTATGAATTCTTTATCTTTTTAGAAACTAGACATGAAGGGCTACAACTTTTGTTTTTGAATTATCTGAAAATTCCTTGTAGATCAAAAGATATAGGCTTCCGAAATTGGACCAACGAACCTGCAGATTCTCCCCTGGACCACCTCAGCGGAAAAGTTAAGCACTAGAACCATTGCCTGAGTTCCAGTGATGCCCGGACTCGCTCAAAACTCACCTGAAACACATCCAAGGCCCTCGGGACCTCAACCAAAACATACCAACACCTCCCACATCGTCCTTAACCCTTAGTCGAGCCTTCGAATCGCTCAAAACAACACCAAAACACAAAATCAACTTCAGAATCAAGCTTAAGAACTTAGGAACTTTTATATTCCACAAATGTATACGGTAAAAATCAGTGGTCCGATTTTACAATAATTAAGGTGCCTCGTAGAGACTGCCCCAAGAAGGCTCGAAGCTCAGCTCGGGGTTTCGACCCCAAGGGTTCTTAGTGATCGACCTTGAGGCAACGTAAACAATGATCAGCATTGAGGTAGTGTAAATCAGCGGCTACGTTGGATCGATGTGAGGTTCCCAAGGCATGTGACTAGAGCTAACAAAGTCTATTAGATGGTTCCCAAGGTTAACAAAATCAAATCTAATTGTTATTACAATTTTCAAGGTTAACAGTTTGGCGCCCACCGTGGGGCTAAAAATAATAGTGATTGTCTTCTTGCTGGTTCAAACACATAACACAAGTTATCTTTCACGATTTTTCTTGTCCAAGAATCTTTGGTTTCAGGTCAAAATGTCTAACTTAGTGAATGCATATGAAAACAACGATCTTGAGGACCATGGAGAGAATGGTGTTGTTGTTCCAGGTGCGGATGGGGTCTCACGCGATGCCCAATGTGTCCATATAAGCTCCCACACTAATAGGAGCGTACGCCAAGGAGACCATCAAGAAGCTCAGAAACCCCCAGTGAGGGAAGAGCGAGAGGTTAGCCTTCACGTTATTTTTGAAATGCTACAGGCACAACAGCTGGCAATTGCTCAGCTACAAAGCCACCAAGAAAACTCCCAGCATGGTAGCACCTGAAACGGTTCCCTAAGTCGAGCAGGCACCAGAAATATCAAGCAACAACTGGTCGGCAGCTAACCCCGCCATTATAAAGATGCTCGAGGACCTCACAAAGAGGATCGAGTCGGGCAAAAAGAAGATAGAAGCCAACGACAAGAAGGTAGAGACCTACAATTCTAGGGTTGATCAAATTCCGGGCGCACCCCCAAACTTGAAGGGTGTAGATTCGAAGAAGTTCGTACAAAAACCGTTCTCGCATGAAGCGGCTCCAAAACCCATTCCAAATAAGTTCACAATGCACAACCTCCCAAGTAAAACGGAACCTCGGACCCCAACGAGCATGTCACCGCTTACACTTGTGCAGAGAAGGGAAACAAACTAAAGGACGATGAGATAGAATCTATCCTACTAAAAAAGTTTGGAGAGACACTTTCAAAAGAACAATGATGTGGTATCACAACCTAGCCCCAAACATGATAGATTCGTTTACCATGCTAGCAGATTCCTTCATAAAGGCACATGCTAGTGCCATCAAGGTAGCTGCAAGGAAATCTGACGTCTTCAAAATCAAGCAAAGGGAGAACAAGATGCTAAGAGAATTCATATCTTGCTTTCAAATGGAACTAATGGAACTACGACCAGTCTCCGACGACTACGTAGTGCAGGCCTTCACTCAAGGTTTGAACGAGCAAAGCTCGGTAGCTTTGAAGCACCTGAAGTAGAACTTAGTCTAATATCCGCCCCGTGACTTGGTCGGACGTCAACAACAGATACCAATCAAAGATAAGGGTCAAAGACGACCAACTAGGAGCCCCCTCGGGCTCGGTATATCCTAGCACGCTTCCGACAAAGGATCCAAAGGCAAACAAAGAAAGATACCAACCATACACTGAAGATAGAAGAAACGCCCCGAGGCGCAACATACCCCGCAATGATTGAGGGATCGATCAAGGCCAGAATCCTCGGGGACTCATTAACAGAGCTAGATTCGATAGTCACACAGGGCCGATGGAGGCACCCCGCTTGTCGGAATACAACTTCAACATCGACATTTCAGATATCGTATTCGCCATCAGTAAAATCAGAGATACAAGGTGGTCGAGACATGTACAATCAGATCCTTCGCAAAGGAACCATAACTTAGTGTGTAAATTTCACAGCACATAAAGTCACAGGACCGAGGATTACCGACAACTCCGGGAAGAAGTAGCTCGACTACTCGGTAAAGGTCACCTCCGAGAATTCCTTAGCGATCGAGGTAAAGTTCCGAGAAAGAGAGGCGACCCAAAAGAATGAAACAAATGAGCCACAACATGTCATCCACACGATCTTTGAGAGCATCGATGCCCCGCAAGAACCCATTGTCAGGAGAACAAAAATATCCATCACTAGGGAAAAGCAAACTCAAGGTTACATACCCGAGAAAGCCCTCACATTCAGAGACGAAGAAATCGAGGCTCTATCTCAGCCTCACAACGACGCATTGGCAATTTTTTTTCTTGTAAATACATTTCAAATAAAGCGTGTGCTTGTGGATCCAGGTAGCTCGGCTAACATTATTAGGTTGAGGGTGGTGAAGCAGCTCAAACTGCTCGGCCAGATTGTGCCCACCTCTTGAGTCCTCAACGGATTCAACATGGCAAGTGAAATAACGAAAGGAGAAATCACCATCCCGGTCAACGTGACTGGCACAACCCAAAATGTCAAGTTTCATGTCATCGAATGAGACATGAGGTACAATGCATTGCTTGGAAGGCCATGGATACACTATATAAGAGCCGTACCATCCACCCTCCATCAAATGATGAAATTTCCGACAAAGGATGGGACAAAAACCGTCTACGGGGAACAACATGGAGCAAAAGAGATGTTTGCGGTGCACGATGTGGCACCGACGCCAATACCTCCATCGTCGAGGGAGCCAAAGGACAAGAAAGCCGTAAAATAGCAATAACAAGCTATATTCTTGGCTACACCAGACTAAACAAAGCGAAGGACCGTACCGCGTCCTCAGAACAAACGATTGAAACATATCGAGGCCCAAAGCGCCATTAGCACTAAGGTATGATCATCTCCATTTTTAGTAGCTACATTTTGTACTACTAAGTGCAGGTATCCGATCGAAATGGCCGAAGCGCTTTCCACCTCGAAGGCCTTAGGTTCCAAAAGCGTACGTTGCACTCTTTTCCTTCGATCGGGTTTTTATCCCAAGAAGGGTTTAACGACAAGGTTTTTAACGAGGCAACATCCATGTGCTACCTAAGGAAGGCTGAAAAAATATTCAAGACTTCTCTTCAATCAACCTCAAATACTGGGGGGCATCCCCCTGAAAGGTTGCCTCCTCGAAGAAGCCAAGATGTGCTAAATGGGGTCTCGATAAGAAAACGACGTACCAGGCCAAACGGTCGAACGAACCGTGTCTGTATAGAATAATCGAGCCCTTGAAAGCAAAAAACGTGTATACTTGTACCAAGTAATAAAAAAATACATTCCCCTCCATCAAAGCATTTCGCGTTTCAAAGGAGTTCGGTATTTTTAAAAAAAATGGCTCCAGAGCCAAAAACGTCCCGAATACCCGGGGACTAATGTCAAAACTTAAAGCCATATGACCTCCGGGTCGGAAACTTCAAACTTGTAAGCCATCATGAGGCAACATCAAGGTGACAAAAGCGGCTCCAGAAGCCAAGAACGTGCCGAACACTCGGGGATTGGCGTCAAAAACTCGAAACGGTATGACCCCCGGGTCAGAAGCTTCAAGCTCGTAAACCCTCAATGAGGCAATGTCAAGGCTACAAAAATGGCTCCAGAGCCAAGAAAACTTTCAATGTCTCAGGGACTGCCGATGCCAAAAGACCTCATACGGGAAACCTCGACCTCGTAAGACCTCAAGCAAGGTATGAACCAAACTTGTGCCAAGTGACCAAAACTGTAAGACCTCAAACAAGGAATGAACCATACTTATGCCAAGTAACCAAAACTATAAAACTTCAAGTAAGGTATAAAACATACTTGTGCCAAGTAACTAAAACTGTAAGACCTCAAGCAAGGCATGTAAAAATTATAAGACCTTTCAAAAAGGCATTACCCCGATCTTAAAGTTAAGGCTATATATTCAAACTTGTAAGACCCATAAAAAGGCATACCCTCGATATAGACACTAAAATTACTTCACTCCGAAACTAAAAGGCTATGGCCAAGCATAAATGACTACGGTCATAAGGCTCCGTCCAAACTAACGCAACTCGGGAATGCCTGACAGTCGCTATAAAATCACAAGCCTTCAATTACTTCGAAAGTAATTTGAAAAGAACCGGTTAAACATACTACCCTCGACATAGGCAAAAGAGCTTCGACCATGTCAGCTCCAAACTATAGGCTTCAAAACATTTAGCCACTGAGCAAAACCTCCAGAGGTGCTCGTTCATCGCCATATAATGACTAACAATCGAGGTTTTTATCGAACCACACTTGTGCTAAGTAACCAAAACTGTAAGACCTCAAGCAAGGGATGAACCATACTTGTGCCAAGTAACCAAAACTGTAAGACCTCAATCAAGGCATGAACCATACTTGTACAAAGTAACCAAAACTGTAAGACCTCAAGCAAGGCATGACCATACTTGTACCAAGTAACCAAAACTGTAAGACCTCAAGCAAGACATGTAAAAATTATAAGACCTTACAAAAAGGCATTACTCCGATCTTAAAGCTAAGGCTATATATTCGAACTTGTAAGACCCCTAAAAAGGCATACCCTCGATATAGATGTCAAAACTACTTTACTCGGGAACTAAAAGGCTAGGCCAAACATTAATGACTACGGTCATAAGGTTTCGGCCAAACGAACGCGACTCGGGGATGCCGACCGTCGCTATAAAAACATAGGCCTTCATTTACTTCGAAAGTACTTCGAAAAGAACCGGTCAAATAGGCTACCCTCGACATAGGCAAAAGAGCTTCAACCATGTTAGCTTGAAACTATAGGCTTTAAAACACTCAGTCACCTAGCAAAACCTCCTGAGGTGCTCGTTCATCCCCACATAATGACTCACAATCAAGGTTTTTATCGAACCGTCAAAGAGTCAGGCAAACACAATTTCAAAAAGTCCTTAATGTGGGAAAATTAAATCCTATATTAGAGGTCGTATCGACCCAATGCGTAAGATCCACTGTCTCCAGCCCATATAAAGGGTCCTACAACCCAATGCATAAGAGCCACTGTCGCCATCTCCTATAAAGGGTCGTACCGACCTAATGCGTAAGAGCCACTATCGCCAGCCCATATAAGAGGTCGTACTGACCCAACACGTAAGAGCCACTACCGCTAACCCATATAAAAGTTCGTACCGACCTAACACGTAAGAGCCTAAGGGGCAACTTTAAATTCAAAAACTTAAGGGTCAATGAGCTCGAGTCGAAACCCGGCTCAGAGACTGAATCTGAAACAGTTAATTTAATATGCCTAAGAGCAAAAGCTTAAGAGTTCAAACGTAGGTTTATGCTAACAGGTCTTATCGACCAAACGCGTAAGACCCTACCGGCCAGCCCTATGGGTCCCAGGACCGTACTACAAACCTAAGGGTTCCTTTTAACTCGAAGACCAGTTCAATCTAGCTAATGACTGACAAATATCGAAACAAAGGGAAGTACATGAAAAATGAAACCACAAGGCTTCCTCTTATCAGCATTGGTTTGGATCTCTTCGGCTTCACCCCGAGCATCTACAACCTCGGCCTTTATCTTTAGAAGTTCAGACTCGAGCCTCACAATTATGCTCGTTCGGACCGAGCTATTTGCACAAGCATTCCGGAGTTGCACTTCGAGGGCGGAAGCCCTGACCAAAGCATCAATCTTGGACACAACTTGGGTATCTGCCTGAGCCTTAGCTCGTTACACTCATACTTGACCCGGTCAACTTCTCCCCAAAGTTGTTCCAGCTCCTCCGTTTTACTCTGCAGCTAAAATATCAAAATATTAATCTTTGAAAGCAGAAGGGGGAGAATACTTCGACTCGAAATAAAGGTTGCTTATCTTTAGATATAGCTTTTGTAGTTCCGACTTCCATCCTCCTCAGATCGTAGGTGATCCAACTCATCTCCCCTCTTCTTACAAAGAAGCCTGAGGGATTTCTCCCCATCCAAAGCTTTCAACAACCTGGCTTCACGACGAAGCATCTCGAACTTGAGCTTGTCAAAAGCCTGTGAAAAGGGAGCTCAATAAGAAAGGGAAGTCACGAAACTAAAAAAGCTTGTACCGACTACCAAAACTCACCATGGAACTGAGCCGTTGAGCTTTGTCAAAAGTCGAGCACATATTTACAGGCTTGGCCTCATCGGCCCAAGTAAATTACTCACAATGAGAGCGCGGTCGCCCGATGTTCCACTCGATTCACTCAGCCCTGGCCTCGAATTTCCCTTGAAGTACCTTCGGTAGGGGAAGGGGAAGGTGGCGGGAAACCCTTATCCCTTGAATTACCTTCGACAGGAATGGGAGATGGTGGCAAGAAAGGAATTGTTTTTACAAAAATAGAGGATTCAGAGATTGCAGGTTCGGCCGACACGTCTCTTTTGAACCTCTGAGCAGGGCTCGCCCCGCTGCAAGCATCATCGCCCTTCGAAGACTCCTTCCATTTCTTATCAATCCTTGGCCCCGAGGTTGGCAATCTTTCCTCCTTCCCGAGGGGACACGACGTCATCTCAAAAAATTCTCCAACACCTACGGTGGCAGAGTTAGTGCGCTAAAAATAAAGTACCTTTCTGAGAAAACAAGCCACTAAGCACCTTCCATGATGTTTTGCCTCCCATCTCCCCTTGGACATGTCTTTCCATTTGCACTTATCATAAGTCGAGCAAGCTGCCCGCTTACGAGACCATTCAGCTAGGTTAGGATCCTCGTTTGCCAGCCAAAGGATCGCTAAATAAAATAAAAAGGAAAACATCTTTACGGATCCCGCCTCCATTATAGACAAAAACAATAAAAATACAAGTGGACCACTTATGTGTGAAATTCCATTTCTCAGGAAACGACAAAAACTCTCCAGAGAAAATATCTACTATCCGTGCTTGAACAAATCGGCTCATCCACCCCCGGTCCTTGTCTTCTTCATCGTTAACGGCAAGAGACCGGATGGATCGACGTTGCAGAGCATTTATGCCTCGGTAATGCAAAGACCGGTATAACCTAATATCACTAAGGGTGAATTCGAGCCCGACCTTATCCGCAAAGTACCTTATCATTAGCACTATCTTCCAAAAGGATGGGTGAGCTTGCACCAAGGTAATCTGATACCTTCTACAAAACTCGAGCACGACCCTATCGAGAGGGCCCAATGTAAAGGGGTACGTATATACGTTCAAAAACCCCTTAACATGGGACATAATGCTCTCCTCTGGGAAAGGTACCTGCAACACCACCTCTTCTCCCCATCCGGAGTGTTTTTTGACTACCTCGAGATTCTCTTCCCCTAGTGAGGAGATAAATCTCGACGCATGCCCCCGGTAGCCTAGAACATTGGGAGGTTTTTCTAACGTAAAGTTCCTCTTCGAGACAAAGCACCTCTATGTTAGCTCACCGGACACCAGCGTGTACCATCAACCGAGTGCGAAACTAGGGAAGAACCCTCTTCTTCTTGGCAAGCGGATATGGGCACAGTAGCCATGGCTATGGTAAAGCAAAGAAAGGAGAAATAGATGACTTAGGCGAAAGCTTTGAGGTAAAGGGAAATTGGTGCAAGAAAGGAGAACCCTATAAAGAAGATAGTCACTCAATATAGCAGTATTTTCAAATAAAGGGAAGACAAGCACATATATAGAGCATGTGGAGACTATTCGCCTGATCTAGAGACCAACGAAATCTAACCATGTCAGTATCATTTTTCATTTTGGGAAGCGCACCAGTGGGGCCACCTTGGTCACTTCGCAACCATGCCACATAAATGACACTATCATGCAAGCGCTCGGAAGTTATCAGATCCCGAGAATTTTTGCTATTGCAGACATCGACCCTTAGAAACTTTTGGCCCAATTTTGAGATGGTGCCTGATCTCAAAGGCCTCGACTGTTCCAAGATATGCCCCAAAAAGCCAACATCAGAATTTGAAGGCAAAAACATTAAAACATAGAATGCGAAATACTCGAAGCAAAAAAATTGTTATATTTCCTAAAAGACGTTTATAACAGGGGAACATTTACAAAGCCTTTCCCCTAAGAAACTCTTGTACAAAAAGGAAAAAAGAGATGACCTAAGTCTACTCTTCACCCCCACTGCCCTTGGTATCATCGCCAGAGCCCTCATCTAAAGTGACCAAAAGAGTAGATTTTTCCTCCAAGGTTCATGCTTCCTCGATCTCAGTTGAGAGATCGGCGCCCTTATCACTAACTTCCTCAAGAGCCTGCCTCCTTGCTTGCACACGAGCATAAGCAATGGCCCGAGTCAGCTTTTGTTTGGCCTTCACTAATATCTCTTAAGCTCGTTCGTTCACAGTGGTAGCATCTTTCTTATACGAGGACACCTTTTCTTCTGCCATAGACTTAGCCGACGATAGTGCAACAACCTCCTCCTTGGCACTCTGCAGAAGTTTCTGGGCTGACGACAGCTCTATCCGCAGAAGGTCCCTCTCTGAGGCCACGACCCCATTTTGTCCCCTTAAATAGAGGGCCTATGTATCCTTGGCAACTGTCTCCTCTCGAAGCTGCTCCACTAGGGAATTCTTTTGCCTGACGTGCAAGGGAAAGTTGGTAAAATGCCAAGTTAAAAGGACAAAGGCAAGTTTGCAACTGCAGTATTACATGCTCGACAAGGTTATCTTTTTCTCGGCACACTCTTTCCAACCTCGCCCGGAGCCCACTCAGCTCCTCCTCCTTTCGTGCAAAAGAGGTATCCAACTCCTCTAACCCCTAGGTGAGATCCTCGACCTCCTTCCTATGGCATATAAGTTCATCTCGTAGCTTATAGATAGCGTGATCATACATTTTCTTAGCCTACAACAAAATAGAAGAGTCAAAAAAATGAGGAGAAATACTTGAATCACGAAAAGTATACATAAAAGGGGGTATCATCTGCTACTTGAGCCTCTCTGCCTCCTCTATAGCATTGTGAACGTCAAGATCAATGTCCTCACCGACACCATCGAGGAAGTTTCCAAGCACATCTCCCCCCTCGTGAGGTCCCCCACATTGGTGACCCTTGGGTCCTATGCATTCCTGAATTCCCCAGGGGAGAATCGATGACCCAAATCAAGGCCACCAAGGACATCGATAAATCTGAAGGGCCTCGAAAATCTCTAAGCCTAGGCCCTTTGGATTCATCAACAATAGGTTCCCCGATAGGGACTGTTCCACGTCTAGTTAGGAACTCGGGGACCGTATTCACATCGTCCTCGAGAGCCTCCATAACATGGGCTCGAGCCGAATTGACCATTCCCAATTTGGCAGCCCTCGGCCTAGCCACCTGCGGGGCATCTATGTCCGACCTCATCCTTTGTACAAGAAGGTTCTCATCATCATTGTCATCTTGATCCTTAGTACCGGGACTTGCCCAATAAGCTAAACCCGAGACCTTGGCATCAGCTCAGGGTCTGCGTGATTTGGGCTTCTTTGGCATAGGAGATCCAGCAGCCACCTTTTTCTTCCTCTTCTTGCCCCTATCGGGCTTCAAGGTCTCTTTCTCGCCGTCGGGAGGCAGTCTCATCAGTAGTCCATCGCCAAGGCCTGCACAAGCATAATACTCAAAGCTTGTCGACGTGAAAAAGATATTAAAACATGGTAGAGGAGACAACAAAAAGGCTTACCATGATTCTTGGCTGGTCACCGCGTTGTAGCCAAGTCGGTCCAAGAATGATCGATATAAGGGAACGAAGTATCCAATTGCCTAATCTACCCCGACATGTCATGGACCGCTTCGGGATACCAACGGTAGCTGCATAAACAAATGGGAGATCATATTTGGGATGATGGTAAGGAGACAGTATTGCATGTTTGAGGGAGAGGCACTTACGCTCCATATTCCACTTCTTCGGGAATGGCATCCTTTCAGCCAGGATGATGTTCGAGGTCCTCACTCAGACAAACCTACTCATCCATCCTCAATCCTTGATCTCATCGATGCTCGATAAAAAAAGGCTTCATGGATTGAGCGTGGAGCATAATCAAACCTCAAAAAAGATGAGGGCTATATAGTCTAATCAAGTGGTCAAGGGTGAAAGTCATACCTGCGACCTTGTTGGAGACATATCGGAGCATATAGACTATCTTCCAAAAATATGGATAAATTTGGTCAAGCGTCACTTGATACTTATGACAGAAGTCGAGAATAACCGGATCTATCATCGGGGAAGATGGATCTGAAGAATCAATGGGACCCAAAGTGAATGGGTATGTATATACATAAAGAAAGCCAGCCTTGTGATCTGTTATGCTCTCGTTAGAACTGGGAATCTCAACCAGCATTGTCCTCTCCCATCGATAGTCGTCCCTCACTTTTTGTATATTAGTCATGACGCTAATATATCGGGACACGTGTTCGTATCGTCCAAGCATAGATGAGGGTCTCTCGATAGAAAAATCATTCACAGTATCGAACTCGGTAGGGGTACACTGTTCAACGGTGGGTGCCACTTTGGGTTTGCCCTTGGATGTTCGAGATGAAGAGGAAGCATCCTCTTTTCGAGGTACTGTTTTAGAGGTTCTAGCCATGGTGGTGGAAAGGCCTTTATGAGAAAGTAAGTGAGGAAGCAAGAACAGAAGAAAGAAGAATGTGAAAGGGGATGACCTTGGCTCTGAAAGTTTTAAGATGTTGTAAAAGTGTGAATCATTAAACAATTGAGGTATTTATAAAAGCCATATGGCAAGTGAAAATGACGAACCAATAGCGGTTCATGGGCTTCTCGATAGTCATGTTGACAGCGACCCTTGCCCGTCTTTTTGAGTTACGGCATTTAATGCTCTGATAGGCTGACGTCATGATGGTAGTGCCTAAGGAGTAGGAGTTCAAAATTGTTTCCTATCATTTTTTTCTAGGAAACATGGGGATTATCTATATACGGTAAAAATCAGTGGTTCGATTTTACGATCATTAAGGCGCCTCGTAGAGACTGCCCCTAGAAGGCTTGAAGCTCAGCTCAGTGTTTCGACCTCGAGGGTTCTCAGTGATCAACCTCAAGGGAGCATAAACAATGATCGGCCTCGAGGCAGTGTAAATCAGCGGCTACGGTGGATTGATGTGAGGTTCCCAAGGGACATACCTAGAGCTGACAAAGTCTATTAGGTCAGTTCAAACCCGTATCATGGCATTAAATGGCTGTACCGACCCCATATTTTTATAGTAAATGCATTTGTAATATATTGAGATTCCCTTCATATATAAAAGGGCTCCTTGTCATTTTGTAAAGGGGATCTGATACACAATATTATTACACACTAAATCCAATACAAGAACATTCTCTGCTCTCTAACTCAAACACACTCTCTATTTGATCCTATTGCTTACATTTATTGTCTTGCTCATATTTGTTACATTTCATTAATTGTTCTTTATTTATTGCTCATTATTGGTCATGAAGAGCCGCCATCAAATTTATCATAATTGTTAATCCTCCATCGACTGCCCTTAGTTGGGCCTCCAACTCGACCTCGAGGCCCCGTATACGCAAGCTCGAGGCCGCGATTTCCAGCCATTCGGTTTTATTATTACACTATATACAAGCTATTATCTTATTTCCTAATATTCCACTTAGCATTTATTGCCTAACAACTAGCATAAAAATAGATCACATATTTTTAGAACCACAAAATCAAATCTAATTATTATTACCATTTTCAAGGTAAACAACAAACATCGCCAAAAACTATCAAATCACCTATGAATGACCTGAAATTTTGCACACATACCCCAAATGATACAACGGACTTACTCAAATTTCTGAAATTCCATTCCGACCAAGATATCAAAATTTTCACTGCCGTCCGAAAACGCCAAATTTCCAATTTTGTCAATTCAAGCCTAAATGTACCACAGACCTCCAAATTCCATTCCGGACGCGCTCTTAAGTACAAAATACCTAACAGATCTAACAGAGTCATCAAAATTCAGATCCGATGTCAAATACTAAGTAGTCAAACCTTTCAAATTTAAAGCTTCAAGCTGAGAATCTTTCTTCCATATATGTTCTGATTAACCTAAAAACCAAAACTGACAATTTACATAAGCCATAATACATAATACGAGGCTAGTCATGCCCGAGAACTGGCGAGCGGAGTGCAAGTGCTCAGAATGATCGATCGGGTCGTTACAATCTACTATTAAATATTATGTCACATTCTAAAATTCCACCAATGATATAGATAAACATAGATAATATAAAACAAATTAAGGATAATTTTTTGTCAATATATAGATAAAACATAGATAAGTCTCAAATCCAATAATACCAAATGCTGGAATATATCATCCAACTCGTAGAATGTGATAGTACGAAGTCATGAGCTACTAAGATGAATACAACTGAATCTTGCAAAATATATGAGTGTTGTCTGAAATAAGATAAACATTATGATAATGAAAAGAAGGTGACTTCAAGGGTATATTGTCGATCAAGATGCACTACCTCGAGCCTCTTGAGTCAGCTACTGTAACGATTTAGTAGGTCTTTTTAAGTACCAGCTCATCTTTTTACGATTCGATACCTTTCATAGCGCAACTTGATGATATAGAACAAACGTTCATGGTCCGTATTAATTTTCGAAAAGCTTTACCATGAAATTTTGAAGAAAACTTAATTTTTTGGACATAAAAATGGCTAGAGTTGACCATGTCAAATATTATTGGTAATCAACTTCGGATCGATATTTTAACGATTTTTGTAGGTTCGTATGATGATTTTGGACTTATACGTATGTTTGGTAGGTCCGTATGATGATTTGAAGGATGTTGCCGATGCTTGTGCTTAGCTAAGAGGGGCTCTCAACCAGGAGAGTAGGAATAAAAAGTACGTGGGGTGTAAATCTCGGAGGGAAACCCTTGAGGAGATTTATCCCAAGGGCTTTGATCTCTTAGAAGAGATAAAGTAGGCAAAGAGGGAAGAATATGATGTTAAGTTCCTTTTGCCTTATGCCGAAAATGGCGGGAAAAAGGCCGACAGGCTGTAGTCCCTGAGGGGGAAGTAGATTAGATTAGGCCTTTCCTTTTTTGTTTTGCGTAGAGTGCTTTCATAGAACTTTGTAAATGAAGCTTGTATTCCCTCACATATATAAGGAAGCCATGCGGTTTTATTTTTCATGCATTTCCTTCTGTCTTGATTTTAGCTAGATGAACTGGTCTTCGAGTTAAAAGGAATCCTCAGATTCATGGTATGGCCCAAGGGATCATTGAGCTGGCCCGTAGGCTCTTATGTGCTTGGTCGGTATGACCTTTTAGTATAAGCCGACGTTTAAGCTCTTATGCTTTTGCTCTTAGGCATATTTAGTTAATTGTTTGGGGTTCAGTCTACGAGTCGGGTATCGACTCGAGCTCATTTGACCCTCAAGTTTTTTAATTTAAAGCTGGCCCTTAGACTCTTACGCGTTGGGTCGGTACGACCTCTTGTATGGGCTAGCGATAGTGGCTCTTACGCATTGGGTCGGTACGACCTCTTATGTGGGCTTTATATTTCCCTCGTTAAGGACTTTTTGCAATTGTGCTTGCCTGACTCTTCAATAGTTCGATAAAAACCTCGATTGTGAGTCGTTATGTGGCGATGATCGAGCTCCTCTGGAGGTTTTGCTCGGTGGCTGAGTGTTTCGAAGCCTATAGTTTAGAGCTGACGAGGTCGAAGCTCTTTTGCCTATGTCGAGGGTAGCCTGTTTAACTAGTTCTTTTCAAATTACTTTCGAAGTAATTGAAGGCCTATGATTTTATAGCAACGATCGGGCATCCCCGAGTCGCGTTAATTTGGCTGGTACAACCTTGTAATCGTAGTCATTTGTGTTTGGCCGGAGCCTTTCAGTCTCCGAATGAAGTAGTTTCGGAGCCTATATCGAGGGTATGCCTTTTTAGGGGTCTTACAAGTTCGATATATAGCCTTAACTTTAAGATCGGGATTATGCCTTTCATAAGGTCTTATAAGTTTTTTCATGCCTTTGAGCTCTTATAGTTTTGGTTACGTGGTACAAGTATGGTTCATGCTTGCTTGAGGTCTTACAGATACTGTTGTTGCTTTATATAGGTCTTTCGAAACCGAGATTGCCCACATGGGGTCTTATGGCCTCAGATTTTTGATAAGTCGATGGGGGTGGCAATTGGCGGCAATACCCGAGTGATTGAAAGTTTCTTGGCTTAGGAGTCATTCCTCATAAACTTGGTATTGCTTTGTCGAAGGCTTACAAGTTCGAGGTTTTGACCCAGGGGTCGTACGGTTTCGAGTTGTTGATGCCAGTCCCAGAGTGTTCGCGACGATCTTTGGCTTTGGAGCCATATTTTCAAAAATCACCGAGCTTATTAGTCCGCAAAATGCATTGATGAAAGGGAAAGTATTCTTTGATTACTTGGTACAAGTATACACATTTATGCTGTTGAGGGCTCAGCTATTCTATACGGACACAGTTCGTTTGACTGTTTGGCCCGGTACATTTATTTACTATCGAGACCTCGTTCAACGTATCTTGGCTTCTCCGAGGAGGTGACCTTCCGGTGGGAATGCCCCCCAGTATTTGAGTTTGATCAAAAAGAAGCCTTGAATACTTGTAGAGTCTTCCTTAGGTAGTATATGGGCGTTTCCTCATTAAAAACCTTGCTGGTAAAACCCCTTTCGGGATAAATACCCGGGTCGAAGGAAAAGAGTACAACGTATGCTTTGACACCTTAAGGTCTTCAAGCTAGATAGAAACCGTTTCGGTCAGACACCTGCATAAAGGTTACTATGAAGTAAAAATAAATAAGAGGGATGGTTATGCCTAGTGGCGATGGAGCTTTGAGCCTCGATAGGCCTTCAATATTTGCTTCGAGGACACGGTACGACCCTTTGTTTGTTTATTTTGGTATAGCCGAGAACATGTCACGTGATTGTTATTTCACTATTTGTGTGTCTTGTGGTTTGTTAGATGTCAGAGGCATCGGTACTGGTACTACGTCGTGTACCGCGAACATCTTTCTTGCTACATGTTGTTCCCCATACACATTATTCCGTCCATCGTCGGAAACTTCATCATTTGGTGAAGGGTTGATGGTACTGCTCTTATGCAGTGTATCCACGGTCTTCCGAGCAAAGCGTTGTACCTCATGTCCCCTTCGATGATGTGGAATTTTGGTTTGGATATTGCTGGCCACGTTGACTGGGAGGGTGATCTCCTCTTTGGTTGTCTCTCTCACCATATTGAATACATTAAGGACTCGAGAGGTGGGCACGATTTGGCCGAGCAGTCCGAGCTACTCCACGACCCTTGACCTGATGATGTTGGCCGAGCTACCTGGATCCACAAGGACACGTTTAATTTGAAATGTATTCAAAAGGAAAGAAATCACCAGTGCATCATTGTGAGGATGAGACAAGGTTTCGATGTCCTCGTCGCTGAATGTGAGGACATCCTCGGGTATGTAACCTCGAGTTCGTATCTCTCTAGTGATAGATATTTTTTTTCTTCTGATAGTGGGTTCTTGTGGGATGTAGACCCCTCCCATGATCATGTGTATAACATGTTGCGGCCCATCTGCTTCGTTCTTCTTGGTGGCTTCTTTTTCTCGGAAATGATTTTGGCTCGGTCGCTAAGGAATTCCCATAGGTGACCTTTGCTGAGTAGTCGGGCTACCTCTTCCCAAAGTTACTGACAATCTTCGGTCTTGTGACCGTGTGTGTTGTAAAATTCACACACTAAGTTATGGTTCTTTTGTGAATGATATGATTGTATAGGCCTTGGCCACCTGGTTCTCTGATTTTACTGATGGCGAACACGATATCTAAAATATTGATGTTGAAGTTGTATTCTGACAAGCGGGGTGCCTCCGCCGGCCCTATGTGCCTATCAAACCCAGCTCTACTGATGAGTACCCGAGGGTTCTTGCCCCGATCCATTCTTCCATCATTTTGGGGTATGGTGCACCTCGGGGCGTTTCTCCTGTCTTCAGTGTATGGCTATTACCTTTCTTTGCTTGGCTTTGGCTCCTTTGCTAAAAGCTTGCTTGGGTATACTGAGCCCGAGGGTGCTCCTAGTTGATTTTCCTCGACCTGATCTTCGATTGATATGGATTGTGAACATCTGACCAAGTCACGACGGGGTATTCAACCAAATTCTATTTCAGTTGTTTCGAAGACACCAAGCTCTGTTCATTCAATCCTTGAGTAAAGGCCTACACTACCCAGTCGTCGGAGACTAGTGGTAGTTCCATTCGCTCCATTTGAAAGTGAGACATGAACTCTCGCAGCATCTCGTTCTCTCTTTGCTTGATTTTGAAAATGTCGGATTTCCTTGCAGCTACTTTGATGGCACTAATGTGTGCCTTTATGAAAGAATCTGCCAGCATGGAAATGAATCTATTACGTTTGGGGCTAGGTTGTGATACCATATCATTGCCCCTTTTGAAAGAATTTCTTCGAACTTCTTCAGTAGCACGGACTCGATCTAGTCACCCTTTAGGTCGTTTCCCTTTACTGCATAAGTGTAAGCAGTAACGTGCTCATTGGGGTCTGAGGTTCCATTGTACTTTGGAAGGTTTGGAATTCTAAACTTCTTTAGAATGGGTTTTGGAGCTGCTTCCTGTGGGAACGGCTTCTGTACGAACATCTTTGAATTCACACCTTTCAGGATCAGGGGTGCGCCCGGAATTTGGTCGACCTTGGAATTGTAGGTCTCAACCTTCTTGTCGTTGGCTTCTATCTTCTTCTCACCCGACTCGATCCTCTTTGTGAGGTCCTTGAGAATCTTTATGATAGCGGGGTGGACTGCCGACCCGTTGTTGATTGATCTTTCTGGTGCCTGTTCAGTCCGAGGGTTGTTCCCGGTGCCGCTGCACTAGGGGTTTTTTGGTGGCTCTGCAGGTGAGCGATTTCCAGTTGTTGTGCCTGCAATATCTCAAAAATAACGTGAAGGCTGACATGATGTTCCTCCTGAGCTGGTGTTTTTTGGACTTCTTTATGATCTCCTTGATGTATGCTCCTTTTAATGTGGGAGCTCATATCGATGTGTTGGGCATCACGTGAGACCGTGTCCACGGGAGTTGGTTCTGGTGCATTCTCAGGGTTTTGTGGCGGTACACCAACACCTAAAGGCGACTTTGGAGAGCAATTTCTTCTGCACTTCATAGGTTAGTAACTTTAACTTGTGTTTGTTCAATGTTCATTACTTTTTCATGGAATTTCACTGTCATATCTGTGATTTTATAGAGTAGAAATGGGGTGTTGAAAATAAATTTAGGATTTTCTAAATTTTAGATTTAGACCTCAATTTGAGGTCCGATCTCGAAACTTTTCACATATTTGAACTCGGGGGTGAATGTATAATCAAGATTTAACCTTAATTTTGGATTTCGACATGTAGGCTCGGGTTGATTTTTATTGACTTTTCCAAATATGTTAAAGATTGAACCTCTTTGATACTAGGATAATTTCTAAAGCTTTGTTTGACTTATTTTTCTAACATTTGACTAGATTTGGGTGGTTTGGAGGCTTAAAAGCCATATTGGATTGTTTATATTATTTCATAAAAAGGTAAGTATCATGGTTAACCTTGATTAGGAAATTAGAATATGATTGATCTATTTGCTACGTGCTTTATGTGTGGGGACGATATATATGCAATGTGACGAGTGTATATGCATTATTATGAGCAGAGAGAATATTCTTATATATCTAGTATTGAAAATCAGATCCCTACAAAATGACAAGGATTCCCTTTATATATGATGGGGAATCCCAACATGGTATAAATGCATTTATTACAAAGATATGGGGCTTGTACAACATTTTAATGTCTTGATTTGGGTCTGAACTAGCCCACTAGACTTTGTCAGCTCTAGTTACGCGCCTTGGGAACTCCCCACTTTTGCACTATAACCGCTGGTCTGTACTACCCCGAGGTCGAGCGTCGATAGCCCCTTGAGGGCGAATCTCGACCATAGCCTCGAGCCTTTGAAACGAGCTTACGAGGCATCGTAATGACGGAAAATTGGACCCTCCGATTTTACTGCATACATCCTTATTTGCCTTATTGTCGTTACTTGTTTCCTTGTTTTACTTTGTTGTGTAATGTTGTATAGTGTGACCTTAGATTGTTCTCGTGTTATACCTTGTTATGTCTTGTTAGTATATGTTGTGACACTAGCTCTTGGATGTTTCACTATTTGACCTTCCATATTCGTGCTAGCATTTCCTTGGTCAATTTATGCATTTTAACTCCTTTAATATTTTATTGTGAGACTTGCGATGTTAATCTTTACTAAGCTTTTTCAAATGAATTGATATATTGAGATTGTGTTGTGTACTGTAATGGTATTATTATTAATATTGAGATCGGATTATGTGCCATAACGGTATGGATAATTATTGGTATTGATATTGGGATCGAGTTGCTTACCGCAACAGAAAGGATGTCTTGTATTTATTCTTGATTGTTATACTCTGCTGTCGTGTGGTTTTATGAGGCTATGATGTGATGATATTCTAGATTCCTCTGTCTTCTATTTTTCTTATTTAGTTCATTATGTAGTTACTCGTTTCTCTATATTGTTATTATTTTCCTGCTTATTACTCGTACAGGTTTACAATAAATGTCTTATTATTGCCTTGTCACTACATCGTCGAGGTTAGGCTCGATACTTATTGTTATATGGGGTCGGTTATACTCGTACTATACTTTTGCACTTCTTATACAAATCCCAGTATCGGTCCCAATGGCGTTTAGAGGTGATTTGCTCGAACCCTTTACCAGGAGACTTGAGTTAGTGTTGCTTGGCGTTCGCAAACCTTGGAGCCCCCTTCATCTCATTATCTACTATTTATTGTACCAGACAGTACTGTACTTTCCATTGCAAACATGAATTTAGTATCACTAATGACTCATGTATTTGTGACACCAAATTCTTGGGATAGTCTTGACAATGATGGTTGTAGATTTATTATATATTTTATGAAATATCAGTATTTTATCCTTATTATTATGTTTTTAGTTGTTAAACTACTTTAATCATTGTGCTAATGTTGGTTTGCCTAGCAAGCAAATATTTGATGTCATCACGGCCTCATAGTTGAGATTTTGGGTCATGACAGCTACTGGGAAGCCTCCTGACCCCCACAAGTGCCAATGACACACAAAATATGTCGAACTATAGTATGAGTACAAAAATAACACGTACCCAATAAGTATCAAGTCAATCTCGAAGATAGAGTAACGAGATTTTGACAAAAAACGTGATACTCACCTTTAACCTCAACAATTTACAATAGCATCAAATCATAAAATGTAACTAAGAACAACTGCTATAACAATGAGATGCAAAAAATCAGAGCTGGGATAAATATGCTTCTCAAACAAGATTATTAGAAAATAATTAAATTTCTAAGTCTGCATATAAAAATGATATGCACCAAGTACTCCTATATGAATACTTCTACATGAGTTTAGAATGATCATGCATGCTCTTGTCTCAATCATAATCAATATCTAGTACATCCTATATGCTCCAATATGATCCATCACGTCCCACGTGATCAACACGATATGCGTATCATTTGCGCTCATAGGGCCCAATGTAACATGGATAATCACTAATTCCAGAGGGATGGATCCAAGCATCGCACAAAAATCTATCGTTCCATAACATATCAATATCATAATAATTGTACGAGATAAACTATCGTACCATAGCAATATAAATATTAATTTGCTCATAATATCACAATGCACCATAATCATATCAATATGTATATGTTTCTCCATCTCTAAGGATGCATGTATTTGTTAAAGAAATAACCAATAAAACTCACAAGGACATATTAAATAAAGATGGGAAAAAGTAATCATGACATAAAGTAGGACTACGGCTGAAATAAATATATCAACCTCTCAAGAATAGCCAATCATTCCCAAATAAGATGTCATTAGCAAAAATATCATTTTTAGCATGAATAAATACGCTCATGTAGTCCTACAATTGAATAATGTATAAGTCAAGAAGAACTAACAACCAAATAAGGCATAAAAAAATCTAAAACTATCCAAAATATGGTATGTCCTTAGTGTACATAAATACATTTGTCACCTCACATATACGTCACCCCCAAATCACATAGAATGTAGCATATAATTCATTCTTATAGAAAAATTTTTCTTAATAAGGTTAGACAAGAAACTTACCATCTTCTGAAATTGCTACAACCCTCAAATAACGCCTTTCCTATGAAATTCTTTTTTAGACATCCCAAATATAATCAAATAATACTTAATGGGGTCAAATAAAACCATAAAAACTATTTTAAGTAATAAAGCTTCAATATTTTATCAAATCTCAAAAGTAAATAAAAGTTCAACCGGGTCCACATGGTCAAAACTTGAATCTTAGGTCAAATTCTGTTGACCCATAATTCACGAGTTTAAATATGTGATTAATTTTTAAATTCAGTCCAAGTTAGTGTTCAACACCTCAAAATACACTCTCTTAAGTTGTAGACAAAACCCCAAATTTAACTTGATTCTATATTTTAGGTGTAAAAATCTAGGAAAAATTAACAAAAACAAAGTAGGAATTACTTAGACTTAATATTGGGGTGAAAATATCTTAAAGAATTACCTCCCCCAAAGTGTAGGTCTCATAATTATAAGAATAAGCTAAATTTTAAAATTTGGATACAAATACCCCTCCCAGCAATTTTCTCTACACGATTGCGACCATGATCCTCGCAGTTGCGATGCACGAAGGGCTGCTGACTTTCTTCTACTCGATCGTGTCTGCTTCTCCGCGATCACAAAGGCCATTGGACTTGTGATAACAACTAGGTTAGAGAGATCTAAATTTAGAATTGAATATTAGAAGCACGGTTGCAAAATTAGAAAAGAAAATGAGAACTAGAAAATAAAAATTTGAAAAATTCGAAGGAACAACCAGCGAATTTTCAAAAACGTATGTTCTATAGCCTTGACAAGATCTAAGCAACAACATATAGATTTATAAGAAGAAAATCTAACGCATTTACTTGAGATAGCGAATCAACAATAATAGATTCGGATCTTGATCGTTTTGTGAGTAACTTACGATAATAATTAATTTGGAACTAATCGCCTTCAAAAGAATATCAAAATAAAATCAAAGATATTACACGAATTTATCGTGCTATCTTGAACTAAAAACTAGTTAGGTTGAAAGATAAATCCCAAAGCAATACAACAAAGGTTCAAAACAACTCTTAATATAATATTATTCAAATGTTGTCTATTGCAATGAAGAACTAAGCACCCTTTATATAGAATCTTAGTAAGGGCTGGTCAAAGAAAATAATTAATAGGAATGATATTCCCTAGGGCATAGAAGACTACCCATATTTTGTTCAATAAGTTTTAAAGTTGGACAACCTTGAAATAAAGCATAATTTTAAAGATAGATTCTAGAAACTAGGTTAAAATAACACTAGTTTTGGGCTGCTGTAGCTACTCCTTTTTGGGGATATTTGGGACCATTATACCTCTTCTTAGACTTTAATTTGGGTCTCAAAATAGTTGTAAGACTTGGCCAAAAAATCTCCCTTGGGCTGGAGCTCTTTTTTTACCATAAGGTACTCTTTAATTGCCAATTGAAGCCTATTGAGCTTGTTTTGAAACTGCTTTATTTGACATCTAGTCATGGACTTCTTGGAGATTCCAAAGCTTTATCTCCTTTAATGATGTTGAGCTTCAATGTATGCTATAATTTCCCTTTTCTTGAAGAGAATTCGTCATCGAATTCAAACCTGCATCAAATAAGGAAATATCAGAAACATTGAAAATATCACTAGGAAGATCTGTAAGGCCTCGTAAAAATTTCGCTAAGGAATTAAAGGTTTTGTGGTACAGAGTTAGGTTAAAGTGTTTAGAACCACGACACAATATTTTAAGTTGAAGAATACACTGAGGAATGGATGAAAAGTTTTGGTAGAAGAAGACAATTATGTGATCTGTTTTGCGATCGCAGAACCGTTTCGAGGGCCACATAATCATCGCGGAGTTGAGCAGAAAGATTGTTGAATTTTTAGGGTTGTTTCGCTGTC
Organism: Nicotiana sylvestris; assembly: GCF_000393655.2. NCBI lineage: Eukaryota > Viridiplantae > Streptophyta > Magnoliopsida > Solanales > Solanaceae > Nicotiana > Nicotiana sylvestris. The sequence continues at coordinate 79,342,722 of NC_091067.1, forward strand.
CATTGTGCGATCACATACTTGTTTTGCGGTCCGCCCCTCTTGTCGTACAGTTATGATAAGGTAATTTCATTGGGCGATTATGCGGCCCTTTTGCGGCAGCATAAGTGGCCTGCGTTCGCAGACCGGTCTAGTACAGCCTAGTTCCTGGCACCGTTTTTGCGGCCCATTTTGCGCGACGCATACCTGTTATACGGTCTATTTTGCGATCGCAGACCTGAGCCGGAGGGTCCATTTTTTTATTTTATAACCCGACCCCATTTTGATAAATAGCCTTTGGGGCTTAATTTGGGACGAATTTCTGGAGAGTTTAGAGAGTGGTAAGAGTATTTTAGAGAGAGAAGGAGGAAACCTAACATTACATTCATCTAATCTTGCATAAATCTTCAAGAATTAAGGAAGCCAGCCACTAGATTCTCATCCATCCGGGTAAGTCCTACTTCTAATCTTTTATTCATGAGGTCATGATTTCAAATGTAGTATAGGTTGAAAATAGGCCATGCATGTGACACTAGGTTGTGGTATGTGTGATTAATGAACTATTTTGGGTAGTTTCTTGTTGAAATTCATTTAGGGGAGAAGGGATTATTTTAGAGCCTTGTAGCCTATTTTGCCTGATAGATGTTTGACAAAATTCCTTAGAGAGTTACACCATGAGAATCCTTCTAATCATTAACTGATTTTCGCTATCTTCCTATAGATTGTTAATTACTAGAAGTGTAGGAGTGTTGTACTAACTTAAGTAAAGCTCGAACAAGGTATGTTGGTTAAACTTTCTCTCTTAGAATCGAATTCCATAATATTTCTGTAAATTCAAGTATGGTTGGCTCAAGATTCCTAATTTCTATATTCTGAGTTATCACCTATAAACTTGACTATTCCGAATGAGCCTTATGTCGAAAGATATATGTGTTAAAGTGCGGTTTGCATGTTAAAATGTTTATGGCTTTGAGCCGTGTTTCAAATGAAAGCTAGTATGCCAAATGGTGTGATAAAAAAACTCAATATGCTTGAGACTCTAAATTGTTCATATGTGTGACTAAAGTCTTGGTTGAAAATGTCTTGTTGTTGATAATCTGTTAGGATTGAAAATGAAATAAGTAAATTGGGAAAAATTGAGTGTGGCCAACCTGCCAAGGACTTAAGCTATAATTGTGACTAGTAATGCCAATAAAAGAGAAGATGTGAGACAGATTATGAAATGAGCTTCGACTTAACTGTTCATAAATGGCTTCAAAAATAGAATGGCCTAAAAGCTTTTGTACTCAATTTATGCCCATAATTGACTGTTTTAAATAATGCTTTGCTTTATAAATACATCCAATGCAATCTGTGTTCTTACATACTCCGGTGTTGAAATTGTACATTATCGTTGTTGATAAAGAGTATTTCTAGAATAATTGGTGTATTTCTTGTTTATGACTTTGATGTGTGTTTCTATTGTTCGTTTGCATGTCCCCTTCTTTGGGAAGGAACCTTTTTTGTTTAAAGTTTTCATTAATAATGAACTTGAGGTATTTTATTTCTGAAATACTCTATATGTTGGTATTTGGTGGTGATCCTTGAAAATAAAAGAGGTGAAAGTGTGGAAAATAAAATACGGCCGCAGTGCTAGGAATAAAGAATCTTGTGAATGGTCCAATAAGACAAGGAAATATTATTGTTTTGAGTGACTGAAATACTAATGAGGATTTATACAATGTGAAAGAGGTTGAGGTGAGTACATTTGTATTTAAGTTACCTTCGTGTGCAAATCAAATTAAAAATATATTTGGAAGTATCACTAGCAAAATCGAGGAAGGGTGGGTCATAAGGCCTATACCTGAAACTACACGTGCCGGTATATGAGTGGATTGTGATTATTCCTATTATTTGGGATGAAATTGAAATATTGGTGAAATTGTGTTTAGTCCCCTTTATTGGGATGAAACTGACAATAGCTAGTCAAGCCACACGGTATATGTGGGAAGGCAGCCTAGCTAATCGGGTGGAGATTAGACGCCAAGTTGCGTACATGGTGGTGCTATTCTTGGTAACAACTTTCTTACGTATCACATGTCAAACCACATTATTCGTGGGGAGATGGACCAGCCTATCGGGCATGATCAGACTCCATGCTAACAAAGACGGTGGTATATCGGTGCTAATGATCTCCCAACCAAAACTATATATTATTTTTGTATTTTTAAAATTGTTATGTTTCAATTTGGGCATTTGGATATGGTTGCTGGTGACTTGTTGTTTCTATAATTTTCCTTTTCTTATATGGTAATTCCATTTTGAAAGAGGGCTTTTAGCTATACATTCCAGTGCTATTCGACGGTACTAACGTCCCTTTTGTCGGGGGCGTTGCATTTTTAATGGATGCAGCTGACTCCACAGCAGGCGGCATTGATCAGTTATAACGGTATATTTTCTTCAGCTGTTTTGGTGAGCCCCACTTCATCCTGGGGTCATGTATCTTTTGTTTCTCATGTACTGTGCTTTGAGGTATAGCCGGGGCCTTTTCACCAGTATTTTCTTATTACCCTTCAGTTGTACTTAGAGGCTCCGCAGATAGATTGCGGGTGGTGTTTGATGTTGGGAATGAAACTAGAAATGTTGGTATTTGGCAAAACATGTTTTCATTAAAAATCTATAAACATGTAATATTTTGGAAATTATGAATGACGCTACTAACGGAAATAAAAGTGAAGTTGCTAATTAAAACTTCGTATCTCCTCTTTATTTATGGATATGTTTGGGTAGAAGGAAATCTAACAGGTTTGCTCGGCCGGGTCCACTCGGTTGAGAGCTAGTCGCGCTCTCTGAGTTTGGGGCGTGATAAACTTGGTATCAAAGCCTAATGTTTTAAAGTGTCCTAGGATGTCTCGGAGCCGTGTCTAGTAGAGTCCTTCTTATCGGTGTATTGTCAACCACAACTTCTTTGATATTCCGGATTGTGCGATAGATCTCAAGATCGGGAGATAATTTCCTCGTTATGTCTCATTTTCCAGATAAGTAATCCATAGTTTGAAGCAGCGAGGAAGGAATAACCCTACCATTGAATCTGAGGGAGATTGGACATGAGTTCATTGGGAGAATGCGTCAAGCCGTGGAGTGGTTGGAAGAACTTGTTGCTAAGGAAAGTGTCTTTGTTCCTACCAATGTAACCGCATTACCGGATCTTGTGGTGAGAGCATCTAAGAAACGAAAGAGGGTTGTTGGTGCTAATGAGCCGGATTGTTCAGTTTGCAAGAAGCGTCACTTGGGGAGATGTTGGATGACTCTTGAAATATATTAGGGTAGTGGAAAGAGAGGGCACAAGAAGAACAAATGTCCTAGGTTGGGTACGTCTATCCTGGTCTGCCCGGTATATGGGAAGGAACATTTGGCATCGTGCTGTAAGTATGCTCAGTAACATGTTTGGGGTGGTAGATCTGGGAAATTTCAAAGGCTCACACAACAAATCTATACTGGAATTGTTACTTCCGCATTGGAAGCTTGGGGAGAGGATAAGGGGCATGCATATGATATATGCAAAAAGGGTAAGTAGCAGGACAATGAGGCAATTCAATTTATCGAACCTCATCCCCGATGTGTGAAGTGTGGGAGATGTCATCCGGGAGTATGTCACTATGGCACCAAGGTATGCTACAAGTGTGGTATGAGAGGTCACCTTCAAAGAGATTGTTATTTGTCACGCCAGAGCCTGGATAGTGGTGTGTCACAGTTAGCTAGTTCTACAACTACTACATCCATAGCGTCTCCCAAGCCCGAGACACTATAACGCTCGCACGACATGGATCAGCTAAGGGTGGTATTCAGAGCTCAGGAGGGCCGAACAGGTTTTATGCTTTGAGGAGGCATCAAAATGCGGATGCTTTTCCAAGTGTGGTTATAGGTATATTGACTTTCCAATATCCTTATGTTTATGCTCTTATTGATCCCGATTCCACTTTGTCATATGTCAATCCTTATGTTTTTATGGGATTTGGGATAGGGGCGGACAAACCTTATGAGCCATTCTCTGTATCTACTCTTTGAACGAGACGTATCATTCGTAAAGCCTCTTTATCACAATTATCTTACTTACAACCTCTTCAGGAGTTGAGTACTATAATGATTTCTTGGATTGAGTCATAATCCTAGGGTAATACTTCCCACTTGCTTCCCTAAACGTCTCAACCAAGGACTACACCTGATGAATTTTTTACAGAACCTTTTTAGTCAATTGGATAACATCTGCTAACTTGGGCTTATGCATGCATCGTCGTAAAGATTATGTAACGACCCTGGTTCACCCTCCGTGAACCAATGTGACGGCACCTAGTCTCTATGACTAGGTAAACCAAAATTGTAGAAGATAAACCAATTTGTGGAATAAAAATAATTTAAAACAGAATTAGAGTGATATATCAGCGTTTAAAAGTGTCGCTCGGTGTACACAATATTTTCGAAACTAATACATTTTCCCAGAAACCCGGAAACCCATGAATCACAAACTACGAATGTAATAAAATACTCTAACTCCGGAATGTCTACATCAATAGAAAAGATAGAAGGGCTGCCACTACAAGATAGAATGGAAAGGGACTCCTCGGTCTGTGGACGCAGCAGATATACCTCGAAGTTTCTGGAGCAGTCGCCTCACCTAAATGGTGATAGAACTGAGTCGCAGTACCTAAATCTGCACACGAAAAGATCTAGAGAAAGGGCATGAGTACACCATGTCACGCCCCCTTTTTCCTTCACGGAATCGGGTTTATGATATTTTGGGTTGGATAACTCTTTCCTTTTGGGAAATGGGGTTTGCATTTCTAAGAGCCACCACCTAACAATTTAAGGTGTGTTAGGGCACATATAGGGTTCATTTATAACTACGTTTGATAATCAGAGACATGGTAAGGGCTTGAAATTATCCCAAGAGGAAGGTGTTAGGCACCTCTCAGGATCCACTAGTGTGGTTCCCCACCAAACAATTTTTGTGAATTTATACAATTAGCAAATAAACACGTATGGCTCAAATAGTAGGGGATTTAAATTTAAGAACACAGATGTTTGAAAAGCAATTAATGAAAAGCAAGAGTTTATAAGAATTACAATTTCAAGCACATTTGTGAATGTAAATGAGGGTGTCCTAGGTTTGTTTATCATATGGATCACATAAATGCAATACTTGGTGTGACACTCCTCAAATAGGGGCTACACGTGGTATTAACGCACCAGTCATCATATCCATATCAACCCTTTCCCGCCCCGTGAAGGTAACCAAATCGAGGGTTGGTGTCGACCATTATTGCATGTTTTTACCCGTCCCTTCCTATCAGTCCAAGAGGAATTTAGGATTCCTATCCTATAAAGGGGGGGTGATGGTTCTAGGCAGATCATCAGGTTTAAAGACAAAATACTAGGCGACAAATAAGAACACATAGTACTGCATTTAGGGGGAATACACAAAAAATAGATAGAAGGCTCAGATATACCTCCACAAGTAATGCACATAGACAACACGACTCATACATATATAAAGTCCACATTTGAACTCAAAATTCAAAAGCATGGTATCTAAGTGATAGCAACAGAACTAGATTTATTACATGACTCAGAAAAGAAGTTTGAATCAGGCTGGCCTACTGGTTTTAACACGTTGACAGTTAAACACTAATCACAAAGACGGTTCTAGTTTTATTTAAGTTTACTACCTAAGGCTTTCCTAGGCGTAACATAATATGCAGCAGTTACTAGAGTTATTGAAAATAGTTAAAAGGTTATTTTACCTAAAGGCGTGTTGTTCTAAATGTTGCAAAGACAAGTAGGATTATGACCAGTTTTGCTTAAACAAGACAATCACACATGAGACTATTTTATGTCCTTTTTTCATGCATCAGTAGTTTAACTAGGTGTAACTGAGCGAGATCCTAAAAATAGGGTATCTAACGTGCACATATGAAAAAATGCAGAATGACTACAGAATATGAAGAATTCCTAAAGCATGGTTTCGAAATGCCCAAAGAGATACAACATGACTTCAAGATGTGTAGGAGCAACATTTTATATTAATACTGTTATTTAGCCTAAAGCAGGATTTCTAAGTGATAAAATGTTGCCAAATGAGATGCTAAAACAGTAAACCTAAGAGCATGGTATCTAATTCATGACATGATTTGAATGGGTTGATAATGCACATATAGGAAATGTAAACCTAAGATATAGTTTCTATCCATTGATGTTGATAGCATACATAACTACCCCCCCTTTTCACTAGCCAGCCTCAATACTTGTTTACAACAGATTATTAAAGACCAAAACTGAAATGAATTACAAACGAAAAATAAAGGTTACACTATAGAGAGCTTGAAAATAGGCCCAGACTTTTAGCACCTGATTAGGACTTCCTCCCTGAGTTATATAATAAATCACCTCAAGTGCCAAGATTGTTTCATAGCTTTTCCTCATATCTGGGTGTGTCAGAGTTTCCTAAGGACCTCAAGGGATCTCGGGCAGTGCTCACACCCAAATTTCATAGTCAAGACAGAGTAAGTACAGTGTGGAAAGACCAGCTTTCATGTGTCCAAGTTCAGAGGGAACTCAAGGGTCCCAAGGCAAGGCTCGCAAAAAAGGGGGCAAAACTTAGTGGTCTAAGAGTAGAGTGAGAGTGCTTATCATAGTTTTGAAAAGGTTGAATTGGAAAACAGTTTTGAAACAGCATGTTTGACATACGTTTTCAAAACAACAGAAGAGTTGCTTAGGGAAAAATAGTTCTGAAAGGAGAAGGAAATAGGAGCAATAACTTGGAACAAGCCAGCACACACAGAACAAGTTCAAAGAATAGTATCATTTCAACATTCACAAGCAGGGAAGTAAAGGGTGGGGACATAGAGATCCCAAATCCGAAACACGTAAACATGGATGAGAAGAGAAGCATATAGACCAGCAGGTACAAAGAACAATTACCAACTGATTGGCCTCCAGAAAACAAAACTACTACTTCAAGGTGTTAACAAGGGAATCATGCTCGAAATTAGAATAGTAATAAGACATAGGGACAAGGTATGGGAGTAGTTATGTTGGGGATAGGGGTCTATTACACATAATTAGTCATGCCACTTAGTGTTAATCAAGTACATTAGGAGTCTATGATACTAACATGACATACTAGTTGAGGGAGATAAACAAGAACACATGTAGACATGCTGTCCGAGTATCAAACAAGACAAGTGATACCCAAACATGATGATTAAACACTTGAACAAGAGAGGGCAAAACTTAAGCATGATGAATAAAGCAGTTAACAAGAAGAGCAATTAAATACATAATCCATTAAATTAGTGCAGAAGGAGACATGGGTTAACAGACATAGAGCACATAGAGTAGAGTTTCAGAATTGAACTAGGAACATACCAGTTAAGGAAGCAAAATGGAGAAAGTAAAGCAAGTAGAGTTCCACAGTCTAGCTTTGACTTTCGGCCGGCTAGACAAGCAATTAACACAAGTAGCAGCGAGAGAAGAGAGAATTTTTATGTGTGTTTGTGTTTTTTGAACTGATTGTTTATGTATGGAAGTGAGAATAGAGGAGAGTATATATAGAAGTTGAGAGTAGCGTAATATAAGGTAAAGAATCAATCATTCAGTAATTAGGAAAAATTACATAATCAATCATGCACAAAATGAGCAAGGTTCTCTTCTAGTAAAGGGGTGACTAGTTAATGATAAAGAGCATGGCATATAATTAAGGAAAAAAATTAAATAATTAAGTACGGGGTGGATAATTAAGGGTAAATGAATAAAAATTCAGTTAAGGGAATAGTCAATAAGAATCATCAAGTACCACAGTTAATCGTAAACAAGGCAAGACATAATCAAAGGTCGTAAAAATAGGAAAATAACTGGAAATCAATGTATAGGTATTACCATAGCAAATCAGTGAATAGGGATTCAAAATAATACTAATTTAGGAAAAATGATGTAGGTTTTCCATGAATAAGCAACTAAGCTAAGTATAAACAGAAAGAATCGAATCTGAAACCCTAATAGAGGCATACTAGTGTAAAATTCACAAGATGTTTTAATTAAACGAAGAAGTAATCATGTAAATCAAAGCATAGAACATTGGCATGTATCAAACAACACGAACAAGTGCAGAATCCAAACAAAGTGTCAAAAATTGGGGGGTTTTAGCATATGCTAGTTAGGGTTAAGGAAGAACTCAACAAAATCAATCAAAACACATAGACGCAGGGGACTAAGCACTTAAAACCAGAAAGCGTTTTTAAGAAAAGGATTTTCAAAAACCCTAGTTTAGAAAAGAGCGACTAAAATCGAAATAGTTAGTTAAAACTAGAGATTTTTAAAGGAAAACGCTTAATAATACTCGAATCACCTCAAATCTATACAAATCTAAGAAGAATCGAACAGTAGCGAATCTAGGATTTTCGGAAAATAGTAGAGATGAAGAAAATCGGTTAAAAACACATGGATTCAAATAAAAAATAAGAAGAAATCCTTAATTAGAAGATGGCCGGAGACATGCCAGTGAACGAGTTTCAAACCGGAACAAGTTGGCTTTCTTTAAGATCTTCTCAAGGACTCATGAAGTCGAAGAGCCATGGAGTATAGGAGACCAGAGGTGGTCGGAGAAGGCACGAGAACACCATAGGAAGGAGGTTCTCGCCGGTAATGGTGATTAGGGTTAGGGTGAGTTGAGAGAGAATTTGGGAGAGGAGGGATTCAGAGGTGATGCAAATGAAAGAATGGGGGTAGGGTTTGGGGGGGGGGTCGTGTAATTGAAAAAGGAAAGGGGTAACGTGGACCGTTGATCTGGGAGATCAACAGTCGAGATTAAATGGGGTAGGTGGGTTACAGGTTTAGGTTTGGGGTTATAGGGTGTGCGTCGGGTTTTTTAATTGTAAAATTGGGATGTAAATTGGGGTCCGATTTGGCTATAATTGAAAGTCAATTTGGCATAATTTAAATAGCCAATTTTCCCTATTTAATTTATAAAAATAGTAGATAATATATAAAAAATACTTTCGAATGTTAAATGATTTATAATACATAATTAGCAATTTAAAAATACAGGATCCAATTTTATCCATATAAAACATAATTAACTCTTAAAAGGGCTAATATTGCAATTATGTGCAATTTATCTTTAAAAATACTAAATGTAATTATAAAAATATATAAAAATTACCATTGACATATTTTGGCATAAATATATAAATCTAACAGATGAATTATCAAAACGATAATTTTGGAAATAATTATTGGGGATTTTATGGATAAAAAGGGAGAAAAAAATCAATTTAAAAACTTAAAATTATGAAAAAATAATAAAAACCTCGGGCATGCTTATATATGCATATATATGATATTTTGAAGGTATTTTGCATATTGAAAATATATAGGGAAAAATTCGGTATCAACAACTGCCCCTCTTTACCCGAGAAGAATGAAAGAGTTTTCAGGTCATGAAATGATGGCCAATTTTTACTGAGCGAAACGGTTTGAAGATGTTAGGCCACACCCTGGCTTCTGGGCTTCCTATATATCCCTGGTTTCACAGGAATCAGACCGTATGTAGTTACAGATTCACTTGCGGAGTATACCGATGAAGACATTTCAAGAACCGACGCGGTATCTAAGGCTGGGTGAGTGGACGGTTTACGGAAATGGTTAGGTTTGTTATGGCTGAGGGAACTGGAGCGGGATTGCTCTTGGTGGGATAGTCGTCGCTTGCCGGCTTACCTGCAAATAGAAACAATACAAGTGTATATTGTGTATAAATTTAAACATGATGCAAATTCCCGTTGGACCATGAAAGTTGTCTTCGGACGATGGGAATGATGTCCTTAGACCATGATGTCTTGGGCCATGAAGCGTATGATAAAGGATTTGCAGGCCATGAAATGATGTTCTCGGGCTATGAGGATGGTGCCTCCGAACCATGATGCCTTTAAATAATGATATGCAAAAGATTGAAAGAGATCCTCAGGCCATGACATGGTGTTCTCAGGCTATGAATATGGTTCCTCCGAACAATGATGCCTTTGGATGAGTTGGCGATATTTCAGCCCATGAAGGATGCAGTAGTATGATGTGGACAAGACAAAGCTTAGTCTTGCGAATTGAAGGGAAGATCTTAGCCCGTAAAAGAAGAAAGATAAATAGTGCTTGGGATAGTGCTTAGTTTCGAAGAAAATTGGAGGTCGAGCTTAGCCTTGAAAGGCAAAAAAGTAACCTTATGCAAAGATGCGAATGCAGGTCAAGGTAGAGCTTAACCTCGTAAGGCAGAATGGTAGCCTTATATTGATTGGAAGGCAAAATAGTTGCCTTATGCAATGCAAATGCAGATGGATACATTGTTTAGTCTCGAAAGGCAAAATGGTAGCCTTATACAAGAATGCAGATGGAGACAACATTTAGTCTCGGAAGGCAGAATGGTAGCCTTATGCAAGAGTGAAGATGGAGACAGCGTTTAGTCACGGAAGGCAGAATGGTAGCCTTATGAAATGCGGATGCAGATGGAGACGGCGTTTAGTCTTGGAAGGAAGAATGGTAGCCTTATGCAATATGGATGCAGATGGAGACAACGTTAAGTCTCGGAAGGTAGAATGGTAGCCTTATGAAAATTGGAAGGTAGAATGGTAGCCTTATGTAATGCAGATGCAGATGGAGACATCGTTTAGTCTCGGAAGGCAAAATAGTAGCCTTATGCAGGAAATAAAATAACAAATGATAGTAGAGTTTTCTTAGCTGATAGCAGATTGCGACGTTGTGATTACTGGGAGCATCGTGACATACGGTACATCACTGGTGTGTGCTGATAGCAAATGTTGGCAAGTGAAACGGTTCGGGGAGTCGTATTCTTGAACAATGTTTGTCCCATGGGCATACAGTACGTTTAATGATTTTGCAATCCTAGTTCTTGAATTCAAAGAAAAATCGTGAGTTTTGTAGGGGCGGGGAGGTTAGTTCGTATCCCCGCTGGCTTTGCTTGACTCGTTCGACTTTGATCTGGTTATACGGTCTATATGATTAGGGTAGCTTTGCTAAACAAAGAAGTTTCAATAATAATCATTCATGATTTTGTAAAAGTATGACATAAATGTATAGATAAAAATAGCTTTTAGATGAACCTACAACTGTGACGTGGTTCAGGACATTACAACCTCTCTTGCTATGGAATTTTGAGGGTCCTCCTCAAAATTCTACCCCAGTTTGATGGGTTGGTATGTCTGATTGTTGCTCGTGCGGTGATCGGCTGAAATTAGTTCGGAATTTTGAGGGTCCTCCTCAAAATTTTTCCCCAGTTTCCAATTGCGGGGGAAATGAATTTTTTATTGAATTGTGACAAAACCCATAGAACTGCTGCGATGACCCAAAAGGTCATCACTTGTTTTTAAAATTAATTCTATATTCCTAGGCCTTAAAAACATCTTTTAGCATCACCTCGATTTGCGTGCGCAGTTCGGGCACGTAGCCGGAAAGCCTAAATATGAAAATCTGTGAAAAATAATAAATTTTTACTATAAAATGAATTAAATTGACTTCGGTCAACGTTTTGGGTAAATGGTCCCAGACCCATGATTTGACGGTCCTGGAGGTTCCATAGGAAAATATGGGACTTGGGCGTATGCCCGGAATCGAATTCCGAGGTCCCAAGCCCGAGAAATGAATTTTTAAAGAAAATTATTTCTAAAATTATTTATGATAAATGAATTTTTATTAAGTCTTGAAGTATCGGGCCCGTATTTTGGTTCCGACGTCCGGTAGAGATTCAATATGATTTATATGTGTTGTCGGTAAAGTTTGGTAAGAAACGGAGTCCATTGAATGCGATTCAGACCTTAAATGCAAAATTTGATGTTTAAAGAAGTTTTGAGAAATTTCATTGATTTTGAGGTTTAATCCTATGTTCATGATGTTGTTTTGGTGATTTAATTACACGAATAAGTCTGTAGGATGTTTTTGAGGTTGTGTGTATGTTTGGTTTGGAGCCCCGAGGGCTCGGGTGAGTTTTGGATAGGCCACGGGGTGTATTTTGGACTTAGTAAAATTGCAGATTTTTAACTGTGCATAGCAGGCCTGCAGGCTTCAAACCTGGCTCGCAAATTAAATATTGCAAATGCGAGTGGCTTGTCGCAATTGCGAAGGAAGCCCAGGCCAGCTCCATCTCGAAAATGCGAGGAAATCCATTGCAAATGCGATGCCCCTTCTCCCAGCCTGTAGCCGCAAATACGACGCCCCTCTTTCAATTCCCAAATCGCAAATGCGAGAGTCCTTTCGCAATTCCCAAGCTAGCAGAGGTCGGGGTTCGCAATTGCGAACCCCTGTTCGCATTTCCCATATCTGCAACTTGCAACTTTTATATTTAGACGAATTTGTAACCCATTCACATCTTTTCAAAACACAAACTCCCTATGGCGATTTTTTAAGAATAACTCTTCTTCCAAATCGATTGTAAGTTGATTTTAACTTATTTCCATCAATCATTAACATCTTTTAACGTGATTTCAACTCAAAATCAATGATTTTAATGGGGGGAAATTGGGTGTTTTGGGTAGAACCTAGGTTTTTCAAAAATTGGTGATTTGGACCTCGATTTGAGGTCTGATTTAAAACAAATTATATATTTAGGTTCGTGGGGGAATGGGTAATTAGGTTTTGGTTCGAACCTCGGGTTTTGACCATGTGGGCCCGGGGGCGATTTTTGACTTTTTGGGTAAAACTTTGGGAAATTCATTTTCATGCATTTGAATTGATTCATTTAGCATTTATTGATGTGATTAAGTAACTTGTGACTAGATACGAGCGAATTGGTGGTGGAACTAACGGGTAAAGCTATAATTAAAAAGTGAATTATGTTCGTGGCATCGAGGTAAGTGCTTGGTCTAACCTTAGCTTGAGGGATTAGGAGTCGTGTCTTATTTGCTACGTGTTAATTGTGAAATACGACGTATAGGCATGGTGACGGGTATGTATACGTCGGTGTCAAGCATGCCCTTGAGTCTTGCATTGTAATTGTTATGACTCCGTTGTGAATTATTGCACTTCACATGTTATGGAAATATTATTGTTCCCTTGCCGGGATGTTGTTATATTGCCCTTTTACCCTTGACGAGATGTTATTGAAATATTATTGTGCCCTTGCCGGGAGGTTATTAAAATATTATTGTTCCCTTGCTGGGAGGTTATTGAAATATTATTGTTCCCTTGCCAGGATGTTGTTATATTGCCCTTGATCCCTAGTCGGGATGTTGTTATATTGCTCTTGTGCCATTGCCGGGATTCTTTATGATTATTGTTGATTTGTAACTGGGATCGGGTGGCACGCTTGTCACAAGATAAATGAAATGGGATCGGGTGGCAAGCCTATCACAAGATAAATGAAATGGGAGCGGGTGGCACTCATGTCACAAGATATATGAGATGGGAGCAGGTGGCTTGCCTGCGACAAAATAAATGAAATAGGAGTGGGTGGCATGCCTGCGACAAGATAATTGAAATGAGAGCAGGTGGCACGTCTGCCACGAGATAAACAAAATGGGAGTGGGTGGCACACATGCCACGAGATACATGAAATGGGAGCGGATGACACGCCTACCATGAGATACAGAAAATGGGATCGAGTTGCACGCCTGCAACAAGATGTGAAATGAGAGTGAAATTTGCCTTTGTTTTCCTTATCCTTGTTAGTAGTTAGATTTTGGTTCCTTTGTAATTCTCTTGATATTCTGTTTTTACCAGCTATTCCTCGAAGTATGTGTTCCCTTCCCCTTTTTACTTGTTTATTTTTGCTTTACTTTCCGCTGTATATTATATAACTGTACAGGTATACTTGGTAGTCTGGTCATAGCCTCGTCACTATTTTCCCGAGGTTAGGCTAGGTACATACCAGCACATGGCGTCGGTTTTACTGATACTACACTCTGCACTATGTTCAGATCCTTGAGCAGCTCTTGGACCGTAGTTTGGAGGCTACCTTCAGTCCACGTGGAGATCCAAGGTAGACCTGCAGGCATTCGCAGGCCCTGAAGTCTCCTTTATATTTTATTTTCCTGTTTCATCTTTCTGCTTCAAAAACAGTGTGTCTTTTATTTTCTAACCTTGTATTTAGCAGTCTTAGACCGTTTGTGGTACTGTGACACCAGGTTTTTGGTGATTAAGGTTTAAGCAGTTGTAATAGATACAGATTTCAGATATTTTATTGTGTTTTTCCGCTTAATTTAGATTTCCGGTATTTTTACGTTATCGCTTTACGTTTGTAAAAAGAAATAAATGGATAATGAAGTATTAGTTTAAAGGACTGGATTTCCTAGCTCATATTAGTAGGCACCATCAGAACTCCCGAGGGTGGGAAATTCGGGTCGTGACAAGTTGGTATCAGAGCTCTAGTTTACATCGGTCTCGTAGTTCACAAATAAGCTTAGTAGAGTATGATGGATCGGTATGGAGACGTCTGTATTTATCCCCCAGAGGCTACAGAGTTAGGAAAAAACTTCACATTTATTCTTTCCTGTCGTGCGGTTTGGTTTCTCAAGACTAATTGAAAATCTACTCTGTTTTTTCGCAGATGGCGAGAACACACGCTTCCTCATCCACCGACCAGCAGCCCGAGCCCCCAGCAGCAGCTCCCACGAGGGGTAGAGGGCGAGGGCGAGGCCGTGCTAGAGGCTGAGGCAGGGGTAGAGCTAAGCCCAGAGCAACAACACAGCGGCGGAGCCTCAGGTTGATTTTGATGATGAGGTTCTGGATCCAGCAGTTCCGGTGGGCCCAGCTCAGGTCCCAGAGGTGTTTATTGCTACCCTAGTGCTCCAAGATGCTCTGGTCCGTGTAGTGGGCCTTACAGAGAGTGTCACTTGGACAGGCTTGCTTCCTGTAGCACTAGCCATCTCTCGGGTGGGAGGAGGAGCCCAGACTCCTGCTACTCGCACTTCGGAGCAGGGAGCTCCCCAGTTCCAAACTCCAGCGGTTCATCCAGTTGGAGAAGTTCAGCCGGGTGTGGTAGCTCAGACCGGTGATGGAGCATCTATGTCTGCCGATGATTTGTGGAGGTTGGATAGGTTCACCAAGCTCTTCACTACCACTTTAAGCGGTGCATCCTCTGAGGATCCCTAGGATTATCTAGACAACTGTTACGAGGTTCTCAGGAACACGGGGATAGCTGAGACCAATGGGCTCGATTTTGCTACTTCTCGCTTGTCTGGATCAGCCAAGACTTGGTGGAGAGATTATTGCTTGGCTAGACCAGCCGGATTGCTAGCTTTGACTTGGAAGCAGTTTACACAGCTCTTTCTAGAGATGTTTCTCACCATCACTCAGAGAGAGGACTATCGGAGGCAGTTTGAGCGTCTCCAATAGGGTTCTATGACAATTACCTAGCATGAGACCAGATTCATCGACTTGGCTCATCATACTCTTATCATACTTCCCACCGAGAGAGAGAGAGAGGGTGAGGAGGTTCATTGATGGAATTATTTAGTCGATTCGTCTTCAGATGGCTAGGGAGACTGGGAGTGAGATATCTTTCCAAGAGGTGGCCAATGTGGCTTGGAGAGTTGAGATGGTTCTGTCACATGGAGGTGGTCAGCGGTCTGACAAGAGGCCTTGTCATTCAGGCTGATTCAGTGGTACCTCGTCTGGATATAGGATTCGTATGGTAGAGGCTATCCTTCTAGGCCTTTCCAGTCAGTACTTCAGGTTTCTCACGGTGCTTCAGGTGGCTGTGGTATTCAGATGCAGTATTCTGATCAGCAGTCCTATAGTACACCACTAGCTCCAATCAGTGCATCACTGCTTCAGAGTTTCCAGGGTCGTCAACCCTAGCAGTCGAGGACTTGTTTTACTTGTGGTGACACGAGGCACATTGCTAGGTGTTGCCCTCGAGCATCGAGTAGCTCTCAGCATCAGGGTGTCCGTGCCATGGTTTAGGCACCGAGTTTTCCACAACCCGACCAACCAGCTAGAGGTGGAGGTAGAGGTGCTAGAGGTGGAGGTAGAGGTGTTAGAGGTAGAGCTCAGGCCGCTAGAGGTGGAGGCCAGCCAACAACAGGCCGTCTCAGAGATGTAGTTCGGGATGGTGGGCCCCAACACCAATGTTATGCTCTTCCAGCTAGGCCCGAGGCTGAGGCTTCTAATGCAGTTATCCTAGGTACGATTCTGGTTAGTGATAAAGATGCTTCAGTGTTATTTGATCCAGGGTCTACATACTCGTATGTGTCATCTTATTTTGCACCGTATCTGGTCATACCTAGTGATTATTTGAGTGTTCCTATTTATGTGTCTACACCGGTGGGTGATTCTATTGTTGTAGATCGAGTCCATCGTTCATGTATTATTGTGAGGTCTTGAGACTCGTGTAGATTTGCTTCTTCTAGACATGGTTGATTTTGAGGTCATATTAGGGATGGACTGGTTATCACCTTACCACGGTATCTTGGACTATCATGCCAAGACTGTGACCTTAGCCTTGCCAGGTTTACCTCGTTTAGAGTGGAGAGGGACTCCTAGTCATTCTACCCGCAGTGTTATCTCATATGTGAAGGCTCAACGTATGGTCAAGAAGGGGTGTTTGGACTATTTGGCCTATGTTCGTGATTCCAGTATTGAGGTTCCTTCTATTGATTCTGTGTCTGTTGTTCGTGATTTCCTAAGGTGTTTCCTTCAGACCTTCCGGGTATGCCACCCGACAAGGATATTGACTTTTGCATTGATTTAGCTCCGGCCACTCAGCCCATTTCTATCCCGCCATATCGTATAGCCCCGCCTGAGTTGAAAAAGTTAAAGGAGCAGCTGTAAGATTTGCTTGATAAGGGTTTCATTAGCCTAGTGTTTTGCCTTGGGGTGTGCCGGTGTTGTTTGTTAATAATATGGACGGATCAATGAGAATGTGTATAGATTACCGGCAGTTGAACAAGGTTACAATCAAGAATAAGTATCCATTGCTGAGGATTGATGATTTGTTTTATCAGCTTCAGGGTGCCAAGGTATTTTTCGAATATTGACTTGAGATTTGGCTACCATCAGTTAAGGATTAGGGCATCTGATGTCCCTAAGACAGCTTTCCACACTCGGTACGGGCATTATATGTTCTTGGTAATGTCATTCGGGTTGACAAATGCCCCAGCAACTTTTAAGGATTTGTTAAACCGAGTGTTTAGGCCTTACTTGGATTCATTCGTGATAGTCTTCATTGATGATATTTTGATATATTCCCGCAGCTGGGAGTAGCACGAGCAACATCTTAGAGTGGTTTTTCAGACCTTAAGGGATAGTCAGTCATTTGCTAAGTTCTCGAAGTGTGAGTTTTGGTTGGGTTCAGTTGCATTCCTGGGTCAAGTTGTATCATCAGAGGATATTCAAGTTGATCCGAAGAATATTTAGGCAGTCAAGAACTGGCCTAGACCAGCATCAGCTACAAAGATTCGTAGTTTCTTAGGGTTGGCAGGCTACTATCGTCGGTTCATGGAGGGGTTTTCACCTATCGCAGCCCCGATGACCAAGTTAACTCAGAAGGGTGCCCAGTTCAGATGGTCAGATGAGTGTGAGGCGAGCTTTCAAAAGCTCAAAACAGCTCTGACTACTGCACCGGTATTGGTATTACCCACAGGTTCAGGGCCTTATATAGTTTATTATGATGCATCTCGTATTAGAGTTGGTGCAATGTTGATTCAGGATGGCAAGGTCATTGCCTATGCTTCGCGGCAACTGAAGATTCATGAGATTGTTCATGATTTAGAGTTGGCAGCCATTGTTCATGCGTTGAAGATTTGGAGGCATTATATGTATGGCGTGGTATGTGTGGTGTTCACAGATCACAAGAGTTTACGATATTTGTTCAAGCAAAAGAAGTTGAATTTGAGGTAGAGAAGGTGGTTGGAGTTGTTGAAAGACTATGATATCACCATCTTATATCATTCGGGAAAAGCCAATGTGGTGTTCGATGCATTAAGTAGGAAGTCAGCCAGTATGGGCAGTCTTGCTTATATTCCCTTCGGTGAGAGGCCGCTTGCTTTGGATGTCCAGGATTTAGCCAATCAGTTCGTGAGGTTGGATGCTTCTGAGCCCAGTCATGTGTTAGCTTGCACAGTCGCTCGTTCTTTATTATTGGAGCGTATCCGATATCGGTAGTATGATGATCCCCATTTTTGTGTCCTCATAGACACGGTGTAGCACGGAGGTGCCAAGCAGGTTACCTTGGGTGATGATGGAGTTTTGAGATTGTAGGGTCGAGTTTATATGCCTAATGTGGATGGACTCCGAGAGCTGATTTTAGAGGATGCCCATAGCTCCCGGTACTCTATTCATCCGGGCGTCGCGAAGATGTATCAGGATTTGAGGCAGCATTATTGGTGGTGTAGAATGAAGAAGGATATCGTTGCATATATGGCTCCGCGTTTGAATTGTCAGCATGTTAAGTACGAGCATCAGAGGCCCAGCTGTTTATTTCAACAAATTGAGATTCCTGAGTGGAAGTGGGAGCGTATCACTATGGACTTTTTTGTTGGACTCCCACGGACTCAAAGGAAGTTCGATGCAGTGTGGTTTGTTGTTGATAGGTTGACCAAGTCAGCACATTTCATTCCTGTGGCAGTCTCCTATTATTCCTAGAGGTTAGCCGAAATCTATATCCGGGAGATTGTTCATCTTCATGGTGTGCCCTAGTCTATTTTTTCGGACCGAGGTACGTAGTTTACCTCACATTTCTAGAGGGTAATTCAGCAAGAGTTGGGAACACGGGTTGAGTTGAGCACAACATTTCATCCTCAGACAAACGGGCAGTCCGAGCGGACCATTCAGATTTTGGAGGATATGCTCCGAGCTTGTGTCATTGACTTTTGAGGCTCGTGGGATCCGTTTTGGCCTTTAGCAGAGTTTGCCCACAACAACAGCTACCAGTACAGTATTCAGATGGCTCCTTATGAGGCTTTATATGGTAGGCGGTATCGGTCTCCGATTGGATGGTTTGAGCCGGGAGAGGCTCGGTTGTTGGTTACATATCTGGTTCAGGATGGCTTGGACAAGGTCAAGATTATTTAGGACAAGCTTCGTACAGATCAGTCCAGGCAAAAAAGTTATGCCGACCGTAAGGTTCGTGACTTGTCTTTCATGGTCGGTGAGTGGGTATTGCTTAAAGTGTCGCCTATGAAGGGTGTGATGAGATTTGGGAAGAAGGGAAAGCTTAGCCCTAGGTTCATTGGCCCGTTTGAGATTCTTGATTGAGTGGGATTTGTAGCTTACAGGCTTGAGTTGCCGCCAAGCTTATCAGCCGTGTATCCAGTGTTTCATGTGTCCATACTTCAGAGATATCACGGCGATCCATCCCATGTGTTAGATTTCAGCATTGTCCAGCTGGACAAGGACTTGTCTTATGAGGAGGAGTCAGTAGCTATTCTAGACCGACAAGTTTGACGGTTAAGAACGAAGAGTTTTCCTTCTGTTCATGTTCAGTGGAGAGGTCAGCCTACTGAGGCATCAACCTGGGAGTCCGAGTCCGATATGCCGAGTCGTTATCCCCAGCTTTTCCCCTACTTACTTGTTTTTAAAATGAATTTTGCGTTTCGAGGCCTTAAAAACCTCTTTTAGCATCACCTTAATTTGCGTGCGTAGTCCGGGCGCGTAGCTGGAAAGCCTAAATGTGAAAATATTTGAAAAATGATACATTTTGACTATAAAATGAATTAAATTGACTTCGGTCAACATTTTGGGTAAATGAACCCAGACCCATGATTTGATGGTCTTAGAGGGTCTGTAGGAAAATATGGGACTTGGGCGTATGCCCGGAATCGAATTCCGATGTCCCAAGCCCGAAGAATGAATTTTTAAAGAAAATTGTTTTTTGAAATTATTTATGAGGTTTGGAAATGAATTTTGATTAAGAGTTGATAGTATCGGGACCGTATTTTAGTTCTGGCGCACGGTACAGGTTCAATATGATTTATAAACGGAGTCCATTTGACGTGATTCGGACCTTAAATGCAAAATTTGATGTTTAAAGAAATTTTGATAAATTTCATTGATTTTGAGGTTTAATCCGATGTTCATGATGTTGTTTTGATGATTTGATTATACGTATAAGTCTGTAGGATGTTTTTGAGGTTGTGTGTATGTTTGGTTTGGAGCCCCGAGGGCTCGGGTGAGTTTTGGATAGGCCATGGGGTGTATTTTGGATTTAGAAAATTGCAGATTTTCAGCTGTGCATAGCAGGCTTGCAGGCTTCGCATGGCTCGCAGATGCGATAAAGCAAATGCGAGTGGCTTGTCGCAATTGCAAAGGAATCCCAGGCCAGCAACATCTCGCAAATGCGATGACCCTTCTCCTAGCCTGTAGTCGCAAATGTGACGCCCTTCTCGCAATTCCCAACTCGCAAATGCGAGAGACTTTTCGCAATTCCCAAGCTAGCAGAGGTCGGGGTTCGCAATTGTGAATCCCTGTTCGTATTTCCCACATCTGCAACCTGCAACTTTTATACTTAGAAGAATTTTTAACCCATTTTCACATCATTCAAAACACAAACTCCCTAGGGCGATTTTTCAAGAACAACTCTTCTTCCAAATCGATTGTATGTTGATTTTAACTCATTTCCTTCAATCATTAACATCTTTTAACATGATTTCAACTCAAAATTAATGATTTTCATGGGGGAAATTAGGTGTTTTGGGTAGAACCTAGGTTTTTCAAAAATTGGGGATTTGGACCTCGATTTGAGGTCCAATTTCAAAACAAATTATATATTTGGGTTCGTCGGGGAATGGGTAATCGGGTCTTGGTTCGAACCTTGAATTTTGACCATGTGGGCCCGGGGGCGATTTTTGACTTTTTGGGTAAAAGTTTGGGAAATTCATTTTCATGCATTCGAATTGATTCATTTAGCATTTATTGATGTGATTAAGTAACTTGTGACTAGATACGAGCGAATTAGTGGTGGAACCAAGGGGTAAAGCTATAACTGAAACGTGAATTGTGTTCGTGGCATCGAGGTAAGTGTTTGGTCTAACCTTAGCTTGAGGGATTATGAGTCGTGTCTTATTTGCTACGTGTTAATTGTAGAGTACGACGTATAGGAATGGTGACAAGTATCTATACGTCGATGTTAAGCATACTCGTGAGTCTTGTATTGTAATTTTTATGACTCCGTTGTAAATTATTGCACTTCACATGTTATCGAAATATATTGTTCCCTTGCCGGGATGTTGTTATATTGCCCTTGTTCCCTTGCCGGGATGTTTTTGAAATATTATTGTCCCCTTGCTGCGAGGTTATTGAAATATTATTGTTCCCTTGCTGGGAGGTTATTGAAATATTATTGTTCCCTTGCTGGCAGGTTATTGAAATATTATTGTTCCGTTGCCTGGATGTTGTTATATTGCTCTTGTTCCCTTGCCGGGATTCTTTGTGATTGTTGTTGATTTGTAACTGGGATCGGGTGGCATGCATGTCACAAGATTAGTGAAATGGGAGCGGGTGGCACGCCTTTCACATAATAAATGAATTGGGAGCGGGTGGCACGTCTGTCACAAGATATATGAGATGGGAGCGGGTGGCACGCTTGCCACAAGATAAATGAAATGAGAGCGGGTGGCACGCCTGCCACAAGATAATTGAAATGGGAGCAGGTGGCATGCCTGTCACGAGATAAACAAAGCGGGTAGCATGCCTGCCACAAGATACATGAAATGGGAGCGGGTAGCACGCCTTCCACGAGATACAGAAAATGGGATTGAGTTGCACGCCTACAACAAGATGTGAAATGAAAGTGAAATCTGCCTTTGTTTTCCTTATCATTGTTAGTAGTTAGATTTTGGGTCCTTTGTAATTCTTTTGATATTCTGTTTTTACCTGCTATTCCCCGAAGTATGTGTTCCCCTCCCCTCTTTACTTGTTTATATTTGCTTTACTTTCCACTGTATATTATATAACTGCACATGTTTACTTGGTAGTCTGGTCCTAGCCTCATTACTACTTCACCGAGGTTAGGCTAGACATTTACCAGCACATGGGGTCGGTTGTGCTGATACTATACTCTGCACTATGTGCAGATCTCAGAGCATATCTTGGACCGTAGTTTGGAGGCTACCTTCAGTCCACGCGGAGATTCAAGGTAGACCTGCAGGCGTTCACAGGCCCTAGCATCTCTTCTATCTTTTATTTTCCTGTTTCATCTTTCTTCTTCAGAAACATTGTGTCTTTTATTTTCAGACCTTGTATTTAGTAGTCTTAGACCGTCTGCGGTACTGTGACACCAGGTTTTGGGTGATTAAGGCTAAGCAGTTGTAATAGATACAGATTTCAGATATTTTATTGTTTTCTTCCGCTTAATTTAAATTTCCGATGTTTTACGTTATCACTTTACGTCTGTAAAAAGAAATAAATGGATAATGAAGTAATTAATTTAAAGGACTGACTTGCCTAGCTTATATTAGTAGGTTCCATCACGACTCCCGAGGGTGGGAAATCTAGGCCGTGACAGTTGCCTACGTATCTACTCTTAAATGGGAATCAGGTCAAGCGTACTTCAATTTACATCATATAAGGAAAGCATAAAGATTACACATAGTAAAGCTTGACTTCATCTGATTTGATCGGCTTTGGCCAGACTTCTCCGTCCATTTCTGCAAGTATGAGGGCTTCTCCTGTCATAACCCGTTGAACCATGAATGGACCCTGCCAGTTGGGAGAGAACTTCCCTTTGGCTTCATCTTGATGCGGAAAATTTTTCTTCAACACCAGCTGTCTCGGTATGAACTATCTTGGCTTGACTCTTTTGTTGAAGGCTCTGGACATTCTGTTCTGGTAGAGTTGACCATGGCAAAATGCATTCATTCTCTTTCCATCTATAAGGGCTAGTTGCTCATAACGACTTTTTACCCACTCTACATCGTCTAGCTCAGCTTCTTGTATGATCCTTAGGGAAGGAACTTCCACCTCAGCGGGAATGATAGCCTCTGTACCGTACACCAGCATATAGGGGGTTGACTCGGTTGATGTGTGGACTGTGGTACGATACCCTAGAATAGAAAATGATAACTTCTTGTGCCACTGTCTGTGATTCTTTATCATTTTCCTCAATATCTTCTTGAAATTCTTGTTGGCAGCTTCTACAGCTCCATTCATCTGAGGCCTGTAGGCTGTCCAATTCTTGTATTTGATCTTGAAAGTTTCGCACATAGCTTTCATCAAGTCGCTGTTGAGGTTTGAGCCATTATCAGTATTGATTGACTCTAGAATCCCGAATCGACAAATAATGCGGTAACGGACGAAGTCTGCCACGACTTTCTTAGTCACTGCTTTGTAAGATACTGCTTCGACCCATTTGGTGAAATAGTCGATGGCTACAAGGATAAAAATGTGTCCATTGGAAGCGACAGGCTCGATTGGTCCAATAACGTCCATTCCCCAGGCGACGAACGGCCATGGTGAGCTTGTCGTGTTAAGCTCGCTTGGAGGTACCTTTATCATGTATGCATGTATTTGATAGCGGTGGCATTTCCGTACATACTGGATGCAGTCCGTTTCCATATTCATCCAAAAGTTACCAGCCCGGAGTATCTTCTTTGCTAAGACAAAACTGTTCATATGTGGACCGCAGGTCCCGCATGAATATCCTCTAGTAGCCTGGATGCTTCTTTTGCGTCGACACATCTTAATAATCCTAAATCGGGAGTCCTCCTATATATGATTCATCCGCTGTGAAAGAACTTGTTGGAGAATCTCCGAAGTGTGCGTTTCTGAGTAGGATTAGCAAGCTCTATGTACTCTCCTTTTGTCAAATATTCCTTGATATCATGAAACCAAGGCTTTCCGTCTGCTTCCTCTTTGACATAGGCACATTAAGCTGGTGATTATGGATTTCACCGGAATAAGATCAATGAAATTCTTGTCAAGATGCTGTATCATGGATGATAGGATAGCCAATGCATCGGCGAACTCATTCTGGATTCTGGGAACGTGCTGGAATTCCGTCTTTGTGAACCACTTTCTCAATTCTTGTACGTGATGCAGATATGAGAGTATCTTGGAGTTCTTGGTTGTCCATTCTCCTCGTACCTGATGTATAAGTAAGCCTAAATCTACAATCACTAGCAGCTCTTGAACATTCATGTCAATGTCCATTTTGAGTCCTAGGATACAGGCTTCATACTTGGCCATATAGTTGGTGGAGAGGAACCTGAGTTTGGCAGACACCGGATAATGCTGACCGGTTTCTGATATTAGGATTGCTCTTATGCCAACTCCTTTGAAGTTTGCTGCTCCATCGAAGAACATTCTCTAACCGTCATAGGATTCCACAATGTCTCCTTCTATGAATGATACCTCTTCATCAGAAAACTACGTTTTTAGGGGTTCGTATCCTCCATCCACGGGGTTTTCAGCAAGGTGGTCTGCCAGTGCATGTCCCTTGACCACTTTCTGAGTTACGTAAATAATGTGGAACTCACTCAACAGGATTTGCCACTCGGCTAGCTTGCCGGTGGGCATGGGCTTCTAAAAGATGTACTTCAAGGGATCCATCCTCGATATGAGATATGTAGTATAGGTGCAGAAGTAATGTTTCAGCTTCTGAACTACCCAAGTCAAAGCACAACAGGTGCGTTCCAATAAAGAATACCGGGCCTCGTATGGGGTGAACTTCTTACTGAGATAATAAATGGATTGTTCCTTCCTCCCTATTTCATCATGCTGCCCCGAACGCAGCTGAAAGCTCCATCCAACACTGCAAGGTAGAGTAATAAGAGTCTACCTAGCTCGGGCGGTATAAGACCAGTGGCGTTGATAGATACTCTTTGATTTTGTCGAAGGCCTTTTGGTAGTCATCGGTCCATTTCGTGGTGGCATCCTTCTTCAACATCTTAAAGATAGGCTCACATATAACTGTAGATTGTGCTATGAATCGGCTGATGTAGTTAAGCCTTCCCAAGAAACTCATCACATCCTTCTTGTTCTTTGGCGGTGGTAGTTCTTGAATGGCTATGACTTTCGATGGATCCAGTTCTATTCTTCGGCAGCTCATAATAAACCCAAGCAATTTCTCAGCAGGTACACCAAATGCGCACTTTGCAGGGTTTAGTTTCAGATTGTATCTACGCAATCTATTGAAGAACTTCCTCAAATCTTCTAGGTGGTCAGTAGCCTTCTTGGATTTGATAATAACATCATCCACATATACCTCTATCTCCTTATGTATCATATCATGGAAAATGGTAGTCATGGCCCTCTTGTAGGTGGCTCCTGCATTCTTCAGGCCGAATGGAATCATCTTTTAATAGTACACTCCCCACGGCGTAATGAAAGACGTTTTCTCAGCATCTTCTTCATCCATCTAGATCTGATGATAACCAACAAAGCAATCTACGAATGACTGTAGCTCGTGCTTGGCGTAATTGTCAATCAGGATGTGTATATTTGGCAAAGGGAAGTTGTCTTTCAGACTGGCCCGGTTGAGATCCCGATAGTCAACACAGACTCTGACCTTCCCATCATTCTTTGGCACTAGCACAATGTTGGCTAACCATGTCGGGTATTCTGCTACCCTGAGAACCTTAGCATTGATCTATTTGGTGACTTCTTCATTGATTTTCAAACTCATATCAGGCTTGAACTTTCTGAGCTTTTGCTTTACTGGTTGACACATTGGATCGGTTGGAAGTTTGTGAGCCACAATAGACGTACTCAGACTAGTCATGTCATCATATGACCAGGCGAATATGTCCTCATACTCCTTTAGAAATTCTGTATGTTCTCCTTTCTCTAATGGTGATAGGTGAATGTTGATTCGCGTTTCCTTGATATTTTCTACATCTCCCAAGTGGACAATTTCGGTCTCGTCCAGGTTGGACTTAGGTCTGTTCTCAAAGTTCTCAACTTCTTTGACAATCTTGTCAGGTATGTCATCTTTCTTTGAATCCATGTCTGTTTGTTGCATTGTCTCATTGAATGTCATAGTCATTAGTTCATGAAGACAAGTAATAGTAATGTTGTATTAGTAAAGCAAGGAGAGAAAACGATAGTAATAAATATTAATTCATAAGAAAAATCAGAAATGCTTTTGATGAATTGAATAAATGTTTTAAACATCGAAGATGTTATTGCGGGAATTGAAAATGCGAAAAGAAAATTATTTAGTAAATAAAAAAGTAAATAATACTTGTTTTAGCCTTTCTACCCCGAGGCTCGTCGGGCTTTGGTTGTCCTGGTGGTCCAATTCTTTAGATGTGCCCCTCTGCTCACAGCCTGTATGGAAGGACCTTCCCCTCTCCTTCTCGAGAATAACGCAACAGTCTATATCACTGTCCTCTAGAAACAAGTTCTTCACTGCGGTAAGTGCTTCTTCTTCATTTGGCCCATAAATAATGTCGGCCTGTTGGAAGGTCTTCTCTAGATGTGGTATTGGTTGCTCTAGTGGATAGTAAGGACCACGCCATGGTGGCGACCAGTTATTGAATTCTTCCCAGGTGTATTCATATCCCAAGCTGAAGGTAGTGCTATGTTTCTTGAGTTTTAGGGGTTTAGACATTCCTTTGAGGTTCTTGTCGAGCCCTTTGCCAGGCTTGAACCCATTCCAACT
This sequence comes from Nicotiana sylvestris, assembly GCF_000393655.2. NCBI lineage: Eukaryota > Viridiplantae > Streptophyta > Magnoliopsida > Solanales > Solanaceae > Nicotiana > Nicotiana sylvestris. The sequence goes on from NC_091067.1 coordinate 79,369,267, forward strand.
CAGCATACTCTCGATTTTGATATCCCACCATTTGTCTTTATCGATAGCATTGACCCACTCAATGTGGTGGTAAGTTTCTCCACCCAGCTTCCTTCTTCCTTCGATCGCCGGAATGGTGTGACGACTGTATATAAGGTTGCTACTATCGCCTTGAATGATCACTTCCTGGTGATTCCATTCTAACTTTAACGCCTGATGCAGCGTTGATGCTACGGCCCCAGATACATGAATCCATGGCCATCCCAACAGCAAGTTTTAAGACACTGGTACATATATCCCTTGGAAATCGACTTTGAACCAGGTTGGTCCCATCTGCATGCATAGACTAATCTCCCGAATGGTGGACCTCTAAGAACCATCAAAGGATTTCACATTGATTGCTTCATTATTTATCTCATGCAACCCTTTACCCAACTTCTTAAGTGTTACTAGCGGACAAATGTTAAGACTGGAACCTCCATCAATCAGGATTCTGGTGATGAAATAATCTTCGCATTTCACGGTGATATGTAGTGCTTTATTGTGCCCTAGCCCTTCAGGTGGCAGCTCGTCCTCATAAAAAGTGATCTTATGGCTTTCCAGAAATTGTCCTACCATATTAGGTAATTCTCCGCTAGTGATGTTACTTGGTACGTACGCTTCATTTAGCACCTTTAACAAAGCATTCTTGTGTGTCTCAGAATTTTACAGCAAGGAGAGAATGGATACTTGTACTGGCGTCTTGTTTAACTGGTCGATAACTGAATATTCCTTGGCCTGTATTTTCCTCTAAAGGTCTTCCGGACCTATCTCAATGAGGAAAGGCTGATTGAAGGCCTGCTTGCTTGATTCAGCTAGATGTTCAGTGGTATAGACTCTACCAGTTCTTGTCATACCCTGTGCTGCGACAGTTTCTTCAATCCTGACCTTGCCCTTCCTTTTCACCTCGTCTATATAGTCCCAGATTACAACATTTCTATAGAATAGTGGCATGGTTGACATCGGCACTGGGACTGGAGTGGATATCCTTACTTCAAATGTAACATGCGCCTTGGGTGGCAAGACTGCAACCTCAAATGGTGCGAGTGCATTTGCTGGAGACACGAATTCAACCTCAATTGGTACTGGTGTCTTTGCGGGTGGAGTTGCTTCAAATTCAAGAGGCATAGACATATTCACCTCAGCGTTCTCAAATGGTTGGATATGGACCATGATTGGATTGAGAGTAATTGATGGTTTCTTTGGGTCATCACCTTCTGCGATCAACCAGATTGTTCCCTCGGGATCCCATCATCTTCTACTTCAATCATGTAAATACCTCCCCCTTTATGGTCAGGCAGAGGGTTGCTGCAGACATTTGGAGCGGGTTCCTTTGCCACAATGATCTTCTTATCAATCAAAGACTATATCTTGTCTTTCAAGGAGCGGCATTCATCGATGGTGTGCCCTTTCATGCCAGAGTGGTATGCACAGGATTTGTTTGGGTTAACCCACTAAGAAGGATTCTTATTGCAGCAGGGATGGGGATGATATAACTAGCAGTATTAAGCCTCTCATAGAGCTGGTCGATGGGTTCAGCGATGGCTGTATCTTGTTTTAGAGGTCTGCGATCAAAATTAGGTCGAGGTCTAGGGAAATTTTGGCGTACAGGGGGTGATTGATAATGGGATGGTTGAGCATTATAGGTTTGGTAGACATGAGCGGGTTGGGAGTATCTAGGTGAAGTAGGTTGATATATAGGAAGTGGAGATGACTGATAAAGTGGTGGCGGAGCTTGGTACGAAGGTGATGGTGCTTAGTAATTTGGGGTTTGCTGGTATATGAGTGGAGGTGTTAGGTAAGCTTGGTATTTGAGGAGAGACTTGGTCCTTTGTGCAACTATTACGGCCGCTACGTCCCTTTTCTTGGACACACCACCGGACTGTAAAGCCTTATTCGTAGCTTGCAAGGCTTTGAAATTTGTAACCATACCACTTTTAATACCTTCTTCAATTCTTTCACCTAATTTGATAATGTCGGAGAACTTGTGGTTCTCAATCATCATCAGCCGTTCATAGTATTGCGGGTCCTGAGCCCGAACAAAGAACTTATTCATTTGCTCCTTTTCTACGGCAGGTCTGACCTTAGCAGCTTCAGACCTCCAGCAAGTAGCATACTCGTGAAACGTCTCCGTGGGCTTCTTCTTCAAATTCTAGATATAAAACACGTCTGGTTCTCTGTATTAAACCTGAATCTGTCCATAAAGTCAAATGCCATGCCTACCCAGCTTGACCACTTCTTGGGATCTTGGCTGATGTACCAATATAATACATCTCCTACCAAATTCCTCATGAACAACTTCATGTGTATCCTTTCATCCTTCCCTACTCCAACCAGCATGTCTCAATATGTCCTCAGATGGACCCTTGGATCACTCGTACCATCAAATATTTCAAACTTAAGAGGTTTGTACCGCTCAGGCAGTTCGACATCAGGCTGTATGCAAAGATCATTATAGTTCAACCCCTTGATTCCTTTGCTTCCCTCAACACCCTAAATCCGGCTGGTCAATTTCTTAAGTTCCTCAGCCAAGTTCCTAATAAGAAAATCCTTTTCATTAGACTTTGGTGTGCATGAGATAGGTTGGGTGGAGTGTGGCATGGTCTCCACGTAGATAGGAGCGTTATGGTGGCATGGTGTATGGGTGTGGAAATGGTCGTTTGGGAGTTCTGAGGTTTTGGGATGAGTAGTGGAGTGTTGTTTGAGGTATGGCAAGCGTTACATTGGTTATTTGGTGGAGCGGCGGAATGGTGAGGTGCGGGATGATTCTGCTATTTTGGGATATTGTAAGGAGGTATAGGGTTTTGAGCGTTGGGGAAGTTGATATCTTGGGTGTTGAGGGAAAATGACAGGTTTGCCTGATTTCAAACCTAATTGAGCTCTTTCTGGAATTTCAACAGTTTTTGTTCAAGTTGTGACACATTCTCGTTAGGAACCCGAATACCCTGGCCATTAGTGTCCTCTACCCGTTCAGCTGTGTTCTCCTTCCTGATGTTGCTTAAATCGTCCATTTTGCCTTTGTTATTGCCTTTAGTGGGACTAAGAGGAGGAGTGGGTGGAGGTCCCCTGGATCTTGTGAAATAAGATGATGATGCCAGAGTACACGAACTAACCATTGGGGAGGGGGAGTAATAAAACAAAGAATAAAAACAAAAGGTAATCAAGTCAGCGAGGATTATGAAAAGTATTGCAATATTTAAACACATAGTGCAGGAATGTAAAGCGTGTCCTAATTTGGGAACCTCTTTGCGCCCGAGGTAGGCCTAGCGACAAATAGAATTGGAGAACTTTGAATGCTAAATGCCTCATTTCATTAATAAAGATGGGAGAATCCCAAAACGACACTAAATAAGCAAGAAATTCAAGTCACTAATAGCCATTGGCTTTATTACATTCATAAAGCGAAAAAAGTAAATTCCTATCTATTTGGTCCCAGAAGGACCTTCCCCAGGTTGAATATTCTCGTTGATCAAATCCTCCAGTTCGCATAGGTTCACCAGTAAAAATGCCTTCGCCAAGTGTTCTCCTTCATTTCCCTCAGCGTTCTGCAGTCAGTGACTCTCTCCCTCACTTTTCCTTCCAATTCCAGCAGGCTATATTCCAGATATTCCAACTTTTCGCTAGCTTTGGCGGCCCTCTCTTCCCAATCATTGATCTAGTCATTTCATGGACAACTCCTCCACCAGTCTAGCAAGAGTGGGGGCATGCTAATTATAGCAAAACTGGGGACCTCGTGCCTCATATTTCTGCAAGACAAATAAGATTAGGACCTTACCCCCACCAGACTCAACTATTTAATATCAATAATTATCATGAAGCATTTAGTTCTCCAAATAAATGCACAGAACGTGATTATGTCCGTTTGGGTTTAGGGAAACCTAGTGGACTTTTGGATAAGACTATCTTAAAGGATCATTATGTGGACAACATAACTGACCCGCCTAGGTTTGACCATGATGCATGCATAAGTTAACAGAGTAAGGTTTCTATGGGGTTTTAGACTGCTACCCTTGAGCGGACAACTCAAGGGGGAAGACACGAAACTGTCGGCTGCACTGTTGATCGACTAGTTTTACCGCAAATAAGCCTTTCCGAATTTAGGGGGTAATGATATAGGAAGGGCGCAACCACTCATCAAGTGTTGCTATAGTATTTGTTTGGCACGAGTGGAGCATAGTGTTGAGCATGATTATGCAATAATGAAAAACATGCTGACATGTATTTGCACGTTAAGAAAGCGATAAATACAACAGTTTTATAATTTAAAGTAGTCATAAAGGAAGGAAATAAGAAAGAGATGTCAATTTTTTGTGCTTTTGAAGAATAAATTAAACAAATAATTGCACTTTGGGAAGGTACAAATTCACAAAATGGTATGAAATGCTAAAAGCTTAGATTTCCCCAGCAGAGTCGCCATGCTTTCGCGCCCCCTTTTTCCTTCACGGAATAGGGTTTATGACATTGTGGTTGGGACAACTCTTTCCTTTTGGGAAAGGGGGTTTGCATTTTGAAGAGTCGCCATCTAATGATTTAAGGTGCATTAGTGCACCTACAGGGTTCATTTATAACTATGTTTGATAACTAGAGATAGGGTAAGGGCTTGAAATTATCTCAAGAAGAAGGTGTTAGGCACCCCTTAGGATCCACTAGTGTGGTTCCCGGCCAAACAGTTTTGTGAATTTGTACAATTAGCAAATAAACGCGTATGGATCAAATAGTAGGGGATTTATATTTAAGAACACAGATGTTTGAAAAGCAATTAATGAAAAGCAAAAGTTTAAAAGAATTACAATCTAAGCACATCTGTGAATGTAAAGGGGGTGTCCTAGGTTTACTTATAATATGGATCACATCAATGCAATATCTGGTATGACACTCCTCAAAGAGGGCTACACATGGTATTAACGCATCAGTCATCATATCCATATCTACCCTTTCCCGCCCTGTGAAAGTAACTAAAGCGAGGGTTGGTCTCGACCCCTATTGCATGTTGTTACCCATCTCTTCCTATCAGTCCCGGAGGAATTTAGGACTCATATCCTATAAGGGGGGGGGGGGTCTAGGCATATCCTCAGGTTTAAAGGCAAAATACTAGGCGACAAATAAGAACACATAGGACTGCATTTAGGGGGAAAACACATAAAATAGATATAAGGCTCAGATATACCTCCACAAGTAATGCACATAGACAGCACGACTCATACACAGATAAGGTCCACATTTGAACTCAGAATTCTAAAGCACGATATCTAAGTGATAGCAGCAGAACCAGATTTATTACATGACTCAGAAAAGAAGTCCAAATCAAGCTTGCCTACTGATTTTAACATGTTGACAGTTAAACGCTAATCACAAAGATGGTTCTAGTTTTATTTAAGTTTACTACCTAAGACTTGCCTAGGCATAACATAATATGCAGCAGTTACCATGATTATTGAAAACAGTTAAAAAGTTATTTTACCTAAAGGCATATTGTTCTAAATGTTGCAAAGACATGCCGGATTATGACCAATTTTTCTTAAACAAGATAATCAAACATGAGACTATTTTATGTCCTTTTTTCATGCATCAGTAGGTTAACTAGGTGTAACTGAACGAGATCCTAAAAATAGGGTATCTAACGTGCATATATGAAAAAATGCCGAATGATTACAGAATATGCAGAATTCCTAAAGCATGGTTTCTAAATGCCCAAAGAGTTACAGCATGACTTCGCATGAGCAACAGTTTATATTAATGTTGTTATTTAGCCTAAAGCAGGATTTCTAAGTGATAAAATGATGCCAAATGAGACGCTAAAATAGTAAACCTAATAACATGGTATCTAATGCATGACATGTTTTTAATGGGTTGATAATGCACATATAGGAAATATAAATGTAAGACATGGTTTCTACCCATTGATGTTGATAGCATACATAACTACCCTCCCCTTTGAACTAACCATCCCCAATACTTGTTTACAACAAATTATTACAGACCAATACTGAAATGAATTACATACGAAAAATAAAGGTTACACTATAGAGAGCTTGAAAACAAGCCTAGACTTTCCGCACCTGATTAGGACTTCCTCCCTAAGCTATGTATTAAATCACCTCAAGTGCCAAGATTGTTTCATAGCTTTTCCTCATATATGGGTGTGTCAGAGTTCTCTAAGGACCTCAAGGGATCCTAGGCAGTGCTCACACCCAGATTTCATAGCCAAGATAGAGTAAGTGCAGTATGGAAAGGCCAGCTTTCATGTGTCCAAGTTCAGAGGGAGTTCAAGGGTCCCAAGGCAAGGCTCACACAAAAGGGGCAGAACTTAGTGGTCTAAGAGTAGAGTGAGAGTGCTTATCATAGTTTTTAAAAGGTTAAATTAGAAAACAGTTTTGAAACAACATGTTTGAAATAAGTTTGCAAAACAACAGAAGAGTTGCTTAGGGAAAAATAGTTTTGAAAGGAGAAGGGAATAGGAGCAACAACAACTTGGAACAAGCCAGCACATACTGAACAAGTTCAAAGAATAGTATCATTTCAACATTCACAAGCAGGGAAATAAAAGGTTGGGGACATAGAGAGCCCAAATCAGAAACACGTAAACATGGATGAGAAGAGAAGCATATACACCAGTAGGTATAAAGAACAAGTAGCAATTGATTGGCCTCCGGGACACTAAACTACTACTTCAAGGTGTTAACAAGGGAATCATGCTCGAAATTAGAATAGTAATAAGACATAGGGACAGGGTATGGGAGTAGTAATATTGAGGACAGGGGTCTATTACATATAATTAGTCATGCCACTTTGTATTAATCAAGTACATTAGGAGTCTATGATATTAACATGGCATACTAGTTGAGGGAGATAAATAAGAACTCAGGTAGACATGCTGGCCGAGTATCAAACAAGACAAGTGATACCCAGACATGCTGATTACACAGTTGAACAAGAGATGGTAAAACTTAAGCATGCTGAATAAAGCAGTAAACAATAAGAGCAATTAAATACATAAGCCATTAAATTAGAGTAGAAGGAGACATGGATTAACAGACACAGAGCACATAGAGTTGAGTTTCAGAATTGAACTAGGAACATACTAGTTAAGTAAGAAAAATGCAAAAAGTAAAGCAAGTAGAGTTCTACAGTCTAGCTTTGGCTTTCGGTCGACTAGACAAGCAGTTTGCACAAGTAGCAAAGAGAGAAGAGAGCATTTTTGTGTGTGTGTGTGTGTTTGTTGAACTGATTGTTCATGTCCGGAAGTGATAATAGAGGAGAGTATATATAGTAGTTGAGAACAGAGTAAAATAAGTTAAAGAATCAATCATTCAGTAATTAGGGAAATTTACATAATCAATCATGCACAAAATCAGCAAGGTTCTCTTCTAGTAAAAGGGTGACCGGTTAATGATAAAGAGTAGGGCATATAATTAAGGAAAGAAAATTAATTACTAAAGTACGGGGTGGGTAATTAAGTGTAAATGAATAAAAAGTAATTAAGTGAACAATCAATAAGAATCAACAAGTACCACAGTTAATCATAAACAAGGCAAGAAATAATCAAAGGTCGTAGAAATAGGAAAATAACCGGAAATCAATATATAGGTATTACCATAGCAAATCACTGAATAAGGATTCAAAATAATACTAATTTAGGAAAAATGATATAGGTTTTCCATGAATAAGCAACTAAGCTAAGTATAAACGGAATGACTCGAATCTGAACCCCTAATAGAGGCATACTAGTGTAAAAATCACAAGATATTCTAATTAAACGAAGAAGTAATCATGTAAATCAAAGCATAGAACATTGGCATGTATCAAACAACACGAACAAGTGTAGAATCCAAACAAAGTGTCAAAAATTGGGGGGGTTTAGCATATGCTAGTTAGGGTTAAGGAAGAACTCAAGAAAATCAATCAAAACACATAGACGCAGGGGACTAAGCACTTAAAACCAGAAAGCGTTTTAAAGAAAAGGATTTTCAAAAACCCTAGTTTAGAAAAGAGCGACTAAAATCGAAATAGTTAGTTAAAACAATAGATTTTTAAAGGACAACGCTTAATAATACTTGAATCACCTCATATCTATAATGATCTGAGAAGAATCGAACAGTAGCGAATCTAGGGTTTTCGGAAAATAGTAGAGATAAAGAAAATCGGTTAAAAACTCATGGATTCAAACAAAAAACAAGACGAAATCCTTTCTTACAAACAAAATTGCCCGGAGACAGGCTAGTGAACGAGTTTAAAACTTGAATAGGTTGGCTTCCTTTGAGATCTTCTCAAGGACTCATGAAGTCGAAGAGCCATGAAGTATAGGAGACCAGAGGTGGTCAGAGAAGGCACGAGAACACCATAAGAAGGAGGTTCTCGGTGGTAATGGTGATTAGGGTTAGGGTGAGTTGAGAGAGAATTTGGGAGAGGAGGGATTCAGAGGCGGTGCAAACGAGAGAATGGGGGTAGGGTTTGGGGGGTCGTTTGATTAAAAAGGAAAGGGCTAACATAGACAGTTAATCTGGGAGATCAACGGTCGAGATTATATGGGGTAGGTGGGTAATGGGTTTGGGTATGGGTTAATAGGGTATGGGTCGGGTTTTTTAATTGTAAAATTGGGCTGGGAATCGGGGTCCGATTTGGCTATAATTTATATAGCCAGTTTTTTCCTATTTAATTTATAAAAAATTGTAGATAATTTTTGAAAAATTATTTAGAAGGCTAAAATGATTTATAATACATACTTAGTAATTTAAAAATATAGGATCCAATTTTATGCATAAAAATATAATTAAATCTTAAAAGGGCTAATATTGCAATTATGTGCAATTTAGCTTTAAAATACTAAATGTAATTATAAAAATATATAAAAATTACATTAGATATATTTTGGCATAAATATAGAAATACAATAGATGAATTATCAAAACAATAATTTTGGAAATAACTATTGGGGATTTTATGTATAAAAAGGGAGAAAATAAATCAATTTAAAACCTTAAAATTATGGAAAATATAATAAAAATCTTGGGCATGCTTATATATGCATATATATACTATTTTGAAGGTACTTTGCATATTGAAAATATATAGGAAAAAATTGAGTATCAATACACCACAGCGGTACTCAGTACGTGACAAGCCTAACCTCGGTCGGATAGTGACGAGGAAGGTTAGGGCCCTACTGAGATAAAATAAAGGAATAAGGTATGACAGTATAAGATAAGCAGTACAGTTGAAAGCTAACAATAAGAATTTAATACAGGAAAAACAAGGATCAATTATCGGTATTGCTGCTTGAGAGCTATTATGGCAAAAACATGTCAATCTCATAGAGAAGTGCTTATGCTCTCTCACCAATACATGATTTCATCCCAATATTTAGATGTCCTGGCTATGTGGTTTCACCGGTGAAAAGGGTCAGATTAAGTGCTTCAGGTTTTGGCACATATCACGAACATTTTTTATTTGGAAGACAAGTAGTTGTATCTTTAGTTCTCTCTTATAGGATCAATTATCGGGAAGGGTTAGGCTGTTTGAATTATGATAATCTCATAAGCGTTCAACTTCTTTTTCATCCTTATGGGCTTGTGGCATAGACTCCTTGTGTTAGTTAATGTTAGGAGTGTAATTCAGCTTCATGTACTTTGAAACCCATATTACATTCAATGTGCCAGAGTATTCTTATTTTTGATAAACTGATTTTCCATGCACTCTAGAAGACGACTGGGGTCACGTACTCGAATATTCCTCCTTAATAATTTCTGTTTCCAATATACTAGTTAACTATATGCCTCATTTATCAATCAATGATGTCATCACTGTGATTAATCATGTCAGTGTTATCAGTATAAGCTTGATGTTTCTTAGGATATATAACCTCATGAAATACTAAGCTCAGCACATTGATGAATTATTGAATAATTCCAATCCAATTTCAAACCTCGTTGTCCCTATCTATAGTAGATCTATCGAGGGTGTAGGTTCAAGCATAATGAAAAGGAAGCATCATTCCATGATCAGTCATATTGGGTAGGAACTCTTTGGTCATATTCATTCTAGCCCAAGGTCACCAAGGGTTTAATTTGGGGTATCCGACATAGATATTAGAGGTAAAGAAAGTGAGCAAGTTGTTCTCAAGATTTTCTCCATGAAGATACTATGTGAATTGTTATTAAAGGTAAGTAGGTGTAGTTTGCTTTGGGATTTATGGAATCACGAGAGAAATGGGCCAAGATATGAGTATGATGTTTTCCCATCGTGGTCCTCTACGCACCGGTGTTTCATGTGTCCACATCAAAGAAGGTATTTGGGAATCATTTGTTTGTCGTTCTAGCGGGAACTGTGGAAGGTGAAGTTAATAGGTAATTGACTTATGAGAGACACCTAATTGTCATCCTTGTGAGATAAGTTCGGGAGTTGAGACCACCTCTGTCAAAGTAAAGAAAATATCCTCACTTTCCTGTATAGCCAAATGGTTGTGGCTCGAAAGGGGTACTTACTATGTGTTATGTTTTAAATATGTGCAGTTCATGTCCAGATTACTGTTTTTTTAATGTAATGCCTTTAATGTGGATATCAGTTCTCTTGATTTATACTGTGATGCATTGTTGAGTTATGGATGTGTGTTTAGGGTGGTTTTGGTGGTTATCTAACAAGTGGATAGGCCCCGTTACAAGGGAGACTCTACCAAAATTTCTGGAAAAACTTGGGAGTTAGTTGAAATTTGGATGCTTGGGGTATGTGATAAAAGAGATAGGTCATGTTGAGTGTTTGGAGCGGACACTACTCCTCATTCGAGGATGAATGATCCTAAACTGGGGAGGATGTAAGGCCCGATAAATATTTTGCTAAGGAATTCAACGTTTTGTTGTACCGAGTTAGGTTAAAGTGGTCAGAATCACGGCACAGACTTTTTGGGTTGAAGCATGCACTAAGGAGGGGATTAAAACTCTTGGCATAAGAACGCAATTCTGTGGTTTGTTTTGCGACTGTAGAACCATTTCGCGGGCTACGTAATCATTGAAGAGTTGAGAAGAAAGATTGTTGAATTTTGAGGGTTTTTTACGGTCCATTGTGTGATCGCATATTTGTTTCGCGGTCAGAACTTCTTGGGTAGAGTTAGGATGAGGAAATTTCATTGGGCGATTTTGCGGCCTATTCTACGGCCGTATAAGTGGTCTGCAGACCACAAACCTGTCGTAGACCGATCCAGTGCAGCCCAGTTCCTAGCATCATTTTCGCTACCTATTTTACAGGCCGCGCACCGGTTATGCGGTCCTTTTTGCTATAGCAAACTTAAGTTGGAGGGTCCATTTTTCTATTTTATAACCCAACCCCATTTTGATAAATAGACTTTGGGTCTTAATTTGGGACGCATTTCTGGAGAGTTTAGAGAGTGTTAAGAGCATTTTAGAGAGAGAAGGGGGAAATGTAACATTCCAATCGTCCAATCTTTCACAAATCTTAAAGAATCAAGGAGGCTAATCACTAAATTATCATCTATCCGGGTAATTCCTACTTCTAATATTTCATTCATGAGGTCATGAGTTCAAATATAGTGTAGGTTTAGAAATAGGTCATGCATGTGACACTAGGTTGTGCTATGTAGGATTAATGAACTATTTTGGGTAGTTTTTTTGCTGAAATTGGTTGAGGGAAGAAGGAATTACCATTTTAGAGCTTTGTAGCCTATTTTGCATGATAGATGTTTGACAAAATTCCTAAAAGAGTTACACCATGGGAATCCTTCTAATCATTAATCAATTTTCGATGTCTTCCAATAGATTGTTAATTGCTAGAAGTACCGGGGCATTGGAGTAACTTAAGGAAAGCTCGAACAAGGTATGTTGGCTAAACATTCTCTCTTAGAATCGAATTCCATAATGTTCATGTAATTTCAAGTATGGTTGTCTCAAGATTCCTAATTTTTATATTCCGGGTTATCTCCTATAAACTTGACTATTCCGAATAAGCCTTATGTCGAAAGATATATGTTAAAAGTGCAGTTTTCATATTAAAATGTTATGGCTTTGAGTCGTGTTTTAAATGAAAGCTAGTATGCCAAATGGTGTAAGAAAAATACTCAATATGCTTGAGACTCTAAATTGCTCATATGTGTGACTAAAGTCTTGATTAAAAATGTCTTAGTTTTGATAATCTGTTAGGATTCTTGAAAATGAATTAAGTGAATTGGGGAAAATTGAGTGTGGCCAACGTGCCAAGGACTTAAGTTATAATTGCAACTAGTGATGCCAATGAAATGAGAAGCTGTGAGATAGATTATGAAATGAGCCTCGACTTAAGTGTTCATAAATGACTTCAAACCTAGAATGGCCTAAAAGCTTGTGTACTCAATTTATGCCCTTAAGTGACTGTTTTAAATAATACTTTACTTTATTAATACATCCAATATGATCCGAGTTCTTACATACTTTGTCGTTGAAATTGTACATTGTCGTTGTTGGGAAAGAGTATTTCAAGAATAGTTGGTGCATTGCTTGTTTATGCCTTTGATGTGTGTTTCTATTGTTAGTTGGTATGTCCCCTTCTTTGGGAAGGAACCTTTTGCGTTTAAAGTTTCTATTACTAGTGAACTTGAGGTATATGATTTCTGAAATACTATATATGTTGGTATTTGGTGGTGATCCTTGAAAATAAAAGATGTGAAAGTGTGGAATATGAATATGGCCACCGTGCAAGGAATAAAGAATCTTGCGAATGGCCCAATGAGCCAAGGAAGTATTGTTGTTGTGAGTGACTAAAATACTAATGAGGATTTATATAATGTGAAAGAGGTTGAGGTGAGTACAATTGTATTTAATTTACTTTTGTGTGCAAATCCAATTAAAAATATTTTTAGAAGTATCATTAGCAAAACCGAGGAAGGGTCATAAGGCCCACACTGAAAACTACACGTGCTGGCATAGGGGTGGATTGTGATTATTAACCTTATTTGGGATGAAATTGAGATCTTAGTGAAATTGTGATTATTCCCCTTTATTGGGATGAAACTGATAATAAATGTGAATTGGAAAAGTCAGCCCACACGGCATATGTGAGAAGGCGGTCTAGCTGATCCGGTGGAGATCGGACGCCATGTTGTGCACATGGTGGTACTACTCTTGGTAACAACTTTATTTTGTATCACATTCCAAACCACATTATTCTTGGGGAGATGGCCTAGCCGATTGGGCGTGATTGGACTCCGTGCTAACAAAGACGGTGGTATTTTGAGCGTGACAAGATCATGTTTGTAAGCATTGTATCCAATTCTTTGAAGGACTTCAAATGACCCATATTCTCTTAGATAGAACTTATATCTTCATTAGGAAGGAAATAATTCCATCCTAAAATGCACCCAACTAAATCTCCAGGCTTAAAAATAACATACTTTTGCCCCTTTGTTTCTTCTTAAGGCAGTTTGCTCATTATTATATTCAATTTCGAGCCTTGTATGTTCATGAATTTTCTCCATCATTTCAGCCTTATTCCTAATATCAAGACTAACAATATCATTAGTCGGCAAATGTGGCAAATCAAGGGGAGTAGGAGGATCAAATCCATAAACAACTTCAAAGTAAGACTTACTAGCAGAAGAGTGGATAGTTCTATTATAGGCAAAGTCTACCATGGAAAAATGTTCTTCCCAAGAAACTAATTTTCCTTTTAAAACCGCACTCAACATATTCTCTAAGGTCCTATTAACTACTTTTGTATGTCCATCAATTTGCAGGTGACAAGAAGTAGAAAATAGCAATTTAGTTTCCATTTTTCCCCAAAGAACTCTCCAAAAGTTATTTAAAAACAAAGCATCCGTATCATAAATAATAGTTTTAGGTATTCCATGTAACTTAACTACTCCCTTCAAATATAAATCAGCCATATGTGATGCATCATTAGTCTTCAAACATGGAATAAAACTAGTCATTTTTAAAAATCTATCTACCACCACAAATATATTATCCTTACCATACTTAGTTTTAGGCAGTCCTAACACAAAATCAATAGAAATATCAATCCAAGGGGAAGTATTAATATGGAAAGGAATTATAAAGACCATATGGCAACACTTTTGAATTGGCTTATTTACATTAATGGCATTGAGATCACTCTTATTCAACATTCTTTCCCTTTCCAGGCCAAAAAAATATTCAGCAAGTATATCCAAAGTTTTGGGCATTCAAAAGTGTCCCACAAGTCCACCAAAATGTTCTTCCCTAACAAACAATTCATGCAAAAAGCAATTAGGAACACATAACTTATTTTCCTTAAAAAGGAAATCATCTTGAAGATTGAACCTCTTATCAAGACCCAACTTACATTATGCAAAAACCTTGCCACAATCAGAATCATTAGAATAAAGGTCTTTGACTTGATCCCATCAATTTAGAACTAAGAGAAGGGACCAAGATATACCTACTTGATAGTGCATCAGCAACCACATTCTCTTTTCCTTGCTTGTAAGGAATCACATAAGGAAAAGCTTCAATGAATTCAACCCATTTTGCATACCAACAATTAAGCTTATTTTGGCTCATTAAATATTTCAAGGATTCATGATCAGTCTTAATCACCAATTCTATAGGCCATAAATAATGTTTCTATATAGTTAAAGATCTTACCAAAACATACAATTTTTTATCATAAGTTGAGTAGTTCAATGTAGCTCCACTTAACTTTTCACTTAATTATGCAATGGGCTTCGAATCTTGAATTAAAACAACGCATATTCCTTAACCAGAGGAATCACATTCAACCTCAAAAGACGTAGAAAAATCAGGTAATTGCAAACACTGTCATAAAAGGTATTTTAAGGGCGAGCCCGTGGGCGAGGCGCAACAAAAACCTCCTGAGGCGATGGTGTGTGGCGAAAGTCTCAAGAGGCGTACGCCTGGGCGTTCTGGGCGTATGCCCAGGCATTCAGGGCGCATTTTTATATTCAGGCATAAGACTTAGAACTTTTTCGAATTAAAACAAATTTTTTTAAATAAGTTCTTCATATAATACCCAAATTCTCAAAAGTCAGCTTGTAATTACTCAATAGTTTTAAAAAGTAACTGAAATGTATTAAATTTAAAAGTCCAGACCTTTTTTATTGATTGAAGCCCTAATTTATGGTCTGTTCCAATTCTTTATCTTGTCCACTAATCTGCTAATATCTCCCAAAAGCAACGAATATTTAATTTTTTTTACAAAGAGAACTCCATTCTCCTTCATAGTAGCAAATTCAAAGTTTAAATTGCAGGTTAGTCATTCTTTTTGTTCCTCAATGTAGAAAACTTTATTCTTTTCGACTCAAGTTAATTGTGCTTGTAAATAGCATATAATAGATTATTTTGACTAGTTTATTGTGGGGATGAAGCACGCGCGCACACACACACACATACACATGCACACACACACACACACACACACATATATAGTTTTCTTCAATTTTTTATACAACTCTGCCTATTTATAAATATTTATAATAATTATATAATTTTATAAAATATTATAAATTAAATACCTATGGGGCTTATACCCCGTGCCTCAGGGCTTACGTCTCGCTGAGGCATATATAAAATGTCTCGCATTACGCCCACACCTTTTAAAACACTTATTGCAATAGAGGAGCAGCACACAATTTTTCTTTCAACAAGTTAAAAGAATCATATTTTTCTTTTCCCCATGAAAAAACCTTATCCTTCTTAATTACTTCACTTAAAGGAGCATCAAAGGTGCTAAAATCTCTAACGAATCTCATATAACAACTAGCTAGTCCATAAAACTCCTAACTTCAGTTATACTGTTAGGGTTAGGCTATGTTTTGATTGCCGTGGTTTTCTCTTCATCAACTTCAAATCCCTTAGAAATGACCACAAACCCAATAATACCGCACGATCCATACAAAAAGTATACTTCTTAAGATTAGCAAAAAAGTGTTGCTTTCTAAGATCTCCAAAAAGTTGTTTTAGTTGTTACACATGCTCATCAAGAATTTTAGAATAAATCAAGATATCATACAAATATACCACCACAAATTTTCCATGAAAATCCTTAAAAATATGGCGCATCAATCTCATGAAATTGTTGGGTGCATTAGTCAAGTTAAAAGGTATAACTAACAACTATTAAAGCCCATATTTGGTCTTAAAAGCATTCTTCCATTCATCACCAAGATTCATTCGAATATGATGATAACCACTTTTCAGATTAATTTAGAAAATATTTTGGATCCATGTAATTAATCCAGCATGTCACCAAGACGAGGAATATGATGAATGTCACGACCCAAATCGATGGGCCGCGACGGGCACCTGGTACCTTACTCAACCAAGTACTAACATAACGTATCTTTTCATATCATACTATCATAGATAACTGAGTAAGAAGGTTGCCGTGAGATAAGTAGAATACAATATCTAATACCAACTTATACATAAGACATACGGGCCTATAAGACCAAAATAACCACTCGTACACTGAACATAGGTAGACAATTACGTACATGACATATGTCTACAAGCGTCTAAGAATACATAATTTTCATAAAGGTCGGGTGTGATGACTCGGCCGGTTGTCGTAAGAATTAACATCCCGATCCCCTATTAACCACTTTTCCCATATTTATTTCTGCTATTTTGATTTGTCGGGATGCTCGGTTTTGTGTTTCAGAGAGTTTTGGGACACTTAGTCCCTAAATGAGACCTTAAGTGTTGAAAATTTGACCGTAGTCGGAGTAGTGTGAAGACGGTCTCAGAATGAAAATCTAATGGTTCTGTTAGCTCTGTTGGGTAATTTCGGGCTCAGCGGCTTGTTCAGATTGTGTTTTGGAGGTTCATAGTTAATTTAGGCTTGAAATGCCGAAAGGAGGAATTTTGAAGTTTCCGGTCCGATAGTGAGATTTCAATTCGAGGTTTGTAGTGGAATTTTGTAAGTTGGAGTAGCTCCGTAGAGTTGAACGTGATGTGTGTGAAAAATTTCTGGTCATTCGGACGATGTTTGATAGATTTTTTGATCGAAAGCGTATTTCTAGAGTTTTGGAGTTCTTAGGCTTGAATCCGTGGTTGATTTGTCGTTTCTATGTTGTTTTAGGTATTTTAAGGATTGGTATAAGTTTGAATAGTGGTATTGGACTTGTTGATGCTTTTGGTTGAGGTCTCGAGGGCCTCGGGATGATTTCGGATGGTTGACAGAAGGATTTTTGAGTTTAGAGTTGCAGCTTCAGCTGCTGGTTTTCTATCATAACCGCACCTGTGTGTGTGGGACTGCAGGTGCAGCACCGCAGAAGCAGCTCTGTGATCGCAGAAGCAGAAATGGGGAGGTTAAGTAGGAGCCGTAGAAGCGGTACCGTATCTGCGGATGGGGAGTCGTAGATGCGGAAGTTGGTCTTAAGTGAAAAGTCGCAGGTGCGGACATTGTTTTACAAAAGCAGGACCGCAGATGTGGTCCCTTAACCGTAATGCGGTAATAGCTGGTCAGAAATATGAAATTTTGAGGGTTTAGTTTCAAAAGTTGCAAATTCAATTTGGAGCTCGGGAGAGGGCGATTTTGAGAGGAAATTGAAGAGGAGGTCATTGGGTAACAATTCTTTAACCCCTTTCTAGTTATATTCCATCAACCTATAGTTAGTTTCATCATTTAATTTCGGATTAGAGGTGAAAAATTGGGGAAACGTTGGAAGAAAGTTCTTAGACCTAGAATTCGACTTTTGATTGGGAATTTGAACTTAGATTTGGATAATTTTTGTATGCATGAACTCGTGAGAGTGCGAGGATTCTGAAAATATAAATTTTTCCCAATTCTGAGATGTGGGCCCGATGGGGCATTTTGTCATTTTACCTAATTTCACGTATTAGCTTAGATTTTAATTGTAGAATCAGTTACTTGAAGTGTTATTTACATTATGCAATTGAATTGAATAGATTTGGGCCATTTGAAGTCATATACTCGTGGCAAGAAAGTGATTTCGAGTTGATTTTGAGCTGGTTCGAGGTAAGTGGCTTGCCTAACCTTGTGTGGGGGACCTTCCCCTTAGGATTTGGTATATTTGGTAATTGAAATTCCTTGTACGTGAGGTGACGAGTGCATACTTGTGCTAATTGTTGGAAATCCGATTTTCATTAAGTAATTACTAGTATGTTTCCTTTCTTGTTTTTATTACTTGCACTATTAAGCCTGCTGTTAGCTTAGGAAGGCATGTCTAAATGTCTTAATTGCTTTACTTGCTCAAATTG
Organism: Nicotiana sylvestris; assembly: GCF_000393655.2. NCBI lineage: Eukaryota > Viridiplantae > Streptophyta > Magnoliopsida > Solanales > Solanaceae > Nicotiana > Nicotiana sylvestris. Next base: position 79,387,485 of record NC_091067.1, read on the forward strand.
CCTTACCTGAATTCTGTGCAGCATGCTAGGCTAGAATTACTTGTTTGCCTTAGTATGAAATTTGCCATTTCTGAATATTTTTCCTGTTGCTGCTGTATATTTATATTGGGACTACGGATGTGGGATTCCGGTAGATCCCCCTGCACAGTTATATGGAACTAAGGGAATGCACCCGAAAGATTCTCCCAGTACTGGTTATTTACATTTGGGATTACGGGACAGGATTCCGGTAGATCCCCTCGCACTATGAGTTGGACTACGGGACGGGATCCCGGGAGGTCCATTGGATATGTATATTTTGGACTACTGGACGGTATTGTCGGAGATCCCCGATTGTTATTTTGGCGTTGAACCGTATTTCTCTATGTGTTTACCTTTTCTCTGTAATAGTTGTTGTTGCCCTTCATATCTTGTGTAACTCTTATTCCTGTACTTATTTATACTGTTCTGTTCTACACTGTTGAGCTTTATATTTTATTTAACCTCAGTAAGGCACTGACCTTCCTTGTCACTTACTGACCGAGGTTAGGCATGGCACTTACTAAGTACCGTTGTGGTGTACTCATGCCCTTTATGCGCATGTTTTTCATGTGCAGATCCAGATACCTTGACTCAGTCTTACCATTCTTGAGGCGAGGCGACCCTTCGGAGACTTCGAGGTATATCTGCCGTGTCCGCAGACCGAAGAGTCTCTCTCCATTCTCTCTTTTAGTTACAGCCCTTCTGTATTTACCTTGTTTTAGACTATTCTAGAGTTAGAGCACTATGTAGTATCCTTAGCTTGTGATTCATAGGTTACCGGGTTTTGGGAATATGTATTAGTTTTGAGAATTAAATATTGTGTATGTCAAGTGGAACTTTTAAACGTTGTTTTAATACTCTATTTCTGTTTTAAATTGCTTTTTTTCTTCTGCAAGTTTGGTTTATTTTTTCACATTATAGGCTTACCTAGTCGTAGAGACTAGATGTCGTCACGATGGTTCACGGAGTGCGAATCAGGTCGTGACAAGTTGGTATCAGAGCTCTAGGTTCATAGGAGTCATGAATCACAAGCTGGTTTATTAGAGTCTCACTGATCGGTACAGAGACCTCTGTACTTATCTACGAGAGGCTATGTAACTATTAGGAAATATTTCCACTTCATTTGATTTCCTTATCGTGCGATATTTTGGACATCACAATTCTAAATTTCTATCTTCTATTCTCTCACAGATGGTGAGGACACGCAGTACCCGAGATGATCATGCACTCGCGCCCCCTACTGTAGCCGTTAGAGGCCGGGGCCGGGGTAGAGGCTAAGGACGCGCACGTGGTGTAGCCAAAGCACCTGCACGAGCTGCTACCAAGGTACCACCAGCGGATCCAATTGGAGCCCAAGCACCTAATACACCTACTACTACTACTACATCACTTCAGGAGACTCTGGCACAGTTCATAGGCATTTACACCACTATGGATCAGGCAGGGTTGCTTCCCCTTGCTGCAACTACGTCTCAGGCCGGGGGAAGAGCACAGACTCCCGCCGCCCGCACTCCTGAGCAGCGAGTGCATGTTGATCAGGTCCCTGAGATTATTCCTATACAGCCTGCAATCTTAGATTAGCTCGAGGACAGGGCAGCAGCTTCCGAGGATGAGCAGCTGAGGCTTGAGAGGTTCAAGAAGTACAAACCTCCTTTTTTCAGTGGTCTAGCATCGGATGATTTTCTGGGATTCCTATATGTGTGCTACCGCATTCTCCATACCAAGGGTATATCAGGATCGAGTGGGGTTTCCTTCACTACTTTCTAGCTTCGAGGAGCCGTCTATGAGTGGTGGCGCACCTATGAGTTAGATAGTCCGAATGAGGATTCTTCACTAACTTGGACTTATTTTTCAGATCTATTCCGGAGAGAGTATGTTCCTTAGAGCCTTAGGAATGCATGGCGCATATAGTTTGAGCACTTGCACCAGGGTGCTATGACTGTCTCAGAGTATGCTATCCGTTATACTTGTTTGGATAGACATGCCCCAGCCTTGGTTTCTACTGTTCACGAGAGGGTTCACCGGTTTATTGAGGGGCTTATTCCCAGCATTAGGTCTAGCATGGCTCGTTAGTTGGAGATGGATATTTCTTATCAGTATGTGCTGAGCATTGCTAGGAGGATTGAGGGTATGCATTATAGGGAGAGAGAGAGGAGAGGGAGGCCAAGAGGTTACGAGGGTCGAGCCATTTCTCTGGTGCCCGTGCCCCAACAACAGGTCATCATGGTAGGGGTTATATGAGTCGCCCTGTTCATTCAGCTCTTCTAGCAGCTAGTGGTATTCCAGCTCCTCCTAGACCTCAGGAGCCTTATAATGAACCTCTGGTATTTAGCGTGCCTCCTGCGCGGGGTGCTTTCTGAGGCCAGTCCAGTAGACTTGGCCCAAGCCAATCACAACCACTACATCCTCCCAGAGCTTGTTTTGAGTGTGGTGACACATGCCATATGGTGAGGGATTGCCCTAGACTTGGGAGGGGTGCAGCTCAATAGACTTCTCAGCCACAGCGTGCCCCGTAAAGTTATCAATAGAAATATCAATCCAAGGGGAAGTATTAATATTTAAAGGAATTATAAAGACCATATGGCAACACTTTTGAATTGGCTTATTTACATTAATGGCATTGAGATCACTCTTATTCAACATTGTTTCCCTTGCCAGGCCAAAAAAATGTTCAGCAAGTATATCCAAAGTTTTGGGCATTCAAAAGTGTCCCACAAGTCCACCAAAATGTTCTTCCCTAACAAACAATTCATGCAAAAAGCAATTAGGAACACATAACTTATTTTCCTTAAAAAGGAAATCATCTTGAAGATTGAACCTCTTATCAAGACCCAACTTACATAATGCAAAAGCCTTGCCACAATCAGAATCATTAGAATAAAGGTCTTTGATTTGATCCCATCAATTAAGAACTAAGAGAAGGGACCAAGATATACCTACTTGATAGTGCATCAGCAACCACGTTCTCTTTTCCTTGATTGTAAGGAATCACATAAGGAAAAGCTTCAATGAATTCAACCCATTTTGCATACTAACAATTAAGCTTATTTTGGCTCATTAAATATCTCAATGATTCATGATCAGTCTTAATCACCAATTCTCTAGGCCATAAATAATATTTCTATATAGTTAAAGATCTTACCAAAACATACAATTTTTTATCATAAGTTGAGTAGTTCAATGTAGCTCCACTTAACTTTTCACTTAAGTATGCAATGGGCTTCGAATCTTGAATTAAAACAACGCATATTCCTTAACCAGAGGCATCACATTCAACCTCAAAAGACTTAGAAAAATCAGGTAATTGCAAACACTGTCATAAAAGGTATTTTAAGGGCGAGCCCATGGGCGAGGCGCAACAAAAACGTCCTGAGGCGATGGTGTGGGGCGAAAGTCTCAAGAGGCATACGCCTGGGCGTTCTGGGCGTATGCCCAAGCATTCAGGGCACATTTTTATAGTGAGGCATAAGACTCAGAACTTTTTCGAATTAAAACAAAATTTGTTAAATAATTTCTTCATATAATACCCAAATTCTCAAAAGTCAGCTTGTAATTACTCAATAGTTTTAAAAAGTAACTAAAATGTATTAAATTTAAAAGTCCAGACCTTTTTTATTGATTGAAGCCCTAACTTATGGTCTGTTCCAATTCTTTATCTTGTCCACTAATCTGCTAATATCTCCCAAAAGCAATGAATATTTAATTTTTTTTACAAAGAGAACTCCATTCTCCTTCATAGTAGCAAATTCAAAGTTTAAATTGCAGGTTAGTCATTCTTTTTGTTCCTCAATGTAGAAAACTTTATTCTTTTCGACTCAAGTTAATTGTGCTTGTAAATAGCGTATAATAGATTATTTTGACTAGTTTATTGTGGGGATGAAGAGCGCGCGCACACTTACACACACACACATGCACACACACACACACACACACACACACATATATATATATATAGTTTTCTTCAATTTTTTTATACAACTCTGCCTATTTATAAATATTTATCACAATTATATAATTTTATAAAATATTATAAATTAAATACCTATGGGGATTACACCCCGTGCCTCAGGGCTTATGTCTTGCTGAGGCATATATAAAACGTCTCGTATTACGCCCACACTTTTTAAAACACTTATTGCAATAGAGAAGCAGCACACAATTTTTCTTTCAACAAGTTAAAAGCATCATATTTTTCTTTTCCCTATGAAAAAACCTTATCCTTCTTAATTACTTCACTTAAAGGAGCATCAAAGATGCTAAAATCTCTAATGAATCTCCTATAACAACTAGCTAGTCCATAAAACTCCTAACTTCAGTTATACTGTTGGGGTTAGGCTATGTTTTGATTGCCGTGGTTTTCTCTTCATCAACTTCAAATCCCTTAGAAATGACCACAAACCCAATAATACCGCACGATCCATACAAAAAGTATACTTCTTAAGATTAGCAAAAAAGTGTTGCTTTCTAAGATCTCCAAAAAGTTGTTTTAGTTGTTACACATGTTCAGCAAGGATTTTAGAATAAATCAAGATATCATACAAATATACCACCACAAATTTTCCATGAAAATCCTTAAAAATATGGCGCATCAATCTCATGAAAGTGCTGGGTGCATTAGTCAAGTTAAAAGGTATAACTAACAACTATTAAAGCCCATATTTGGTCTTAAAAGCATTCTTCCATTCATCACCAAGATTCATTCGAATATGATGATAACCACTTTTCAGATTAATTTAGAAAATATTTTGGATCCACGTAATTGATCCAGCATGTCACCAAGACGAGGAATATGATGAATGTCACGACCCAAATCGATGGGCCGCGATGGGCACCTGGTACCTTACTCAACCGAGTACTAACATAACATATCTTTTCATATCTTACTATCATAGATAACTGAGCAAGAAGGCTGCCGTGAGATAAGTAGAATACAATATCTAATACTAACTTATACATAAGACATACGGGCCTATAAGACCAAAAGAACCACTCGTACACTGAACATAGGTAGACAATTACGTACATGACATCTGTCTACAAGCGTCTAAGAATACATAATTTTCATAAAGGTCGGGTGTGATGACCCGGCCGGTCGTCTTAAGAATTAACATCCCGATCCCCTATTAACCACTTTCCCCATATTTATTTCTGCTATTTTGATTTGTCGGGATGCTCGGTTTTGTGTTTCGGAGAGTTTTGGGACACTTAGTCCCTAAATGAGACCTTAAGTGTTGAAAATTTGACCGTAGTCGGAGCAGTGTGAAGACGGTCTTAGAATGGAAATCTAATGGTTCTGTTAGCTCTGTTGGGTAATTTCGGGCTCAGCGGCTTGTTCAGATTGTGTTTTGGAGGTTCATAGCTAATTTAGGCTTGAAATGCCGAAAGGAGGAATTTTGAAGTTTCCGGTCCGATAGTGAGATTTCAATTAGAGGTTTGTAGTGGAATTTTATAAGTTGGAGTAGCTCCGTAGAGTTGAACGTGATGTGTGTGAAAAATTTCTGGTCATTCGGACGATGTTTGATAGACTTTTTGATCGAAAGCGTATTTCTAGAGTTTTGGAGTTCTTAGGCTTGAATCCGTGGTTGATTTGTCGTTTCTATGTTGTTTTAGGTATTTTAAGGATTGGTATAAGTTTGAATAGTGGTATTGGACTTGTTGATGCTTTTGGTTGAGGTCTCGGGGGCCTCGGGATGATTTCAGATGGTTGACAGAAGGATTTTTGAGTTTAGAGTTGCAGCTTCAGCTGCTGGTTTTCTATCATAACCGCACCTGTGTGTGTGGGACTGCAGGTGCAGCACCGCAGAAGCAGCTCTGTGATCGCAGAAGCAGAAATGGGGAGGTTAAGTAGGAGCCGTAGAAGCGGTACCGTATCTGCGGATGGGGAGTCGTAGATGCGGAAGTTGGTCTTAAGTGAAAAGTCGCAGGTGCGGACATTGTTTTACAAAAGCGGGACCGCAGATGTGGTCCCTTAACCGTAATGCGGTAATAGCTGGGCAGAAATATGAAATTTTGAGGGTTTAGTTTCAAAAGTTGCAAATTCAATTTGGAGCTCGGGAGAGGGAGATTTTGAGAGGAAATTGAAGAGGAGGTCATTGGGTAATAATTATTTAGCCCTTTCTAGTTATATTCCATCAACCTATAGTTAGTTTCATCATTTAATTTCGGATTAGAGGTGAAAATTTGGGGAAACGTTGGAAGAAAGTTCTTAGACCTAGAATTCAACTTTTGATTGGGAATTTGAACTTAGATTTGGATAATTTTTGTATGCATGAACTCGTGAGAGTGTGAGGATTCAGAAAATATAAATTTTTCCCGATTCTGAGATGTGGGCCCGATGGGGCATTTTGTCATTTTACCTAATTTCACGTATTAGCTTAGATTTTAATTGTAGAATCAGTTACTTGAAGTGTTATTTACATTATGCAATTGAATTGAATATATTTGGGCCATTTGGAGTCATATACTCGTGGCAAGAAAGTGATTTCGAGTTGATTTTGAGTTGGTTCGAGGTAAGTGGCTTGCCTAACCTTGTGTGGGGGACCTTCCCCTTAGGATTTGGTATATTTGGCAATTGAAATTCCTTGTACGTGAGGTGACGAGTGCATACTTGTGCTAATTGTTGGAAATCTGATTTTCATTAAGTAATTACTAGTATGTTTCCTTTCTTGTTTTTATTACTTGCACTATTAAGCCTGTTGTTAGCTTAGGAAGGCATGTCTAAATGTCTTAATTGCTTTACTTTCTCAAATTGCTTTAGCTGAATTCTGTGCAGCATGCTAGGCTAGAATTACTTGTTTGCCTTAGTATGAAATTTGCCATTTCTGAATATTTTTCCTGTTGCTGCTGTATATTTATATTGGGACTACGGATGTGGGATTCCGGTAGATCCCCCTGCACAGTTATATGGAACTAAGGGAATGCACCCGAAAGATTCTCCCAGTACTGGTTATTTACATTTGGGATTACGGGACAGGATTCCGGTAGATCCCCTCGCACTATGAGTTGGACTACGGGACGGGATCCCGGGAGGTCCATTGGATATGTATATTTTGGACTACTGGACGGTATTGTGGGAGATCCCCGATTGTTATTTTGGCGTTGAACCGTATTTCTTTATGTGTTTACCTTTTCTCTGTAATAGTTGTTTTTGCCCTTCATATCTTGTGTAACTCTTATTCCTGTACTTATTTATACTGTTCTGTTCTACACTGTTGAACTTTATATTTTATTTAACCTCTGTAAGGCGCTGACCTTCCTTGTCACTTACCGACCGAGGTTAGGCATGACACTTACTAAGTACCGCTGTGGTGTACTCATGCCCTTTATGCGCATGTTTTTCATGTGCAGATCCAGGTACCTTGACTCAGTCTTACCATCCTTGAGGCGAGGCGACCCTTCGGAGACTTCGAGGTATATCTGCCGCGTCTGCAGACCGAAGAGTCTCTCTCCATTCTCTCTTTTAGTTACAGCCCTTCTGTATTTACCTTGTTTTAGACTATTCTAGAGTTAGAGCACTATGTAGTATCCTTAGCTTGTGATTCATAGGTTACCGGGTTTTGGGAATATGTATTTGTTTTGAGAATTAAATATTGTGTATGTCAAGTGGAACTTTTAAACGCTGTTTTAATACTCTATTTCTGTTTTAAATTGCTTTTTTTCTTCTGCAAGTTTGGTTTATTTTTTCACATTATAGGCTTACCTAGTCGTAGAGACTAGATGTCGTCACGATGGTTCACAGAGTGCGAATCAGGTCGTGACAAGTTGGTATCAGAGCTCTACGTTCATAGGAGTCATGAATCACAAGCTGGTTTATTAGAGTTTCACTGATCGGTACAGAGACCTTTATACTTATCTACGAGAGGCTATGTAACTATTAGGAAATATTTCCACTTCATTTTATTTCCTTATCGTGCGATATTTTGGACATCACAGTTCTAAACTTCTATCTTATATTCTCTCACATATGGTGAGGACACGCAGTACCCGAGATGATCATGCACTCGCGCCCCTACTGTAGCCGTCAGAGGGGTCGGGGTAGAGGCTGAGGACCCGCACGTGGTGTAGCCAAAGCGCCTGCACGAGCTGCTACCGAGGTACCACCAGCGGATCCAACTGGAGCCCTGGCACCTAATATGCCTACTACTACATCACTTCAGGAGACTCTGGCACAGTTCATGAGCATTTACACCACTATGGATCAGGCAGGGTTGCTTCCCCTTGCTGCAACTACGTCTCTGGCCGGGGGAGGAGCACAGACTCCCGCCACCCGCACTCCTGAGCAGCGACTGCATGTTGATCAGGTCCCCAAGATTATTCCTATACAGCCTGCAATCTGAGATTAGCTCGAGGACAGGGCAACAGCTTCCGAGGATGAGCAGCTGAGGCTTGAGAGGTTCAAGAAGTACAAACCTTCTTTTTTCAGTGGTCTAGCATCGGATGATTTTCTGGGATTCCTATATGTGTGCTACCGCATTCTCCATACCAAGGGTATATCAGGATCGAGTGGGGTTTCCTTCACTACTTTCTAGCTTCGAGGAGCCGTCTATGAGTGGTGGCGCACCTATGAGTTAGATAGTCCGAATGAGGATTCTTCACTAACTTGGACTTAGTTTTCAGATCTATTCCGGAGAGAGTATGTTCCTCAGAGCCTTAGGAATGCATGGCGCATATAGTTTGAGCACTTGCACCAGGGTGCTATGACTGTCTCAGAGTATGCTATCCGTTATACTTGTTTGGATAGACATGCCCCAGCCTTGGTTTCTACTGTTCACGAGAGGGTTCGCTGGTTTATTGAGGGGCGTATTCCCAGCATTAGGTCTAGCATGGCTCGTTAGTTGGAGATGGATATTTCTTATCAGTATGTGCTGAGCATTGCTAGGAGGATTGAGGGTATGCATGCTAGGGAGAGAGAGAGGAGAGGGAGGCCAAGAGGTCACGAGGGTCGAGCCATTTCTCTGGTGCCCGTGCCCCAACAGCAGGTCATCATGATAGGGTTTATATGAGTCGCCCTGTTCATTTAGCTCTTCTAGCAGCTAGTGGTATTCCAGCTCCTCCTAGACCTCAGGAGCCTTATTATGCACCTCTGGTATTTAGCGCGCCTCTTGGGCGGGGTGCTTTCTGAGGCCAGTCCAGTAGACTTGGCCCAAGCCAATCACAACCACTACATCCTCCCAGAGATTTTTTGAGTGTGGTGACACATGCCATATGGTGAGGGATTGCCGTAGACTTGGGAGGGGTGCAGCGCTATAGACTTCTCAGTCACAGCGTGCCCCATAAAGTTCTCAGGCCATGGTTACAGTTCCAGTTGCTACCCCACCTGCTCAACTTGCTAGAGGTGGAGGTCGGGGAGGTAAAGGTCTCCCTAGAGGAGGAGGCCAGGCCAGATATTATGCCCTACCTGCCCGTACCGAGGTTGTTGCCTCTGATTCTGTCATCACAGGTATTATTAGTTTGTCACATAGATGCATCGATTCTATTCGATTCAAGCTCCACTTAGTCTTATGTGTCTTCTTATTTTGCTCCGCACTTGGGTGTACCTCAGGATTCTTTGAGTTCCCTTATTTATGTTTCTACTCCTGTGGGAGATTCTTTTATTGTGGACTGCATTTTTCGATTGTGTTTGGTTGCTCTTAGTGGTTTTGAGACCAGAGCCGATTTATTGTTGCTCAGCATGGTAGATTTTAGTATTATCATGGGCATGTACTGGTTGTCACCCCATTATGCTATTCTTGATTGTCACACCAAAACCATGACGCAGGCTATGTCAGGTGTACCGCGTGTTGAGTGGAGGGGTACTTTAGATCACACTTTCAGTAGAGTTATTTCTTTTCTTAAAGATCAGCATATGGTTGAGAAGGGGTGTGATGCGTATTTAGCTTATGTGAGAGATGTCAGTGTTGATACCCCTTCAGTTGATTTAGTCCCAGTAGTACGAGATTTTCCCGATGTGTTTCCAGTTGATCTTTCGGGCATGCCGCCTGATAGAGATATTAATTTTGGCATTGATCTATTGCCGGGCACTCAGCCCATTTCTATTCCTCCATACCATATGGCTCCTCCTGGGTTAAAGGATCAGTTACAAGAATTTCTTGATAAGGGTTTTATTCAGCCCAGTGTATCACCTTGGGGTGCTCCTGTCTTGTTTGTGAAGAAAAAAGATGGCTATATGCATTTGTGTATTGATTATCGCCAGTTGAACAAGGTTACAATGAAGAACTGTTATACTTTGCCTCGCATTGATGATTTGTTTGACCAGCTTCAGGGTGCATGGCTGTTTTATAAGATTGACTTGTGCTCATGTTACCATCAGTTGAAGATTCGGAAGCCAGATATCGCAAAGACTGCTTTTAGGACTCGGTATGATCATTGCGAGTTCCTTGTTATGTCATTTGGGCTGACCAATGCTCCAGCAGCCTTTATGCATTTGATGCACAATGTGTTCCGGCCATATCTTGACTCGTTCGTCATTGTCTTTATTGATGATATTCTGGTGTATTCTCGGAGTCAGGAAGATCATGAGCAGCACCTGAGGACAATGCTCCAGACCTTGAGAGAAAAGTAGTTATATGCTAATTTCTCGAAATATGAGTTTTGGTTGGATTCGTGGCATTCAAAGGCCACGTGGTGTCGAGCGTTAGTATGATGACCCTCATTTTCTTTTCTTCAAGGACAAAGTTCAACATGGTAATGCCAGAGATGTGACTATTGGTGATGACATAGTATTGAGGATGCAGGGTCGAATTTGTGTACCCAATGTTGATGTGCTTTGGGAGATGATTCTAGAGGAGGCCCATAGTTCGCGGTATTCCATTCATCCGGTTGCCGTGAAGATTTATTAGGATTTGCGGAAACACTTCTGGCGGAGGCAGATGAAGAAAGATATAGTTGGATTTGTAGCTCGGCGCCTCAACTATCAGTAGGTGAAGTATGAGCACCAGAGACCGGGTGGGTTGCTTTAGTAGATAGAGATTCCAGAGTGGAAGTGGGAGCAGATATCTATGGACTTTATAGTTAGGCTCCCACGGACTTTGAGAAAATTCGACGCTATTTGGGTGATTGTGGATTGGCTGACCAAGTCCACGCACTGTATTTTTGTGTGTACTACCTATTCTTCAGAGCGCCTAGCGGAGATTTATATTCGAGAGATTGTTCGTCTGCATGGTATTCTAGTTTCCATCATTTTAGATAGAGGTACTCAGTTCACATCAAGGTTCTGGAGGGCCGCTCAGCATGAGTTGGGTACTCGGGTGTAGTTGAGTACGACATTCACACTCAGATAGACGGACAGTCCGAGTGCACTATTTAGATTCTTAAGGATATGTTATGTGCGTGAGTGATTGAGTTTGGAGGGTCTTGGGATTAGTTTTTGCCATTGACGGAGTTTGCTTACAACAACAGCTATTAATCCAGCATTCAGATGGCACCGTATGAGGCTTTCTATAGGAGACAGTGTAGATCCTCGGTGGGTTTGCTTGAGTCGGATGAGGCTAGATTGTTGGGCACAGACTTGGTTCAGGATGCTTTGGAGAATGTTAAGGTGATCCAGGATAGACTGCGTATAGCCCAGTCCAGACAGAAGAGTTACACAGACCGTAAGGTTTGTGATGTTTTCTATATAGCTGGAGAGCGGGTTCTGCTTCAGGTTTCAACTATGAAGGGCTTTATGAGATTTGGGAAGAAAGGGAAGTTGAGTCCGAGGTTTATTGGCCCTTTTGAGATATTGAGGCGTGTTGGGGAGGTTGCTTATGAGCTTGCCTTACCTCCCAGCTTAGCAGGAGTTCATCCGGTATTTCATGTTTCGATGCTCTGGAGGTATAACAGTGATCCGTCGCACGTGTTGGATTTCAGTTCACTCCAGTTGGACAAGGATCTATCCTATGTTGAGGAGCCAATGGAAATATTGGACAGGAAGGTTAGAAAGTTGAGGTCAAAGAACATTGCATCAGTAAAGGTTCAGTGGCGGTGTCAGTCGGTCGAGAAGGCGACCTGGGAGACGCAGCAGGATATTCGCAGTCGTTACGCTCATCTTTTCACTACTTCAGGTATGTCTCTATGCTCGTTTGAGGACGAACGAATGTTTATGTGTAGGAGGATTTGACGACCCGGTCGATCGTCTTAAGAATTAACACCCTGATCCCCTATTAACTACTTTCCCCGTGTTTATTTCTGCTATTTTGATTTGCCGGGATGTTCGGTTTTGAGTTTCGGAGAGTTTTGGGAAACATAGTCCCTAAATGAGAGCTAAAGTGTTGGAAATTTGACCATAGTTGGAGCAGTGTTGTGAGGCCCCTTGAAAATTTCCATTCTAAGCCCGAAAGCTCGTAGTGGCAATTAGGATCATGTGTTAATGATGCGTAAAATTCTTCCAGAAATAATGTGATTCTGCGGTCGAGAATGTGGTCGCATATCAGGTATGCGGACCGCATAGTCGACGCAAAGTGAGTCAGTGTGTTGGTCAATCTGAGGTCAACTATGCGGTTGATTATGCTATCGCATAACTGATATGCGGACCACATAGTCGTCACATAATTCCCTTGGTACTTTGTAAGGGGCAATTCTGCGGTGCATTATGCGACCGCAGAACGGGTATGCGGACCGCATTTCTGCCGCATACCCAGCTAGTGTGTTCAGGTTTGGTGGAGTGTTTTTTCGGTCCATTATGCGGACCGCATGTCGACTTCGCGATCGCAAAAAGCGATCGCAGATCTGACTCGGGGCTCCAATTTTCTAAATTATAAACCTGACCCCCTATTGTTATATTCAGTGTAATAGCTCATTTTGAGCCTTTTTCCTGATATTTCTAGAGTAAGAAAGAGGGGTCTAAGAGAGGGAAAGTGCTTCTCATCAAATTACTCCATGAATCCTTGGTATATCATTGAAGATAATCAAGTGAGGGACCTAAACCCTCATCCCAAGAGGTAAGGCTTCATCACCTCAACTCTTATTTTTATACTTAGCTATAAGGGGGTCATTAGTTAGGTAATTCATTGGTATAAGAGTGGATTTCTTGCATACATATCAAACCTTAGAGTGTTGGGGGCTAGTGAACTAAAAAGAAAAGCAATTGGGTATAGAATGATAGAAATTTCTCTCAAAAAGGGCCTAAGATCACAATGCCCCTTTAGTGTTTGATAGTATGCTCAAAACAAGCTAGAATCTCAATCTTGTCTATAATTCTCGATTTAATTTGTAATTCTTACACAATAGATCGAAGTGCTAAAAGTTCCGGAATTTTGTAAGGAATAAGGAATGTTTTATTGAGGTATGTATGACTAAATCCCCGTCTTTTAGAAATTGAGCTTCATTGTTGGTTGTGTGAGTACGGTAAGACTAAATTGAATTGTTGTATTGATTGCTATTTCACTTGACTGGGTGTTGCAACCTTATATGCATGGAAACTGTGTCTCAAATTGATCAACAAGCTATTCTTGATATTTTGAAAAGGTACAAGGACTATGAATCATGTATCGAAATGCTTAGACCTTAGATTGAAATTGAAGTGCGTTGTTGTTCCATTTACATGAAGTCTCATCTACGCGTACAACCTTATTTGCTCTTGTGTGCTATACTCTCTTGAATTACAAACCTAATGTTGAAAATGGGAACAATGTGAAACGTTAATTGTGGAATGTGAAAATTGTGGCCCCAAGTGCCGGTAAACTAATGCATGTGCAACCAAAGATTGGAGTGAGATGAATAATAGAAAATGGTAACGCCGCGATCGGGCCGTGATCGGACGCCATGACATATACACATGGTGGTTATGCATTGATAATTGAAAACTGAAAAATGTGAATAGAATATTGGTAACGTCTCCGGGAGACGGCCTAGCCGATCGAGTCAAGATCGGACTCCGCTCAAGATAGCGGTGTTAATGTGAACGATGTGGAACAGTATGAAATGCCCAACTAAAGGCTAGGAAAACATGATGTGAAGGTTTTGTAATTCTTTCATGTTGATAACGTTGTGATCGTTTAAAGCTTTGGATTGATACTTGTTATTTCCTTATCTGTGTATGAAAGTTCTTTCTAATTTGATGGTGTTTAGTTATACATACTAGTCCTATTCGATGGGACTAACGTCCCTTTTGCCAGGGGCACTACATTTTTTTTAATGAATGTAGGTGGATCTATAGCGGATAGTGTCGGTCGTGTGCAGCGAAGCATCCCTCTTCTCAAGATCTTGGTGAGCCCCTTTCTTCTTCGAGGGGCTATATTGTATATATTTGTGTTGTGGACTTTCACTTTTTAGGTATAGCCGGGGCCTTGTTGCCGGCATTGTCATACTTATCTTTTACATCCTTAGAGGCTTCGTAGACATATGTGTGAGTCATGTGCGGGTGTCAGATGGGTGTACTAATTATGTTGTAATTATAATTCCTGTTTCTCTAAAGTATAAATGTATGGGACCTCGGAACTCATTTATGGTTTGATGTGGTGATTTAAAATGAACTAGTAATGTGGGTTGCCCTATCTTCCCTTGGTTAAATAAACAGAAGCATGGTGTCCTTATTCATATTGAGCTGGGTAGGTAGTGTTTGATAAGACTTGCTCAGATGGGATTACTCGATTGAGCGCCGGTTGCGCATTCCTAGGTTGCGGCATGACAAGTGTGAATACAACCTTGGATTTCGTGCTCAGGGGTGTGTTCGGATTGTGTTTTAGAGGTCGAATTTTGTAGTTTTCGTTTTGATAGTGATATTTCTATCCGAGGGTTGTAATGGAATTTTGGAAGTTGGAGTAGCTCCGTAGAGTTTAACGTGACATTTGTGCAAAATTTTAGGTCATTCGAACAAGGTTTGATAGACTTTTTGATCTAAAGCGTATTCCTAGAGTTTTGGACTTCTTAGGCTAGAATCTGTGGTTGATTTGTCGTTTCGATGTTGTTTTAGGTGTTTTAAGGATTGGTATAAGTTTGGACGATGGTATTAGACTTGTTGGTGCTTTTGGTTGAGGTCCCGGGGGCCACAGGATGATTTCGGATGGTTGACGGAAGGATTATGGAGTTTGGAGTTGCAACTTCAGCTGCTGGTTTTCTGTCATAACTGTACCTGCGAGTGTGGGACCACAGGTATGCCGCCGCAGAAGCGGGAATGAGGAGGTTCAGCAGGAGCCGCAGATGCGGTACCGCATCTGCAGATGGGGAGTCGTAGATGCGTAAGCTGGTCTTAAGTGAAAGGCCGTAGGTGTGACCGTTGTTCCGCAAAAGCAGGATTGCAGATGCGGTCCCTTCACCGCAGATGCGGTAATAGCTGGGCAAAAATATAAAATTTTGAGGGTTTTGTGTCAAAAGTTGGAAATTCAATTTGGAGCTCGGGAGAGGGCAATTTTAAGAGGAAATTGAAGAGGAGGTCATTGGGTAACAATTCTTTAACCCTTTCTAGTTATATTCCATCAATCTATAGCTAGTTTCATCATTTAATTTCGGATTGGAAATGAAAAATTGGGGAAAAGTTGGAAGAAAGTTCTTAGACCTAGAATTCGACTTTTGATTGGGAATTTGAGCTTAGATTTAGATAATTTTGGTATGCATGAACTCGTGAGAGTGTGAGTATTCTGAAAATATAAATTTTACCCGATTCTAAGACGTGGGTCTGAGGGGCATTTTGGTCATTTTACCTAATTTCGTGTATTAGCTTAGAATTTAATTGTAGAATCAGTTATTTGGGCCATTTAGAGTCGAATACTCGTGGCAAAGTGATTTCGAGTTGATTTTGAGCTGGTTCGAGATAATTGGTTTGCCTAACCTTGTGTGAGGGACATTCCCCTTAGGATTTGGTATATTTGATAATTGAAATGCTTTGTACGTGAGGTAACGAGGGCGTACTTGTGCCAATTGTTGGAAATCCGATTTTCATTAAGTAATTACTAGTATGTTTCCTTTCCTATTTTTGTTACATTCACTATTAAGATTGTTGTTAGCTTAGGAAAGCATGTCTAAGTGACTTAATTGCTTTACTTGCTCAAACTGCCTTACCTGTATTCTGTGCAGCTTGCTAGGCTAGAATTACTTGTTTGCCTTAACATGAAATTTGCCATTTCTGAATATTTTTCCTGTTGCTGCTATGTATTTACATTAGGACTATGGATGTGGGATTCCGGTAGATCCCCCATCACAGTTATATGGAACTACGGGAAGGCACTCGGTAGATTCCCCCAGTACTGGGTATTTACATTTGGGACTATGGAACGAGATTCCGGTAGATCCCCGCGCACTATGAGTTGGACTACGAGACAGGATCCCGGGAGATCCATTGGATATGTATATTAGGGACTACAGGACGGTATCCTAGGAGATCCCCGATTGTTATTTTGGTGTTGAACCATGTTTCTTTCTGTGTTTACCATGTCTCTGTAATAGTTGTTGTTGCCCTTTATATTTTGTGTTACTCTTATTGCTGTACTTATTTATATAGTTTTGTTCTACACTGTTGAACTTTATATTTTATTTAACCTCAGTAGGGCCCTGACCTTCCTCGTCACTACCCGACCGAGGTTAGGCTTTGCACTTACTGAGTACTGCTGTGATGTACTCATGCCCTTTCTGCGCATGTTTTTCATGTGCAGATCTAGGTACCTTGACTCAGTCTTACTATCCTTGAGGCGAGGCAGACTTCGAGGTATATCTGCCACATCCGCAAACCGAAGAGTCTCTCTCCATTCCCTCTTGTAGTTACAACCCTTATTTATTTACCTTGTTTTAGTCTATTCTGGAGTTAGTGCACAATGTAGTATCCTTTGCTTGTGATTCATGGGTTTTCGGGTTTTGGGCATATGTATTAGTTTTGATAGTTAAATATTGTGTATGCTGAGCGGCACTTTTAAACACTGTTTTATTACTTTATTTCTGTTTTAAATTGCTTTCTTTTCTTCCGCAAGTTTGGTTTATTTTTCCGCATTTTAGGCTTACCTAGTCATAGAGTCTAGGTGCCGTCACGATGGTTCACAGAGGGCGAACCGGGTCGTGACATCGGGACAAAGTGTCACCCTCATGATTAAGGAATTTTATTATCCTTGGTATAGAAAGATTATCGCAAGGCGAGCAAGGGTCATCAATGATGTGAATGGAGGCCAAAGATGAAAAGGTAAAACATCTGTAGGTAGGTCATCGTAGCTCCAACTCTTAGTACTCTCCTAAAGGGGGGAATATGGAATGATATGGCATTAAGCCAGTATTAAGTGCTTCTAGTAATTATGGAATGGCAAGAATGCGAAAAAAATGAAAAACAGATGAGATTGCAATTATCCAAAGCCTACATATATGCTACGATTCCAGAACATTATGCGAATAGGACGTCAAGGAGAGAAAGTAAGGGTTCCTGCTTGAAATGTTATTGACAGATAAGGAGCCAGTGCGAGAGGATGTAAGGGTTCACGCCCAATATGTTATTGATATATAAGGAGCTAGCGCGAGAGGTAAGTTAAGACAAAGGAAATAACAGAAGAAAGATTACGTAGAATATTGATATGAGAATGGGCCAACGACTAGTTAGTAGTTGATTCAGGAAGAGCCTAGTTAGGGCTAGATAGGAAGTTACAGACGAATCAGCAGATCGTGCAAGATAAGCATAGTTAAATCCAATATAGTGAATTTAGCCTCGCAGTAATGTCATTGTAATACTTGAGATATATTCAGCTAGAGTCGGGGTAGTTAAAGGTACCGTATGAATGTTACGGGAATAAAAGAGAGTAATACTGGGAAGACAGTCAAAATACTAGTTCAAAGGCAACCCTACAAGCACAAGGGCATGGAGATAAGTAACTACGAATAATTATAGGCAAGGAAGGACATCAAAAGGTCCGTAATAAGCTCACAGCTTTACAAGAGTCAGAGGGTCCTCCCTAAATACTACAATGAAAGACTAGCTGGGAAAGTAAGGAATAAGGCTACAACCTAAGCTCAGTAACCTAAGGAGGGAATGGTCTTATAACAATAGTCTCACAACAATATTATATGCACTCCATATGAAAATGGCACCTACCGTGGATAATGAACGAGAAGTAAAATCAGAAGTGACATCCAAGATCATATGAGTTGTATGGAATTTCAATATGAGTGGGCACTAAGATATGCTGAGTGTGCACACGAAAGGGGGAAGAAAGACCAGGAAAAGTGACAACCTATGTTTAAAGAAAGCTGAGAAGGAAAAAAGGAATTATTCGATCAATGATCCGAAGTTAGTTATGTTATGGACGCACTTAAGAGTTTGAAGTTTTATACCAGTAGCATATACAATAGTGGAAGATTCCGGTATAAGTTAAAAGAAAAATTGAGCTCAGTTCATAGATCGAATTGTAGAAGGATTATATCATGGATATTCTATAGCGCCCATAAAAAGATAAACATAATAACTAATACCATGAGCCGCACATTAGGAGATAGCTTATATAAAGGCTGATCAGAAGAAGGAGGAAACTAAAGAGTTACATCAACAAAGTAATTCAAGAATCTGATTATTGGACCTAGAAAATTATAGAAATCGTGATTGAGCACATTACAAGGTCACTCTCAGTATCAGAGGTACAAGAGGGATAGTACAACAACCATATTCTATCATGGCCCTACGATAAAGCCGTTTAGAAATGTACCAACCTTATAAGAAGTCAGTACGAAGCTCCCACCAGATTGTGTATACACTAGAGGTGCAAGAATTATAATAGAGCTTCGAGTGATGGACGTGAATTACACCTAGGTGGAAGGAAGGTCATGAAAGAGATAGAAGATACGATGCGAGATTTTAAGGTAAGTAAGGTAAAGCTGAACAGCGTACGAGATACTCAAAGGAAAAAGATCATGGAAAGTCCATACATCGGATAAATGGCTAGAAGCGCGGGGATTCAAAATCTATGAATAATAGTGGAAACATCACTAGCATATCTTCCAGCCTATGGTTTAGGGATCAAAATGCCTGACTAAGAGAGTAATGAAGAGTTAGAGACGATGTGATATCTCGCTTGATGTTCCAAAATTACATAAGGAAATTTATGATGCAAGCAAGTTGAAAGGTTGCAAGTAATATAAATAGATATGTGTAGGTCACAAGCTATTGTATGGTGAAGCGACAAGGTTCTAGAAGATAGGAGTAAAGATAAGAACGAGCGAGT
Source organism: Nicotiana sylvestris (assembly GCF_000393655.2). Classification (NCBI taxonomy): domain Eukaryota; kingdom Viridiplantae; phylum Streptophyta; class Magnoliopsida; order Solanales; family Solanaceae; genus Nicotiana; species Nicotiana sylvestris. The sequence continues at coordinate 79,406,609 of NC_091067.1, forward strand.
GGGAAGGTAACGAAAATGGATACGTCCTCGGGATTAAGCCCATGAAAACAAGAAGAGCAAATGGTTTCTCTAAGTTATAAAAAACTTACTATAGCCTGAATGAACTCAAAGAAGTCTAAGACTAATAGCGTTTAGAAGAGATGGAATGCTGCCCTGGTAATAGAATGAGGGTGTAATTGTTATAGATAAAGGATGACGGTTGAACCTTCGATTAAGTAATGATATAACAAAGAAAAGAAAGGGATCTCATGACCCACGTAAGGTGAATCACATTAGGATGCTGTGAGATACGATCATGAAAGCATGGTATCGCCCCAAGTGGATCAGTCTAATCATTTCAGATGTTCTCCGATGAAACGTCAACCCTAGTGGTAGTGTTACATAAAAGGTTAAGTTATTAGGGGTAGATTATGTAACGCCCGCAATATTACGTCGATATTATGTCCTGCAGTATTACATTATGATGATGTTACGTTTTGCAGTATTAAGATACGACGATGTTGCCCCCTCTAGTATTGAACGTTGAATTTGTCGTAAGGTAATTGACATCAGTCCAAGTCAAAGATTATTTTGAGATTATAAGGATTATGCTATTTCACAAGTGATTAGTAAATTCGTGAAGGTGAGAGGGGAAGCAAGTCGAAGAAAATGCATTTCGTTAAAATTTGGCATTTTGGGATAAAATATGGCCCGAGCTAAAATACCTTGTATTTACGGACTAGTGCCATACAAGGTACTACATGACCATAAGGTGTACAAGGTATGGTAAAAGAAAGTGGTATTTAATTAAGTTGAAATAATTTTTAAATCATGCGGGTAATTGGTTAATTACCGGGTAACAGGACATTACCCAGTTAACTAATAAGTGGGTAAAGATTAATAATCTTCACCCACCCTTCCACGTGGCATAAAGCCACAATAGGCAAAATATGACACCTAGTCACTTTGCCAGATGGCTACTATGTAGTAACCAAACCATGACTTAAGTCTTAATAAGACTTGTAGATCTTACCCATGGGATTTAGTAGGAATGCTTTGTAAAAAGGTTTAAAACAATAATCTGTCTTGGCTTAGAACCAAGGACGTGAGGCAGAAGCATTTTAAAGCTTCAACAGAAGAAAATTTTATTCAATTTTCATATAATTCAAACAATAATTTCGTTCATATCTCACATAAGCAAAAGCTTTATTTCGTGCAAATAATTCAAGGAATATGTATGTTAAGGCTATCCCTTCTTTCTTTTGGTATGATCCATACGATATGAACAAAACGTGCAAATGCACAAATTCCATGAATGACTCTATTCATAGAAGTATTAAAGATATCTATGTTCTTGAATTTCCATGTGTTATAATATTTTATCAATTATTCATGGGTCTTAGAAAAATACGAAACTTGAAACGAGGTTACTTTATGATATTACTCGAAGGCAAAATGGTCTTATGACATTTCAAAAGATTTTAGTAATGCACTTTTCATGCATTGTATTAATGTACATTGACCCGTGACTAGATGACATTATATACTCGTATATATGTATGTATATATATATGTATATGGGATATGATAAAGGTTATGGTGTTATATCCGCACCACCACATGATCAGCTGGTATACGTTGATGATTTGCCCACAGTGGCTAAGATTATATGATGGGATGCCCTTAAAGGCTGATGATGTTATGAAACAAGTACCTATGCACGACATTACATTCATATGCATATGCATGATATTATAATTATTTCGTTATTTACAAAGTTATTCAGACTTAGAGGTTGAGTCATGTACTCTATATTTCTTCCATGTCTCTTATGTATTTAATTATGTGCCTACATACTCGGTACATTATTTGTACTGACGTCCCTTTTGCCTGGGGATATTGCATTTCAAGCCCATAGGTCCCGATAGACAGGTTGAGAGCCCTCCAAGTAGGGTACCAGCTGAGTGGAAGATGTTGGTGCGCTTCATTTGCTTCGGAGTTTCTTTTTTGGTTAGTATGATTTAGACGTGTATTGTTTGGTATGGCAGGACTCTGTCCCGACCTTTATGACATTCATGTACTCTTAGAGGCTTGTAGACATATTGGTACGCCCCAAGCCTAGGGGCGAGACTGGCACTCAATGCCTCACCTATCCTTGCGTATCACTTGCGACTAAGAGTCTCCGAACATGTAATGTCATACTTTTGCCATGGGACACATTACAAGATAAAGTGCGATGCAAAATATAAAAACTCAATAGAGACTAATGCTGACTAAATATCAACATAAGGATGGGCCAGCAAGGCCGTCATAATTACTACAACTGACAAGCCAACAAAATATACATACAGGGCCTACAGGCCCAACATACTACACTAGCTGACAGGATATGTCTACAAACCTCTACTGATAGATGTACTGTGATTGGAACAGGGCCCCGATCTACCCATAACCTATATACATTGTACGCAACAAATCAGTGGACTTGATTTCTTGCTGTCAAGTCATTTTGGAAGAACGCCTCGGGACCCCGAGGACGGGAAGCCACGACCGAGTTCCCGACCTCAGGGCTCGTCGAGGCCCAACTCAAAGAAAACATAGATCGAAGCTAGGACAGAGGGGGAAGCTCCCAAGGCACATGGCTAAGTCTGACAGGGCCAGCCTATCCAGAGCTTATGCTGAGGGTCACGTCAAACCATCCCATCTCCCTACTCTGTAATTAATCTCCATGTAATTGTAGCCGAGTTCCCCTCCTATATAAAGGAGACTCACCCTACCTTGTAAGGGACTGATGTTGCTCCATTTCTCTACAAGTGTAATAATCTCTCTCTCTCTCTCTCTCTCTCTCTCTCTCTCTCTCTCTCTCTCTCTCTCTCTCTTCTTTCTAACTTGTTTGTTCTCACTGGCCCGAGGTCGCCTCGATATCCATCGCTTTTTACTTGTTCTTCATCATATACCTTAGTAGTGGCCATGAAGAGCATTGTTTAATTATATCTTCAATTGTTATCCCATCCTCAACTAAACCTGATAGCTCGAGCTCGAGCCTGACGTCGACCCCGAGGTCCCTCATCGACCAGATCTATATATGGGCAGCAGGCCCTTCGGTTTGGTTATTATCTCGTTTTAGCTTGTATTTAATCTTAAACTCTATATTATTAGCACCAATTGCTCTAACAACTAGCTCGGGAATAGACCACGTATTTTTAGAATCCTATTTACAAATTTAATTGTTGTTGCCATTTTCATGGTAAACAGTTTGGCGCCCACCGTGGGGCTAAAAATAATAGTGATTATTTTCTTGCTATTTTCATTGCACAAACGCACATTATCTTTCACACTTTTTTTTTTTGTCCAAGATCTCTTGATTTCATGTCAAAAGGTTTGGCTCAGTAAGCAAAGTCGAGAACGACCACCCCGAAAATCACGACGGAAATGGCGAGGCTGTTCCAATGGCTGGCACGACGCTGCGAAACCCCGATGACGCATCTGGGAAAATTGCAGTGGGCGCAGGTTCGCAAGGTGCGCAGCAGGTTGACGAGGCCTCGCACACCGATGGGAGCATTCAGTATATCGACCAACAGGAAGCCCAACAAACCCCGACTCGGGAAACATAGGAAGTTAGCCTTCATGATATTTTTGAAATGTTGCAGGCACAACAGTTGGCTATCGCTTAGTTACAGAGTCATTCGAAGACTCCCAACACAACAGCGCCAAAATAGCTCCCTGCACCGAACGAGTACCTGAAAGATCAAGCAATGACGGATCAATAACAGACCCCGCCATAGCGAAGATTCTCGGGGATCTCTCCAAAAGGATCGAGTCATGTTCGAGGAGGTTCATGCAACAGTTCTCCCAGGGGAAGCGGTCCCAGAACCCGCTTCATGGAAATCCAAAACGCTGGAACTCCCTAGGCCCGATAGGACCTCGGGTCCGAACGAGCGCACAACCGCTTACACATGCGCAGAGAAAGGCAGCGACCTTCAAGATGATAAGTTCGAGCTCATCTCGTTGAAGAAGTCCGGATAAACACTCTCGAAAGAAACCATGATGTGGCACCACAGACTAGCGCCCGACCTTATATACTCACTTACCGTACCAGCAGCTTCCTCCGCAGAAGCACACATCGATGCCATCGAAGCAGTAGCGAAAGAGCTCGATACATCGGAGGCCAAATAAAGAGAGAATGAAACACCACAGGAAGTCACACCTCATTCCCCGATAGGACGAGTGAGATCGACCCTAGTTTTGGATGATTGGAAAACACAGGTCTTCGCCCAAAGTTTAAATGAGGCATGCTCGATGACTCTAGGTCTTTCCAAATGACACTTAGTCAGATACCCAGCCGAGACCTGGCCGTATGCCCGTACTCGACACCGGCTATGAATCAGGGCCATGGACAACCGTTTGGGAGCCTCTATGGGCCCGGTATACCCAAGCGGGTTCCCAGCAAAGCAACTAATGCCAAAAAGATGGAGGTACCATCCATGTGCCGCGAATGGGAGGAACGCCACAAGATGCTACCTACCCCGCAACAGTAGGGAAATATTTCGAGGGCAACATCCTCAAGGAACCTTAAGTAGAACCGGATCTAACGAAGCACAGCCGACAAACGAGCCTTGCCTAGCAGAGTACGGTCTCAATATTGCTATACCAAATATCATGATCACCATAAGCGAAACTAGGGACACTGAGCGACTCAGGCCTATTCGACCAAGATCCTTTCAAAAGAACCACAACCCGACACGGGAACCGCAGGGCGCACGCGACCACGGGGTCAAGAATGACCCCTATCTCGGAAAGACAATAGCTGTGTTACCCACTGAAAACCACCGCCGAGTACCATTGAGCGTTCAAGTTCGAGTCCAGCCCCAAGGAAGGAAGGCAACCGGGAATGATGAAGTGAACAAGCCACGACGTATTACCACGACAGTGAAGGAGCGGCGACGCCCTCCGAGGACTCATAACATGGGAGGTAAAAATGTTCACCGTAAAGGAAAAATGAGCCCAGGTAAATATTTCAGAAGACACCCTTACAACCAGGGAAAAGGGCACCAAGACTCCGCACCGGCATCACACTGACGCATTGGTAACCATTTCCCTCATTTGATTTATCTTAAATAAAACATTTGTTTGTGAATTTAGGTGGTTCAATCACGTACAACAACGATGTCGGACCAGAGTCAGGGGAGCGGTCCGAACTTACGGACCAATTCACTCCCGCATCCCGAATCCCTGGTGGATTCCAAATGATAAATCTCTAGAAAGACCATTCTCTTGATATAGCCCGTCTGAGCTCGGGCCGGTATATCGAGCTCTATACTATTAGAGGAGGCACAAAGCATGGGTGCCTTATTCAGATGACCATCGGCATACTACCCGAGAATACCGTCGGACCCATCTCGCCAAAAGAATGAAATCCCCCGTAAGAGCAGATCTAAAATAAGTCAATAGAGAGTAAAACACGACGAGAGGAAATTCATTACCATATGGCGCATCGCCGGCATCAATGCCCCCACCCTAGAAAGGATCAAAGGGTAAGCAAACCACATCTTCTGAACTAGTGCTCACGCCCCGAAAGGATAGGAACATACCAATTCTCAAAACGTCGCCTATACATCCCACAATGAGGAAGAACTGCTTTACTCCCTTGTTATTTTTTCACTAACCTATATGCAGACAGCTGGCTAGGATATTTTGAGGTTCTAACACTACCCGGAGAACCCTAGGCCTTAAAAAAGGGGGTCGCCGTGCTCTTTCCCCTCAGTCGGGCTTCCGCCCCAAAGAGGGACTTGTCAACAAGATTATTAGCAGAGCAATGTACCCTAGAGGAGGATTCGATAAGGTCGCAGGCCTTCTTCTACAGCCCAATGACAAGCGATGATCTGCTTCTAAGGGCACCGTCCCCTCGGGAGGACCCGGAAATGGCATACTAAACCCCAATCGATAATTATGTACCAAATTGAATGGTCCGAGAAGCCGCGCCTGCGCGGGCCAAGCTCACGACAATGAAACAATGTATGTCTGCACCAAGCAATAAAAGGATATATTTTCAGCATCTTATTCTCTAGACAAGGAAATCTCAAGTATACCCCCGACAGGGGCCTCTCCACCAAATGCGTCCCGAGATACTCGGAGACTTAGCGTAGCAATTCAGCACCCGCACGACCTCAGGGTCGAAACTCCGGGCTAACAAAGCCGCTATAAGGCAACTCCGAGCACACGAAAAGTGGTCTTCACACTTAAACAAATTCGATGACTCGGAGACTGTCATTCATCGCCAATTGTCATGCGCTGGAAAATCCAAAACTGTAAGACTTCTATCTGGCAGACTCAGCGTAACTAGATCTATTCTACATTACAAAAATTGTAAGACCTCAATAGGCATGGCAAACTGTAAGACCTCAACACACATGACAAATTGTAAGACCTCAACAGACATTAAAATCCCGAAGTTCAGGCTATACGTCGCATTTATAAGAATCCGAAAGGACATACCCTTGGTGTAGACACTTGAACTGTCACTCGGGATCAAAAATATCTCCAGCCAAACACACATGACTACGGTCAAAATGGCTGATACAATCAAACTAACGCGACTCGGGGAAGCCCAACCGTCGCTAAACAAAAATCGCAGGCCACTACTTCAAATATACCCCGGAAAGAACCGGTTTAAATAGGCTTCCCTCAAAAGGCAAAAACGAGCTTCGTCCATGTCAGCTCCAAATCACAAGGCTTTTACCTACTCATCCTACGAGCTATGAACCTTCTGAGGTGCTCGAAACATCGCGGATAACAATTTGAAATTGAGGTTCTTCCAGAACCGACAACGGGTCAGGCAAAAATATTTCAAAAGACCTTAACGAGCGGAAAATAAATCCTACAAAAAGCCCACGTGCAAAACATAGAGTAATAGCCATTGTCGTCAGCTAAGCAAGCCTCTGGGCTACATATTAAAAGGTCTCTACAACCAAACAACGTAAGAACCATTGTCACCGGCTAAATAATTGACAACTTGAGGATTAAAATGAGGTCGAATCGTAACCCGATTTGGAGACCGGATCCAAAACAGTTAACTATGCAAGCCTCTGGCCCACATATAAAAAGGTCTCTATGACCAAATAGTGTAAGAGGCACTATCGCAGGTTCGAAAATACATAAGGGTTAATTAAAGCTCGAATTGCAATGCGACTCGGAGACTGGACCAGAAATGGCCAAACTACAATATGCCTAAGGGCACGACATAAATGCCACTGTCAACCAGCCGAGTGAGCCTCTGGGCCATGCACCTGTAAGGTCACTTTGACCCGAAGCACAAAAGGCCATCGCCATTCGCACATGCAGGCAGGAATGAACTTAAGGGTCAATTAAAGCTCAAATCGCAACACAACTCGGAGACTGGACCCAAAATAGTCTAAACGGAAAATGCCCAAGGGCAAGAAATGGGAACAATTACTACCTGCCCACACGGGCATAGATGATTTAAGGGCAAGAAGACTCGAGTCGATCCCGACTCGAAAACTATGTCTAAATAGCCGGGCAAAGCACGGAGGCCCCATCACCTACTCACGTCAAGGATCGCACTTAAGAGCCCCGGGCCTGTCCGATCAGTTTCGGACCTACGAGGATCCCGCCAAACACCGAAACCAGCTTGTCTGGTCAAAAGCAATAACAGAAAAGAGATGCAAAAGAAATAAAGTTTCAAGTTTCCTCCTATATTACATACGCAAAAAAGGGCATTATCCATCTACAGACATGCTCTACATATATCAAAAACAAAGCAACAAAACGGCAAAATCTACGTTCTGCTCCAAAGGGCAACAGCTTGCCGGGTTCGCTCTTCGCCTCGTTAGCAAGAAGTGACCGCGCGTCACGCTCTTCCGCCCTTTCTCTAGCCAATCCTTTGAGAGAAAGAAGCCCTTTACACCAATCTCCTCGAGTACTTCTCTTCGGGATCTGTGACGAACATATTCCTCGATCCTCTTCTCCCGGTCGAGGGCTCGCTTCTGCTCAGCTTGAGCGTTCGCAGCGTCTTTCATACGAATCGCCATCTCCTGATTAACCTTCGTTCGGCTTAGCACCTCTTCATCCCCGGCATTAATTATCTCAGCCTTGACCTTCGAGAGATTAGATTCAAGTTTCCCGATCATATCCGCTTGAACTTTGGCATTATCACGAGCCAAGCAGAGTTGGGCTTCGAAGGCAGGGACCTCGGGCGAGGTTCCTGCCTCCTCTAAAGCTTGAGCTTGCACCTGAGCCCTTAGCTCACCACAGGCTATTTTGACGCGGTCGACGTCGCCCTTAAGGTACTCCAAGGCCTCTGTCCTTTTTTGCAGCTAATATAACAAAAAGGGGGTTAACCTTAAGGTCTAGAGAGAGCAAAGCATGTGTTGCAGAAAGTTACCTGCTCTGTCAAATAACTCTCGTAATTCAAGCTCCGGTACGTCTCATATTGCTAATGATGCATCTCAACCCCCTTCTTCTCGCTAAAGAGACTAAGGGACTCGCCCTCGTCCAGAATTTTCTGAAGCCTGGCCCCTCGACGGAGCAACTCAGGACATTTCGGAAGCATATCCCAAGGTCTCGAGAGCAGGAGGTCGCGACCGAGCTCTCAATCTCAGGGCTCGTCGAAGCCTGACTTAGAGGAAACCAAGGACGAATCTAGGATAGAGGAAGAAGCCCTCTAGGCACATTGCTACACCTGACAAACGCGGCCTACCCAGAGCCTACGCTGAAGCATCACGTCAAGCCATCCCATCATCGTACTTTGTAGCTAACCCCACATAGTTGTAGCCGAGTCTTCCCGTCTATATAAAAGGGGGCTCGCTCCATCATGTAAACGGTTGATGTTGCTCCATTTCTCCACAAGTGCAATAATATCTCTCTCTATCTCTCCCTTTCTTCTAAGTCATTCGTTCTCATTGGCCTGAGGCATTTCGCATTTATTGTTTTTTTACTTGTTCTTCACCGTCCAGTTATACATTGGCCATAAAGAGTCTTATTCAATCGTATTATTGCTTGTTATCCCCTTCCCGACTGTCCCCCATAACTTGGCCCGAGTTTCGGCCCCGAGGCCTCTATCGACCTACTCTACATCCGGCTAACTGGCCCCTTCGGTTTGCCTACTGCCCCGATTTAGTTCGTATTTGATCGTTATACCACATATTATTAACATAAACTGCCTTAACAACTAGCTAGAGAATAGATCACGTATTTTTAGAACCCCATTTACAAATGTAATTGTTGTTACCATTTTCACGGTAAACAATAAGCCTATCACAGGTATGTAAAAGGAAAGTTCAATAGAGGGAGGAGGACACGGAATACAGGGGAACTGTGCCTAAACTAACCACAAAGTAAAGCTGATGGACTTCTTTGAAGTCGGAACACACTCCTGTTGATCAAGCCTCTTCGGCTCCAGGAGAACCAACCTCGGGCACAGCATATTCACTCAAAGGAATCTCCGACCGAAAATCAGGTACATCGGGAGTAGCATACTCGGACGATGCCCTCTCATTAGAAACACGGGCCCGATCAGCGCCACTAAAAGCTCCATCACACTACGGGTGCCGTTCGCTCTTATTACTTTTGTCCCTTGGCTCGGAGGCCGGCGACTCCTTCCCCTCTTCGGAAGAGCACTGCCTCATCCCAATGAACCGCCCGATATCTGCAAAAGGCGAATCTAGTACAAATGAAAGGTGGAAAAAGTTACCTCAAATATACGAAGGCCAAGGCAAAGGAAGCGTGCGCTTATACCTTGGTATTTCTCTCCCCATATGGCACGGAATACAGCTCGCCACCGACGCTCATCGCAGGACGAATGGATCACCAGCCTCCGGACCCAGCCAGGCAGGTCAAGGACTTTGCTCAGTGTCCATAAAGTCTCTGCAACAAGGGAGACAACGTTATTACTCAACTGATTTTTGCTATAGGCAAAATCTAAAAAAGCACCAGATGCTCCACTCACGTGCATAATTCAACCCTTCGGGAAATGGCAAAGCTCCACGGGGATAATGTTGATCGTCCAGACCTGAATAAACCAACCGGCCCACTCTTGAACCCTGTACTCTTCATCGTTAACTACAAAAGGCATGGACAAACGGCACCTCAGGGTTAGCAGGCCCTGTGATGAAAGGGTCGGTATTGCCTGACGAGATGGTTAAGCGTAAATTCAAGCCTAGACTTCACCACAAAGAACCTCATCATCAATACCACCCACCAAAATGATGGATGTATCTGCGCCAAAGTAACCCGATACTTCAAGAAAAAATCAAACGCAACCCTATCAAGGGGATCAAACGTGAAAGGATATAGATATATGCTCAAGAATCCATCAGTAGATTCTGTAATACTCTTATCCGGAGGAAGCACATGCAGCGCTATCCCCTCGCTCCATCCATAGTATTTTCTCACCATCTCCAGATGTTCCCCTCTTATCAAATACACCGTCTTCAGAGCGAACTCCCGTGGTTCCTGAGCGCCAGGAGCAGCACTCCCCGTTCTCTATCGGGCCGGCCCCGAAGTGGTTTCCATGACTATGGTAAAATTAACAAACCAAAGCAAGGGCATGCACCATCACTTTTTGCACCTGAAGAAATGAACAACCCTATGCCAAAGTGGAAGACCAGCAATCTAAAAATAGTACGGTCTTGCGAAGAAGCCGAAGCCCCTCCATATATATGCGAGAAGCAGCGACAACTCGCCTACCCGGAGTGAGCCCCGAGAAATCTACAGCCTCGATGTAGATCGACAGGGTACCTGATCCCGAAAGCATCCTTCGAAGAGAAGCGATGACTCGAGCAATTGTTTGTATTATCTCCAATCTCGGGACAGCACTCTACCCCGAGATCCTCGCCAAAGAGAAGTCGAACTTCGGGAAGCTTTCAATTCCATCACTCGACGCAAGGCAAGTACCTGGTCTCGTGGTTCCCCCTTTCTATAAAGAGGAAAAAACATAGAAAGATCCGATCACGAAAGCTCCACGAAGGTCCAAGGCACCGCCCGAGTACAAGCAACTCCTTAGCAAAAGTTCGTCCAATACGTTTTAAGAAGGCTTTTTGTATCAAGATTAAAAGGGAACCCCCAGGTACCCAAAGCTGACCCTTATTCAGGATAACGTTCCCGAAGACCCCAGAATTTGGTGTATTATCTCCATACAGCTCGGAGGGCCCCGACTTCCCAGGTATATCAGATCAATCAAAGATTGCTCCAAGGTACGATGATAGGTTCAAAAGAGATCCATGTCTATCAGCAAAGGATCGAAAAGAATGCTCGCACCCAAATCAGATATCAACAATTAACAAATAAAGGAAGGAATTCAAAGGGCCTCGATGGGCATGAGAACATGCAATTACAAAGCAAGGATTGAAAGTAGAAGTTAATGAAATATATTCATATTCATAATGATCTATGTAAAACAGCCCTAGAAGGTTCCTTACATACAATTACAAAAGCCTACGAAGGATCTCTATGCATAAAGGGAGGGACAAAGGGATGTACACGCAAAGTAAAAGCCTGAAGATCGATCCACCTTCCAAGGTCCGCAACAGGTGCCTCCGGAAGCACATCCTCGGGAGTTTAATCCCAACCATCCACACTAATATCCCCAAGGGGCAAGGTGAGTGGCAGGGAGGGATGAAAAAATGCCATAGCTCTCCGAAGCCCGAGGACCCTCTTTGGTCAAGGGAGCCTCGGAGATACAGCGGATCGAACAACCTCCGGTACCACTTGCCCGTCTACTTAGAATCCACTTCTTGGAATGCTAGCCGTGCAAGCCCCCAACTCGGAGTAGAACACCACGTCGAGCCGGGGTATGAAGGTGAGTAGCGATATATAATCCGAGCCCCCTTTTGAGCAACAATGCATAATCCGAACGACTGTCTACACGAGGGAAAAACTAATTCCCCTCCCATCATCATCTTGGGCCAACAGTAGCAGCCACAGTGAACATGTTAACGGCCACAGCAGTAGTGGGACAGCATGGTTATACTCGACGAAGGGAAGCCCCGGCAGAAGGCCACAACACAGTCTAAGGAAGCTTCGCTGAATGACCTTGAGGCCATGAGCCCCAAGCATAATGTTCAAAGATAGAAGAAGATGGTAAGATGGAATAGGCAAGAAAGCCAACAAAGGCACTGGGATAGGAAAGACAACACCAAAACACCCCCATTTATAGGGGTTTACGGCACGGTCGTCCAGGCTTCGAAAGAGTGACGGACGGACGCAGTTAATGTATTCTTTGAAAACTGAATCGATAACTGTACCTTCACCTTGGAGAGCGAGAATCAAGAGTGCATTGAATGAAGTCGAAAATGCATAAGCCCATGGATTCCCCCGGTTACGACAGAACTTATGACGGGAGTCGCATCATTGGTATGGCTTTGCCAATAGAAGCTCGAGAAGTCAAGTATCAGAATCATTTCCCATCACTTTGTTATGGGAAATGCAGAGACTCTCTATACGCGGCAAAATCAAATGACTTGATTTCTTGTTGTCAAGTCATTTTAGAAGAACACATCGAGACCCCGAGGATGGGAAGCCATAACTAGGTTCCCGACCTAGGGGTTCGTCAAGGCCCGACTCAGAGAAAATGAAGATCGAAGCTAGGACAGAGTTGGAAGCTTCCAAGGCACACGGCTATGTCTGACAGGGTTGGCTTATCCAGAGCCTATGTTGAGGCGTCGCGTCAAGCCATCCCATCTCCCTACTCTGTAATTAATTGCCATGTACTTGCAGCCGAGTTCCCCTCCTATATAAAGGGGACTCACCCTACCTTGTAAGGTACTGATGTTGCTCCATTTCTCCAAAAGTGCAATAATATCTCTCTCTCTTTTCTTTCTAACTTGTTCGTTCTTATTGGCCCGAGGTCGCCTCGATATCCAACACTTTCTTACTTCTTCTTCATCATATACCTTAGTAGTGGCCATGAAGAGCCTAGTTTAATTATATCTTCAACTGTTATCCCATCCTCGACTATCCCCGATAGCTCGAGCTCGACCCTGACGTTGACCCCGAGGTCCCTCATCGTCCAGATCTATATACGGGCAGCTGGCCATTCGGTTTGGTTATTATCTCGTTTTAGCTTGTATTTAATCTCTAAACTCTATATTATTAGCACCAACTGCTCTAACAACTAGCTCGGGAATAGATCACATATTTTTAGAATCACATTTACAAATTTAATTGTTGTTACCATTTTTACGGTAAACATACATACATATATATACAAGATATACACCAGACTGCTAGACCCGGCAACTCCGAAAGAAAGGGACCTTACCGACAAAGTTGAACTCGGGCAACACCTATTGAGGACGTCTACCCATCTGTCTATCTAAACCTGCATGCATAAAATGTAGTGCGCCCAAAAAGGGACGTCAGTACGAAATAATATACCGAGTATGTAAGGCAATATACTGAAGATGAAACTAAACTGATAATATAATAACTGTAAACAACTGGGAGTCAAGAAAATCTGAAGATATGCTCATCTGCTGATACTGACTCAAATATCTATCTGCTCTGCCGTAGTTGGCTCGCTCATAAGTTCTCGGCCATACTAGGCTCTGTATCTCGACCAACTAGGCTCGCTAATTGGCGCTCGACCATAGCATGCTCAGTATATATATCTCCCCATCTGATCAGAGGTTGCCCAATAGGGGCCTGCCCATCGATTATAGCTCGATGGTAATAAAAATAATTTAATACTGTATGTATAAACTCTTTGCTCTCTTGACTGGAAGAAGAAATATTCAATTAAATATGAAGTCCCAATACGGAGAATATTGTAACTTACAAAACTAGGAAAATATACATAATTTGCGAGACTAGAAAAATATACGTAAATTCCGGATATGAATTTTTCTTTATGCCTCGTTATCAAACTTGTGTAATGACGAGATCATGCAAAATGAAGAAAGTGCTTAGCCTTAAAATACCTGGAGTAGGGAAAACTCTGTATAATATTTCGTTGGAAAACCTTCGTTGATTGAACGAAATTTGCCTCTGCTCCTTAAAGATTCAAGGACGAAATTTGTTTCTGGTTCCTAAAATTTTGGAACGAATTGATCTGATTTGGAGTGAGGCTTGGACGAAAATTGTTTAGAATTGAAATGAATTGTTTCTGCTTCTTCACATTTTTGTCTTAAGGCAGAATGTATATTGTTTTTTTATCTTGAATGAATTGAGCTTATCAATTCTAAATGCTCACCAATCTTTATTTGATAAGACCAAGACTTTGTAAATTACCTTGTGACACATGTAAAGGTGAGTAATGAATCACCTTATACTAAAAAGGGGGTTGCCACATTCTCTTGGTGTAATTGCTTAAATTTTATCCGCTTATTAGTTAACTGGGTAATGTTCTGTTACCCGGTAATTAACCAATTACCTGCATAATTTAAAAATTGCCCAAAATTACTTAAAATTCTATTTATTTAAATATACTTTATATATTATACTACCGTGGCCATATAGTACCTTGCATAGTACTAGTTCATAATTATCGAGTATTATCGCTCGACCCGTATTTTATTCTAAATTGGTCACTCCCAACGAAACTCGTTTTTGTTAATCCGTGTACCCCTTTATCATCATAACACTTATTTATCGCTTGTTATAAATAGCATAAGTACGTTAACATCGAGATGATCTCATCCCCGAGTCTATGTCGGCTAACCGAAAAATAAAATTTTTAAACGTACGAAAATCGCAAGATGTATCATCCTTCCTCCCTTAGAAACATTCGTCCTTGAATGTTTAACTCCCCATGATCTATATAACTTTGGCAGGATTGCCTTTATAATAACACTACTACAAATCTCCCTGTAGAAGCTTAATAATCCAATGCCAGACCGGACCACAATTATCAAAAACGACAATGGCCTCACATGACCAATGACAATAATCAACACAAGAATTTATACACGTAACTTATAATTATGGCGTCTTAGTCGAAACCTTCTCTGAAGGAGAAAATAAGTAGGGATAACTAGACTTCATGTTTCCTCGGCCTCCCAAGTCATCTCTTCCACATTGTTGTTTCTCCAAAGTACTTTCACGGAGGCTACCTCCTTATTCCGTAGCTTGCGGATTTGTCGGTCTAGGATGTCAATCAGAACTTCCTCGTATGATAAGTTCTCTGTAATCTGTATATCATCCATGGGCACTACTCGTGTAGGATCACCTATAAACTTCCATAACATAGATATGTGAAAAACCGGATGGACGGACTCCAATTCCGAGGTCAATTCTAACTCATAAGCTACTTGGCCCACTCTTTGAATGATCTTATAAGGTCCAATATACCGTGGGATAAGCTTGCATCTCTTGCCAAACCTCATCACACCTTTCATAGGTGACACCTTTAATAATACCCATTCATTAACCCCAAATTCTAAATCTCGTCACCGCACGTCAAAATTTGACTTCTAACGACTCTAAGCTATCAACAATCTCTCCCGGATAAACTTTACTTTTTCTATCGCCTGCTGAACTAGGTCTGGCCCATATAACTTAGATTCTCTAACATCAAACCACCCTATAGGAGATCTACACATGCGCACATACAAAGCCTCGTACAGAGCCATCTAGATACTGGAGTGGTAATTGTTATTATATGCAAACTCGATAAGGGGTAGATGTTCATCCCAACTTCTTTTAAAATCCAGCACACATGCTCGTAACATATCCTCGAGCGTCTAAATCGTGCGCTATGCTTGTCCATCCGTTTGTGGATGAAAAGTTGTGCTGAGATTCACCTGAGTTCCCAGACCTTTCTGAAATAACCTCCAAAAATGTGTTGTAAACTAGGCCCCACGGTCAAATATAATAGATATTGGCACTCTGTGTAGTCGCACTATTTCTTTAATATATAACTTTGCATAATCTTCTGTTGTATAAGTAGATTTGACTTGTAGGAAATGAGCTAATTTCGTGAGCCTATCGACTATCACACATATGGAATCAAACTTACGTTGAGAATGCGGTAAACCCGTGATAAAGTCCATGTTTGTCGCCTCCCATTTCCATGTTGAGATCTCTATAGTCTACATTAGCCCTCCGGGCTTCTGGTGCTCTATCTTCACCTGCTGGAAACTAGGGCATTCAGCGACATAAACAATGTTCTTCTTCATATCGTTCCACCAATACACCTCCTTAACGTCATGATACATCTTCGTCGACCCAGGGTGAATGGAGTACCATGAATAATGTGCCTCTGACACAATCCTGTCTCGTAGCCCTGCTGCATCTGGAACACACTAATGACCCATGTATCTCAGAACCCCATATCCCATGAGTTCTAACAACGGCTTCTTCTGTTGTGGAACCCGCTCTCTCAACTTGACTAACTCTAGATCCTCGTACTGCATATGCTTTACTTTAACTATGAGAGATGATTTTGCAATATTTTGGAGTACAACTCCTGCATTGCTAGAGTCTACTAACCGAAACCCCCAAACAAGCCAATTGATGAATCTCTCTTGTTAATTGTCTTTTCTCGGCCTCTACAGGTGCTAAGCTACCCATAGATCGACGACTTAAGGTATCTGCTACAACATTAGCTTTCTGTGGATGGTAGAGAATGTTAACATCGTATTCTCTCAATAACTCAAGCCATCGCCTTTGTCACAAATTCAACTCTTTTTGCTTGAAGATATATTGCAGGCTTTTATGGTCTGTGAACACATCAACATGAACACCATATAAATGATGCTGCCATATATTAAGTGCATGGACAACTGCAACTAATTTGAGGTCGTGGGTCAGATAATTCCGCTCATGCTTCCTTAACTGCCTTGAAGCATATGCAATTACTTTCCCATGTTGCATCAGGACACATCATAACCCGACACTTGAGTCATCACAATACATGGCATAACCATCTGGACTTTATGGAAGTGCTAAAACTGGTGTTGAGGTCAACCTGTTCTTAAGCTCTTGGAAACTATGATCACATGCCTCTATCCACTGAAACTTAATCGCTTTCTACGTCAGCTTTGTTACTTGTGTTGAAAGAGAAGAAAAACCCTCTATGAACCTCTAGTAATATCTTGCTAAGCCTAGAAAGCTACAAATTTCTATCGGAGTGGTAGGTCTAGGCCATGATTTCACAACCTCAATATTCTGAGTGTCTACCTTTATAACTCCATCAGATACAATATGCCCCAAGAATGCTACAGACTTTAACTAGAACTCACACATAGAAAACTTAGCATTCAATTTATTATCACGGAGGGTTTGGAGTACTGCTCGCAGGTGATCCACATGCTCACTCTCTGAACGTGAATAAACTAGAATATCCTCAATAAATACTATCACGAACAGATCCAAATATGGCTAGAATAGGCTATTCATCAAGTCCATAAATATGGAAGGTGCATTTGTCAACCCGAAGGACATAACAAGGAACTCAAAGTGGCCATATCGGGTACTAAAGGTTGTCTTCGGAATATCTTTCTCGCGAACTCTGACCTGGTGGTACCCTGACCTCAAATCTATCTTTGAAAAGCATCTAGCTCTCTGCAACTAATCAAACAAGTCGTCTATCCTTGGAAGGGGATACTTATTCTTAATAGTTACCTTGTTCAGTTGCCTATAATGGATACACATCCTTAGCGAGCCGTCTTTCTTCCGTACAAATAGTACCGGTGCACCCTACAGTGAGGTATTGGGTCTAATGAAACCTTTCTCTAGTAAATCTTTTAACTACTCCTTCAACTCCTTCAATTCAAAAGGTGCCATTCTATATGGAGGGTTGAATATTGGTTGCGTTCCCGGAAGCAAGTCGATGCCAAAATCAATCTCTCGCTCTAGATGAATACCTGGAACTCAATTAGAAATACATCCGCATACTCCTTTACTACTGGAATAGACTGAAGTATAGGTATCTCAGCATCTGCATCTTTAACTCGCACAATATTATAAATGTACCCTTTTGTGATCATTTTTCTCACCTTCAGATAAGAAATAAACCCGCCTCTAGGTGTCGCTGTATTACCTACCCATTCAAGGATTGGCTCACCCGGAAAATGAAATCTAGCTGCCTTGGCTCGACAATCAACTATGGCATAACAAGCTGCCAACCAGTCCATGCCCATGATAGCATCGAAATCCAACATCTCTAGTTCAACTAGGTTGGTTGAGGTGTGACGTCCACAAACTGATACCGCACAACCTCGGTAAACGAATCTAGCGATAATCGATTCTCTGACAGATGTAGATACCGCAAAAGGATCACTTATTATTTCAGGCACTATACCAAATTTCCTCGCGACAAATGGGGTAATACATGATAAAGTAGATCCTGGGTCTATCAAGGCATAAACATTGTGAGAACAAATGGTCAACATACCTATCACATCGTCTGGTGAGGACTCTTGGTTCTGTCAACCTGCTAGCGCATAGATACGATTCTGGTTACCGCCTGAACTGGACCCTCTACCTCTGACTCAACCTCTACCAGCCGAAGACTACAACTCGTGCCCTGAAGGATGCACGGACATAGCTGATCCTTTTGTTGAATTTGCTGGTTGTGCCATACCCCCATAATCTCTATTTGGGCAATCTCACATCATATGCCCTGGACGTCAACATGTATAACAAACATCTAAATTGGCTCAGCATTGGCCCAGATGTCCTCTACCGCAAATGGCACACCGCGGCGGAACTAGTCATGTATGCACTGAACCTCATTGTCGCTGCAAACTTGACGCCTTGGAGCTCTCACCTAGTCCTGACTGAGTATAACGGTCATACTTGTAACCCTGTAGCTGAGGTGGTAGAGGTCTAGGTGGCCGTTCGGAGTACTAGGGACTGTAACTACCCTGAGACTACTCCTAAGACCTAGAAAATCTCATCCTCTTACGCTGCCATGACTCAGTCCTTTCCGTAATCTGCTGCCGATGCCTACACCTCTCTATATTCTGGGCAAATGCCACAATCCAGGAGATATCCATACTATCTGGCAATACTGCGGTGGCACACGCCTCGGTCAACTCTGGGGCCAATCCTGCTATAAACCTGTTGATTCTATCCTGCATAGTAGCAACTATTGATGGTGCATATCTGGTCAATGTGTCAAAATGGAGACTATATTCTCGAACACTCATATTGCCTTGCTTGAGGGCTATAAACTGATCGAGTCGGGCCTGTTGGATCTCTCGTGGTAAGTATTTGTCTAGGAAGGCATCTAAAAAATTCTCCCAAATAGCAGGAGGTGCATCACGCCCCCTAGACCTTTCCCATCCCTCATACCAAAGGATGGCTACATCTCGGAGTCGAAAAGCTGCTAACTCAACTTCCTCTTTCTCTATGGCATGCATAACCCGAAAGATCCTATGAAGCTGATCTATGAAATCCTGCGGGTCCTCCCTCTGATCTGTCCCTGTGAACTCTGGGGGATTCAAAGCAATAAACTCTCAGACCCTTGAACTTCCAGATCCCTCAGAATGTCCTATACTAGCAGATGCCCTAGCTTGTTGTTGTGTGGCTACCAATTATGCCAACAAATGCACTGCAGTCCTCATGTCTTGATCTGATGGAAGCGGAGGGGGAACTTGATGTGCGGTCTCCCTAGGAATCTCCTCAGGTGGTGGAGGAGCTGGTAATTGCTGGGTAGGGGTCTCTCCCTGCAACTCCGATTGGGCCCCATCTGCTCAGGGTACCCTGCTAGTCCCCTCACCTACTGCTATTTCTCTCCTTTGGCTAGCCGTAGTCTTCCTAGTTACCAACATCTGTGCATGCAAATGTGAACACGTAAGTTTAACTTAAACTTTATATAACTCAGTGCTACTACAACATGATTTAGATTTCAAAGAAGGGTAACTAATTCCTAGATACCCTGTAGTCCCCTGCTTATATAATGTGGTGTACCATATATTTATAAACAAGACCCTACTAGACACGACTTGTAGACTCCCTAGGACAGAACTGCTCTGATACCACTTTGTCACGCCCCAAGCCTAGGGGTGAGACCGGCAGTCAGTGCCTCACTTATCCTTGCGTATCATTTGCGACTAAGAGTCTCCGAACATGTAATGTCATACTTTTTCCATGGGCCACATTACAAGATAATGTGCGATGCAAAATATAAAAACTAAATAGAGACTAACATTGACTAAATGTCAACATAAGGATGGGCCGGCAAGGCCGTCATAATTACTACAACTGACAAGCCAACAAAATATACATACAGGGCCTACAGGCCCAATATATTGCACTAACTAAAAACATATGTCTACAAGACTCTACTGATAGATGTACTGTGATCAGAACAGAGCCACGACCTACCCATAACCTATCTACATATAAACACAAGATACACACTACACTACTAGACCCGGCAACTTCGAAAGAAGGGGAGCTTACCGACAAAGCTAAACTTGGGCAACACCTACTGAGGAGGTCTACCCGTCTGTCTGTCTGAACCTACACGCATGAAATGCAGCGCCCCCAGAAAGGGACATCAGTACGAAATAATGCACCGAGTATGTAAGGCAATATACTGAAGCTGAAACTTAATTGATAATATAATAATTGAAAACAACTGGAGTCAAGAAAATCTGAAGATATGCTCATCTGCTGATACTGACTCATCTCTCTTAATAAAGTGAGTAAAATAGTTGTCCGACCCTATAAGGCTCGGTATACATATATATTTGCTCTGCCGTAGTAGGCTCGCTCATAAGCGCTCGGCCATACTAGGCTCAGTATCTCGACCAACTAGGCTCGCTTATAGGTGTTCGGCCACAGCAGGCTCGGTATATATAACTTACCATCTGATCAGAGGTTGCCCAATAGGGGCCTGCCCATCGAATATAGCTCGATAGTAATAAAAATATTTTAATATTGTATGTATAAACTCTTTACTCTCTTGACCGGAAGAAGAAAATACGCAATTAAATATGAAGTCCCAATAAGGAGAATATTGTAACTTAAAACACTAGAAAAATATACGTAATTTGCGAGACAAGCAAAATATACGTAAATTTCGGGATATGAATTTTTCCTTATGCCTCGTTATCAAACTTGTGTAATGATGAGATCATGCAAAATGAAGGAAGAGCATAGCCTTAACATACCTAGAGTAAGAAAAACTTCATATAATATTTCGTTGGAAAACCTTAGTTGATTGAACGAAACTTGCCTCTGCTCCTTAAAGATTCATTGACAAAATTTGTTTCTAGTTCCTAAAATTTTGGAACGAATTGATCTGATTTGGAGTGAGGCTTGGAAGAAAATTGGTTAGAGTTGAAATGAATTGTTTCTGCTTCCTCACGTTTTGGTCTTAAGGAAAAATGTATATTGTTGTTTTATCTTGAATGAATTGAGCTTATCAATTCTAAATGCTCACCAATCTTTATTTGATAAAACCAAGACTTTGTAAATTAGCTTGTGACACATGTAAAGGTGAGTAATAAATCACCTTTTTCTAAAAATGGGGCTGCCACATTCTCTTTGTGTAATTGATTAAATTTTGTATGCTTATTAGTTAACTGGGTAATATTTTGTTATCTGGCAATTAACCAATTATCCGCATAATTTAAAAATTGCCCCAAATTACTCAAAATTCTATTTATTTTAATATACTTTATGTATACTTTATATAATATATTACCATGACCATATGGTACCTTGCATGGTGCTAGTTCATAATTATTGGGTATTATCGCTCGACCCGTATTTTATTCCAAATTGGCCACTCCCAACGAAACTCATTTTCGCTAATCTGTGTACTCCTTTATCCTTAATAAAACTTATTTATCACTTGTTATAAATAGCGTACGTACGTTAATGTCAAGAAGATCTCATTCTCGAGTCTACGTCGGTTAACTGAAAAACAAAATTTTTAACATACGAAAATCGCGAGATGTAACATATGTCGTGTACGTGAAAGATTGTACAGCCTTGTCGGCCTATGTTTTGAGTTTACAAATGATTATGTTGGCCTATTAGGCCCGTATATCCCGTGTATTTGATGATGTAATAGGAAATATACGTTACGTTGGTACTCGGTTGAGTAAGGTACCGGGTGCTTGTCGCGGCCTATAGGTTTGGGTCGTGACAAAAATGATATCAGAGCAGTTCTGTCCTAAGGAGTCTACAAGCCGTGTCTAGTAGAGTCTTGTTTATGGGTGTGTCGTGCACCACACCTATAAGTAGGAGGCAACGAGGAATTTTGGATTGTCACTCTTTCTTCCTACTCTAGATCGTGTGGTAGAGCTCAGTTGTAAGAACTCAGTTTCCTAAATTCTATCTTACTTATAGTAAGACGATACCTACATCTAGAAAGACAGTTGGTAAGAGATATAGCTGTGGAAGAGTTGAGTCAGAGGAACTCAATTTTTGCATCATGCTTATGATGGATAAATATGAGGTATTCAGCAAATCATGTATATACTAATATGTGTAAGCTTCTTGATAAGGATCCCTAAGGCAAGAATGTCTATCCACTCTTACGGTAAAAAGGAATAAAGAGGGAGACACAAGTTTCAACAAGTAAAAGAAGCAGGGTCAAGATGGGTACGAGGCACCCTGTTAATGAAGATTATCAATATTAAAGTTCCGGCAAAAAAATATAAGCATTGTGAGTTACCCTCAACAGTAATAGAGGTATGTATAATTGGCCATACCCATATTAGTTTACCCTTTTCGGGGCTAACATTTGTAGATTAAGAAAAGTACGAGATAATAGGATCCAGCTGAGGTTAGAGTGACCCAAAATGGTAAACTGATTGTTTGCGTTAGTTGACATT
Source organism: Nicotiana sylvestris (assembly GCF_000393655.2). Classification (NCBI taxonomy): domain Eukaryota; kingdom Viridiplantae; phylum Streptophyta; class Magnoliopsida; order Solanales; family Solanaceae; genus Nicotiana; species Nicotiana sylvestris. Next base: position 79,429,339 of record NC_091067.1, read on the forward strand.
TCCGAAGGATATTGCAAATGTGCTAATAGATCTCCTTGTGAGACACCTAGATGGTGCACTCTAAAATAGTACATCTAGATATGAGTACTATAAATATAAACACTGAAAGCCTTGAAGGAATAAATATTACCTTAGTGTGGCTCGCGTCCCTAGTAGAGCCAGAACGTTAAGAAACCTAATGAGCCACTGGATGGAGTAAAGGGGAGCTAAAACCAAAAGAATGTCTTGTTCGAGTTTTTAAAATAAAATGATAGGCATAAATGTTAGCGGGAAATAAGAAAAGAGTTAATGGAGCATTATGAGTAAGTTATGATACATGGATGACAATGGTAGATCAAATAATGGCAGTATTATAGAATCTATAGTCAAATGAAGGAAGAGTCAAGAGGTGACAGGCCTTAGGACAACAAAAGAGTATAGGCCATAGAGTCATGCCCTCATTTCGAGAAATAAGCTCGAAACTATAACGCAATTACCAAAAGGAAAAGTTAGACCCCAGAGTAATAGAAATAGTATTGATTGGTGAACAAGATACACTAAACATGAATTAGGGACTGAGTGATTGATAATAGTGGGCATCATGAGAATTTCAAATTTTATTCCGGTGATAATAGAATGGACAACAGAAGAAGATTCATAAGGAATTCAGAGAATGGTTATTCAAGAAGAAACTTTTCTAAAGTAAGCAATGTGAGCAAAATTCAGGTTAATGGACTGTATGTGTCAGTTATACTAAGTGTCACCCTCAAGATTAAGAAATTTGATTATCCTTGGTACAGAAAGATTATCGTAAGGCGAGCAAGAGTCATCAATGATGTGAAAGGAGGATAAAGATGAAGAGGTAAAATATCTGTAGGTAGGTCATCGTAGCTCCAACTCTTAGTACTCCCCTAAAGATGGGAATATGGAATGATATGGCATTAAGCCAGAATTAAGTGGTTCTAGTAATTATGGAATGGCAAGAATGCGAAAAAAATGAAAAAGGGATGAGATTGCAATTATCCAAAGCCTACATATATGCTACGCTTCCAAAACATTATGCAAATACGACGTCAAGGATAGGAAGTAAGGGTTCTTGTCTGAAATGTTATTGACGGATAAGGAGCCAGTACGAGAGGATGTAAGGGTTCCTGCCCGAAATTTTATTGAAGGATAAGGAGATAGTGCGAGAGGCAAGTTAAGACAAAGGAAATAACACAAGAAAGATTACGTAGAATATTGATATGAGAATGGGCCAACGACTAGTTAGCAATTGATTCAGGAAGAGTCTAGTTATGGCTAGATAGGAGGTTATAGACGAATCAACAGATTGTGCAAGATAAGCATAGTAAAACCCAATATAGTGAATTCAGCCTCGTAGTAATGTCATTGTAATACTTGAGAGTGCCACTAGCAAGACAGTCAAAATACAAGTTCAGAGGCAACCCTACAATCACAAGGGCATGAAGATAAGTAACTACGAATAATTATAGGGAAGAAAGGACATCAAAAGGTCTGTAATAAGCTCATAGCTTTACAAGAGTCAGAGGGTCCTCCCTAAATACTACAATGAAAGACTAGCTGAGAAAGTAAGGAAAAAGGCTAAAACCTAAGCCCAGTAACCTAAGGAGGGAATGGTCTTATAACAACAGTCTCACAACAACAGTATATGCACTCCATAAGAAAATTACACCTACCGTGGATAATGAACGGGAAGTAAAATCAGAAGTGATATCCAAGATCATATGAGTTGTATGGAATTCCAATATGAGTGGGCACTAAGATAAGCTAAGTGTGCACACGAAAGGGGGAAGAGAGACCAGGAAAAGTAACAACTTACGTTTAAAGAAAGCTGAGAAGGAACAAAAGGAATTATTCGATCAATGATTCAGAGTTAGTTACGTTATGGACGCACTTAAGAGTTTGGAGTTTTATAGATGCAACATATACAACCGTGGAAGATTCTGGTATAAGTTAAAAGAAAAATTGAGCCAAGGTTATAGATCGAATTGTAAAAGGATTATATCATGGATATTCCATAGCACCCATGAAAGGCTAAACATAATAACTAATACCATGAATTGCACATCAGGAGATAGCTTAAGCCTACATAAAGGTTGACCAGAAGAATGTGGAAACTAAAGAGTTACAACAACGAAGTAAATCAGAAATCTAATTATTGGACCCAGAAATTTATAGAAATCATGATTGAGCACATTACAGGGTCAATCTTAGTATCAGAGGTACAAAAGGGATAGTACAATAACCATATTCTATAACGGCCCTACGATCCGATTAGAAAAGTATCAGCCTCATAAGAAGTCAGTACGAAGCTCCCACTAGATTGCGTATCCACTAGAGGTGGAAGGGATGTCATGAAGGAGATAAAAGATATGATGCAAGATTTTAAGGTAAGTAAGGTAAAGGTGAACAACGTACAAGATACTCAAAGGCAGAAGATCGTGAATAGTCCATACTTTGGATAAAAGGCTAGAAGCGCGGGGATTCAGTATCTAAAAATAATAGAGGCATCGTCAGTAGCATATCTTCCAGCCTATGGTCTAGGTATCGAAAAGCATGACTAAGAGAGTAATGAAGAGTTAGAGACGATGTGATGTTTCACTTGATGTTCCAAAATGACATAAGGAAATCTATGATGCAAGCAAGTTGAAAGGTTGCAAGTAATATAAATAGATACGTGTAGGTCACAAGCTATTGTATGGTGAAGCGACAAGGTTCTAGAAGACATGAGTAAAGATAAGAACGGGTGAGTGAGAAGGTAACAAAAATGGATAAGTCCTCAGGATTAAGCCCATGAAAACAAGAAGAGCAGATGGTTTCTCTAAATAAAAAGCTCACTACAGCCTGAATGAACTCAAAGAAGTCTAAGACTAATAGCGTTTAGAAGAGATGGAATGTTTCCCTAGTAATAGAATGATGGTATAATTGTGATAGATAAAGGATGTTGTCTGGGCCTTCGATTAAGTAATGATCTAATGAAGAAAAGAAAGGGATCTCATGACCCACATAAGGTGAATCACATTAGGATGCTGGGAGATACGGTCATGGAATAATGGTATCACCCCAGGTGGATCAGTCTAATCATTTCAGATGTTCCCTGATGAAATGTGAACCCTATCGGTAGTGTTACATAAAAAGTTAAGTTATTAGGGGTAGATTATGTTACGTGCATCAATACTACGTCGATATTATGTCATGCAGTATTACATTACGGGATGTTACGCTTCGCAGTATTAAGTTACGACGATGTTGCACCCTCCAGTATTGTACGTTGAATTTATCGTAAGGTAATTGACATCAGTCCAAGTAAAAGATTATTTGGAGATCATAAGGATTATGTTATTTCACAAATGATCAGTAAATTTGTGAAGGTTTGAGGGGAAGCAAGTCGAAGAAAATGAATTTCGTTGAAATTTGGCATTTTGGGATGAAATATGGCCGAAGCTAAAATACCCAGTATTTATGGACTAGTGACATACAAGGTACTACATGACCATAAGGTTTACAAGGTATGTTAAAAGAGAGTATAATTTAATTAAGTTGAGATAATTTTTAAATTATGCGGGTAATTGATTAATTATCGGGACGGGACATTTCCCAGTTAACTAATAAGTGGGTGAAGATTAATAATCTTCACCCACCCTTCCACGTGGCATATAGCCACAATAGACAAAAGATGACTCTTAGTCACTTTGCCAGATGGCTACTATGTAATAACCAAACCATGACTTAAGTCTTAATAAGACTTGTGGATCTTATCCATGGGATTTAGTAGTAATTCTTTGTAAAAGCCTTAAAACCATAATCTGTCTTGGCTTAGCACCAAGGACGTGAGGCAGAAGCATTTTAAAGCTTCAATAGAAGAAAATTTTGTTCAAGTTTCATAGAAGTCAAACAAGAATTTTGTTCATATCTCAAAGAATCAGAAGCTTCATTTCGTGCAAATAATTCAAGGAATATGTATGTTAAGGCTATCCCTTCTTTCTTTTGGCATGATCCATACGATACGAATGAGTCGTGCAAATACACAAATTTCATGAATGACTCTATTCATAAAAGTATTAGAGGTATCTATGTTCTTGAATTTCCATGTGTCATAATATTTTATCATTTGTTCATGGGTCTCAGAAAAATACGAAAGTTGAAACGAGGTTACTTTATGATATTACTCAAAGGCAAAATGGTCTTATGACATTTCGAAAGATTTTAGTAACGTACTTTTCATGCATTGCATTCATGTACATTGACCCGTGACTAGATGGTGTTATATACGCATATATATGTATGTATATATATATATGGGATATGGGAAATGTTATGGCGTTATATACGCACCACTACCTGATCAGTTGGTATACGTTGATAATTTGCCCATAGTGGCCAAGATGATATGATGGGATGCCCTCAGAGGCTGATGATGTTATGAAACATGTACCTATGCATGACATGACATTTATATGTATATGCATGATACTATAATTATTTCATGATTTACAAAGTTATTCAGACTTGCAGGTTGAGTCATGTACTCTATATTTCTTCCATGTCTCTTATGTATTTATTTATGTGCCTTACATTCTAGGTACATTATTCGTATTGATGTCCCTTTTGCCTGGGGATGCTGCGTTTCATTCCCGCAGGTCCCGATAGACAGGTCGAGATACTTCTATGTAGGCTATCAGCTCAGCGGAAGATGTTAGTGCGCTCCATTTGCTTCAGAGTTGCTTGTTTGGTCAGTATGATTTAGACATGTATTGTTTGGTATGGCGGGACTCTGTCCCGATCTTTATGACATTTATGTACTCTTAGAGGCTTGTAGACATATGTCGTGTACATGAAAGAGTGTACGACCTCGTCGGCCTATGTTTTGAGTTTATAAATGATTATGTTGGCCTATTAGGCCCGTATGTCACGTGTATATGATAATGTAATAAGAAGATACATTACGTTGGTACTCGGTTGAGTAAAGTACCGGGTGCCTGTCGCGGCCCATCGGTTTGGGTCGTGACCGAAGATACTTTACTGTTATCTTGTTTATGGCTCTATGATCTGTGCACATCCTCCAAGTTTCATCCTTTTTGGGTACATATAGGATGAGAACGGTGCAAGGACTCATGCTTTCTCTCATGAAGCGTTTCTTGAGCAACTCCTCAACTTGCCTTTGAAGATCTTTTGTCTCTTTTGGATTGCTCCTATAAGCAGACCTATTTGGAATTTGTGCTCCGGGCACAAAGTCAATTTGGTGATATATGCCTCGCAAATGTGATAGAACTTTAGGAATATCCTCAGGAAAGACATCATCAAAATCCTGCAAAAGAGAAGAAACACTACTTGATAAAGAAGAAGTTATTAGCTCAAAATTAATCAAAACTTCTTTGTAAGTAAGTAGTATTATGGGTAGCCCATCTTTTCATGTATTCAAACACTCTTTGGTTTATATATACAAACTCAAATTTTCTTTTCTTTTGCCTTTTTTTGCTCATCAAAATAGTCATTTTCCCCTCAAACCCTCTATAATGATTCAAAATCCCATCTTAAGGGCCGTGATGGCACCTAGTCTCTAAGACTAGGTAAGCCTACAACATAATGAGATCAACGGAAAATAGCAATTTGAATATTAAATACAAAGTTCAAAATGTCATAACATAATATTACAGGAACATAACAATCATACATCTCAAAAACCGATAATACTGAGTAACAAGCACTATAGAGAGTGCACAAGAAGTCTCAAAATACAACACTAATTGGGATACAATAAACAGTAGTAAGGAAATGATACAAAGTGACTTTGAAGCCTACAAGAGGGACAACAGGTAAACCTTGAAGTCTCCACAGCTCTGGCTCGACTATCGAGTGACCAGCCCGATCCGAGGCACCCGGATCTGCACAAAAATAGGTAGAATAGTATGAGTAGACCACAATCAGTACCCAATAAATATCAAGACTAAATTCAGTGGAGTAATGACAAGATTTAAGTCAAGACACTTTGTGCAAGATGTCAACACAAAAAGATAACAAAAAGTATAAAAGAACGAATATTAACCACCTCGAAGGATGTGTAACAATAACTCAAAATGGAATATTCTTCTTTCCCCAACAAAATATCAATGGGTCCGGGACATGTGATAATATATCAAATTCCACCAAGAACTCATAAAACACACGGGAAAGTCATTTAATGAAAACACGAATCTAGTCAAACATCAACCCTCGGTTCCAACACATAAACAATAATAAGAATCACACACGATATATCTCATATCAATCCCCATCAAGTCACCCTTATGTCGCGGCATGCACATTAATAATGGAATGCCACACTTATGTCACTACATGCACATAAATAACCATCCTTATTTCGCCGCATGCACATTAATAATGGAATCCCACCCTTGTGTCACTGCATGTACATATCATTCATAACACAACAATTATCTCGAACAACACATTCCCAAGTTCTACAATGTCACCAAAACAACCATACCAAAGTCACAATAGGATATATCCCACGACACCACAGCAATTATAAAAGAATCATATCAATACCATAAGGGTACGTGGAGTTTTCAACAACAAGGCATGTTTTATATAACAAACAACCCTAATTCATGGCATATTAATAGCCTAAGGTCTAATCCAGTTAATTTCCACACATACGCTCATGTACACACTCGTCACCTTATATACACATCGATCACATAGCCCAATTTTTGCAAATTAGACCAAGTTCTAAGGAAAAATTCCTCTACCCAAAGTTAGGTAAGATACTTACCTCAAATAGCACCAATAAATACTCTAAATATGTTTTTCCTTAAAAATTTACCTACGCACGACACAATTATAGTAAAAATAACTTAGTAACATCAAACAATGCAAGAGAAATCAATTCCTATTAATAAAGTAAAGATCTTTACGCAATCCCAAAAGTCAACCTCAGGCCCAATCAGTGAAAGCCCGAGCTAAAAGGTAGATCTCGACTAACGATAACCTCACGAGTCCAAATATGATTTTGGTTTTAAAAAATCTGAGTCCAATTCGACTCTCAATTATCACATTTTAATTTTTCAAATCACAGTCAAAATCCCCCAAAATATCTCTTCAAATCTCATGGATTAGATATTAAAATTCATAAATAATCATGTTATAACATAAAAATGGAGTCAAAATACTTACCCAATAGCTTTGTATGAAAATCCCCTCCTAAAATTGCCTCCCACCGAGTCTAGGGATAAAAAAATGATAAAATAAGACTAAGTCTCGAAATCCCACTATTTGCTCAACTGTAGAAGTCGCGAATGCAACCATGGGTTTGCAAATGCGACCATTTTATTACAAATACGATGTTTGCTGAGCCAAGTGAATGTTGCAAAAGCGACATGCTTCGCATTTGCGAAGTAAGTCCCCTTTGCAAAACTAATCCCATGATCGCAAATGTGGTCATCCTTGCTCAAATTCCCCTCCGCAAATGCGATCCAAAAGCCCGCAGTGAACACCCCACCCCCAGCCAACCTCGCAAATGCGCTACCCGCCACTCAAATGCGAACAGGATCTTTCATTTGCGAGACATGCAGTATCAGTGCAAAAACTAGTAACATCTGAAACAATTCAAATCACTCGATATTGCATCCGAAACTCAATCGAGCACCCGGTACTCTCTACCGAACATCCACACAAGTCTAAAAATACCATATGAACTCACTTGCGAACTCAAAACACTGAGATAAGTTCCGGAACCTTGAATTGGACACCAAACACATACCATTACCAATGAAGCTCAAAAATCTCTAAAATCACAATCAAACATCTGATTCCTGCCAAACCAACTCTGAATGACACCAAACTTCGCACACAAGTTCCAAATGACAAAACAAACATATTTCACGTCCCAAAACAAAAATCTGAACCCACTAACCATAAAGTCAACCCAAGGCCAAGCTTAGGAAATTTCTAAACCTTCTAATTGCCACCTTTCGATAAAAAGAGCCAATTCAACCTAGGAACCTCCAAATTAAATTTTGCGCATACGCATAACACCAAAATCACCATATGAACATATTGGAACCATTAAATACCATTCTGAGGCATTTTAACAAACATTAAACTTAAAATCTCAGCAAGTTACATAACCACAATTACACACACGGTAATCTTCAAAAGGGTAAATAGGGCGTAAATACACAAAATGACCGATAAGGTCGTTACATTCTCCCCCTATTATATAAATGTTCGTCCTCAAACGAGTATAGAGACATACCGTAAGTGCCAAAAAGATGAGGATAATGGCTCTGCATATTATGATTGGTCTCCTAAGTTGCCTCCTCGACCGGTTGACCTCTCCATTGAACCTTCACCGATGCAAAGTTCTTCGACCACAATTTCTGGACCTGCTTCTCCAAAATAGCCACTGACTCATCAACATAGGTCAAATCCTTGTCTAATTGCATTGAAATGAAATGTAACACATGTAAGGGATTTATATAGTACTTCTGGAGCATGGAAACATGGAACACTACCAAGTCTGTAGTCCATCGCACCCACTCTCTCAAGAACCTCAAAAGGACCATTATCCCAAGGGCTAAACTTGACCTTCTTCCCAAACCTCATCACACCCTTTAATGGGTGAAAATCAAAGTAGAACCCTCTTATCCACCATGAATTATACATCACACCCCCTCCCCCCGATCAACATAATTCTTCTAACTAGAATGCATTGTATGAAGCCGATCCTAAATCAAGTTCACCATCTCCAATGCATCACATACCAAATCAGTTCCCAATAACCTAGCTTCCCCAGGCTCGAGCCAACCAACCAGAAAGCGACGTCGCCTTCCATATAAGGCCTCGAACGGAGCCATATGGGTTTAGACTAATAGATGTTGTAGTACTGAGCCATGTAGCGTTAGAAACTGATCCTATAAGCCCTCAAAATCAATAACACAGGCACATAACATGTCCTACAAGATCTGAATAGTATGATCGGATTGCCTATCTATCCGCGGATGAAATATCTAACTCACGTTGCACGATTCTCCAAAAATGCAATGTGAACTGCATGTCTCGATCTGAGCTGATAGATACCGCCACACCATGAAAGCAAATAATCTCTTGAAGATGAATCCACCTACTCTGAAGTATAGGTAGTCTTGACTAGAATGAACTGTGCAGACTTGGTTAGTCTATCCATGACCCATATAGAGTCGAATCTCCTCTGGGTTCGTGGCAGCCCAACTATAAAATCCATGGTGATGCGCTTCTATTTCCACTTCGAAATATCAAGTCTCTGAAGCAACCCACCTGGTCTCTGATGCTCATACTTAACCTGTTGACAGTTTAAATACCGAGACACATACTCCAAAATATCATTCTTTTTTTTCTCCACCAGTAGTGTTGTTTCAAATCATGGTACATCTTCATGATGCCCAGATGAATGGAATTCGTGAACTATGGGCCTCCTCAAGAATTCGATCCCATAACCTATCCACATTTGGTACACAAATTTGGCCCTGAAGTATCAATACCCCGTCATCACCAATAGCCATCTCATTGGCATCACTGTGTTATGTCACGTGCTTAAGGACAAGCAAGTAGGAATCATCATACTGACGTGCCTTGATATGCTCAAGCAAAGACGACTGTGAAACCACGTAAGCGAGAACCCGACTTCGCTCTGAAACATCCAACCTCACGAACATGTTGGACAAAGCCTGAACATTCAATGCGAACGGTCTCCCCTCAACTGGAATAAAAGTAAGACTCCCCATGCTCTCTGCCTTCCTACTCAAGGAATTGGCCACCATATAGGCCTTCCTGGGATGACAAAGAATAGTGTTATCATAGTTCTTTAGTAGCTCTAACCACATCCATTGCCTCAAGTTCAGATCCTTTTGTTTGAATAAGAGTTGTAGACTGTTGTGGTGTGTGAAGACCTTACATGACATGCCGAAAAGATACTCCCTCCAAATTTTAAGTGTGTGAACAATGGCTGCTAACTCCAATTTGTGCACTGGGTAGTTCTTCTCATGGGTCGTCACCTTACGCGAAGCACAAGTAATCACTTACATTCCTGTATAAATACACACCCAATGCCAATTCATGAAGCATCACAATAGATAGTATTAAAATTTGATGCTGAATGCAAAACCAGAACTTGAGGCAGTCTTGAGCTTCTGAAAGCTCTTCTTACACTCTTCGGACCACCTAAATAGGGAACCCTTATAAGTCAGTCTAGTCAAAAGAGTTGTGATGGATGAAAAACCCTCCACCAAATAGCAATAATACCTAGGCAAGCCTAGAAAACTTTGAATGTCAGTAGCGGTAGAAGGACCGGACCAACTCTGAACTATCTCAATCTTCTTAGGATCCACATTAATCCCCCAATTGGACACTACATGGCCAAGAATGCCATTGAGTCTAGCCAAAAGTCGAACCTGAGGAATTTAGCATATAGCTTCTTCTCCTTCAAAGTCTGGAGCACGATCCTCAAGTGTTGCTCAAGCTCCTCTCGGTTGCGAGAATACACTAGTATATAATTAGTGAACACGATGATGAAGGAATCATGGTATCGTTGTTCATCAAATACATAAAGGCTGCTGGGGCATTGGTCTTCTCAAAAGACATCATCATAAACTCATAGTGGCCATAGCAGGTCGTAAAAGCCATCTTCGGAATATCTGAAGCCCACATCATTAATTAATGGTACCTGGATCTCAAATCAATCTTTGAGAAATCCCTAGCACCCTAAAGTTAATCGAACAAATCATCAGTACACAGTATTGTGTGCATTCTTAAAAATAACATTGTTCAACTGTTTGTATTTAATACACATCCTCTTCGAGCCATCATTCATTTTTACAAATAGAATTGGGGCACCCATGAGATACTCGGTCTGAAGAAACCCTTATCAAGCAACTCTTGAAGTTATTCCATTAATTTCTCCAACTCCGGTGGTGCAATGCAATATGGTGGAATAGAGATGGGATGAGCGTCTCGCACCAAGTTAATGCCAAAACTAATATCCCTATCGGGTGGCATACCTAGTAGGTAAAATGACTTGACCGGTCATTTTGAGTATTGTATCCCTGCTTCCCCATTTACTGCTTATTTATACTCAATTGTTGGAAGCTTCAGAATGACTTGAGATATTTAGTGTCAAGGTTGGAAGCTTAAATAAATAAGGTTGATCAGATGTTGACTTATATGTAAATGGCTCTAGAATAGAGTTTTGATGGTTCTAATAGCCCCGTAGGGTGATTTTGGACTTAGGAGTGTATCTGGATAGTGATTTGGAGATATGTCGTTGATTTTAGCTTGAAATGGGGAAAGTTAGAAAATTAGAAGTTTTTGGAAATTAATAAGTTTGACCGATAGTTGACTTTGTGGTTTCCTGGATCAAATTATGGTTTCGGGAGTTGGAATAGGTATGTTGTGTCATTTACTACTTGTGTGAAAAAGTTGAGGTCAATTAGACGTGATTTGATAGGTTTCGGCATCGATTGTAGAAGCTAGAATTTCTTTATTTTCGTTAGGCTTGAATTGAGGTTCGATTCGTATTTTTGATGTATTTTGATGTGATTGGAGGTCTTGACTAAATTTGTATTGTGTTTAATGACTTGTTGGTAGACTTGGTTGAGGTCTAAAGGGCCTTGATTGGATTTCGGATGGTTGACGGGTCAAAAATTGGCTTAAGTGTTATGCTGGTTCTACAGGCCTAGTGTCATCGCACCTGCAATGGGATTGGCCACAGGTGTAAAGCCGCAAAAGCATCTAAGCATGTGCAACTGCGAAGAGGAGGAGGATATCTATGGGCCATAGGCACGGAAAAGGTTCCGCAGATACGGATGGCATCTACGCGAGGTAGGCAACATGAGCGGATTTGGGCAGGCAGTATGGGGTCGTAGAAGGGAAGGGAGGTTCGCACATGCTGTCCCGCGGGTGAGAGGCTGGGACCGTAGGTATGAGAGGTCACATCTTATGTGAGTTTCGCAGAAGTGAGTATATCTCCACAGAAGCGGATACGCAGGTGCGGCGGTGTTTAAAACTCGAGGGTTTGGTGCTTTTAATCATTTTGGACATTCCAAGCTCGGGTAAGGCGATTTTTGAGAGGGATTTTGAGGGGTTTCTTGAGGTAAGTCACTTGGGACCATTTTAATTAAATAATATTGTTTACCCATTGAATTTCCCACCTAGTTTGTGTATTTTTGAGGTGGAATTTTGGGAGTTCTAGGCAAGGGATTGGAAAGTTAAATTTGGGGATTTGAGTGATGATTTGGTGTCGGAATTTGGTAAATTTTGTATGGTTGGACTCGTGGTTGAATGAGTGTTCAAATTTTGTAACTTTTTAAAAATTCAAAGGTGTGGGCCTAGGGGTTGGATTTTAAGTTGACTTTTTAACTCTTGCTTTAGAACTTAACATTTTCATATGGAATTGATTCCTACAGCTTGAGTTGATTGTATCGAACTATTTGTGGCTATATTCGAGGAATTCATAGGCGGATTCATGAGGCAATGGCTTGTTGGAGTAGATATTTTCATGGTTTGAGGTAAGTACCACTTCTAAAATTGGTTTTGAGGGTATGAAACCGTGAATTTCGTGTTATGTGGTTGACGGGCCTGTGGGCGTGCGCTATAGGAATTCTGAATCGATCGATTTTGTGGAACTGTATAGTTGAATAACCTTGTTGTTATTCGCATATTTTTCATGTGTTAGAGAAATTGAGCTATGATTCATGTTAGAAATCATGCTTAGTTATATGCTAGTACTGTAGGGACCCATAGAGTTAAAAATATATAGGAAAACATTTGGTATCAACACCCCCGTCACGCCCCGAAAATCGAGGAGCGCGACCGGCGCTAAAGTGAGTAAACCCGAGTGAGAAAGCCTATAAGGTTTCATTCTACCCAAACTAATTCATGAATAAAGAGGATATGAACTCCATTAATTATACTTTGTAAATATTTCATTAACAACTTCCATTTTGTTTCCATTAGCCATTTCAACCATAATATCCAAAATATGACAATTTTTACAGATATGACAAAAATACATTTGCCAAATACCAGTATTTCTAATTTAATTACCAATATCAAGCACCACTCACAACCTGCCTACGGAGTCTCTAAGTAAAGTTGAAGAGTAATATGGAAATGTCGGCAACAAGGCTCCTGCTATACCTTAAAATACAAAGTATACGATAACCAAATGACACAGGACCTCGAAATGAAGTGGGGATCACCAAGTTAGCTGAAAGGAGTGTACCGCTATCACTAATCAATGTCGTCTACTGTGGAAACACCTGCATCTATTAAAGATGCAGCGCTCTCGACAAACGGGACATTAGTACTGTCGAATAGTACTAGTATGTAAAGCTAAAAATCATCTTTTGAAATAGAATAACCATACAATAAAAGGAAAGCCATGGAAACAACAAGTCACAATCAATAATATCCAAATGCCCAATTGAAAAATAAAAAATTTCAACAAACAAAAGTAATACATAGTTTTAGTTGGGAGATCTTTAGTACCAATAATACCGCAGTTCATGATACCACTATCAACAATACCACTATTCAACAATTCCAAATGATTTTCCATAACCTTAGGTTGGGATATTTTAATATTGTTACACCATCATCCACAATACCACCGCTTTCTTACGCGGAGTCCGATCACGACCCGATCGGCTAGGTTGTCTCATTTGAGACATGGACCTCAATCACAATTTTATTGTCACTTTCCAGTTTCAATGTTAGCACAGTAACACCATGTGTGCAGCATGGCATCCGATCACGGCCCGATCGGCTAGGCCGTCTTACTTAAGACATTTCCATTTTCTATCAATCATTTCATTCCACATTTATTTCATATTATACATCAATTCATTGGCACTTGGGGCCACAATTATTACATCATACTTGGCACTAGGCCACATTTCATAACCCAAGCTCATTTCCCCCATATTTCACATCATTGCCACTTTCAATATTAAACCTTCCATTTCAAGATAATAGGCACATACGAGAGCAATTATAAGTCGTAAACATAGAGAGGATTTCACATAATTCGGCATAACAATCTCAGTTCAAACTCAACTTGAGTCTAGGCATTTTAGCACATGTTCCACATTCTTCACAGATCCTCAATTGAAAAAATAGCATAATGAAAGCATTGAGACAAATATCATAATGAAAGCATTGAGACACACCTTGCACATATATTCTTGCAACACAATTTCATTTTAAATAGCAACCACTACATCGATCAATTTTTAGAACTTACAACATTTGCATGGACACCATGGGAATGCAATTTCTAAGAAGAGAGGGTTTTAGCCACACACCTCAATATAGCTTTTAGGCAAATTCTTCTTTTTGAAGTCATCTTAAAACAGTTGAGTCGAGGCTCGTTTCGTAATTTGTTTCATATATTTTCTCATTTCATAGGCCTCACTAGGCACAATTATAGATGTTATACATGCTTTATTTCCCCAATACATTTAGTTCATTTTCAAACATCTTTCTAGTTTATCATCAACTAGGCCCAATTAATCAAGCCATTTAGTACACATACGAGCAATTAGGAGTATTAAGCATATTGAGTCTAACTCACCTAGTTGGTATACCAGTTTTCATTTAAAATATAACTCAAAGCCATACCATTCTTAATAAGCAACTCATACTTTAATCATTTATCGTTCAATATAAGGCTCATTCGGCATAGTCAAGTTTATGAGTTTATAGGGGATAACCCGGAATGTAGAATTTAGGGGTTTGGACTGATCATACTTAAACTTACGGAAATATTATGGAATTCAATTCTAACAGATAATGTTTATCCCACATACCAAGTTGAGTTTTCCCTTAAGTTACTACAATGTTCCGAAAATCCTAGAATTCCCAATCTATTTTGAGATATAACAAAATTGAATACAAATTAGGAAGATATTCATAAACTTAGCTCGTTTGAGCATTCCATCAAACACTAGGTGTGCATTAAGTCTTTAAGGTCCTTTTATAGAGGATTTCATCAACCTTCAACCCATCCTTAAACATTTTTAGCTCAATAATGTTCGTACACATGTTGATAACACATGCAAGCAAGATAAAAACTCTAATACCCACAAACTTTCTTGATAATTACACATCTTGTAGTTAAAATTCGAAATAAAGGGTTAGGGTGTAGAATCTTACCTCAAGGATGAAGATCTAGTGTGTTTTCCTTGTTAATCTTCAAAGATTTGTGTAAGAATTGAAGAATAATTTAATAGAGATCATTTTCTCACTCTAGGGATCCCTCTCTCACTCTATAACATCAGATATTTGCTCAAAAATGACCCATTGCGTGTATTTAATGAAGTTGGGTTGGGTTATAAAGATAGAAGAATGGATAGTCCAAGATTCCGGACCAGGCTACAGACCTAGCGTCGCCAGCTTAAAGCCTGGTCTAGACTGGCTTTATCCAGGCCACGCCAGCTTAAAGCCTGGTCTAGCCTGGCTTTATCCAGCCCTCACCTGCTTAAAGCCTGGTCTAGCCTAGCTTTATCCAAGCTTCGTCAGCTTAAAGCCTGGTCCAGCCTGGCTTTAGCCTTGCTAAAGCCTGGTCTAACCATAATTAAAAATTTCAACTCCCTAACGCATTGTTCAACACAAAACTCCGAAAATGCAATATATTAGCCTACCTTGACACCACAAAATCTTAATTTACATAGTGAAGTTTTTCGGGGCCTTACACCCCCTCCCCCAAACCCTTCTCATGTTTCGAGCTCTTCTAACAATGAGATGGGTAGAATTGAGAATATGTTTAAATAGATGATGGAGAAGAATGCCTACTTTGATGCTCAATTAGCCTCTCACAACACTTCTATTTGCAATTTGGAGGTTCAATTAGGCCAAATCTCACAAGCTTTGACCGCTTGTCCTAAGGTGCACTACCTAGTAATTTGTTGGTGAACCTGAAGGGTGGGAATAATATGGGACATAATATGGTCATGACTACTAGAAGTGGAAAAGGTGGAGATGCAACCAGCTCAAATCAAAGAAGAATTGTGGATAAAGATGTTGTGGTTCAAGAAAATGAAATACCAAGAAAAGTGGTCCAAGCTAATGAAAAAGTGAGAATTGATATTGATGAAAGTGTGAAGGAGACGTAAGAAGAAGTGAATCCGTCTAGGGAACACGTAATTGCCATGATGGAACTGGTAGTGCCAAAGGCTAAGGAACCAACGCCAAGGCCTCCTCCTACATACCCTCAAAGGCTTGAAAAGCAAAACAGTGAGAACCAATTCAAAAGTTTATCGATATGATGAAGAGTTTGTCCATTAATGTGTCGTTGGTTGAAACCTTGGAATAAATGCCGGGATATGCAAAATTAATGAAGGACTTGGTGACAAAGAAGAGATCGATGAATTGTGAAACAATCAAGATGACGCATCAAGTGAGTTATATTGTGCACTCAATGTATCCTAAGTTAGAAGATCCGGGCGCTTTCATACTCCCATGTACAATTGGAAGTGCCGACTTTGCCAAAGCATTATGTGATCTTGGGAAGAGTATCAACTTGATGCCATATTCTGTGTTCAAAACTTTGGGAATTGGGCAACCAAGACCCACATCCATTAGGTTGCAAATGGCGGATCGAACAATGAAGAGGCCTTTGGGTATTATTAATTATGTGTTGGTTCGTGTTGACAAGTTCATCCTCCCGGCGGACTTTGTGATTCTTGATTGTGAAGTGGACTATGAGGTGCCTATCATTTTGGGTAGACCTTTCCTTGCTACGGGGAAGGCTCTTGTTGATGTGGAAGCCAGGGAGCTTACTTTCTGTGTGGGTGACGATAAGGTGGTTTTCCATGTGTGCAAATCTATGAGGAACCCAAATAGAAATGAAGTTTCTATGTTCGTGGGTTTAGTGACTGATGTGATAATTGATGATGCTAGTGCCACATTGAATGTTGAGGACAAATTGAAAGATGTTTTGCTCAACCTTGATGATGATAGGAGAACGAAGGCTATGTGGAGTGTGTGAATGCATTGCAAGGCATGGGGTCATAAACATATGAGCCTCGCAACAAAGTCCTCAATCCAGGAGCCTCCTACTTTGGAGTTAAAGCCATTGCCTATGCATCTCAGGTATGAATTCTTTGGCTCTTCTTCTACTTTACCGGTTACTCTTTCTTCTTGTTTGACTAACATGCAGGTAGAGTCCACATTGAAGGTGTTGCAAAGGAGAAAAAGAGCAATCGGGTGGACATTGACGAATATCAGGGGTATAAGCCCCGCCTTTTGGATGAGGGTGCCAAACCCTCCGTTGAACATCAAAGAAGGTTAAAAGAAGCAATGCAAGAGGTGGTGAAGAAGGAGGTAATCAAGTGGTTGGATGTTGGGGTTATGTACCCCATTTCCGATAGCTCGTAGACCTCTCCGGTGCAATGTGTCCCAAAGAAAGGGGGCATGAATGTGGTAACAAATGACAAGAATAAATTGATCCCCACAAGAACCGTCACCAGGTAGAGAGTGTGCATGGACAATAGGAAGCTCAACAAAGTAACTCAGAAAGATTATTTTCCGCTTCCATTACTTGACCAAATGCTTGACATATTGGCCGATTGTGCTTTTTATTGCTTCCTTGATAGATACTCTGGCTACAATCAAATTCTTATTTCTCCCGAGGACCAAGATAAGACCATTTTCAAATGTCCTTATGGTACTTTCGCATTCTCTCGGATACCATTTGGGTTGTGTAATGCACTGATGACCTTTCAACGGTGTATGATGGCTATTTTCACCGACATGGTGGAGAATATTCTTGAGATCTTCATGGATGATTTTTCCGTGGTTGGGAACTCTTTTTAAGATTTCTTGAACAATTTGGATAGGGTATTGCCTAGATGTAAGGAACCGAATTTAGTGTTGAATTGGGAGAATTGTCACATCATGGTCGAGGAAGGCATTGTCCTCGGCCACAGAATTTCAAAGCATGGTATTGAGGTAGATAAGGCTAAAATTGAGGTGATCTCTAAACTGCCTCATGTATATCCACGAATGGAGTGAGAAGCTTCTTCGGTTATGCAAGTTTCTATCGCGGATTTATCAAAGACTTTTCCAAGGTGGTAAACCCTTTGTGAAAACTTATGGAGAAGGATGACAAGTTCCATTTCAATGAAGATTGTACGAAGGCATTCAAAATTGCTTAAGTTCAAGTTGACTACTACTCCTGTTATTACCGCACCGAATTGGAGCTTGCCTTTTGAGCTCATGTGTGACGCTAGTGATGTGGCGGTTGGAGCAGTGTTGGGCCAAAGAATGAACAAAATCTTCCATCCGGTTTACTATGCTAGCAAGACCATGAATGATGCGCAATTCAACTATATAGTGACCGAGAAAGAGCTACTTGCTATTGTTTTTTCTATGGAGAAGTTCCGTCCATATTTGATGGGTACAAAGGTGATTTTTCACACCGAACATGTGGCATTTTAGTATTTGATGAGCAAGAAAGATTCTACGGCAAGGTTGATGCAATGGGTGCTTCTATTGCAAGAGTTTGATCTAGAGATTCAAGACCACATGGGTAGTGAAAATCATGTGGAGGACAACTTATCTCGTTTAGAGGAAGAGGGGAGGCCACATGACGGCCTTGTGATCAATGATTCCTTCCCCGGCAAGCAATTTCTAACCATTTCAATGATCGGGATGCTGTGATTTGCCAATTTAACCAATTATCTTGTGAGCGACATTGTACCGAAGAGCTCTCTTCAAACCAAAGGAAGAAGCTCAAACAGGGATTGCCTTGACTATTAGGATGAGCCGTATCTTTTTCGGATATATACCGATGGTGTGCTTTGACATTGTGTGCCTGAGGAAGAACAAATGAAAATTCTTGAGGCTTTCCACTCTTCACCGTATGGTGGTTACCATGGTAGAGCGAGAACGGCTACAAAAGTATTGAGTTGTGGATTATATTGGCCTACTCTCTACAAGGACGCTAATGATCTAGTCAAGCATTATGATGAATGTCAAAGGGCTGGTGGGATTTCTAAGAAGAATGAGATGCCCCTCACTACCATCTTAGAAATTGATATCTTTGATGTTTGGGGTATTGATTTCATAGGATCGTTCGTGAGCTCTTGTGGGAACACTTACATTTTGGTAGCAGTAGACTATGTTTCAAAATGGGTTGAAGCCGTGGCTTTACCCAACAACAAAGCTCAAAGTATGGTGGCATTTTTGAAAAAGAACATTTTCACAAGTTTTGGTACTCCGAGGGCCATTATTAGTGATGGGGGTTCGCATTGTTGTAACAGAGCTTTTGATACCTTACTCACAAAGTATGGTGTCACTTACAAAGTATCAACCCCCTACCATCCTCAAGCAAGAGTACAAGTTGAAGTCTCCAGTCGGGAGATCAAGAGTATTGTTTCAAAGACTGTGAATGCCAACCGGACGGATTGGTCAAGAAAACATGATGATGCTCTTTGGGCTTATAGGACGGCCTACAGGACACTGATTGGGATGTGTCCATATCGATTGGTGTTTGGGAAGGCGTTTCATCTTCCGGTAGAACTTGAGCATAAGGCCATGTGGGCTTTGAAAAAGTTTAACCATGAATGGGATGTTGCCATAAACTTGAGGGTGGCACAATTGAATGAGCTTGATGAATTCCGGTATCATGCCTACACAAGCTCGTCCCTTTACGAGGATAAAATGAAGTACCTCCATGACAATTACATCCACAACAAGGAGTTTAAAGGGGGTGATCTAGTGTTATTGTTCAATTTCCTATTACATATGTTTTCGGGCAAGTTGAAGTCAAAGTGGAGTGGCCCCTTTGAAGTGGTGAATGTAACCCTCTCTGATGCTTTAGATTTGAAAAATAAGAATGATGTATTGCTTAGAGTCAATGGCATCGGGTTAAACATTATCTTGGCAAGGTTGATGATGGCCACAATGTTGCGGTTCTTCATTTCAAGTGATTGGTAATATGCATCGTGTCGCAACGTTAAATCAGGCGCTCTTGGGAGGCAACCCATGTGTCTTTTTCTTTTACTTGTTTTTCTTCTTTATATTATATAGGCTTTGTTTTGCGCTAACTAGTTTTAAAGTATATGCAGGAATGGGTGTGCATTGTAGGAACTGTGCAAGAAATATAGGCTAAGTGTCACAAAAGTTCGGACCGCACAATCACTCTACGGCCGCACAATTCTGTGTGCGGTCGCACAACTGGAAGATCAAAAATACATGTTCTCTAAAGATTGATCTGTCAAAATTCCTTAACAATTTGCGGCCGCACAGAAAAATTGTGGGGTCTGTACAAATTCTGCAGTCGCACTAATTTTTGTGCGGTCCGCAGAACTTCTTCACATGATCTGGTAAATAGTGCGGACCGCACTCAAAATTTTGTGGCCGCACTCAGGTAAGTCTGGGCCTGATGAGTCAACCTATAAATAGGGATTTTCATGACCTTTTACACTTTACACTCTCTGAACTCTCAAGTCTTAAGAAAACACAATGCGCACACCACTAGTTCTCAAACTTCAATTATCTCATCTGTGTAGATTCTCACCTGCATCTTTTATTACTGGTAGGTACACTTCATAATTAGATTTTTTTCATATTTTCTTAATTTTATTCTTTTGTCTAGGGTTAATCTCATCCCTATAAAAATCAATAGTTAGTCATTTTTGCTCAAAATCATGTGGATAGCTTCATAATTGTTAATTGGTGCCTATGTAAATACCTAATCATACTTTATTATTTAGGCCATATGTAATTCTTGCAAAACTTGTATGAATCGTAAAAGTTACTGCCGCGTTAATTCATATTGTGCGACGTGCAATCTACTGTCTCTAAGTTAGGGAATCTTTATGCTTGAATTGCGCGGACCGCACGCAAAAATATGTGGTCTGCAGTGAAATTGTGCGGTCCGTAGCAAAATTGTCTAGTCCGCATTGATGAATGATTAGATAACCCAGTATTCTCAACCTGGGTTGTGCGGCCGCACACAAAATTGTGCGGTCCACACTTTTAGTTGTGCGACCGCACTCACTTTTGTGCGGGTGCACTTTTGGTTGTGCGGACACACACATATTTGTGCGGTCCGCACTCGGCTGTCTTCAGCCGCACACACTTTTGTGTGGTTCACACTGCCTCTCCTGAGACTACTTTACTGCAATTTTCAAGCATGATTCTGTATACACTAGGAGTTTTAAGTCTAACTAATTCCTATTACTTATATGTTGATAAAAATGGTTAGATCAAGGGGTAGCGGTGATACATCAAAAGGGAGGGTAGAACCCTCCTAAGACCAAGGTTGATGCAAGAGTAACCTGCCTTTTGCCATCCAAAGGGGCATAAGCAAGAAAGATACCGCCAACAGAGTTCCTGAAACCTATGAGACCATTGAGTATCACCCATCAGGGAAAGCTTCCGAGGGTAATTCCGTGCAAGCACAGCCGGAAGCCCAATCACAACAAATCCGGGTACATTCCACTTAGTATATGCGTCTTCTTTTGCTGCTAGTTCGTCTAAACTTTCAGAAGAGGGTAGCCAAGATCTGACTCCTCTTCCTCGCATGCCCCGGCTGCTGAAATCAATTTAGACAATGATGATGGCATAAAGGGTGATATAGTAGTAGGGGGTAAAGAAAGGTCTAGGAGAAGGATATATGGGAAGACAGATTTGCCAGCTTCGTTGCGTTTAACAGATTTAGAGAGTGGTGGCCCCAGAGATTGCTCACTCTTGAGCAAAAATTCTTGATGGAGGATTTGGAAGAGCACAACCCCAATGACCTCAGACAGTTCCAGGAGAGAAAATGATGGAAATGGTTCACCCAAAGAGTCCTCGATACAAATGAGTACTTGGTTAAGGAATTTTACACCAATTTGGCTCATACTAAGAAGGGTACCAAGGTGACAAAAATGCAAAATCTAAACATCCAATTCAACTCCTGTGCTTTGTACTCTTATGTGCGATTTGACGAAGTGGAGGTAGTCTAATACTTGGAAAAGTTGGATATGGGTGATGTAGCTCGCTCGTGGCTAGCTGAGATTTTGGCTATTTGAGGATCAATACCTCCATGGCTTACAGTAGGGGTTCATATAGTTCGGGCCACCCTAAACTTTGAAGTAGAAAGGTGGCAGACATTCGTGTACAACTGTATTGATCCGTGCCTAAATGAGAACAATTTCCCAATTCTTCGTGCAGTTCTGGTGGCCTCAATTATGGCTGGGTACCCGATTAATGTGGGTGACATCATGTCCACCAACATCACTCTTGCTTTCCAGATGGATGAGAGATCATACCCTACCCAAACATCCTCACGGAATACTTCAAGGATAAAAAGGTAGAGCCGAGGCAATATGATACAGAAGTTAAGACCAAGAAGCCTTTCTCATAGTACCACCTACAGGGTAGTGACAACACGAAGTTCAAGGGTAAGCCAACTACCTCCGCTGGCCAATCTGAAGAGTTAACGGTAGTAGTTACTGATTCAGCTATCAAGCCTTCCACAGCTACCATGCCTTTTACATCACCCGATCCTTCCACCGGGACAACAACCATGCCACCATCTTCTTCTTCTAGACCACCGGCCTCATTATTAAAGCCAGCCTCCTCTACTTATCCACAGACTACGCTACGAGTCTCCTAGACATTGGCGAGTCTCAACAACTGGATGCAGGCAGCTACTTCAAAGTTGTCTAACATATCCCTTGCTATTGCAGCACAATCTTCTGCCCCAGTAGCACCACAAGTACCTCCATCAGTTGAGGAAACATTGAAGAAGCTTCTGGAAAAATAGAAGACTATCATGGCTACAATGGTGGCACACGGAAAAGCTATTGAGGATTTCGGAAAGCAAGCAAAGAAGATGTGGAAATCTCAAGTGTTAAAGAAATCAGTGGAGAGGTTGAGGAAAGAGATTACCAAGATTACATATCCTGGCGATATACCATTGGACATGCTTATGGAGCCAGCAACATAGGCAGCACCAGCAGTACCCGAGGTAGCAGAGGCAGCAACCGGTTAGTCTGAGGAGCCGGTTGTGGCCGCCCACACTGCTGAGGAGATGATCCAGATGCTCAGCAACCCTGTTGTCCCTCAGCCAGGTGATGATAAGATACAACTAGAGGAGATCAAGAGTGTTGCGGATCCGATGTAGACCGAGACCACATAGGGAGTTCTCTTAACTCTCTACCCTTTCCCTATTCTT